>NC_135669.1:29214753-30609583 GCF_964188315.1 Podarcis muralis
GGCCATCACTGCCTCCTGTGGGAGTGAGTTCCACAGTTTAACTTTGAGCTGCACGACATACTCTCCAACATTCCTCAGCAGAATTACTTTCTTTTACCTGTCCTGAATCTTCCAAAGCCCAGCTTCATTGGATGTCCACTTTGCTATCATCCGTTCATTAACCCACCCTTCCTCCAAGCAGCTCAGGATAATCCACATGGTCCTCTTCCCCATTTTATCCTCACAACAACCTTGTGAGGATGGCAAGGCTGAGAGAGTGTGTGACCGAATGTCACCCAGGGAGCTTCATGACTGAGTGGTGATTTGAAGCTGGACTTCCAAAACTCCTGACAAAAAACTCTTCCTACAGGGATGCAGTGTGAACAGCATTGCAATGGGGACCACCTGTTTATGGAGCACTCATCCTGATTTGTTTGCATTGTGGCATCTGCTTGGCCCCTGTGAGAACTTAATGCTGGACTAGATGGGCTATTGGTCTGATTCAGCAGGCTGTTCTTATGACCCGGAATTAGGATCCCTGCTTGAGAGCTCTACAGAGCCTTGCAAATAGAAGCATTTCAGTTACTGGCAGCTGTGTGGAGCAGGCTTGTGGCATTGGACCTAACCCTGACTTTAAAGGTAAAAAGGTAAAGGTACCCCTGCCCGTACGGGCCAGTCTTGACAGACTCTAGGGTTGTGCGCCCATCTCACTCAAGAGGCCGGGGGCCAGCGCTGTCCGCAGACACTTCCGGGTCACGTGGCCAGTGTGACAAGCTGCATCTGGCGAGCCAGCGCAGCACACGGAACGCCGTTTACCTTCCCGCTAGTAAGCGGTCCCTATTTATCTACTTGCACCGGGGGTGCTTTCGAACTGCTAGGTTGGCAGGCGCTGGGACCGAGCGACGGGAGCGCACCCCGCCGCGGGGATTCGAACCGCCGACCTTTCGATCGGCAAGTCCTAGGCGCTGAGGCTTTAACCCACAGCGCCACCCGCGTCCCTACAACCCTGACTTTAGCAGAGAGTTAAGCCTGCCTGACTACTGAATCACAGATGTATGATCTCCCTTCTTTATTTTTGAACTGGGTTGGGCCTTCAAAGAGAGGGCTGTCCTCATTGCTGGAAGGCATCTGGCCACCCTGTTATCCTCACCATAATAGGCTCCTGGAACTCCCTGCCACAAGGTACTACAATGATCACTAGCATGAAAAGGCTGTTATTTTAACAATCTGGACTCCTACTGGACTACTGTTATTTTTCTTTTAGAGGCCTTAGCATGTGGGACACAGATCAGCCAACTAGAAACATATTTTACCCCTTCTGTGCCTCCTACCCATATTTTTTCCTGGTGTCACCACTGTTCATGGAGCTGGGGAGGCATTTTCCTGGCACTGTTACAGGTGCTGCATAACGCCCTGCTCTGCATTTGTAAGGAATTCTCTTAGTGTTGCAGCACCTTTGCACTTTGGAACTCCCTGCCTATTGAAATCAGGCAGGTGCCTTCACTGTACTCTTTCCGCCTACTAAAAACATTTTTCCTTTAGGCAAGCCTGTCCAGATGTAGCGAGAATGCTGACGTGCTTTCGGTTCATTGCTGGTTTTTAATATTTTTTATGTTGTAATTGTTTTTTACTAAGAATCTTACTTTTTTTGTAAACTGCTTTGAGTTGGTTTTTTAAATAAATAAATAAAAGTAGCACATTAATTTTATGAAATAAACAAATACATGCATATTCCATGGAACAAGCAACAGCCATAGCCACAGCCTGCCCCGCCCCTAATTCGACCCTCCCTTTTGGGACCTTCGCCAGGCCCAGAGCATACCCGTTGCCACGGCAACAGCGACATGCCGCCTCCGCCGCCCCAGAGTTTCCCAAAACGCACCGCGGCCGAGCTACGCTGCGCATGCGCAGCTGCTGCCGCTGCCGCCGCCGCTATCGCCGCCATATTGCTGTTCTGGTGGTGAAGCCGTGGAAGCAGCTGTCGTCGTTATGGAGAGTGGTGAGTGTTTGAGCGGGGGGCGAGGAGGGAACCTGGGCCGGGCGGGGTCTCCCCTCGGCTGGAAAGGCCTCCGTTGGCTAGTCAGCGCATTTAAACCCAAGCCATGCAAAAAAAAGGTCGCGCTGTTCACTTGCGGAACTCGCTGCTGCGATGTGCGTGGGGTAGCCCACGGCAGGGAGACGGCCACGGCCATTCAAAGACTGTTGGGCATGAGGGGAAGTCTGGAAGCTCCTCTGAATGCTAGTTATTGCTGCATGAGGGGACGGCCTACCCGCATCCCTCCCTCCCTGGCCTTTTGGACCTCCCAGCTGGCCACAAAAGCCTCGACATAACCCCCCCTCTCACACACACTTTGGCCTGGTTCCCAGAAACCATCCTCCTCTGCCCGCTTTGAGAGCTGGGAGTGGAGCCTCCATGTGGAGTTGGAGCCTATCTCTGAATGGCAGGGGCTAGGGAGAGCTCTGCTTGGGGGCTTCTGGGAGACACCTCCCTTGCCACCAGATGTTAGAATCTGCAGGAGGGGCGAGTGCTCTTGTGCCCAGGTCCTGCTTGTGGATTTCTCACAGGCTTCTGGTTGGACATTGTGAGAACGGGATGTTGGAGTAGATGGGCCATTGACCTGATCCAGCAGGCTCTTCTGATGTTCTAAGCATTTGGCAACAGGCTCTTTTTCAAATTTCTGGGCAGGGATAGCACTTGGGGATCCTAAACCTTTTTCGAGCTCTGTCCCACACTGAGCGACATCAGGTGGTGCATTTTCATTACTTGTCTAATTCCACTCGCCTTTCTTCTCCTGTTTGCTGCATCAGATGATACTGGAAATCGCCTTCGCTTCCAGCTGGAGTTGGAGTTTGTGCAGTGCCTGGCAAACCCCAATTACCTAAACTGTAAGTACAGTCATACCTTGGGTTAAATATGCTTCAGGTTGAGCGTTTTCAGGTTATGCTCTGCGGCGACCTGGAAGTAACGGAACGCATTACTTCCGGGTTTCGCCGCTCATGTACGCGCAGACGCTCAAAATGACGTCACGCGCATGCGTGGTGAAACGCGACCCGCAGTCGCGTGTTACGTTCTACTCAGGATGCGAACGGGGCTCCGGATCGGATCCCGTTCTCATCCAGAGGTACCACTGTACTCAAAACAAATCCTTGGTTAGTGCTAAAGGGCATATGGGGGGCCCTTCAGAAGTTGTTAGATTCTGCCTCCCACCAGCCCTTGCCAACATGCCAGTGGACAGGGATTATGGGAGTTGTAGTCCAGGAACATGTGGAGCACCTCCCCCCACAACCGCAGGTTCCATGTCCCTGTCCCGTTAAACAAATGTTCACTAACGCAGAATATTTTAAAATTAATGAGAAAGGAAGGGGCAAACTAACAACTTGGGACTGGTTTACCTACAAGATTGCCTTACCTCACATGTGCTCAGTTGACCCCTTCAATTGGCAGAATTGACACTATTGCAGATGCCACATAATGCACACACTGCATTTGTGGGTTCAGCATGATGCGCATGTGAGCGGTCACATACACATTAAACATGCATAAATGGGGGGGGGGGGGAGAGTTCCTGTAAGTTTAATCAGTTTCAGTATTTTGACTTTTGTATGTTTTCAAGTGAAATTTTCTCGATTTAATCTTTTTCCCCTTGATTCTTTTTTTTAAAAAAACTGCTTTGAGGTATTATTATTTTTTACAATAAAGCAGTATATAAAGTTTATAAAATAAATACATAAAGTTCCAGCAACTTCTGCAGCCAAGCTGGTGCCAAACATATTCTGCTTTCCTTTGGACCACATCAGTGAGGCTGAGAGTGGGGTCTTGTCGTCTGGGCAGCAGAGAACTGCCATACACCCCGCCTAGGTTTGCACACCATGGAAGGTCACTTCAGTACTGCTAATGCAGCAATTTGACTTACCCTCAGAGATTCACTACATTTGTCTCTCAAGACAGACGGATGCCAACAAGATTTTTGTTTTATTTATTCGCATGATTTGGGAAAGACCCACTAAACAGATTAGAGAATATAAAACATACAGGAAAACCCAAGTAAAAACAGTTATGGCTAAGATGGTTGAAATTAGAAAGCACTAGATGCATCCTTGACCAGATCCAGCAAAGGTGTTCTCAGTTTTCTGTAACAGCTTCAGTCTTTGTGTGACTTTATGGCTAAAATATAGGCTACGCATTTGCAGGAGTGTTTTGTGTATAGTTAAAGTTTATTCTGGTTGTACATCCTCTTTCCCCACATCTGTAGAATGGGAATAATGGTGACTAACTGCAGATTGCTGTGAGGATAAACAGGGAAAATCCACTTTTAAGTAAACTGATTTGTGTGTTTCTTCTAGTTCTTGCCCAGAGAGGATTCTTCAAGGACAAAGCATTCGTTAACTACCTTAAATACCTGCTCTACTGGAAAGAACCAGAGTATGCCAAATACCTAAAGTAAGAGTTACGATTGTGTATCTTGCTGTGTTAAACAAGCTTGGGGCTTATTTGGCTATCTGAAAAAACCCTATGAGTAGCCCTCTGAACTCTGCAGTGGTTTTGAAGGGTAGGGATTGTGTGTCAGAGGCCTGACAAGTCATTGTCCCAAACTGCCACAACCTTTCTGGGGCCTGTACTATGTCATTTTTTCCTGAGTTCATAGATCTGGTTTTTGATTGTTACAAGTGGCGCACAAGACTCAAGGGTTTTCTGTCTATCCATCACTTGCTCAAAGTACAAATGTGTGCACCACCCCCTTTAATGCATGACAGAGTTGAAAAAAATTGCTCAGTGTACTGAGCTGGAATTTATACCAGTGCCCTGAGAGAGTCTCCAAGTCAGTGAGCTAAAGGCAGATCAGTCTGCATGACATGTGAGGAAAAGGACTCTTGTATTTACATTAATTTTATCATGAGGCAGATAAAAAAAGATGCTTGGAAAAATAATTGGCTAAAAAATCCAGTTACATTATGTGTCCTTTAATATAGGTAAAAGGTAAAGGTACCCCTGCCCGTACGGGCCAGTCTTGACAGACTCTAGGGTTGTGCGCCCATCTCACTCAAGAGGCCGAGGGCCAGCGCTGTCCGGAGACACTTCCAGGTCACGTGGCCAGTGTGACATCGCTGCTCTGGCGAGCCAGAGCCGCACACGGAAACGCCGTTTACCTTCCCGCTAGTAAGCGGTCCCTATTTATCTACTTGCACCCGGGGGTGCTTTCGAACTGCTAGGTTGGCAGGCGCTGGGACCGAACAACGGGAGCGCACCCCGCCGCGGGGATTTGAACCGCCGACCTTTCGATCGGCAAGCCCTAGGCGCTGAGGCTTTTACCCACAGCGCCACCCGCGTCCCCCGTCCTTTAATATAACTTGGTCTAAAATGGTATCTGAATATAACATAGATAAACATGTGAAAAGTCTACACTCATAATCTCTTAAATGGGTTCAGTTTAGACACTCTTCCCAATAGCGGTTTCTAGAAGGCAAGTGCCAGACCAGACTTTGCATATTTGGACATTCCGACAAACTTTGGGTAGCTGAAAAATGTAAATGGAAAGTATAGCTGTTTGGGAGGGTGGTCGGGGCACTTTTGATGTGTTTATAAGCTCTCTGTCCTTGCTTCCCAAGCAAGAACCTATCTATGCGCCGACTATGCATTTATCTTGTAAGATTTCAACCAACCAGACTTCAACTGTGTATGATTGCAATTGTGCATATTAAATGCACATAAGACATGATCATACTGTATTTGTCTGGCAGTCCAGATGTGTTTTAAAAGCCTCTGCTAATGTATTGCCCTTCTTTTGTCGCGAAGGTATCCCCAGTGCCTGCACATGCTGGAGCTGCTGCAGTATGAGCACTTCCGCAAAGAGCTGGTCAATGCCCAGTGCGCCAAGTTCATCGATGAGCAGCAGATCCTGCACTGGCAGCACTACTCTCGCAAGCGCATGCGCCTCCAGCAGGCCCTGGCAGAGCAGCAGCAGCAACAACAGCAGCAGAACAGCACCTCTGTGAAGTGAGCCCATTTGGCATCCCCAGTGAGTGCAGGAGGGACAGTTGCAGTGGTGGCACCACTCTGGAATCATCCAAGCATGGGACTGCCTTGGCTGAGCAGCCACAGCACAAAATAGTCACCCTGGGGGATCCCAACACCTCTTATGCATCCTCTTATGGCTTTGCTTTACCAGAGGCTGCATAAACAGCTTCTTTACGTGTTGGATGAAGTAGCAAGAAGTTCTCACCCCCTCCAGATTTAAAGTTGTCACTGCATTTCCCAAAAGACACTCAGTGGAAAGGTGGGTGATTTGGGTTGGTATGTCTGTTTCTTTCTGTGTGTGCGCGCGCATGTATATATATAAAATCCCTTTGGTGGTAAGTTTTTAGCACATTATTGAGAGCAGCAAATAAAGAGACTTAAAAGCTCATCAGTGTGTGCTGGGTTTGTATTAGTCCATGGATAAATAAAAGCCTGTGAGCTGCATCTTCCTTTTGACAAGAGCTCTCAGATCTATAAGTGATCTGTTTTAAAAAAGCATAAGCAACCCCATCTGCATTAACTGGCTAAATTCATCGCTGGAGTGCAAGGTGTAACTGTGTAAGATGTAACTGGTCAGTGAGAACCACTTCCAGCTGCCTGATACAAAATCCTCTCTTGCATTTCATACTTAATAAGCTCAGTGGGGATGTGATGGGCTATAACTTTCTGCAGGTTTTCAGCCAAAAGTGGCATGTGATGCTTCTAAAGGCAGTGCCATTCCATAGCAATAGCTAAGCAACAGACTTTGCTGTTGGTCCACCTTGTTGATTTGAGGACACTGGCTACTTGTGAAATCAAGGAGGAGCAATTTTGTGTATTTCAATCACGTCCCTTTCAAAAACCACCTTTGTCTGAGACCTTTTGACTTAAATTTTTGTTTCCCACTTGAAGTTTCATTGTAGTTGCTGTCTCCATTTTTCCTAGCCTTACTTCTCCCCTGTTGTCTGACTTTGATTGTAAGATCCTTGAGGGCAGGGACCTGTCTTCTTGTTTATAAAAACCCTGTGTCCTTCACATTGTTAACACATCACATATCGGCTTCAGTTTGATGATACACTATTATAGGATGGTACTCACACAATCAAAGAAAATTTTATTTAACATAATTGGCTTGCAGGCTGCAAACTTCATTTGTCTGTATTTTAAGACATGATTGGTCTCCTCTCAAGGAATTCTAGTCAGGTCCTCAGCTGGTAGCAGCAAACTCTTTTCATTAGAGCGGAAACAACTTAGTCTTCTGTGAACAGCATCCTCACGAGGTCTGGTTTAAAGCATTCCTGTTCCACCAACTTCTGAGGCTGAAACAAACATTGTACTGTAAATGGTTAAGAAAAGCTGCAGGAGATTAAAGTCCTCCTGTAAGTAAGTATCCCTTCCTGCTTTGGCACACTGCCAGGCTTTTGAATAAGCTACACAGCTTGAATTCCACACTGACTACAAGGTTGCTTTATATCTTTCTAAATGAGCAGCTTGGCACCTAAAGGGAAATGTGAAACATTTAATCATTGGTTAACAAGTGTGTAGCAGAGTCCAAAGCTAAGTCATGCAGGGATCTTATTTTCCAAGTCAAATTGGCTCCAGCTACAAGTGCTGAGAGGTAATTCAGCTGTAACAAGAGACTAACTTAATGGTCTGTACTCATGTTTACTTGGGAGTCAGTCTGAATCTGGTGCTCTGAACACAGTGGGTCTTCATACTGAGTACATAAACAGGAGCGGAATCTTTTTTTAAAAAACAAAAACTGCATGGATTTGTAGACATTTGCACAGTTTTTCAGGAAGCATAAGAGCACAGCTCTAAAGAGACAGTTTTAAGAAACAAGAAAAATTGTTTGCAATACTCGAATAATCAGCACAGAGCCCTCCGACCATGTCAATGTGGATTCCAAGCCATCATTCCTCACATTTGAAAATACTTACAGTCCCATATTTGAGTAGCGTAGGCACTCCAGTTAAGTGAAGATTCTTTCTGAATTCATTGTTGGGATCTTTCCAACTGGGGGGGGGGGGAATAAAAATGGGTAATAGTTTTAAAAGGCATTAGGTTAAAAGGCATGAAGGTTTTGAGGGGGGAAATTTCATTAAGATTAATCTGTGAGGATTAATTATTTGTGACCTGGGAGGGGGGAGGAGTCTCACCTTAAAGTTTAAATGCCCTGAGAAAAGGAGAGGTGGCCCAGGGGATATTTCCAGACTCCAAACCTTATGGTTTGGCCAGGCAGTCCAAGCGCCCCCTTCTGGCAAAGAGAGAGATTGGGCATTCTCAGTTGTAACCACCTCCTCATTAAATGCACTCCTCAATGAAAACCAGAATAAAATATTTTCAGTGCCAATCAGACTTCTTTCTCAGGCATTTGAAAGTTAATTTTTGTTTGCTGTTTTGGAAGACATTTCTATCTGGTTGATTTTAATAGAGATCATGTAGGGAGGGGTGTGCATGTAGCTTTTGATTATTGCTTCTTGATGATCAAATTCCTTATGTAATTTTTCATTTTGACTAGATTTCTTTTATTGTGAGTCAGCTTGATGCTGTTTGGAGTATAATTATGACAGTGATCATAATAATTATACCTCGTTAGAGAAAGAAGTGACTTCTAAGCAAACCTGTACAAGCAAGGCTGTATTTGAACCAGGATAAATTAAGTGTCCATTCTGGTGTGAATAGGTGCAACATGGGAGGGGGCCAACATGGGTGTTTGTCTGTCCTGCTTTCTACAACAGGCATCCCTAAAAGCTGGCAGAGCTCACTTAAAGGGCCTTTGCATGAACAAAACCCAGCACTGGATTGGCTCCCTGCTCAAAATCCGTGCTCTGCATGCTCCCCAACTCGCTCCACGTTATACTTACTAAGCTCTTTCTCCTACTTGACAGTAAATGAACACTGATCCTTCTGGCAGGTGCTTGAGCTCTGCCCGCACAATGGGCTCCGCTGAAAGAAAGCAAAAGCAGCCTGCTTACCAACCCATCTGATCACGCCGGACACTCCTAACACACCCTGAAGCTACCAGCAACCCCCTCCTCTCCCTTGCATGGAGCCCAATTGGGGCTGGATCATTCCTGTTGGGTTCACAGCATGGGGGCTTTTTGGGTAGCCATAACACTTTAGAGTGCATTAATGTGCATCAAGGGTGTTATCTCAAATCACTGCTTTACTGCAGTGGTTCCCAAACATTTTGGGGCCATTGCCCCCCTTGGTTCCATAAATTAATCACCAGAGCCCGCTACCCAAAACATTATTCAGAACACTGGTTGGCATGACCCACGAAATAATTCAAAATGAGAAAAAAATGCACATTTGTTAAATATCCAATTAAAACTAGTTGAATTAGTTCAGCAATACTGATGAACTTGATCCAGTGATACCAGCTTTTCAAAGCCTGATACCCATTTTCACCTCCAGCGCCCCCTGCCTCATCGCTTCCCTAGGGAAAACCCACACCTCAGGTGGTGTAATTCTGCATGCAGCATGCAGTTTTAGACTGGTTCCCCTCCCTCCAGCCAGTAAACAGTTTAGAAATGACTTTTACGTGAATAAATAAAACGAATCTGCACAACAGCCTAGTAAGGTCGGCCGGCGTTATTGCACCCATTTTACAGAATGGGGCGGAGGAGGAAGCCTGAAGCGCAGAGAGGGAGGGGCATGATTTGGAGCAGAGGCTGCCCCTCCCTCATGCAAACATGCAAATGTGTACATATCAGGAGGAGGAGGAGGATGCCGCACCAGTGACGCAGTCCGGGCACCAGCTGGTGCCGGTCTGCGGGTCCTTCGTGCCGCTGAAGTAAGCGAAGATCTGCCGGTCGCGGCGCTCCTGGACTGCGGCCGAGAACTCCTCGTAGCCGCTCACCGCCACCTCTTCGTAGCCTCTCATGGCGGACCGACACGCGCGGAGTCCGGCAGGGGAAAGCAGACCCGGAAGGCGAAAGTAGACCAGGAAGGCTCCGCCCACCGAGGGGCGCGGTCACGACGGCGGCCGCGCGGGGACATGCGAGCAGGTCCTCCTTTCCCTTGCACTCGGGAATGTCTCTCGTCGGCCGCCGTACTTCCCCAGCCGTTTCCCGGCGGCCTTCGCGGCGCGCGGTTCCCAGGGAAACCATGGAGAGAAGAGGGAAGCGGCGTCGGCCATAGCGCGGTTTCTCTTCGGCCGCCCGGCGGTGGCGGCGGCATTACTGCTGGTGGGGTCTGCCTCGGCCTCCTCCGAGGGGGGCGGGGGCGAGGAAGGCAGGCCGGGCCCGACACCTCGCCACCCCACCCATTGGTCGCAGGGCTCCCTGGTACGTGCGAAGGAGGTCGGGGAGGGAGAGAGATAGACTGCTCCTGCGCATGGAGACTTCCTCCGCTTTCCTCAGCCGGCCAGTTTGTGCTGTTTCGCCCGGTTGACCCAGTGGGGTGTGTTGCATCTGCTTGCGCTTTCCGTCTAGCACAATGGTGCTAGCGGCTGGGCCTCATGTCCTGCGCACCCGCCACCTCACCAGCTGTCCGTCGTCAAGAGACACAAAGAGTTTGCAGCGACCCTGTGGGTGGGAGGCCGGGCGACGGCAGAGGGCCTGGCCTGGCCTCTTCCAGCTCCCCAGTTTCGTGGGACCTCGGAGGCTCTCAAGGGAAGCAGCCCATGTGCAGCCAGTAGTCCAGGTCAAGCAGGGAGCTCCCAGTTCCCCGGGCAACTACAAGAGGCTGTGTCTTTTTAGGGGGAAGGAGTCAACCGAACACTCCTATGTAGTCCAACCAGCATGGGATACGGTAGGGGCCACTTTGCCTCCATATAGAGGGGCTGGCTGCCTTTGCGTTTATTTTGTAGCCAGCAGCTTCTGATAAGCTGGGGAGACAGTGGCCAGGCTCTGCCTTCTGCCCAGGAGGGCCCAGAAGAAAGTACTGGCTGTCCTCCCGCCCCACGCAGAGAGGAAGCAGCCTGTTGCTTGTGTCCATTTGAGCCCTCTGCCGTGCACTGTGAGGTTGTGGGACATGGATACCAGCTTCTTCTTAAAGTAGCCCTTCCACAGATCTGGTAACTGAGCAGGCACAAATGCCAGGAGGCAGGGCAGGAGGAGCTGCAGGCCACCTGCACCTTCTTTCTCATGGAATTGTATAGAAGGAATCTTTATGGGTGCCCTCTGCAATGTTGCTTTCTCTTCCTACTTCTCTTCTTCTTAATGGCTATACAAAGTGCAGGAGGCAGCCTTCCTCTTGAACACTAGACCCTGGAGCCAAGGTGTGCAACAGGAGAAGTTGTGCCTTCATGATTTCCTTGTTGCAGGCTTTTCCAGGGACCCCTAGTTGCTGTTTGGGCTCAGCAACTTTGTACCTGGTCAGCCCTTATTTCCATTTCTCCTTTGAGCATTTTATGTGCCGAGGCAGCATTTTGGGAGAGTAGGTTGTGCATCTGGGCAGGCTTAGGAAATTTGTATCTTCTTTTGCCTGAAAAGTGAACAGTAAGCGAATAGTATTGAGAAAAGTTAGCATATGCTGGTGGCAGTTCTTCCCCCTCCATTTTCATTTTCAAATTTAATTGAGTTAGCAAAATAAGTGCAGGCATAATAGAAAGAGAACTAATAATCTAACTGATTTAAACCATAAAGTGTCACAGCCTGGGAGGAAAAAAGTACAAAGATATAGCACAGCTCCAAAGAGGAAGTAAAGTACAAACTCATTTTACTTCATTTTTGTAAATCTTTACTATTTGTATTCTCCATCTGTGAGTTCCATTGTTATTGAGAATAAAGGTTTTATTTAGTCTTAAATGAGATAGTTGTATATGTTGATGGCACTGAGTGGTCATGTGCCTTAATATTTGTATAACAAAACCATGTCATATATAAAAAAAGATCATTTGAGCTCCGCCCTTTAGATATTTATCGTTTATGAGATATAATGCATTCTGGTGTCAGTTCTTATATTTCCATTTCCTCTCAGTATTTCAGCAGTACCCTCATAGATGACTAGAGAGCACTGCTCTGTCGGGTGTGATGGGGCCGAGGAAGCCAGCAGCGGTCGGCGTTCCTTCAGTATCTCACTTACAGCCAGACAAAAGTGATGGAAGAGCCCCTCAGAATACGATGCAGGTACTGGGCGATGCCTTTGCTTTGTGGTTCGGGTGCCAACCTGCCAGGTCTCTTTGGCCTAACTAGTTGGGCATGTTGCTTTTGCGATATGTTTATAAAACTTATACACCACTTGATTGTAAACAGCCTCAAAATAGTTTGCAACGAAGATAAAACACTAGAATTATCACAAAGAAAAATTAGCAACAATAAGACATTCAAAAAGTTAAAAGAATGATATATTTTTAAAAAGTGGGTGATGGGCCCAAAACTTGTACCTTTGCCCCCATGCTGACACTTGCTGTTTAATGTTTGGCACAGCTCCAGTTCAGTCGGGATGCTCCTGCCCTGCCAGAGAACTTGGCTGTCCGCTACAGCAACCCTCGCCCAATCATCATAGAGAAGCTTGCGCAGCCAGAGGCTAGACGGGATCCAGGAGCTGGCGATGGGCTCAGCTCACAGGGCTCCATGGCATTTTCCATTGTCTCTGAAGAGAAGCTCAACTTAGCCGTGCAGCTGGCCAGGAGGGACATGAAGCGACGGCACCTGGAGGAGCAGGTGAGGCAGCACTTCTCCAAGGGGGAGAAGGGCCCTCTGGCCACCTCCCTTCAGGGAAAGAAGTCTGGCAGTGTAGTCGCGAAGTCTCACCTGAATTTTGGACGTCAGCCGGGCCGCTGCCCCAAGGTGGAGACTACCAGCTCTGGAGCCAAGGTCTATCTCTACACACCCTCCCGGGTGAAGTCGGACCCTTCTCTCTCTGACTCGCCCCCCACCCGTGATCCGGGCCCCGGGCCTCCCCCAGCCTTCAAGAGGGAGGAAGACAGAAGCACCCTAGAGGTCAGGCGGCTGCAGAAGGAGCTTCAGAACTACATCCAGAAGATTGACGAACTGGTGAGGAGAGGTGAGAGAACTTCATGGAGGAAAGGGCTCTCAACACCTGCTAGCCATGATGATTGTGCTAAGCCTCCATGATCGGAGGCAGCAATGCTTTTGAATGAGAGGAGACCCTCCCCAGAGTTTGGAGGATGTACCCTTTGGGCTCCAGGGAAGGTCTCCTCATGAGCTGGAGGGGTAATGGAATGCTTCCCATTTATGTAGGGATTACGTTCTGGCTCCCTGCGCACAAAAGTTAAATTTGCGGAGTCGCTTGTAGTGGTTAAAGTGTCAGACTGTGACCTGGGAAACCAGGGTACAAATCTCCCTATATGGCTTGGGCCAGTCAGTATCTCTCAGCCTAATCTGCCTTGCCGGGTTGTTGTGAGGAGGAGAACCATGCACCACCACCTTAAGGTCATTGGAGGAAAAGGTGGTATATAAATGTAATAAATAAATAGCAACATAGCAACAAATTTGGACAGCTCCTTTCACATTTCCTCCTGGGGAAGCAGCTCAGAGTTGCCGCCTTGAGCTGAGTTTTAGCTTTTTGCCTTGGGCGAGGGGAAAGTGCCATTGGGACATTTTCTGGAAGTGGAGCTGTTTCCAGGCAGCCTTGTGTCCAACTGGGAGGAAGGTGTCTCTCATCACCCTTCCCTCTCGACTGGGGGTTTTGTGCCAGCCTTTTCTGCTTTCTTCTCCAAAATTTCCACACCTGTCCCCCTCATTTGTGTTTGCTAAACATTCCCCCCCCCCCTCAGAGAGAAGTGAGGAAATTTTGGATCCTGATGAAGAGCGCCGAGTCCAGATCCGGAGGCAGGAGCAGGCCGTGCGCTCTGCCCGGATGCTGTATGTGCTCCAGCAACAGGTCAGAACGAGCCCCAGGGGACAGCATGCTGGTAGCTGCGGGGCCTGTAGAGCTGGGTGGGGCGGCCTGGATTTCAGCTCTGCCTACCTTGGGCAGAAACTTCTCTGGATGTCAGAACTTCTCACCTGAACCAGCAAACCAAGCACTTTGAATTCAAGTTTCCTCATGATTTTTCTACCTAATTTGTTTGCAACGTTCTTGAAACAGGTAAAAGAAATAGAGGACGACCTGGAGAAGCTGAGCCCTCGTAAAATAAAGCACACAAAGAAGGTAAGAGATGGAAATTGCCCTGGAGAGTCTGTGGGAAGATCAATGATGCAGGCCAGGCTGGAGCCTCCTCAAAAGCGTTGTGGCAGATTTCTTCTGTAACCACCTCACTTTTAAAAGAATTTTATTATCAACAGAAAAGAGACAAAGAATAAAAATGATGTGCTTAATAGAAGAAAATCTATGATCCTATTCAGCTAGGGATAGACTTCCCCTCTGGTACTACCTTCTGCTTCTGGTGTTGCCGTGAAGCTCTTGCATCCTTGGCTTTTCTCCTTGACCAGAAATTACAAAATTGGAAGGGACCCCAATGGTTATCTATTCCAACCAGGAATAGATAAAGAATCCCTGACAGATGGCTTCCTCATCTCTCTTTAAAAACCTTCAACAAAGGAGAATCTACTACCTTCCAAGGGCGATCTTTCCACTGTCAAACAGCTCTTACCATCAGGAAGTTCTTCCTAATGTTTAGTTGGACTCTCCTTTCTTGTCATTCAAATGCATTGGTTGCTGGTCTCCCCTCTGGAGCAGCAGAAAATAAGCCAGCCTTTCCAGTTTTGGAGAAGAGCCCTGGCTCAGAGCAGCCCTCTCCTCATGGCTGCCCAGCTAACTTCAGTTCTTTCTCACCCTCCCTCCCTTTGTGATGCAGTCACGTGCCATGGCCAGGCTGGCAGCAGCCCACCGGGGAGCCGTCCGGGCCCTGCAGGTCTTTGCCTCCCGTTTTGCTGACCAGCCGGAGGAGCAGCCAGTGCCAGCCCACTGCAAAGAGCTGGGCCACCTCATCCGGCAGCTCTCCCTCTGCTCCGCCCGCCTCGAGACTGACTCCTCCTCCCTTCCCGACAGAGTCGTTGACCTCTTGCTGCAGATCGAGGTCAGGTGTCATTGCTCCTTTGGTTGGGGGGGGCATTTGCGGCTGAGGAGGGGGAGATGAAGAGCTCTGCCTCCCATGGGGAAATCCAGCCCCCCACAAATCAGTCCGGGGCCAGTGGAAGGAGGGCATCACTTCATGGCCTCCAGGTTTGGGATACAAGGACAGAGCAGCCACCATGCCTATTTTAACCTGCTCTTTTGTGGCTATGCAAAGAACTGAGATCACCTCCTAGCAGCCTGTTTTGAAAGGATGTTTGCTACAGCCTTTGTTTTTTAAACAGCAGTTGTAAAAATGTCACTTAACAACTAAGGACTGGGTGACCCTGCCCAGTAATTCAGCTCCTCAGATGGGGCACTGCTGAGAGGTGCATCACTTTGCATGCTCCAGAGTTGCACTTGGAATGGACTTGGAACTGGGCTTTTAGTGTTGTAGTCCCAGCTCTCTGAAATCGGTTACCAGCTGAAGTTAGAAGGGTTGCCGCTCAGTGGTAGAGCAGCTGTTTCGCCTGCAGAAGGTCCTAGTTTCAATCCCCAATGACATCTCCAGGTGGGGCTGGGAGTGCATTTGTCTCTGAAACCCTGGAGGAGCTTTGCTGCCGGTCAGTGTTGGCAGTACTGAGCTAGATGGGCCATTGATCTGACTCCGTGTAAGGCAGCTTACTCCGTTCCTAGATGAGTATCTGATATTTAGGCAGCTGTTGGAGGCATTTTCATCAAGTGAATAACTTGCAAGGACTTAACTAAAGTTCTCTTAAGGCTGAATACTAGAGCAAGCTTGAGTGCAGGATTGCTTGGCAAGCCCTGTGGCTTGTTTAGGGGCTTTCTGTTTGGAGGCAGATCACGAGAGGGTGTGCCTGAGCTTTTCAATGAGCCCATTTTGTATGTTTAATCTGAGGTGCAAATTGTCATTGCAGGATTTGGATTCTCTGTTGTCCAAGAAGGAGTCGCCCAAGAAAGGGGGGCCGAAAGGGAGTCTCTCTACGTCTCAAGCTGCCTCTGTGATGGACACGGACCAATGGCTGAAGAGAGAGAAGAAAGCTGCTGCCTCAGAGCCGAGAAAGCCGCCAGTGGCCAGGAGGCTCCTTCCTGGTGGGTCTTCTGGTTGTTGAGTCTGAAGAGGCTTGGTTGCTTTGCCTGTTTGCACATGTTTGAGCCGTGATCTCCCCTGCAGAGGCCTTGTTTTGCCCATCTGGGCATTTCCCCCCATAATTATTGTGGGCAGAGGTGCAGTGAGGGATTCCCAAGCGAGCCCAACCTTGTGGTGTTGTGACTGATGGTTTGTGGACCGTGATCCCGCTGTGGTGTATAGAATGGGGAAGCTGACTGCGGAGGGAGGTTTGCAAAAAGAAATACATTTTTCTATGAAGAGAGCAGTGGTTTCCAAAGTTGACAGTAGCACCCCCTGGAGGTGGGATTCCCTAGGAGGGCACTAAGAGGCAAGGCGGCAGCAGGGGGCGGTGCTGGAACTGACAGTGACTACCAGACTATGAAAAGCTCGTAGAATTGTAGAGTTGGAAGGGATCTTGGGGGTCATCTAGTCCAACTGCCTGCTATGCAGGAATCTCAGGCATCCATGACAGATGGCCATCCAACCTCTGCTTAAAAGCCTCCAGTGAAGGAGAATCCAAGGGAGCCCATTCCACTGTTGAACAACTCCTACTGACAGAAAGTTATTCCTCATGTTGAGTTAGAATTGCCTTTCCTGCCATTTGATTGCCATCGGTTTGGGTCCTCCCCTCTGGAGCAGCAGAAAACAAGCTTGCTCCATCTCCCACGTGACAGCCCTTCAGATATGTGAAGATGGCTATCATATCATTTCTCAGTCTCCTCACTGGATCAAGTTCAGCAATCTTGCTGCATTTAAAATGATTTTGTTTAATTAATTCATTTTGAAAACACGTGCAATTAATTGTTATTGTTTTGAATTTTAATGCGTTATTACCTTTCTTAGTGAGTCATGCAGATCATTAATCTGAATCATGCTTTTTATAGGTTAGGGTGCGCTGGGGATGAATTTAAGGAACTAAGAGGAGGTGGGGTGGCTCAGGAGAGAGAAACCAGCAAAATGCGCCCCATAGATTTTGCTGCCTGTCCATGGCATTCAGCCTTTGGGGGCTGCCCCTGAGAGCTTCCAGTTCCTATGCTCAAGCAGCCTTGTCATCCTTGCTTTTAGATGAACATGAAGGACCAGATGGGCTTCTGGTGCCTCACAATCGAAGCAGTCCCTGCGACATGGCAGCCCTGGAGGGCCTGCCCCTTCCGGAGAGAGAGGTGGTGGGGCAGGCCAAGTGGGAGGCACTGGGGCATGTGAAGACCAGGCCTGGCCCTGAGGTGGGGAGGCCCCCCCGGAAGAGAGGTGTGCTCCTCCCCCCCAGACCGCAGGTAGGCAGACGTATAATCATCCGCCCTGTCTCTTGGCTTAATTTTGGGTGCTGCCAGACACTGCCTCTGCCATGCTGTCACGTCTTGGCCTTCACTTCTCCAGAATTACAGTGGTTGAGGTGAAAGGCGTGCCATGTTTTGAAGAAGAGCTGCTTGAGTTGTCTGGAAATACATGTTTTTTTCTTACTGTTATTTATTTCTCCCAAGGGAAACAGGCCCCCTACCAGGGCAAAAAGTGTGCAGCTTCATCAGGCCAAGCAGGCCCGCTTCCAGGAGCCCACCATCGCCTTCCGGCTCAAGGAGACAAAGCCACCCACCCGCGATAGCCGGGTCCCCTGGGTGCCTCCCAGCCTCTCCTCCCCCCTGGCCTCACCTCAGAGGTAGGTTAGCATCTCTGCTGAGGCAGCGGTGTGGGATGGAGTCGGCCAGGTTACCTGAGCAGGGAGCAGCACACAGCAGCTCCTTCTGTACCTGCTGGGATGTGTGAAGAGACTTTGCCCCACATCCAGGCCATCTGGGTCCATCTAGCTCAGCCTCATCTGCATTACCTGGCAGCAGGGGCTGTCCACGGTTCCTGGCAGGGGTCTCTCTCCAAAAGTCATACCTTGGAGATGCTGGTGGGGATTGAACCTGATACCATCTGCATACAATGTGTAGGCTCTGCTAGGGAGCGACTGGCCCTTCCCTAGGAAGATGGCCCTTGGTCCATCCAGCTTGGTGTTATGTAAACAGCTGGTAGAAGCTCTCCAGGGTTTCAGGACCTTTCTCAGTCCTACCAGGAGATGCTGCTGGGGATTGAACCCGGGACCTTCGGTTGTGCTATCCAGGATTGGTGGGAGTTGTAGTTCAGAACATCAGGAAGGTACCAGGTTTGGGGAAGGTAGTACTTTTGGACTCCACACATTGTCCAGTGTGCGATGCAAAACTTTAGCTACAGCTGATGCCCAACCTTTCAAGGTTGGAACCACGACTCCAGTAATGGCAATTGCTTCTCTCACTTTTTTTTCTTCTCTTGCCCAAACCCAAAATTCCTTGCAGGTACTCGGAGAAAAGTCCCAGAGGCAGAGAGCCAAGGCCAGGGAGAGAGGCGGCAGAGGTGGAAGAGAAGAGTCGAGCAGCCCCAGAAAAGGAAATGCTCAGGTTGACCTGGAATCTTGTTTCACTTGGGGCTCCTCTGGTGGATTTCCCTTTCTCTAAACTTCTCATGCTAAATTTGCAGTCAACTGGGAGGGAAGCTCTCTTGGGAATATTCTTGCTTTGGGTTCAATTTTGAAGGCTCCCCCCAGTGAGAAAACAGTAGGGAGGTGGACCCCAGCCTTGGCCAAAACCCCCAAGTGGGAGTGAAGTGGTAAACATGAAACGCCAAATTCTTATAGAATTCTATTGTTTGGACTCCCTGCAGCGCTACCAGGGATGATGGTGCCTCTGCAGCCCAGATAGCGGAGACGGTGGAGCGAGCTGTCCGGGAGCGGCTGGAGCCCCTCTTGGCAAACGCGCAGGTAAGACAGCAGCCAGGAACCTTCACCCCCATCCCCACTCCACAGTCTTCTACATCACTTCCTGTTGAGGACCTCCACCGCATCTTCTCATTTAACAGATGCCCAGCCCAACTTCTGGGGTCCGTCTCCTCCCAAGGCAAATTACAGCAAGCCAAGCAAATACAGCATTATTAAGATTCCGAGTGTTAAAATAAAAGTAAAAACTACAAAGGATGCTACAATATTTGGCATGGTTTTCAAAAATAAAAAACCCCAAAATCACCTGAGTGCAGCCTGGAAACTACTTGCTTTTGGGTTTCCATAAAGGATAGCGGGGGCACAAATTTCCTGAGGGGGCCCCCACCACAGAGATGGACTTTTCCCTTGCGCCCAAAGGGCCTCTTTCAATGGTGGGCCAGAGCCCTCGGCCTCAGGAGCTGCTCTTCAAGCTCAGGCAGGGCTTGGTGGGTGTTGGGTGGCCCCTCAGGGAGCCTCAAATTATTCAGGGGTTTGAAGGCCTAGATCATTGCCTTGAATAGGCAGCCTGGCTCCGGAATAGGTGTCATGCCTGACTCTTATAAGGGGCTAGGGGGATTGGCCAAATCACTTGCTTGCCCACTCAAAGGAGCATTCTACCCTCACAACACATCTGCCAGGAATGGTCTGGGACTGTGCAGGAAGTCCTGTGGTGTCCTCTTGTTTCCTTAGAAGGTGAATCGCTCCCTGGAAAGGAACATCTGCCAGAAGGAGCTGCCCTGCCAGGATATTGGGAAGGTAGGACAAGAGCCAGGAAATTGAGGGATCTCTCTTGCCTGGCTGATGTGGCATGGCAAAGAAAGTCTTGCTACTTGGCCCACTTTATAGGAGGTGGAATCATAGAGTTGCAGCATTGGAAGGGACGCCAAGGGCCATCTAGTTCAACCTCCTGCAGTGCAGGGATCCCTGACAGTGAGAGCTCCTTGTGTCCTCCTTCATTGTCAAGGCCCGGGTGCAATCTGGATGAAAGAGACCCCTTTTGCTGCCTGTCCACAGTGGCCTTGAGCCCCATATCCCTGCTCTTCTGAGCCTCTTCTGGACATCTATGGAGGCAGAAGAGAGATGAGAGAGTCTAGCTGGCCTGACAGTCAGGTGCCTGCACGTGAAAGGGCCTTGCCTCAGGTGGGGCAGGATGGGGGCTGATCTGGGCCTCCCTTTAAACCGGGGTAGGGAGAATTCTGCTCCAAATGCCTGCTTTGTGTGTTGCCAGGCTCCTGTTGGTCTCCCGCGTCCAGGTCTGGAGGACCTTGCCGAGCTGCAGCGTGAGGAGATTGAGACCCTCTCCAGCCCCTCTGACCTGGAGGCAATGCTGCAAAGGATGGAGGAGATTGAGGTGCGTTGGAGCTCAAGCCTTTTCCTTTGAGAAGGAAGAGGCTGTGGGGTGGGGAGCTTCCCATGGCTTTTCTTGAATAAAAGCCCTTGAGAACTGGCTGGCATGGAAGGCAGCAGCATCCTGGAGTGGGGCAGCCTTGCTCTTGTGTGTGCCGGGGAGTGGGGAAGGGAGGTGATGGCTGGGGCCATGCTTGATGTCTTAACACCAAGGCCCCTGCCCCATAGCAGACAGTCCCTTCCCTGTTTTTGGTTAAATATATTTTATTAATTTTCATGGAAAGGTTCTACAAAACTCTGCAAAACACAGTCTTATCAAACAGGATCTGATGGTATGCATAGTCTCCACATACAATGATAGATCGCTGTTGAACAAAAGCAGTGAGGCAGTGTGCTTTCAAACCAGGGCCCAGTCACAGCCTCACAGCCTAACATGCCTCACAGGGTTGTTGTGGGGATTAAATGAGGAGGAGAACCATGGACACCACTTGGGCTCCTTGGAAAGTAAGATGAGATATAAATGAAATGAATTAATGAATTAACTTTTCTGTCCTGCAGCGCTCCCAAGAGGCCGTCCGCAGGCGGTACCACCAGATTGTTTACTCTGATGCTGAGTTCTGGGCTCGGCAAGAGAGATGGGGTGAGTGTCAGGCTTTGTGTTTTGGGGTTTGTAGGAAATAAAGGAGCAGAGGGTGACTGAAGACAGCCCCCCCCCAAATACAGGCAAGGAGATGCCAAGAGATCAAGGAACGACCCTGCCTTCTGTGTGTGCTTCTCAATTTCCTTCCACATGTATTGGAGGTTGTGTTGCTGCTGTTGTGCCACCTCTGAGTTGCAAGAGGAAAACTGGCTTCTTGGGGTGGTTCTTGGGTTGGAGCAGGTGGCCCACGAGGTGATGATTCCTGGAAAGAACATAAGATGAGCCTGCTGGATCAGGCCAATGATCCATCTGGTCCAGTATCCTGTTCTCACAGTGGCCAACCAGATACCCATTGTGGGAAACCCTCAATCAGGATTTGAGCACAAGAGCAATTTCCACTTTGTGCAATTTCCAGCAACTGCTTTTCAGGAGCATTACTGCCTCCAACTGTGGAAGCAGAGCATGGCCATTATGGGTAGTTGCCATCAGTAGCCTTATCCTCCATGAATTTGTCTTGATCTTCTTTCAAAGCCATCCAAGTTGGAAGCCATCACTGCCTCCTGTGGGAAGGAATTCGACAGTAACTGTGCTGCATGAATAAGTCCTTCTTTTTCTCTTTCCTGAATCTTCAAATGTTCATCTTCATTGGATGTCCAGGAGTTCTAGTGTTATGAGAGAGGAAGAAAAACTTGCCTCTCTAGGAATGTGGGAACAGGAAAGGCAGATGAGGAAAGGTGTGCAAAGCTCCCCAGGTTGTAGCAGGCGGTTTCTCATCTTCCTGATTTTTTTCCTCCACTGCCCAGAGAGAGAAAATGCAGAGGCAGGCCAAGAGCCTGGGACTCCCCATCCCATCCAGATCACAAGGCGGGAGAGTCACCCAGACCCCCAAGTGGACATTGTGCTGGAAAGACCCCTGGACACCAAGTGAGTAGAAGATCCAGGAAATGCATCAGTGCTGCTGGTTGGGCTGAAAACCACCTGGTTGGGTGGGTTGCCGTGGAGTCACGGAATGTTTATGAATATTCTAATAGCCTAGAGGTCATGTGATAGCTGGAAAGGAAAATCGGAAGGCAGCTCAAGGTACCCCTCTGCTGCTGGGTTCTGGGGCAGAAGGAGGAGCAGAAAGGGGGTCACTAGGGAAGGCACCTGGCAGAGCAAGACCACGCTGGCATTCCTGGTTTACACAGCAGCCACTAAGGACACTCATAAGAGGAAGATGAGCTTTTTCCATGGTGTGGGAAGGGGTGGCAGTGAGAGGAGCCCTCCTTCTGTAGATTCTTCTGCCTTCTCTCCCCTGGAGGGTCCAGGAGGTAGGGGAGATGAGCAGTGGATGCAGCAGTGCTGAAGGGACCACAGGCAGGCTGGGGCACCTAAGGGGCTAAGACACGATTGGTGTCAGGAGGGGCTGCTGCTGTTGGCCCAAAGGGGAGGCTGGCCAGAGAGGCAGAGGAAAGAACCACATGGGAGGAGTCTGATGTTTCCACATAAGAAGAGCCTTGCTGTTGGATCAGGCCAACGACCCATCTAGTAGTCCAGCATCCTGTTCTCACAGTGGCCAACCACCACACTTCTCCAGTTAGGTCTTTGGCTTTCTGGGGCTGGTTTTGGGGCTCCTGCCGTGCCAAGGAATGGCCACTCACTTTGTGGGGTTGTGCTTCCAGTGCTGCGGAGGAGGAGGAAGAGAGTGGTGGGATGGAGGAGCTCCTAGAGCCCAGGAATGGGACTCTGCCGCCTTCGTCATCGCATCCCCGCAGGAAGGAGGCTGGCGTCTTCCTCTCCGTCCCTAAGAACATGCTGCAGAGCATTCACGATTACAGCGCGCGATACAACCAGCACCTGAGGTGCATCTCCCATGAGGCGGTGGGCAGTTTCAACCCCTGGCGAATCGCAGAGAGGTACTGGAGGAGGAGTTGAGTCTTCTTGGCAAGGCTGCTTTTCACTTGTGTTGCATCCATTGGGATTCCTCATGACAACACCAGGGGGCGCGCCATGCACTGCCAAAGAAGGATCCAGTATCTGTATCACAGCAATGCCTTTATTAAGCCTTTATTAGGTCACAAAATAGCAGGGATGCTTTCTAGTTTTCCAGAAGCTCTATATCAGGGCAGATGGCAAAAGAAGAAGCAAAGAATTCTGGGAGGGGACCTTCCCTACAGCCACTACCCAGTAGAATTAGAATTGTGGAGTTGGAAGCTCACTAGGTGTGACATTGGGGACCAGTCCCTGCCTTTCAGCCTAACCAACCTTGCAGGATTGTTGTGGGGATTAAATGGAGAGAGGGAGAACAATACCACATTGGGTGTGACAGAGGCTACTCCCTGCTCTTGTGTCACATGCTGGTGGGATCCCTTCCAAGGGAAGTCTAGTGGGAATCTCCTTTGTCCTTTGTGGAGGAGACCCTTGCAGGTTCTGGCATCCCTCCCCAGCAAGCAGATTGTGGCTGAGTCGCAGCAGTCCTCTGTTCCTTTAGTCCTGCCTGTTGACTGTCTCTCCCTCCTGCTTTCCCCCCTGCAGCCTGGCCGAGGAGCTGACGGAAGAAGCCTTGGCGGACGTAGCCAGGGAGCTGCAGGGCCTGTGTGAGGATTACGCAGAAGCTGTCTTCACCTCGGAGTTCCTGGAGGCAGCTGAGTAGGCAGCACTCTCGCCTCCTGCTCCTTCTCCTGGTCCAGCAGAGCCAGGCTGGGTGGCCTCCTTGCAGCAGTCGCCATGGTTGTGGACTTGTCAGGAAGGGCTCTCTCTTTGTGTGGAGTGGGAGCTTAACATGGGCAACATCCCAGGGGTGGTGTCTGTCAATTCCAGCTGTGTTTGCCTTGTTCAGGAAGGGTGCCTGGGCATGGGAGCAGGGAGTGTAATGATGGCTAAGCAAAGTGAATGATGTCTGGCACCTTCTGCTTAGCTGAGGTGTCAGTCAAATGTCAGCTGTTCCAGGAAGAGTTTCCACCCAGCCAGGCTTTGTGAACAAACTGCTCTCTTTTTGCCCACTGTCACACTTGGGTCCTTCTGGAATGTTCCATCAGAAGAGTGGGCATCTAGGGGGTGCAGAAGCTGATCCACTGGGATCCTATTGGGGGGGGGGGGAGGTTGCACAGGCTCTGCTTCTATGGCATTTATGCCCCCACACCTGGTGTCATTGGCTCAAGTCTTGAGGCAACCTGTGTGCTCTGGTTGTGAAATGCATGTTGTGTCCTGTGAGATCTTGGGACCCTTCCTTCAGGGTTGGTACCTTCTCCACCTTTGTGGGAGCAGGCTTGCCTCTCTGACTTCTCCGCGCCTCTGGGAGTACCAGGCTCCCTTCCCTAGGCACTGGGACTCCACGAGGTTTACTTTAAGAACTTATTCAAGATGAAATATAATAAATCAGATATTTAGTATGCTGTTGCAGGAGTTTGTCAAGCTACCAAACATCACCTCTTTGTATGAAGGTCATATTTATAAAAGGTTTTGTACATTCCACTGGTAAATTTTCATACTCTGCTTTTTTCTGAATGTGGGGGAAAACTCACCAAATTTATTAAATAAACTTCTTACAATACGCATGTGTCTGTATTTTTGTGCAATGCTGTTTCTGCATTATTGCTTTGGGAACCAGGGTCAACCCTGAGGGTGCTGCGAAAAAGTTCAAAGTGATTGCATTTTTGGATCAAGAGGAGGAGGAAGAGTCCCTCTCTCCTCCCAGAGGGTGGCCTCCTAGGTCATGCAGAGGTTCTGTTGAGAAAGAGTTCTGTCCTTTTTCCTGTTTGGAATAGTTTGGAGCCTAATTCATAAGCAATACAAAAGGCCTTATCCTTCACATGTTCATTGGTTCCTTCTCACTGCAACGATTTTGCAGCGACACCTGTCACCTTGTGGGGTCTACTCCTGCTGTCTTTTCGGAAAGCACAAGGCCTGCCTGAAGAGTCTTAGCTCAAGGAAGTCAAATTCTTGAGCACCTTAGAGGCAATGATGGTGACTTTGGCCATGACCCATTGGGACATTTCAGGCCTGGCAGGAATGCTGATGAACTCCCTGCATGTGGATTCTGTGTCCATTTTACTTTCCCACCTAAGGCATGGCTTGATTCTGCTGCTATCTGAGCCAAGGGAGAGAGCCAGGCTCTGCCTCTTTGGGTCACCGTCCCAGCTGTTTCATTGCCAGATTGTTTTGGGTCGAGTCCTGAGGCCAACTAACTAACTTGGTCAAAAAAGCTGTTGTGGGCTTCTTTTCTTGAGTCCTCCCCGCTTCCTCTGGGTCCTCTTGAAGAAAGGGGCTTTTCTGCAGTTTCATGCTGAGCATCTCCCATAAGGTTCTGGTCTTTCATGTTCAAAAGCATCTCCATCTTTCTGTGTTCTTCTAAAGGGGTCTGCCAAGCATCCAGTATTTAGAAGCATTGCTGCCTCTGACCGTGGAGGCAGAGCATAGTCATTGTGGCTAGTAGCTGTAGCTCTCTCCATGAATTTGCCCAATCCTCTTTAAAAGTCATCTAGGTTAGTTAGCTAAATGGAGCCTCCAGCTTTAGAGACAGTCTATCTTTGCATGCCGGGTGTTGTAGGGAGCAGCGGCTAAGGAAGACTGCCTTGCTAACACCCTGCTTGCAGGCTTCCTAGAAGCAGCTCTTTGGCATTGTGAACTAGGCGGACCCCCTCTTTGATGCAGGAGGCCTGTTCTTCCTTTGGAGCATCTATGCCCCATTGCAACAGTCTGTCCTGTGACTGGGGAGTTTATATTCTATGTCATAATCTGAGCAGTTAGAAGTGAGGCAAGCCCCTTTGAGGCAGTGGCTGGTTGGTTGGTGGCAGAGTGCTTGGAACGGAGGGCGGACCCCCCCCCACAAGGGTGGTGGTGTAGCAGGGAGGGGGATCTGCCTATCTTTACCTAATCCCGGCCACCCTTAATGAAGTGGGGAGTCTATTGACTTCCACCTCCATCCACCAGAGGAGTTGGCTGTGAGTCATCTGCTTGGGCAGCTTCCAGGCGTTAAAAACAAACACTTGAGCTGCAGTGCGCATCGCAGTGGGCTCTGAAGAGAAAAGGAGAGGTTATCCCAGCATCCGGAGGAGACAAACCAAGGAGGGCTACGGAGGAGGAGAGGGAGGGCTGGGAAGTGGTGGGGTGGTGGTCTGCCTCTGAGGAAGCCAGGTGGGACCCCCAGCCACCTTCTAATGACAACCTGGCCTTCAGCAGAGGGAGTTTGCAAAGGATGACCCACATGGAGCTACCACCTTGCAGGTGTCATGGGTATGGTGGCATGCTATGCCATGGGAAGTGTAGGACATCTCTTCTGCTTAGTCACCCCACCTGGCTGGGCTGATGCTGTGCCCCAGGATCACCCCAGCCCCAGAACTTCTCCCCAAAGGACACACCCTCAACCGGCAAGTCAGGCAAGCCCTGCCCTGAGCAGAAGGCCATCTAAGGCGCCCCAGTGAGGAGCTGCCTTGCCAGTCAGGACGGGGGGAAAGAGAGAAAAGTCTTTCATCACACAGTGCATGGTGAAACTGTGGAACTCACTCCCACTGGAAGCAGTGATGGCCACCGACTTGGATGGCTTTAAAGAGGGTAAAGCAAATTCATGGAGGAGGAGAGGGCTATTGATGGCTACTAGCCAGGATGGCTCTGCTCTGCTTCCATGGTCAGAGGCAGCACTGCTTCTGAATACCAGTTTCTGGAAACCACAGGAGGGGAGAGTGTTGCTCTTGTGCTCTGCTTAGGGGCTTCCCATTGGGGCATGCGGTTGGTCACTGTGAGACTAGGTGGGTCCAGCAGCCAGGCTTTTCTTATGGAACCTCCAGGGGCATGTGCACTCTATCTAGATTCCTAGGTTCTTTGGGGTATTTGGCCACTGTGAGAGCAGAATGCTGGACTGGGTGGACTACTGGCCTGATCCTGAAGGGCTCTTCTTAGGTGGTCTGCCAGTGGGTAGGGATGGGGCCCTTCTGTGGCTGCCATTTGGTGTCTCTCCCCGCTCTGCTTGGACCCTTGGTTGGCCTTGCTCTGTCAATATTTCAGCTCCATGTCACTGGGGCGCTCCTGTCTTTGGAAGGGGGTGTCTGTTACGCTCCGCGGCTCCCTTCAGGGTTGTGACATTTGCGGTTTCTTCCTTCTGTCTTCCTTTGCCTCCACATGCTGCAGGAAGTGCCACCCGGGAGGCCCAACCCTTTCAGAATTGCATGTTTATGTCTTCCCTGGCATGGATAAAAAAAAAGGTCTTTATTTTTGAATAGCGAAATGAGCGGGTGTCAAGATGGGAGAACCACAAGCATTTCTCCTGTCCTTGGTTAGCGGAGCAGAACAAAATGGGGGGGGGGAGAGAAGAGGAGATTTGTCCCCACAAGGAAATAAGAAGACAAGGAGCAAAAGGCCCTCAGTTTCCCATCTAGCTTCTTGGAAGAGGCACACCAGCCCACACCAGTTTGGCCCGAGGCAGGAAGGAGTCTTGGTGGATTGGGAGGAGGCTAAGGCGAAAAGAAACCCATTTCCACTCCAGTACGTGGACGATCTGAGTCTTCCTGGACTCCAACATGAGTGAATCCCCCTTGAAAATGCAAACAGTGCCCAGTCTCCCTCCAGCCACCACTTCAACCTGCTGGATCAGACCAGGGGGCCCCACCCTGTTCTCAGTTCCTGACTGGATGCCCCAAAAGCGAAACTAGCCAGCACAAGAGCCCTCGCCCTTCCTGTGGTTTCCAGCAACTGGAATTAGGCAGTGTTATTGCCTCCGACAGTGGAGGCACAGCAGAGCCATTGGGGCTAGTAGCCATCTCTCCTCCTCCATGAATTTGTCTGATCCTCTTAGAAAGCCATCCAAGTTGGTGGCCATCACTGCCTCCTGTGGGAGAGAGTCCCATATTTTAACTATGATGGGGCGCGGGTGGCGCTGTGGGTTAAACCACATAGCCTAGGACTTGCCTTTCAGAAGGTTGGCAGTTTGAATCCCCGCGACGGGGTGAGCTCCCGTTGCTCGGTCCCTGCTCCTGCCAACCTAGCAGTTCGAAAGCACGTCAAAGTGCAAGTAGATAAATAGGTACCGCTCTGGAGGGAAGGTAAACGGCATTTCCGTACACTGCTCTGGTTCGCCAGAAGCGGGTTAGTCATGCTGGCCACATGACCCAGAAGCTGTACGCCGGCTCCCTCGGCCAATAAAGCGAGATGAGCACCGCAACCCCAGAGTTGGCCATGACTGGACCTAATGGTCAGGGGTCCCTTTACCTTACGTTGCAAAGGTCTTCCTTTTCGCTGTCCTGACCGGCAAGGCAACTCTTCACTGCAGCTCCAACTGCTGAAGCAGAGCAGAGCCCTTGTGGCTAGTAGCCCTCAATAGTCATCTCTCTCTGTGAGGGGGGGGCTGTAAAAGGGGAGTGTGGGCGAAATGTGAAGAGCCTGGCTTTCCATCCCATTCCTGCCATCGGCCCCCTCCGTCCTCTCCCTTGCGCCTGGGCAGAGGCCTGTCCACCCGTCCCCACAATGCTGTAGCCTCCATCTGGTGAAGAGGCTGCAGCAGATGGATATAACTGGCAGGTTCTATTTTTAGCCAGGTGCAGCGCAAAGCCCAGGCCCTGGACTCTTCGGAGCGTAATGTGTGAATGAGAAGATGGTGTGTTCTCCCAAAGGCTGGGCTGGGGGCGGGGGCTTTAGTTTCCTGGTGCTAACCAGGCATTTGCTGTTGCGCTGAAAGGCATGGGCATTTCCCCAGCCCAGGGAGGGAGGGAGAGGAACATAGATTGCTTGTTGCCTTTCATTCTATTCAGACCATCAGGGTTCATCTAGCTCAGTACTGGTTACACTGGTCGGCAGCAGCAACTCTGCAGGGTCTCCAGCTGGGTTCTCTGCCAGCCTGACCTGGAGATGCCAACTTCAGGGACCTTCTGCATGCAAGGCAGGTGCTCGGCCGCTGACCCTTCCAATGCAAAAGGAGCGCTTTATTTTGAGTGAGGCCACTGGCCTTTTTCTCCAGCAGCAGCTCCCGGCGGGGCCCTTCCAGGCCAATGACTCTCCAGATGCACAGCTTTTAATTTGGCAGCAGCTGCTGCTGCAGTATCTCTTCCAGGGACCCTGATTTTTCTTTTCTGCGGAGCCTTTTCTGATGCTGGGACGATGGTTTTTCTCCCTGTTAGCAGAGAACATAGGAGACTGCTGGATCAGGCCAGTGGCCTCTCTAGTCCAGCATCCTGTTCTCACAATGGCCAACCAGAGGGTCAACCCCCCAGCAAGATCTGAGTACAAGAGCAATTTCCCCACCTTGAGGTTTCCAGCAATTGGTATTCAGAAGCATTTACTGAATCTCTGTGGAGGCAGAGTGGAGCCATCACGGTTAGCAGCCACTGGTAGTAGCCACTGATTTGTCCAAACCTCTTTGAAAGTCATCCAAGTTGATGGTCCCTAACAGATTCGCCCACAGCCTACAGCAGCTGTGATGGTAGTCAGTATGGAAGCCACAGTGGGATATGTGTGTGTGTGTGTGTGTGTGTGTGTGTGTGTGTGTGTGTTGGGCATGGCAGCTGCCCCAAGCAGGGAGATGTGCAGAGGAGGAAGGGGGCAGCATTTGGGGGAAAGGCTGCAGCTAAGGACTAGAGCATCAGCCAAAATTCAAGTCCTGGAATCTCCAGGTATGGCTGGGAGACACTCGTGCATGGAACCCTGGAAAGCTGTTGCTGCCAGTCAGTGTAGACAGCTGGCTCCTTACCTCTCTTGCCACTGTGATCCATGCGACGGTCACCTCCAGACTTGACTACTGCAACTCACTCTATGTGGGGCTGCCCTTGAGACTGACCCAGAAACTCCAGCAGGTGCAGAATGACGCGGCGAGACTCCTTACGGGGTCCTCGCCGCGGGATCACATTCAGTGCTATACCAGCTGCACTGGCTCCCAGTGGAGTACAGGATTAGGTTTAAGGTGCTGGTGCTAACCTTTAAAGCCCAATACGACCTAGGACCCTCGTACCCACGGGACTGCCTCTTCTGGTATGTCCCACGGAGGACCTTATGGTATTCAAATAAAAACATATTGGAGATCCCGGGCCACAGGGAGGTTAGCCTGGCCTCAACCAGAGCCAGGGCTTTTTCAGCTGTGGCCCCAATCTGGTGGAACGCTCTGTCACAAGAGACTAAGGCCCTACGGGACTTGACATCTTTCTGCAGGGCCTGCAAGACAGAGCTGTTCCACCAGGCCTTTGGCCAAGGCATAGTCTGACCCCCTCCTTCTGTAATCCTCATAGAACTCTAGCCCAATGGTTGCCATTATTTTGACTCTGAATTGATTTTAGAATGAATTGATTTTAGAATGTATTTCAATTAACTGATTGTGATTTTATGTAAACTGTGTTATTTTTAGGGACGCGGGTGGCGCTGTGGGTAAAAGCCTCAGTGCCTAGGGCTTGCCGATCGAAAGGTCGGCGGTTTGAATCCCTGCGGCGGGGTGCGCTCCCGTTGTTCGGTCCCAGCGCCTGCCAACCTAGCAGTTCGAAAGCACCCCCGGGTGCAAGTAGATAAATAGGGACCGCTTACTAGCGGGAAGGTAAACGGCGTTTCCGTGTGCGGCTCTGGCTCGCCAGAGCAGCGATGTCACGCTGGCCACGTGACCCGGAAGTGTCTGCGGACAGCGCTGGCCCCCGGCCTATAGAGTGAGATGGGCGCACAACCCTAGAGTCTGTCAAGACTGGCCCGTACGGGCAGGGGTACCTTTACCTTTTACTGTGTTATTTTTACTGTTAGCTGCTCTGAGCCCTGCTTCGGCTGGGGAGGGCAGGATATAAATAAAATTTTATAATTATTATTACTGAGCTAGATGGGAAACTGGTTTGACTCAGTATAGCAGCTTCCTATGTTCCAGCTCATGGGGTGGGGGGAGGCAGGAGGCAGCTGCTGTCAAGCCCGTTTTCCAGTGAGGTTGGACCTTGATGCTACCTCAATGGCACCAGGTCGAGGGGTGGTGGGGTCTTTGTGGGAGGGAGAGCGACATCTCTTTCCTAGATATCTGCTGCTGCGGAGACGCCTTCTCCTCCTTTGGCAAAGGTGAGGCAGATGGAGACCTGCCTCAGTTTCCCTGGCAGAAGGAAGCTGGAACGCCCGACGCAATTTTTGAGAGTGGGGAGGTGAAAGAGGGGGATAAAAAAGTCATTTCCGGAACGACGGGGCGTGGGGGGGGGCTGTCTGGTCCTCCGCCCACTGGGCCAAGCAGTAGAAAAGGGGTGCACGTGCTTAGGGGAGGCCTGCACTGCTGATTCCTCGCACCGATTTCCCCCTGTCAGGAATTCTTGAGCTGCGATTCCTGCATTGAAGGGGTTGGACTAGATGAGCCTTGGGGGTCCCTTCCAACTCTACAATTCTATGAGAAACGGCAGGAGCTCCCACCCCCTTGCGCTTTACACGCTGGACTAAGAGCCGGGAATGGGGGATTAGTGGAACCTCCCCCCCCCCCAAGTTTCTACCCCAGCTCCAGGCACAGCAGGCGCGGGAGGTGTGTGTGTCCTCGAAGACAGTTGACCCCCCCCCCCCGCCACACGCTGCCAATTGGCTGCGGCGCCTTTAAATACGGAGGCGGCGGGAGGGGGGGGGGAGAGCACGGCGGCGGCGGCGGCGCTTCTCCTCCTTCTCCAGCCCGGGCGAGGAGCGAAACGCAGCTCCAGCGCTAGAGAGCGGAGGGAGGCCGGAGGCGATGGCGACAGACCCGCCGCAGCCGCGCCCAGGTGAGCTGCCACCGCATGGCCCAAAACGGAGGGAGGGGGAGCCTGCTATGGTGGAGCGGCTCCTGAGCACGTGCAGAGCGCGGCGAGCCAGGGTAGGCGCCCGACTTGACCTTCTGCATACCTGGAGCCCACCGCACCCGCAAGCGGGTCCCGTTTGCAAACCAGGCGGCGCCCTTGAACAGGGGAGGGGGAAGAGCGCCCTGATGGAGCGAGGACGCCAAACATGTGCAGAGGGCCTTCTCTGGAATCGCAGTGAGCTTGGACTCCTCCCTCCTTTAGCCATTGACAGAAATGGTGATTGCTGCTGCTGCTGCTGCTGCTGCGTCTCTCTCTCCCCCCTCGTAAAATACCCCACCATCCTGGCTGCATCAAGCGCTCTCGGGCCGCCATCTCCGCCCCTCATCGCTTCTCCGCCCCCAAGTAGCTTCAGCCCCACGTTGTCTCTACCCCTCGCCGAGCTCTCGTGGAGGGGGGAGTCATAGGAGCCAACTCCCAGGGGCCGAGGTCCCTTCGCTCCCCACCCTAAAATATTTGAGGGGGCCGGCCCTCCCCCCAAGTTGATGGGCATTACCATTCAAATAGTGTGGGTGCACCCCGTCCTGTGATCAATTATTTTATGCAAGTTGGCACCCCTGGTGGGAGACTTCTGGAGCACCCACCGCGAATCTCCGGGAAAGAAGGCTAGACTAGCAGCAGCAGCAGCAGCAGCCCCGGCACGACGCCGGGCTCTCGCCAGCAGCCTTTACTCGTTTTCCAGGCTTTGAGGGAGTCCCTCTTCCCCACAGCAGTAAAGGCGTTTTTTTACTCTACCAATCCCCCGATCTCCATTTGGAGGTCCAAAGGAGAGGCTTTCCCCGCTGCGTTCTCGCTTTGGGGCCAACTTCGAGTTTCTGCTTGGTAACAGCGGTGCTTGCCCCGCGGAACTCCCTGCTCCGTGAAGTTAGGCAGATTCCTAAAGGCGGGCGACGTTTCCCCACGTTATATTTGCAAAGGCGCTGACTCCTTGGCCTCATATCTGTTCAGGACAGCTTTTACCCGATATGGTTTCATCCTTGAATGCTGCTGTGGAATTATTGTGCTGCTTAGCGGTGTATAAATACTTCCGACGTCTTTTCTGCTCTTCCCACCCCCCACATGGGTTGCAAAATGCCCTTGTGGGGCTGACCCCCCCCTCCCCCTGCTCCTGGAATGAACGAGGCTTGACTCTTCCTAAGCAGACAGGGAGAAAGCTGGCGGGTGTGTGGCGGAAGACCTGTGGTTCTGGCAGTTGCAAGGCGACTTCCTGACACTGTTGTGGGTGCACTGCTGTCCAACGTTTGGAGCCAGGAGGCCACTGTCCACGGTGGGGCTGCGAGGATAAGGTACCTATCCAGGCTAGCATGGCGTGGTCTGCCTGCCTGGGCCGAGAGGGCTACTTGCCACTCTGGGCCACAGCTTGCCAGGACTGCTCTGAGTCTGCCTTGGGCCAGTATCTCCCCAAAGCTCTGGAGAGATGTCTTCCTCTGTTGCGTCCCGTCCATTCTGCTGCTGTTCTGTAGCCTGAGCAGAGGAAATGTTCCAGCGAGTGTGGAAGGAAGGAAGGAAGCCTGCGCTGGCAGGTCTCTAAGTCTCCTCAATTCCACCCGCCTGATGCAAAGCCTAATTGGGGATGGGGGTGGTTTGTAGATGCATAATGGCTACGTGCTTCTCTGAGCGCTGGAGAAGTTCGAGCCGTCGCGCCCCTGCTGGGTTTGGCCTCCTCTGGACGAAAGCGGAGGGGGAAGTCAGGCTATCTTTATAACAGCTGAGCACGGAGGAGGCAAATCCCTCAGCAGGCAGAGGCCCCACTGAGAACCCCCCTCGCCCGCACCCCACGTCTTTCCAACAGGTCTCTGTCTCTCCACAAATTCAGACTATGAAACTGGCTCACGTCTGGAGCTGGGGCGGGGGTCACTTTTCAAACCCCTGGTGGATCCTCCTTTCGAAAAAGCAGAGGGTGGGTGGGGAGAGATTCCTACTGCCAAGGATCCTTCCTCCTCCTTGGTTTGCTGAGCTCACATCCACCAGTCGCCCTTCCAGAGATCAAGATGGCCAGGGTCGTAAAAGGTAGTGTTTCCCAGCAGAGCATCCCAAAATAAGAAGCTGGGTTTGCAGGCGTTTCTGCTTAGGGGGGAATCTGGGGACCCTTTCAGCTCTGTCTCCTGCTGCTATTCTCCACCCCCACCTCTGTCACAGGAGATCCTGGATGGACAGTTCAGCCATGCAGGCATCCTGCTATGGAAGGAGCCCCATGGACAAGGCTGAGCTGTGGCCCTGGAGCACAATGCAAAGGCTGTGGTTCCCAAAGTGTGTGGTTACCTCCCACCTACCCACCCCCTGGAAGGGGGAGAATGGGATTACCTGGGAGGGTGCCTGGAGGGCACTGGAGGTGTCAGTGCCTATCAGACTTGAAAAGCTGGTATCACTTTGCAGTTGCTGAATTGATTAAACTAAATGGTTTTAATTGGCTTTTGAATGAATGTGCAATTAATTGTTACTCTTTCAAATGTTATTGCATTGCTGTCTTTCTCGGTGGGGTATGCAGACTTCTGAGTAATGTTTCTTATAGGGCAGTGGGCAGGAGTTTAGGGAAACAAGGGGGCAGTGGGATGAGAAAGGGGTCAGTTGTCTTGGTGCAAGGAGGTCTGCTTCCCACTCTGTTGCCAGAACTTTACTCTGTCTCTCTGGTTCATCTCTGAGCAGCTGCTGTTTCACGCTAAAGGCTTCCTCCGTCTTCCATCTCTTTTTTTGCACCATAAGTGTACAATCACCATTCGCTGTCAGTTATAGGATGTCCCTGCGTCATTCCTTTGAAGAACCACATTTGTAGCAAAGAGATGGCCTTTTTCACACACACACCCTCTTTGTTTTTCGGCTGCAGGGGAGGATGCCCCCGCCTCCTCCAGCCGTTGCTTTCATGGGGATTGAGCCAACTGGTGTAGGGTGAGTGTGCAAGTGTGTCAGGCTACCTGATGATTCTGGGAGCATCATGAGGCCAGGCCGTTGCGGCTGCAGCAGATGTCTTCAGGAGGGCAGGTCCTGATGCAGGGGATTCCAACCGCAAGGAAAGGAATTTTGACTCAAGTTGTTTGATGCTGGATCTGAGAGGGTAGTGGGTGCTCCTTAGAGGTTCGTCATCAGAGGCTGGCTGGCCATCTCCTCTCCAGGATGCTATAGTAGTGGGTGCATTTCCTGTGCTGCCCAGGGGTTGAGCTGGATGACCTTTGAGGGGCCTTCCAACACTGTAATTCTATTGTATTTTTAGAAAGCATTTCTTGTTCATGCCATTAGAGGTCAAGAGCTCAGTCTGTGCTCATCTGCCTTGCAAAACAAGAAAAGTGGGGGTGGACATCTTCCTCATTTTAGTAAACGTTTTCTTTCTTTCTCTTTTTCTTTTAACTAGCTGTCTCCTCCTCCTTGATTCTTGTTTCGAAGGAGGAAGAACAGCTCCTGGGCGAAAGTGCAAAGGAGAAAAAAGCATGCCACATTTTGACTTTGCCGGGATATCTGGCGAGCCTCTGCCTGGATCCTTGTTGTGGGCTTTCAGGAAGGCAGCTAAGGGGAGCCTCTATACATAATGTGGCTTTTATTTTATTTTTTGCTCCAAGGGTTTTGCTTTGACCTCGCAGAACAGGAAATACCACTTGTGCTCCAAACTTTCCTAGGAGGAACAGGAAGGCAGAATCTGCCTGGGCAAAGGAGGGTGGTTGGCTCCTGCCTTTGGGATGGCAGCAGCAGGGAGAAAGTGTGTGTGTGTGTGTGTTGGGCGAGGGGGGGGGGGGAGAGAGACGACTCAATCTGTTTTCTGTTAATTTGGATGGAAATGAATTCTTCCTCCAGTAATTGACTGCTAATAGGATTGGACTTGGAAAGCTATTGATGGCTAGATGGCTATGCGCTGCCTCCACAGGCAGCAATGCTCCTGAACACCAGTTGCTGGAAACCACCGGAGGGGAGAATTGGGCTTGCGCTCAGGTCCTGTTTGCGGGTTTCCCCATAACTGGAATCCGGTTGGCCACTGTGAGAACAGGATGCTGAATTAGATAGCACCCCTTTGGCCTGATCCAGCAGGATCTTCTTATGTTCTTAAGCTGCACCAGTCGACCCTTGGTGAAGTCTGCTGAGCCACTGGCCACAAACCCTTAACCGGAATAAAGGCGTCGTTTCCCTCTCATTGGCAGATGAGTTTCTATCTGATGAAGAGAGGCAAGAGGAGGAAAGGGGGAAAGAGCAGCAGCCCCCGTCTCCAAAGACAGATCCCAGGCAGCATTCCACTTCCCTTTAGACAGGCAGGTAAGGATGGGTGCTTGCAGCCCAAAGGAAGCTCTGCAGTTCTGCCCCTGAGTGCAACCAACCTGCAATGATGTACAAACAAACCACCTTCTGCCCAACCTGCTGTATCCAACTCCATAACAGGCAAGTGCACTCGAAATCTTAAGGACATGAGCAGAGCTTGCTGGATTAGGCCGGTGGCCCAGCATCCTGTTCTCACAGTGCCCACCACCCCCAGATGGCTCTCAGGGGTAGTCTGCAAGCAGCACCTGAGCACAAAAGCCCTTTCCCCTCCTCCACTCTCCAGCTTTTCTCTAGTGTGGATAGAGAAAAACGCTCCTCCCTCTCTCATTGCACCAGAAATTGCGGGCATCCCATAAAACTGGGCATTGGAAGATTCAGGACAAGAAAGAAGAAAGCCTTTCCTCACGCAGAGCAGAGTTGAACTGTGGAACTCCCTCCCACAGGAGGCAGTGTGATGGCCACCAACTTGGATGGCTTTGAAAGAGGGTTAGACCAGGGCTGGCCCAAGGCATTTTGGCACCACACAACGATGCTCCTCTAAAACGGCCAGGGAAGAAGGCAGGGTGGAGATCTACACCAGGAACAAGAGTGGCAGGTAAAGATTCTCAGAAATAGGTGGTGGGAGGAGACTAAGAGGGCCTCCTATTCACAGATGGGCTGCTGAGAAGGCAAGGTGTGTGCTGCTCCTGGCACCGTGGAAGCAGTGCCAGGCAATGCATTCATTGGAGGCTGGAGCTGCCACTCCTGTGGATGCTGTCGCCTGAGGCAGTTGCCTCATCTTGCCTCATGGGTGGGCCGGCCCTGGGGTAGACAAATCCATGGAGGATGGAGATGGCTGTCAACTAGCCATGGTGGCTATCTTCCCCCCTCCACAGTCGGATGCAGCAATGCCTCTGAATACTGGTTGTTGGAGGGGAGGGTCTTGGCTGAGGGTTTCCCATTAGGGGCAGCTGGTTGACTTCTGTGAGTACAGGATGCTGGGCTAGATGGGCCATTGGCCTCATCCGGGAGGCTCCTTCTTGTGTTCTTAAAAGGCAGTGAGGACCACATCTGCCCACCCAAGGAAGTGGAGCCCCACAGAAACCTCCTTGCCATGTTCTGACCCCCTCTCTTTCTGCCCCGCTGCTGTTCTGGCTTTTTAAAAGCCCTCTAGGAAATAAAATGGCAAGGCTTGTTTTGACTGGAGATGGCACAGGGTGTGGACTGATGAGCAATTACTCTCTCCTACCTCCCACTGGAACTCACTGGGTGGGTGGGGAGATTGCCCGCCTCCGCCCTCTGCTGGGCTCAGGGCCAAAGCCTCTGGTGTGTGCTGCGGGTTGATTTAATTTTAAAGACTTTTAAGATGGTTTAATAGGAGGCAGGTTGATTGCATTGCCTTCAGCTCTACAGGGAAACCCTGGGGACTTGGTGCTGCTGCTGCATGTGGGGACCTCTTGTGGCCCAGCTGGGAAGCACATCCCATGCAGTTGTGAATCCCAGCCTCCCTTTGAAAAGGCCCCAAACTGGCTGCTGGCCTGCCCATTAGGGCAAATCCACCTTTAATGCGCACCTCACACACATTTAAATCACATGACCTCCCCCAAGGAATTCTGGGAAAGGTAGGTTGTTAAGGGTACTGGGAATCAAAACTCATTTGAGGGTGCAACTACAGTTACCAGGATTCGGGGGGGGGGCATGATTTTTATTTATATTTATTTCATAAAATAACACTGCTTGATTGTAATAAAACCAAAACCTGCCTGTTGTCAAGAGGCAGGGAGTTCCAAAGGGCAGGAACTGCCATGCTAAAGGACCAATTGCTTACAAATGTGGAATGGGTATTATGTGGCAGCTGTAACACTGCCCAGTTCTGCTGATTGACATTGTTAAGTAGGTGTATATGGGGTGAGGAGATTTCACAGGTAAACAAGTCCCATGTTGCTAAGGGCTTTAAATGTGCACCTGATGTTTTTTAAATGTATGGTGTGGGTCTGCTCATTGTGTGAATAGTTGCCAGGCTCCCCCTCCACCCCATCACAGTAGCTCGCATGGCCAGTGGTCAGGGATGGTGATGCTGGAGTTGCTGGTGATGGGAGCTGTTGGAGGGGCACATATTCCCCCGCTAGAAAAGGCAGAATGGGGAGGTTGGAAAAGTGGAACCCTATCAGCATTTGCAGGATTTGTTCCTGGCTTTGGTGGTCGAATCAAGTCTGAATCCCTGAATCTTTCCAGGTTTTGTAAAAAGCAGTTCTAGGCTGGAGAGGGAGAACAGCGATGCCTCTGAACAGTTGTGGAGGTAGCAGGGGTGGGGAGAGACTCTTTAAGAAATGGAGGATCCTTTGCCCTGATCGCCACATCAAATTGGGGTTTCACAGCTAAATTTAGTGCTTTCTGTCTCCCTATGTTTCGGGATGGTTTCTACCTTTGGCCCGCCAGAAGTTGCTAGATTACATTTACAACTCCCATCATGAGAACCTAAGAAGAGCCCTGCTGGATCAGGCCAATGGCCCATCCAGCATCCTGTTTCCACAGTGGCCAACTAGATGCCTGTGGGAAGCCCCAAAACAGGATTTGAGTATAAGAGCAACTCCCTCTCTTCTGCCTTGGTCCAACCACACCTGGAGTCCTGTATCCAGTTCTGGGCACCACCATTTAAGGAGGATATTGACAAGCTGGAATGTGTGCAGACGAGGTCAACCGAGTTGACGATAGAAAGGTTTTCTAGTTTCTAAGCTAGCTGACAAAGATTGTCAAGGCCAAGCCTTATGAGGAATAAGGTGTGTTGGGTGTGTTTAGCCTGGGGAGAAGAAGACAAGAGAGGTGACATGACAGCCACCTTCCAATATCTCAAGGGCTGTCACGTGGGAAGATGGAGCCAGCTTCTTTTCTCTTGCTCCAGAGAGGAGGACCTGAACCGATGGATTCAGTTGACAAGGAAGGAGATTCCGGATCAACACTAAGAAGAACTTTCTGACAGTAAGAGCCATTCAGCTCTGGAACGGGTTCCTTGGGAAGGTGGTGGACACTCCTTCATGGGATGATTTTGAAGAGATATTGGATGACAATTTGTCAGGGATTCTGATTCCTGCATCGTAGGGTCAGACTAGATGGCCGCTGGGTTCCCTTCCAGCTCTACAGATCTGTGATTCCCCTCGCATGGTTTCCAGTAACTGATATTCGGGGTGGGGGAATTCTGCCCCAGGGCCAATGGCCATGGAGAATATGGGAATCTAGCACCATCTGGGGGGCTCAGATTTCCACCAGTGCCGGTGTTGGGGCTTGTCTCCTTGTGGCTTTCACCCCACCCCAAATAACATTTCATCTCTTTCTGTATCTCGCTGCCCCAGTTGCATCGGTGCAATGGTGGTGCTCCTGAGCGCCCCCTCCCGCCATCGTCTTGCCTCCTGCACTAGCGGTGATATTTGAAGGGAGCCCACTGCGCAGGCGCCTCCCTGCACGGGAGAGAGAAAATAGCTCTGGGAAAATAAACATTAGTTCAGGGTGTTTGGAAGCCTGGCGGCCTGGCTAGATGCCAGTGGCGCTCAGCTCGCTCTCTCCTGGCTGGCTGGCTGGCTGGCTGGCATTGTGTCCGTCAGCAGAGCGAGCTCTGAAGGAGGCGCCTTGTCTGCCCAAGGCAGAAAATGAGGCGTGGGGCTTCTGGAGAGTCTGTGACCTTCTCCATCCCGAAGGAGTTTGAGCAGGCCTCCTTTGCGTCTCCCTTGACAGCCGCCTTCAAAGGGAAGGTCGATGGGCCGCATGCAATAGCGAAACGGGCTTTGCATCCTTCAGGATTGGACACATTCACGGAGGCCGAGGAGGCTGCTGCTAGCCATGGTGGCAATGCTCTCTGCCTCCACAGGCAGAGCAATGCTTCTGAATGCCAGTTGCTAGAAGCCACAAGAGGGGGGCGGGTCTTGTGCTTGTGGGTTTCCCCTAAGGGGCATCTGATTGGCAACTTTGAGAACAGATGCTGGATGAGAAGGACCATTGGCCAAATCCAGGGAGGGCTCTTCTGATGCTCTTCTGGAAATTCCAGGCCCAGAGGCAGTCTGTCTAGATTCCTAGATTGTTAGAAGAGTGAGAAGCAGCATGATAAAAAAATCCATGAAATTATGCAGGGCATAATCTTTTGTAATACCAGAACACTTGGACATCTAATGAAGCTGAATGTTGGGAGGTTCAGGACAGACAAAATAAAGTCCATGCAGTGCAGACTTAACCTGTGGAACTCCCTCCCACAGGAGGCAGTGATGGCCACCAACTTGGATGGGTTTAGGTAAAGGTAAAGGGACCCCTGACCATTAGGTCTAGTCATGACCGACTCTGGGGTTGCGGCGCTCATCTCGCTTTATTGGCCAAGGGAGCCAGCGTATAGCTTCCAGGTCATGTGGTCAGCATGACTAAGCCACTTCTGAGGAACCAGAGCAGCTCACGGAAACAGAAACGCCATTTACCTTCCCGCAGGAGCGGTACCTATTTATCTACTTGCACTTTGACGTGCTTTCAAACTGCTAGGTTGGCAGGAGCAGGGACTGAGCAACAGGAGCTCACCACATCGTGGGGATTCGAACCGCCGACCTTCTGATCAGCAAGCCCTAGGCTCAGTGGTTTAGACCACAGTGCCACCCGTGTCGTGGGTGGCTTTAGAAGGGGGTTAAACAAATTCTTGGAGGAGGAGAGGCTATCAATGTCTACTTGCCACGATGGGTATGCACTGCATCCATCATCTGATGCAGTGATGCTTCTGAATACCAGTTGCTGGAAGACGCAGGAGGGGAGAGTGGTGGTCTTCTGCTTCAGTCCTGCTTGTGGGCTTTGCTTTGGGCTAACTGGTTGGGTCAGTATGCTGGGCCAGATGGCCTGATCCAGCAGGGCACTTGTTAGGAGCAAATGTCCACACAGAGCCAGAAAGACCTGGAAATGCTTGGTTCACGGAGGAAGCCCATTCATCCAAATTGTGCGTGTGTTGAAAGTGAAATACTACATTTTGTGCAGAACCACATAAAACATATTTATTTCATTCAATTCATACACTGCTTGATTGCAAAAACAAACAAACCTCAAAGCAGTGTACAAAAAGACAAAATAAGACAACAAAGAGAGAAAATTACAGTAGCTTAAAGCATGCAAAAAGAATAAAATGGGTCAAAATTCATACCAGCTTTCTAAACTAGTCTGAATGAGAATTTGTTGAGCAGGTGCCCCAAAGAGAACAGCGAAGGCGCCTGCTTGATTTCAATAGGCAGGGAGTTCCAAAGTGTAGATGCCAACACACTAAATCGTAGAGGATGCCCCCTTTCCACTGGCCTTCCCCCTCCTGTCGTAAGCCCTGCCAGAGACAAAAGAAGGGGTGCTTAGCTTTCCTTTCTTCCTCCCCTCTCCCCCCTCTCCCCCTCCTTCCCAGCCCACTCTGAACTGGGTGTGAAGCTGCATCACCAGCACCCAAATTAGCCCCTGATGTCACCCTGGAAGTTGGCGCTGTGCTCCAGAACGCAGCCACTCCTTGCGTCAGCCGCGGCTCATTGACATTCTCTCCGGTGCTTCCCTCTCCCCTCCTCAGCATGCGCTGTTGCTGCCAGGTCTATTTTTAGCTCCACAGGTTTGAGCAGAATGAGGCCTCTCCATCACAACTTCAGCCTCCCCCTCCCCGACTTCTGCTTGCCTCTTCCCCATGTTCAACACACGGGAGGAGACGCCCCACACCCTCTTAGTGTTTGTTTATTGCCTTGAGAGCTCCACCTTTTTCTCCCCAAGATGGGGGGGTTCTTCCCCCCATCTCAATTAAACCCCACAGCAAACCTGTGAGGTAGGCTAGGCTGAGAGGCAGCGACTGGCTCCCCAAGGTAACCAAGCAAGCTTCATGGCAGAGTGATGGATTTGAACCCTGATCTCTCCCAGGTCCTAGTCCGACACTCTGACAGATACCAATGGGAATATGTGATTCAGTTGTGACGTAGAGTGGTACCTCAGGTTAAGAACTTAATTTGTTCCGGAGGTCCGTTCTTAACCTGAAACTGTTCTTAACCTGAAGCACCACTTTAGCTAATGGGGCCTCCTGACGCTGCCATGCCGCCAGAGCACGATTTCTGTTCTCATCCTGAAGCAAAGTTCTTAACCCGAGGTACTATTTCTGGGTTAGCGGAGTCTGTAACCTGAAGTGTATTTAACCTGAAGCGTATGTAACCCAATGTACCAATGTATTTGTCAATGGTAAAAATTAAGCACTGAAAAAGGATAGGACAACTATCATCCTTTCCTTAGCAGTGATAATGATCCTGAAGTCTCTCCCTCCTCCATCCACAATATATATCCTGCAATTAAGAAGCCCATTATGTGCTTGTGGGGTTTACCCCACCACACACATCTCCCTGTTGTAGTGCAGAATAGCATCCTTGCCAAGACTGGATGGCCCTGAGATGAGAGTCTGGAAATCACCAGAGAGTTTATAACATTTTGCATGGCACGGAGAGAGTGCTTGTTTTCTTGTAAGCAGGCCAGTGCAGACCTTGCCTGAGGTCTGGGATGGGAGTCTTGTTCTTGGCATGACAGCATAAGTCCAGCAGGCCCCAACAGGGCTCCCCAGCCAGCTGAGCCCTCCGAGGCTCAGAGCAAGTAGACCTGGCTGCCCACCCCACTGCAAGGGTCTGTAAGGACATGATCATCTTGTGGAACTCACGTGAACATCCAGTCTTGTTGAATGGTGTGAAGAGCCATTTTTGGCTGTTGAGGTCAAAGGCTTTTGTCAAGTCTATGAAGGCAATGTATGAGGCACCGCCTCTCCTGGTATGCCCTGCAGAGGACCTTAAGGTCCATGAATAATCATAGTTTAGAGGTCCTGGGCCCTAAGGAAGTCAGATTATCCTCCACCAGGGCCAGGGCCTTCTCAGTGATGGCTCTGACTTGGTGGAATGCTCTGTCCCATGAGACCAGGGCCCTGCAGGATTTAACCTCCTTCTGCAGGGCCTGTAAGACAGAGCTATTCCGCCTGGCTTTCAATTTGAATTTAGCCTGATCTTTTATTCCCCTTCTTTCCCTCCCCCTCCCCTTTTTATGAAGATTACCCGCTCTGGGATCCCACAGCTAGTTCTCCCCTGGCCGCCTCACTGGCCCAAATAGGACTAATTTAGCCAGCTAGCTAAATGGTGATCATCTAATGTTTATTGGATGGATTTCCCCCTAAATTGATTTTTGAATTCTGAATTTATTGTTATTCATGTTTTTATACTGTATTTTATGCTGTTTTTTGTTGCATCAATTAAGTGTTTTAAATTTGTTGTTAGCCGCCCTGAGCCCAGTTTTCTGAACCGGGAAAGGCAGGGTATAAATAAAAATGTATTATTATTATTATTATTATTATTATTATTATTATTATTATTATCTCTGCTCTGGGAATTTCTCCTGCAGCTGCTGCAGTGAGAAAATCATGTCGACTGTTAACCTCTGAGCTCTAAAGCCTCATTATGACTCAGGATAGACCCTGTCAGTGAGTGACTGTAATCTGTTGAGAACTTCACGGGCAAAGGATTTCCCCACAGTACTCAGCAGGGAGATCCCATGTTACTCATGGCAGTCTCCTTTGTTCCTATAGAGCAGTGTTTCCCAAACTTGAGTCCCCCAAACAGCTGGTCTTTGGACTACAATTACCACCAACCCTAGCTAGCAGGACTAGTGGTGAGGAATCATGGGAACTATAGTCCAAAAACAGCTGGAGACCCAAATTTGGCTGGCAATGGCTACTAGTCATGATGGCTATGGTCTGCCTCCAAAGTCAAGACAGTAATGCTTCTGAATGCTGGAAACCGCAGGAGGGAAGAGGGCTCGCATCCTGCTTTCAAGTTTTCCACTGGGGCTTCTAGTTGGCCACTGTATGAAGAGGATGCTGTGTGAAGACAGAATGCTGTCCAGGGTTGTAAAGACTGCAGAGAGAATAATTGGGTGCACTCTTCCCACCTTGGATCAAATCTTTGCTTCCAGGTGCCATAAAAAGCTGCAGAGATAGTGCAGGATAGTGCGCACCCCGGAAATGATCTCTTTCAGCTTCTGGAAGAAGACTAGGACTAGCCACCTGAGAAACAGTTTCTATCCAAATGCAATTTTGGTTTTAAATGCAGTGTAAGGTAGTCTCTGGGACGCGGGTGGCGCTGTGGGTTAAACCACAGAGCCTAGGACTTGCTGATCAGAAGGTCGACGGTTCGAATCCCCGCGACGGGGTGAGCTCCCGTTGCTCGGTCCCTGCTCTTGCCCACCTAGCAGTTCAAAAGCACGACAAAGTGCAAGTAGATAAATAGGTACTGCTCCAGCGGGAAGGTAAACGGCTTTTTCGTGCGCTGCTCTGGTTCGCCAGAAGCGGGTTAGTCATGCTGGCCACATGACCTGGAAGCTGTACGCCGGCTCCCTCGGCCAGTAAAGCGAGATGAGCACCGCAACCCCAGAGTCTGTCATGACTGGACCTAATGGTCAGGGGTCCCTTTACCTTTACCTTTAAGGTAGTCTCTATGTGAGTATATTGTATTCAATTATGGGGTATCAGAGTTTTTAGGGGCTAACCAGGCTGGGATAGTTGGGATAGCAGGCTTGTTGGTTTTTGAATGTAGATTTTTTCAATTTTGTTGTTCTGTATGGGACAATGACAATAAAGATTATTGTATTTTATCTTATCGTATCATATAGACTAGATTAGTCATTGGCCTGAACCAGCAGCTTCTTCTTATGTTCCCATGAGACCCAAGCCTTGAACACGGGGCTCCTTTTCATGGGGGCAGAACTGCATTGCAGAGCCCATGGATAAATGCCTGCCCAGCTCAGCTCTCAGAATGTCCACAGCTGGGCACTTTCCGCATGTTGGCAAATGCCCAGAAAATTACTTTTAATGTGGCTTGCAAGGACCTGATTGCATCCAGGTGTCAGCCACAGCCAGAAAATGATCTTTGGCATGGAGGCTGACCTTTAATTAATTGGATGCAGCATAATATAATTGAATGATAGAATAGTAGAGTTGAAAGGGACCCCAGGGGTCATCTCATCCAATCCCCTACAATATAGCTAGTGCCCAGGCTTGCCATACGTCAGGACAATTCCTGACATGTCCCGGTTTTGGGGCGTAAAAATGACGTCAGGGGGGAATTTTTGCTGAACTGGCAAAATGTCAGGGGAAACCCAGGTGTATGGCAATGCGGAAACAGCTCCGAAAGCTTCAACGTCACTACGTTATTGGGGGAGGTTTCGCTCAAAAGTTTGGGTTTGTTCGCATAAAAAGCTCAACAATTTGGCTGGTTTCCTAAAGAAAGCTCAGCAACTTTGTGGATGTCATTAATGCCAGGAATTTTACTTTTTGAAATATGGCAACCCTACTAGTGCCTATCCAGGGGAAATGAGTGTGGTTGCCAGGTAATAAGAAGGGCCAGGGAGGTGGGATTGTCCAGCTACCAGCCTCAAAATTCTACCTTGGTTGCCTCTGGGGTTTCTGGGCTAGTTGTTTGTCATGGTTTGCAAAGCCCTTGATGGTTTGGGCCCCAAATATCTGCAGGGCTCCCACCCCAGCTCCAAAACCAGATGGATCTATTCTTAATACCTCTGTGTGTATGGGGGGGGGGGCTCTGTTCATGCTCTCTGCCAGGATTTGGGGTGAGGGGCCTCTTTTCCATGGCTCTGGAACATGGCTAGGCAAACTAAGGCCCGGGGGCCGAATCCAGCCCAATCGCCTTCTAAATCCGGCCCGCGGACGGTCCGGGAATCAGCATGTTTGTACATGAGTAGAATGTGTCCTTTAATTTAAAATGCATCTCTGGGTTATTTGTGGGGCATAGGAATTCGTTCTCTCGCCCCCCAAAAATATAGTCCGCCCCCCCCCCAAGGTCTGAGGGACAGTGGACCGGCCCCCTGCTGAAAAAGTTTGCTGACCCCTGCTCTGGAATGATCCCACCTCTCTTCTGCATTTGAAACAGACCTCTTCAAATATCTGAAGGGCTGTCACATGCAAGAAGGAGAAACTCTGTTTTCTGTTGCTCCAGAGGAGAGGACCCAAACCAGTGGATTCAAATGGCAAAGAAAGGAGATTCTGACTAAACGTTAGGGAAAACTCTCTTGACAGCAGGAGCTGTTCGACAGTGGAACGGACTTCCCTGGAAGGTGGTGGACTCTCCTTCCCGGGAGGTTTTTAAAGAGTTCAATGGCCACCTGTTGTGGATTCTTTAGCTGTGATTCCTGCATTGCTGGGGGTTGGCCTAGATGACCTTTGGGGGGTCCCTTCTAACTCAGCTCTATGAGTCTGTGAAAAAAGGGCTGGAATCAGCCAGTTGGGCCTGTGTCTTTTGCCTTCGGTTCTTCTTCTCCCCCCCCCCCCCAAGCGATGGCGATGCCTCCTTCCGGAAATGATGATGGGCTCCCTTGCAAAGGCAGGGATACCGGGGCTTGGCCCCCCCCAGCAGGGTTAGTTCTGCCCATCAGGGATTCCATCTAATAGCAGCAGTGTGGCTTTTTTGCAGGGAAAGGAGAGAAAGAGATATCCATTTGGGGGATGAGTCATCCAGCGAGCAGCTCCACAAGCCACCCCCCCCCCCTTCTTCTTCTTCTTGCCTGTTTTGAGTTCCCAGGCGAGGGCGGAGGTGAGCCTGGAGCCTGAGCTAATCGCCACAGCAGGGAGCGCTTTTCCCTCTCAGGGGAAAGGAAGGAGGAGCAGGAGGCAGAAGTCTCTCATCCCAGTCCACCTCCTTGAGGAAGGAGGGCTTTTAGCATTTCAAAGGAACTAGGAGGCTTTTTTGAGAAGAGAGAGCGATCCTGAGTGCCTAATGGAAGGTTTCATCTCAGGTGTCCATGCACAATTTGGTTTGGTACCGTGAGGGAGAGAGAGAGAGAGAGAGAGAGAGAGAGAGAGAGAGAGAGAGAGGCAGTGGTGGTGTAGTGGTTAGAGCACCAGACTAAGACCTGGAAGACACCAGGGTTCAAATCCCCACTCAGCCACGAAGCTCACTGGGTGGCCTTGGGGGCCAGTCACTGCCTCTCGGCCTAGCCTACCTCACAGGGCTGTTGTGAGGATAAAATGGGGAAAGAGCCATGGGCCCCACTTTGCTCTTCTTGGAGAAAAAGGTGGGACAGGAATGTAATGATGAAGAATGGCACGTGTGGGTTAGCCCTCCTCCTCCTCCTCTGCAGACCCAATCTTGGTGGCTTAGGGCCTAGAACATGCCCTCCCTGCTGTTCAATGTGCCCAGGCCATCATCGTAGAACCGAAGAGTTGGAAGGCACCCTGAAATAAACCCTGACTCTCTTACAACAACCCCAAGGGCCATCTAGTCCAATCCCATTGCAATGCAGGAACCACAGCTAAAGAATCCCTGACAGGTGGCTGCCTAAGCTCTGTTTAAAAACCTCCAAGGAAGGACAGTCCACCGCCTTCCCATGCAGCCCGTTCTACTATCGAACAGCTCTTGCTGTCTGAAAGCTTTAATCAGAATCTTTCTACCATATGAATTCATTGGTTCAGGTTCCCCTCCTCAGGAGCAGAGGAAAGCAAGCTTTCTCCATCTTGCCAAGCACAGCCCTTCAGATATTTGAAGGTGGCTATCATATCACCTCTCGGTCTCCTCTTCTCCAGGCTAAACATCCCCAACTCCCTCAACTGTTCCTCATCAGGCATGGTTTCCAGACCCTTGGCTATCTTGGTTGCCCTCCTCGACACACTTTCTAGCTTGTCAATATCCTCCTCAAATTATGATGCTCAGAACTAGACACAGGACTCCAGCTGTGGTCTGTCCAAGGCAGAATAGAAATCACATCAAAGTACAAGTACATAAATAGGTACCATTCTGGCGGGAAGGTAAACGGTGTTTCCATGTGCTGCTCTGGTTCGCCAGAAGCGGCTTAGTCATGCTGGCCACATGACCCAGAAGCTGTACGTTGGCTCCCTTGGCCAATAAAGTGCGATGAGCACCGCAACCCCAGAGTTGTCCGTGACTGGACCTAACGGTCAGGGGTCCCTTTACCTTTATAATCCCCCTCTGTTCCCGCCCCCTTCCTTCAACTCTGTCTGACAGTTGGATGCAGGGAGAAGAGAGTCTTATGGTTGCCTAGCAACCAGAGGGATGGTGGTGGTCTTCCTTTGCTTTCCTGGCATCTCCTGTGCCCATTTGGTTTGCAGGTAAGCAAACACTCCTCCATCCCAGCCTCTTTCGCTTCTCTCCTCACACAAAGCTACCACCATCCTGACCATCCTGCTGTGGTCAAAGGATAGAGGTGAGGCCAAAGCTGAGGCTGAACGCTTGAAGTTTCAGGACAGGTAAAAGAAAGTTATTTATGCAGCACATAGTTAAACTATGGAACTCCCTCCCACAGGAGTTGGCCACCAACTTGGATGGATTGAAAAGAGAATTGAACAAATTCACAGAGGAGGAGAGGGCTATTGATGGCTACTAGCTACGATGGCTAGGCTCTGCCTCCACAGTCCGAGGCAGCAGTTGGGAATCACAAGAAGGGAGAGTGCTGCCCTTGGGCTCAAGTCCTGCTTGTGGGTTTCCCACAGACATTCTGGGCGGCCACTGTGAGAGCAGGATGCTGGACTAGGTGGGCTCCTGGACTGATCTAGCAGGCTTTTCTTAGGTTTTTAAAGGCCACCCAAACAGGGCAACTGTTTCTCTAATTGCTCTAGCAGAAGAACAATCAAGCCTTCACCTTGTGGTTAGCATAAAAGTCTGCTCAAGTCGGCTGTTCTGTCAGAGGAGACCCCACTCGCCAGACTCTCTTCTGAGCTGATAGGGTGTTTTGCATACATAACAGCTATTATTATTATTATTATTATTATTATTATTATTATTATTAAAGATTTTGTTGATTTACAAAAGTGTGTGCAATGTCTCATTTTTGCCCCCTCCATGTAACATTTTTACAAATAATAATAATAATAATAATAATAATAATAATAATAATAATAATAATATATTATTTATACTCTGCCCATCTAGCTGGGTTTCCGCATACCGATGAACACCCAGCCCAAACCCCCTGATGATCTCTCCCAGCGGCTGCATGTAGATGTTGAAAAGCATGGGGGAGAGGACAGAATGCTGAGGCACCCCACAAGTAAGAGCCCAGGGGTCTGAACACTCATCCCCCACCACCACTTTCTGAACACGACCCAGGAGGAAGGAGCAGAACCACTGTATAACAGTGCCCCCAGCTCCCAGGTCCTCTTGACGGTCCAGAAGGATGTTATGGTCGCTGATGTCAAAAGCCACTGAGAGATTCAGCAAAACTAGGAAACAGCTTTCACCTTTGTCCCTAGCCCGCCAGAAATCAGTTTCATTTGTTGAGACGTTAGGAAGAAAAGGGGGAAAGAGGTGGAGTGGGGGGAAGATGGGTGGGGGGTGGGGGTGGGTGGCAATGTTTCTATTTTACTTTCTATATGTAGGGTTTGGTGTCAGCGTTGCTTGTGCAGGTTCTTTGCTGTTCACTTGCGTTCCTTTGGTGGTGAGAGAGGTTGGGGTTGGCCTAGGGTGTGGTTATTCATTTGCGGTTGGCTGTGGTGGTCTTTGTTTTCGTGTGTGAGGGGTGTGTGTTTTGGATCAGGTTAGCCATATTGATTTGTATGCCGTTGGTGGATTTTTGTCATCGTACATAACAGCTTTTATGACAAAGTTATTACAACCTGGTTAATAAGACACTGCAAGAAGTTAGCTTTGCAAGAAAAACACAGGATAATAGCATTGCCAGTCAAACATTCCGGACTCCCATTCAAATATTCATCCTCTTTCTTTCGTTGAGTTTCTTCTCTCTCTTTTTTGCACACTCCAAAGGAGACATGGTCTTAGGATAGAAATAGGCTGAGGACATAATAGAGTCCAAGTTCCTTGGTGATCAGAGACCCAGACATTCTGCTTCCACACTGCAAGGGCTCCCTTACCCCCTACAGATGGGGGGCTGAAGCTGGCATTGGCTTTCGAGGCTGGGGAATGCAGAGGGCAAGCGGGCGATTCATAGGAGCACTGCTGGGAGGGAGGCCTAAACATTTATCCTCATCAGGCGCAGCACTCAATTAGTCGAGGCTTCGTCAGCTTAATTTGAAGGGGCTCCGTGTGTGTCTGGGAACACTTAAGGCTAAGTGGACTTTATTCAATGGAGCCAAGCGATTAAGCTGAGTTCTGTGCCTGCCAGGCAAAACGGTCGAGATATTGGATCCATGACTGCCGCATTCATTAGCCATAATTAGACAACTTGCATTTATAAAATCCTATAGGCATTAAGTGGGCTTATCAGGAGGAGTGGGAACAGTGAGGCTGTCGAAGGAGGAAGGCTACTTAATGGCTGGCCTGGCTCTGCCAATAATGGCATGGGGGCTTCTTGGGGCAGTTTTCAGATTTCCCCTTGCATCTGCTGAGTCTCTGAGCCCAAACACGATGTTTGTTTGGCCTGTTCCGGTTGCAGGGCTCTTCTTAGTTTCTTAGGATTTCTAAATGGAGCCTCCATGGACAGAGCCGGTCTACCTTAGAATGGTGGAGAACAAGACTGGGTTTCCCATTTGGCCACTGTGAGGGCAGGATCCAACAGGCTCTTCCTATGGTCTTAGGACAAGCTCTGAGTCATGTCTGATCCACTGAAGGAGGTGGTAACTGAAATGTTTTTCTCCCAGAGTGTCATATATCTGCCTTGTTAGTCATCCTACTTAATCTACAAGCATTTTTACCTCTTAGCTAAAGAGACTCCTCCAGTGATTTGCAAGAATCATGCATTGCAAGCCACCAGAGGGCTTTTTAAAGTCTTGCACAGATACACACCTAATAAATTCTAAGCAGGAATGAGCACTGTTGCCCGTTTCCAGAGAATTCTGACTTGCCACAGTGTTTGCACACAAGGGGTGAGTTGTTGGCTGTGGAGATGATAAAAGATTCATCTTCTTGCTGCTTTCCTTCACTGATGATTGTGCTTATTGTATGAGTAATGATTTGCCCCTTGTTTATTTCTTTGGGTGCCTGACGTTTGGACTGGAAACCAAACTTCCAAATCATATACATTAATAGAGGAGAAGCCAGCTTGGGGTTCGAGTTTCTAGCTGCCTGTATTGTTTGTTGCATTTATCTCCCAACTTTTTCTCCAAGGAGCTCAAGGTGGCATACATAGTTTGTCCTCCCTCCTCATTTAATCTTCACAACAACCCCCTGAGATAGGCTAGTCTGAGAGGTGGTGACTGGCCCATGGTCACTCAATGAGCTTCAGAGTTGCTTCCAAACTCTGCCCCTCCCCTGGGCTGCCTTCCTTTTCTGAGATGAATGTGTAGAACAGATGCAGAGCCTGCTGGATCAGGCCTATGGCCCACCTTAGCCCAGCGTCCTGTCCTCACAGTGGCCTATTGTGGGAAACCAGCAAGTAGGATCCGAACACAAAAGCCCTTTCCAGCTACTGGTATTCAGATGCATGGCTGCAGAGCAAAGCCATCATGGCTAGTATCCATCAATAGCCCTCTGCTCCCTCTGCTGGGAGCCAGTGTGGTGTAGTGGTTAAGAGCAGTGGACTTGTAATCTGGTGAACCAGGTTCGATTCCCCGCTCCTCCACATGCAGCTGCTGGGGGACCTTGGGCCAGTCACACTTCTCTGAAGTCTCTCAGCCTCACTCACCTCACAGAGTGTTTGTTGTGGGGGAGGAAGGGAAAAGGAGATTGTTAGCCGCTTTGAGACTCCTTAAGGGGAGTGAAAGGCGGGATATCAAGTCCAAACTCTTCTTCTCTTCTCTTCTTCTTCCTTCATGAATCTGTCTAATCCTTTCTAAAAGCAATCCAAATTGGGAGCCATTATGCCCTCCTATGGTTGTGAGTTCCACATTTTAACTCTGTGCTGCATGAGGAAGAGCTTTCTTATATCTGTCCTAAATCTTCCAGTGATATTCTCTGGACATGGTGGGCACTCTCAGGTGTCAATAAGTGATGAAATGGTAGCAGTTTTACTCAGTTGATTGATAGAAGAAGAGTTTGGATTTGATATCCCGCCTTTCACTCCCCTTCAGGAGTCTCAAAGCGGCTAACAATCTCCTTTCCCTTCCTCCCCCACAACAAACACTCTGTGAGGTGAGTGGGGCTGAGAGACTTCAAAGAAATGTGACTGGCCCAAGGTCACCCAGCAGCTGCATGTGGAGGAGCGGAGACGCGAACCCGGTTACCCAGATTACGTGACTACCGCTCCTAACCACTACACCACACTGGCTCTCAGATAGGTAAATCTGTGTATATGAAAAATGGGGGGAGGGGAATCCACCTAGTCCAGAAGTGAAAAAAGTGTCCTTGGGGATGAAGGCTTGTTTTGGATAAGGGACACCTTATTGTTCTCACATGTTCATGATTATTATGTGAGCATTTACACCCCTGTGTTCAGCCAACAAGACTCCCAGAGTGGCTTACATACAGTCACTTAAAACAAAGCAATCCCGTTCTCCACAGGTTTGCTATATAAGAAAATACAACTTGCAAGGGAAAAGGCACAGGAAGGGCAGAGGAAAAAAACCACAACTTGGGTATCAATTCTTAAACAGCTGCTCTCATGTGGGTGGGTGAGCAGGATCCTGCCTTTCATATGGTGCTTGATGTTTGCTGTTTCATGTATGAAAATAAGTTTAATTTCACCAGGCTGATTAATTGGGAGCACTTTTCATAGCAGACCAAAATGTTTTGTTTTGACTCCAGCATTGCAGCCAAAAATCTGTTCACTCCTCTGACTTTTCTCTGTTTGTTTGTCTCCTTCTGCAGCTGATTTACGCCGGTTCAGCGCTCAGTGGCCCATGCACGGGATCCTGACTGACTCTGTGGAGAGCTCCGATGATGAGTTCTTTGATGCACGAGGTTGGTCTTCATTATGCTTACTGCCAGGCATCCAAAGTGTCTCTCAGGGCACCGTCCCCTTGCTCCACTTCCTAGAGGCCTTTGGTGTTTCCACTGTCGGGTTCCTCTTGGACATCCTCTGCTGCCTTAGGCTGAGTCAGACCACTGGTCCATCCAGGTCAACAATATTATCAATGAAAATAATAAAAGCAGAAATACTAAAAAAAACCAACCCAAAGCAAAACAGTGTGGTATATCTGGCCAGTGCAGTACTTAAGACCATTAGGAAAGTCAATTTTCACATGGTGCTGTGGAAAGGGAGTCCTGTGTGACTGTATTTCATAGAATCATGGAATTGTGGAACTGGAAGGGACCATGAGAGTCTAACCCCCTGCAATGCAGAAATTGCAGCTAGAATCCTTGAGAGGTGGTCATCCAAACTTTGTTGACAAACTTCCAGTGAATTAGAGTCTACTATCCTCCAAGGGAGTTCATTTCACTGTTGAAGAGTTCTTCCTAATGTGTAGTCAGAATCTCCTTTCTTATCATTTGATTCCATCAGTTCAGGCCCTCCCCTTTGGAGAAAACAAGCTGGCTCCTTCTTCCCATGTGACAGCCCTTCAGGTATTTGAAGATGGTTATCATGTCACCTCTGGGTCTTCTCCAGGCTAAACATCCCCAGCCCCCTTAACTGTTCCTCATAAGGCTTGGTTTCCAGGTCCTTGATCCTGCTGGTCTCCCTCCTCTGCACATCTTCCAGCTTGTCAATGTCCTTTTAAAACTGTGGTGCCCAGAACTGGCCACAGGACTCCAGATGTGGTCTGACCAAGGCAGAATGCAGTGGTACTATGATTTCCCTTGATCTAGACACTAGATTTCTGTTGCTGTAGCCTAGAATAGCAGTAGCTCTTTTTCTCTCTCTCTTTTTTAGTGCTCCATCACACTGTTGAGTCATGTTAAGCTTGTGGTAGATTAAGACCCCTAGATGTTTTTTGCATGTACTGATGTGAGAAGCCTTGAGGCCTTGTGAGTGTCTGTGTTGGGGGGGGGGGGAGCTCTCCTTTCTCGGCTATCTGACATATCCATTGTGCAAGGAAGACTCCAGAATAAGGAGCCTCTCCGGTACTTTTTCCCTTCTCTCTCCCCACCTCTTGGGAAGGAAAAATGCCCCCCCCTCCAAAAAGCCCTTCTGCAAACTTAAAGTCCTTCCTTCTCACGGCAGCTCTTTTGAGGCTGCCCTTGCCAAACGTCCCACTGCTATTTCTGGAATTGCTCAACAGCATCTATAATTTAAAAGCACCGATGGCATCTTTCCCTAGGCAGATGCCTGAACAGAGGCCCACCCGGGCTTTCCATGGAAACTAGAAGTACACAGTGACAGGAATGCTGTCAATATTTTGATGTTTCAAAAGACTCTTTTCCGTCAAATATTATTATTACAGTTCATCAGCGGAAGACAGTAATAGTTGCATTAATAAGGACTGGGTGTGATGCAGGTTTCCAGTCAAATTTTATTATTTGATAAGGGAGGACAAATGTCCTAATCTGGAATAAATGCCAGTGGGGGAGACAGTTGTGTGTGCAGCCCCCAGACACACACACACACACACACACACACACACACACACACACACACACAGATTACATCTCTGGTGTAATCAGCCCCAATGCCAAACTGAAAGAATTTCTGGTCCTATTGATGGCTATGCTCTACAGCCACATGCTTCTGAATGCCTGTTGCTGGTGTGATAAGAGTTTTAAGGACTTAGGGCAGATTTTGTTTACTACACTGGAAACCACAGGAGGGGAGAGGGCTCTAGTGCTCACGTCCTGCTTGTCGGGTTTCCAGAAGAGGCACCTGGCTGGCTGCTGTGAGTACAGGAAGCTGATGGAAACGGGCCATTGGCCTGTTCCAGCCAGTTCTTTCTTATGATTACAGGCTGTTTCCAAGCTGGGTCTTGGCTGTGAAACACCCATGCTGTGTCTACTCAGTTTTTGTGGGGCATCCGCATGATGCAAAGGTGCCGACTCCTAGGAGCTGAGGCAGTTTTGGCCCCCTGAATACATTTTTTGAGGGGACTGGGCTGCCTCAATATTCAGAGGATGACACATGTTGTCAGGACATTGTGCAGTGTTGCATGTGTGATGTCAGGACGTGCGATGTGCCGGTCCCTCCCCCCCCCCCCCCGATCCTCTGGAGAAGCTGGTGACACTTTGAAGAAAATGCCATTCTTTCAGGTTCTTCCTGTTCTTCCCCCACCCCAGAGTTCAGAGGATAAGACTGTCAACAGCCACTAGCCATGATGGTCGTGCTCTGTCTCCGCGGTCGGAGGCAGGATTGCTCTTGGTTGTATGGTTCCCCAGTGGTGCCTCCGTTGAATGAAGGGACTCTTTGAAGAGTGTTGTAAACAAAAATCTGCCCTTTTCCCCTTACGGGGTATCCAAGAGCCCATACAGAGTCCTTACATAGGTTCCCTAGAAGACCTCAAAATTCCTATCACAAGAGCCTTATAGCAGGGGGTCCCAACTCACCCAGCCTCCTGTCCTCAATAGCAGACAACCAGATGCCCCCAAGGGAACCTGCAAGCAGACTGATATTTGAGCAAATGAAACAATCATTGCATTTCTTTTCTCAAGAAGGCCTCGTGCTCCTTGCAACAGGTCTAGCTGTTGTCCTTGGGTGCTGGAGCCCACCTGCCTTCTGTTTTTCTTCTTCTTCTTCTTCTGAATTTGCAGCTGCATGAGATTGGAAGGACAAGGGGTTCCCGAGTCCTCATCCGCTTTCTGCCTTCCTTGCTGCTGACTCTTGAGTGGCGAACACAAAGGGCCTAGAGGGGTTCCGCTTCCAAAGTGGCATTTTCTGGCTTCAGAACACCTGATCGGATGTGCAGACATTTGCCTCCTTTTAAAATCTTCCCCAAGTGTTGGGAAGGGAGGGGGACCCGTCATCCATATTCATGAATGCAATGGCTGAGATGGTGATAATTGCAGCAGGAAGGAAATGCTTTGGGCTTGGTAGAAAAACCACCCAACGGAGGAGTCAGAGATTTGCCTGGGATGAGGCTGCCTTTCCGCATTGTTGCCTCTTGGAGCCAAGCCAGGCCCAGGATGACGAAGACAATTAACTGGGGATTTTTCTTGTTGTGTTTCGTTATGTAAATAGCATCTGTGGAGAAGCCTGAGCTGCTGGGGGGGGCAGCATGGAGGTGGGGAGAAGTTAAACTCTCCTTCTCCCAGCCATGGGTCCGACAAATACCCTCGCAGAAGCTGTTATTTACCTGTCAATGAAACCTTTCGTTGGCACCAATGGAGGAGGAATAATAGAACCAGTGAATTGTCAAGTTCAAAGGGACCGCATACCCTCCAACATTTCTCTGATGAAAATAGGGACATCCTAATCCATAATGATGGTGATGAAATAATAATAATAATAATAATAATAATAATAATAATAATAAATTCTCTGGGTAGCTTCCAACACACAAAAACATAATAAAACTATATAGGACTTTTAAAGGATAAACCACAGAGCCTAGGGCTTGTTGATCAGAATGTCGGCGATTCGAATCCCCGCGACGGGTGAGTTCCCGTTGCTCAGTCCCAGCTCCTGCCAACCTAGCAGTTCAAAAGCATGTCAAAGTGCAAGTAGATAAATAGGTACTGCTCTAGCGGGAAGGTAAACTGCGTTTCTGTGCACTGCTCTGGTTCGCCAGAAGCAACTTAGTCATGCTGGCCACGTGAAGCTGTACGCCGGCTCCCTCGGCCAATAAAGCGAGATGAGCGCCGCAACCCCAGAGTCGTCTGGGACTGGACCTAATAGTCAGGGGTCCCTTTACCTTTATGTTATGTACTGAGTTGAATAGGATCCAAACTGCAGCAGTCTGATTGGTCCTAGAACAATAGGATCCAAAAGGCAGCAGTCTGATTGGTCCTAGAACAATAGGATTCAGAATGCAGCAGTCTGATTGGTCCTAGAACAATGCAGCAGTATGATTGGTTGGCAGGAACCACCCAATCATGCTCCAGATAGAAGTGAATCCACAACCTGATTGGCTTACAGTAGAATTCCGGAATTAGCCAATCATGTGCAGCCCATTGTGTAAATAATGTATATAAAGCAGATACTTTGAGGGGACATTCATTCATTCCTCCTCACCACTATGAGCTGAATAAAGAGCATGAAATCACTTTGCGACTCTGAGTATATTTCACTTTACCTTAAAGGTTGTATAGTTATCTCCTTGGGTTTGGGGTCACATAACTCCATACCCTCCAACATATCTCCCATGAAAATAGGGACATCCTACCATACCCTCCAACATTTCTCCTTAGGGATGTCCTAAGGAAAAGCGGGACCTTCTAGGATCAAATCAAAAACTGAGATGGCTTCTGTAAATTCAGGATGTCCCTGGAAAATAGGGACAATTGGAGGGTCTGCCACAGGGGTCATCTGCTTCGGCCCCCTGCATTGCAGGAATTGCAGCTAAAGAATCCCTGACAGGTGCCATCAAACCTCACCTTAGAAACCTCCAATGAAGGAGAGTCCACACATTCATTGGGAGTCTGCTGTCGAATGGCTTATACCCCCAGAAAGTTCTTTCTAATATTTAGTCAGAATAGCCTTCTTGTCCTTTGAATCCAGCAATTAGGGTCCTGTCCCCTGGAGCAGCACAAAACAAGCTAGCTCCATCTTCCATGTAGCAGCCTTGTGGTATTTGAAGATGGCTCTGACATCACCTCTCAGTTTCTCTTCTCCAGGCTAAACTTACGCAACTCCCTCAGCCATCAGTGTGTTGTAAACTTGCCTCCTCAGTGTATCAGTCTAAATTGCAGTTTGCACACAGCTGGTGGTAGCAGCCTTGAACTTCAATAAAGGGGGATAGAGATCTATTTATTTTTAATTCAGGGAAATGCGTATATCTCATTTAATCCTCCATTAACATCGCCGTCTCTTACAAATTGCACTGAAGTTCAGCCAAGAATCCCCACTACAATTAACCCAGAACAGTGAAACGTACAAATGATAACATGACCTGTAACAAATATCCTCAGAGAAAGAGTTTGTATTTTATTACCTATGTTGTTTTAATTAAGGGTAAGGTGCATTCAGTCCTGTTCTGGGAAAACAGTGGGGTGATAATAATAATAATAATAATAATAATAATAATAATAATAATAATGCTTCTTCCCTCCCCCCAAAGCATGGCTGCCCGTGTGAACGTCTTGTGAGTGGCACCCAGCTCTGTGCCAGCCTTGCCATGTGGCATCCTCTCTCTAGCGCTGCACAGCTAACATCCTAAGGCAAGGGTCAGCAAACTTTTTCAGGAGGGGGCTGGTCCACTGTCCCTCAGACCTTGTGGGGGGGGGGCGGACTCTATTTTGAGGGGGGAAATGAACAAATTCGTATACCCCACAAATAACCCAGAGATGCATTTTAAATAAAATGACACATTCTACTCATGTAAAAACACACTGATTCCTGGGCCATCCGTGGGCCAGATTTAGAAGGCGATTGGACCGGATCCGGCCCCTGGGCCTTAGTTTGCCTACCCTTGTCCTAAGGGGTGTTATGAAGGAGACACAGTGGGTGTCTGGGCCTCCTGTTTATTTATTTATTTCATAAAATTTTCACACCACTAGCTTGCAAGAAGAACTTCAGATTCGTTTACGAAAAACAGGTAAAACCATAAAGTTATCAGTGAGAAAAATAAACAGCAATAATTCAGAACATTCAAAAAGTTAAAATAACAATAGACTGAAAAGAGATAAGAGACTCACACTAGCTTTCTAAATATCTGGGTATGTGTGTGTCTTAAAAAGAATGTTTTTAGCAGGCACCAAAAAAACCACCCCAAATACAATGAAGGCACCTTCTTGACATCAATAGGCAGGGAGTTCCAAAGTGTAGGTGCTGCCACACTGAAAGATGGATGGATTTCTTACAAACGCTGAACGGGTATTATGTGGTACCCACAGCAGTGCCAGTTCCACCAACTGAAGTGGTTGAGTCAGCATATATAAGGGATAAGGTGATCTCTTGAGTAAAGTGGTCCCATATTGTTAAGGGCTTTATATAATAATAGTGTTTTACACACATGCAGGGGATGCAGTGATGCTCTTGCTGTACTCTTGCAAAGGTTTCTGGAGGAAGAAATTTAAGGAATATTTAGTAAAATACATTATTATTATTATTATTATTATTATTATTATTATATATATAATATAAGAGGAAATACTTGCAAGTACTAAATTTGATTTAGGATTAAATTATGTTGAAAGTATAAGATGATGGATTGAGGATATTATGAAAAGAAAGAAAGTTAGTAATCTGAACAAGTTAACATTATTAGAAGTGGATATTGGAAAATTGCTAAAATGAAATTTAATGGAAATCAGTCAGGAAGGATTTGAGGAAGTCACCTAAAATGGATTGAATTTGGATTTTTAATGGTAAGAAATTTTGAATGTGTGTTTGTGTGTGTGTGTGTGCGCGCACACACACACACACACACACATATATTTATGTTATTTGTTTGTTATTTTGTGTTGTGTTAAAAATGGAAAACTAATAAAAAAAAATTGGGGGGGGGGAAGGATCCCGGAGGAGACCCTCCACTTTCTGATCCTGTGGCCAGGCCATGTATCCTCACCACGACCTGCTTTAGTCTCAGTGAAGCCGTCCTGGCTCTGGTACCCGTGCTGCCATTGTGCTGAAACGTGATGCCATTTTCTCTCACTGCAGAGGAGGTGGCGGAAGGGAAGAGTGCGATCCTCCTGGGGATGAGCCAGTGGAACTCCAACGACCTGGTGGAGCAGATTGAGACCATTGGGAAGCTGGAGGAGAACCAAGGTAACACTGAGTCACATGCAACACCCCCTCTCTGCCCCCACCTTCAGGGTTGGAAAAGTTTCAGAAAAGGGGGTGATCAAGGGGATGGAGCGACTCCCCTAAGAGGAAAGGTTGCAGCGTCTTTTCAGTCTGTAAAAAGGGCAAGTAAGTGGTGATGTGATAGCAGTTTATAAAATTCTGCACAGCGTGGAAGAAGTAGACAGAGAAAAGTTTTCCTCCATCTCTTTTAACCCTAGAACTCGTGGCCATGCAATGAAGCAGAAAGTTGTGAGTTTCAGGGCAGATAAAAGGGAAGGAGTTCTTCCTGCAGCACAAACTATGGAACTCCTTGCCACAGGAGGCAGTGATGGCCACCAAATTGGATGGCTTTAAAAGAGGGTTGGACAAGTTCATTGAGGACAATAAGGCCATCAGTGGCTACTAGAGATGATCTGGTCATGGAGATTATGGAGGTGGGGACTATTGATGGCTACCAGCCATGGTGGCTATGCTCTGCCTACAGAGCAGAAGGCAGTAATGCTTCTAGGTACCAGTTGGGTACCAGTTGCTGCTTGTGGGTTTCACACAGGCTTCTGGGTGGCTTCTGTGAGGGCAGGATGCTGGACTAGGTGGGCCTGATCCAGCAGAGCCCAGGAAGGCTATTCTCATGCTCTTAACACCTGGAGGGTCCCCAGTTGGCAAATGCTGCTCTCATTCTCTATAGCAATTGGGAGCCCAGTTTGATGCTGATGCTGCTCTGTTGCCTGGCGACCAAGGTGGCATGATGCTCTTCTGCAGCGGCTCCCTGCTCCTCATAGCTTAGGCTCAAGACCAGCCTCTGCAACCTGCCTATGATTGCGGATCACAGCTCCCCACTCAACAAATCAACTCTCAAAGGCTTCCAGCTACAATCTTGCCCCTTGTCTTCCCCTTACCTGCTTCACACCTGCCAGCCCTTCCTAATGTTTAGTCAGAATCTCCTTCCTTGACATTTGAATACGTTGGCTTGGGTCCTCCCCTCTGGAGCAGCAGAAAACACGGTTGCCCCATCTTCCTTGTGGAAGCCCTTCAGATATTTGAAGATGGCTTTATTATGTCACCTCTCAGGCTTCTCTTCTTCAGGTTAAACATCCCTAATCTCCCTCCACCGTTCCTCATCAGGTTTGGGTTCCAGACCCGTGGCAATCTTTGTCAATTAGCTTAGCATTAGATACCTTTTCCAAGTGATGCACTTCCGATAATAAGCTGCTTTGCTGTTTTCTTGCTCTACAAGCTCCTGTCTGTGTGAATCAACAGATTAGTACCCTAACACAAATTCTGTGCACACTAAAGACCTCCGATCAGTTATTGGGCTCTGTTTCAATATGCTGGAGAGAGTAGCATTTGCTGCTCTCTTGTCACTGCTTGGGGTTCTTCTTCCTCCTCCTTGCTGGCATGTTTGTTAGCTGACTGTCATGGGTTCCGCACAGGCCAGGCAGCATCTTCAAGGCTGCTAAACAGATAATTAGTGGGTATGTGTGTGTTGTGGGAGGGGGGGGGAGTGTGATCTGTTTCACGCTGCCCTTGATGATGGTCAGGATCAAGTGCTTCCCTGCTAATTTATCTCAATCAAGACTGGATGATTCATAGGCTTTCCTTTTTTACTTTGCTGAGAAAAGACGGTTTCTCTGCATCCCAAGCTTTTCTCGCCTCTTGACAGCAGGCAAGGTGGGGCATGGGGGAAGCAGATTAATCTGACAAGGAACAGAGCCATTTAGCGGGGAATGACAGGGCTGAGAACCTCAGATCTGGCTTCCCTCTGGGAGTTGTGTCGTCATTGCAGTGCAAGCCTCTTAGGGAATGAAGCCTGCAAATGGTGCATTTATCTCTCTTTTGTGTCCCATCATGTGGAGGTTGTGTAATAGCCCATCAAGTCTTAAATCTGGCTGTGAGGTGGAGCAGGATTTTGTTCAATCTTAAATCTGGGTCTTACATCTGGATCTTAAACCTGGCTACGAGGTGAAGCAGGTTCATACTGGCTTTGGATTCTAAGGACCAGAATTCAGTGCCCTTCTTGCTCATAGAGCAGAACAGGGCAGCCTGGGGTCTAACAAGCATCTCCCAGCCTAATTGATCTTCCAGCTTGCCATAGGGTGAGGGTGTCTTACTCTCTGAGAACGTCAGCCTTCCCTACTCCTGTCAATCTGGGGCAGCACCCTTTCCATCCTTAGATACCCACAAGGTGGAATTGCCTACCAAAGACTAGATAATATTGTGACATTTCTGCTGGAGACATTGTGCGTGGCAGCAGGGAATTCTCTGCTTGCTGCTAACAGAGCCTGGAGGAAAGCAGCAGGGGAGAGACTAAAGTGTGTGTGTGTGTGTGTGTGTGTGTGTGTGTGTGTGTGACTGAGTGAGTGAGTGAGTGAGTGAGTGAGTGAGTAAATGATAGAATCTCTCTTTCACTTCCTGGGCTTTGCATCCATAACAATGTATCCCCTGAATGTACATATCTCATGGTTTTATTTTATTTTTATTTTTTATAAAGCAGAGACCTAAGGAAAGGTAATTGATGCCGTCATAAAAAAGCGTGGCGTAATTTTTGATGCAAAAATTACTTTTTGTTATTACTAATAATTATGAAGCCATACTAATCGTTAGTGGCTCCAGTTTGGTTTAAGTGGGCCGTTTTTGTAGTGCTCCACAATAAGAGCCCTACTGGATCAGGCCAGTATCCCAACTAGCTCACCCGAATGCATGATAGGGGAAACACTCATGGTCAGAGACAGCGATGCTTCTGAACGCCATTTTCTGGAACCGCAGAAGGGGAGAGGGCTCTTGTGCTCGCATCCTGCTTGCAAGATTTCCACTGAGGGCATTGGGTTGTCCACTGTGAAAAGAGGATGCTGCATTAGCTGGACCGTTGGCCTGATCCAGCAGGCTACTTATTATTAGGTTCTTATGATGATGGCTTGTGTGGACCACCAACACTTGGAGGGTCCCTGGGCCAGTTTTAAAACCACCCAAACCAGTAGCCATCACTGTATTTTGGATGGGTTAACCATTGTGCAATAGGGTCCTTTCTTCTGTCTCTCCTGAGCTTGTGTGGCTCTGAGCTATCTGTTTCTACCCATCCATCCACCCACCCTCACTGCTTCCCATTTGCATCACCCTATCTTTATTCCTCATGATAATTAGTATAATTGTATGGCCTTTCAAGAGTCCCAGTCATGCAACTGCCACATTGGCTTGGGTGGGAGATGGAGGTTAGTGGTGGGGGAGGCAGGAAAGTCCCTTCTTGGAGCAGCCAAGCTTTGTCATGGGCTTGGAAGGTCAAATTTGGAGCTTGAAACTTGGACCCAATGTGGGTGGAATATAGCTCCTTATGGAGCACTTACGGCAGCTCACCATAAGAGGAATAACAAACATGGGTTTGGCTCTGTGTGCTCTCAATTTATATCATTTATTAACAATAGTGCAATAATCTCCCTTCCATCTCAGTCATAACAACCACTCTGGAGAAATTATCTTAATACTCTAAACTGAAGAATACCCTGTGGATTTGAGCTTAAACTGTCATCTGAAAGATTTTCCAGGTCTGTTTTGATGTCATATGGATGACTGCATTCATGGCTTAACATCTGTGCATGCATTTGTCCTGGAAGATGACACTTAATGCTTGGTAATTGTTTAAAAACCTTTCAATAAAATTTGTAATAATAATAATAATAAAAAAGAATTTGGAGCTTGAAAGTGTCTGGGAGGGAGAGCAATTTGTGGCTCAGCAGATGCAACACAGAGGTTGTTTCCTTGTACTTCTGGCCAAGAGATGCTAACTTTGCCTCTCTTGCTCCCCTCTGGCAGGCGAAGATCCGTCCTTCTGCTCATCTGGAGTCCTGCAGGAAAAACAAAGTGAGTCCTGGTGCTTTTTAATTATTATTTTTTTAAAACCCTCCTCCTCCTCTTTTCCTCCAGAGGGTTCATTCTTGTGTTTGAATTTCAAATGGTAACTGGGATTAAACCCATTGTAATGCTCTTTTCTAAGGCCATCTGGAGGCCAAAATCAGATTTGTGTTGAGCCCCTTCCTCGGGATTATGAAGTTGATTATTTATGACTTGAAAGCCATGTTTTGGTGGTTCTGCCTCCCCTTTGGTTTGGGGAAGTTTTTAATGACTGAGGTTTTAATGTATTTTTAATCTTTTGTTGGAAGCTGCCCAGATGGGCAGGGTAAAAATATATTATTATTATTATTATTATTATTATTATTATTATTATTATTATTATTATTATTATTATTATATTTACTTACTTACTTACTTACTTACAGCCCCAGATGCTCTTTTTGTATGTGTGTGTGGGGGGGGGGGAGCCCAGGCTTGAGCATGCACAGGTTTCAAAAGCTGCCCCCCCCCGGCACCGTCAGTTAACAAGCCTCTCAAATAGAAAAAGTGGTCCTTAGAGTTTGTGATGTATGGTGTGGGGCAGGCCATGGGGCAGGGCAGTTGCAGATTTCAAGACTCAGTGCTCCTCCAGACAACCTGTTTATTGGGTATTTATCCTGAGTTGCTTATGCAGAGGTTAAACTCTGCCTGTCCTTTAGTGAGCATTCAGTGTGATTTGTTTACAGGGCAGTTTTATTATTATTGGGACGCGGGTGGCGCTGTGGGTAAAACGGCGTTTCCGTGTGCTGCGCTGGCTCGCCAGATGCAGCGATGTCACGCTGGCCACATGACCCGGAAGTGTCTCCGGACAGCGCTGGCCCCCCGGCCTCTTGAGTGAGATGGGCGCACAACCCTAGAGTCTGGCAAGACTGGCCCGTACGGGCAGGGGTACCTTTACCTTTATTATTATTTCTATTTCTATTTCTATTTCTATTTCTATTTCTATTTCTATTTCTATTTCTATTTCTATTTCTATTTCTATTTCTATTTCTATTTCTATTTCTATTTCTATTTCTATTTCTATTTCTATTATTTCTATCTTGCTTTCCCCGAGACAGGGACTCAAGGTGGCTTATGCAAATTAAAACCACACAGATAAAAAGCCAAAAGCTGAAATCACATAAAAGACGACCAATAAAAAATAATTAAACTCTGGATAGTTCAGTTGGTTAGAGTGCGGTGCTGATAATACCAAGGTGGCAGGTTCGTTCCCCATATGGGACAGTTGCATATTCCTGCACTGCAGGGGGGGGGTGGACTAGATCAGTGTTTCCCAACCGGTGTTCCGCGGCACACTAGTGTGCCGCGAGACGTTGCCTGGTGTGCCGCGAGATGTTGCCTGGAGGGAGGCGGGCGAGTTGGGCGGCGAGAGGCGGGGCGGCGGCGGCGAGGAGAGGCCGCCCAGCGCGGGGCTCTCGCTGTCTGCCTGCCTGGCTGCCTGTGTGGCGCTGACGTCATGGGGCTGTAACGTGCCCCACATAGGCACACACGGGGCGGCGAGCGAGCTCCCTCCCACATCCCATCGCCGCTCGCTTCGGCCGGCCTACTGGGCTGTCGCAGGCGGAAGGCCTGCGCATGCGCGAGGTTTTCGCGCCTTCGGGATTCCCTTCACGCCTTCCTCCTCCCGGGTCCTTGAGAGCGCGGGAAGCGGCAGCGCGAGACCGGCGTTGAGCCTGGTAGGTATTGCGCTTGCCAAGGCAGTCATTTGGGAAATGAAAACTTGCAAAGCAAGCAACCAGTTCAATCTGAAGTACGTGTATGCTTAATATCCTGTATCTGAAACCTGTTCTGCCCCCTCCCCCACACTTGGTGCCATTTTCATCTACACATGCAGCAGAGTAAGTTGACCCAGAATAGTACCAATTCAGATGGCAGATGGGAGAATGACAGTGCTGAATGCTTTCCCATGTAGAACAGTCCCTGCAAATAAAAACCTAGCATATTTGGAAGAGGGATGCTAGCCTAACCATTACCTTCTATGCTGTTACTATTTTTTTATTTTTTTTTACATAAGTAAAAAGTGACCTTTCCCCATCTGGCATGGTGGTGTGCCTCGAGATTTTTTTCATGAAACAAGTGTGCCTTTGCCCAAAAAAGGTTGGGAAACACTGGACTAGATGATCCTCAGGGTCCCTTCCAACTCTACAATTCTGTGATTCTATGAAAGCAATCTAAAAAACAAATTTATTAAAATACAAATAACAGAAACAGGGCAACACTGTTCAGAGTCTTTTCCTTAAAAGCAGTCCATTTCCCCAAGCCTGCCAGAATTAAGAAAGGGATAACAGGGAGGGAGGGAGCCCTTTAGCTTCTCTAGGGATGGGGTTCCAAACCCGGGAAGCAGCCACCGAGAAGGCCCTGTCCCTGTCTTCACCAAGCGCAGTGTGCGGTTACACGTGTCAGAACATTTTTGCACCACTTTGCTCTTGTGGCTAAAGCAGTCCTTGAATCATCAAATACCACTCTCACTCACATCCCATGTCACCTTCACTCTTATCGTTGTACAAAGCAAAATTCATTACACTCAATCCCAAAGCCAAGCTTTATTGATCTCTCTAACATGAAGGTCTACAGGGAGCTGCTCCGAAACGGGCTTTCTGTGGCTGCAGAGTCAGTGCCAAACACCTGCGCTTGTATAAAGTGGGCAGATTGCAGGCTGGGCAGCACTGATTCTGGGGGCTTCCCAGCTCCCACCCCCCTCGCACGCCACTTTGCTCTCTCTCTCTGTCTGTCTCACAGTAACCTATAAACATTTCAATCTTCCATCAGGTTTTTCTTTTTAAATATATTTTTTTTTATCACTTGCTAATAGGAACCATATGCCCACAGCCGCATGCAAGTTTATTTCTCTTTGACAGATTTGTTGTCATAAACAGCCAGCAACAGTGCAACAGATGGCAGGGAAACGGGTCTGATTTCATCGGGGAATGCGAGAATGACACGCTTTCTCCCCCCCCGCCCCCTCCACCCCGGCGCCGTTCGTTAGCATCGGCTTGTTAATTCTCAATTGTTGGCAATTCTTCTCCTTTTAAAAAACAAACATAAGAAGAGCTGAAAAGGACTTTGTGAGGCGCTGAGCGATTATTTTCCCCTTCCCACGCACCCATACATAAGCAGCAGCAAGAATCTTAACCTTCAAGGACTGAGCATTTTTGGGTAGGGTGTGTGGTTTGGAGGGACTCTTAAGAGGGCTGGCTGGAGGGGTAGGTGTGTGGAGATGCTTTTGACTCAGGGGCTGGATCCAGGCCTGCTGCTCTGGTCAAATGCTTAACTACTCCTTGCAAAGCTATCCCCCCCCCCCCCCGGCAGCCTGCCTGCTCTGTCTCCCCTGCAGCCATGAAGGTCTCTTACAAATGGGCAAATACAGGTGAAACTCAAAAAATTAGAATATGGTGGAAAGTTCATTTATTTCAGAAATTCAACTTAAAAGGTGAAACTAATACATGAGATTCATGACATGCAAAGCGAGATATGTCAAGCCTTTATTTGTTATCATTGTGATGATTATGGCGTACAGCTGATGAAAACCCCAAATTAACAATCTCAGAAAATTAGAATATTGTGAAGAGGTGCAGTAGCTGTTCAATCCATAACACCTGCAATGGGTTCCTGTACAACCTTAAGAACATAAGAGCCTGTTGGATCAGGCCAATAGCCTATCTAGTCCGGTATCCTTTTATCACAGTGGCCAACACAGATGCCTGTGGGAAACTAGCAGAAGAACACTCTCCTCTCCTGTGGTTTCCAGCATCTGGCACTCAGACACAGTACTGCCTCTAGCCATGGAGGCAGAACAATAGCCATCATGGCTAGAAGCCACTTATTATCACTCATGAGTGTCTGATCTTCTTTTAAAGTAACCCAAATAGATGACCTTCATGGTCTCCTGTTAGAGCAAGTTCCACAGTTTCATAGTACACTTTTATAAAGTTCTATCATGCTGCCTTTTCATCAACCATCTTGCCTGATGGCTCTCGGCTTCTCTGCAGCAGGCAAGACAGACAATTAGTCCTTGTCCCCCTGTGGACCAATGGATGCTTTATGAAGACCAGCTCCTGCGATGGTCTGCAGCAGCAGTAGCTAGGGCTAGGAGGAGGAGTAAGGGGTGGCTGGACCCCACAAGCCTGGAATTCCCAAACCAGAAACTCCAGAGAAGCTCTTTCTTACATCTGATGCCCTTAAGAGTCTGAGCCCCCTCCCACACCAGCCTCCTTCCAGCCCCCTGGGATATCCTACAGATGCCAGGCAGCAAGTGACCAGAGCTGGCTCAGGGCATGAGGGCTGCTGCCCCTTTAAGGATATTTGTTTCTCAGGGAGAAAAGGTCTTCCTTGGAGCTGGGAATTCTTTTGGGCAAGTGGCTCCCTCCAAGAGATCTGTCCGAGGTCCTGAAATCCTGGCAGGCTCTGTCCATAGTCCTGAAAACTTCACTGACACCCCCAAAGGGATTTGTCCATGGTACTGAAAGCATCGCTCTGTCCAGCTACTGGACCTTGGTTTATCTGCTAATCTTCATCTCAAGGATCATGAGCATCACTTTAGAATGGGCACCTTGCCAATACCAGGTCTCTCCAGACATCTGTGGGTGCTGTCCTTTCCCCAAGACAGGATGTGGAGCAGATAACCAGATATTGTGGAGATGTCCTGCCTTGGAAGCCGGACTGGCTTTGTCAAAGACCAGGCACTTGGTGACTCCTGTAACTTCTGATGTCCTTCATGTATTATCGCATGGAGGTGGGTGGCTTTGCTGTGTTGCTGGACTGTATGAAGACCTGTTACTGTGTGGGCACGATCAGCTCTTCCCTCTCAATTGTTGCCCAGGATAGGAAGGAATGGCGAGTGGACATGCTTGCACCTCCACCTACCCCCCCAATACTGGGCCTCTGCTATGACTTTTAAAGGGCACCCCTGTTAGCTCTGCATGCTGTACAGTTGACTGCTACTTTCTGCTACGTTCCCAGTCCAGGGCAGGACTGCTGATTCTGCCATCTGCTGTGCAAAATGGTCCTCCCAAACCTAGCAGAGAGTAGCTGCATTTAACTTTCTGCTTCCCTCCCCAGGAAATGTGTGTGGGGTCTGGTTTGTTGTTGTTGAGGACCTCAATCCCTTGGAGGGGTGGTGGTGTAGTGGCCAGAGTGCTGGACCGGTAACTGAGGAGACCAGGGTTCAAATGCAACTTTGATATCCATGAAGGAAAAATGGAATATAAATGCAACAAATAATAAATCCTGGCAGGGGGCCAAAGCCTCTCTTTCATCTCCTCCTCCTATTTGCTACCTACCTACCTGCCTGAAATTAACTTGAGAGCCATAGGGCTCCCCACTTCTTTCTCCCAGATACCATTAGTCCAATTCTCCCCCTGTAGTTTTTACTATTTTCTTCCCACAAAAAGAGCCTGACATGGTTCTCCCATGCAGGGCTTTGCTGTGCCAGCCCTGCAGCAGGATCTCTGCTATTGAGTACAGATCCCCCTGGGGAGTTCCTTTTTTCCCCTTGCAAAGAAAAGAGGAAAAAGAAATTCCAGTTTTCCTGGCTGTGATTCATAAGCCAGTTTTAGAGCATCTTGTTCTCCAGGGTGGAATCCTTGGCTTGTCCCTGTTTTCTACCTGCTAGCATCCCAGCTGGAGGCCAGGAAGCCTTTGGAACAGGTTCTGAATTGCTGCCTGTAAGTTACATGAAATGGGGAGATGCAATTTTGCCTTTGCAGCAAAGATTAGTTTTCCTATTTCATTCATTGGTGGCTCAAGTCGGGCTTATTTAATGAGGCTGCTCCCTGTTAACTCAACCCCACTTCTGCCTCTGCGTGAAAGGGGAGGGTTTCATTGAGGCAGGAGTTCCACACTGGGCTTAACGTTCTCTTGAATTCTTCTTCACGCACTTCATGGTTCAACTGTGGGACTCGCTTCTGCAAGAGTCAGTGATGGCCACCAACTTGGATGGCTTTGAAAGAGGACTGGACAATTAAAGGAGGAGAGGGCTATTGAAAGCTGCCAACCATGATGGCTATTCTCTGCCTCTACAGTCAGAGGCAGAAATGCTCTTGAAAACCACAGGAGCTGAGAGGGCTATTGCACTCGGATCCTGCTTGTGAGTTTTCCACAAGCTTCTGGCTGGCCACTGTGAGAACAGGATGCTGGACAAGATGAGTCATTGGCCTGATCCAGCAGCCTCATCTGATCTGCTTGTGATGGTGGAGTAAATGGGCTCCCTTTGGGGACTCTTCTTATGGAGGTCTATTGTGAGAGCAGAACCTCCATGCCCAGGGACAGTTTACCTCTGAATACTGGGCAACAGAGAACAACTGGATAGTGCTCTTCTGATTGTCTTGCTTGCAGGCTTCCCATACTGGGAATCTGATCGGCCACTGTGAGAACAGGATGCTAGACTACATGACCCCCCTTTGGCCTGATCCAACAGGTTCTGCTTACATTCTTATGAGGAGTAGAGGTTTCCCCAGGAAGCACTGCTGCCTCTCAGCCATTCAGATCTTTCCCTCCATGGCCTGGAGCTCTTCTGAGAAATCTTAGCAGAGACGTTTTGCTTGTTATCTACAAATGCCTTAGGAAGCCATGGAGGCAGGTTGCCTGGAATGTGGAATAAGGTCTGTGTTTTCTGATTAAGCACAGCTCTTCCATTTTGGGTGGCGCCATCCCTGTCTAGCTGATTGCTGTCTTGGTGGTTGAAGGTTGGCTGGCTAACGTGTTAAGACAGGGAGGCCTGGGCCTTGTCACTCAGGAGGGTTGGGTAGGCCGTGGATGACTCAGCCTTGCTCAAGAGTGGTGGGTGGTGGTGGTGCTGCCCCCGTGGGCTGAGAAACTCTTGCCTTTCTGCCTCCTGGAGCAGTCACTGCCTCTCAGCCTAACCTCCTTTACAGGGTTGTTGTGGGGATTACATGAGGAAGGGGAGAACCATGTCAGCCACCTTGATCCTCCTTGTAGGAGAAAGGTGGGGTGTAAATGCAGTGAATAGAATAGATTAGAATGTGGTTAGCCAATGGAGTGCCCTATAGATGTTCTTGGACTGCAAATCCCATGGTCCCTGACTGCTGGTCCTGCTGGCCACTGGGAACTGGGATCCAGCAGTATATGTACAGGACACCACATTTGCTATCCCTGCTCTACAGAAGCAGCACAACTGAGGAACGACCACTTAGCAGCCAGCAGTGGAGTTGCCTGGAGCAGCCAAGCATTCTTGTCTGTGTGAAGAGGGAAAGTTAACTGAGCCTGGCCAGTGTTATCTGAAATAGTAGGTGCTCTTAGTTTGGAGATGGTTTACCTTTGGTCAGGAGGTCAACTCTCCCTCCAGGTCATAGAATTGCAAGACTGGACAAGATGCTGTCCTCCTCCTCCTCCTCCTCCTCCTCCTCCTCTTCCTCCTCCTCTTCTTCTTCCTCCCCCCCCCCCTTCCCGTCTTCCTCGCAGGGCCTGGCATGTTTCAAAGCTTGCCTTGGTTCTTCCCTCCCCAGATCTGTATTGTAAACAACACCAACGCCAACAAAAAAACAACAGCCTCTCAAACAAGTCCATATCCAATCAGGACTTTCCCCCCTGCTGTTTGAATGGAGGACTCTCATCCACGTGCTGAGTTCTACGTTCTGTGTGGGGTTTTAATTTACCTTCTTTGCTCCCATAGTTTGTATAATGATGTAATTAGCATAACTTGCAGTAATGACAGTATAAAGGCTGCCAAGGAAAAACTGGCGAAAAGCTGGAGCCTCACCTGGGAGCCTCTTTGAGTCCGACTAAGTCTCTTTTATAATTTTACCTCATTAAAACTCCTCCAGTAAACAGAACAACACATCATTTCCCTCATAATCAGCTTCATTCAGGCAGCTAATGAAATCACCCAGTTTTCTTTATGGTCCCCTTCCTCTTCTCTTGCTCTGGGGACCTGCATACAACCTCATCCCTGGTGTATGCTCAACCGCAAGGTCACAGGTTTCTCCTTTTCCGTTGGGTCTGGCTGTGCAGTTTCCCCTCCACTTGGATGACAGGACCATTCACAGTCCCCAGCGCACCTTGGAAACAGTCAGTATTCATTGGCTTCCAGGCAGGTGGGGAGGTGATGTAAGATCAGCACCTTGGAGAGTGACCTTGGTGTGGGTTTCAGGACCTCGGCCAGCAATCCTGCTGCTGAGGCAGAACATGCACGTTGCCTCAGCAGCATCCTGGAGCTTTGCTCACTTTTGCCTCTGGTCCCACACAGCGCCAGCTTGTGACTAGAATGGAATGTGGCCCTTGGACTGGAAAGAACCCCACACCCATGGTGTTTGTCGGTGGATTTTTAGGGCTGTAGGAGATGTCAACGGGGGCATTTTATTTTATCCACAAAATTTATACACTTCATTGGAAAGAAGGGGGGGGGGGAGAAAGACACCCAAAGCACTGTACAGAAAAAGGGGGAAAACCCCAATAATTTCACTACTAAGAAAAATCAGCAACCATAATTTAAAACTTCTGAAAAGTCAAAATAACAGTAGACCAAATCCGAATTAAAACTTGCAACAGCTTTCTGAACATCTGGGTGGGGTTACCTAAAGAGGAATGTTTTCATCAGGCAACAAAAAGAGTAAAGTGAAGGGACCTCTGGTCCCACACAGGGTCTGATGTCAAGAGGCAGGGCGTTCCAAAGTGTAGGTGCTGCCACACTATATGGCGGAGTTCTTATAAATGCAGAATGCGTAGTATGTGGCACTTGTAGCAGTGCCAGTTCTGCCGATCAAAGCATTTGAGTGGGCACATGTTGAGAAGGCAATCTCGCAGGTCAACTGGTTCTAAGTTGTTAAGGGCTTTGTATACTAATAGTAGCACCTTTGAACCTGGCCAGGTAGGGAATCGGCAACCAGGTGTGGTATGCATGCCAGACCTCACTCCTGTCAGCAATCATGCTACGGCATTCTGCACTGACTGCAGCTTCCGGATCAAGCACAAAGGAAGTCCCACATAGAGCATATTACAGCAATCCTGTTTTGAAGTAACCAATGAATGAACTATGGCAAAGTTTTCCTGGGGCAGGAAAGGCCACAGCTGTTGAAAGGCCACAGCTGTTGAAACAGTCACAGTTGTTAAAAGGCACTTTTAGCTACTGATGCTACCAGAGCCTCCAGTGACGGAGCAACCCCAAATTGTGAATCTTCTCCTTCAGGGGGAGAGCAAACCCATCCAGGGTAGGCAACTGCGCAATTTCCCAGACACAGGAGCTTCTCTCACACAGTGCCTCCATCGTGCCAGGATTCAAGCTCGTCTTGTTTCTCCTCATCCATTTTACCCCTGCGTCCTGGCGATGGCCCAGGGACTGCTCGGCCTCTACTGATTCATGTCTTACGGATAAATAGAGCAGAATGTTTTCTGCAATGGATGGTCTTTGGGAACAATCCGCAACTCAGGATTTCCAACTCAAACCAGCTGAATTGCCCTCATAGGCTCATTGCCAGCATGTCCATGTTGATCCTTTGTTGACTGTGGCCTCGGGTGATTCAGCTCCCACACAAAAGGAGTTTCCCCAGGCAAATCGTCACAGCAAGAAACTCCCTTGGTGCTCAGCCACAATGCAAAAAATGTAACACTTTTCTAGGGTGATGTTATTGTGCTAGTCTGCTTTTGAAGTCCTGCATTACATTCTATGACATGTTTACGCCCACTCAACTGCTTCAATAAGCAGAGCCGGCCCTGTTACAGGGAGCCACAAAATACTCGTTCTGCATTAGTCAGAAACCCATCTTTTAGTGTTGCAGTGCCTGCACATCTGGAACTCCCTGCCCATTGACGCCAGGCAGGCGCCTTCACCGTACACCCTTTTTGATACCTCCTAAAAAGATCGTTTAGATAAGCCTACTTAGATGTTCAGAAAGCTGGTGTGTGTTTTAATCTGTTTTTAGTCTACCATTGTTTTAACTTTTTTAAAAGTATTGAATTATTATTGTTGATTTTTCTTGTTGATCATTTTCTTGTTTAATTTTTTGTAAACCACTTTTTAAAATCTATCAAGAGATGTATACATTTTATGAAAAAAAGAAATAAATGTGAGGTAGTCAAGTGGCCAAAACTGTAGTGGCAGTACACCCTTCAGAGGGATCACAGTTTTGAATTCCCCTGCTCCATGTTAAAAACTCCCTGCATGTAGAAAGCCAGCAGTCAAAGGGGCTGGGACCCCAACCTTTTATCCTGGCTTTTATCCTCTGTCCCTCAGATATCCCACCTCACCCTGTTGCCCATGAGTAGAGCCACTTTGGATCAGAGCACATTTTCTGGGCCAGCACCCCTTTTTTGAGACTGCAGGGATTTCATTTTTAAAAATATCCTCTGGCATCTTTTACATAAACCCTGCCTGTAGAAGACTAGTGCAGCGAATAGGAAGTGTGAGGAGTCTTCTTCCCTGACAGGAAGGTTTTGGATAATGTGGGGCAGGAGTCTTCAATGCAGGACCCCATCCTCTGCTGGTGCAGTCCCAGGGAGGAGGCAGTGTATGCACAGGTAGAGCCAAGGAGAGAAGCCTCTGGAAGTGAGAGAAGGAAGTTCTGGCCTTGTGGCTGCTCCCCAAAACTGGTGCAGAGTTTGGCATCAAAATGCAAAATGGGGGCAGCAGGGGCAGAGCTCCTGGTGGCCGCCCCAGAGATGGACATGGCAGTAAGGTTTTGCCACAGAGATAATCGGATTCTGTCCTGCGGCTGTTTCCTTGACAACTAACAGAGGCAGAGATAGTGAGCGAGAAGACAGAGTTGAGCGGGTGGAAGAAAAGCCTGGGGTGGGAAGCGACTGAGCAAGTGGCTTTTTTGGGGGGGGGATACGGGAGTATAAAAATCTTTCCTCTCAATTTCATCACACCTTACATTTTGTAGAGTCTCCTCCAGAGATTTCAGGAGTGTAATGTGCGAATTGAGCCCTCCCTCTTCCCCTTGTTACCTTACAAATGGGGAATCGTAGAATTGTAGAGTCAGAAGGGACCCCAAAGGTCCTCTTGTCTAACCCCCTGCAGCACAGGAAGTTGTGCCCCAGTTCTCTGGGGCAGGGGAGTCTGCTGCCTGCAAGATCCCATTTTGACACATAAAACTAAAAACAAAATCAGAATCAACAACATATAGAACAATGAGACATTATAAAGAAATTTCTGCATGTACGTAAAACCTACTTCAGATGTAAATTAAGTAAATTATAATACACCTGTTTCCTATTATTGCAGATATTTCGTTATTAATAGTGTCTCTACTTTATTACAGGTAATGGAAATAATAATAATAATAATAATAATAATAGACAAGTTTATACAAGCCAGACCATACTATATGCACACACTCTCCCCTGCTTGCCCTCAGTCTTCTGCTATAATTACTATTACTATTATATTACTATTATATTACTATTACTATTACTATTATATTACTATTACTATTACTATTACTAAATTTATTTGTATCCTGCCTTCTTTTCAGACTGGGACTCAAGGCAGTTTGCAGAAATCAAAACAACACAGATAAAATACAAAAAGCTAAAAAACCTATAAAACGTGATGGTTAGAAAGTAATTAAACTCTAGCAGAAATTAAAGCCAAATAGAAAACAAGTCTATTAAAACACAGACAGTAAAACCAGCACAGCACTATTAAAAGCCACTTCTTTAAAAAAAGAAGTAAAAGCAACAGTCAGTTCCCAAAGGTCAGTGAGAATGTAGGAGTCTTCAGCTGCCGGAGGAAGGACAACAAGGAGGGAGCCAGTCTGGCTTTTCTAGGGAGGGAATTCCAAAGCCTGGGGGCAGCTACCGAGAAGGCCCTGTCCTGCGTCCTCACCAAGCAGGACTGTGAGGGTGGTGGGACTGAGAAGAAGGGCTTCCCCCGATGATCTCAGAGCCCAGGCTGGTTCATGTGGAAGAATACAGCCCTTCAGTTTGCCACCCAGGTGGTCCCTGCAGATCGTGACTATTATATTAGGGCTGTTAGGAGAGAAAATTCAGCAGCCCATTTGGCAGCTGTCCAGGACAACCAGGAGTAAAAGGGTTTGAAAGGTAACCCCGATTTCTCTCTTTTCCTCCAGGGGAGCTCTACAGAGCCTCTTTGAGGAAGCACCGCTATCCTGCACAAGGCAGCATTGAGATCCACGAGGAGAGTGAGGTGAGCCTTGACCATATTGCATTTCAGGAAATAAACAGGCAGCGTGTGGGAGAGGGGCAGGAGGAGGTGGGGGTGGGCTCCGCAGAGGAAAGTTTTGGACGTCATGGGGTGTGGGGCTCTCTTTGATTTCTCCTGGTTTTTATTTTGGGGAGGCTAATAGAACTGTAGAAATGTAGGACTGGAAGGGAACCCCAAAGGTCATTTAGTCCAACCCCCTTCAGTGCAGGAATCACAGCTCAAGATTTCCTTGCAGGTGGCCATCCAAACTCTGTTTGAAGGTGCCTTAGGAACTGTTGAGAGAGTTGGGTATGTTTAGCCTGGGAAAGAGAAGACTGAGAGGAGATATGATAGCCACCTTCAAATATCTAAAGGGTTAAAGGAAGAGGGGAAAGAAGGTTTTCTGCTGCTGTAGAGGGGAAGAACCAAACCAGTAGATTCAAATGACAAGAAAGGAGAATCTGGTGAGCGTTGGGAATAACTTTCTGAGGGTACCATATTTTTCGCTCCATAAGACGCACCTGACCACAAGGCGCACCTACTTTTGGGGGGGGGCTTGGGGGGGAAGCCCGGGTCCCCCCCCCCCAGCCCCAGGGACCACACATTCGCTCCATAAGACGCACAGACATTTCCCCTTAGATTTTAAGAGGGAGAAAGTGCATCTTATGGAGCTAAAAATACGGTAAGTGCGGAACGTCAGCAGGTGTCAGGTTGGAGGTTTTTAAACAGAGATTGGATGGCCGCCTGCCAGGGATTCTTGAGCTGGGATTCCTGCATTGCAGGGGGTTGGAATAGATGGCCCTTGGAGTTCCCTTCCAGCCCTGCAATTCACTCATTCCTTGTAGAAGCCCCAGCACTGCCACAAGGCTCTTCGGTTTTTCTCACTTCCATTGTCCCTTGACTCAAAAGCGAGATCTGCTCAGGCCTTTGTCCTCAGATTGGTTTGCTTTTCTAGGTACATACATAGCTTGGTTCACTTCTCTCTCTCTCTCCCCCAGGAAGGGGGTCAGCAGCAGAACTGCAAAACCCACGTCTTGATCCTGGTCCTGCATGGGGGCAACATCCTGGACACGGGCGGCGGGGAGCCCAGCACCAAGATGGCTGACATCAACACCTTCACATCGGTGTTTGAGAAGGTCACACGGGCCCACTTCCCGGCTGCCCTGGGCCACATCCTGATCAAGCTCGTCCCTTGCCCAGCTGTCTGCTCAGAGGCCTTCTCCCTCATGGCAAAGTGAGTTTCCTGTGGGCTTTTGGCTGTCGTGTTGCATTGTTCAGTCAACTAGTCCTGAGTGAGGAAAAGGGAAACTTGTGCTTTGGCCCTTCTCGCTTAGGCTCAGCCTCCCACCTGGGAAATGGGAACAGCCAAGATCTTCTTCGCAGGCTTCTATTGTACGGACAAATAAATACAGTGGTACCTCAGGTTACAGACGCTTCAGGTTACAGACTCTGCTAACCCAGAAATAGTACCTCGGGTTAAGAACTTTGCTTCAGGATGAGAACAGAAATCGTGCAGCGGCAGCGGGAGGCCCCATTAGCTAAAGTGCTATCTCAGGTTAAGAACAGTTTCAGGTTAAGAATGGACCTCCAGAACGAATTAAGTTCTTAACCCGAGGTACCACTGTACTGCAAACAGTTCTGGGTGCCTCGCTTTGAAAAGGATATTGTGGAGCTGGAAAAGGTTCAGAAAGGGGCGAGCAAAACGATTGATGGAGCGACAGCCCTACAAGGAAAGGTTGCAGCGTTTGAGACTTTTTAGCTTTGGAAAGAAGGTGATCAAGAGGAGATATGATAGAGGTGTATAAAATTAATGCATGGCCTGGAGAAAGTGGATAGAGATAAGTTTTCCTCCCTCTTAACACCAGAACTCATGGGCGTCCACCTGAAAGTTGGAAGATTCAGGGCAGATAAAAGAAAGTCTTCTGCATGCAGTGTATTGTTAAACTATGGAACTCTCTCCCACTGGGGGCAGTGATGGCCACCAACTTGGATTCCTTTGAAAGAGAATTTAATGGTATAATGAGGAGGATAAGAAGGCTACTGAAATCTACTAGCCACGGAGGCTATACTCTGCCTCCACAGTTGTAAGAGCATGAGACTCTTAATCTCAGGGCTGTGGGTTTGAATCCCACGTTGGGCAAAAGATTCCTGAATTGCAGGGATTGGACTAGATGACCCTTGGGTACCTTCCAACACTACAATTCTAAGATTCTAGCTATGCTTCAGAATACCAGTTACTGGAAACCACAGGAGAGGGAAGGGTTCTTGTGCTCAGGTCTTGCTTGTTTCCCGTTGGAGTGTCTGGTCGGCCGCTGTGAAAACAGGATGCTGGCTCGATGGCGAGACATGTCTGGATTAGAAGCGCTGGATTCGTAAAGAGAAAACAAATAGGAGCGATTTTAAGCTGGTGGCAATTTTCATAGCAAGTTAACGCGAGCGATCCTTCAGCTCCACTTAGCAAGCAGCTCAATCTATGGCATTCAGCCCTGCTCACTGCCTCTGGCTTTTCAGAGGCTCCTGCGGGGATCTCTCTGTGCACAAATCTATGGAACGGCAAAGCTTCTGTGTGGCATTTCCAGTGAAAAATGAGACCCCGTTAAGCAAAAACGCCTCTGCTTAGGATGAAATATTTGGCTTTTGCTCTGCTGAGTTTGGGCTGATATTTAGTGCTTCTCTCGCTGCGGAGCTAAAACAATCTGCTTAGCATGAAGTCACCAGCTAAGTCTTCAGGGAAAACGGGGTGGGTGGGGGGGAGATATGCAATGATTTCCAGCCTGCCTCCCTGTTTTCTCCTTCTTCATCCATGTGAGATGTCTTTCTTACCATAACAAATCCTACGTTTTTGTTTTTCAAGAAGCCATTGGGGAAAATGTGCATCATTTCTGCATGTTCCTCTCTGCGAAATTTGCATGTCTGCATGTGCTTCATTCTCAAACAGGCATTTGAATCTCAAATATGTTTTTTTCTGGGTACATAGAGTCCCCAAAGTGAATGATTAACTGCAATATGATCCACGTCTTAGTTCGATAAATGCAAATCCGGTCAATTTGCAGACAGGATGAAATCCTCAAGCAAAGCCAAGAGCGGGGTTTGTGGTGGGGGAAGGAGCCACCCGGCTCAGTGATGCATTCTGAAACATTTGTTCTGGGGGCAGGTAGGTCAGCAAGACCTCTGGAAAGACCTCTGCAACTTTCCACTGCAGACAAAGTCCATGTGCCTGGTGGGGGTTTTTTGGCCTGTCTGCCAAAGGAGAATTTTGCAGCTCATTGTGGGGGCTGGGGGTGGGGCTGGTTGTCTCAAGTGACCTCTCCTCCTTCCCTAGATTCATAGAACTCTAGAGTTGGAAGAGGGTTCCCGAGGTTCATCTAGTCCAACCCTTTGGAATGCAGGAACCGCAGCTAAATCATCCTTGACTGTTGGCCATGCAATGTCTGCTTGGAAAACTCCAAAGAAGGAGAACCCATTCCACTGTCAAGCAGCTCTTGCCATTGGGAAGTTCTTCCCAATGTTTACTCAGAATCTAATTTCTTGCCATTTGAATCCATTGTTTCGGGTCCTACCCACTGGTGCAGCAGAAAACAATCTTGCTCCATCTTGTCACCTGCCAATGGGCGGCTGACGTGAGCCTCGTATCCCTGTTGTTTGGGTTCCATTTCTAACGCATTGCTGGGAGGAGCTGGACTAGGTTACCCTTCCAACTTTACAGTTCTGTGATTCTAGTATTCTTTCATAGAATCACAGATGTCTAGAGTTGCAAGGGACCACCAGGGTCATCTAGTCCAACCCCCTGCAGTGCACCACCTTTTGCCCAAATGTTAGGCTTCTACCCATGACCCTATGATTAAGAGTCTCCTGCTCTACTGACTTGGGATGTTAAAGGCAGGAGCGTTCAAGAGATTCAGGCCGCAGAGTTAACGTGCAGCTCTGCACAAGCTATGATTAAAACCTTTCAAAGAATAATCTTCAGCAATCCTTCTGCGGCCGGTGAAATAAATCCAGAGCCCGAGCTGCTCCTTCCTCTGCCCTCAAAACATCATCACATCACCATAATTGGCAGTTATGGAACGGGTGCCCGTGTCAAAACATCTCTCCTGCCCTAATTGGCATTTTCTGCTGCTGCTGCTGCGCCTTCAGCGACATTAATTGAGTTAAACTGCTTTGTAAATAATTAGAGATCACCTTGTCCTGTTTGCGTTCCTCTTTGTGCCAGCCAATCCAGGGTATCTCCCAGATCAGTTTGGCCAGAGGCAACCATGTCAGGTCTCCAAAGAAAGGAAAGAAGGTTTCCTCCAGAGAGGACAGGGAAAGGAAAGCCCTTCCTCACTCAGTGCAGAGTTAAACTTTGGAAATCACTCCCAAGGGAGACAGTCACCACCACCAGATCATGCAGGAGGAGAGGGCGACCAAGGGCTATGACCCACGATGGCTATGCTCTTGGGCTGTCATACGTCCGGATTTCCCCAGACATGACTGGGATTTCAATGATGGAATTGTAGTCCGGGGGAATTTCTGAAAGGCAGTGCTTTGTCCTGGATCGTCAATCGAAAAATTTTGTTTTAAAAAAAGCTCAACAATTTTGGGGGTTTCCTAAAAAAAAAAAAAAAACACCTCAACTTTTGGGGTGTCCTGGTTTTTACTTTTTGAAATATGGCAACCCTGCTTTGCTCTGCCTCCACAGTCAGAGGCAGCGATGCTTCTGAATACCAGAAAGTACAGGAGGGGGCAGTGCTCTTGTGCTGGAATTTGACTTACTGGTTTCTCACTGGGGTTTCTGGTTGGCCATGTGAGGACAAGATGTTGGACTAGATTGGCCATTGGCCTATGTTAAGAGAATACCGAAGGAGGCTGGCCAGACTTTCCATTGGGATGGAGCCAAAGCAACTCTTTCTGCCCTGGGGGATCCAGCCTCTGGCCAGTTGTAAGACCTTGCTCTTCCATGGAAGAGATCTGCAAATGGCAAGAAACCCCCATCCTGAATAGGGGTTGGACTGGATGTCCTTTAGGAGTCCCTTCCAACTTACAGTTCAGTTCAGTGATTCTGTGAACATGACCGAGGATCAGAGGCCGTTTTCAGGCCCACTGCTCTGTGGCAATGATTGTGGCAAAAAAAAGTATTAAGTTTGCCAGTACTGCTGTTGCCTCCAGACCGGCGTGGCATTTTGAGTGGTGAGATGCCTGTTGCATGCAGGTTTGGGGAGCCCCAGCTGTGATTCCTCCATTGCAGGAGGTTGGACTAGATGAACCCGGGGTTCCCTTCCAACTCCACAATTCTATGATTCTAAGAACCCTTGAAAGCTCCTGGTGACCAATTCCTGGAGGACACTTTGCAGATAAGACTTCTTGCATTCTTGCCAAGACGGACTCAACACCTTTGGCTGAGTTGGAGATGGATGCAGCTTGGACACAGTTGCTAGGGGCTCCGTTGTTATGGATACCTTTTCAGCTTGTGCAACCTGGACCAACTCCCTGGTGGGAGGAGGCTTCCTGCCTGGACACCGGACCCTTCCCCATCAAGTCTGCATCAAAAGGCAAATCCTACCTGTGTCCTACAGCAAATCTACCTTTCCTCAGGTGCACCAGGTGCCTTGGAAGCAGCGTTCTTGCAAGGACGTTTAGAAATCTTGCATAGCAAAAGCTGCTTCCTTAGGGACAGGTGCTGATCACACCTGTGTGACCAAGGAGGGGCATCTCTTGCACTCTGCAAAGGGTATCTGCTGTGGTTCCCCTGCCCAGGTGAGAGTGGCTTGGCTTGCTTGCTTGAGCCCCCTGGACCTCCCTTGCTGTTCTGCTCTTGCACATTCTCTCTTTCATGGAGCAGTGGCTTCTTGGTGGTGGGCTGCATGGGTTTCTTAGGTGGTGGACTGCTCGACCTCTGGGCCTGCAAGGCCATAGCTGAGTGGTAGAGCATCTGCTTTGCATGCAGAAGGTCCCAGGTTCAGTCCCCAGCAGCATCTCCAGGGAAAAGATTCCTGATTGAACTTCTGGAGACAGTACTGAGCCAGATGGACCAATGGCCTGACTCTGGATCAGGCAGTTTCCTATGATTCTGTGCTCTGATGGCACTCATTTCACAGATCCGCTCCACTTCCCAGTGGGGAGGAGTTGCGGTGGACCACGTGGCCACCCATTCCCCAACAGGGGCAGGGGACTCTGTCCCCCGTTGCCTGGGGGATCCCGGCCACGTCAGAGCCCAGCCAGCCAACCTGCTGGCCGGGGGCGTGGGGGGGCGTGGCCGGGGCCATTTAAACGGAGGAGCGAGCCAGAGGTCTTCCTCTTTGGCTCGCTTCCTCAATCACCCACCCTCCCTCCCTAATTTGCAGGTTAGGCAATGGCCTTGCTATGGACTTCGGTTGGTCGCCTTGGTTGTCCGAGGGGCCTGGTAGGAATTTTTCCACTTGGCAGATTGGCACTGGCCACTTGGTTTTCGCCTACCTCGTAGCAATCGTCACAACTTTGTTAGGGTTGCGGTTAGGCATTGTTTGACCTTGTGTGGGGGAGGGGAGGTGTGGCCATCACCTGCCCCTCCATGCTTAAGGGTATTCCGTTAAAGGAATCCGGGGGTGTTGATCTAGTCTGAAGCCCGGCTGGTGGGCTAAGGCCTTGACACGACCCCGGTGGGAACACCAGGGGGAGCTTGAGTTGGTTCGTATCAACAGGGCTCCCCCTACCTGTGGTTTACCCTTCCTGGGACTTCCTGCACAATGGGCAGGAGTCAGATATAGTCAGGTCCAATCAATGCCTAAGCCAATACCGCTCACATTCTGTAATTTCAATAAAGTTGTGGCCAAAATTTGCCCAATAACATAAACCTAATATCCGTGTCCTTGTGTTAGTTATTCCCAATGAGGGGGTGGCTGTGGGGTCTCGACACGCAACCATTGCTTCAGCCCACTCCATTTTCTCATCTGAGCCGTGTCTTTGACTTATTTCCTCAGATATTCTAACTTTCCCCCGAGACCTTTTCATACCTGTTGTGTCTCAAAGGCCCTTTCAAAGTGGCCACATTAGACAGACGGATCCAGCAGGAGCGGTTGGGCTGTTTTGGAGGCAGCACACCTCGGGCACTGGAGTCTTTTGGATAGATTTGGAGGATGAGAGCAGAGTGCACCGCTGACTTACAAGCTTGCACGTCTCATCATAACAGAGATCCCAGCCCTGGGGTTCTGCAGAAGGAGCAGGTGGTAATAGGGAACCAATAGCCAAAGCTGGGCAATGCCGCCCCCTTGTGGCAACAGGCATGATGATTCTTTAGGTTTGATTTACGGGTTCTTTAGCTGTGATTCCTGAATCGCAGGTGGTTAGACTAGATGGAGCCTTGGGGTAATTTCCAGCTCTTTGACTCATTGGAGGTTTTTAATCAGAGGTTGGAAAGCCAGCTCTGAGGGATTCTTGAGCTGTGATTCCTGTATTGCTGGGGGTTGGACTTGATGACCTTTGGAGTACCCCTCCCTACTCTGCAATTCTATGATCCTATCTGCAAATATTTAGGATCTGGCCAATACAAAACCAATAGGGATAACAACTTCAGAGAAGAAGGAAGATATCTCTGAACATGCCCACATAACACAGCTCAGCAAAAACATTTCCAGCATTACATCTCCAGCATTGACCTGCATTATACAACCCCTTTCTGTAAGAACATGCATCAGTTCTAAACAACACTAATTCTTAAAAAAATAAAATAAAACTTCTTTGGCTTTGGGAGGTGTTGAAGCACAAGGCGAGTCTCAGCAATACAGACAAATTGATTAGGTCTTGAACGTACATGGGAGAAAGACCTGCACATGCAAACCGAGGATTCTAAATTGTATGCACTTTGGTCATCTAAACCATATAGGCCAGTCCTAGCATATGTGTTCCAGGAAAATCCTACACAGAGGGAACTGTACACCATGAAACTGCCCATATGATGTCAAAATATTCTCAGAACTCTTGGAGGGGCTGTGGAAGAAGAGACAGCATTTCTCACTTGCAGTGGGACTGGCCACAAGTATTCAACTTCTTTTTTTTTATGCATAAATTTTTATTAATTTTCCAATACAATTGTACAGTTTTATCCAAATTTTAACAAATTATCTCTTTTTGGACTTCCTTCAGCTTCTCTGGCAATCATCCATATTTATCTCTTCAGTACACATTCCCTTCATTTGTATTGCCATTTGTCTTCCCTCCCCCTTCTATTTCTTTTTAACAATACATCTCAACTTTTACAGTGCTTCTTGAAACTGTTGTTTGCACATCACATACACTTTTCAGATATTCTACAAACTTTCCCCAGTCTTCGATGAACTTTTGGTCTCGCACATATCTGATTTTCCCACTTAGTTTATCCAATTCCGCATAGCCTGTCAATTTCATTCTCCATTCTTCTATCGTCGGTATTTCCTCTTGTTTCCATTTCACAAGTATTCAACTTCTGGACACTGGTTTGTCAGGAAACGACCGGAATACCCAAACATCCCATTCCATCTTTGTTTATTAAATCTGTGGGATGATCAGCTGGAAGGTTTTAGCTCTCAGGGACACTTGACGTGGATGCTGTCAGCTGTCAGAACCTCAGTTGCCCCCAAATGGAAACCTTGCAGGATTTCCAAGTTTCGCATTGTTATTAAAATATGTGGAGTTTAGCATTAGCTGAAAAACAACTCATAAATTATGTGTTGCCAAAGGCTCGGAGGACCCTGAAAAATTGTGCGCTGTTTGGTGGGATTTTGTTTTATATGCAATAAATACAGACACACAGGACTCCTTCTGCACAGCATAACATGTAATTTGGCCTTCCTCTTTTTAAAAAAAATGTTTTTATTGATTTTCCAATATCGTTCCAATAGCAGCCTCATTATTAACAATACCAATTTTATCCAATTAATACAATTATTACTGCCAATTATTCCAATGTCAAAATATACAATTTAATCAAACTGCCCTCCCTGTGTGCGAGACTTGATGACTTCATTCTTCTACATTTTTGTGTGTGTTCCAAATCCTTAATAATTTCCATTCCATTCATATATAATAATCCCTTATACAATATTATGATTTCATTCATTTTGGTATATTAGGTAATTTATAAAGTTTCAAGGGAGGAACTCTAACTGTAATCCTTATTATGTGTCAGTTCCACACACCCTATGATGTTTCCCCATCCATATATGGTGTTATATCCTTCATTCCTACAACTGTTGATGGTTCCTGTTATGCCTCAAGAGAAGCAATTATCTCAAAGTTTCCAAAAGTCACTGCATCACTTTGTCATGTGATTTGGCTTCCAGCAAACAAGGCGTCTTCGCATTTTTCCAGCCTAGGAAGAACGACCTGAATCCAGACTGCAAACAGTTAATCCAAAAGCTTCTATTCCCGCAGCTGGTGGACTCCTTTCTTCCCTGCCAGTGATTTATGGCCAATTGTCCTTATCTCAGACACTTTCCTTCATGGATAACGGAGGTTAGGGTGGACTTTGCTCCATATTTTCAAAGTGTAATGTTTCCTCCTGCCTCTCAATTCCTTTCTCTCTCACATGCAGTTCCAATTTTGTTAAATTCCATATTTATATTCCAATTTCTTCTTTCCTCGTTTGTACAGATTTTTTAAAATAAAACTTGCATTCCGGGGGGGGGGGGGGGTTGCCGTATCATAAATGTAGAGAAAAACTTTGATATAAGCAAACCATGGTCTCCCCTCCCCTCATCGTCTCTTTCACTGAATTAAATCCCCTCTCAATCCAAACCCTTTAAATCCTTGTAGCTGGGTTCATTTTCGCAGTTTCTTATCTCATCATCTCCAGCGCACGCCTGCAGTTTACTCCCATTAAAAAAACCCAGTTAGCAGGATAACCTGTGCTTCCAGGAACGGGATCGGGGTGGGTGGGGTGGGTGGGGTGGGTCGCAGCAGCTGGAGTGCTCCATGCACCCAGTGCCTTTGCCTGCCCTCGCATTCCATGGGAAAGCGAGTGCCAGACTGCCAGGCAAACTGCGGGTGAAAGCCAGGTTCCTCTTCCAACCAAAGAGGAACGCAGAAAATGCAACTCCCCCATTATTTTCTGATTCGGTGTCTCTTCCCGTGGTGTTGGGAGAGGCGTTTATCCCCTGGTGCACAGGAAACCGGAAACCTGCAATTTGACCTTCCTGTTGGCATACTGTGATCCTTTTTTGTACTTCTGTTATTTTTATTGCATTAATTTGTTTTGCTTCAATAAGTCTTTTTGTTTGTTTTAAAGAGAATCTGAAAATAAGTAATACAGATGTGGATCCTGCTGTAAATGGCCCTTGTGGTTTCACACCTGCTTTTTAGCCCTGACTAATTCCCTGTGCTGTCCCTTTTCTTACCCCCTTGTCCCCCCCCCCAGCCTGAATCCCTACAGCTATGATGAGACCTCCCTGAGCAGCAGCGAAGACCACATCCCTCTGGCTGCCTTGCCACTGCTGGCCATCTCCTCCCCGCAGTACCAGGATGCGGTTGCCATGGTGATCAGCCGAGCCAACCAGGTTTACAATGAATTTCTCAAGTCTTCCGACGGGAGTGGATTTAATGGGCAGGTACGAACATGCCTGTCTTGGATGAAGAACACGATAGCCAGGGTTTAAGGGGATCAGCCCGTCCACAGATGGCAGCTTTCATAAGGTTCTTCCCTCTAACCACTGGGCATTTCTCTCTCCCTTTCTCTCGTTCGTACTTTGAACTCACGTGTCCCTTTCTTTAAATGGAATCAAGGCAACTGAAAACGATGTAGAAATCTGCCTTACACACAGTGGAAAATAAATGTTAACTTACAAAGTTTTGGCCTTGTAAGTCATTCTTCTCACACTGCAGTTAAAACTCATTTGTGATAGCCACCAATCTGGATGGCTTTAGAATAAGCCTCTTTTAAATTCACAGAGGAGGAGAGCGCTCTTCAGGGCTACTAGCCAGGATGGCAACACTCTGCCTCTGCAGTTGGAGGCAGTGGTGCTTCTGAATGCTGGTTGCTGGAAGCCACAGGAGGAGGGAGGGCTGTTGTGCTTGGGTCCTGCATGTGGGTTTCACATTGAGGCATCTGGTTGGCCATTGTGAGAATAGGATGCTGGACTAGATGGGCCATTGGCCTGAACAAGCAGGGATCTGCTTACGTTCTTATGTTTTCATGTCACCTGAATCCTCCTGTCTCTGTGTGCTGTGGTGGAGGCTCTCTTGACTTCTGTTGATGGGTTTGGGGATTGTGTGTGTGTGTGCATGCTGGGTGGTGGGTCCAGATGAGGCCTCTGGGACTTTGCTGCGAGGTGATGCCCTACCAACTTAGCCACCCTTCTCTTCTCCTTCCCAGGTTTGCCTCATTGGGGACTGCGTGGGAGGAATTATGGGGTTCGATGCCATCTGCTACAGCACCGGCTTGGCAGATGAAAGCCAGTCCAGCAGCAGGAGAGGCAGTGCCAGCAGTGCCCAGGTACAGTCCCTTCCTCTTGGGAGTGGGGTGGAGGGTGGGAGTCAGGACTGGCAGGCTTCCTGAGAGATCCCTGGCACCTGTCTGCTTGGGAACTCCAATGCTCCTCCTATACACCGAAAAAGCACATTGAGGAAGCTTTGGAGGAGAAACAATGGTTGCAGCTGCACCTGTTGAATTTCTGTCCATCAGACTACTATTAAGGGTAGAGAAATAGGATACTAAGAAAAACTGCAAGTCTTTTTGCAAGAGGCCCAGAGACCCAATATCAGGTGGTGTGTTGTAGCAGTTAGCGTGTGGGGCTAGGACCTGGGAGAGACCAGCATTTCCATCCCCACTGAGCCATGAAGCTCACTGGGTGCGGCCTCAGGCGAGTAAGCCACTCTCAGCCTAAGCCTACCCTGCAGGGTTGTTGTGAGGATAAAATGGAGAGGAAGAGAACCATGTGCACCACCTTGAGCTTCCTCGGAGGAAAATGTGGGATGTAAATGTAATAAAATAAATAAATCAGTTACAGGAGGGGAGAGTGTTGCTAAGATCTTGCATGTGGGCTTCCCATTGGGATATCTGGCTGGCCCCTGTGAGAACAGAACACTGGACTAGATGGGCCATTGGCCTGATCCAGTAGATTCTTCTCATGTTCTCATCCCTGCTTTATCCCACTCTTTCCCTGCCACTATAAACCTGTCCAAATTTTAGGAGTAGATTTTGATGGCTACACATTGGCGATTTTTGCACCATGAATGCCCCCTAGTGGATGAAGGCCTCTCTACATAACAAGATTCCAGCTCCTCTTGTGTCCCATCATGTTCTCTCTTCCCTTTTGAGCACCGCCCCCCCCTGCCCGGGTTGTCCCAATGGCAACTCAATATTCCCTTTGCTGACTTCTCTGTCCTTTCAGGATAATCCCCTCTCAGGCGAAGACTCCAACCTGGGGGAGCTGAAGCGTCTCAGCAAGAGCAACATTGACATCTCTGGGATGATGGAGGACGAGGAGCCCCGGCAACCGTTGCCGCGGAAACAGAGCGACTGCTCCAGCTACGAATGTGACGCCATCACGCAGCATCACGCCTTCCTCTCCAGGTAAGGGAGAGGGAGAGAGGAGGAGAGGCAGCCTCAGGTGGGCCCATCCAGGAGCCTGGAGACCAAAGTTCTATAAGCACCTGGGAGCAGTTCCTATTCATGTTGTTATTTAGTTAATTATTTGTAAGTTTTTAATGTTTCTTTATTCAAGGAAGGACACAATCTTCAACAAGATAAAAGACTAAAGAAGGAAATAAAGAGGACCATGCAACTGAACAAAGATTAAAATTAAACATGCACACAAAACAAACTTGGGCCTTTTTGTTCACAAACCTCGTGGTGCATCAATAAAACTGCTAGGACATTTGTAAAGCTAAGAGGATCTGGTATCATTTCAAAATGTATGAGGGCTGACCCCCTACTTTGCAGGGGCTTGGGCTAGATGGCTGTTGGGGTCCATACCAACTCTGCAATTCTATGATTGTTTTGGTGGGAGTATAGAATTGTAGAATGGGACACCAAGGGTTGTCTAATCTGACCTCCTGGAATCCAGGAATTGCAGCAGCAGAATCCTTGATAGGTGGCTATCCAACCTCTGCTTAAAAGCCTCTGATAGAGGAGAGTCCACCACCTTCTGAGGGAGTCCATCCACTGGCTGAGCAGCTCTTACTCCCAGAATGCTCTTCCTAAAGTTGGGATTGACTTTCTTCTCATTCAAATCCGTTGGTTTGGGTCGTCGTCGTCCCCACCCCAGAGCAACAGGAAACAAGCTTGCTTGATCTTTCATGTGACAGCCCTTCAGATATTTGAAGATGGCTATCATGTCCCCTCTCCATCTCCTCTTCTCCAGGCTAAACATACCCAGCTCCCTCAGCTGTTCCTCATAAGGCTTGGTTTCCAGACCCTTGATCACCTCGGGTCTGGACAATGTTCATCTTCCATGTTCCTCTCCCTCTGCTTCTCTCCTCTCCAGCATCCACTCCACAATGATGAGTGAGGATGCTGATTTCCCTCCTGAGACCTCTGCCAACCTGCTGGACGTCAACCTGGGACGCTTTGACTTTGAAGTCTCCGATTTCTTCCTCTTCGGCTCCCCCCTTGGTTTGGTGCTTGCCATGAGGAGAACGGTTCTGCCTGGCCTAGAAGGTGAGCCCAGTTGCTTTGGGGGGGGGGGAATTACCTGGAGGGGTGCTAAGAGGCAAGGGGGCAGTAGGGGGGCTCTGGAGGTGGCCTCCTTCAAGCGCGTCGATCACTTCTTTACGACTGATCAGCCTTAGAGCCTCGAACAAAACACTTTCCACACTTCTTCCAAAAAATTTACTGCCGTTAGCGCTTTCATTGGTCACATTTGTTTGTATTTACAGTGCCGAGTTGTCACAAGATAGCCAATTTTCAGTAACAGCTATTGATTTTCTTATAAATTAGTTACTGTACATTTGTGGTAGGTGAAGTTTTGCACATAGAATCATAGAATTGTAGAGTTGGAAGGGACCACGAGGGTCATCTAGTCTAACCCCCTGCAATGCAGGAATCTCTTGCCCAACATGGGGCTTGAACCCACAACTCTGAGATTAAGAGTCCCGTGCTCTACTGGCTGAACTCTCCAGCTTTTTGGTTAAGTAGTCATATATAAATAATCTAAATATACAAACACTCTAAAGGCTTTAAATTTCCTTCACCCTCACATTTCCATTAGTAAGGATGTGTAAAAAAATATTTTCCATGCAATATTCTTTGCTGCATATTCTTTCTTTTAGCTGCAGTGTCAGAGCATATATTTATTTTCTGAATGAATGAATGTGCAGTTAATTGTTACTGTGTTGAAGGATGCAGATGCAGAGAGGATTATTATTATTATTCTGGAAAAAGCAAATCCTGCTGTTTATGGGATGCACCCGCTCATTCAAGAATCCACTGGGCTGGCCCATTTCTCCATTTGACAGCTCAAAGCTGACCCCCCCCCCACCTCCGCTGAAGCCTCTCTGGGAATGTAGGGACAAGCTTGGCAGCTGTTTCTGTCCTGCTTCAAGACATTTTGTGGGCTCATTTCTGATGACTCTGGGGCTCCTTCCTCCCCTGCCTCTCTCCCCCTTTCCAGCCTCCCAGGTGCATCCCGCCTGCAGCCAGGTCTACAGCCTTTTCCACTCTGCAGACCCCTCTGCTTCCAGACTTGAGCCCTTACTGCAGAACAAGTTCCACCTCCTGCCTCCATTTACGGTCCCGAGATACCAGCGTTACCCACTGGGAGATGGGAAGTCCCACCTCTTAGGTACTTCTCATATTTCTCCGGTTTTCCAATTTTATTGGTTTCTCACCTCAAAAAGTGCAGATATAACAACAAATGAAAGAGGACAAAGAATAAAAAAATGTACAGCATCAAAGCCCAGAAGGGCAGAAGTATAAAGATAGAGCACATCTCCAAAGGGATAATAAAGTATTAACCTCATACAAAGATTTCCCTTTACAAACATTAAAAATAAAAATGATTCTCTACCTGTGAGTCCCATCATTATTGAGAATAAAGATTCTATGTAGACTTAAATGAGACATTTGCATACCCTGGTGGCACGCAGTAGCCACGTGCCGCAATATTCATGTAAGAAATAAAATCATGCCTTTCTTACTATAAGGTGACTTACAAAAATAGCTTAAAACAATAGATGATAGATAGATAGATAGATAGATGATAGATAGATAGATAGATAGATAGATAGATAGATAGAGTTGTACCTTGGTTCTCGAATGGCTTAGTTTCTGAACAAATCGGCTCCCGAACGCCGCAAACCTGGGAGTAAGTGTTCCGGTTTGCAAACGTTTTTCAGAAGCTGAACATCCAATGCGGCTTCCGCTTGAGTGCAAGAAGCTCCTGCAGCCATTTGGAAGCCGTGCCTTGGTTTTCAAACAGTTTCAGGAGTTGAACAGACTCCTGGAATGGATTAAGTTTGAGAACCAAGGTATCACTATAGATAGATAGATAGATAGATAGATAGATAGATAGATAGATAGATAGATAGCAAAAGGCTGCAATATCAGATAAGATCCAGTGGTACCTCGAGTTACAAACACCTCAGGTTACAAACTCCGTTAACCTGGAAGAGTTACCTCGAGTTGAGAACTTTGCCCCAGGATGAGAACGGAAATTGTGTGCCGGCGGCACAGTGGCAGCAAGAGGCTCCATTAGCGAAAGCACGCTTCTAATTAAGAACAGTTTCAGGTTAAGAACGGACCTCCGAAACGAATTAAGTTCGTAGCTAGAGGTACCTCTGTAGTGGCAAAATAGTAGCTTAAAAGACTCCCTCTTTCCCCGAATACTCAGCCAAAGGAAGGCATCTCATGAACACATGGTTTTCTGGGGGGACGGGGGACGAAGATGGACTGGAATAACACCTCCTGCCACCTGATCTCTCTCTCTCTCTCTCTCTCTCTCTCTCTCTCTCTCTCTCTCTCTCCACCCCTTGCAGCGGATGTCCTCCACTGCCACAGCGCCCTGTTTGCTGAAGATAATTCTGCAAAGCTGCCCTCCTTCTCCTTGCCAGGGGTCTCTGAGCCTGCCAACGCCACTCTAGGGAAGGGGCGGCGAGGGAGCACCGGCAGCAGCGACAGCGAGAGTTCTGGGTCGAGGGAGAGTTTGCTGCCTGCTAGCGTGACCCAGAGTGAGTCCCGCCCTCTGGGGGTTAAGGCAGGAGATCTCTCTCTCTCTGTTTCTGGTTGAACAAAAAATGGGAATCCAAGGTGCAGGGAATCTTGTGAGAAACAGGAAGCTTTGGGGCACAGTCTTGCTGATGCTGACCTCCTTTGTTTCCCTGCAGTCACATCTAAATGGTGGGGGGCAAAGAGGATAGATTATGCCTTATACTGCCCAGACGTCCTTACGGCTTTCCCCACAGTGGCTCTCCCCCATCTCTTCCATGCCAGCTACTGGGAGTCCACAGACGTGGTTGCCTTCATCCTCAGACAGGTGAGAGGGCCACTTTTTTCTACCCCTCTACCTTGGGGCGGATGTAGAATGGAGGATGGGAGAACCATGGAACCTGGAGGGGGGGGGGAGGTGGAATATAAATGTAATAAAAAATGAATAACAACTTGGGATCAGTTTATCTGCAAGATTGGCTTACCCAGTTCATGACCACTCGACCAGTTTGATTGACCGAACTAGTACTGTTTACAAGTGCCAGGCAACACCCACGCTGCAATTTGTAAGCAATCGTTCCTTTTTTGTGGCAGCACCTGCCCTACGGAACTCCCTGCCTCTTGACCTTCACTTTGCTCTTTTGGGCGCCTGCTAAAAACATTCTTGGTTAGACAAGTCTACCGAGATGTTTAGAAAGCTGGTGTGAGTTTTAACCCATTTTTAAAAACTTTTTGAATGTCTTAAATCATTGTTCATTTTTATTATCCATAATTTAATTGTTTAATTTTTTTTGCAAAGCCCCTCTTTAATGAATTATATGAATTTTATGGAACAGAATGGATAAATAAATCCATCAGGGCACCTTGGAATTCCTTGTTCCATGCACGCAACAACCTAGTTGAATCCAGCCCATTATTATAAAGAAAATGATGCCATCTTGCGTGGCTGTTTCTGCCGCCGAGGCTGCCGTCCCTCTCAGATGCCCACATTTCGTTTCAGGTGATGAGATTTGAAACCACCACTGTCAAGGAGAGTAACAGCTTGGACCCAGCGATGCTCAGTCCTTCGAACCCCCGAGAGAAATGGCTGCGCAAGAGAACCCAAGTCAAACTGAGGGTGATGAGCGCCTTTTCATTCATTCATTCATTCATTCATTCATTCATTCATTCATTCATTTTATTTCTATGCTGCTTTCCCACACATAGAGAGAAATACGGTACCCACCACAGCTTACAACAAAGAAAACAGGAGTGCATTTCTTTCCTTTTCAGAATGTGACTTCCAACCACCGATCGAACGACGTCATCGCGGCCGAAGATGGCCCCCAGTCCCTGGTTGGCCGCTTCATGTATGGCCCCCTTGACATGGTGGCCCTGACGGGAGAAAAGGTAAGCCCCCCCCCCCCCCGGTCTTCATTCTTCCTGCTAAGGCTAATTGGAAACACAGGGGTGTGTCAGCCATGCAGTGAAAGAGACTTCAGAAGGGGACTTTGTTCTCAGAGGGAGGCTTCTTACTGGTGGGACGGCAGAGGAAGAGCAAGGCTGCCCACCCTTAGCATTTTTAGCAGGTTCCGTATTGCACCAAAGTGCAGAGTCTAAGGGAGGCAGCTCCTGGGTGGCAGCCCTTTGATTTAATGGCTCATTTAAATCTGCCTGCTCTTTGCCACGCTCTTCACCTGGGCAAAATTGCAGCACTCAAAGCTGGGAAGTAAATTGGGGAAAGAAGCTGGTGCTGCCTCCCCACCAATTATGATGATGATGATGATTAATAATAATATACTTCCCTATACCTGGGGGTCTCAGGGTGGTCCACAGAACAAAATAAAGATATAAAACCATAAAATACCTAATAAAAATATAAAAAAACCCAATAGCCTCCCCCCCCCAAAATAAAACATTTTAAATGGGCATAGGGTGTAAATCAGATCAACCAAAGGCCTGGTTAAGAAGGAACGTTTTTGCCTGGCACCTAAAGGTGTATAATGAAGGCGCCAGGCGAACTTCCCTGGGGAGAGCATTCCACAGGCGGGGAGCCACTGCAGAGAAGGCCCTGTTCTCGTGTTGCCACCCTTTAGACCTCTTGAGGAGGGGTCACATGAAGGAGGGCCTCAGAAGATGATCTCAGGGTCCGGGTAGGTTCATATGGAAAGAGGTGGTCCTTGAGGTATTGCCGTCCTGAGCTGTTTATAGGTCAAAACGAACACTTTGAATTGGGCCCGGAAACTAATTTGGTAGCCAGTGCAGTCAGACCAGGATTGGTGTAATATGTTCAAACCATCTTGCTCCGGTGAGCAACATGGCCACTGAATTCTGCACCAGCTGAAGTTTCCGAATCATCTTCAGAGACATCCCAATGTATAATGCACCAATATCACAGCCTGCTTGGCACTAAAGTTGCTTCCCACTCCTCTTCCACTGCAGACTGGGGCTTATGGGAGTTGTACTCCAAAAATATCTGGACGTAGGGTGCTTGTGACACAGACCTGGTGATGCCCCGACAGAGAACAACTGCTGGGGAGTGGGGGGGGGGCGGGTCTCAGGAGAAACAGCTGTGGGTCTGTTGCCACTGTACCACAACATCCAGCAAGGATCGTTTGATGCTCTGAAATTGAAATTGAAATTTAAAATTGAAATTGAAATTGAAATTTGAAATTGAAATACTTTCTTGTCACTTGTATAACTTGTATACAGTGAGATTACACGAACACCCCCCCACTCAGCTCTCTTAGTCTTAATTCCCCTCGTTTACTGACGCACACCCGCCAAACCCGAAAGTCAGTTGCCCTGTTGTTATCTTTTCATTCAGCGGCCTAACAGTCCATGGATAGAAGCTCTTCTGGAGCCTCCAGGCCCAGAGGCAATCTATCTACATTCCTCGTCTGTTAGGGGCATTTGGCCCCTGTGAGAATAGTGTGCTGGACCAGATGGGCCATCATCTTGACCCACCAAGGTTCATCTTTCGTTCTTATGTGCTCCTGCTCTCTGACTGGATAACAGGAAGTGCATCCAGGTGTTCTCTTCCTCCTCCAGGTTGACATCTTCATTATGACAGAGCCCTCTTCTGGGCGCTGGGTCTACTTTGACACGGAGATCACCAACAGCAGCGGGAGGGTCTCCTACAACTTCCCTAAAGAGAAGAGGCTGGCGGTGGGTGTCTACCCCATCAAGATGGTGGTCAGGTAAGGCCCAGGGCTTGGGAGGTTCTGGGAAGGGTGTCTGTGTGCCATGTTGGGGGGGGGGTGCAGAAGAAATGCTCAGCGGTTGGAGAGAACGCGGTACTTGCTTTTTGCCCCCTCCAGGGGCGACCAGAGCACAGCCGTCAGCTACCTCACTGTCCTCCCCCGGGGGATGGAGTGCGTGGTTTTCAGCATCGATGGGTCCTTCGCAGCCAGTGTCTCCATCATGGGCAGCGACCCCAAAGTTCGGGCCGGTGCAGTTGACGTTGTCAGGTGAGGGGCTCCCAGCAAATTATTCTGTGGGCAGAATTAATTCATACTCAGGCCGGGTGGAGGCTCAGTTGACCTTGGGAAACCCTAGAGGCTGGACCATGAGAACAGGCCAATGGATCAGGCCAATGACCCACCCCAGTCCAGCATCCTTTTCTTCCAGTAGCCACCCAGAGGCCTGTGGGAAACCATCAAGCAAGACCCAAGCACAAGAGCCCCCTCCCCACCTGCAGTTTCCAACAACTGGAATTCAGAAGCATTGCTGCCTCCAGCTGTGGAGGCAGAACATAAGCATCATGGCTACTAGCTATTGATAGCCTTCTCCTCCTCCATGGATTTGTCTGATCGTCTTTTAAAGCCATCCAAGTTGGTGGCCATCACTGCTTCCTGTGGGAGGGAGTTCTGTAGTTTAACTTCGTGCTGTGTGAAGGAGGACTTTCTTTTGTCTGTCCCCAATCTCCCAATGTTTCCTACAAGAGAAGGAGGAAAAGTTTCCCCTACCCTCTTGCTCCATGCCTTGCATAATTTTTCTCCAAACTGAAAAGTCCAAAATGCCACAACCTTTCTTGATAGCAGAGTTGTTCCATCCACTTTTGGGTTGCCCTTTTCTGAACCTTTTCCAGCTCTACAAAATGAGCACTCTGTGATTTGAGCACCTTCTCTCTCTGTGTGTGTCCCCTGCATACTGCAGACACTGGCAAGACCTGGGCTACCTGATCATCTACATCACAGGGCGCCCGGACATGCAGAAGCAGCGGGTCGTCTCCTGGCTCTCTCAGCACAACTTTCCCCAAGGGATGATCTTCTTCTCGGATGGGCTGGTCCATGACCCCTTGAGGCAGAAGACCATCTTCCTCCGCAACCTGGTGCAAGAGGTAGCTGACAGATGGGTGGGGAATGGAGGGTGGGTGGGGGTGGGGTACAAATGCAATAACCAACAAACCAAACAAACAATATCTATATATCTACAGCATATATAGATATATTCAAGCAATCCCCCTTGATATAATGCATTATTTATTTTTATTTTTTAAATAGACACATTTACTGGCCCACAAGTATATGCGTTTTTGGGGCACTTTTTTGTCGTCGGATAACTTCAAAATTCAGAGAAGTGAGAGTTTTGTTTCAGTTTTCAAAATTGTTTCAGGAAGTTCAGATCAAATCCACACCCATCCTTAGTTCGGGTTGGGGTGGAGGGCTTTGCCGACTGGGCACTGACCTTCCGGTGCAGTTGGCAGCAGCGTTGGCTCGGATGAATATCTCCTGCTCAGTCCTGATGCTTCAAACTGCCTGCAGGGGCAAATTTTGGACATTAGGAACATACGAAGAGCTTGCTGGATCAGGCCAGCAGCCCATCTAGTCCAGCATCTCACAGTGGACAATCAGATGCTTGCAGGAAACCAGTAAGCAGGATCCGAGCCCAAGAGCCCTCTCCCCTCCCGTCATATTCAAAAGCATTGCTACTTCCAGCTGCATGTCTAGCAGCCATTGGTATCCCTCTCCTCCATGAATTTGTCTCTTGTATACCCCTTCTGTCCCTGGAGAGAGTACGGAGAGCGTGTCCATAGCAGCTTCAAGGCCTGAGATAAGTGAGTCAAAGAGGCAACCAGCCAAAATGTGATGAAAAGGGGCTGAAGCTTTGTCATTTCTCCATCCTCTCCTAGTGCCACATCAAGATCTGTGCTGCCTATGGCTCCATGAAAGACATCTCTGTTTACAACGTCCTGGGTCTCTCCCCCTCCCAGATCTACATCGTTGGACGGCCAGCAAAGAAATATCAGGCTCAGTGTCAGGTGACTTTGTTATTTCTTTGTTTAGAGCAGTGGCCCCAGAACCTTTGGGGGCCACCACCCCTTTGGTTCCGTCAATTCATCCCTAGTGTTCCCTGTGCTATATATATATTTAAAAGCTCCATTCACAATATCGCTTTACATGATCCACTAAGGACGATAATAACCCAATGAATGAATGAGTCAATTTCGGTGACTGACCAGGATGAGCACCCCAATAAAATTCAAAACAGTTGCACTTAATTGCACATTTATTCAAAACCCCATAAAAAGTATTTTTCAGACTAGCAGTTTGTGCAACTCACTGAGCAAAGTAATTATGCAGCACACAATTCAAAGCAATAAGAATTAATTGCACGTTTATTCAAAATCCAAATGAAACTAGTTACAGGCAGGTAGCCGTGTTGTCTGCTGTAGTCAAAACAAAATAAAAAAAATTCCTTCCAGTAGCACCTTAGAGACCAACTAAGTTTGTTATTGGTATGAGCTTTTGTGTGCATGCACACTTCTTCAGATACTGTTTAGTTTAATGGAGTAAGCAAACTGGATGAAATTGATCCAGTGCCCTTCTACTATCTGCTTGCCTCTTAGCCACCTCCCTAGGGAATCCTGCTGCCCCCCAGGGGGTGGTACCGCCCACTGTGGGAACCACTGATCTAGCCGAAAAGCAAGACAAGGGAATCTCATAGAATTTAACTGCACTGCAGCCCTATTTGTTATTGTTGTTGTATAACTGTAAGATTATTGCATAATCTGTGAGGAAGGGTAGGACCCTACTTTTCTGCATTTGCCTCTCCAGTTACTGACTAAGTTCATGTGAGAGTTGACTCTTTGCAAGGGGCAGGTCCAAAGGGTGAAAAGGACAGTTGTGAATGGGCTTCTGTTCCCTTGCCCTGGGCGCTTTGGACTTCAGGAAACAGCACCTCAGTCCTCACATTCTTGTAACAATAACACTTTATTATTTATACCCCGTCCACCCGGCTAGGTTTCCCCACCCACTCTGGGCAGCTCCCAACAGATTAAAAACAGAATAAAATGTCAAACATTAAAAACTTCCCTAAACAGGGCTGCCTTCAGATTTCTTGTAAATGTCTTATAGTTGTTTATTTCCTTGACATCTGATGGGAGGACATTCCACAGGGCGGGTGCCACCGCTGAGAAGGCCCTCTGCCTGGTTCCCTGTAATCTCACTTCTCATAGTGAGGAAACCGCCAAAAGGTGCTTGGAGCTGGACCTCAGTGTCCGGGCAGAACGATGGGGGTGGAGACGCTCCTTCAGGTATACTGGGCTGAGGCCGTTTAGGGCTTTAAAGGTCAGCACCAACACTTTGAATTGTGCTTGGAAATGTACTGGGAGCCAATGCAGATCTTTCAGGACAAGTGTTATGTGGTCTCTGTGGCCACTCCCAGTCACCAGTCTAGCTGCCACATTCTGGATTAGTTGTAGTTTCCGGGTCACCTTCAAAGGTAGCCCCACATAGAGTGTGTTGCAGTAGTTCAAGCGGGAGATAACTAGAGCATGCACCACTCTGGTGAGACAGTCCGCGGGCAGATAGGGTCTCAGCCTGCATACTAGATGGATCTGGAAGACAGCTGCCCTCAACACAGAATTGACCTGCTCCTCAATGGACAGCTGTGAGTCCAAAATGACTCCAAGACTGTGCACCTGGTCCTTGCTCCATTCAGGACCATACCTGCCTGCCCCCTGCCCCCCCAAACAGTACTTCTGTTTTGTCAGGATTCAGCCTCAATCTGTTAGCCAATCTGACTGCCTCCAGGCACTCAAACAGGACCTTCACTGCCTTCACTGGTTCTGATTTAAAAGAGATGTAGAGCTGGGTATCATCAGCATACTGATGAACAACCAGCCCAAACCCCCTGATGATCTCTCCCAGGGGCTTCATGTAGATGTTAAAAAGCATGGGGGAGAGGACAGAACCCTGAGTCACCCCACAAGTGAGAGCCCAGGGGTCTGAACACTCATCCCCCACCATAACTTTCTGGTCCAGGAGGAAGGAGCGGAACCACTGTATAACAGTGCCCCCAGCTCCCAGCCCTTCTAGCCGGTCCCCTTTGCCCTCCAGAAGCATCATAGAATTGTAGAATTGGAAGGTACCCCAAGGGTCTAGTCCAACTGCCTTCAATGCTGTCGATTTCTGTCCTTCTCTGTTTCCTCTTCCTTCCAGTTCCTGAGCGAAGGCTACGCAGCCCACCTGGCCTCGCTGGAGTCCAGCCTGCGCTCCCGCCCCAAGAAGAACAACTCGCGCATGATCCTGCGCAAGGGCAGCTTCGGCCTCCACTCCCAGCCAGACTTCCTGCGCAAGCGGAACCACCTCCGGAGGACTCTCTCCGTCCAGCAGCCCGACCCGCCTTCCCTGACCCCCAAGCCGGAACGGGCCCAGAGCCAGCCTGAGTCGGACAAGGACCATGACCGGCCCCTGCCCCCCATTGCGTGGGGCAGAGGGGGGATCCCCAAGTTCGAGTCTGCCCCATAGCGGGCATTGGGGAGGGTGCCGTCGTGGCTCCTGCGTCCTGTGATGAGCGTGTTGGGTTCCGGCACTTTGAGAGCCGCCTGGGCGGCTCTGGGGTCCAAATTGGGCAGGGAAGGGCCGGGGGGGCTCCCCCAAGCTCCAATGGTGTCTGTCTTCCGAAGGGACACCCCTGCGTGCTCCCCTATTTGTGTATCTGCTGACGAAATGTGGAGAGCAGAGAAAACGGGGCATGCCTGCTGCGGTTTCTGGAGGTTGGTGCGTTGGGCCGGCAAATGAGCTGTACATGTATACTACATTTTGAAGCGTGCAATAAGGGGTCCGGCTCATACCACAGGGGACCCCAGGCAGCACCTAAACCTGCTTTTCAAATAAAAAAGTGCAGGTTGGTTTCCAAGCCCCATGGCTGCACCGACAGTGGAGACAACTCTCTCGGGGATGGAAGGAACCCATCCAAGCACAGAGGTGGTCAGCAGGCAGCTTTGCAGAGAGACTCTCTGAAGTGCCTGAAAGGTCTTTTCCGTTCCAGCGGCCCATTGATATAGCCGGCCTCAGATTTCCATGTTTCTAAAGAGACGGAAAACAGACAGGGACATCAGCAAAGAAGGAGGCGAACGTGGCTTCTTTCCGGAAACATTTACGGAAGGAAAATTCCCTGGATAAGAGGAAGGCAAAGGTGGCATCTGCTGCTTGAAGGGGTGTCTGGCTTTTTTCCAGCTGTGGCGCCTGCGTTCTCCTGCCACACGGTTGGGCGTGTTGGTGGCTTGTGGTTTTGTGGACAATAAACCCCACACTGGAGCAGTCCATTTGATGAACCAAATATCGTTAGGAGTGTGTTATGTGCCCCTTCTTCTTCTTCTTCTCTCCTTCGCCCCCATTGGGATCTCCAAAGCACCCCTCAGTGCTGCTGCCACCCTGTGTGTGTGTGTCGAAATTGTGCGCGCTGCCGTTGTGTCTTGTGGAACGTGGTCGGTTGTGGCAAGTGTTTCCAAGTGAAAGGGGTGGGTGGGGAGTGCATGTGTCGCCTGTTCAGTGTTCAGTGTGGATTTCAAACGGAAAAGGCAAGGACTTGCTCACACCTGCGCTTCCAAGTCTGATGTCCTAAACACACACACACACACACACACACACACCACAACCATACATCATACACGCCAACACACACACACCATACCCAACACACTCACATTCTCTTTCCCGGCTCTTGGGTGCAAACCCATGGCTTTTTTGGGGGTAGGGGACCTCCATGGCATCTGAGTAGCCCAGTTTCACTAAGCCAAGGTGTGGAAAGAGAGAAATCTTTACATAGGGGAACAGGATGGGGTGCCAAATGGCGTGCCCTGTAACTACCCTGTGTGTGCAGTGTATATTATCTAATGGGGGCCTTTCGCACGACTTCCACTGCTGTTGTTGCACAGCACAGGTTCACATTTTTGCACTTGGTCTGTTTCGTTTGCTGTCCTGTAAGAAAGGAAGTGGGGAGGGGGACTTGAACTCATCACCCAGATCTTGAGCTTCCATTCTCAAGAGGCGCTCAGGCGATGGTTAGGTCTGCTGGTCCTGAGGGGTGAGAGAGCTGGGCTTCCCTCCTCAGCTCCATCCTGAACTTTCTCTCTGTGGAGTTTGTTTCAAAGGTCTTAGAAAGCAAGGTCACCCAAAACACTTGCAACTTCCTCTTTAAAAAAAAAAACCCTCCTGCTGATGTGATACCATGATTTGGAGTGAGTCAGCGGTGGTCTCGTAACTTGGAAGGTACTGCAGACCCATTTCAAAGCTTTTAGTGCTCCAGGCTGAAAAACTCCAGGGGTAGGGCTGTGTTTCTGTGAAAGTTTTTGACTAATAATTGCTCCAGTGGGAAAGCAGCATCCCTGAACCAGTTTCAAACTGGCTGGAATCATAGGATTGCAGAGTTAGAATTCATCTGGTGCAACCCCCTGCAGCAACACTGCAGTGGTGTCTCCTTCAGATCCCAGCCCTGAGCTTGGAGCTGGGGACAGATTGTCCAGTGATTATCTCAAAGGACCGCATTTCAAACTCTGAACTGCTTGAACTTTGGGTTGCAAAATGCAGCATCAGCAGCATCTTAGGACACAGTTGATGACCATAGAGACGTTCCCTCTATGCCTATTGAACTTCTGCCATGAAAGGCAGAGGGGTGAGATCACCTAAGCAAATGAAAACCAGTCTGGACAGTCAAACACAGCTGTAGTTCTTGATAAAACTCAGGCTGGGTGATGAAGTTGCAAGCACCAGAAGATTATGGCCCCTCCAATGCTTTCAAGAGCTGGTGTGCCAAGGAATGGTGGTCTTGGGGTGGCAAGGCTCTTCCTAGCCCTGACTCTGAGGAGTCTTGTCCTGCCACAGATGTGAAGTCCTGGGTGTCCTCTTTGTGCAGAGAGGCAGGAGGGTTTCGGGGGGCGTTCTGAAGTCTTACAGTCTGCATCAATGTACAACTCTGAGTTTATTACATGGACAATCAAAACAGGAGGAGGGGATAAAGACTTGTGTCCTCCCCCCACAAGCGGTGTACATTTTGGTGTGGAATTGTGTGTTTTTCTATTATATATATAAAAAATAATCCTCTGACAAATGGAGTCCTGTCAAACGAACACCTTCTCTGCCTTTTTGGTATCTGTACTTGGAAAGGGTCCTTTTCTCACTCTCTGTCCTTCCTGCTGAATTTCTGCGACCCTCTCAGCACACGGATCAAATAAAACCACTCTACCTTCTCACTCAGGACTGTGTGGCTCTTTCTGGTTTGCAGTTCTTTGTTGTCAGACTGTGTGTGTGTCAAGGTATGGTCTGCTCCTCTTGTGGGAATGTTGAGGATAGTAGGAAAGGATATATTGAATAAGTATTATCTTTCATTCACTCACGCTAGTGAGTGATGTAGCAGAGCAGATTCCCCTCAATATAGCAGGAAGCCAGTTTGCAGATTCGTTTGAATCTCTTTGGTTAAGTAACCCAATCTGGCTTGCGCAGATGGATTATTCCTGGTGACCCCTTTTATCCCTCTTAAAAGAATAAAGGCATAAAGTAACCAGAGGTTTACTCACATTTCAGTTCACGATTTGATCCCTGAAAGGCAGACTTTAACTAGCAGTTACGTGACAAACTGTGAGTTCATCTCATATGGAGATTGAGCTCAGGTCCTGCTGGCTGAGAGCCAGCAGACAGCAAAATTACATTAAGAGAACAAAATGGCTGCAGGAAAGCAGCATGGCAGCAAGAGAGCAGCAAGAGAAAGCCAATAGAGAGAAAATGGCTGTGTAACTCAGCTCTTTTATGGAGTCAGCCAGGGCCACATCCATCTCCCAGATCACATGCAGGGAGAGGATGCTCCAGACCAGTGGAAGAGGAAGTTACACTGACTGGAGTAACATCCCCCTGCCTGTGCCCACTCTAGGGAAATAAGGAATGTTGTACTTGACTGTTCCAATGGATTACATCCCAGTAAAGAAATCCTCCAGGCAGTATTCATCTATGGAGCTCTTCCCCCATGGGAGGCTGTGATGGCAGCCAACTTGGATGGCTTTAAAAGATGATTGAGAAAATGAATGGAGGAGAAAGTTGCTCTTGTGACCAGGTCCTGCTTGCGGGTTTCCTGTTGGGGGCATCTGGTTGGCCACTGTGAGAACAGGATGCTGGGATAGATGAGCCATTGGCCTGATGTTAAGCTCAGCACCTGGTTAGAACCTCATTTACTGTCAGGGCTGTTGGCCTCAGTTTTCCAGGCTCCCTCCTTCCTGAAAATGTGTGTTTGAGAACAGAGGTCTGCCCTACACTTCCATGGTCAGGACAGCAACTCACTAGTTTCCAGCCCGTTTGGGGCCTCTGCCCCCTTGGCTCCATTAAACTCATACCCAACACCCCCTCCCCTCCCCTCCAAAAAGCATAATTCAGAATAGCTGTTTGCATGACCCCACCAAGTAAGATAATACCACATTGGAATTCAAAACTAGGACAATTAATTGTGCTTTTATTCAAAGTCCAATTGAAGTTAAAACAAGTCAACAAAATGGATGAACTCAATCCAGGTTTGGTAAAGCTGCTTGGAAATAGATGGTTCTTTATGTGAACAAAAGAACCCTCAAATAGTGTAAATTATATCATTCCAGCAGCTAAGAAAGGGGCACTTGCTGACTTCAGGGACCACTTTCTGGGAGAGCCCTTCCCAGAAGGCAGGTTGTCTGCTTGATGGGCAGAGAATCCCTTGGATGAAAAGTCTGTTCAGCAATGAAGGGGCCGGAATTCGAGGTGGGGAAAGAGAGAGAGGAGGCCCATTGAAGTGGCAAAGGGCTTGCTGAGTTTCAGGCTGCGTTTTCCTCATGAGGTCTATGCGCTGGTGGTAGTGGCAGGAATGGCTGTGGTATTCATAACACTATCTAGATATGACACAAGATCCTTGGCCCACTGAGCATTTGAGTCAGCACAGGCTGACCTCCCACTATTGAATATAAACCTGTCAGGGAAAGAAACAGACATCATTAGTGTGTCACTGAGTATGCTCTTTGAATTGTCCGTTTGTGTGAGGACCCCTCTTCTCTTGAATCTGGAGAAACAGGCGGGGAGTTTGCCTCCCACGTTAAAAGGCCCCAAGCCCACCCTTGACAGGGTGTAGAGAGGAGGGAGAAATTTCTCCTATTCACAATGTAATAAGAGCCCCACCAAATTCACAACCAAAACGCCCACTGAATTGCACCTCTCCTTTAAAATGTGCACCACTCTGAATTTTGCAATCCAGTTCCCCCACCAAACCATACACACAAGTATGTCTGTGTTAATGGTGATAATGTACAAAAGTGCAACCTATTGCTTGCATAAATGCATGGATTATGAGTAATATGCAACGTTTGTCTACAAATTTTCATGCAATATATATATATATAGAGAGAGAGAGAGAGAGAGAGAGAGAGAGAGAGAGAGAGAGAGAGAGAAAGAGAGAGAGATGTGTATCTCTGAAAAACTGACTGACCTGAACTTAAGACTCAGAAGCTGAATTGGAGAGTTGTTACCATCCCTAGTGGGAAGACACAACCCATCTTGGCTCTCTGGTGACAATTCCTCTGTATCTTTCAGACCTACTCGTGATTTTTTCAGTGTCTCCCCCAACTCAAAATAGCCCCCCCAAATGCTGGAACCTTTTGTCATCATCATCTTTCACCCTTCACCCTCTGAACCACGTTCACCCACTGTTCTTTGGGCTCTTGCCCGGCCTCTGAAACTTACACTATGGAAGGCAGAGAACATCTGTTGCTGGTGTAGAAATAATCCTTCACCGTAGCCTTTGGGAACGCCTTCTTGGAATTCTGTACGCAGCAGGGAGTTGCTTCTGCCTCAGCTATAAGAGGTGGGGAAAGCAGGTATTGTTATTTATTTACGAAATTCATTAAAAACCAAGTGGCTATCACCAAAGACATCATCATCCAGTTGACCGGAGGGTTACCCCCATCTTACCTGTCCATAGAGCCTCATGCATTTAAAAGCAGGAGTGGGGGACTTCAGGCTTGGCTGAATGTGGCCCTTCAGGACTCTCCGTCTGGCCCTCAGAACTCTCCCCAGACCACGCTCTCCTCCCTTACCAGTCTCTGCTCTCCACCTTCCTCAAGTGCCCAACTCTAGCCTATCAAGGCCAAGGAGCAAGCACTGCCAGCTCTGGTAGGCTTTGAAGTCTACTAGACAAGATCACTGCCACACATTTCTCTGAATAAAGTGTTGCTTTTTAAATTCCCTTTAATAAAAAGTGTGGTGCCCTTTATCCTGTCTGTACCCAATTTCCATTGTGCTGAAAACAAAACAAGTCTTGCTCTTGCATTTAACTGCTGTGCTACACAGACTCTCTCAAGGTGACTCATTTTGGAGCACCCCTGAGCCCATCAAACCCAGGTACTGTGATTTGTTGACTAAAATTAGTAAATGTATTAAATGCAAAGTAGCTATCACCAGAGGCACCATCATCCACTTGACTGGACTGCAATCCTCTTCCTTTCTCTATCCCTTATATTTAATAGCAGCAGTTAGGCACCTCCTTCTGAATGTGGCCCTCAGAATTCTCCCTGGACTTGGCTGATGATTCGTGTGCCAGGATGGAGAAAGGGGGAAAGAATAGGAGACTGGAGGTGTGTGTGTGTGTGGGGGTAACCCTGGTTTTCTGTGTGTGGCTGGGATATATTTTGCTGTACGAATCTGAGAGGCACATTCCCCTCCTCCCCACTTTCCTTCTGGCCATACTCACTACCTCTGGGTATGTGAACCCCCCAAGAAGGGAATGTGGCTCTTGGTCTGAAAAAAGTTCCCCACTTCTGTTGAAAAGCTGTCATGGGCCACACTCTGCATGGTGGGCCACAGATGGGTCTGGGCTTGATGGGGCACAATTTCCAAGGAAGGTCTCCTGACGAAGCCCCAGTGAAATGAACAGGATCTCATAGGGATGCCATGGGGGGGGGGGGGGGAGAGGGAGAGAAGCATGGTCCTCCTAACATGTCGGTTCCATGTAGCTGTCATGTCTCAAACCTATTCATTTCATTTCTAAGATTTTTTACCCTATCCCTTCACCATAAGGTCCTGGGGTGGGTGACAACTGTTATAAATGCAAATATAAATACTGTTATAAATACTGTTGGAAGAACTTCCTTTTCCTCCCCCCTCCACCTGCCGCATGGATGTGTCTATGTCTTTTCTTTCCCACTATCTAAGATGTTTCCATCTTGGGTTAATGCATTGCATCAAGGGGGCATGTTCAACCAAAAACACCTCCCCATTAAGCACGGCACTGGGCCACCTCTCCAACAAACTGGTTGGCACATCCCTGAGATGGCCCACCCTAGTGATGGCCACCAACTTGTATGGCTTTAAAAGAGGATTAGGTTAATCCATGGAGGACAGGGCTATTGATGGTTAATAGCCAGGGTGGCTATGATCTGCCTCTGCAGTTGGAGGCAGTAATCAGTTGCTAGAAACCACAGGAGGGAAGAGTTGCTTTTGTGGGTTACCCATTGTGGCATCTGGTTGGCCACTGTGAGAACAGGGTTCTGGACCGCATGGCTCTTCTTGCATTCTTATGTCCTTATTCCAGCTAATGTCCAACCACAGGTCAATCAATGCCACGGAACAAGAACTGACAACTCCAGTAGGTTTCCAGGTCAGCTGAAGAGGGTCACAGCAGACAATGCTCCCCATGAAACTTTTTAATTCTTTTTAGATGAAGAGACTGATGCCCCTCACCATGTCTCCCCATTTCAAAGTGCTTTATCCCAAAAGAACAAGCTCCTGTACTACACCCACAAGTGTGCCTCATCTTAGAGCACCCCCAAGTCCATCAAGGACCAAGAAAAGACACCACAAGCCCCTGTGAGTGTCCCAAATCTCCTAGGAGAATCATGTGGAAAGAGATTAGAATTGACTTACCTGGGGCAGCAGTGGCCAGGGAGAACACGGCCACAACAAGGAGAGCAGCTATGGAAGCCAGAGCGATCTTCATGTTGTCTAGTGATGAGGAGCAGATTTGAGGACAGACTCTTCTTATATAGTATTTTGGCTGAAGTCACAAGGTGTGGCGCAGAGAGGACACACACAGAGCTTCTTCAGAACTGAGGAGATGATGTCATGGGGGTAAATCATTTCATGGGTAGCAGAAAGGGGAAGTTGGGCACAATCAAAAGATGCAGTGATTGAAGGAGGCTGATGTAGGATGAGGCACATTTCATCGGAAGAACCTTTCATGAGAAGGTCAGCAGTTTCCACACAAACAGCCCCACACTGGGGGATGGCAAGCAACCCACATCCCACGATATAGAGGCAGGATGCAACACTTGGGGCTTTTGCGTTTAGAAAAATGGTGAGCAGGGTAATACAAGTGCAACAGTTTGTGCACGGAAAATATTCCTTAGCTGTGATTTCTGCACTGCAGAGGGTTGTATACATGCCCAACACTTTCCCAAACTGACCCTTCCCTGTAATCAATAAAGTTGTGGCCTAATTCAACCTAATACTGTATCAGTCTCCTGTGTCCATTCTTTTGGCCCTCCCTACACTGGCCGTGGACGTCGCGCGGCTGTGGCAGCAACTTGTTCCTACATGAGGTAATGATGGCCAACTTGGATGACTTTAAAAGATGATTAGACAAATGGTGGTGGGGTAGGGATGTTAGCGATGGCTACTAGTCACAAGGGCTAGTAGATGTTTGTATCTCCCCAATCAGAGGCAGAATGTCTTTGAGTACCAGGTGCTGGGAATCCCAGGTGGGGAGACTTGCTGTTACTCTCATGCAGGAACATAAGAACAGCCTGCAGGATCAGGCCAGTGGCCCATCGAATCCAGCATCCTGATCTCTTGAAATGTTTGAGGGAAACCAGCAAGTGGGTTTCAAGCACAAAAGCAACTCTTCCCGCCTGTGGTTTCCATCTACTGGTATTCAGAAGCATATATTCAGAGTACATCTAGTAGCCATCTATAGCTCTCTCCTCCTCCAGGAATTTGTCTAATCCTCTTTTATAGCCATCCAAGCTGGTGGCCATGACCACCTCTGGTGGAAGTGAGTTCCATAGTTTAATACTGTTAAAGGCCTCTGAGGACATATAGCAACTTGTGGAATGATATCTTTAAAGTCATTTCAGGTTTATTGTTTTTTTTTTCCTTAAAAAAAAGGTAAGTGTAATTAGATAGGCACCTGATCCTTCTGTCGGGTGGGAACTGTTGAATGTTGATGGTTGCTTCTTGCATAAATAAAAACAATAAAATATTTGGGTGTGGACAACAAAACTACAGGATGAATCAGCAAAAATTAAATTAAATAAAACACAAGGCAATAAATTTAAGAAGCCAGAAAGTATCTAGTACAGAGCATTGCAATCGCCACAACAGCTTGTAGTGCCCTCTGCAATCTTCAAGTGGTTCATGGAGAAAAGCCTTTTGAAGCCTCTTCATTGTAACCCTCCTTGCTTTCGACCTTCATAAACTGGTTTCCATTTTCTTTTCTTTTGTTTACTGGGTTTGGTTCAGTTTCATCAAGACGAGTTTCCATGAACTCGGTGATCTGTGATTATGTAATTTCCATCTCCAGAATTGAGGAGATGCTACCATAGTGGCAAACGAGTCTGCTGTTAATGGAAAAGGGAAGCTGGGTGCAACTGAAAGATTAAGTCCATTTCCAGGAAGGAAATTTCATGAGAAGGAGGTCAGTTTCTGCCCACGCAGCTCCTCAGTGAGGAGGTGGCAAGGGACCAGCACCCCATGAAACAGAGACAGGATGCGAAGGAAAGGCTGCAACATTGCTTTTGAGTTTAGAAAAATGTGGAGCGGAGAATGATAGAGAAGCACAGTTAAAGTAGGGAGCATGTTCCTCCAGGAAAATGTAGTGATGGAGGGCCACCAGCTTAATTTGTGCAACCAGATACTTCTGGGAAACCCAAGAGCAGCACATTGGGCTAACACTCCTCCTCCTCTGCTGTTGTTCCCCTTGTTTCTGGTTATTCAGGGGCAGAGGGAGTATAATATAATAATCTGGAGTATAACATAACAATCATGACTAGCAGCCATCAATCACCCTCTCCATCAGTGCTTTTTCTCTAGAGCAATAGGTGCTGGTACTCACAATGAAGTTGTTACAGTAAGTGCCATACTTTTTAATAGCAAGAGATGCTGGTACTGCGTACCCTTGAGTACCCCCCTGGGAGCACTACTTTCTATGAATATGTCTAATCCTATTTTAAAGCCATCCAGGTTGGTGGCCAGGCAGGGGAAGATAAGGAACCAACATTTACCAGCTGTGACAAATGGTCAGGATGGATGATGGGAGGTGTAGTCCACCACCTTCTTCTGGCGCAAAGGAACACTGTGACGGAAACCAGAATGCACAGAAACACCGTTTACCTTCCCGTTGCAGCAGTACCTATTTATCTACTTGCACTGGTGTGCTTTCAAACTGCTAGGTTGGCAGGAGCTGTGGCAGAGCAACGGGAGCTCACCCCGTCGCGGGGATTCGAACCGCTGACCTTCTGATCAGCCAACAAAAGAGGCTCAGTGGTTTACACCACAGCACCGCCTGCATTCAGAGGGCATCACATTGGCTGCCCTTGCTCAAAATGCTAAGGCGCTATCCAATCGATTGTGTGATATGAGTCTGCACCCACCTATCTCTGAGTGATGGGATAGGAATGGGAGGGGTTGGGCTATACATAAATGCACACGAATATAAAAGTACAGTGTTCACAGACACACATGCATGCATGCTCACGCACATGCACATTCCACAAACTCTTTTTGAAACTCTGCTCAGTATCAGAAGGTGTAAATGTTTCTAAGGTTCCTTCCCTTGGGTGGGAGGGTTGCTTGTTCTCAGCCCCCTGACCTGAAAGGCTCCCAAATGCCCCCACCTTCCCGCCCATTCAACCTCCTAATGCATGTAGATTGGGAGCATCTGGGTGAAACAGTGAATTTCTCCACCTGCTCATGCTACTCACATTCGGATGGGGATACTGCAGCCCAGGGCAAACTATCTTGGGGTGGGGGTGAAGGGGGAGATAAGGAACTGACATTTGTCAGCTGTGACCAATGGTCAGGGTGGATGATGAGAGTTGTAGTCCCACAACATCCAGAGGGCATCTCATTGGCTGCCCTTGCTCAAAATGTTAAGGCGCTGTCCAATCGATTGTGTGATATGAGTTTGCACCCACCTATCGCTGTTTTATGCCAATGAGTGACATCATGGAGATGATTGACAGTTAGAGGGAGTGGTGCTTTTAACCATAGAAATAGAGGCTATAGTGACACACCTGTCTGCAGGTAGCAGCAAGATCCTCCTGGCCATAGGAGCCAAATTCTAGGGGCCGAAGTCCCTTCAGCCACACCCCTCGATAAAATATTAGAGCTCCACTCAAGTTGATGAACATTGCCATTCAAACTGTGTGTGTGTATGTGTGCGCGCGCGCGCATGTGTGACATGTCGTGTGATCAATTATGTGGGGCAGGGCTTACCTGCTCCCTCTCCCAATACTTTATTCAAGTTGGCACCCCTGTCTCTGGCTCAGATCTTATTTCATGCAAAAACTAAAAATGTGAGTTTGCATTAAAAAACCCACACCTCTCCCAATGAAAAGGATGTAGGGATCTGGAGCTTTTTAACAGAGTGTGCTGCAGAAGGATTTCCAGCTGGGGGAGCTTCTCTCCCTGTCGCTGCCTGAGCTGAAAATGCTGAGCCCCCCACCCCTGCTAGCCCTCCACCCTGCCTCTGCCTTTGTCCAGGACAAAACTCAAAAGGGCCGTGACTCCAGCTGACCTTTAAGCACCCCCCACACACACACACTTGCAAGCTAAACTCTCAAATCTGCAATTTTAAAAGAAAGACACTCTGCACATGCTCAGAACTACTCCCTTTAATCATATTGCAGAAGCCTGGTTTTTCTGGCATTCAAAACAGCTTGAGACCTGGTTCCAGTTCTCTTCCTGATGAGAAGGAGGAGGGAGCAAGGAGCAGGAGGGGTGTTGTCTCTATGATGGTGGTGGAAAACACTTCAAGGTCTTCTGTACCCATTCTTTGCTGGGGTCAGCACATGCCTTTCTGTTCTTCTTCTTTAGGTGGAATCTATGAAAAAGGAACAGTCTGCTTAGTGCCCAGTCAAAGCCGAGCAAAAGGCAGTTCTCTGCTTTGGAAGTTCCACAGCTCAGGACTGATGGGGTGTGGCTGGGTTGCAGGGAAGAGAGCTGATTCTGACATTTACCTAGTGCCGGATTTACGTATAAGCTAAACAAGCTATAGCTTAGGGCCCCACTCTCTTGCCCCCCCCCCCCCCACTATTAATATACTACTTCTTAATTGTATTTCAGTTCAACAATTACTTAGATAAAATACATATTTTGTTATGTGCAAATGGCTTTAGATACCTATTAGGTCCATAAATTACCATATAGCATATATTCAACACAAAATACAGCAACAATTTGTTGTTGATACAGCTGGACATATAAAGGGACCTTCAGTAGCTTAGGGCCTCATCAAACCTAAATGCGGCCCTGAATTTACCCTCTAAGGCCCAGGAGATCAAGGTTCAAATCCCCACTCAGCCATTAAATTGGGTGACTTTGGGCTACTCCTAGTCTCTCAACTTAACTCACCTCGCAGGGTTGTGGTGAGAATGATATAGAAGGGGGAGAGCCACGTATACCACCTTGAGCTCCATGGAGAGATATAAATGCTGAGCTGGGGGCTGACGTTTCCCAAAGGCCACATGGCCAATTCAGGGCAGAGAGGAGATTCGAGCCAGGGACCTCCTGACAACTACAAGACTTAGGGATTTCCCTGGCCTTCTAATGCCACATTCACAGTCCTTGTGGCTCTCCCTGCAAAGAATCCTGGGAACTGTGGTTTCCCTGGGGCGCTGGGAACTGTAGCTCTGTGTTGCCTAAACTACACTTTTCAAGGTTCTTTTCTTGCTTAGAGCGGGGTGCTGATAACACCAAGGTTGCAGGTTTGATCCCCATAAAGGACACCTGCATATTCCTGCATTGCAGGGGGTTGGACTAGATGATCCTCAGGATCCCTACCAACTCTGCAATTCTATGATTCTATGAAATGGCACTTTCAGTGTAAGCTGTGGATGTGATCTGTTGCAGCTTAACTTGGGGGAGTTGCTGGTATGCTGGATCTGCACAAATCTGCTGCAAATCAAGGACCAGTCCAAGGATTTGAAACAAACAGCCCTGAGCGTTTGATACTTTCAACATGCAGAGTTGTGCTCCCCTCCATCTAATAAAGTTTGTTGCTACTTACATGACAGCCAGCTTGGCACATGTGCTGGATGCCCTTTCGTAGTATTTTATGGCCTTGCATGGAATTGGTCTATTTACGTAATTAAGGCAGCAGTTGGCTCCTAAGGAGAGGGAGGGAATGGAATAATTTAGTGGCTTCTGTAGTGTGGAAGAGGAATGGGAGATGATGCCCCCCAGAGACTCTGGAGGTCCCAGTCTGCTGCTCTTCTGGAGGGGGGAAGTGACTGTCTTTCCTCTGATCCAGGAAAGGTCCCTGGAAAGGGCTGGGATGGACCTTCCTCCCACCCACCTGAATGGATGCTTCATGGGAAGGAGTCTGAAGCCCCTTTTGGTGGACATTGCCTCCATCACAACAAGCTCAGAAAGGGACAACCCTTGAGAATTGTGGCCAACGTTGCCCAAAATGGTCGTGTGAAGAACATCCTTGGGACAGAAATTAGGGAAGGAACTGCTTATGTGTGTCTGGCACCAGCTCCCCCTTTGAGTATAGTTGAGGAGGCAGCAACAAGGAAGACTTACTCTTATGAGCCACATCCTGAGTCTCCTTAGCAGGTTCCACTGAAAGAGAGAAAGCAAATGAGAGTCATTATGGGTTCCTCTCTCTATGAACTGTCCACTGTTCCACAGCCATAGATATGGCAATCTTTCCCCATGAAACTTTTGCTGCTAGCCTATGACTTGGGTGGGGATGCGGGTGGTGCTGTGGGTTAAACCACAGAGCCTAGGACTTGCCGATCAGAAGGTCAGCGGTTCGAATCCCCGTGACAGGGTGAGCTCTTGTTGCTCAGTCCCTGCTCCTGCCAACCTAGCAGTTCAAAAGCACATCAAAGTGCAAGTAGATAAATAGCTACCGCTACAGCGGGAAGGTAAACGGCGTTTCCGTGCGCTGCTCTGGTTCACCAGAAGCGGCTTAGTCATGCTGGCCACATGACTCGGAAGTTGTACGCCGGCTCCCTCGGCCAATAAAGCGAGATGAGTGCCGCAACCCCAGAGTCGTCCATGACTGGACCTAATGGTCAGGGGTCCCTTTACCTTTACCTTTATGATTTGGGTGAGACTTTCTTAGGGTGGCTTTTTCACCCAGCAAAACAAGGAAATCCTGTGGCAGCTTTCTCTGGGTGAGACAAGTGCCTTGTTGTGGGCCAACATTTCAGCTCTGTGTTTGGAAATCCCTGCGATTTCCCCACCAGTCCCCTCCGCTCCTGCTAAGATCCAGAGGCCAGTCTGGGCAAACGGACTCACTCTGGTGCCTGCACCACGGTGGCACTGAGGACCAGTTGCCCTGGGGCTACATAACCAAAGGGAAGTCCTCTGTGAGTCAAAGCCTTGGTCTGTCTCTCTTACTATCATCATGCATTGATGAGCATTTGCTGTCCAGGGCTTCCTTTACCAGCCCCACCTGGAATGCTGGAATCACACCTGAAAACTATGGCAAGCAAAGCAGGTGCCCTACTGCTGTCCTGCAGCCTGTGCTGTCCTACTACTACTACTACTACTACTACTACTATCAAAATAAGGGATAGAAGAAAAGGGCAGACTCACATGGGCAAACAGAAGCCAGGGCAAAGGTGGCCCCAAGGAAGAGGAAACCGAAGGAAGTTGAAGAGAGCTTCATGGCAGGTGGAGATGGAGGGAGGACTCTAGACCCTCCCAGGTTCCTTCCTCGGCTCCTTCGGTGCTCAGTACCTTGAGGATCCCCTGGTCTCTTTTTATAGACAAGTCTGGCCACCTTGTCTCTAGAATGCGGAGGTGACATCATGGGGGAAATGTATGAAGCAGCGAAGTTTCCGCTCCATCTGATAGCGATGAAGATACCGAGGGGCTGATGTATGGGCCGATCATGAGGCCCATAATCTGCGGCTCCTTTGATTGAGAAAAGGGTTGATAAGAGCCTTATCGTGCACCAACTTTGCTGCAGCAGCAGATCCACTTTCTGAGAAAACCCACAAAGAATTTAGATGCTTCAAAAACATCAGGGGAGGGTTGGAGACCATCAGGGCAATAAGCAAGCAAAGGACAGCCGGAACAAGCTCCTGAGAAAAACAACCCATTTTAGGGTTATGGATGGGCAGCAACCAGGCTGTGGGTGTAGTGGAGCCATGACCTTAAGGACTCCTTTAAAAGAAAAAAGGCTACATTGTCCAAAGTGGAGACCTTCTTCCATCACTGCCTGGTGCTGGCAGAGGCCAGTTCCTGTCTGCTAGATCCACCAAAGGCCCACCTGGACCTCCTTTTTGACTATCTTGTTTATCAGGCCTGGATTTGCATTCTCCCTGCCAAAGCTGTAGGGACCCCTTGGACCTCCCCACCCCACCCCACCCCTCATTTGGAGTGTCTGCTTCTCTGCTTGAGTAGCACCCAGCTGTCAACTGGCTCTGTGGTTCTGATCACCTTCCATGCTCCTGTAGCAAAAGAGTAACTTTAACTTTACATCTTCCCCAGCTGCAACAAAACATGTCTCTCCTGCATCGGTCTCTACAGCCACAGCAGGTGTTGCAACCTTCCAACAGCTTGACCTCACCCCGAAAAGGCTCATTCCTCCATTGTCTCCCAAGGCAGATGGATGCCAACATGTAGCTTAAGGGATAGACAGGATTTTCTTGCTGAAACTAGTTTACAGCTCAGGATCCAGCAGGTCTGCTGGGTTGAGGGGCTCTGCTCAGCTCGTGTTCCTGGGAAAGCCAGAACTGGTCCCTCCAAAGCCCACAGTTGCATTGCTGCAATATGGCCCACATGGGGCTGCCTTCTGAAGGGTGTCCAGAAACTTTGGCTGGTCCAGGATGCAGTAGGGAGGGTTAGGGCATGGGCTCCTCCTTGAGAATATCCAACTCCTGTTTTACAGTGTGAATGTAAGAAGAACCTGGCCATAGGGGGTCTCACTTAGACCAGAACACATGTCTCAACCAGTGGCTTCTGGAAAGCCTGTGAGCAGGCCATGGCAGCAATAACCCCCCTCCTCTGCTGTTGCCTCCCCTGTTTCTGGCTATTCAGGGGCAGGGGGAGTGATTCAAATAGTTGCAATCAGCTCTGGGAGCTGGGAGAGGAGTGGGAGGGGTGCACTACACAGAAACACATATCCTAAACACCAAAATAAAACAGAAGTTTACACACACACACTTGCCACAAACTTTTGTGACTCTGCTCAGCATCAGAAGGTATAAATCATTTGAAGGCTCCTTCTCTGGGACGGGATAGTTGTCTGCTATCAGACCCCACACACCCCCGAGCTTTGAGAGATGGAGGACTGAACGCCTCCTCTGCCCTGCCCAGTCAGGACTGGTTGGAATTTTGCTGATGACTAGAAACATCCTAATATGTATAGAGTGGGAGCACCTGGGTGAAAAAGTGAGCTTCCCCTTCCACCCATGGCCAGATTTGAGGAGGGGTCTGCAGTCCTGTGCCCATGAAGGAGGGAATACCATTCCAGGTTTGGGTTGTTATGTTGCCTTGGCAGCTGGATTTTACCTAGGTCCTAGCCCTGCCTCCTGTGCCTGGTTCCACCATTTCCTGGCCAGATTCCCAGCTTTCCTTGGAAAGGAAAGGCAGCTGTTGTCGGACTACAACTCCCATCAACTTCTAGCCATCATGGTCAATGGTCAAGGTGGATGATGGGAGTTGTAGTCCAATGACTTCTGTAGGATACCATGTTGGCTGCCCCTGTTCAATATGAGATATGAGGTGAAATGTTGCGAGCCACCCTCCCTCAGCCCAGCCCAGCCCTCCACTTCAGCCTTTGGCCAGGATGAAAGGGTTGGGAATGTACATTTTCAGTTGCGAGGCTATAAATGAGAGGCACTCAGCACATGATCTGCATCACTCGCTTTAATCATATTGCTTCACGTTTTGCACGGCTGTTTCTTTCCAGCATTCAAAGCAGCTTGAGCTCTGGACTCTCTTTTCTTCCTGTGGAGAAGGAAGGGGAGGGACGTTGTCTCTATGGTGGGGGAAGTTTGCGGATGAGATCCTTGACCCACTGATCATCGGGGTTAGTGCAGATCCTTTTCTTCCCCTTTGTGATGAATCTGTAAAAGGTGAAATGTCTGTTTAGTTCCAAGTTGGTCAAGGCCGGGCAAAAGATTGTTCTCTGACTTGGGATTGACTGGGGTGGTGCTGAGGTCTGGTCCTGACATTCATCCTCCAGGACCCGGGTCAAGGGTTCAAATACCCGCATAACATGAAGCTCTATGAGTTATCTTGGGTCCAGTATAGTCTCTCAGCCTAACCTACCTCACAGGATTGTTGTGAAGATGATATGGGGACAGGAGAGCCACATATACACCACCTTGAGCTCCATAGAGAGTTATAATATAAATATGGTTAACATAATCCAATCAGAGTTGAGGGGCTTAAGGCAACTTGTCCAACCCAGGGCAGAGAGGAGATTCCATCCAGGGACCTTCTGACAACTAGAAGACTTAGGAATGACTCTGCTCTCACACACATCATACCCTTAAAGCACTCTTAATACCACTTTCACAGTTTTGGCTCTGCCCCAAGGAATCCCGGGAGCTGTGATTTTTTAAGTGTCCTGAGAACTGTAGTTCTGCAAGGGGTAAACTAATCTTCTCAAGAGTCTTTCTTTAAGTGGCACCAATGTCTTTTCAATATGACCCGGGTGCACCTTAACTCAAGAGAATTGCTGGTGGGCTGGATTTGTACAGCTCATTGGCCAAGTACATGAAGTTGGCTGCAACTCAGTGACGAGACAAACAATTGAAAACAAAGAAAACCCTTTGTTACTTTGGAACATGCAGAACGTGCAGAGGTTTCTGGTTGTTTGTTTTTTTAAAAAAATAAACTTGTTGCTACTTACATGATAGCCGGCAGGGGGCAGGTACTGCCTGCATACTCATAGCTAACCAAGAGCTTGAGTGGAATGGGTTTCCTGTTATATTTCACGCAGCAGTGACTTGAGCCTGTGAAGGAGAGGTGAGGATTGGAACAGTTTAGTGGCTTCTGTACCATGGAATGTGAAAGGGGGATAGTTTTCACAGAGACTCTGGGAGGCCCCGGCCTCTCCTTGAGAGGGGAAGGGTTCATTCTCCTTCCGATCAAGGGAGGTTCACTGGGGAGGGCTGGAATAGACCTCCTTCACTCCCCATCCACCTGAACTGATGCTTCATGGAAAGGAGCCTGAATCTCCCTGCAATGGATGTTGCCTCCCACACAACAGGCTCAGGCTGGGGCAGCAGGTGCAGCCTTAAAAACTGTGGCCTGAAATATGGTGATAGGACTGTCACATGGAAGATGGAGCAAGCTTTATTTTCCTGCTGCGCCAGAGGGGAGGACCCAAACCAATGAATTCAAAAAACAAGAAAGGAGATTCCGACTCAATGTTAAGAAGAACTTTCTGAGGGTAGGAGTCATTCAACAGTGGAACAGGTTCCCTTGGAAGTGGTGGAATCCCCTTCAATTGAGCTTTCTAAGCAGATGTTGGGTGGCCTAGAGGACCTTTGGGTGCATTCCAACTTTACAGTTTTATGATTCTATGAAATGGCTGTCTGAACAGCATCCTTAGGACAGAGTAGAGAAGGAACTGCCCATGTGAATCTGGCACCAGCTTCCTCTTTGAGTATAGTTGAGGAGGGAGGACAAGGAAGACTTACCATCACGAGCCTCATCCTGGGTCTCCTTGGTCTCTTCCCCTGATGGAGAGAAATGAATGGCAGCTCAATATAAGTTGCTCTCCCTTTCAACCATCCACCATCCCATTGCCAAAGATACGGGATTCTTTGCCCTGTGAAACTTTCATTGCTAGCCTGTGACTTGGGTGAGACATTTCTTTTTTTCTTTTTTAATTTTTAATTTTTATTTTCAGAAGGTTGCAAATTCAATACAGTGGTACCTCAGGTTAAGTACTTAATTCGTTCCAGAGGTCCATTCTTAACCTGAAACTGTTCTTAAACCTGAAGCACCACTTTAGCTAATGGGGCTTCCTGCTGCCACCGCCGCTGGAGCCCGATTTCTGTTTTTATCCTGAAGCAAAGTTCTTAACCAGAAGCACTATTTCTGGGTTAGAGGAGTGTGTAACCTGAAGCGTATGTAACCTGAAGCGTATGTAACCCGAGGTACCACTGTACACCTTGTGTATCTCCTTGTGAGGAGATCCAGAGACCAGTCTGGGTGGGCAGACTCACTCTGGGGCCTGTGCCACTTCAGCTCTGAGAACCCGTCATCCTGGCACCACAGAGCCAAAGAGAAGCCCCCTCTGGCTCCATTAGGGAGCACACACTTTGCAAAAATGTGTATATTTGGAGCTTTCTCTAAAAAGCTGGTGAATTTTCATGAGAGCTTTTAAATAAGGGAATGGGCAAACTATGTAGAAATGCAGAAAACAGACCCGGCAATTGGAAAAATGGGGAAGAAAGAAAGAGGGAATGTGACGGAATCATCACCCATTGCTAGGCCCTATCCTAGTTAAATTTATTTAAAAGCCGTTATAAAGCACTTAAATATTTTTAACTCTCTATGTACTTTACAAATCTCTCTATATCTGTCTGTCTGTCTGTCTGTCTGTCTGTCTGTCTGTCTGTCTCCCTCTAATAAAAGTAGCCTGCTGGATCAGGCCAATGGTTCACCGAGTCCAGCATCCTGGTCGTACAGTGAAGGAACAGTTCCTATGTTAAACCAGGAAGCAGGATTTCAGCAAAAGAGCACTCTACCCTCCTGTGGTTTCCAGCAACTTTCCCCTTCCCCTCCCCACCAGCCCCTCTCTATAATTATTACAACCTAATGATGAAAGCCATCCTGCCCATCTTTCAGCTGTAAAAGAGGGTCTAAATCTCAGGCACACAGGATGCTGCCCTATCCTGAGTCAGAGCCCTGGTCCATCTCTCTTACTAGCACCATTCACTGGTGAGCTTTTGCTCCCCAGGGCTTCAGGTAGTGAGTCCTTTACCAGCCTTACCTGGAAATGCTGGAGTCACACCTGAAACCTATGACAAGCAAAGCAGGTGCTCTTCCGCTGACCTACAGCCTGTGCCCCAGGAGAGGAGAGGAAAGGAGGATGGATAGACACCCTTGACTCACCTGAAGAGGCATCAGCCAGGGCAAATGTGGCCACAAGGAGGAGGAAGACCAGAGCAGCCAAAGAGAGTTTCATGGCAGGTGAAGATGGAAAGACACTTTCCAGACTTCTTCTTCGTTTATTCAGTCCTGGGTACCTGAGGCTCCCCCAGATTTCTTTTTATAGAGGATTCTGGCTACCCAAAATCTAGAATGCAGAGCTGATGTCATGAGACAAGGGCTTTGGCAGAAGCATTGCAGCTTCCTCCCCAGCTGATGCCGAAGGAGATAGCGAGGGATTGATACCCAAGATTGAGAGGCAGGAGTTTATCATCTGTGGCATCCTTTTGTTGATAAGGAGGCCCATAAGAGCCGTTTTGTGGACCAAACCTGCTGCTGCAGCAGATCCACTTTCTGACCAAACTTGCCAATTCCTGTGTAAACAGTTCAGATGCTTCAGAAGTAGATAGCTGGTTTATGTGTCCCATCAGCAGATGTAGAATGCATCCACCAGCTAAGGACCATTTTGGAGAGAGATGACTTGACCATGCTCTGATAACTTTCAGGCTGGGTTTTTGTGATGCGCTCTATGTGCAGCAGCCAGTTTACTGGCTGGGGTTCTATTTAGATCTCATACAAAGCCCTGCTCTAAAATAGCTTCACTGGTGCCAGTTTCTGGGTCCAATTCAAGGGGCTCATGCTAGTGTTCAAAGCCCTAAAGGACTTAGTCCTCAAATATTTGAAAAGCTGCCTCCTTCCCTACAGACTGACTTGGGTGCTGCAATTGGCAAAGGGGTAGTTCCTCCACTCTCAGAGGTTTGGAGTGGTGGCAGGGCCTTCTCTACGGCAGCCCCTAAGTTGTGGAACTCCCTCCCCACAGAGGTGCATCTGGCATCTTCATTGTACAGCTTTCAGAGGATGTTGAAGACCCACTTCTTTACCCTTGCCATTAACACTGCATAGTTTTAGGACCCATAGTTTTAATGCATAGTTTTAGGACCCATCTTATTTTTATAGTTGTAAGTTGCTTGGAAAAAAAATTAAGGTTGTGTTTTAATTATATAAAGGTAAAGGGACCACTGACCATTAGTTGTGGCGCTCATCTTGCTTTATTGACCGAGGGAGCCGGCGTACAGCTTCTGGGTCATGTGGCCAGCATGACTAAGCCGCTTCTGGCGAACCAGAGCAGCGCACGGAAACACCGTTTACCTTCCCGCCAGAGCAGTACCTATTTATCTACTTGCACTTTGACATGCTTTCGAACTGCTAGGTTGGCAGGAGCTGGGACCGAGCAACGGGAGCTCACCCCGTTGCGGGGATTCAAACCACCGACCTTCTGATCAGCAAGTACTAGGCTCTGTGGTTTAACCCACAGTGCCACCCGCGTCCCTTTTAATGATGTAACCTGCCCTTAATGATGTAACATGCCCTTAACCTTATGGTTAAGTGTGGGTTGATAATGATATTAGTAACAATAGTAACATTGTAGGTTTTAGGGGTCAGCCTGGATGATGCTCCAAGTCGCTTCCAATTCTTGGGGTCTGGCACTCACAGTGCATTGGAGATTAACAGAGGAAGTTGCTGAACAAGTCAGACAGGTTTCTTTGTGAGACAGTGACCTTAGCTGGCCATTTCAGGGTCCTCATCAGGATGAGCTAGGATACAAGAACTACAACTAAGTGAGGGTGCCATCGACTCTTAACTTGGACAGCTGCTCCAGGTCGCTGAGAGGTCAAAGAGAATTACAGTGGTACCTCGGGTTAAGAACTTAATTCTTTCTGGAGGTCCGTTCTTAACCTGAAACTGTCCTTAACCTGAAGCACCACTTTAGCTAATGGGGCCTCCTGCTGCCACCACGCCGCCGGAGCACGATTTCTGTTCTCATCTTGAAGCAAAGTTCTTAACCAGAGGTACTATTTCTGGGTTAGCTGCGTTTGTAACCTGAAACGTCTGTAACCCGAAGCGTCTGTAACCCGAGGTACCGCTGTAATGGCACAGGTCATCATTTAGGGTGACCCAAGCAGTTTCTGTGCCAAAACCAGGCCTAAACCTAAACTGAAATGTATCTAGTTGCTGGAAACCACATTGGAAGAGAGCATAGCTGTCAACGTTTCCCTTTTTTTAAAGGGAAATTCCCTTATTCCGAACAGGATTCCTTGCAAGAAAAGGGGAAAGTTGACAGCTATGGAGGAGAGGGCTTTCCCCCTGGATTCCTGCTGGCAAGTTCCCACAGGCCTCTGGTTGACCACTGTAAGGACATGATGCAGGACTAGCTGGGCTGTTGGCCTCATGCAGCAGGGGCTTTCATACCCTCCAACATTTTGGGAGGGCAAATTGGGGCACCTCCACACATCACCCTGCTGCCCCACTACCTGCGCACTCACCTCCTCCCTGCCTCCTCTTTCGCTTGCCAGCTGCTGCCCCCCCCCTTGTGCCATTGTCTGCCGCCTCCTCCTCTGCCCCCTCCAGGACTTCCACCTCCTCCTCCTCTGACGGTGTACTTCCAGGAGCTGGCTTCCACAAGTTCTGCGATGGAAGGAGGAGGAAGAGTGGTGACGCGTGGGGGCAAGGTAGGTTTTGCTTCCATTTTTTTTGGTCCCATCCACTGGTGTGAGTCAACTGACTTGGGCCACAGTGTGGGACAAAGAAACAGCCACCTTCTGCTCCACAGCCAGAGCACAGGAGCCAAAATGGGACACCCAAGATGGGGATCAGAAGCCAGGGCAGCTTCTGTCAATCTGGGACGTCCCGCTTAAAACGGGACGGTTGCGCTGCATACTCTTTTCACGTCCTTCTGTTATGTTCCTATGGAAGCAGCTGGCTTGTGTCATCTGCTGGACCACCCCTTGTTCCAGCAGATGACACAAGGAGTTGCCACAACACCTCCTGACTCAGTCTCACTCAGTGCTGGCCTCAACTGTCCCCCGGTTACCCCCAGAGCCACCTCAGCTAGGCAAGGGGTCAGGGCACCATGAATCATTTGGATAAGGAAGGAGTGGTTAATGTCTCTTGAAAGAGATGCTACTTCCTTCCTAGGCACAAGCACACACTCTTTCTCTTGCTCAAAAATAGAACGTCTGCGGTGCTGTCCTGTATGACGCAGCATTATGGGGCAGTGTTCCCCTTTTGTTCCTGGAGTGCATAGGAGCCAACGCCTAGGGGCTGAGATCCCTTTGGTCCCCCCATTAAATATTTGAAGCAACTGGAGAGCTGCCTTTTATCAGGCTTCTGATGAATTTGCCCCAAAGCAGATGTTTTTCCTCTTGCAGATTCATCACAAAGAAGAACTAGAGGTTCTGTGCTGACCCCAGGTCTCCAATTCTATGATTCTATCTGGAGAGTTGCTCTCATTGAAATAATTTAGGATAGCCTGTTGGATTGCTTCCAGGGAGGACTAGAATGAGCTTTCTTCCCTTCCCATCCTCTTGAATTGATGCTTTAGAGAATGAAGCCCAAATCCCCCTTCAGTGAACATTTCCTCCTTCAGAGGGACAGCTGAGCTTTGAGAACTGTGGCCACTTTCCCCCTCTAAGGAAGCAACCCAACAGGCTATCCTAAATTATTTCAATGAGAGCAACTCTCCAGATAGAATCATAGAATTGGAGACTTGGAAGGAACCCCAAGGGTCATCTAGTCAACTCCCCTCCATAGTGCAGGAATCTCTGCTAAAACATCCATGACAGATGGCCATCCAACTTCTGCTTAAAAACCAACAAAGGAGAGTCCACAACCTCCCGAGGGAGACTGTTCCTCTGTTGAACAGCTCTTACTGTCAGAAAGTTCTTCCTGATGCTTAGTTGGAATGTCCTTTCTTGTAACTTGAAGTCCTACCCTCCAGAGCAGGAGAAAACAAGCTTGTTCCCTCTTCCATGTAACAGCCCTTGAGATATTGGAAGATGGCTACCGTATCTCCTCTCAGTCTCCTCTTTTCCAAGCTAAACATACCCACTTCCCTGAACCGTTCCTCATAAGGTTTGGTTTCCACGTTTCCCATGAGATTCTGTGGAATGCTATGAAAGCCACGGTTTGTGGCGTGTGCATCACAGAACAAGCGAAACGTAAAAGAAAAGTTGCCCTCCAGATACAACTACTATACTTGGACATTGAGACCTTAGAGAAGGAGCACAGGAAGACAGGATCTTAGTAGATATTTACTGAACTCTTCTCCACCAAGAGAGTTGGAGGCTTTGCAATCACACTGTTGACAAGTCCATGATATTTCTTAAACAAAGGTTTTATGAATTCAGGAACAGAAATCCAAAATAACTAGCTAATGCTCTAAGTAAAACAAAGAACCTGCTTTCGTATCAATTCTCTTAGATGCAAGTGGTCAATTGACACACGACCCAAGAACCATCAACAATCTCTTTGCCGAATACTACTTCAATTTATGTAAGCCTCCTAAATATGATTCATACTGCTAATAAATTGAGATCTTCCTTTGCAAATATTTCATTGGATGGATATAAAACATTGCCTATAATGGGAATATTTGTCTCAGCTATCACTTAAATTTGTTTTGGGGTCTCTTTTTGTAACAGCCATATCACAATCATATGCCAAAAATGCAGCAACTATTCATACTGTTAAAAAAAGTCAGGTGTCACCCCCCGACACACACTCTCTGCCAAGTGGTAGCAAGATACCAGGGGGTTCCAGGCATTCACACAGGGTCTGCGTTCCTTTGGAGAATTGAGACACGGCAGAGACTGTGGTAGCTTTAAGAAATATGGTTTATTCACCTATTTGCACCTTCAGTCTGCATGGAGGGAGTCCATATCTTACAGCACGGTCCTTTCAAGACCACTGCTTGTCCCCCACAGCAGTGTAGCCCTGGAGTCAAAGGCATCTCTCCCAACCAGCCTTCAGCCATCCTGCCCAACATGGATCCCAGTCTTTTTCCTCCCCTTCTTCCTTCCAGCACACCTTGCTCTAAAGACTCTCTTTTCCTGACACCTCAAACACACACCCCATCAGCAACCTCTGCCTGCCCAGGCCCAAGACTCCTCTTAGATGGGTCATCAATCCCTTTTGTCATGTTAATGCTTCTATTCCATGCAAGGCCCTGGCTTGGAAAGAAAGCTTAGCCTGTACTTTTCCGCTGGCCTCCAATCTTCCCTTCAGTGCTCAAAATAATCAAAATCCTACTATTTATTAATTTCCAGGGTTTAGCCCCCCCCCCAAAAAACCTATTACAATACTAAAGTGTTGAAATTTGATCCCATAGAGATATGTGGCACAAAACAAGGGGGTTTGTTTTCTCGCTTGCTCTTTGCCCCTTTCCTGATGCCCCTTACAGATTCATTTAGAGAGAATTGTGGCCACCTTTGGTTGAAACTGTTGTGCAAGCCCATGACAGTGAGTAGGGAAGGAACGGTCCATGCAAGTTTGTCATCTGCTTCCTCTTTGAGTGCGGTTGCGGAGAGAGGGCAAGGAAGACTTACCATCATGAGCCTCATCCTGGGTCTCCTTGGTGTCTTCCCCTGACAGAGAGAAATGAATGGCGGCTCAATATAGGTTGATCTCCCTTTTAATATAGGCTCAATATAGGTTGATCTCCCTGTCCACCACCCCATTGCCAAGGATATGGGAAACTTTGCCCTGTGAAACTTTTCATTGCTAGCCTTGAGAATTGAGTGAGAATTTCTTAGGAGTGACTTTTTGGCTGAGCAACACAAAGGAGTTGTCACACGAGGTCTCATTGTCCCCCACCTTCTCATAGGTGAGATTGGCTCCTTTTGGGGAGCCAGCATTTCAGCTCTACATTTGGAAATGCCCTTGATTTTGCCTGCTACTCCTTCCTACTGAGAAGACCCAAAGGCCAGTTTGAGTGGAGAGACTCAGTCTGGTTCCTGCACCACTTCAGTCCTGAGGACCACTTGCTCTGGGGCTACAGAGCTGGAGGGAAGCCCCCTCTGGCTCCCTCCCTCAGATGGGCAAATGACTAAATGGTTCTCCATGTAGGTATAAAACAAGTAATTATATTGTTATTACATTGCTGTCTTAAAATCAATCAAAAGTGGGTATAAATCTACTGAATCACAAACATGTAAGAAAAGAGAAGGGTAGAGAAGGGTAAGAAAAGAAAAGAGAAGGGTAGACTTGCATGGGCTGGCAGCAGCCAGGGCAAACACGGGTACAAGTAGGAGGAAGGTGAGGGCAGCTGCAGAGAACTTCATGGCAGGCAGACTTGGAGAGAGGACTCAAGGACACTTTGACTCTCAGTACCTTGAGGTCCCCCCTGGTCTCCTTTTATAGGAAAATTGTCAAGGATAATTTCAGAACAGTTTCCACTCTACCCAAAAGCAAGGGAGATAGTGAGGGGTTGACGCCCAAGATAGGATGTGGATGTATCTTGAGGCCCATCATTCATGGCATATTTTGACTGTCAAGGGTGTTTTCTTGGGCCAGGCCCATTTCTGGGTAAAGAGCTCAGATGCTTCCAAAGCATCAGGGAAGGGCTGAGGCCCTGTGAGGGCAAACACAGGAGAACTGGAAGAAGGTCCAGAGAAGGTTCAGGACATTTTAGGGTTATGGGTGGGTAGCAACTGAATTTGAATCCATTGATTTAAGTCATACTGTCAGAGCTGCCTCAGGTCCTAGTTCACAGAGGACCAACGCCAGTCCATTGCTATATAAAATAGTCTTTATTGAAGTTCAGTTTCTCTTTTACAACCACGGCGCGCAGCTCTACGTCTTAAACTCTAGACCGCCGAAGCTCCGTCTGAGTCTCCTCCCCCCAGACACCAGTTTAAGACCCTAGCCTTGCTCCACCTCTTCCTCTGTTCCCTCCTCCTCTGGGTCCGCTTGTCCGCTGAGGTCTTGCCTTTCCTAGACTCTTCTGACGCTGAGTCCCCTGAGTCTTCCCCCTCCCTCCGGCGGGCTTTAGGACCTGGTTCCCAATCCGGGTTTTCTGCTGTCCCGCGCGCCTGTACATTTGAATTTGGCGCGCGCGCCCAGCCCGCCACCTTCCTCCTGACCGTTATACTGCTCCTGTCGCTGCTTCCCTCTTCGGGGATGCTAGCTGGGTCTGACTCCTCCTCCCTGCTTGCCGGAGGAGACGCTGACTCTGACCTATGGGGCTCTTCCCCCCCACTACGCTCTGGTGGGGAAGCTGGTCCTGATTTCCAGCTACTGCTTTGGGAGTCTCCGCTGGCCCCCTGCTTCTGGTGTGTCCCCCTGGGACCCCCCTTGCCCTGGCCATCGGCGCCCCCTTCTGGGAATCTTCTGATTCACTGGAGAGGCTTATGGAATCTCTCGGGTCACTGTCATTCTGCCCTCCGCTGCCCTCAGATTCTTCCCCTTCGCTCTCCATTTCCTCTCTCCCCTGTGCCTCTGCTCCTGAGCCCCTGACACATACGCTCCAGGGAAGTAGAAAGCAAGCTTGCTCCATCACTCAGGTGACAGCCCTTCAGATATTTGAAGAAGACTCTCATGTCACCTCTCAACCTTCTTCTACAGGCTGAACATCCCCAGCTTTCCCAACCATCTCCCATAATGCTTGGTTTCCATGCCCTTAGTCATCTTGGTCACCCTTCTCTACAGACCTCCCACCTTGTCAATATCCTTCTTAAACTGTGGTGCTCAGAACTCGACACAGGTGGGGATCAGGTGTGGTCTGACCAAGGCAGAATAGAGCGATAGGAAATTATACTTCTGTTGATGCAGCTTAGATTCACATTAGCCTTTTTTGAAGTTATTCAGTCCCAGACAGTTCTAGTTTCCTCCCAAAGTTACCATATTCTTCCGTGTATGCCCCCATGTATAAGATGCCCCCATGTATAAGATAACATGCCCCAATGTATAAGATGCCCCCTATTTTTGGGGAGTCCAAATTAAGAAAACACCCCTTAGCACTACCCGTGTATAAGACGAGCCCCAATTTTAAACCTATTTTTTTGTTAAAAAACCTAGTTTTATACACAGAAAAATACAGTATTTCCTTCTTGTTGTCAAACCTATTTGAACAAGGATCCCCCCCCCCCAAGATTTTGCTATTATTTTTATTAGTTTTCAATTACAGTCCAATAATAGCCTCATTATAACAATACCAATTTATAATATAATTATTAATACCAAACGTTCAAATACCAAATTATAAAATTTGGTTAAAGTGGCTCCCCTGCTTGCTAGATTTGATGATTTTCTTTATTTCTGCATTCCAAAATCTTATTGATTTCAATTACATTCCAGTCATAATAATATTCCTTCATACAACAACTGCAATATTAATAACTTCTATTCGTGTTGACACATTCAATGATTTATAAAACTATAACTTATTTTTCCTGTGTGTGGCAATTATTCTGTCCGTGCTGTTTCTTCCTGTCCTTGTGAGATGTTATGTCTTTCTTTCCCCCGGTTGTTGCTGTTATCCCTCATGCCTTGGGCGAAACTGATATCCCATTGCTGTTCCAGAAATTTCTCCATCGCTCCATCCGCAACCTTAACAACAGCTGCAAAAGTCACTCTGTCCCAGTAAATATTACCTGTTGTCACCATTTTTCCTCAGCCTGGGAAGAGAGCGGTCTGTTGAACTGCAGATGACTCAATAAAGAACCTTATCAGTTCCTTGGCAGTTCACAGACTCCTTTCATCCTTCCTTCCAACTAAAGATATATGAGCAATTATACTTCCAATTAAATTAAAATCCAAGCCCTCTTAGCGTTATTCAGTTCACTTCGTAAATAATAGAAGAAATTGGGGTGCATGTCACAATATAAAATTATACTGGGGGAAATTCCTTGCCCAAAATGTATATATCTGGCAAAATTGTGTACACATGTGGATACACCAGGGGAAATATACAGTGGACCCTCCGGATATGAACTTGATTCATACTGGGGGTCCATACTTACCCCAAAAAATCCGTATCCAGAGGCGCCGCTTCTGCACATGCGTGTGGCGCGATAGAGTGCTTCTGCGCACGCATGCACGGTGAAACCAGGAGGTATACAATTCTGGGTTTGCTCCGTTCGTAACTCGAAATTACGTTACTCGAAGGTAACGTAACCCGAGGTACCACTGTATGTGGAGATTCATGTGGGTTTTTGCACAGGCTTTAAAAAGAAAAATTGATGCAGAAATGTGGGAAATGGAACTTCCAGGTTGGAAAGAATGAGAAACTCAGAAGAACCCAATGAGCCACTTTTTTTTTGCCTCCTCCCCTCTCCCCAATTAAGCTGCAGAATGAAGCTGAATCCTTGCAAGCGGAATGGATGGGGGACGACGATGAAGCAGAATGAACCAGTCTGAGGCCCAGAAGGATTCCATTTTTGCCCTGATATTTATTCACATGAAAGGTCTTTGTGGCGATGCTTTACAGAAAGAACCTCTGGGCTATCTCACTTCCCTTGTGGAAAACAATAATACAAAAACACACAACTGCTTAAAATATGCTGACATAAATTAAATAAAATACATTATGTTAAAGTGCAACTGTCACAAGGGTGGGTGTGGGTGGCTGTGCATGTTCCGCACGCGGCAAGGCTTTCGGGCACTTGGTTTTCTCATTTCTTGCTGGGTGTTGCCGATGTTTGGGAGAGACTTTGGATACGTTCCTGGGTCCATGCGGCACTGGGGTCTGCACATTGTCGCTTATTCGCTTTCGTGGTAAATCTGCAAAGAGAGAAATGCCTGTTTAGTGCCCAGCCAGCCAGAGCATCAGAAGCTGACACATACTGAGTCAGACCAATTGGTTCATCTAGCTCTGCACTGTCTACACTGACTGGCAGCAGTGGCTCTCTGAAGTTTTGGGAAGGACTGACGCAGGTGGTACTGTGGGTTAAACCACTGAGCCTAGCACTTGCCGATCAGAAGGTCGGCGGTTCGAATCCCCGCGACGGGGAGAGCTCCCGTTGCTCAGTCCCTGCTCCTGCCAACCTAGCAGTTCGAAAGCACGTCAAAGTGCAAGTAGATAAAAAGGTACCGCTCCAGCGAGAAGGTAAACGGCATTTCTGTGCGCTGCTCTGGTTCGCCAGAAGTGGCTTAGTCATGCTGGCCACATGACCCGGAAGCTGTACGCTGTCTCCCTCGGCCAATAAAGCGAGATGAGCGCCGCAACCCCAGAGTCGGTCACAACTGGACCTAATGGTCAGGGGTCCCTTTACCTTTATATCCCAGCCCCACCTGGGACTGTACCTGGGACCATCTGCAGGCAAACAGGCGCTCTGTCCCAGAGCTACATGGAGAAAGGCATCCCAGCTTTGGCCTGGGGGTGGGGAAGAGGAGGGCACCCCTGGCATTCACCCTCCAGATCCTCTCCCTTCCCTGGGAAGCTGTTGACTCACTCTCCCACCTGCATCTCATCAGAGTTGGGGTCGGGGGCTGAGGCTGAGGCTTCCCTAAGGCCATCAGGTCACTTCCAGGACGGAGAGGTGATTCCCTTTCAGGAGGTTCAAGGTTGCCTGACAGTCACCTAGGAGGTTTATTGGTGGTGTTGCATTTGCACCGATCAGGCTCCAAGGAAAGGAAGCTAGCTATAACCCCATGGAATATAAACTCAGACTAAGAACATGACACGAGGAATAGGAACTGGGGGAGAGGGCTATCAAAGGCTACTAGCCAGGATGGCTAGTAGGAGACGGAGGCAGCTTGTGCTTGGGTCCAGCTTGCAGGTTTCCCACAATACAGAATAACAAACCCCCGTGTTGCCAACTTAACACAACAAACAATACAAGCAACACGAAGACCAGTATACTAGATAGCACTGCAATTCTTAGTGCATGATATACATGATTTAATACAGCAAAACCAAAATGTGTACACTTGTAAATTCTCTAATTATATTTGAAATCAAATGAACACACGTCTGTCAATCTTTGAAAGCCCATAGAAGTATAATAAGCCTACGGTTGAAACAAAGTAATAGATGCTATCCTGTGGCCTAAGCGGTAAAACTTTTTTTAGGCGTTCATGGTGCCGAAGTAGTAAGTGAATGACAACGTAGGACAGTGATCCCGGATAATCTGACTGTTTCGCTGGAATCTTCTTCAGCACAACCCATAGATTAGAAAAATGCACATGGAGCAGTGGTCATAAGGATATGTAACATGAACGCCATGTGTTCATTTGATTTCAAATATAATTAGAGAATTTGCAAGTGTACACATTTTGTTTTTGCTGTACTAAATCATGTATATCATGCAATAAGAATTGCAGTGCTATCTGGTATGCTGGTCTTCGTGTTGCTTGTATTGTCTGTTGTGCAGGTTTCCCACAAGCATCTGTTTGGCCACTGTGAGAACAGGATGCTGGGCTAGACGGGCCACTGGCCTGATCCAGCAGGCTCCTTTTGTGTTCTAATGTCCTTCTGTTCTAACCTTTTGCCCCTCTCTTCCTGATCTGGTAGTGCCCACTGTTTGCACTGTGGCAAAGGGGGGGGGGAGCCTCTCTTCAGTGGCATAATGTGGGGGGCTGGGGGCTGTGGGGTGCAAAATTCTGAGGGGGTGCAACTAGGAGCCCCCATGCAGGTACAGGGAACCCCGCCCTGGTGAAGGCAGCAGAGCAGCCCAGGCCCACAGTGAGTGGGCACAGATGGAGGGAGGTGGGCAAGGGGCAAGTCCAGCACAGTCTTGCCTGGCGCTCCTCTCCATGGGCATTGGGGGATTCACCCACCAAGGGCTGTGTTGGCTGGCTGGTTTCCCCCCTGCATGGACAGGCAGGTGGTGCAGCACTGCCCCACTTGGCTCTCATGGGGAGGAGGCGGTCCGGCAGCATCAGTGGCTTGCCTGCCCCAGGCAGTGGCAACCCACGCTATGCTGCAGTCACCCTTTGGCAAAAAAATAGGAGTGTCCCCACCTTCCATGCAAAGAGAAGTCCTGAAGCCCCCTGATCTGGTATGGAATTGCAAAGGGGCTTTGGCCTCTGCAGCTATTGCTAATAGCTTGTAGCTTGGCTGATCACCCACAATTGTTTTCAAAGTTTTTCATACTTACACAACAGCTGGCAGAGAGCACTTGCTACTTGCATAGTCATAGGACGCCAGGAGTCTGCGTGGTATGGGTTTCATAACGTATTTCTTGCAGCAGTAGCCTGAGTCTGTGGGAGAGAAGAGCGGAAGGGAGTGAACAAATGACTTCTGCTTCCTGCGGCCTTGATTTGGCTCCACAGGGGATTGGACCTGAGACCTTCTGCATTCAAGGCATTTGCTCTGTCATTGAGCTTCTTCCCCCAAAGTAAGATTCTAGTCCCAAGGATTCTGAATCAAGGACTCTTATTAAATATAGGAAGCTACCTTATACCGAGTCAGACCATTGGTCCATCCAAGCCAATATTGTCTACACAGACTGGCAGCAGCCGCTCTTCAGGATTTCATGCAGGGGATGTTACCAGCCTAACCTAGAGATGCGGCTGGGGATTGAACACGAGACCTGCATTCAAAGCAGATGCTCTGGCATTGAGTTACTGTCCTTTCCCTAAAACTATCCACAGTCATTGAGTGCTGAAATCTTAGAGGGCTAATTTAATAGGCACATAAGAAGCTACCTTTCAGCAAGTCAACCCATCTAGCTCCCTATGGTCTGCAATGACTGGCAGTGGCTCAGTGTGGTGTCAGATGTGGGGCATTCCCAGCCCTACCTGGAGATGCTGGGGAGTAAACCTGGGACCTTCTGCATGCAGGACAGATGCTCCACCACTTACCTACAGTGCTTCTCCTTTTTTAAAAATAGCCTTCCTCCCAGCTCTAAATAGCGGGTTCCCTGGGTCAGCATTAATAACATGAAGAAGCAGCTTCAATAGGCAAGCGGCAGAGTCCTGATGGGACCCATTCAGCTCCTCCTCCCACCCTCACCTGCTTAAAAACAAACTCCAGTCCAGAGCCAGTGGAGGAAGGAGGTCATAATTTTGACTTCACTTCAGGCACATAGACACTCCGAAATGAGTGCTGGATTGCAGAGACGCAACCTGGAGCTTCCATGGTGTGATGTGCAGGAAAATATCCCTGCATTATCGAGGGTTGGACTAGAGGACCCTTGAGGTCCCTTCCAATACTACAATTCTATGACTCTGTCTTTGCAAAGACCCAATTACAATATTGGGACCAATTGCCTAGAAAGCTGGTAGACTCCCTCCCTCTCTCTCTCTCTCTCCTGAGCTCTTGATGCAAAAGCTTGACAGCCACCACTGTTGAGGTTTCCCTAGCTCTTGGTTCATCCCTTGCAAAGGAAAGACTAGGCACCCCACAAAGACCCCTCCATGGCTCTTTGACATTTACAGACTATTTTCTACAGGTGCAGGCAGGGAAGAGGGGATACTATCTCAGCTCTCCAGAACCCCTGCTTTGCATGCAGAAGGTTCTAGCAGGTCCAATCCCTGAACTCTCCATGATTCTATGATCTGGGAGTTGTTCCTGCTCACACAGGCCATTGTCTTCAGTGAGGTTATGGGAAGTTCTTCTTCCACTGGAGAGAGGAAAATACTCTCTCTCTCTGGCCAACAGAGGTGCCTTGGGGAGGGTTGCAGTGGGGCCCTGCTCTCCTCCCAAGCGAACCCTTTAGGAGGGGACCATCCCTCCTTCACTGTGCTCCCCCTAAAGAATATAAGAGGAGCCTTGCTATCCTATCTAATGCTCTTTTAAAGTCCTCCGTTTTGGTGGCCATCATTGGCTCCAGTGGGAAGGAGTTTGATAAGAACATCTGAAGTGCCTTGCTGCTTCAGGCTAGTGGCCCATCTAGTCCAGCATCCTCTTCTCACAATGGCCAACCAGATGCCCCAATAGGAAGCCCACAAGTGGGACCCGAGCACACTCCCTTCCCGTGGGTTCCATCAACTTCAGAAGTGTTGCTGTCTCCAACCACAGAGGCAGAGACTGGCCACCATGGCTGATGGCCACCAATAGCCCTCTCCTGCTTGGCCCAGCTCCTGGGGCAGCAGAAGCAGCCAGGAGTGCAGGACGGCCTTGGAATAAGATGGTGGTGCGGATTGTGGTCCCCAAGGCTTGAGATGCCTTTGGCAGTGATGCTGTGAAGAAGGAAAGGGGGACTTACCTAAATGAGACTGAGCCTGGGAGAAGAGGAGGGCGGTGATGGTCAGCAGGAAAGCAAAGGCAGCAATGAAGCTCTTCATTTTTGCTTGTGGAATGGAAGAGGAGGCTTGTTGCTCAAAGCTGAGGGTGCAGAAGCAGTCAAGGTCCAAGCTCTCGGTTGCTCCAGAATGAGCTCCATGAGTTTTCCCCTCCTCTCTTTATACAGGCAGATGGGGGTTCCTTGGAAGCCGAATCACTCAGGAGTGACGAAATTCCAGCCCCAATTTTGCTTACTCTGGAGAAGCGTCCAAATTAGCCAGCGGGGGTGGGAAGAGGAAGTGAAAAAGAGATTCTTGCAATCCCCTGCTGGTCCTGCAGGTGGCTGGATCTGGTCAGGAAGAGAAGGCAAGGAAGCGTTTGCTGTTTCGATCCCAACAGGAACGTTTTCAGCACCAGATCTCAGAGGGATGAGAACGAGCACAGCAATCTGTGGAATATTTCCAAGAGGGAGGCAGCAGTAGGGGCTTTTTTTGTCCTTGCAGATGCACAAGAAATAACAGCACACTGAGAAGATTTTCTGCCAGGGGTTATAGGGACAGAAATTCCAAAGAAGATAGTTAAGTTATTTATGTATATAACTTCAGCAGCAAGGATTCCCCCCACCCCGAAACTGAAGGATGAAGAGGTTTCCACTAAAGAAGAATGAATAAAGAAAGTGATGGACTGAATCAGCAAAGTTACTAGCTAAAATAAGAGAACTTAATGATGCTTGTTTCATTGAAGAATGGAAGCCTTTTTCGGATTATTTAAATAAATATTATAGTATAAGGAACCCGTGAGCAGGATTTGAACTATAAGCAACAGAAAAAATTAGAAATTATTGTATCGTCCTAACCTAATGTAACCTTGAACGATAGGTCAAGAATTAGTGAAAGGGAAATGTGAATTATTTATGTATGTGACAACCGCGTCAAGAATTTTAATAGCTCAAAATTGGAAGTCTGGAGAAATGCCAACAAAAGAACAATGGCAAGAAAAACTGATGGATTATGCAGAGTTAGCAAAGTTAACAAACTACATGAAAAAGACAGCAGTGACTTTAAAAATGAATAGGAACCTTTTACAATCGATCTGCAGAAACAACAAAAAGAAATGGACTCATTGGCAGGATTTGAATAAACCTTCACCACTTTATTGAATTTAAATATGGAGGATAACAATGTAACAAGATTTAATACAGTGGTACCTCGGGTTAAGTACTTAATTCATTCCGGAGGTCCGTTCTTAATCTGAAACTGTTCTTAACCTGAAGCACCACTTTAGCTAATGGGGCCTCCTGCTGCTGCCGCGTCCTTTGTTTGTTTGTTTAGTCGTTTAGTCGTGTCCGACTCTTCGTGACCCTATGGACCAGAGCACGCCAGGCACCTCTGTCCTCCACTACCTCCCGCAGTTTGGTCAAACGCATGCTGGTAACCTCGAAAACACTATCCAACCATCTCGTCCTCTGTCGCCCCCTTCTCCTTGTGCCCTCCATCTTTCCCAGCATCAGTGTCTTCTCCAGGGAGCTGCCCACCTTAAGCCAGTGGCCACCTGATTCTGCCCCAATACCCAGCCAGCAGCCACCATGGGTGGACATATTTCACTCTAGAGCCTGCAAACTCTTTGATGCTCCAGGGTGGCACCCGCCCTGCGGAACGCCCTCCCATCAGATGTCAAGGAAATAAACAATTACCTGACTTTTAGAAGACATCTGAAGGCAGCCCTGTTTAGGGAAGTTTTTAATGTTTGATTTCTATTTTTAATATTCTGTTGGCTGGGGAAACCCAGCCAGATGGGCGGGGTATAAATAAATGATGATGGTGGTGGTGATGATGATGATGCTAGCTCATTTGTTTTTTCATTTCATAGAATTGGAAGGGACCCTAAGGTCATCTAGCCCTGGCCCGGGCAACGCAAGAATTACAGCTAAGGAATCCCTGACAAACAACCATTCAGCCTCTGCTTAAAAACCTCCAAGGAATCCTCCACTGCCTGCTACAACCTCTGGAAATGGTGGTGGTTGAGATTCAATGTTGTGCCAAGGGTACCATTCTATCAGTGCAGATATTTCTGCTTGCCGGACAACACTACCTCCCCTGTTTTGGCCCCCATGTGCTGTTCCAGGGGTTCTTCTGACTCTCCCAAGCAGATTTGGGAAGGGCACAAGGGAAGAGGATTGCGGAGGGTGGGGGTAAGTCCTTTCGCTCTGGCAGGACTCACCATGTTGGCTTATGCTAATGCAGGCCCTCCAGATGCTTGGGACTGCAATTCCCACCATCCCTGACCACTGGTCCTGTGAGCTAGGGATGATGGGAATTGTACTCCCAAACATCTAGAGGGCCGGAGTTTGCCTATGCCTGTGCTAATGCAACAACTTAGTTGAATCTAACCTACTATTTTTTAAATAAATACAGTGGTACCTCGGGTTACGTACGCCTCAAGTTACATACGCTTCAGGTTACAGACTCTGCTAACCCAGAAATATTACCTCGGGTTAAGAACTTTGTTTCAGGATGAGAACAGAAATCGTGCTCCGGCGGCGCAAGGCCCCATTAGCTAAAGTGGTGCTTCAGGTTAAGAACAGTTTCAGGTTAAGAACGGACCTCCGGAACGAATTAAGTACTTAACCCGAGGTACCACTGTAATCTTCATTATTATTATTATTTTAACAATAGGAACAACAAACACCACATTTCCTAAACAGGAACTGTAAAACACCGAAATAGGAAATTCCATAGTACAGTAGTAATATACACAACAGCAGTTTTATTGTTCAGTGAATATAACATACTGTGGCACGCCTCCTCTGTTTCTGAGCGCGGTGAGACTCCAGGGGTTTGTGTTCCCCTTGGTGTGAGCCATGGTGGAGGCTGTGCTGTCTTTAGGATACAGTGGTACCTTGGAAGTCAAACAGAATCTGTTCTGGAAGTCCGTTCGACTTCCAAAACATTTGGAAACCAAGGCGCGGCTTCCAATTGGCTGCAGGAAGCTCCCACAGCCAATCGGAAGCCACAGAAGCTGCGTCAGACATTCAGGTTCCAAAGAACATTCACAAACTGGAACACTCATTTCTGGGTTTGCGGTGTTCGGGAGCCAAGACATTTGACTCGCAAGGCGCTCGGGATCCAAGGTATGTATGACTGTATATGGTTTATTTGCACATACCGGTATATACAAATTGAGTTGACAGTGGAGGGGTTCACAGCATTAACACCCAGGATCCTGAGCCTTGATTCAAACTATAGGGTTGCTGTACATTGGAATTTCCCGGACATAACCGGAATACAGTGGTACCTCGGGTTAAGTACTTAATTCATTCTGGAGGTCTGTTCTTAACCTGAAACTGTTCTTAACCTGAAGCACTACTTTAGCTAATGGGGCCTCCCGCTGCCGCCAGAGAATGATTTCTGTTCTCATCCTGAAGCAAAGTTCTTAACCCGAGGTACTATTTCTGGGTTAGCGGAGTCTGTAACCTGAAGAGTATGTAACCCGAGGTACCAATGTACTGCAGCCGCAAGCAGTGTCCAGATGGAAATCGGCGAAACATCTGGGGAAATCCAGATGTATGACAGTCCATGCCGGCAGTGTCGTTCTTGCCGATTTCCCTCAGGAATAGCTCAAAGACGTCCAATTTCTTTGGGATGTTGCTAAACTAAGAAAAGCTCAACAACTTTGCCCTCCCCCACCCCCCAAAAAAGCTCAAACAACTTTTCTCTTTGGATTTTCACTTTTTGAAACATGGCTACCCTCTTCAAACAGAAAGCAATCATTGCCCCGACTCTCTCTCCAGCTTGCTGCTCGTTGTTTTGCTCACATCACTGCGAAAACTCTCTGCTCTGGCTTTGCCTTTCTAACTATTTGCGGGTTGAGGGAGGAGCCCCACTCATTTGTCATCTTGCACAGATTCCCTTTCCTTTGTTCCCTTTATTGACCCATCACCCAGGCTACCATCTCACTAGGGGGCCAAGAACTAGGAGGCTTGATGGATCCAGGGATTAGAAGGGTCTCAGCATACAGCCTAACGCCCCCACCAAAGTCATAACAATGCAAAAATCATAAAATAACGTAACAAACTAATTGAACTACAAATAATATGTACTAAATCATGATGCACGTTAAAAAAGAAACAAAACCAAAATACAGTGCAAAGTCTTAAAATAAACAATGCTTTGAGATGGATTAAATCTGGTCCACTATTTTAGAGGTCTTGCAAATGGCTGTGTGTGTGTGTGTGTGTGTGTGTGTGAGTGTGAGTGTGTGTACACCCACCCACCCCATCTTTCGGGAAGCAAGGCTACCAAAGGCATTTTTATTTTGCAGGGTAAAAATTAGGGGTTACCCATATGATATCATTCACACTGGTTTTTTAACACATTTAGCTGATTTTATTATTGGTTTTCATTTGGCTACAAATCTATGGTGCAACTGCATTTGGATCACTCTACTGTGTACAGTTCTGGTTGCCTTCCCTCAAAAAGCATACAGTGGTACCTCGGGTTAAGTACTTAATTCGTTCCGGAGGTCCGTTCTTAACCTCAAACTGTTCTTAACCTGAAGCACCACTTTAGCTAATGGGGCCTCCTGCTGCCGCTGTGCCACCGGAACACAATTTCTCTTCTCATCCTGAAGCAAAGTTCTTAACCCGAGGTACTATTTCTGGGTTAGCGGAGTCTGTAACCTGAAGCATCTGTAACCTGAAGCGTATGTAACCCGAGGTACCACTGTATTATAGAGTTGGGGAAATGGTTCAGAAAAGGGTCACCAAAATTATCGAGGGGATGGAGCAGCTTCCCTATGAGGAAAATTGCAGGATTTGGGACTCTTTAATTGAGAGAAAATATGAGCAAGAGGCAACATGGTTTAAGCTTAAATTGTTTTGCCTGAAAAAGTGAAAAAGTGGGTGGAGAAAAGTGTTACTGTATTCCCTTTCCCATAACACTAGAACTCGTGGACATCCTATGAAGCTGCATGTTGGGTACAAATTTCTCCCCATATGCACATCTTTAGGTCTGCCTCATTTGGCCTAATATACCTGTTTCTGGAAAGCAATTTCCCCCCCAATGTAATGCATTTTTGCATGCTGTTTTCAATAATTCAATGTATTTTTAATGTAAGGTAAAGGTAAAGGTACCCCTGCCCATACGGGCCAGTCTTGACAGACTCTAGGGTTGTGCGCCCATCTCACTCTATAGGCCGGGGGCCAGCGCTGTCCGAAGACACTTCCTGGTCACGTGGCCAGCGTGACAAGCTGCATCTGGTGAGCCAGCGCAGCACATGGAACGCCGTTTACCTTCCCGCTAGTAAGCGGTCCCTATTTATCTACTTGCACCCGGGGGTGCTTTCGAACTGCTAGGTTGGCAGGCGCTGGGACCGAGCGACAGGAGCGCACCCCGCCGCGGGGATTCGAACCGCCGACCTTTCGATCGGCAAGTCCTAGGCGCTGAGGCTTTAACCCACAGCACCACCCGCGTCCCTACTTTTTAATGTAAACATATCCTTAATATACACATTTTTGGGCACATGATTGGCTGGTGAACTGCATTGCGAAATTCAGAGAAGTGCAACTTTCAAATGACAGTTGGTGAATTGTTTTGCACAGGAGGCAGGTTCACCTTTAAATGCAAAATGCATCAAATCTCTCCCCCACCCCAAGGTTTCTTGTCACTGTGGGGACTTCTAGAGCCTCTCTGTTTTGGGCTCAGCAGGGTCCCTTTGCACAGCACCCACACGAGTTAACAGGAAGGCCACCCAAAGGTTTCTTCTGAACTGCACGAGCTGAGTCACCCTGCTGGTGCCAGGACTGCGCTTGCAGGGTCCTCTGACAGTATTGAAAGTAGAAGCTTTGCTAATCTTAGCAGATTTTGTCTCAATCAGTTTTCTGGGGAACTTGATTGAGTTCCACAGATGTCTCGGGCCTGCAGCCAAGCTGTGCACAGTGACGCACAAGGCGCGGATGCTGCCCTTTGCACAAGCACACAACCCTTGCAGTGTAAACACACAACCCTGCAGAGGCAGCAGGAGAAGGGAGGATGCATCATAAATCTTGACCTGGGAATGCAGCAAATTGCCTGTCAATGGAATCCAAGACCATCTTACACACACACACACACACACACACACACACACACACACACACACAAACACACACACCCGCCGGCACGTTCCTGGACCATCTGCAACTCATTCTGAGGGTCTTCCAGAGAAGCCATGTATGAACCCAGCCAAGGACGCAGAGAAATTTAAGAGCAGAGTTGGAACAAGGGGTTGGGGGAATCAGCCCTGGGCCAGATGTCCTTGCAAAAACACACATTTACATTTCATGCCTGTTTTGGAGAGGGAAATAATTCTCAGCTCTCAGCTATGGGCTCTGGGGGCGGGGTGTGTGTGTACTACAACAGCAAAAATACAAGCATAACAAAATGAAGAACCAAAAGTGTAAACTATAAAAGCATCTCAGCCTGGAAGGACAAAAAGACAAAGATCCAGCACAGCTCCAAAGGCATAGTAAAGGGGATCATGCGAAGATCCTCTATATACATAATAAAGATTTATAAAAGGATTCCAGACCCTCCAAGTGTCCCTGTTTTCCAGGGACAGTCCTAGATAAGCCAGACATATACTGATGGCACTGTGCCTCTATAAGAAATAAAAGCATCTCTCATATATATATATATATATATATATGCAGGTTTTGGTGTCCTCGGGTGTCTTCCCGTGTAAAAGTTGGGGTGTCTAGGCGACGTTTCGACGAGGTCTCACTCGTCATCTTCAGGCTGGTGCTTTCGGCTTCTTGTTACTGGAACAGAAGATGACGAGTGAGACCTCGTCGAAACGTCGCCTAGACACCCCAACTTTTACACGGGAAGACACCCGAGGACACCAAAACCTGCATACCTATACCCGTGAAAATCTACGAAAGCAAATATATATATATATATATATATATGACAGGGATGCGGGTGGCGCTGTGGGTAAAAGCCTCAGCGCCTAGGGCTTGCCAATCGAAAGGTCGGCGGTTCGAATCCCCGCGGCGGGGTGCGCTCCCGCTGCTCGGTCCCAGCGCCTGCCAACCTAGCAGTTCGAAAGCACCCCTGGGTGCAAGTAGATAAATAGGGACCACTTACCAGCGGGAAGGTAAATGGCATTCCGTGTGCTGCGCTGGCTCGCCAGATGCAGCTTTGTCACGCTGGCCACGTGACCCGGAAGTGTCTCCGGACAGCGCTGGCCCCCGGCCTCTTGAGTGAGATGGGCGCACAACCCTAGAGTCTGTCAAGACTGGCCCGTACGGGCAGGGGTACCTTTACCTTATATATATGACATTCAAGCTCTGCCTCTTAGATACTTTCAGTTCATGAGGCATCATTTCAAGAAGAACAATCTACCTAACCCTGGAATGCCAGTAATCCAAATGATTAAGATTATTATTATTTATTAAATTGATAATACCGATCTTCATCTGAAGTTCACAGAGCACTTTGCAACATAAAAATACAAAATAAAAACAAGACCACAACACAGCAGCAAATACCCTCAACGCATTCTGAAGGTCATAGATTCTTTTAATCAGTCAAAGGCCTGGCTGAAAAAGAATGTTTTTTCCTGGCACCTAATGATATGTAACGAAGGCACCTAAATATATGTGATGAAGGCACAAGACAGGGCCAGCCCACCCATGAGGCAAGGCGAGGTGACTGGTCTCAGGTGGCAGGATCCCCTGGGTCAGCAGATCCCGATGTCAATCTTTCTCCCCTTCTTGTTCCTGATGCTTTCCTGGTGGGGAGGGGGGCACTATTTGGGGTCCACCTCAGGTGCCAAAATGTCCTTGGCCGACATTATCGCAAGAGGTAAAGGTAAAGGTAAATGGACCCCTGACTATTAGGTCCATTCGTGGACGACTCTGGGGTTGTGGCGCTCATCTCACTTTACTGGCCATGGGAGCTGGCGTACAGCTTCCGGGTCATGTGGCCAGCATGACTAAGCCGCTTCTGGCAAACCAGAGTAGCGCATGGAAACGCCGTTTACCTTCCCGCCGGAGTGGTACCTATTTATCTACTTGCACTTTGACGTGCTTTCAAACTGCTAGGTTGGCAGGAGCAGGGACCGAGCAAAGGAAGCTCACCCCGTTGCGGGGATTCGAACTGCCAACCTTCTGATCAACAAGCCCTAGGCTCTGTGGTTTAGACCACATCCCAACTGTGAAGGTAGAGCAGAACCATTATGGCTGGTAGCCATCAATAGTCCTCTCCTCTTCCATAAATTTGTCCATCCAAGTTGGTGACCATCATTGCCACCTACGTGTGGAGGGGGATCCACCATTTAACTATGCACTCTGTGAATAAGAACTTTCTTTTATCTGTCCTGAATCTTCCAACATTCAACTTGGGTATCCACTCTCCTCTTTTCACTTTCCCCATGCTATGCATCATTTCATAAATTTCCATCATGTCTCCTCTTACCACCTTTTCTCTCAACTAAAAAGTCCCAAACACTAATGTCTTTCCCACAACAGGCATCCTCCCACCATGAGGACAGGATGCTGAACTAGGTGGGCAAATGGCCCAATCCAGGAAGTTCTGCTTATGTCCTTATGGAAACCAGAGGAGGGGAGAGTACTCTTGGGCTCAGCTCCTGTTTGACGGTTTCCCGTTGGGGCACCAGGCAAAACATTTCCTCAGTAACCAGCAGGCCTTTGGCCTTTAACTATCAGTGGCCTTCTAGAAGTGGGCAGGACATCTTGAATATCTTTCTTTCTCCTCTTAGTTTTAATGTACAGACTTTTGGTCTGTTTGGTTGGTTGTAGGTGATTTTGGGTTGCCGTGGGGAAGAAGATAAATTGATGAATAAATTCAATGAATGAATGAATGATCTTGGTTGGCCACTGTGAGAAGAGGATGCTAGACTAGAAGGGCCATTGGCTGGATCCAGCCCTGCTCTTCTTTTGGTGCTGTACTAGATGGGCCATTCACTGGCCTGAACTGGCAGGACTCATCCTATGTTTTTATGTTCTATGGTTCATTCCAGAAGGAAGAAATGTTTCCCTCCCTTTTCCTTAAAAGAGGAAAAGCTTTGACTCTACTGTCCATCAGCCTGTCTTAACACGTCCTGATCTTGAGAGTGAGAGAGGTGCAGACACCAGGGTGGGGTGTGTACCAGTCCATGTTCTGGTTGTTCCTGGGTGCTCAGCAGAGGATGTACAGTGGTACCTCAGGTTAAGTACTTAATTCGTTCCGGAGGTCTGTTCTTAACCTGAAGCTGTTATTAACCTGAAGCACCACTTTAGCTTATGGGGCCTCCTGCTGCCGCCGTGCCACTGGAGCACGATTTCTGTTCTCATCCTGAAGCAAAGTTCTTAACCTGAAGCACTATTTCTGGGTTAGCAGAGTCTGTAATCTGAAGCATATGTAATCTGAAGAGTATGTAACCCGAGGTACCACTGTATGTTCCCCACTTATTCCTCTTTCTTCAATCAAGAAATAGATTATGGGAACTGGGGGCTCCCTCACTCTCTCCAGGTTATCTGCTGTCTCCCTTTACAGACATGTGGGACTATTGTTTACTCATTATTCTATTTTTTGCATTTATATCTCACCCTTCTCTCTCCAAGGATCTCAATGTGGCATTCATGGTTCTCCCCGATCTTCATTTAATCCCCACAACAACCTGTGAGGTAGGTTAGGCTGAGAGCCGGTGACTGGCCCCCAAGGTCACCCTGAGTGAGAGTTTCATGGCTGAGGGAGGATTTGAACCCTGTTCTCCCAGCAAATAGCCCAGCACATTAACCACTACCCCTCAGCTATGGCATTTTAGCTCAGTCATCGAATTCAGATCTGTAACAAAGCAGCTCCCCAACCCCTGCACATAAAATGATGTTGCTGAGGCTGGTGAAGTTGCAAGCCACAATATCTAAACAGCACCAGATTGCAGTGGGGGGGGGGGGTTGAGAGGGAGACATAAACCACAGCTGTATAAATAGATGAAGCTCTGGGTCTCTTCTAGATAAGTTGCAGGGTGGTTAGATGGTGTTGCATCAAGCAGATGTTATCCCACTTACTGCAGCATCTTTTCCCGACACTTTCTTTATCACATAAACAAAACAAAAAAAACCAAACCACTTGGGGGTGTTAAGGAAAAAATCTAGGTGCGAGGCTGCTCAGTCACCCAGCTCATCGGGCAGAGCCTGCGGGTACCTGTGGAATAAAGGAAGGATTCCAGCCACCAACTGGAGCAAATAGCTGTAGACCAAAGTTTATTGCGCAATAGGTTCAAAGAGCAAATTTGAACCCCGAGGATGGGGTGACAAAGACTTTTAAAACTTTCCCACCATATCCCAGAATACAGTTCGTACAGCATCATTGCTACATCATTGCTACATCACTGACATGTCACAAAAGGGGAGGGGTTAACCTTGGCAAACATGTCCAGACAAGTCCTTGGTACAAGATTAGCATAAGCAGACATGGCAGGGCAAGACTCAGGTATAAGATTAGCATAGACAAATATGTCTTAAGTACCCACCACCCAAAAGTACAATGGAAGTTCCTTTGCATGTCTGGAGCCTGAGGCGAGTCAGGTAATGAGGTTTGGCTTCCTTTGGCTAACAATGAGCCCAGCAATTGTCACCTCTGGGAACTTCCTGGACTCCTTTTTCAAGGGGAAAATAGCTTTGGAATGGAGGAAACTGGGAAAGGAGATGATTTTATATTATTTTTTAAGCTAGGTAACTTCCTTGAGCTGTCAAGTTGAAAGGATACATTCAGGCACAATATTTGCAATATTTAACTTTAAAGATGTGCCCCCCCCCCGGTAATTTCCGTAACAGTTGGCAGTCTAACCCTCTGTAAGGCAGCTTCTGATGTTCCTGTTTAGCAGAGTCCTTAATTCAGAACCATATGGACTAGAATCTTACTTCAGGGAAGAGTCAGAGCTCAGGGGTAGAAGATCTGCCTTGTATGCGCAAGATCCCAAGACTAAACTCCAGCAACATCTACAGGCATGGCTGGGAATGTTCCCACCTGGAACCCAGGATAGTTGCTGCCAGTCCGTGCAGACATTACTGAGCTAGATGAACCAAAGGTCTTCCTCTGTCTCTGTACTAAAACAGTTTACTAAGTTCTTATGCAGTTTGCCTATTACTTTTGTGGAAAAATAAACCAATGCACTCTGGTTTCTCTTCAGATCGTATAAATCTTTTGCCTTTTACAAAAGGCATTACATTGGAAACGTTTGTGGTTTGGTATGGGTCCAAATAGGTCGAGCCAAAAAGTTATTCAGTCGACACTGAATCCAGCTGACTGCCTGTTTCATTGGACTTTGGCAAACAGCAAGAATTTGAAATGGATTCAGCAGTGTGTTGTGCTTAATTATTTTCCCACAAGTGTCATTGCAGTTTTGAAGCTTGATCCGGGGAGAAACATAAACAAACAAGGAATTTCATGATCACCCAGTTGCAAGCCAAGTTGGGGTTGGAGCGGCGTAAGTCTGGTTTAGTAGAAATCACAGGCAGGAGTTTGTAGCACTGAACTGAGTGGAAGTTACACACTCCGTGTCAACTTTAAACTCCCTTGGCCCACCTGAGAAAGCTAAAAAACACGGAGGCCGGCCAGTCTCAAAATGGTGGCAGAGATGGGCATAATCAGATGGTAAAAAGGTAAAGGTACCCCTGCCAGTACGGGCCAGTCTTGACAGACTCTAGGGTTGTGCGCTCATCTCACTCTATAGGCCGGGAGCCAGTGCTGTCCGCAGACACTTCCGGGTCATGTGGCCAGCGTGACAAGCTACATCTGGCGAGCCAGTGCAGCACACAGAAACGCCGTTTACCTTCCTGCTGGTAAGCGGTCCCTATTTATCTACTTGCACCCGAGGGTGCTTTCGAACTGCTAGGCTGGCAGGCGCTGGGACCGAGCGACGGGAGCGCACCCCGCCGCGGGGATTCGAACCGCTGACCTTTCGATCGGCAAGTCCTAGGCGCTGAGGCTTTAACCCACAGCGCCACCCACGTCCCACAATCAGATGGTAGTTAATGGTTTTTAATACTCTCTTGGGAGCAAGTCTCCTGATATGCTGTATCTGGAACTTTTACAGAGATGGCAAACCTGTGTCATGTGCTCAATTTCAAGAACCTCTTGGAGACATTCCATATACAGTGGTACCTTGGGTTAAGAACTTAATTTGTTCCGGAGGTCCATTCTTAACCTGAAACCTAAAGCACCACTTTAGCTAATGGGGCCTCCTGCTGCCGCTGTGCCACTGGAGCACGATTTCTGTTCTCATCCTGACCCGAGGTACTATTTCTGGGTTAGCAGAGTCTGTAACCTGAAGTGTATGTAACCCGAGGTACCACTGCAAATGGATTCAGCCGCATCAAAGATCCCAGTTTGGAGCTTTACTTCTGTTCAAAGACCAGGCCGCTGTCTTTCTCGGAAGAGCTGGTGGTTCAGCCCAGGGCCACGGAAAAAAAGGCACAATATCAAAAATTGACCACATTCTTGTGATGCTTATGCCTAGCTCCGATAAGGGCTTGAGGCATTTCTGGGAACATGATGTTAGAGATGAAACTTCTGTCGCTGAGCGGGGCAAGATTTAGAGCTCTGTGCCTTTTGAAACCACTTCCGCCAAAGTGAAAAGAAAGTGTTTTGAAAGCGTTTCACCACTTGGCATTGGAACCGCCCCGTTCCCCGTGCCTGTTGGATGAAATCAATACATTGGCTGATCCCATTTTCTAGAGAAATTGGAGTTTGTTGGGTTCACATGTCCACCATGTATGATGGTTTCCCCCCTAGAGAAAACTCGTTTTTGATTATAGCATTCAGAGTAACTGAGCAAATAACAAAACAGAAAGTCTTCCTTAGCTCTTGCTTTCAATTTTTGATTACTCAACCCAAATTTCTGGCATAAGAATTTGGGCTTTTTCCTCTCTCTCTCTTTTGTAAAATTGACTGTGGTTGCATCTTTGGACATGCATTTTTAAAATAATAATAATAATGTTATTACGGTTTATATAGAATAATACAAAGCTTAATATATTTTCCCTTTTCTTAAGCAAACCAATATTTTTATCGGGGAGGGGGGGTAGAGAAGAGGGGGAAAAGAAATTTAAAAAAAAGAATAGAAAAGAGGTTAAAAGAGGAAGATAGAAAAATAAGATTCAGAAAGTAAAGAACTACCAATTCTTCATCTGGCTGCTATATAAAAACAATACTGTATCCACTTTGTCCAATCTAATATAACACCCAGCAAAGCTACATTCTATATACAAATATTATCTTCAATCATGATTTCTTTTTCTTTTTCACGCACTGATTTGTTAAAGGGCAGGCAAAGATAGATTTGGGATCTTGTACTCCTGGAGAAATTGACTTGGTAGTTTAACTATGCGCTGCATGAAGAAGGACTTTCTTTTATCTTTTCTGAATCCCCCAACATTCAGTTGAATCAAATGTTCATGAAGTAGATTTGTTTCACCCATTTTAGAAGCAACCCTAGAACTTTTACTCATGCCTGACCAGTGCTCTGTTTTGGGAAGGGTGGGGTCAGGAGGAGAGTTGCAAATCCAAATCTGTGATGAAAGCTTTCGTCGAGTCATCCTACCAACCATTCGGTGACAAAAAAAAACTGCAGCTTTGACATGCCCTTTCTGGCAAATGGCCTTCAAACTAAGGAGTTTGATCCTCTGGGCAAACCAGCTTTTGCACATGGAAAATGTGAGTCAGGCCATGACAGGAAGGTGAGAGTTCATCCTGATTTGCTGGCACAAAGTTTACACAGACATTAAAAACATAAGACGATAAGGAGAGCCTGCAGGGTCAGCCCCATCTCATCCAGCATTCTGTCCTCACCAACCACATGCGCCAATGGGAAACTGGCAAGAAGGATCCAAGCACAAGGCCCTCTCCCCTCCTGTGGTTTCCAGCAACAGGCATTCGGAAGCATTGCTGCCCCTGACTCTGAAGGCAAGGCACAGCCATCATGGATGGTAGCCATCAATAGCTCCCTCTTCCATTATTTCCTTGACCAGATGATCTCTGGTCTTTGTTGAGCCTTGGTTCTGCTTGTCTGCCTTGGACACAGCCTTCTTTTTTCTTTATTTATTGTTGTTGTTGTTGTTGTTGTTGTTTAGTCGTTTAGTCGTGTCCGACTCTTCGTGACCCCATGGACCAGAGCACGCCAGGCACCTCTGTCCTCCACTACCTCCCGCAGTTTGGTCAAACTCATGCTGGTAACCTCGAAAACACTATCCAACCATCTCGTCCTCTGTCGTCTCCTCCTTGTGCCCTCCATCTTTCCCAGCATAAGTGTCTTCTCCAGGGAGTCTTCTCTTCTCATGAGGTGGCCAAAGTACTGGAGCCTCAGCTTCACGATCTGTCCTTCCAGTGAGCACTCAGGGCTGATTTCCTTAAGAATGGATGCGTTTGATCTTCTTGCAGTCCATGGGACTCTCAAGAGTCTCCTCCAGCACCATAATTCAAAAGCATCAATTCTTCGGCGATCAGCCTTCTTTATGGTCCAGCTCTCACTTCCATACATCACTACTGGGAAAACCATGGCTTTAACTATACGGATCTTTGTTGGCAAGGTGACGTCTCTACTTCTCAAGATGCTGTCTAGGCCTGTCATTGCCCTTCTCCCAAGAAGCAGGCATCTTTTAATTTCGTGGCTGCTGTCACCATCTGCAGTGATCATGGAGCCCAAGAAAGTAAAATCTCTCACTGCCTCCATTTCTTCCCCTTCTATATCTAATTTTACAATCATTTTAACATTTTAAGGTTTGACTTCCTTCCCCCTCTTTCTGCGGTTCCTTAAATGTATTTTTTAAATATATTCTGCATATTCAAATTCATTTAATTTGCTCATTTAATTATCTACTTTAAATATATACTCTTATGAAACTGCAGGTTATTACAATAATCCTGCCAATGTTTTTATCTGTTTGCAATTTATCTGTAAATATTCAATAAACCATTTCCACTCTTTTAGAAAAAGTTTGTTATCTTGATTTCTTAATCTTCCAGTAAGTTTCGCCATTTCTGCATGTTCCATAAGTTTTTGTGTCCATTCTTCCTTTGCTGGGACTTCTGCTCCTTTCCATTTTGGGGCGAGTAGCATTCTTGCTGCTGTAGTCGCGTACATAAATAAATTTCTATACTCTTTAGGTAGTTCTGGCTCTATAATTCCCAGAAGAACTGGGCCCAAGGGCAGATGCCCAAGTGAATATGGACCCACTCAAAGAGCGGGAGTGGAGGGCACTTGGGGCATCATGCCTGAGACACCCATCAGGGCCAAACCTGGTCCTGGAACAGGACAGGATTGGTTCTTCCTGGGAACTGCTCCACCATAGAATCGTAGAATTGTAGCACTGGAAAGGTTATCCACACAGGTAATGTAGCCCAAGCCCCTGCAATGCAGGAGCCACAGCTCAGTAATCATGGCCATGTTCAGGTGTGTTTCCTCTCCTGGGCGACCTGGTGGTGGCTGAGGCAAGGAGGCCTCCACAGGGCTCAGTGGTGGCTAGACCAAGACTGCCATTGCTCCTCCTGTGCTGACTGGACAAATCTTGGCTCTGCAAAGGAAACCAAAGGGGGATTTCTTGGTGCTCTTTAGAACCGGATAAGCGAGAAGAGGAAGTTTTGCCACAATCTGAAGAGGAAGGATGTAAGACTCGCTCTCTCACAAGTTCCCTTCTTCGCTGAGCACCTGCTGGCCTAAGCATCCTTGCACAGAGGAAGCATCAAAGGGGCTCTATCCCCCTCCCAATTCTCCACATTTCAAGAAAAATCCCTCCCAAAAATTCATCAGGATTTTAGTGCAAACTTCTCATTCATGTATGCAATTTTGTTTTTTTTAAGAAATATTTATTAAAGTTCTACAAAAAACATAAGTTTACAAAATAAAGTTTACAGAAAACATAAGTTTACAGAATAGAGAAAATTAAAACAAAAATTAACAAACTAGAAAACACACAAAGGAAAGAGGAATAAAAAAAAGATACAAAATGCAAAGAAAAAACTAATAGCTAGAAAGAAAAAATTTAAAGATAAATCCATTTTTCAATATCTTTAAGCTCATTTCCTTATTTCCTTGACCTCCTCACACCTCCCCTTTTTGTATTCCCGTTTAGAAAATCATTTCAGCAAATCCTTACCCTCTTTCATTTATCTTTACTCAATATCTTAACCTATTATAACTATGTATTTTCATCCATTATCAATCCGTATTTGCATATTCTTGTTAGTCTTATTACCAATACCGCTTATTTTCAATCCAACATCATTTTAACATTCATTAATTTTACAGTATTTCTGCAAATAGTCTTTAAATTTCTTCCAATCTTCTTCCACTGACTCTTCTCCCTGGTCTCGGATTCTGCCGGTCATTTCTGCCAGTTCCATGTAGTCCATCACCTTCATCTGCCATTCTTCCAGGGTGGGTAGATCTTGTGTCTTCCAATACTTTGCGATAAGTATTCTTGCTGCTGTTGTTGCATACATAAAGAAAGTTCTATCCTTCTTTGGCACATGTATGCAATTTTGCAACCTATACACATTTTTTGCAAAGCAACCCCCCCAAAAAAATGCAGCCTGATGCTGTTGTTGTTTTTTAACCAATCCATGCATTTTTATGCACATTTTACACAAGCGTGTGGATTTTTGGCCACATACCTTGGCTACGGAAGTGCACCGCAAAATTCAGAAGTAGATTGAAGGATGGTTTTGTGTTTCAGTTTGCAAATTGCTTTGAGAGACACAAATTAAATAGAGTCACCTTTAAGCATGAACTGGGCCAAATTTCTTCTCACTCCCTAGCTCAGGAGAACACTTGTCATGCCATCTAGCCTCCCCACAAACAAAATCGGAGCGAACACTCATGAAGTAGGCAGCTTTGTCTAATCTCTCTGCAAACAAATCAGGCTTGAAGTCTTAGCAAACACGTGGCTTGGAGGTGACTTTACTTTGGGACTGGTGATAATGATAATGTTAATTTTTTACCCGGCTCCTGCGAGTCAATGGCCGAGATGCAACAGATGAGTTTGAAAATCAACTCATTTAACATTGGCCTCTCTGAACTTTGTCGGGAATGCACCATGCCCAGTGTTCAAATAAGCAAAAACATACTGTTTTCTCATGAGATGTCCAGATGATCCCCAAGAGAGGAAAACCAACAAGCCAAAGAGGATGGTTTTGGTTATCGCTTATAATGAGGATCAGGCAGGCATGAGACTCTTGCTTCCGGAAGTCAGTTGGGTTGACTCCAGCAACACTCTGGGAGTTTCAAAGTGACCCTTCAACCTGCTGGGGGGGGGTGGACAAACACAGGTAACTTACACACATTTTATGGGTGTTTTTTAACCAATCCATGCATTTTTATGCACACTTTATACAAGCATGTGGATTTTTGGCCACATTCCTTGGCTGCTGAAGTGCACTGCAAAATTCAGAAGACTATTGAAGGATGGTTCTGCTTTTCAGTTTGCAAATTGCTTCAAGAGACACAAATTAAACAGAGCCACCTCTGTTTAAACCCACAGAAACCTGGGGGTTTCCAAGCACCTCCTTACAATATGCCCCTTCAACCTGTTGGGGGGAAATAAACAGAGGTAACTTTCACACATGTTATTGTCAAGTATAGCAAGGAGAATGTCAGGGTTTCTTTAGCTGCGATTCCCACAGGGTTGACTAGATGTCCCTTCCAGCTCTACAACTCCATGATTCTGTGAATGTGGTCCAAACTGCATATGACATTTCCTTCCTAGCTTGCCCTCTATAACACACACACACACACACACACACACACACACACACACACACACAGCAGTGGTCTTTTTTGTTTTTTTTTAAGTGTTTATTGATTTTCCAATAAAAACACCCAATTAACATATCAAATCCAATAAAAATAAAAAACTAAAATAAAAAGGTCCAATTGTCTTCCAAATTATAATAATTTTGTTTTGACTTCCCACGGTCTGAATTTCGAAGCGCATTCAACATCATAGTCCTGCCTCTCATCATCCTCGATGTTATTCATAATTCCATGTCTGATTTTTCTCCTCCACATTTTGACTCTGGTTCTACGATCCTCATTCATGTCAGAAAACAGATACTTTTTTCCCCTATGGAGTGCAGATTTGTCCGTATATTGTACTCCTTCAGCTGTTTTTTCATCACACTGCTTCATTTAATTGCATCCAATTTCAAAGTTCTGTCCAGCTCTTTGAGAGTTGTTATTTTGGCAGCTCCCAGATCGTTAATCTTTCCCGTTCAGGTGTTATCAAAGAAACAGAGAGAAATTTCCTTCTGTAACCTCCTTGTTGATTTATTCTTGAACAGACTGTTTGCAATGTAACCATATATCAGACCGTTAACAATTGGCCTTTGGAATCCTCCCAGTCCCCCCTCCGGGCCCTAGAGGGGGGCTGCCAGACATCCATTTAGCCAGCGTGGTGTAGTGGTTAAGAGCGGTAGTCTCATAATCTGGGGAACCGGGTTCACGTGTCCGCTCCTCCACATGCAGCTGCTGGGTGACCTTGGGCCAGTCACACTTCTTTGAAGTCTCTCAGCCCCACTCACCTCACAGAGTGTTTGTTGTGGGGGAGGAAGGGAAAGGAGAATGTTAGCCGCTTTGAGACTCCTTAAAGGGAGTGAAAGGCGGGATATCAAATCCAAACTCCTCCTCCTCCTCCTCCTCTTCTTCTTCTTCTTCTTCTTCTTCTTCTTCTTCTTCTTCTTCTTCTTCTTCTTCTTCTCTTGCTCATAATAAAAAAAAACATCTTTTTGCAAACAGTTGTATATGTAATATTGTTTCCAGTCTTTATAACCAACCATCAATTAGCTCCTGTTTCTCTTAGTCAGGGAAGTGTTTCAGATATTCCATAAATACGTGGCAGGTAGAAGCCATTTTGTCCTTTGTTCTTTTTTTTCGTCTTTAACAAACATTTCCGGTCTTAGAAGAAAAGCGGCTGCGAACGGATCCCAATTATATATGAAAGTCCATCTGAACTCACTTTTTGAAGAGCAATTTAAGTTCTTAATGAGGCTTGGCATGCATTACAGATTGTTGATGTTAGGGAGATAAGGATGTTTTTTACAAACCAAGCCCCTCCACATTCCAAATGTCATGATGAGGATCTCTTTGAAGTTCAGTCTTTTGCACCAGAGACTGTACATACTGCAGGTTTTCCCCCAGCTTCGTCAATTCAGAGTGTGTCTGTTTGTTTTCCAGATCTTTATATTTTCCCAAACAGATGCGTCTGGCCATGGGGTGGCGTCACAGGAGTGTCAGCCATCCCTTGCTCCGTGACCCAGTGCCCCTGCCATCTGCCACATTGGCAATCTGGGGCAGACCGCGGGCCTTCGAGACAGTCCTCCCCTGCCCTGGGGAGGCTGCCAGGGCTAATTACCCCCATATCAGCCCTGAATTATCAGAACGGCTGAGGTCCGATCGTGTGGGATCCACCATTTTCCACCGCCGGAAACAGGAAGTCCACACAGCAGTGGTCTTGATCTGGATCCTAGCAGGAGATGAGAGGAGGGGGCTTTAACCCTTTGGTTCCTGCTGTGGCCATGACTCCGGGGTGAGATCTCGGTAGACCTCACAAGATCTCACCCAAAACTGCTGCTGCTGCTGCTGCCAGCACCACTTCTCTGCCAGTGGAAGAGGCAGCAGAGCAGGTCCACAAGGGGGCCACCTCTTGGGCTTCTGCCACCTGAGGCAGTTGCCTCATCCTGCCCCATGGGTTGGCCGGCTCTCATCGAATAGCAGAATTTCTCTAGAAATTACAAGATAGCTATGAATTGTGGCTAATGTTTAAATGCCATCAGTGGGAAGCCACAGAAGGGGGGGTGTATGTTCATCTTTCTACAGCCTTAGATGATCTTAAACAGATCACAGGGGTATGAAATTCCGAGGAATCAAATAAATGCATTTTTGAATTACTCGGAAGGCCGTGCTGAGAATGTTAATGGGGAAATGGTGACTATTCTCTTGATAGCAGCTAACATGTCAGTTTCGATGTACTGGGGACGATGAGAAAGTTGGCAGAGCAGTCCATGTTAATGTTTGAGGTTCAGCAAAGGGCAACGGAAATGATCAAGAGAATAGAGCAAATGTCGTTGTGTTCAGGACTTTTTAGAGCATGGTAGGCAAACTAAGCCCAGGGGCCAGATCCGGCCCAATCGCCTTTTAAATCTGGCCCGCAGACGGTAGGGGAATCAGCGTGTTTTTACATGAGTAGAATGTTTCCTTTTTTAAAAAAAAAATATGCATCTCTGGGTTATTTGTGCAGCATAGGAATTCATTCATATTTTTTTTTCCAAAATAGTCCGGCCCCCACAAGGTCTGAGGGACAGTGGACCAGCCCCCTGCTGAAAAAGTTTGCTGACCCCTGTTTTAGAGAAAGGGTAAGAAAGGTGAAATGATAGAAGTTTATAAAATGATGTGTAGTATGGAGAAAGTGGGGACGCGGGTGGCGCTGTGGGATAAACCACAGAGCCTAGGACTTGCTGATCAGAAGGTCGGCGGTTCGAATCCCCGCGACGGGGTGAGCTCCCGTTGCTCGGTCCCTGCTCGCGTCCCGCTTCATATTTATTTAATTTAAAATTTATTTTTATAGATATCATTGGGCTAACAACAACTGCAACAAAAGTACACATCAAGCTGGTACAATGAAAACAATGAAAACAGAAGACTGTGTATACATTTAAACACAGAATGAAATAAAAAAACCTCATTGGAATGGCTGGGATGAATTCAATAATATACTCTCATATTTTATTGAATCAACCAAATCCATTGAGAAGCATTCCTCTTCCTTAAAGAAGAACGCCACTTTGTTGTTGTTGTTTAGTCGTTTAGTCGTGTCCGACTCTTCGTGACCCCATGGACCAGAGCACGCCAGGCACCTCTGTCCTCCACTACCTCCCGCAGTTTGGTCAAACTCATGCTGGTAACCTCGAAAACACTATCCAACCATCTCGTCCTCTGTCGCCCCCTTCTCCTTGTGCCCTCCATCTTTCCCAGCATCAGTGTCTTCTCCAGGGAGTCTTCTCTTCTCATGAGGTGGCCAAAGTACTGGAGCCTCAGCTTCACGATCTGTCCTTCCAGTGAGCACTCAGGTCTGATTTCCTTAAGAATGGATGCATTTGATCTTCTTGCCGTCCATGGGACTCTCAAGAGTCTTCTCCAGCACCATAATTCAAAAGCATCAATTCTTCGGCGATCAGCCTTCTTGATGGTCCAGCTCTCACTTCCATACATCACTACTGGGAAAACCATGGCTTTAACTATACGGACCTTTGTTGGCAAGGTGACATCTCTACTTCTCAAGATGCTGTCTAGGCCTGTCATTGCCCTTCTCCCAAGAAGCAGGCGTCTTTTAATTTCGTGGCTGCTGTCACCATCTGCAGTGATCATGGAGCCCAAGAAAGTAAAATCTCTCACTGCCTCCATTTCTTCCCCTTCTATTTGCCAGGAGGTGATGGGACCAGTGGCCATGATCTTCGTTTTTTTTATATTGAGCTTCAGACCATATTTTGCGCTCTCCTCTTTCACCCTCATTAAAAGGTTCTTTAATTCCTCCTCACTTTCTGCCATCAAGGTTGTGTCATCTGCATATCTGAGGTTGTTGATATTTCTTCCGGCAATCTTAATTCCAGCTTGGGATTCATCCAGCCCAGCCTTTCGCATGATGTATTCTGCATATAAATTAAATAAGCAGGGAGACAAAATACAGCCTTGTCGTACTCCTTTCCCAATTTTGAACCAATCAGTTGTTCCATATCCAGTTCTAACTGTAGCTTCTTGTCCCACATAGAGATTTCTCAGGAGACAGATGAGGTGATCAGGCACTCCCATTTCTTTAAGAACTTGCCATAGTTTGCTGTGGTCGACACAGTCAAAGGCTTTTGCATAGTCAATGAAGCAGAAGTAGATGTCTTTCTGGAACTCTCTAGCTTTCTCCATAATCCAGCGCATGTTTGCAATTTGGTCTCTGGTTCCTCTGCCTCTTCTAAATCCAGCTTGCACTTCTGGGAGTTCTCGATCCACATACTGCTTGAGCCTTCCTTGTAGAATTTTAAGCATAACCTTGCTAGCGTGTGAAATGAGTGCAATTGTGCGGTAGTTGGAGCATTCTTTGGCACTGCCCTTCTTTGGGATTGGGATGTAGACTGATCTTCTCCAATCTTCTGGCCACTGCTGAGTTTTCCATATTTGCTGGCATATTGAGTGTAGCACCTTAACAGCATCATCTTTTAAAATTTTAAATAGTTCAGCTGGAATACCATCACTTCCACTGGCCTTGTTATTTGCAGTGCTTTCTAAGGCCCATTTGACTTCACTTTCCAGGATGTCTGGCTCAAGGTCAGCAACCACACTGCCTGGGGTGTACGAGGCATCCATTTCTTTCTGGTATAGTTCCTCTGTGTATTCTTGCCACCTCTTCTTGATGTCTTCTGCTTCTGTTAGGTCCTTTCCACTTTTGTCTTTTATTATGGTAATCTTTGTACGAAATGTTCCTTTCATATCTCCAATTTTCTTGAACAGATCTCTGGTTCTTCCCATTCTGTTGTTTTCCTCTATTTGTTTGCATTGCTCGTTTAAGAAGGCCTTCTTGTCTCTCCTTGCTGTTCTTTGGAAATCTGCATTCAATTTCCTGTATCTTTCACTATCTCCCTCGCATTTTGCTTGCCTTCTCTCCTCCGCTATTTGTAAGGCCTCGTTGGACAGCCACTTTGCTTTCTTGCATTTCCTTTTCATTGGGATGGTTTTCGTTGCTGCCTCCTGTACAATGTTACGAGCCTCCATCCATAGTTCTTCAGGCACTCTGTCCACCAAATCTAAATCCTTAAACCTGTTCGTCACTTCCACTGTGTATTCATAAGGGATTTGACTTAGATTGTATCTTACCGGCCCAGTGGTTTTTCCTACTTTCTTCAGTTTAAGCTTGAATTTTGCTATAAGAAGCTGATGATCTGAGCCACAGTCAGCTCCAGGTCTTGTTTTTGCTGACTGTATAGAGCTTCTCCATCTTTGGCTGCAGAGAATATAATCAATCTGATTTCGATGCTGCCCATCTGGTGATGTCCATGTGTAGAGTCGTCTCTTGTGTTGTTGGAAAAGCGTGTTTGTGATGACCAGCTTGTTCTCTTGACAGAACTCTATTAGCCTTTGCCCTGCTTCGTTTTGATCTCCAAGGCCAAACTTGCCAGTTGTTCCTTTTATCTCTTGATTCCCTACTTTAGCATTCCAGTCCCCTATAATGAGAAGAACATCCTTCTTTGGTGTCACTTCTATAAGGTGTTGTAAGTCTTCATAGAATTGGTCAATTTCAGTTTCTTCAGCACCAGTAGTTGGGGCATAAACTTGGATTACTGTGATGTTAAAAGGTCTGCCTTGGATTCGTATCGAGATCATACTATCATTTTTGAGATTGCATCCCAGTACAGCTTTCGCCACTCTTTTGTTGACTATGAGGGCCACTCCATTTCTTTTACGGGTTTCTTGCCCACAGTAGTAGATGTGATGTTACAAAGAATGCAGATTTGGAAGGTGTGGGGAAGTACAATGGTTTTTTTTCTTTTTCTTTTGTTAAAAAAAAAATCAAAAAATTGTTTCTTGTATTTGATTTATTCTGTATTGTTTGGAATGCAAAAATTATGAAAAGAAACGCAATAAAAAATATTTAAAAAAAAAAGTAGTAGATGTGATGGTCATCCGAACTGAATTCGCCCATTCCCGTCCATTTTAGTTCACTGATGCCCAGGATGTCAATATTTATTCTTGCCATCTCATTTTTGACCACCTCCAACTTACCCAGGTTCATGGTTCTTACATTCCAGGTTCCTATGCAATATTTTTCTTTACAGCATTGGACTTTCCTTTCGCTTCCAGGCATATCCGCAACTGAGCGTCCTTTCGGCTTTGGCCCAGCCACTTCATCAGCTCTGGATCTACTTGTACTTGCCCTCCGCTCTTCCCCAGTAGCATGTTGGACGCCTTCCGACCTGAGGGGCTCATCTTCCAGCGTCATAACTTTTATATGCCTGTTGTCTTTGTCCATGGAGTTTTCTTGGCAAGGATACTGGAGTGGCTTGCCGGTTCCTCCTCCAGGTGGATCACGTTTGGTCAAAACTCTCCACTATGACCTGTTCGTCTTGTGTGCCCTGCTCGGCATAGTTCATAGCTTCTCTGAGTTTCTTCAAGCCCCTTCGCCACGGCAAGGCAGTGATCCATGAAGGGGAAGAACGCCACATTTCCCCCTTATTTATATGTGTAATAAAACCAAACCAAACCTCTGCAAATCTATCCTTTTTACATTGTCCCCTGGAAACACATAGATCGTTGGTCAACTTTTCTGATAAAGCAAGTTCTCAAACATTGGAATAACAAATATTGGCTCCGTTCAGATCTCTCCTTCCTTTTAAGAAAGTGAAGGTGTTTTAGGTTCCCTGTGTTTCGTTTCATGCTGGTGCGAATGCATGTTTTATTTCTTTATTGCTACAAGGTATATTTGCAAAAAAGGGAAAAAAGGACCAAGTTTAAGTCATAATAGAGGACTTTGCTCCCTCAGTCCAAGGAGAGGTTGGACATCAGTGTCAGGCTCCAAGAGGACTCTTGACCCAGGACATGATTTGCGCTTCCACTATTTTCATGCCTCTGGCATTTAATCATGGACCAGTTCACAGGGCTGGAATCCAGGGAAAGCTGGCTGACTCAATCCAAAAAAAGCCTCCTGTTGCATCAGCTCTCAGGATCGACACCTCCTTTACGGGAACACAACAAACTACGCCTGAAGGAGAGGTGAATGCCCCCCGACCCTGAACAGCAGCTGAACCCTCTTGTGGCGCAGCCAAAAAGGACAGCGGAGGAGGCAGTGGGTGTGCTTTTGACAGTCTGGCTGGAATTTCCCACATTGCAGTGAGAAATTTCCCAGTGTCTTATTTGGGGATATGCACGTGGCGGGTCTCTGGCCAGCTGCTTCTAAAGAATGAGAGGCTTGATTCAACCACAAAGGGTTTCGCAGGATCTTGGTCATCATAAGAGCAATCGTTTAAGAATTGGCACTGATAAGGAAACTTCTGGGCTGAGAGACTACTCAACAGCCCAGCTCGTCGGGGTCCAAGTCCCCTACGGGTCCATGCGATCAGTAAAAGAAGGAAATTCCAGCCAGCAATTTGGAGCAAAACAGCAGCCAGTAGACTGCATCTCGCATTGGGCCCCTTAATCCCCATCACCTCAACAGAAAGCTAGTTTGACTTGATTAGATTTTAACACTTGCTGGATCCAGGGATTAGAGGAGTCTGCCCCACTCCAACTCATAGCAATATACTGTATTTTTCCGTGTATAAGACTAGGTGTTTTCCTTAAAAATAATGTAAAAATTAGGGGGCATCTTATACTCTGGGCCATCTCCCCCCATTTTCTTAAATCTGAGTCCCCAAAAATAGGGGGTGTCTTATACATGGGGGCGTCTTATAGACGGAAAAATACGGTATATTCTTTTATAATAAGTTTGCTTAATCATACTTACTACAGGCCACATTTTCTCAATCCATTTGGATATCGTAAGAGATATGCTTCCCCCCCCCCTATTTTAGCTATTATAATCTTAGCAGCAGTTATTATAATAATAATAATTTTTATTTATACCCTACCTTCCCCTGCCAAGGCTCAGAGCGGCTTACAAGCAATAATAAAAACAAGTTGAATGATTACAACTTAAAAACAAAATTAAAATACAACATTAATATATTGAAACATTAAAATATTAAAATGTAGCCTCCTCGCAGGAGGAGAAGGAAAAGAAAAAAGAAAGAGAGGGAGGGAATCAAATTGGCTCCAAGCCAAAGGCCAGGTGGAACAACTCTGTCTTACAGGCCCTGCGGAAAGAAATCAGATCCTGCAGGGCCCTGGTCTCATGAGGCAGATAAATAAGACTGAACATTTTCTGGAAGAACATCTTTTAGATAACCAAGCAAAAATATTTTAGGTTCCAAGGGTATACGGTGTACTAACATATCAGAAATATTAGCCTGAACAGATTTCCAGATGGTTCTATTTGAGAACATTTCCAGAAAATATGTATGAGATTTTGTTTGTTTAACCCACATCTCCAATGTTTATCTGACCCTAACTTGTTTATTAAATTCAATTTATAAGGTGTTAAATACCATTGACAGAGGATTTTAAATACTTCTCCTTTAAATCTGCTGAAATTGTATTAGAACGGAAGTCAGCCCAAATCCAGTTTCCTGACTATGATCCAAATCCCGCACCCATTTTCTCATATACGTATCCTGGTTCTGATCCAAGTTTAACCAAAGCTCAAAGAATTTTGCGATTACGCCTTTATCCAAACAAAAGAATTTCCCATCTATTCTCTTTCCTGACTTCCTCATATTTTTGTATGAAGGAGGAGGACGCACCTCTAATTTTAAAATATTGGAAGAGTGGGGCTCTTCTTCCTTCCGAGGCATTTGTGACCTCCTTAGTTGTCAGAATAAGTTGAGCCTGCAACACTTTCTAAGCCAGTATTTTGGCTTGGAATCTTTAACTACCTTAGATGCTGGATTTAGAAAGTCATTATAAAATGGAAAGGTTAAAAGCGATAATCCTGGAGATACCGAATTGGATCCCTTGCCCCCTCTACCCTCCCCATCCCTTTCATCTTGCAGGTCACAGCTTGCTTTAATCAATGGGAGGCAAGCCATTCTGGGAGACTTTTTGCTTGAAGAGCTCAAATGTGCTAAAAAACTAACTAAGTAACTAACTAACTAACTAACTAACTAACTAACTAACTAACTAACCCCCATTGCTCCCCAGCCAGCAGGGATGATGAGAGCCATAGTTCAACAATGCCTAGAGGGCACCAGGTTGGCAGGGGCCTCTCAGCACCGTTTTCTTGAATCTCCCTATTCCGTTTCCCCTGAGCTGGCCCTTTCAGACAGCCTCACATTCATGGCTCCCTGCCTTGGTTGTTTTTCTAAAGAAACACACAAGCATTCTTCTGTCTGATGAATCTGTGCATCACAGAAATGTCTGCCCAGGTGACTCAGGCTTGCCTGAAAGACTTTTCTGTTATTAGAATTTGTATTTGGTAACAGTTTTGCTAATAGTTTGCTATTTGCTAATAGTTACGAAATCACCTTACCTCATACATGCCCACTCAACCGCTTCAATCTGTGGAAGGTGTCGCATAATACCCATTTCGCATTTGTCAGAAATTGATGTTTTGGCATGGCAGCAGTAACACAATGGAACTCCCTGGCTCTTGAGATCAGGCAGGCGCCTTCGCTCTACTCTTTTCAGCACCTGCTAAAAACATCTCTTCTTTAGGCAAGCCTACCCAGACATGTATAGTGTTGGTGCGTATTTTGATTTACAAAAAGAAGAGAGCGATGGAATGATCAGTTAAAAACAACCATTTTAAAATTTCAAAAGGTAATTAAGGCTTTTAGATAATAGTAAGAGTGGCTCCCAACAGAACACTAAAAACAGAATAAAACTTCAAACATTAAAAGCAAAAGTGTGAGATCAGAAAACAAGAGTCTTCCAGTCTGGTGCTCTGGTGCGAGCCAGCTGACTCATGCCAGAGTGCCGGGACAAAAAGCAGGACATTCCAGGTTCCAATCAGAAGCCAGAATTGGCTTCTGTAATTCTGGGGTGTCCTGCTTAAATCAGGACTGTTGAGTGGTGTGCTCATCTTGTGTCACGGGTGGGCCGGTCCTGAGGCCAAGTAAAGTCACCTGGAGTGCTATGTCCAGTTCTGGGTACCACGGTTCAATAAGGATATTGACACGCTGCAAGGTGTGCAGAGGAAGGCAACCAAGATGATGCCTGGAAACCAAGCATGGTCGGGAGAGCTGGGGATGTTTAGCCTATAGGAGAGAAGGTTGGGAGATGACACGAGAGCCTTCTTCACATATCTGAAGGGCTGTCACCTGAGCGATGGAGCAAGCTCGTTTTCTGCTGCTCTGGAGGGGAGGACCTGAACCAATGCAAGAAGGAGATTCCAACTAAGCATTAGGAAGAACTTTCTGAGAATAATTGTGGAACAGACTCCCTTGGAAGCTGGTAGTCTCTCCTTCATTGGAGGTTTTTAAATGGAGGATGGGTCATCATCTCTCAGGGATTCTTTAGTTGCAATTCCTGCCTTGGGTTGTCCCTTCCAATTCTACAATTCTATAAATCTGTGAGGCAGCCACTTCATGCAGCCACAAGGAGGCAGCAAATCCTTGGTTATTTCCTTCATTGCTTTCTGTTTGCTTCCAGGGGAGGCATTTGTATCTGGGGTGGCAGGTGGTGGTGGGGTGCTCTGCCTCAGGTGCCAAAATAATGTGACCAGCCTCAGGTACTCTGCACCTGATGAAGCAACCTTTCTTAACCTTGGATTCCCCAGATGTCGTTGAACTACAACTCCCTTCATTCCTAGCTAGCATGGCCTGTGGTCAGGGATGATGGGAGTTGTAGTTCAAGAACATCTAAGGTTGAGAAAGTGATGACCACCAGTTGGGATTGGCTGCTGGGAGAGCAGGCTGCCGGGCTCCTCCAATGGGGCGGACCTGGGTGTGAGTGACATTTGCTGCCTTCCCAGGAACTGGCTTTCATGTCCATCAGTCAGATAGCCCTGAAGGCTTTTCTGGTAGCAACACACCTTGGATTTGGACCTGAGATTGCAAGGCCACCTATCAACCTCTGCCCAACCTGGATTGCTGCTTCCATCAACATGCCTGCTGGGGCTGATGGGAGTTGGAGTCCAAAAGATCTGAATGACACCATCAGGTTGAGGGAGACTTTTTCCAGGAATCCTCCTCCTGCCACCCCTTTTGGACCCTCCAGCCCACTCCACGTTGAAATTCCCAGAGAAGAGACAATCTCAGCAAGAGACAGAGATAAAACCAAATTGCATCTTTATTTTTGGAAGGCGGCAAGAGAGCTGAGGAATTCCATACTTGCAGACATGCATTAATAAATAGTGAGGATAGCTTATAATAACACAGTATAAGTACTTTTTCATGAAATTCATATACTGCTTGATTGGGTTTTTTTAAACAAACAAACCTCAAAGCGGTTCATAAAACAATGAAATAAATTATATATATGTTTTAAAAAAACACAGTATAAATAGGAAAGAGACTATTCTTAAATCTCACAAAGAGCTTGAGGAGTACTTAAATATATAAATAAACACATACAAACAGGTATGGAAATGGATTCACAGAAGTGGGAGCATGCACATGAGAGATCTCTAGTTTGCAAGACTCTAGTTTGCAACACAACCCCTCCCCAAGCAAAAACCTGCTCAAAATTTCATTTTAGTTAAGCTTATACCACTTTTACTGCTGTGGCTTCCCCCAAGGAATTCTGGGAATGGGAGTTTGGTGCTTTGCTGAGAATTCTATGGACCAATCTGCATCTCTCCAGGAAGGACAGTGATCCTGAAAGCACTTTGGATATTTTGGAGCTCTAGATCATAACCTGTATTCTATCAGCCACGTAATATGTGTTCCCAAATCTATCTATCATCTATCTATCTATCTATCTATCTATCTATCTATCTATCTGTAAATTTCCTCATGGCTGCAAATATTGTGGCCTAGTAATGAGCCTGACTTTCAGCCATACGAGAAAGAAGAAGAAGAAGAGAAGAGTTTGGATTTGATATCCCGCCTTTCACTCCCTTTAAGGAGTCTCAAAGCGGCTAACAATCTCCTTTCCCTTCCTCCCCCACAACAAACACTCTGTGAGGTGAGTGGGGCTGAGAGACTTCACAGAAGTGTGACTGGCCCAAGGTCACCCAGCAGCTGCATGTGGAGGAGCGGAGACGCGAACCCGGTTCCCCAGATTACGAGACTACCGCTCTTAACCACTACACCACACCACAGAGTTATTTCCAAAGGCTCTTCAAAAGACGGAGACTTGTATCAAGGAAGAGGATTCCTTTGCTGTGATTCCTGCATTGCAGGGGTCAGACCAAATAGCCCATGGAGTCCCTTGCAAGCCTACCATCCTGCGATTCTGTTATTTGGTCAAGAAAGGGCATCTTCTCATCCTCTGACCACTTCTCGCTGAGAAAGCCCTGCTCTGGAAATGGATGGCTTGATGAGAGCGGTGGCCCTGAGGGACCTCAACCTGGGTGGCGATGGTGGGTCCCTTGGGTGGGTGGGAATCAGAGAAACAGCAGGAGCACAGGTGGAATGAGGCTGTGGCTGAAAGGTAGTTCTTCCTAGCAGGAGATCTGCAGCTGGCACCAGAAGGACAGAGGCAGGGTTGCAGATGGTTGACGGATAGGTGGGTTGTTCTCACTCTGGTGTAAGGGATGCCATAAGTTTTTTCACCCACTCGGCCTTGGGGTCAGCACAGCCCGATTTACCATTCCTGAATACAAACCTGTCAAGGAAAGAAGCAGGTGTTTACAGAGTCCCTCTCTATTGTACTTGGCTCTCTCCATTGTGAGAGGCTCCTGTGTTTTATAACAACATCAGAAGAACCTGCTGGATCTGGCCCAAGGGGGCCCATCTTGTCTGGCATCCTGTTCTCACAGTGGTCAGGCAGGTGCCCCCAATGGGAAACCCACAAGCAGGGTCCATGTGCAAAAGCCTTTCCCCTTCCTGGGGTTCAGAAGCACTGCTGCCTCTGACTGGAGAGGGACAGCATAGCCATTGTGGCTAGGAGCCATCATTAGCCATGAATTTGTGCCTTTCAAGGAGCCATCCAAGTTGGTGGCCATTTAGAGAGATGGGAGCTTGCCTCACACTTTAGGAGGTGACCGCAGGATCATGTTTGCCATGGATCGTGCCCTTGATTGGCAGGGAGGCAGAACCACAACCAGCCACACCTGTCACAGGTGAGACTTCTCTGGTTTGCTCCCATCCTGTAGTGTAAATTAAAAGTTTCCTGTTCACACGCTCTACCCATTTCTTCCTTTTTATTAATTCCGGGTGTGGGATTACTGATGAATTGCTCCTCAATTGCCCCAATGTTGGTTGAGGGGCTTTAATGACTAATTTCATGGCATTTCTTTCTTTTCTTTTGCATTTTTTTTTACAGCTAATGGCAACTATTGAAATGAAAGGGGTGACAAAATCAGTAATTAAGGCCAGACAAAATGGACATTGGAGCAATTCAGAGAGGCTACTCAGTCCCCAAGCCACCATCAACAAGAAGAAGAAGGGGTAGGGTGTGCAAACAGGACCCTTTTAACTAAAGGCACAGAAGCCCCCAAAAGCCTAAAGAAAGCTTTGTCTGTTCACCTACGGCATACATTTTAGTGCAAAATAAAAATGCAGCAAATCAAGGGCCCTGGCTCAGAGGTAGATCATTTGCCTTGCATGCAGAAGGTCCTAGGTTCAGGTCCCAGGGGCAGGGCTGAGCGGGAGGTGCTCTCTGACTGAAAACTTGGGCAGCTGCTGCCAGTCAGTGTAGGCAATACTGAGCTAGATGAGCCAATGGTCTGACTTGGTATAAGGCAGCCTCCTGGGTTCAAAAGTGGACCACACAGAAATGCCCTCTTGGCATCGGATCACTTGGCATCTGCCCAGTCTCGAAACTTACACTACGGCAGGACGGTTGCAGTGCGAACTGGTGCGGAAAAAGCTCTTCACGATGCTCCTTGGGAACGGTTTGTGGTTGTATCTGGGGCAACAGGGAGACGCGTCCATACCACCTGGAAGTTGCAAAAGGCAGGCGTCAGTTTTAACCACATGATCGTAAGCTGCAGTGTAGTGAATAGAGTGTCAGAGTAGAACCTGGGAGAGACCAGGGTTGAAATCCCCACTCAGCCATGTATGTCAATGGGTGACATTGAGGGCCAGCTTACTGCCTCTCCATCTAACCTACCTTACAGGGTTGTTGTTGTTGGGAGTAGGACTTGGGAGGCCAGGGTTCAAATCCCCCCAGGTCCAATGCACATCACCTCGAGCTCTTTGGAGAAAGAGGACGGGATAGATCAAAGTCCCAGAATAGCTTTATGAACTCTCAAAGGTTCATAATTCTTCTACAGATGATTGCCATCTTGCACCAGATTGCATTGGCCACTCCAGAGGAGATCCAGAAGATGGCAAAACAGGAGAACAGGACCTTTTCTGTGGCAGCTCCCCATCTGTGGGGTGTTCTTCCTGGGAAGGCTTGCCTGCCAATATAGTTACATAACTTTAGCCACCAGGCAAACATATTCCTATTTAATTAGGCTTTTGGTTTTTAGCTATCTGTGCCTTTTTTGTGGGGGTAGGATGTTTAAAACCTGCCTTTTAAAAATCTGAATGTATTTTAGATTATTATTTTTTTGTTTCATGGTGGTTTTAACGCATGTTTTATTCATTCATTGCTGTAAGTTATTTTTAGGTTGTTGTCTTTTTTAAGTGACTAAGTTTATGCCCCTCCCCGTTTTGTTTTATGCTGGTTTGAATGGATGTGCTGTGTATGCCTTGTTGTAAGTCACTTTGAGTTCCTTTTGTAAAAATTAAAGGGACTAATAAGTTTAATTATGTAATAATAATGACTACAACAATGACAACAACCCCCTGCCAAATGATATCCCTCATTTCAAAGTTTATCGCCCATGATTCCCCCCCCCCTATTTTTAAAAGGGTTTCTGTCCCTCATTTTAAAGTTCTGAGTTCGAGATATACAAGCAGAAGAGGTTTGACTCACGTTGGGCAGCGACGGTCAGAGACAAGGAGACAAGGAGGAGGAGAAGGAAGGTGAGGCCAGCTATGGAGACCTTCATGTCTTCTGGAGATGCTGAGTGGAGCTGAGGATCGTATCTCAAAGTCTCTCTGTGCTGCTTCGCTGCTCTCTACCTTCCTGTCCACCAGGTCTCTCTTTATATAGGGTTCTGGACACTGTCGCAGTGGAAAGAGTGAGTGTCCGTGTCGTCCGTGGAGGTGGAAACACCAGAGTTTCATCCTCCAGAGTTGGTCATGGGGCAACTGATTCTGCCGCTAGCAGAAAAGGAAGTTACGTGAGAAGGGTTGAGGAAATCATTGGACGCAAGAGGAAGCAGAAGAAGGTGATAAATCGTTACCGCACGCGCTCAGTAGGTGAGGGGAGCAACGCTGCCCTAAAAGGCCTGGAGCCAGGATGTGGGGACATCACAAGGCACCTGCCAGGGTCCTCTCTGCTGGGCTTTCCCCAAAAGAAGATTAAAGAGCCCCTTTTCTGATGCAGCTCTGGCTCCTAAACATCTATAGTACTCACATCTCTGCATAAATGGACACCTCAGAAGTTTCGGAAATAGCAGGAAAGTCCTAGAAAAACCAGGTATATGGGGCTGATGGACCTAGATGTGGCAACCAGAGACTGATTCAGATCAGGGAACGGTACTCAGGTCCTGCTTATGAGCTTCCCAGATGAATCAGAGAATTGCAGAGCTGGAAGGGACCCCAAGGGCCACACTCCTACAATGCAGGAATCACAGCAAAGGCGCCCCCCAGCCTCTGCTCAAAAATCTCCAATGAAGGGGAGTCCACCACTTTCCCAGGGAGTCTGTTGCACTGTCAAACTTCTCTTACCACCAGAAAGTTATTCCAAATGCTTAGTCAGAATCTCTTTTCTTGCAGAAGAAGAGGCTTCTGATCAGCCACTGTGAGGAAAGGAGGCTGTTGGACTCGGAGGGCTCACATTTCACCTGATCCAGCAGCCAATAACACTTTTTAGAGCCACAAAAAGCCAACTCAGAACACCATTTCATAGTTTTTCAGGCTTGCAGTTTTAATCCAAACGACCACCTCCCCATGGTGCGGGACCTCACAAGCCACCTCCCCCCCCCCCGCCCAACGCTTCTCCAGTGAAGTTCACAGATGAAGGAGAGGACGAAGCTCTTGCCTTCATGCTGTCCTTGTGCAATAGAGGCATCTTGTAGCTACAGCTGGAATCCAGATGCTGGGCCAGATGGATCTTTTGGCCACTGATCAAACCAGTCTTCAGTTCTCCCAAAGCATTTTCCTTCTGAGTGTTTGTTCTCATTACAAGAGGTGAGATTGGTTGAAGAATATAACAACCTCAAAATAGCCCTACCGGAGCAAGCCAGTGGTCCATCTGGTCCAGCACCCTGTTCTGACAGTGGCAGACTAGATGCCCCAATGGGAAGCCCGCAGGATCTCAGCACAAGAGCATTCTCCCCTCCTGTCTTTCCAGCAACTAGTATTCAGAAGCATTGCTGCCTCCGGCTGTGGAGGCAGAGCAGAGCCATCATGGCTGGTCGTCATTGAGAGCCTTATCCTCCAAGAATTTGCCTTATCCTTTTTTAAAGCCATCTAATTTGGGTTGCCATACCTGCCACCTGCAGAAGCGAGCTCCATAGTTGAACTATGTGCTGGGTGGAGAAGTGCTTCCATTTATCCTTCAAAACTGTCTAACATTCAGCATCATTAGGTGTCGACCTGTTGTGTTCTTATGAGAGACGAAGGGAAATGTCCCACCTTCCACTCACTCCATGCCCTGCACCAGTCATTTAGCCTCTTACATGCCCTTTCTCTAAACAGAATAGAACACTGCAACCCTTCTGCATAGGGGAGACTGAAATATACTCGGAGTCCTGTAGTGATTTCATACTCTTTATTGCAGCTTGTAAAACAGTGATTGAATTGCCCCCCCAGAAAAACATCAGGCTTTTATATACATTATTTACACAATGAGTCCTGTCTGATTGGCTGACTCTGCTTCCCTCCTGGAGCCTGATTGGTCTTTTCCTGCAGGCCAATCAGTTGTTGCATTCTAGGATCCTACTTGCCTATTGTTCTAGGATCCAAGGTTAGTACATAACAGAGCCCCTCCATTCCCACGATCACTTTTGGTGCCCTTCTCTCTACCTTTTCCAACCCACAATATCCTTTTGGAGGTGGGGAGACCAGAACTGCACACAGCATTCCAACTGTGGTCACACCATAGATTTGTAAAACGGCTTTATCATCGCTGCAGGTTTATTCTCAGTTCTTTTCCCAATGATGCCTAGCATGGATTTCCCCTTTTCCACAGCTGCTACACTCTACGTCCACAGGTTCATGAAACTATGTCCTCGGAGCCCAAGGTCTCGCTTCTAGTCCTTCACCTCCAGTTCACATTCCAAGAGCATTTATGTGAAATAAATATTTTTTTGCTCCAACATGCATCCCTTTACACTTCTTTATATTGAATAGCACTTGCCTGCATCCCACACCCATTTTGCTTGTGGCAGATGGAGGGGGGGGGCTGATCCGTGGCTATGCTGTTGTGATAGGAATTTTGAGGTCTTAGATATATGTTAAATGCTCATAAGTGTACCAACCAAGCACATACATAGATCAGCACAGGAAGACCAACCTGGAACCATTTTGATTCCCAAACTGTCCCAAACGGACCAAATGTTTTCTCTGCAAGGTCAAAGGAAAATGGAAAAGCCTCCCCATTGTCTTTTCCTTCACAAATCCTGTCTTAAGGGTATGTCTGTGTTTGAATAGGGTGTGAGCCTGTGACCTGGCCCAGGAACTAAGTATTTATCATTACAAAAGATTGGCCGGGCTCCCCAGGCAATCCAATCAAGTAACCTGCCAGACAGGAGATAAACAACGACAGGAGAAAAACAACATTCAAATTTTTGTTTTAAGACCGCCTTTTCTGTGATGTAGGTATGATGTTTCTGGGGTGGTGGTCTTGAGCTACACCCCTTCTGTGATGTAGGTATGATGTTTCTGGGGTGGTCTTTGACTCCAAGGTGGGCAATTTAAAATGTCTATATAAGGGCGGGCACACCTTTGTTCTGGGTCCTCCTCCGTCCTCCTGCGTGTGAGGGGAGCACCCTGTTGCAACAGTTCAATAAAGATCAAGCTTACTAGCTGCTTTGCTTCTCAATATTCTCTGGTTGGCCTCTGTTATTCTCTCCTACCAATAGGGAATCTATGTAAGGACTCTATATCGGCTCTTGGATAACTCATAAGGGAAAAGGGCAATTTTTGTTTACAACACTGTTCAAGGTACCCATGGAGACAGGAGGAAAGAAATGACTCATGCCAACTTCCAGCTGAGTCAAGCCTTGGCAAAAGGGACATCACGGGACACAAAGTGGATCCCTCTCCCCAGAGAGGGAAGTCTCAAGGGATTACTATTTCAAGTGCCAGAGAGCAAGGAAACCACCAAGAACTTCTGACTGATGCAAGATCCCTTTTTCATGGGTCACAGCCGGCTTCCCCCTCCCCTCTGCCCCTACCATGGTTTGTGTCATGTGACTAAATATATCCCCAGAGGAAATCTAAGACGCCACCATGACAAAGCAGTTTCTCTTGAAGTGTCTTTGGTTCCTGGCCCTGCAGAACCAGACAATGGTCCTCAAAAGCCAAGGAAGGAGAAGAGAGGAAAAAGGAGAACCGGGTAGGCCCTTTTCAGTTTTCTCTTCCCTTTTGCCCTGGGTGCATCTGAGAAGCAGGCACATTTTGCTTTGAAGAAGACCAAGGGCACAAGGCAGCTTCAGGAAGAACATGAGAAGAGCCTGATGGATCTGGTCATTGGCCCATCTAGTCCAGCATCCTGCTCACACCGTGGCCAACCAGATGCCCATCATGAGAACTCAACAAGGAACATCTTAGCACAGGAGGATCCAAGCACAATTCTGAATCATAGAATTATGGAGTTGGAAGAGACCCCAAGGGTCTTCTAGTCCAACCCTCTGCAATGCAGGAATGTCAGCTAAAGAATCTCTGACAGACAGCGATCTAACTTCTGCTTAAAGACCTTCAAGGAAGGAGGTTATAACCTCCCCAGAAACAAACAATAACAAATGCTCAATAAAGCCCAGAGAAAGCCTGCCTTCCATGTAAACAAACCCCGGTGATGAAGTCATTTAGGGAAGTTCTTTCTCTATATTGGCTACTTTTAATTTTTGTGTCAGTTTTTTCCAGTAATGCTCTTTGCCAAATTGCATTATAACATTGGTCCATAGTTAATAATTGTAAAGCTTTCCATGTCTTGGCAATAGTTGTTCTTGCAGTGATTAATAGTTGTGTTATGAATTCTTTGTTTCTAATCTGCAATGTATCATGCATCATAATGTATCATAAGTTAGGTGGAGCCAGTCCTGGGGTCATGGAGATTGTCTGCCTTGTAATCAAAGATATTTCCAGGTACATTTTTCCAGAACTTTTCTATTGTTGGACACTCCCACCACATGTGTTGATATGTCCCTCCAGTGGGATGTCCTCTCCAAGATGTGGGAGAATTGATTGGTTTTATATAGGCTACACATCTAGGAATTAAGTTCCAGCTATCCTCAATTTCAAGGGCTCTTTCTCTGGGCGTTGCCAATATGGCCTTGTATGGTGATGTGTGTTTTCCCAGTAGTGATGTATGGAAGTGAGAGCTGGACCATAAAGAAGGCTGATCGCCGAAGAATTGATGCTTTTGAATTATGGTGCTGGAGGAGACTCTTGAGAGTCCCATGGACTGCAAGAAGATCAAACATATCCATTCTTAAGGAAATCAGCCCTGAGTGCTCACTGGAAGGACAGATCGTGAAGCTGAGGCTCCAATACTTTGGCCACCTCATGAGAAGAGAAGACTCCCTGGAAAAGACCCTGATGTTGGGAAAGATTGAGGGCACAAGAAGAAGGGGACGACAGAGGACGAGATGGTTGGGCAGCGTTCTCGAAGCTACAAACATGAGTCTGACCAAACTGTGGGAGGCAGTGGAAGACAGAAGTGCCTGGCGTGCTCTGGTCCATGGGGTCACGAAGAGTCGGACACGACTAAACAACTAAACAACAACATGGTGATTTGTCTGCAGTCTGTTCCAAGCCTCTTCTTCAATTTCTAAATCACAATTCAGTTCCCACCGCCTCCTCAAATTTTGCTGAGGACAAAACTGAACCTCTACAATAGATATATAGAAGCTAAGGTAAATGTAAAGGGACCCTTGACTATTAGGTCCAGTCATGGACGACTCTGGGGTTGCAGCGCTCATCTCACTTTATTGGCCGAGGGAGCCGGTGTACAGCTTCCGGGTCATGTGGCCAGCGTGACTAAGCTGCTTCTAGTGAACCAGAGCAGTGCACGGAAACACTGTTTACCTTCCCGCCGGAGTGGTACCTATTTATCTACTTGCACTTTGGCGTGCTTTCAAACTGCTTGGTTGGCAGGAGCAGGGACCGAGCAACGGGAGCTCACCCCACTGCAGGGATTCGAACCACCAACCTTCTGATTGGCAAGCCCTAGGCTCTGTGGTTTAACCCACAGCGCCATCTGCATTGCTATTAATCCTTTTATTATCTTTTCTTCCAGTATTATTTTTTCATATGTCATTAATTCTATCAGAATTTGTCTGGGAATTTGTTTAAAAAGACATTAAGTGGTAGGCTAACAGGCATGATATCTGAACATTTCCCAATTGTATTTGCTTTTCATTAATCTTTAAAGTAATATAGTTGTGTGTGTTTTTCTGCTCCCCTCTCCTCACCATTGCAGCGCACACCATGGATTTCTGACACCACCCATTACAATTTGGGCCACAGCTGAACTGTCTCTTTCAACACCTTGCTGGTACTCAATGACATGCTGAAAACATTTTGGTGAAACCATGAACTTGAACCTCAGATTGCAAACCTCCTTCCCCATTCAGCATGGACCTGCCCTTCCCTTCCTTGTTCTTCTGGTCCAGCTTGCTTGAACTTTGGGATTCCCCAAGGAGAAAAGAGGTAAAATAAGAGACTGAGATAAAAAGCATACTGTCAGAGACTGCTTCCAGGTCCCAGCTCACAGAAGACCAACGCTAGCCAGCAGAACTGTACAAAGTCTTTATTGAAGTTTAGTTCCCATTTTCAAACCCTAGCGTGCGTCTCTACGTCTAGACCCTAGACCAGCGAAGCCTCGTCTGAGTCTCCGCCCCCTGTACACCAGTTTAAGACTCTAGCCTTACTCCACCTTCTACGTTTCTCCTTCCGCCTCTGGGTCCTACTACCCCCCTGGGTGCCTTCCTTCCTGGACGCCTCGGAAGCGGACCCTTCGGACTCCTCCCCCTCTCTTCGGCGGGCTTTGGGACCCGGCTCCCTCTCCGGGCTGCTCATTGCGCCCCCCTCTTGTACATTTGAACTTGGCGCGCGCGCGCTGCCCCTGACCTTCCTTTTGACCGTTTCCTCGCTCTCTGATGCAGGCGTGGCTAACCCTGACTCATGTCCTTCCGCTGACGGAAAGCTGCCTGCTGCCGATGTTTGGGACTCCTCCCCCTTACTGCTCTCCGGTGGGGAAGCTGGTCCCGATTTCCAGCTGCTGCTCTCTGAGTCCCCTCTGGCCCCTCCTTCCTGGGGTGTTCCCTCTGGCAACCCCCTAGCTCTGACCACGGGAGCCCCTTTCTGTGAATCCTCTGATTCGCTGGAGAGACTTAGAGACCTCGGATGGCTATCATCGCTGACCTCTCCCTCGGATTCCTCTCCCTCGGTCTCTAATTCCTCCCTTTCCTGTCCCTCTGCTCCTGAACCCCTGACACATACGTATTAATAAATCTTTATTTCTTAGAAACTGGTAGGAATCCAGAACGCTGAAGTTGCACCTTCTCAGGCTCTCTTTCATCAACTTAGAGAGCCAGGAGTTTGAACAAAACATGGTTTTAAAATATATAAATTAAGATGAATAAATTAACACATATAAATAGGGGCATGGGACTGGATTAGTCCTGTAGCCACAGACTGGAGATCAACATGGGGGTTTTGCAAAGCTGCTTGGAAACAGATGGTTGTTTTATTTTGTAAAATCAATAAAACAAAATATAAAAATGCTACAAACCCCTTTTTCCGTGTTAGTGAACCAAAAAAATGAATGGAAGATAAAAAGGTTAAAGCAGAATTTTTTTGAGTTCGCTAACAAATGAAGGGGCCAGAATTTGAGAGGACTGGGGGAAGCCCAGCGATGCACCGAAGGGGCTGCTGAAGTTCAGGAGTGCCTTTTCCCAACAGTCTCTTCAGTTGATGTCAGGCAATATGATAGAGGTTGAGGTTGTGGGGTTTTTAATTCCGTCAAGGTAGTCCATAAGATCCTTGACCCACTGGGCATTTGGGTCAGCGCAGATTGATAGTCTGTTGTTGAATATAAACCTGTTAAGAAGAGAAACAGACATTCACCATGTGGCACTGAATGTGTCCTTTTCATTCTCCTTTAACCTGACCACCTCACTTCTCGTGGGTCAGGAGAAAAAGGTGGGCAGTTCTTCTTCTCCATCAGGCCCAGCCTGTGCTAGGGTGTAGAGATGAGGCATAAATTGGTTCTGCTTGTACTTTTAAAGTGGGCACTCAAATTCCAGCTTCCCAAACTGATACGTTCATCAGAACACAACTTGTTTTCATGAGTCACACTTCCCTGAATTTTGTAGCACAAAATTGCAATGCATATTTTACACACACACACACACACACACACACACACACACACACACACAGAAAAATATATGTATGCAATTCATTAGGAGGAAATTCCTTACAAAAATGCAAAATTTGAGGAAAAGACGCACCCGAATGTCTACAAGATTCCATTCAGACTTTAAAAAATATAAATAAATGCAAAACTGAGAGAAGCCAAAATTATCAGATTTCTCCACAGCTAGTGGGAAGTTGTAGCCAGTCTCTGCTGTGAGGTGACAATTTATCCATTTCGTCATAATTTTCTCCATCTCTCTGCTGCCTCCTCTTATCGTATTTTCCCTCACACTCAACTGGGCCCTTGCCTTTTGCCCAGAACCCAAAACTTACACAACAGAAGGCAGATTACATCTGCTGATGGCGCGGAAATAATTCTTCACAGTATTCTTTGGGAATATCTTCTTGGAATGCTTTGTTCAGCAGGGAGATGTATTCACCCCAGCTATAAGAGGTGGAGGGGAAGACCGGTATTGTCATTCATATACAAAATTCATAAAAAGAAATAAATGGGTATCACAAGAGACAATATCATCCACTTGACTGAAGGGTTACCCCCTCTTATCTTTACACTGAGGCACTTGCATTTGAAAACAGGAGTGGAGAGCATCAGGCCTGGGGTCTGAATGTGGCTCCTCAGGACTATCTATCTGGTCCTCAGGCACCCTCCCCAGACCATACCCTTCTCCTGCTCTCCACCTTCAGGACTGAAGTCACCAAATGAGGGGGGAAGAGATAAGAAACATTTCCAGAATTGAGGAGAGGATGTCAGGGGGGCAAATCAGTCCATGGTTAGCAGAAAGAGGAAGTTGGGTGCAATCAAGAGATGCACAGACCGAAGGAGGCTGATGGAGAGTGAGGCAAATTTCACAGGAAGAACCTTTCACGAGAAGGAGGGCCATTTCTACACACACTGACGTCCTACGATACAGAGGCAGGATGGCATGGAAAGGGTGCATCACTTGGGGCTTTTGAGTTCACGAAAAGGTAATGGAGATGGAGGGGCTCCCCTATGCAGAAAGGTTGCAGCGATCTTGTTCTTTTAATTTAGAAAAAAGGCGAGGAAGAGGTGTCATGATAGATGTTTATAAACTGATTCAGGGCAAGAAGAGAAAATTTTCCTTCTTCTCTAGAACAAGAACTAGACTAGAACTGGTTGAAATCCAACAATACTGAGTGTTGGACGATTTGCACAGATAATTGGAAGTACTTCTCCACACAGGACATAGTTCAAATATGGAATTCACTTTTGCAGGAACTCACTTTCATTAAGTTATAGAATTGCAGAGTTGCGAGGAACACAAAGGGCCTTCTACTTCAAACTTCTGCAATGCAGGAATCACAGTGGAATAATCCTTTCCATGCACAAACTGTTGCCTCCTTATGATCATCCATTACCTTTTCGTGAACTCAAAATTTCACAGGTTCTTCCTGTGAAATTTGCCTCATTCTCCATCAGCCTCCATTATCATTTAGCTTGCCTTTTCTCAACCTATTCCAAATCCACAGTAATAATAATAATAATAATAATAATAATAATAATAATAATAATAATAAATAATTTATACCCCACCTATATGGCTGGGTTTCCCCAGCCACTCTGGGTGGCTTCCAACAGAACATTAAAATACAATAACCCATTAAACATTAAAAGCTTCCCTAAACAGGGCTGCCTTCTGATGTCTTCTAAAAGTTTGGTAGTTATTTTTCTCTTTGACATCTGGTGGGAGGGTGTTCCACAGGGCGGGTGCCACTACCGAGAAGGCCCTCTGTCTGGTTCCCTGTAATTTGGTTTCTCGCAGTGAGGGAACCGCCAGAAGGCCCTCGGCGCTGGACCTCAGTGTCCGGGCAGAACGATGGAGGTGGAGATGCTCCTTCAGGTATACTGAACCGAGGCCATTTAGGGCTTTAAAGGTCAGCATCAACACTTTGAATTGTGCTCAGAAACGTACTGGGAACCAATGTAGGTCTTTCAAGACCAGTGTTATATGGTCTCGGCAGCCGCTCCCAGTCACCAGTCTAGCTGCCGCATTCTGGATTAGTTGTAGTTTCCGGGTCACCTTCAAAGGTAGCCCCACATAGAGCGCATTGCAGTAGTCCAAGCAAGAGATAACTAGAGCATGCACCACTCTGACAAGACAATCTACGAGCAGGTAGGGTCTCAGCCTGCATACCAGATGGAGCTGATAAACAGCTGCCCTGGACCCAGAATTGACCTGCGCCTCCATGGACAGCTGTGGGTCCAGAATGACTCCCAGGCTGCGCACCTGGTCCTTCAGGGGCACAGTTACCCCATTCAGGACCAGAGAGTCCTCCCACCCGCCTCCTGTCCCCCAAAAACAGTACCTCTGTCTTGTCAGGATTCAACCTCAATCTGTTAGCTGCCAACCAACCTCCAGACACTCACACAGGACAAAACAACTTTACATTAAAAAGACACAATATAAAATATGTGGAAAATTTAAAATCAGAAACCAGTTAAGTATTGTGGAACACCGTCTTTATAATTGCCTGTGTATGCCTGGCAAAATAGACACATTTTTATCAAGCATTTAAAATATGGAAAAGAATAAGCCTGCTGGTTCTTCTCTGGCAGAGGGTTCCACAGGACTAGGCTAAGGGAGCTGGGCATGTTTAGCCTGCAGAAGAGGAGGTTAAGGGGTGATATGATAGCCATGTTCAAATATATAAAAGGATGTCATATAGAGGAGGGAGAAAGGTTGTTTTCTGCTGCTCCAGAGAAGCAGACACAGAGCAATGGATCCAAACTACAAGAAAGAAGATTCCACCTAAACATTAGGAAGAACTTCCTGACGGTAAGAGCTGTTCGACAGTGGAATTTGCTGCCAAGGAGTGTGGTGGAGTCTCCTTCTTTGGAGGTCTTTAAGCTTGACAACCATATGTCAGGAGTGTTCTGATGGTGTTTCCTGCTTGGCAGGGGGTTGGACTCGATGGCCCTTGTGGTCTATTCCAACTCTATGATTCTATGATGACACTAAAAAAACACACCAAACAAACCACAAATGGATGTAGAAAACCAGACATAAGGCTGGAGAAACGAAAAACTGAGAGGAAACAAAACTGACAAATTAAGCCATCCATCGCTTTCAGTTTCAGTTCTGTACTGCAAGAAACAGCTGCGCTGATGTCTTGCACTTTCATGGACAACTTGCTCTGATGTTCTCCTTCCTGGAACAGCCTTCCTCTAAATCACAGAAATCCCTTTTCTGTATTGGCAGGACTTTTTCTTTCTTATTTACATGTTTGCAAACTCAGTGTGTTTGCTGTTGTTTTAAAAAGAATTAAATAAGTTCAGCAAACTCCTGTCTTTATGACACTCTGTTGTTCCTGAGTTGACACCTCCTACCCCCCAATCACATCCACTCTAAAATCCTGAATTGCAGAGGATGGCTCCTAAACTCACACTTGTACAGATCAGCATCCCCCTGATCACCTCTTTGGAACCTTCTGCTTCCATTGTTTTCAATTCTTGAACTCTCATTTTGGCCTGGGGGTGGGGATGGACATGGAAACTCAGCATTGGGCTCTGAGATCTTCAGGGGATGCCCTTTTCTCAACCTCATCACCCTCACAGGCATGCTTGGTGGGGACATGGGAGAGGGCCTTCTTTGGAATGCCCACCGTAGAGAAGGTCCTATTGGTGACCAGAAATAAAAAGATATTTTGCATCACTAAGAATTAGAACTTATAGGAATGGGGAGGGAAATGGAAAGGGAAAGAGGAAAAATATGTACTTCACACATGCTAGACTGGGCTGTAAACTATGGGCACTGTTCTACCATATGCCATTATCTACCATTATCTGTATAATCAATACATTCCCAACAGACTGCATAAACATTGTTTCTTTTGGCCTCTTGCTACTTTTAATTTTTGTGTCAGTTTCTTCCAGTAATGCTCTTTGCTAAATTGCGTTATACTATTGGTCCATAGTTAATAACTGTAATGTTTCCATGTCCTGGCAATAGTTGTTCTTGCAGCCATTAATGGATGTGTTGTGAGTTCTTTGTTTCTAATTTGCCTCATATCATGACGATACAAGTTAGGTGGAGCCAGACCTAGGGTCTGCACAGTAATCGTAGATATTTCTGTAAATACGTTCTCCCCTCCTGGGTTTCCAGCAACTGGTATTCAGAAGCATTGCTGTCTCCGGTTGTGGAGGCAGAGCACAACCACTATGGCTAGTAGCCATTGGTAGCCTTGTCCTCCATGAATCTGTCTTATCCTCTTTTAAAGACATACAAGTTGGGGGCCACAACTGCCTCCTGCAAAACATCATTGGATCCTGACATCACCAGTTCTAGTCTTATGAGAGAGGAAGGACAGTTTCCCTCTATCCACTCTCTCTATGCCCTGCTTCAGTTTATAAGCTTCTATTGTCCTGCCTCTTACACGCCTTTTCTCTAAACTAAAAAGACCAGAACTCTGCAAATAGGGGAGCCCCTCCACCCCATTGATCACTTTGGGTGCCCTTTTCTCAACTTTTTCCAATTCCACAATATCCTTTTTAGGTGAGGCGACCAGAACTGCTCACAGTATTCCAACTGTGGTCACACGATTTATTGGTATAATGGCATTGTGCTATCTGCAGTTTTGTTCTCAATTCCTTTGCCAGTGATGCCTAGCATGGGTTTTACCTTTTCCACAGCTGCTGTACTCTGGATCAATGTTGTCATTAAGCTACGTCCTCTGACCCCGAGGTCTGCCTTCTAGTCCTTCACCTCCAGCTCACACTCCATGAGCATAATGTGAAATAAATTTGTTTTTTTGCTCCAACATGCATCACTGTACGCTTGTTTACCTTGAATGGCACTTGCCTGCATCCCACACCCATTTTGCCTGGGGCAGATGGGAGAAGAGCAGGAGGAGGGGCTCTGATCCGTGGCTACGCTGTCCAGCTGAGCCAGGCCTTGGCAAAAGGGATATCACGGGACACAGAATGGATCTTTCAGCCCAGAGGGGAAAGTCTCAAGAGATTGCTATTTCAAGCACTGCTTGAGAGCAGAACAGCCACCGAGAACTTCTGACTGATGCAAGATCCCTTTTTCATGGGTCACAGCCGGCTTCCCCCTCTGCTCTGCCCCTGCCGCGGTTTGTGTCATGTGACTAAATATATCCCCAGAGGAAATCTAAGACGCCACCATGACAGAGCAGTTTCTCTTGAAGTGGCTTTGGTTCCTGGCCCTGCAGAACCAGACAATGGCCCTCAAAAGCCAAGGAAGGAGAAGAGCGGAAAAAGGAAAACCAGGTAGGCCCTTTTCAGTTTTCTCTTCCCTTTTGCCCTAGGTGCGTCTGAGAAGCAGGCACATTTTGCTTTGAAGAAGACCAAGGGCACAAGGCAGCTTCAGGAAGAACATGAGAAGAGCCTGATGGGATCTGGTGCCCCATCTAGTCCAGCATCCTGCTCACACCCTGGCCAGCCAGATGCCCATCATGAGAATTCAACAAGGAACATCCGAGCACAAGAAGATCCAAGCACAATTCTGAATCATAGATTTGTGGAGTTGGAAGAGACCCCAACGGTTTTCTGGCCCAACCCCCTGCAATGCATATATCCCGAGAGGAAATCAAAGACACCACCTTAACAAATCAGTTTCACTTCACTCGGGTTTGGGTTGGGAAAGGTTCCTCGAAAGCCAAGGCAGGAGGAGGGTGGGAAAAGGAGAACCGGAATGCCCTTCTTATTTTGCTCTTCCCTTTTGCCATGGGTGCTCATGAGAAGCCACATAATCTGCAGTATAGAGATAGAGATATAGAGAAAGAGGGATGATGTGTCAGTGGCTTTATCTTACCCAGGGCAAGCAACCTGCAAGCAAGCAAATATCCTGGGGTAAATTGTGCATAAAAATGCACATAATAGTAAACGTAGTTCATGTTGTTTGTGGCCATCCATCTGTCTCGAGAGACTATGGAGTGCATGAGCAGCCCTGAGGGTGCAAACCTGGGCAGTGTATATGGAGGTCCTGGGCTGCCCAGATGACAAGACCCCCCTTTTTGCCTCGCCAATGTGATCCAAAGGAAAGCAGAGCAATATGTTTGCAGGAATATGGCTGCAGGAATTGCTGGAAAGAGACGTACAAGGCACCATTCAACCATCTTAGGGACTCAGCTCTGGATTTGTGTAGGGTTTACTCCTTAGCCTTTTCTTCTCCCAAAGATGTCGCTCAAGGCAGTGGTGGTTTAGGGTCAGAGTTTTTCTTCTACTAAATGAGCTGCCTTCCCAGGTTAATGAGCCCCATCTCATTTCCCTCTAAAGCATGTGCAGATACTGCCTTAATGACCACCGGATCCACTATTGGTCTCATCCACTCATTCTGTTGGAGCCTGATGAAAATGCATCATTTTAGGAGAAATCGCTTTGCAAAATTGCATGCAAATAAGTATATAAGTAGAAGAAATTTACACTAAAATGCTGCCGGATTTTCATGAGGAACACGTTGCAGCTGCGGCAGGCCCCGCTGTGCCTTTCTGAGGGTGTGGTTGGCCCCGTTGGGCCTCCTCCTGCCGTGTGACATCACACGCATGTCATTCACGACACACATGTGGCGGGCACCCAGCGTGTCTGCCCCCTAACCCCCCAATCACAGCCACCCTATGTCAGGGTGCTGTTGACAGTTCCTGGCTATCTGCCCAGGAAATCAGAGATGCAGAGAAAGAGCGTTTCTGTTCCTTTATTTTTCCACAGTAACACAAGAAGACACAGGGGGAAACACCCTTATGCTCAAGCCAACGTTGCTTGGAGTGTCGTTCCACCACCACTTCCTAGTGACCAGACTCCTCCTGCTGCCTACGGTGGCTGCTAAGGGCCAACCTCCTCTGGGCTTTCTGTTCTGAGACACGCAGAGCATGTCTAGTTCTCAGGGAAGGGGGGGCTCTGACAAACTTTCCAGAGACACCGTTTCACTTGGCTGCTGCACGGATTTGAACACATACGACTCCTGCCTCTGTTCACTGCTACTTTGCTCCTGTTCTTCCTCACCCATTATTTCCCAACTCCTTTCCTCTTCTTCTGGGGTGTGACCTGTTTCAAACCACCAGTCCAGTCCAATACCTCATTCTCTTCCGCACCCATCCCCCTGGAATGCTCTTGGGGTGGCGGTCTCCACCGCTCCTCCTCACGCAAACAGAACATTCAACAGACTGAACAGCCAAATGCTCTTAAACACAAATCCCACCCTCTCTTTCACTGGTAGCAGCTTGCTTACGCACCCTGTCTCACAAAAATGAATATTAAACTGAAGTTGCAGGTGATGTGCAATAGGAAATGAGTCGTGAGAAGGCCTTGGCCTCTCCAGGTCAGCAACCTGGCCAGCAAAGGAACAAACCCATTTCCCAAGAGCCAGGATTTCCTTGTACCAAGCAGACATCTACAACAGTGTTTCCCAACCGGTGTTCCGCGGCACACTAGTGTGCCGCGAGACCTTGCCTGGTGTGCCGTGGGAGGGAGGCGGGCGAGTCGGGCGGCGAGAGGCGGGGCGGCGGCGGCGAGGATCCGCGTCGAGCCGGGGGCGGCTCCGCGGTGGTGCCGCCGAGGTTTCTCTCTCCATTCTCCCCTCACACACACACAGAGGAAATAACACAGGATCAGCTGACAGGACCCGGCCAATGGGGCGGCGGTGGGGCAGCGCGCGCAAAAGGGAGGAGCGCGAGACAGCGGACGAGGAGGAGGCCGGCATGTCCGGGCAGCAGCAGCAACAACAGCAGCAGCAACTCCGGGCGACAGCTCCTCAAGCCCCGGGCAAACCTACTCCCTCACCGGCCTCGGCCGCCCTCCTGCTCCACCCGCCGCCGCCTCACCCACCGCCGCCGGCGACCTCGGCCCCGCCGCCGCCCCCTCCTCCGCCCGCTATCGCCGCCACCACCACAACAGCCGCCGCCACCTCAGCTGGGCCCATGCCTGCCGGGAGCGGCGGCGGCAGCAGCAGCAGCAGCGCCCCGGCGCCTTTCCCTCACGGTGGCAACCCGGCCCTGAACGAGCAGGAGAAGGAGCTCGTGCGTCCCTCCCGGCGTGACGCTGCGCGCTGACGTCACGGGGCTGTAATGGTGGTGTGCCTCGATATTTTTTTCATCGAACAAGTGTGCCTTTGCCCAAAAAAGGTTGGGAAACACTGATCTACAACATGGTGCTGCCTCTCTCAGCTTCACCAGGTCAGCTTCCCTGAGGGCCAGGAGCTCCCTGTACCAAGGACACGCCCCCCCCAGCTGCAGTCCAGCAGTCAGAGAGTCATACGTGGCACTTTCTGCAGGAGCTATGAAGCCTAAAGAGAGAACGTTGGAGGAGAAACCAAGGCTTGCTTACTGTTCTGTGACATTTTGATTGATCTTGATGAAGTGTGGGTTTGGAGGTTCATTTCATGGAACATCAAAAGCTTCCCTTGCATTCCTCACTACACTGTTTTTTGAGGATTGTATAACTACCCACTCCTTTCAGTAAAAAAAGGTCAAGGACCCCTGACAGTTAAGTCCAGTTGCAAACGACTCTGGGGTTGTGGCACTCATCTCACTTTACTGGCTGAGGGAGCCGATGTTTGTCTGCAGACAGTTTTTCCGGGTCATGTGGCCAGCATGACTAAGCCGCTTCTGGTGAAACCAGAGCAACGCATGGAAACACCGTTTACCTTCCCCCCAGAGTGGTACCTATTTATCTACTTGCACTTTGACGAGCTTTCGAACTGCTAGGTTGGCAGGAGCAGGGACCGAGCAATGGGAGCTCACCCTGTCGCTGGGATTAGAACCATCAACCTTCCGATCGGCAAGCCCAAGGCTCAGTGGTTTAGACCACAGCGCCACCTGCATCCTTTCAGTAAAGGTAAAGGTAAAGGTACCCCTGCCCGTACGGGCCAGTCTTGCCAGACTCTGGGGTTGTGCGCTCATCTCACTCTATAGGCCAGGAGCCAGTGCTGTCCGCAGACACTTCCAGGTCACGTGGCCAGCGTGACATCGCTGCTCTGGCAAGCCAGCGCAGCACACGGAACACCGTTTACCTTCCCGCTAGTAAGCGGTCCCTATTTATCTACTTGCACCCAAAGATGCTTTCGAACTGCTAGGTTGGCAAGCGCTGGGACCGAACGACAGGAGCGCACCCCGCCACAGGGATTCGAACCACCGATCGGATCGGCAAGTCCTAGGTGCTGAGGCTTTAACCCACAGCGCCACCTGCGTCCCATCCTTTCAGTACCTTTCCCCAAAAGAACATGTTTGACCAGTAGTTATTGCAACCTTCAGGGTTTCACTGCTTCCTTCAAGGCAACAGGGACCAGCCTTCTTCTCACTCACCTCCTGGACCCAGTTGTCCAATCCCCTTTTGAAAGCCCAGTAGCCAAGGAAGACAAATATCAAACATCCAAGTGGGTTGGGCTGAGGTGTGTGCATGTCCTTCTCCTCCCTCCCCATCTACAAGAAGAAGGTTCAGCTGTGGAGGCAGACGGGGGATCTGTGCAGCACTGAGAGCAACTGACTTGAAGGAGAAAAGTAAGAGGAATCTCTAGCATAGCAGATCCACAAATTCACCTTGGAAGAAGAGGAGACTACAAGGTAAGATGGAAAGTGAAGGGAACCCCATGAATACAGGACAGAATTGCGGAAGGTCCGGAACTAAAGAGAGGCAAACAAACCCAAGCCTTTCTATGTGGGGTTACCTTGTGATGAGAAGAGCCTTTAACTCTGGGAGGAATAGAGGACTCTGTAACCTCCCAGTGAATGAGAAGAGCTTCGCAATCTCTGGGGGTAGTTGAGCCCAAAGATCTTACACTGAAGGGGAGCCAGAAGGACTGAAAAGAATAATGAGCCGCCCCAAAATCCCTCCTCTCTCTCCCCTCTCCCAACACAGATAGCAATAGTACGTTGGCACTGGGGAAGCACTGCAGAAAAAACCAATCTAGCAGGATGAATCCTGCTTGGGCTGGGCTATTCTTGTGTTAAGAACAGACCAAGGAAGGCACCAGCAAGAAACCCCCAGTCCGAAGGGGTCCTCAGCTTCTCCAGATCAGCCACTTTGGACTCAGGGGAGAAAACACATTTCCTGAGAGCCAGGAGCTCATTGCAACAAGGACGTCCCCAGGTTTCAGGGGACCCTGTCTGCTTCTCGGTGGCCTCAACCTGTGGGGTGTCCTTTTTGTCCTCTGAGGTTAGCATCATGGAACCTGAGAGTCCCGGGGATGGTCCTTAAATCTGTTCTTCCTCTCCAGGCAGCATGAAGACCTCTGGAGCTGCCCTCGTCTTCCTCCTTCTTGTGGCTATTCCATGTGAGTCCAATTCTTTCCTCTCCCCTGGTAGTTGTCTTACCAGAGTTGGGACTTCCACTGAAGGGTGTCATGCCACTCCCTGGGCCCTGATGGACTTAGGGGTGCTCTGAAATGAGGAGCCCCAAGACGGGCCCTTCCTCTCTGACTCAGACCCACCCCTGCTCCATTCCCCTGGGTCCTGCCCCTGGATCCCACTGGAGGATTGGCACTGAAAACTTTTAAGGCAAGATGGGAAACCACTTTCAGATGGGGGGGGGCTTCCCTTGTTGGCCACCTTCCTGGGGCCGCATGCCCAGTGGCACTGAGTGTAGCCACCCACAAAAGTGGGGCAGAGCAACTGATATAACCCATGAATTCCAAGCAGGGGGGGAAGGGAGGTGTTGTGGTTTTAGCCCAGCCCTCAGTTATTTCTCCCATTCCACAGCAAGGGTGCTTTCCAGACAGGCACAATCACTCAAAGCAGGGGCAGAGGAGGACTAAGGAGAGGCAAGGCCCATGGAGGGCGCTCTGCATTCCGACCCACGACTTGAGGCTCCCCTCCCCTGGTTTTCAGCATAGGATCATAGAAGTGGATGGGACCTCGGGTGCCATCTTCTCCAACCCCCTTCAGTGCAGAAATAGCAGCTCAAGAATCCCAGACAGGTGGCCTGAGTTCAAAAGCCTCCAGCAAAGCAGACTCCTACACCTTCCAAGGAAGTCTGCTCCACTCCAGTGTCTGCCACTGGAGTCTCAGATTTCAGCAGCACCCTGCGCAACGCCAAAATTCTGCGCCCACCTTGCTTCTCATGCTCCATTGTAAATCATAATTGTGGCATTCTCAGCAGTGCCCCCAAGGCTCCATGCCCGCTGAGACCATGCTCCCCTACATCCACCTCTGTCCACTGTCAGTGAGGAAGCACTGAAAAACCAGTGGGAGTCTATAAACTGTAAAATGTATTATTATTAATTTTTTAGGGTCAGGGGAAGTCTGGGGGGAGGGAGATAAAGAGGCTTGGCGGGGGGAGTGGAGTCAGCATTTCAACCAAAGGCTTGAGGCTCCCCTTTCCAGCTTGTTCAGCTTAAAGTCCTCCATGCAGAGGCAAGGGGTGGGGAGTGTCCAGTGATGCTTCAAGATGACCAAAGCAACTCACCTCCCTGAGCAAGAGCTATTAAGTATCCCGCAAAAGCAGTCAATCAATAACAGTGCCTGCCTTCTCCTGCTTTCAACAGCTGTGGTATCCAAAAATTCCTGCTGCGCCACATATGCCAAGAAACAATTCCCAAAGCACCAGATAAAGGAATATTGGTACCTCACCTATCCATGCAGGCGTGATGCTATAGTGTAAGTTCTGAGGTTGGGGGAAGGGGTGCAGAAGAGAGACATAAAATCAGAAAGATAGGGAGAAATTGTCACCTTGGAACAGGAAGTGACTCCACTTTGAAAAACATTCAGGAGTTTTAGTAAAGGTAAGAGGTAACATGATGGAAGTGCGAAAAATTATGACCGGCATGGTGAAAGTGGAAAGAAAAAATGCTTTCCTTCCTCTTTCATAACACTCGAAATTGTGCACATTCCCTGAAATTGAATGTTGGAAGACTCAGGGCAGATCAAAGAAAGGACTTCTTAGCATAGCAGAAAGTCTAAATATGGAACTCATTCCCCCAGGTGGCAGTGAAGCTTGGATGGCTTTAAAAGTGGATTAGACAAATTCATGGAGCAATATCGATGGCTGGTAGCCATGATGGCTATGGGCTGCCCCTACAGTCAGAGGCAGCAATGCCTCTGAATACCAGTTGCTGGAAATCACAGGAGGGGAGAGGGGGCTGCTGCTCACATTCTCCTTGCTGGTTTCTCACAGGGATCTGGTTGGCCACTGTGAGAGCAGGAAGCTGGACTAGATGGGGCATTGGCCTGATCCAGCAAGTCTCTTGTGATGTTCTTGTGTTCCCATGGGATCTGCTACGATGCCCAGCTAGGGATGGATGAAACTCTCCATTTCACATTTGCCTGGTTTTACAGTCTTATGTTCAGTTTGCCCAATTTAAATGAAGGTCTTCTAATCTACATGCATTTCTGCAAGCTGCTTCCCCACAACAGGAAGTATTTTTGCACCTGATTTTTCCCAGTATGAACATATCTGCATGTTCCAATTTGCTGAAAAGCTGAATGGCAAAATTCAGAGAAACATGAAATTTTGGAGGCAAGCCACATCTTGTATTGGATTTGGAAGTGTGAATTTGATAGGTAGACATTAAGTTGGGAACAAAATTAATTTCTCTCCCTCCCCCCCCCGCCCTTTACACCCCCTTACAATGGCAGGACGTTTGAAAAATGAAAGCTTAGAGTCTTGGCACCAAATGCAATGACACCATCCTAAATCCGGTCCTCTCTGTAGCACATTGTCAATGCCTGCTTTCCCCCCTGACAGATTCAAATTCAAGAATGGTAAGTTGGGCTGTGCTAATCCAGACGAAGAATGGGTGCATGATCTTGTGGCACATGTGGATAAGTTGTATGAACGTCCTTCTCCTGACAACTACTGACCCCTCAGAAGGAAAAGCAACCCCTGAACCTCAACAACTTCTTTGCTGTTTTGGTGAACTTCCTTTCTGCCTATCTCTCTCCACCTTCAAAAACAAAATGACTCCTTAATGGCTGGACAGAGTCTTCATCCAAGGGTCTCTGTGGATATCAAGGGAGTTTGTCAAATGCCCTTTTCTTAGTTAAGTGTACTTGCCTGGCATAACTGGCATTGTTTCAGGGTTTCTGTTCATGCAAACAATTGTCTATTTACAAGCAGTTTTGAAAGACCAACATGCAGTGCAGGACAAATCTAGTTCCATACCCCTTAGTGCATGTGATTTACATGCTAACTACCAGGTCTACCCAAAAAAACATTTTTGCTTCTGCACTGATGTAAAAGAGCTTGCGAACATATAACTGCTTCATATTGTATACCTGCTTCGACTACCTGCCCTTCCTCTGCTCTGAGTATGCTTGCAGATCAGTTCTCCTGTTGGCTTCCAAAAATAAAGATGCAAACTGCTTTGTGTCGCTCTGAGTCTTTTTCTTCTCTGGTAATCCCACAATGAGGCGGGTTGGACTGGGAAAGGGTGGAAGGGGAGAGGCAGGTCAATCCCAGACCGGGAGGGTAATGTTGCAGTTATTAATATTGCACAGCTTGAAGCAACTGGATGTATAAAAAACTGACTCATTTTGAAATAAAAATTGTCCAGACCCATAAATATGATTCAAAACCTTACGAACCAGAGCCTCTTCAAAACAGCTATAAAAAGAAATCAATAATACATCCAAGTAGTTCCATAAGACATATAGTTGTCCAAGCATAGGCTCAGCATCATGTTAGAAATACAACTCCGAACAGGCCTAGAATCAAAAGTCTCTCTTCATACAGTATCCATTAGCCTGGAGCTTTATTCTCTTCCGGAGAGACTCATTTCCACATATTTCTCCCACTGTGTCTTGGAACAAAAACCCCCCACTAAACACAGCTCCCTTCAAAATGGCAATTTGCAATTCAGTACCTTAATCATGTGATCTAAGGTTAATCACTCACTTGTAAGAGCAGAGAACATCAACAGTGAATCATTAACTTAGCTAGAAGCTTAGAGACGTTGACAGAAGAACCCCCCAAGCTGTTTACAATGAAGAATTTAAAAGTTCTGCTTGTTTTAGAAATCACAAAGATTTAAAAAAACATTTACATGCATGTTTCAGATATTTTAAAACCCTGCGATTTAAAAAATAATTTTACATACTAAAATTGCATGTTAAAATGACGTGTCTTGCACGATGAAAGAAAACAATGTAGAGAACCCCTTTGTTGTATCCCTGATCTCTGATGGTGATGGAGGAACTTAGGATCTGAGTAGGCTGATTTGGGAGCAGGGTGTCCTACAGGTCCCGGGGTCCCAAGCCATGAAGGCCTTTGAATGGACAACACCATAAGAACATAAGAAGAGCCTGCTGATCAGGACAATGACCCATCTAGTCCAGCCTCCTGGTCTCACAGTAGACAACCGGATGCCTGTAGGAAACCAGCCAGGATCAAGGATTTAGACAAAAGGTTGTTGGAAGACTGTTCTGTCCTGGCTGATTAGCACTGTCAAAACTAAAAATAACAAAACCTGTGTCTGGAGTGGCCCCCAGCTTCTCCTGGTCAGCCAACTTGATCCCAAGGGAACAAAGTCATTTTCTGACGGCCAGTACACCCCCAAAGCTACAGTCCAGCAGGTAGAGAGTCTGACGTGTCACTTTCTGCAGGATCCACATAGTGGGCAGTCTTCAAAGGGAGTGTAGGAGCAGAATTCTAAACCTTACTCATTATTTTGTGACGTTTGGATTAGATACCTTCCAACCGTCCTGATTTTCCAGGGAAAGTCCCAGAATCATGAAAGCCATATCAGCTTCTGATTTAATCCTGGAACATCCCTGCTTCTACTCCCTTGGGCAGCGTTCTCCCTTGGGCAGCTTGAAGCAGCTGCTGGAAAGTGGGCAAGTCGGAGGAGAGGCCACTGCCACTGAGGTCCAGCCCCACATGACCCATGAGCTCTGAGGGGCAGGCAGAGGGCAGGGCTGCCCTGGGTGGGAAGAAAGGGGGAGCAGAGCAGAGTGGAGTGGGAAAGACAGGAAAAGTAAATTAAGGAAGTTAACCTCAGCAGTTCACATTGAGAGTAGAAAAACCATCAGTACATGAATTAAAAAATAATTTAAGCCATTCAGGTGTCAAAATTCTCATCTCCACTTGAAATAGACAAAATTTCAAAAGGAGGGTGTTTCAAGACCCCTGCCTCTCCCTGAAAAGGCAAATGCTTTCAGTCTTCTGTGAAGATCAATTTATTCCCTCCAGCTGAAGTTCTCAAAGCAGACAGTCTATAAACAGACACCAGGAGGTGCTGTAGTTAAAGACATGGCCATTCAGCCTTCACCTGGCTGCAACACAGAAAAAGCAATATATGATCTAGTCTAATGGACCGATCAGCCCACACAAACAGGCTGAGATTGCTTCGTAACAGGCAAGCTTCATTGACCTCAAGGGAACAATCTCATTGCTTAAGGGTCTGGGGCTCCTTGTACCAGGAACACACTCACAGCTTCAGTCCAATGGCCAGAGAGTTGGACATGTCCCTTTCTGCAGAATCCACAAAGTCTGAAGAGGGAGCATGGGAGGAACATCCCAAGGCCTGCTTACTGTTCTGTGACATCTTGATTGGTTTTGATAATGGTACCTATATGAGGAAGGTGTGGCTGGGGAAGGAGACGGAGGGTCAACACAACTGACTTTGATGGTGAAAGGTGGGACAAATCTGTAGCTCACCAGACCCCTAAAACTGAACTTGGAGAAGGAGGTGATTACCTGTACCAGGTAAGAGGGAAAGCGAGGGGACCTCCAGAAATATAGGACAGAATTGTGAAAGGTCTATAGCTAAAAAGTAGTAGACAAGCCCAATCCTTTATATGTTAGATGGTGAAACAGACTCCCTTAGAAAGCAGTGGGCCTGGACCTGAACCTTTTGGTGCCAGAATTCTCAAGCACTGGGGCGGGAAAACTCTCTGGGGGGTCTTCATCAACCCAGAGGGTCCCCCTCAAGGGCATCCTCAGCATTGATTTCACAAGAATGCTCCTGATCCTGGACCTGTGGGTGTCCTGTTTGCCCTTTGGGGACTCTGTGCCTGGAACCAGATTGGGGTTGGGGATGGTATGCAAAGGGACCCCGGGAGGAACTTTAGGTGTTGAGGATCACAGAAGCCCAGGTTGCTCCTGGAAAGGTCCTGAAATCTCCTCTTCCTCTCCAGGCAGCATGAAGATCTCTGGAGCTGCAGTCAATTTCCTCCTTCTCCTGGCTACTCCACGTGAGTTGATTCCTCTCCTCTCCCTTGATAATTGTTCTAGGAGATTTGGGACTCACACCAGAGTTGATGGTGTTCATTCCATGGGCTTGATGGTCCTGGGGGATGGAGATCAGATGGAGCAGGAATCAGATCAGATTATATCAGGCAGGCGCCTTCACTGTACTCTTTTGGGCTCCTGCAAAAATAATTTTTGTTTAGACAAGCCCGGCCAAAATTGATCCGAGTTTTAAATCCATTTGTAATGTGTTGTTGTTTTAACTTTTAAAAAGTATTAAATTGTTATTCATTTTTAAAATTGATCGTTTTATTGCTTTATCCCTTTTTGTAAAGAGCTTTGAGGGCTTGTTTGTTTTCTTTTTATGACCAATTAGTGCATAAATCTTATGAAATAGATCAGCCAGTGTGGTCACTGTTCAGGACCTAATATGTCTGGTAACTCAACCATGATGTTTGCTCTTCTCAGCCCTTACAGGTCGGCGGACCCCCGCTCCCGGCTGCTGCCTAAGCAACTCTAAAGTTCCAATCCCAAAGAGTGAAGTCGAGGATTATGCCCTCAGCCGGCCTTACTGCCTGCGTTCTGTGGAGTGAGTTTTTGGGAATGGGCAAAAGGCAGGAGGGCTGTTGGCCAATTAGCGGGGAAGGGGTTGAAGAAACATGGTGAACGAAGGGTTAGGCATTTGGGGGCCATTTGTTTGTTTGTTTGTTTGTTTGTTTGTTTGTAAGGGGAAGGCAGCAGAGAAGCCAGAATAGAGACTGAGATAATTAGGGGGTCGGAGGGAAGAGCAGGAATTAGCTCAGTGGTAAGAGCATCTGCGTGGCATGCAGAAGGACCCGGCTTCAATCCCCAACAGCATCTACAGTAGGGCTAGGAAAGACCCCTGCGTGAAAATGCTGGAGAGTGCCTGCCAGTTAGGTAGACATTACTGAGCTAGATGGAGCAAAGGTCTGACTCATCAAAAAGCAGCTTCATTAGCTGAGACTGGCTTTGTTGTTACGGTTTCATTCAGTTTTCCAGCATTAAGTTCAACACTTGCAGATGTTATGGTGCCCTCTTGCTCCGATATATATGCATTTTTTGCAAGCAAATCCCTCAGTGCAGAGTGTGCGTTTGGAACATCATTTTCACTAATACAGATATTTTGTGTCCATTCTTTAATGGGAGAAATATATGGAAAAATTCAAAGCAATTTTTGAAAGCAAGCTGTGTTCCAGCAGGCATACTGGCTTGGGAAGTGGGAATTGTGTAGGTGAGCATTCAGGTGTGAGCAGAACAAATTTCTGCCCCATCTCAGTGCCTTGCATTGTGGCAGGTGTACTGCCCAATTAAAGTGGGGACCTTGGGCTAATGGAGAATTAAAAGGGTATACTCAGTGGCTGACTGTGGGTGCTTGCTACTTTCTCTGACAGGTTTCATCTCAAGCATGGTAAATTCAGGTGTGCTGACCCGGATCAGCCGTGGGTCCATGAACTCATGGAATACATAGACAGCCTTGAAGATAACTGCATCTGAAACTGGCACCAATTGCAGAGCCCTTCCTAGGAGAAGCTACCCTGAACCTCAGCAACACCATGGCTGCTTTGCTGGACTAACTTTCTCCCTCTCTCTCTTTCTCCCTCTCTCCCCCCCTCCCCAAAGTTTTGGCCCCTTCACACCGAACAGAGTCGTAGGCCCTGTCAGCACTATGCATTTAAATCAGGATCATACCACTTTAAACCATACCCTCCAATGTTCCTCAGATGAAAATAGGGACATTTCTCGCTCTGAAGTTGACACGTGTCCCTTTCTTACCTCGGTACAATAGACATCATGATGCACAACTGTCCTGTCTTTACCGGGACATTCCAGAATTGCAGAAACTGCCCCAGCTTCTGATTCCATCCTGGGATGTCCCAGGATTTCAGGCAAGGGGGACCAAAAGACATGTGTGTTTTGGTTCCGCACCTTTGCTTGCTGGTCAGTTGCTGCCCACCACAGGCAAATGAGGAGGGCCACAGCTTCCTGAAGAACAGTGCTGCTTCTGGAAGGAAGGCACTGTGGCCCTCCTTGTGCATGTGGGGGGGCAAGTAGCCCCCACCAGCACACGGGTGAGCAGCGATGAATGGTGGCACACATTGGCGGGGGCACACACACATGAGCTGGTAAGGTGGCAGCCAAGCGAGTGGCGGCAGGGGGGTGGGTGGGGTGTCCCAATTTCTTCTTGGGAACTGTTGGAGCTTATTTTGGGGGGTTTCTGTTTGTGCAAACAACCATCTACTACCCTACCAGAAACTTTGAAAAACCACCTTGTTGATTTCCAGACTGTGGCTCTGAAACAGATCCAGTTCCCTATCTCATTGTACGTGATAATTTACATCTTTAAGTACTTTTTTAGCTCTAACAATTATTGGTCAAAAAATCCTAACTGCTATTTTATCTATATGCTTTCTTTAATCCTGGTCTGAGACTGTAATAAAGTTCATTCATTTATCTGTCTCACTGTCAAACAGCTTTAAAGTTCTTCCTAATGTTTAGTTGGAATTACCATTCTTGTCATTTGAATCCAATGGTTCTGCTCCCACCCTCTGGAGCAGCAGGAAACGAGTTTCCTTCATCTTCTGTGTGACAGCCCTTCAGATATTTGAAGATAACTTTCACCTTTCCATCTTCTCCAGGCTGAACATACCCAACTCCCTGTGGCCACTCCTTAATTTTTTAAAAATAAGGAATGGAGAAAATTTATAACTTATCTTAAAGACCAGGATTGGAATATCACTTGTAGTTTAAGAGTGAATTCTGGATACCATGGAGATGCAAAAGATCTGGACTACCATAAAAGATGAGGAAGGAAATGATAAATAACAGGACCTACAAAGGGGAGGATGGAAGTCCAGGGGATTCATTGGAATCTTGTTTTGATGATTTATGTTTTATACATCTCTGTAAAATTTTAATTTGAAAAACCAAATAAATAAATTTATTTAAAAAATAAAAAAAATACAATAGGTTGCAATAACTGCCAACCAGTGACACTCTTTAAGGGCAAGGTACTCAAGGGAGTGGGTGATAGACAGTCCCCCAAAAAGTGGGAATAAAAGGAACATCTTGTTCTTGATAAGAAGAATCCAATAGCCCACGGTCAGGCAATAACTTTATCAAGACCAATCAAAATGTCACAGAACAGTAAGCAAGACTTGGGGTTTTCCTCCTATGCTCCCTCTTCAGGCTTCATGGATTCTGCAGAAAGGGACATGTTCAACTCTCTGGCCACTGGGCCGAAGCCATGGGTTTGTTCCTGGTACAAGGAGCTCCAGACCCTGAAACAATAAGTTTGTTCCATTGAGGTCAAAGTGGCTTTCCTTAACCAAGGATCAAGCATGCATAGGAATTGTGATAGGATGTGGGTTGGGGTGAGTGCAGGCCCTGCCCTCACCTGCCTATCTATAAGGGGAAGATGCAATTGGAGGAGGAGGAGGATTGGAGGAGACAGAGGTTCAGCGCAGCACTGAGAGCAACTGGCTTTGAAGGTGAAAGGTAGGAGGACTCTGTAGCAAAGGAGTTTGTTCCAAAAACTGACCTTGGAGAAGGAGGCAGTTACAATGTAAGTGGGAAGTATTCTGAGAAGAGGAACACAGTGAACTCAAGAAATTCAGAACAGAATTATGGAAGGTCTGGAATGAAAACGAGGCAGGCAAGCCAATCCTTTCTATGTGGGACTGTCCTGGGATACAAAGAATAGCCATCACTTGAGGGCATCCATCCAAGCTTTGCATTCAACTGATCAAATACTGGCTTCCAGGTAGATCTCTGCTTTCTCACACAGGGTGACAAACCCAGTAGCTTTCTAAGACTAAGCTCCTGCCACTTGGGAACTAAGCCATTTCATACGAGACCCACCATGTGAAATACTCTCCTTATTGAGAGTTGGAGGTCACCAATGGTATTGTTTTCACCATCAGTGAAACACCTGTTTGTTTACCCAGCCTTTTACCAACTGCTAGTAAAGGTTCCCAGAAGTGTCTTCGGACAGCGCTGGCCCCCGGCCTCTTAAGTGAGATGGGCGCACAACCCTAGAGTCTGTCAAGACTGGCCCGTACGGGCAGGGGTACCTTTACCTTTTAGTAAAGGTTCCCAATTGCCTTTGGGGCCTTTGTTGTTTTCACTTCTAAGTACTGTTTTTTAGAGATTACTGTCATGTTTTATGATGTGAACCACTCTGGTATTTTTTGATAACAAAAAGCAGTATATAAATTGTGAAAATTAGTTAATTAGTTAATTAAACCCTAAGATCCAGATGGGGGGGCCATAAGTCAGATGAACAGAGGACTTCACTGTATAAGCCTGATTGGCAGTAGGAATACTGGGTATTTATTTATTGATTGATTGATTGATTGATTTTTTATTTTTTTTATTTATTTGCAACCCATCTGACTGGGTTGCACCAGTCACTCTAGGCAGCTGCCAACAAATTAAAACACAGTAAGATATCAAACATTGAAAACTTCCCTGTATAGGGAACTTCCCTATAAAAATGATCCCACCTTGCAGAAAAAAGAGTCTTGCAATAAATTGCCCTTCAGGAAAACATCAAAGACCTGAGTTTCTCCCAGCAACTGAAAGGCTAAAGCGGAATACAGTTTAGACTCATGCCTCCTAGACCACACCAAACCACAACTGCTAGCAGAGGCGTTCCAGGGATTGCTTACTCATGAGTAGGCTGCTTACTCGTGAGAAGGCCCCTTTTACTCAAGTGTTCCATGGTGACTTGGATATGCATGCTGTGCCGTTGCTTTTTGTCTTAACCCTGGCCTTCTGAAAGACCAAGGGAGGGGGAGAGAGGGAGAGATTCATAAAATCATAGAATTGTACAGTTAGAAGGGATACCCACAGGGCATCTAGCCCAACTCCTTGCAAACTCCTACTCTGTCAGCTCCAGGGCTTCTTAAGCAGGTCTCTCAGCCTGGAAGGCCTGTGAAGAGGTTCCTTAGCATTTGTTCAGAGGGGACCCTGCCTGCTCCTGGATCTGTGTCCTGGTTGTCCTCTGAGGACTCAGTGTCTGGTATTGGGTCAGAGCTGGGAACGGCATCTCAAAGGAGAGGTGGGAGGAGCTTTAGGTGGTGAGCATCACAGAAGTGGAGGAAGCCTCTGAAATGGTCCTGAAATCTCCTCTTCCTCTCCAGACAGTATGAAGATCTCAGGGGCTACTGTTGCCTTACTCCTTGCTGTGGCAGCTCTGCGTGAGTCAACCTGACTTTTCAATTTGTACAGTACTATACATTCCAGCCACAAAATAATAATAATAAACAACCTCTCATAATCATCACAGTATGAGGATGCATTCCACCGCAAAAAGCCACCAGAGGAAGGGACAGAATCATAGAAGGGTAGAATTGAAAGGAGCCACCAAGTGTCCTCTAGTCCAGGTAGGTCCAACAGGTAGATCGTGATCTACAGGTAGATCACTGGACGCATGTGGTAGATCACTGGTAGATCACTGGCTCTTCCCCCCTCCCCAAAGCTTTCCTCCTCCCTAAAAGAAGCTCAACAACTTTGACCTGAACCCCCAAAAAGGGGGTTGATCACTGCCAGTAGATCACAGTCTCTTGGGAGTTGGCCACCCGTGTTAAGTCCAACCCCCTGCAGTGCCTGACAGATGGACACCCAACCTCTTCTTAAAAGCCTCTGAGGAAGTGAGGCATCAGGCATAAGCCTGCATTTTATTAATGTTTGATCAGGGCTTGTATATTAAAGAGGGCTTAGATTTTTAAAAGTTTCACGCCAGGCAAGAAGGCTAGCTGCTTAAGAAAACACTGACAGTGTTTTCTTCCTAGACAAGGGGCCCCTTGATTGATAGCAGAAAACAATTCTCAAAGTCGTAAAAGCTGAAATTACAGACTGAGAGCAGGACATTGACCTACATGTTACAGAAGATAACAAAGGCAGAGATAAACATAATTAGGAATGAGTAAAAATGATACCATGAGCCTCTCTTAAACCTTGAGCTGTATTTTCTAAGGCCAAGAGCAATGGAGAAGCATCTAGCTGGCAGAAAAAGAGCATTTCTGGGAAGTCTTTTTTAAAGGCAGTTTCTTTCTTAAACTGAGAGAGTTAAGAGAGCAATAAATATTGGGAACAGCTAAAGAGGAGAGCAGATGGCTGAAGGGGGGGTAAACTGAAAGGGTTCCTTTTAAAACCTGTTTTTTTTTACTGAGTTCCTTCCTTTCTATTTTGAGAAGCTTTATTCTTTTAAAAGGTTACCTATGATAATGTATGAAATATATTAGCTTAAATATATTGGCTTAAATGTAATTATGCAAAGGATTTAAGAAATGCTAGATTTTTATTTCATATAGTTGTAAGAGTTGTATTTATCCTGAAATTAAGTCAGTCACCAGCCTAGCCCCCTGCTAGACAGGAAGACGCCATCTGGGCGCTCCTGATATATGGTTGTCAGACATTTGTTTAGAAACCTTCAAAATGAAGGAGATCTTTCAATGTTGATGTGAAACTCAAGATCCTTGACATATGTTTAAGATAAAAATTTAAGATTAACCATTTGTTTTAGAAGGCAATAGGGCAAGAGGTGAGCTGGTAATTAATATTCCTTGTTGAGACACATGTAAGATATATTACTACTTATTTGTCATTTATAGATGTAACAATATATAGCTCTTTGTGCTCCATATAAGGACAGGAGGATGTGGGTGTATCTTTTGTGATTGGATATAGCAGGCAGCCAATAGGAAATCCAACCAGGCTGATTGGACAGATGCAGCCAAGGAGGAGCAAAGGGGGCTGGATTAAGGGAATATAAGTGCTGGCCATAATGGCAGGAGGCCAGGCCAGAGCTTGGTAACCATATACCACTGTGCCTCTCATTTATTTGTCTGACAAATAAATTATTATTTTAATTTCTCTATTGCTGCGTTGAATATTTCATTCCAGCTAAGCGTTAACCACAAGCAGGGTGCTACATTTTATGGTGCCGTGACTCGGATAAGTGGTCTGCTGGAACGCAGCCCCTTCGCTCTACTGAGCAGGGTACAAGAGAGAGGATCTCTAAACTGCCTACCCAGCGCGCATGGAAAAAATTTTTCCAGGGGAACGCAGAAGTCTCGTCTGTCTGATACCCTGCTCACTGGCAGCGACGGACCGGGGGGAAACGGAACCAACCAAGGGGTAAGTGCACAAAGGGATTTTTGGCCCTCCAATTAATTGGGAGGAAGAGAAGTCTTGATCAAACTTCTGCGTCTCAGTAAGTGGGAACTGAGTACGCTAGGTGGTTGGGTATATCAGATGGTGGTCTGGTGGGGGGAAAGGGAAGAATGGGAGGTAGAGTGTGGTGAAGTATCTTGCGCATTGTATGTGTGAGAAAGTACAGAGCAATCTGTAGCTGACCTGAGTGTGGAGTGGGTAGTACTTCGGTTCCCAGTGAGGCGACTCCATCTGGGCAAGGAAACCCACGAAGCGTGTGTGTGAGTGACTGAGTGGATACTTCACAGGGCCATACAATGGGAGTTGGGGGTTCAAAGGGGGGAAATACACCTCTTGAATGTATGTTAAATAATTTTAAGAAAGCCTTCTCAGGGGCATATGGAGTCAAAATGACGCCAGAGCGCTTGAGAACGTTATGTGAACTAGAATGGCCAAAACAAAATACTGGATGGCCATCTCAGGGAACCTTTGATATAAATTTAGTAAGCAAACTTTGGTCTAACATCACCAAAGAAACTGGAGGGTGCCCAGAACAATTTTCATATATAGATTCCTGGCTGAGCACATTAAATAAAAATCCTCCATGGATAAGGGAATGCAAAGTCCAACGATGCAAATTATTGGCTGTAAAAGCCGAAGCTAGGAAAGGAATCTTGCCAAATAAACTCAAACCCATTTTTGAGGGACCAGAGGAAGAGGTGCTTCCACCTCCACCCTATGCTCCACATCGAAGGGAGCATAATCCAAACCCTCCACCAGTTGTAACCCCAAGGCAAGAAAGTGGAACGAATAATGGGGGTAGAGACACAGAACTTGACTCCTTGATAGATTATGATAAATATCTTCAGGAGGCATTGGAGTCCTATAATGAAGCCCAAGCAGAAGTGGTTATTCCATCTGTGAGTCCCAGTAGAACTCCATCTACAGTCTCTTTTAGTGGAACAACTGATTGCCTACCCCAAACCCCTGTACATCCAAGTCCTAGAGAATTATTACAGAAGTTACAGGGAGACCTTAATCGGTCAGCAAACAATACAGCCAGGCGTATTAAGCTGCTAAAAGAACGCCTTGGGACAAATACCATCCCCTATGATTTGAGGCCCCTAGAGCAAAGCGAAGAGAAAGATCACGTAGTAGCCCCTCTCAGAAGAGTATTTGATGCACTTGAGGAGCCTGTGCTGGTTAACGGGCAACTCGGACCAAGGCCACCTCGAACTTCGACCCTTCAGTACATTCCATTCACAACTACGGATCTGATGAATTGGAAAACACACACCCCATCTTTTGCAGAAAAACCTCAGGCTATGATGGACTTGGTGACTTCAATAGTAAATACTCATAGTCCTACTTGGACAGATTGTCGCCAGCTTCTGAATACTCTGTTCACCACTGAGGAAAGAAGAGACATAATTGAAAAGGCACAGATATATTTGCGTGAGCAGGCCAGAGTGGGAAATATTTTTAATATTGACCGTCATCTCCAAGACAACTTTCCCTTGGAAGATCCTAATTGGGATCCAAACAATGCAATTCACCTGGCCAGGCTTACCACCTATCGCCAGACGCTTGTGCAAGGTATCCGCAGGGCATGCCAGAAGCCAACTAATATGTCTAAAGTCTCAGAAGTAGAACAGAAACCAAATGAGAGTCCAGGAGACTTTTTAGAGAGGCTGCAAGAAGCCTATCGTATATGGACTCCTTTTGACCCTGAAGCCCCTGAAAACAGCAGAATGATTACTGCTACATTTGTGGCCCAGTGCGCTTCTGACATTCGTAAGAAAATTCAGAAGTCAGAAGGATGGGAAGGGATGCTGATGAGCCAAATTATGGCCATTGCACGCCGAGTTTATCGGAATAGGGATGAGGCTGAGAAGCAAGAGAAGAAGAAGTGGCAGAAGGAAAAGATGGTAATGCTAGCCACAGCAGTGAAGCAAGACTACCGCCCCTTAAATGGAGGAAGAGGGCGGGGAAGGAATCCACCACTGGGAAGGAATCAATGTGCGAATTGCAAGAAGGAGGGTCATTGGAAGCGGGAGTGTCCTGAACCCCTGAGGTTGGAAGAAGTACGCCCAGGCCCAGGCCCAGGCCCAGGCTCCGGCCCAAGAAACCAGGGACGGGGACGGGGAATGATCCGAAATGGAAGATATCAGAGACCTGGACAAGGACAGAGTAGAGACAATTTCATTGGACTGGCAGAGGAGGATTTTACCCAAGACTAGGAACGACCGGACTCCATAAAGTTAGGCTTCCAGGAGCCCACGGTCACGATTCAATTAGGAAGCCATTTAATAGACTTTATGATTGATACTGGGGCTGAATACTCAGTACTCCCAGAACTATTGCAGAAAAAGGCATCCAAAAGTGTAGTCATTAAAAGTGCCACTGGTCAGTCAGCTAAGAGGTCTTTCCTCCAACCTTTGGAATGCCAGATTGGGGGACATCGTTTAACCCATCAGTTTTTGTATATACCTGAGTGTCCAATACCTCTCTTAGGTAGAGATATGCTGTCCAAACTGCAGGCCCAAATCACCTTCACTCCTCGAGGTCCAGAAATGAAACTGCCATCAAAGGCAGCAGGAATAATTACCCTTTCAGTACCTAAGGAACAATCATGGCGCCTAATGTCAGCCTTGCAAGTCCAACCCACATTGGATACAGAATTAAACAAGCTCCTCCGAACCCTACAGGTGCCACCAGGAGTATGGGCCGAAAATAGCCCACCAGGAATGGCCAAGAATATAGCTCCAATTGTAGTAACCTTAAAACCTATGGCTACCCCTGTATCTGTAAAGCAATATCCTTTACCCCGGCGAGCAGCAGAGGGCATCCAGAAACATTTGGACCGCCTATTAAAATATGGTCTGCTTAAGCCCTGCCAATCAGAATGGAACACACCCCTTTTGCCTGTTCGGAAACCTGGGACAGATGAATACAGGCCAGTGCAGGACTTGAGGCTCGTAAACCAGGCTATCGAGACCTTGCACCCAAATGTACCAAACCCATATACCCTGCTGAGTTTGATCCCACCAGAAGCAACATTTTTTACTGTATTGGACTTGAAAGATGCATTCTTCTGTTGCCGGCTGGCACCACAGAGCCAACCTATATTTGCCTTCCAGTGGGAAGACCCTTTAACAGGAACAAAAGGCCAGCTAACCTGGACAAGATTGCCCCAGGGATTTAAAAATTCCCCAACTTTGTTTGGCACTGCCTTGGCGAAGGATCTAACAAGTTACCCCTCAATACCTGGAGAAAAGGTGGTTCTGCAATATGTAGATGACCTTATACTAGCAGCAAAGGATTTTGATACCTGTAAAAAAGGGACAGAGGAACTGCTCCACTTGCTCTGGCAAGCTGGCTACCGAGTTTCCCAGAAAAAGGCACAGTTATGTTTAGAAAAGGTCAAATATTTGGGCTTTGACATCTCACACCAACAACGAGCATTGAGACCAGAGAGGAAAGAAGCTATTTGCCTTATCAAGGAACCTACCACAAGGAAACAACTTAGAGGATTCCTGGGAACAGCAGGGTTTTGTAGACTATGGATACCTGATTTCAGCAGTCTGGCCAAGCCCTTACATGAAAGCACTCGAGGTGCAGAGAAGGACCCATTCGTATGGGGACCTGAGCAGCAACAAGCCTTTTTAGTTATCAAACAACGACTTATGGAGGCCCCAGCCCTTGGACTGCCTAATTCGGAAAAACCCTTTCAGCTGTATGTACATGAACAGAATGGGATTGCAGCGGCAGTCCTGACCCAGAGATTAGGAAGTTGGAACCGTCCAGTAGCTTATTTGTCAAAACAATTGGACTCAGTAGCAAAAGGATGGCCTCCATGCCTAAGGGCAGTAGCGGCCACTGCAAGCCTTGTCAAAGAAGCTGATAAATTTACCTTCGGCCAGACGATGTATGTGAATGTACCTCATGCTGTTCTGACACTCATGGAATATAAGGGTAGTTATTGGCTAACGAACCCAAGGATGGCTAGGTACCAAGGCCTATTGTGTGAAAATCCCAGGATTCATCTACGAGTAGTGAATATGCTCAATCCAGCGACTTTGCTGCCCCTACCAGAGGTAGATGATGAGGAATCACATGATTGTCTCCAAGTAATGGATGAAGTTTATTCCAGTAGACCCGATCTGAAAGATGAACCATTGAAAAATCCAGATGTTGTATATTACACTGATGGTAGCAGTTACCTGCATGAAGGTGCCAGACGAGCAGGATATGCTGTGGTCACCAATGAGGAAGTTGTGGAAGCTGAAGCTTTGCCTGCCGGCACCTCAGCACAAAAAGCTGAACTTATAGGTTTAACTAGAGCTCTGCAATTGGCAGCCGGATGTAAGGCAAACATCTATACTGATTCTAAATATGCCTTCTTAACCCTGCATGCACATGGAGCTCTATGGAAAGAAAGAGGTCTAATAGGAGCCCACGGGAAGGCCTTGAAATATGGACCTGAAGTAGAAATCCTGTTAGAAGCAGTATGGGCTCCAGAACAGATTGCTGTAATGCATTGCAAAGGTCATGGACGAGGAAGGGATCCAATAACCAGAGGAAATCATGCGGCTGACAAAGCAGCCCGAGAGGCAGCCCAAAAGCCTGTGGGAGGATTTATAGCAGCCCTCATACCAGAGGTAGTTCCAGAAGAAGTTAAACCTCACTATACCCCAGAAGAGAGGAAGTGGGCTGAACAGGAAGGAGCAGTTGTGAAGGACGGTTGGATGATCCTGCCGGACAATAGGATTTATGTACCTCATCATCTAGCAGGCACAATTGTAAGAAATTATCATGAATCTACTCACCTTGGCGGTACTGCAACCAGAGAGAGTCTCAGTCGGAAGTTGTATATTATTAACCTATCACAATTAGCAACTTGCATTTCACAGAAATGTGTTCTTTGTGCTAAAAACAATCCCAGGCAGGGACCGGTACAACCTCCTGGAATCCAACATGTGGGATATGTCCCCATGGAAAGTCTAATTGTGGACTTCACAGAGCTGGTCCCTTCTAAGGGATTCAAGTATCTCCTTGTGTTTGTAGACACTCTTACCGGATGGGTTGAAGCCTTTCCCACCCGAACTGAAAAGGCACGAGAGGTAACTAAGAGACTCCTCACTGAATTGATCCCGAGGTTTGGATTACCTAGATGCATTGGAAGTGATAATGGGCCAGCGTTCATTGATCAAGTAGTACAAGAAGTATGTCGAGTCCTACAAGTGAAATGGAGACTGCATGCAGCCTATAGGCCTCAGAGTTCAGGGAAAACTGAAAGAATGAATCGGACTCTGAAAACCCAATTGGCAAAATTAACCCAGGAAACGGGATTGGGATGGGTAGATGTGTTACCCATAACACTGTTTCGTGTTCGGTGTGCACCCACAAAAAGACTTAAGTTGTCACCTTTTGAGCTCCTGTATGGGAGACCGCCCTCCTTTGTTCAGGATATTCCAGCTGATCTTAAACAAATAGGAGACTATGTGACACAGGGACAAGTGCAATCTCTCTCCCGTGTTTTTGTTTCTCTTAACAGGTGGGTCCTCGAGCGCACGCCGTGCAGCATTGCCGAGCCGATTCATCAGTTCCAGGCTGGCGATAGCGTATGGGTGAAAGAGTGGAAACGTGATCCACTCGCACCTAAGTGGCGTGGACCTTACACCGTCTTGCTCTCTACTCCAACAGCGGTGAAGGTAGCTGAGGTGACCCCCTGGATTCATCACTCTCGTTTGAAGAAGTCCGAAGGCAGTTGGACGTGCAAAGGTGACCCCTCTAATCCTTTAAAACTGACTCTCTCCAAAAACCCCTGTATCTAGCCCTACCGGGAACGGGCTAGGTCACGGGCAACATTAGACGACCGGCCTGCTGCAGCCACAACCTGGAAGCTGGCTGACCTGCGCACGCCTGAAGCTTGAGGAGCGTCTGAACCAGCGACTGTGAACGGGAAGATTCTCTTATACAATTAATTGACTGGCCCCCCCTTGTGGAACAATTATCAGAGATATTACTCATTGGGGATCCTCGGGATATATGTTTTGGTCTTGGTGGTTCCCCATTCCTGTCACTGGGGGAATTATATTGGGACTAATATTTATTTGCTATCACAATAAGGTACTCTTCTGTGGAAGGAATGCATATGCTAGACATCAACATGATTCTATTATTAATCCTGATCCCTTGGGAAGGGGAAGGGTCCTTGAATCTGACCAAATTGACTAAATATGGATTCCGCCATGACCACAATATGTGGGTAGGTTTAGCTGAAATGGTAGCCAATGTTGCAAATAGGACCAATTGCCTTGTTTGCTCTCTTGGGCCAGATGATTCAGAGGGAGGTATGCCCTTATTACCGATACCATTAGATGCCATTGGTATGGTAAGCGAAATACCACACCAAACAGAATTACAGAATTTCCACGGATGGAACTCAACTAAACCATTACGAGTTATACCTGTACAAGGGGAATTCTGTGTACATAAATCATCAGATGCAGCTGATTCTATCATGATAGGCTCTTCTCATTGTCACTATACTTGGGATTATTTTAAGAATAGTCATACCTGGGCACACGGTACTACCTATCGAACTCGGAATACCTTGCCCTGTGCACCTCCTTTTATTCATGCATGGAAAGTGGTATGGAACATAACTGTGACAGAAAAAGGCAATCTAACATACTGCACTGTGAACTCTCTACCTCTTTTGATATTTCGCCTTCTGTACTCCACGTACCAAAAACCTCAGACCCGATGGTTGTGGTGGATATGTGGAGAATGGGCATACAAGAAACTCCCTTCCAAATGGAGTGGGACTTGTTTCCTGGGATGGGTATTACCACCAATGTGGATTATGCCTACTAATTTGGCCAAGCGTACACGAAGGAATGCTGATATTTCTCATATAGCAGGAGGAAGTACCCAAAGTTGGAGCGGTACTGATGATTGGCCACCAGAGCGCATTATAGCCTATTATGATCCTGCCTCCTGGAATCCTGGTGAGCTCATACAAGGGGCACGGGATCCTATATATAATCTAAACAGAATAATTCGATTGCAAGCAGTAGTGGAACTTGTAACCAATGCAACGGCCCAGAGTTTGAGACTTATTGCACAACAGTTGGATGAAAGTAGAGCCGCCATTTTGCAGCTGAAAATGGGAATGGATTATGTACTTGCCAAGCAGGGAGGCCTATGTGGAGTCTTGAACTTGACAGGGAATGCCTGTTGCTTTAACATTTCTGATAATGGTGAGGCAATCCGTGTGTTGGCTACAAAGATGGAGAATATAGCACATGTCCCAGTACAAACATGGGAAGGATGGGATATGGGATGGCTCACCAATTGGTTACCTAATGTCACAGGACTCAAAGGGATACTATTGTCTTGCTTGTTTTTCTTGACAGTAGTGGTAATGGTTTTATGTATGATGCCATGTATCATTTCATGTTTTAGAAGTACAATTAGCAAGATGGTTTCAAATGAAACTCTACCTCATATCATGGCCCTATACAGAGCTTTACCTCAGGAATATGATGAAGGTCAAGCTATCAAGGACACTTGGGACGAAGGTCCTTGAGCTTGAAAGGGGGGAATGAGGCATCAGGCATAAGCCTGCATTTTATTAATGTTTGATCAGGGCTTGTATATTAAAGAGGGCTTAGATTTTTAAAAGTTTCACGCCAGGCAAGAAGGCTAGCTGCTTAAGAAAACACTGACAGTGTTTTCTTCCTAGACAAGGGGCCCCTTGATTGATAGCAGAAAACAATTCTCAAAGTCGTAAAAGCTGAAATTACAGACTGAGAGCAGGACATTGACCTACATGTTACAGAAGATAACAAAGGCAGAGATAAACATAATTAGGAATGAGTAAAAATGATACCATGAGCCTCTCTTAAACCTTGAGCTGTATTTTCTAAGGCCAAGAGCAATGGAGAAGCATCTAGCTGGCAGAAAAAGAGCATTTCTGGGAAGTCTTTTTTAAAGGCAGTTTCTTTCTTAAACTGAGAGAGTTAAGAGAGCAATAAATATTGGGAACAGCTAAAGAGGAGAGCAGATGGCTGAAGGGGGGGTAAACTGAAAGGGTTCCTTTTAAAACCTGTTTTTTTTTACTGAGTTCCTTCCTTTCTATTTTGAGAAGCTTTATTCTTTTAAAAGGTTACCTATGATAATGTATGAAATATATTAGCTTAAATATATTGGCTTAAATGTAATTATGCAAAGGATTTAAGAAATGCTAGATTTTTATTTCATATAGTTGTAAGAGTTGTATTTATCCTGAAATTAAGTCAGTCACCAGCCTAGCCCCCTGCTAGACAGGAAGACGCCATCTGGGCGCTCCTGATATATGGTTGTCAGACATTTGTTTAGAAACCTTCAAAATGAAGGAGATCTTTCAATGTTGATGTGAAACTCAAGATCCTTGACATATGTTTAAGATAAAAATTTAAGATTAACCATTTGTTTTAGAAGGCAATAGGGCAAGAGGTGAGCTGGTAATTAATATTCCTTGTTGAGACACATGTAAGATATATTACTACTTATTTGTCATTTATAGATGTAACAATATATAGCTCTTTGTGCTCCATATAAGGACAGGAGGATGTGGGTGTATCTTTTGTGATTGGATATAGCAGGCAGCCAATAGGAAATCCAACCAGGCTGATTGGACAGATGCAGCCAAGGAGGAGCAAAGGGGGCTGGATTAAGGGAATATAAGTGCTGGCCATAATGGCAGGAGGCCAGGCCAGAGCTTGGTAACCATATACCACTGTGCCTCTCATTTATTTGTCTGACAAATAAATTATTATTTTAATTTCTCTATTGCTGCGTTGAATATTTCATTCCAGCTAAGCGTTAACCACAAGCAGGGTGCTACAGAAGGAGAGTCCATCACCTTTTGAGAGAGTCCATTCCACTGTTGAATGTTCTTCCTAATGTTTAGGGCTGTGAAGGATATGGCCCTGGATTTGAGAGAAAGACAGGGAGGCCTAGCAGAAGGGAAGACCCACACAGACCCCAGCCCTGATGTCTTTCAACATAAATGCCTCCACACAGAGAGAGACAAGGGGTGCGATCCTCCAGTCAAGTGGGTGGTGATGTCTCTGGGTGTTTGATGCAAATAAACTCCCATAGCTTTAGCTCTTGGGCATTTTACACATTTCATAATATGAATAGCAATGCCTGCTCTCCCCAGCTCTCCAGGCTCGACGGGTTGCCCCACCTGGCTGCTGCTCTGCCCATTATCCAGGAAGTGTGGGACCCACTGCCGTAGTGGATTATTTCTACCCCGACCCTAAATGCGCTCTACCTTCTGTGGTGTAAGTTTTGGGGAATGGGTGAAAGCCAAGGTGTCAGTTAACGAATGGTGGGGGATCAGGAAAGATGGGAAGCAAAGACTTAAGCATTTGGGAGCTGGGTTTGGGGAGCGGGGAGATCATAGATACGATAGATTGAGAAAACCAGGAGTGGGTCAGAGGGAAAAGGAGGAGCTGAGACTGATTTTGCTTCCCCACTAGGGAAGGGCAGATCCTTCAGTTTCAATTTCTCTCTATTTTCCCATCTTAAATTCAGCATTTGCAGACATTCTGGTGCACCTTTGTTCCAAAATATGTGAATTCCCCAGGAAAGAGTGCTTGTTTGTATATTATTTTCGCTAACAGAGACATTTTTGTCTGCACTGGAGAACTGTATCCAAAATTCAGAGAAGTCCAAGTGTTTAAGGTGGACGTGCTGCTTTGGGAAGCGGGGATTTGGCTGGCAGGCTCACATTTAATGGTGAGCAAAATGAATTTGTGCCCCCTCTCTACACCCTGTTGAGAACATGTGATCTGTGGTGAGGACGGGCCTGGTGCCTTTTAACAAGGAAGAGGACCTGCCTGCCTGTTTTACCAGTTCCAGAAGTGGAGAAATAATGGAGAAATAAATAGCCCTTGTTCAGTGGCCCATTGAAAATGCATTTGGGATTTTTTAGTCCAGAGAAAAAGCAAGTAAGAGGTGACACAGCAGAAGCTTATAAAAATGATGCATGGCATGAGAAAATGGGTAGAGAAACCCAGCCAGTAAATAATAAAATTGTTGTTGTTGTTGGTCTCCCTCTCTCATAACACCAGGCCATAATGTGACCACACCCTCTGTCCTCCTAGGACAGAGAAAAGTGTTATGTACTGAAGTTCTCACCCTGGACCAGCAGGGGGATACTGTAGATAGTTCAGGTCCACATATGCAAATAAGGGATCAAAAGTGACGTTCAGTGATTGGATAGTTACAGAAAATGGTTACTGTTGCGTTCTAGTGGAGCTCTATATAAGCAGGCTGGCTGAACCCTTCAGTTCAGTTCTGTTCTGGCCTGTGAATAAACAAGAGCTGTTTGAAGAATCGCTGTGTCATCTGATATGTTCACCCACAACTTAACAAAAAGAGTCTTTCTTCATGAAGCACATCATTAAACAGTGGAACTCCTTCCCTCGGGAGGCAGATATGGCCACCAACGTGGAAGAGAAAGTGTAAAAAAGAATTAGATAAATTCAAGGAGGAGATGGCTCTTGATGGCCACCAAGCCATGATGACGATGCTCTGCCCTGACAGATGGAACCTGGATGTGTCTCCACAGAGGAGGAGCAAGGGCAGGTGATAGCGGTGCAAAAAAAATTGTGTGTCTCCCCCCCACACACATTGCAGGCCCCAGAGTTGTTGAGCTTCTTTTAGGGAGGGTTGGCCACACAACAGATACGCCCGCCGATCGTGCTAATCCGACCGATGGGCACATGAAACCGTGCTAGCACTGCCAGCCAGGATTTGAAAGCACTGCCCACTGGGGGTGTCAGCGCCGCCCACTGATCATGAAAATCCACCCGCCAATCGCATAAAACCGCCTGACGGGGATGCGAGTGCCACCCGCCAGGGGGTGCCAGGCTGATCACCAGGCGGATTTGTGCAATCAGAGGGTGGATTTTCCTGACGACAATCACGCCACTTGTGATCCGCCCAGGGGGATTTTGTCACACACCCCAGGCATGACACCTGGGGCGGACCACACCCCCCCCACACACACCCCTTGCAACGCCACTGCTTCTCCACTAGAGTGGTTCTCTCGTTTTCAGACCCCAATTGCTGGTTTCCTACAGACATCTGTTTGGCCACTAGGAGGACAGGAGGCTGGTTGAGATGAACCTGAGGGGTTCATCTTATGCTCTTATGGCTTCTCCTTTCCTTGACAGGTTTATTTTGCTTATCCAGAAGCGGCTCTGCGCTAACCCAAAAGCTGAATGGGCCATTAAACTTGTGAGATTCTTAGACGCAAAGCATGGGATCTCCTCCTGAACCATCGTGGCTCTGCCTGAATTCTATTGTGCGGCTGCAGGATGAATTTATTTCCATACCAAATTGTATGTGTTGATTTATGCACATTAATTTACATATTTAAGTAGCTTTTTTTAAAAAAAAAAAAAAAAGCTCTTTGCCCTCTGAACTGAGTGAAAGAGAGCTTGAGAACACATAGCTACAGTCATCTCTTTCCCTTCTTAGACCAATTGCTGCTTATCTGTTCTGAGCCTGTCGGCAGGTCAGTTCTCTTGCTGGGTTCTTTCAAAAAATAAAGATGTGAAAGGTCTCCTCTCTGTCTCTTGCTGAGTCCTTCTTTTCTCTGGGAATCCCAAAAGGAAGTGGGTTGAGCTGGAAAGTGGGGGAGGAGCTCCATGACTTCCTCCTGGGTCCATCTTGGAAGGGGAGGGGGATACAGGTTATGCCCACAACATACAGTCTATTTTTTTGTTAAATCGTTTTTATTAATTTCCAATAAAAAAACATCCAATTAACATATCAAATCATAATCCAATTAAAATAAAAAACTAAAATAAAAAAAGACCAAATTATCATCCAAATTATAATTATTATTATTTTGGGACTTCCCATAGTCTGGACCTTGAAGCATATCTCCAAATCTCAGTCCTGCCTCTCCTCATTGCTTCCATATTTGCTGTAATGTTTCCAAGGGGTTGCTCGAGAGTAAGCAAGCAAATATCTCCCTGCTTGGCTGTGAAGCCTTGCTTTTGCTGCCAAAATAAACCTTATCTGTCCGGAGCCCCACTCTCCCGTGGCTGGCTCAATCACTGGCAGAATCCGTGAGTGGGCAGTTCTTAAACTTTCCCCAGCAAAGCAGCTTCTTGACGCCCAGTCTGCGCCTCCCCTCTCTGCGTGGATGCTTTCTGCGCAGGGAGGGCGTGGGTGGCGGAGGACAACCTCTCCTCCCCGCTTTCCCCAGGCACGGAGTCCTGGGACCGCCTCGCCACTTCCGACTCCTGCAGCTCCTCTCCACTGGAGGCGTGTTTACTCTCCTCCCTTGAAGAGGAACTGCTCCCCACGATCCCTGGGGGTTCTCTATAATCCATTCGGCTTTTCCTCTCTCCCTCCTGAACCGATGGCAGTTCTCTGACATTTTCCACAACTCGATTTTAACGCTTTAGTCCACAACATACATTCTAAGTGTTCCTGCACCACCATAAACGTCCTTTGTTTGTTTGTTTAGTCATTTAGTCGTGTCCGACTCTTCGTGACCCCATGGACCAGAGCACGCCAGGCACTCCTGTCTTCCACTGCCTCCCGCAGTTTGGTCAGACTCATGTTTGTAGCTTCGAGAACACTATCCAACCATCTCATCCTCTGTCGTCCCCTTCTCCTTGTGCCCTCAACCTTTCCCAACATCAGGGTCTTTTCCAGGGAGTCTTCTCTTCTCATGAGGTGGCCAAAGTATTGGAGCCTCAGCTTCAGGATCTGTCCTTCCAGTGAGCACTCAGGGCTGATTTCCTTAAGAATGGATACGTTTGATCTTCTTGCAGTCCATGGGACTCTCAAGAGTCTCCTCCAGCACCAGAATTCAAAAGCATCAATTCTTCAGCGATCATCCTTCTTTATGGTCCAGCTCTTACTTCCATACATCACTACTGGGAAAACCATGGCTTTAACTATACGGACCTTTGTTGGTAAGGTGATGTCTCTATAAATGTCCTGACATCACACAAAAAATCCTGGGAAGTGTAATTTGTTATGGGTGCTGAGAAATGATAGCAAACCATGCAGAGAGCTACTATTCTGTGCATCTTGAACAAGCTGTGGGATTCTTTGGGCAGAAGTCAAGTGGTATCACAGATGCTGTGAATAGGACTAGAGACAGTTTTGCAATCTGAGGTTCATGTTCTGAGGTTCAAGTTTAAAGTTTATTCAGAGCATCAGAAAAAACAGGAGTATTGGCCGCCCGGATGCTGCTAGCCCAGAGATGGAAGGAAGAGACAACCCCGACCAAAGAAGAATGGCAGATCAAGTTGATGGACTATGCTGAAACGGCAAAATTAACTGGGAAACTCAGGAATCAAGAAGAAGAGAAATTTTTTAAAGAATGGGAAATGTTCATAATGTATATACTAAATCATTGCAAATAGGTTGAAACATTAGCAGGCTTTTAAATGCACTAATAGAAACCACAGATAATTTAGGAAGATGGAAATTTTGGAGAAGTATTGATATGCAAATGAAAATAGAATTAAGAAGACCCATGGATGGGATGGGGGGAAGTCAGTAATCTTGAGTAATCAGAGTAATCTCAATATGTGAATGTGTAAGACATTTAGAGGTGACTTTATCACTTTTCTTTCTTGTTTCTCTTTCTTTCTTTCCTTCTTTCTTCCTTTCCTTTCCTTTAGAAAATCAAACAAAACAATTATTAAAACGAAAACAGGAGTATCATGGAGGATCCTAAGGCTATCAACGGCTACTAGCCACAAAGGCTCTGCTCTGCCTCCACAAGTTGGAGACCATAATGCCTCTGAATGCCAATTGCTGGAAACCACAGGAGGGCAGAGTGCTCCTATGCTCAGGTCCTGCTCGCAGGCTTCCCAGAAGAGGCATGTGGTTGGCCACTGGGAGAAGAGGATGCTGGACTAGATAGGCCATCGACCTGACCCATCTTATGGAAGCCTCCTTCAAAGCAAAATGCCCCCACTTTCCAGACCCAGTCACAGCAAAGGGGAAGAGAAGAACGAAAAGGGCCTTCCTGGTTCTCCTTTTTCCACCCTCCTCCTGCTGCCTCGGCTTTCGAGGACAGTTTCCTGCTTCTACAGGGCCAGGAACCAAGGGTAGAGCAAAACCCCTTTTGCCATTGTGCAATACTTGATTTCCTCCGGGGATATATTTAGCCACACGGCACAAATCATGCCGGCCATGGCCCACGGAAAAGGGATATTGCATCACCGGCAGGCTATTGGTGGCTGCTCTCCTCTTCCTCAGCCAGCCACCTCTGGCAGCGGAAACATGGGGAAATGCCCTGTTCTCGTAGAAACATGGGGAGCTGTGAGTCCGTTGGTCTATCTAGCTCAGTATTGCCCACACTGACTGGCAGAGGCAGCTCTCCGTGGTTTCAGTCTCAAGGGTCTTTCTCAGCCTGACCTGCAGTTGCTGAATATGGAAACTGGGAGATCTTCTGCAGTGAATTTCCTGGGGTTGGACTAGATGACTCTTAGGGTCCCTTCCAACTCGACAAAACTATGATTCTATGCAAAGCAGGTGCTCTGCTACTGAGCTATGGCCTTTCCCCAAAGAATAACATAAGATTCCAGTCCTCATGGTTGATTTGAATAGGAACGCAGGAAACAACCTTACTGGTCCATTTAACTCAGTATTGTCTGCGCTGGCTGGCAGCAGCTCTCCAGGGTTTCAGTTCCAGCAGTGACTAGAGATGCTGAGGCTTAAAACAGGAAGACCTCTTGCAGATGCTCCATCTACAGAAACAGCCATAATTTGGCCACATCCATACCATGCATCTGAAGTGTGGCTTAGGGGTTAGAGGGTTGGACTAGAACCTGGGAGACCAGGGTTCAAATCTCCACTCAGCCATTATGCTCACTGGGTGACCTTCGTGGCCAGTCACCACCTCCCAGCCTAACCTACCTCACAGGGTTGTTGTGGAGGTTAAATGAGGAGGGGGAGAACCTTGAGCTCCTCGAAGAAGGAAGTGGGCTATAAATGTAATAAAGAAAAGCAATCATATATCACAAGAGTCCTGGGAACTATGGTTTGTATAGTCTCATGCCCAAAGCTTTAATAAAATATTTTAAAAAGCAGGGGGGAATCTTAGGTCATTTCCAGAGGAGGAAGGTGATGCCCCTGTTTGAGAAATGTGAGCATGGGGCTGATTGGGATGCTTTGTTATTCCTAGAATCATAAAATTGTGGAGCTGGAAGGGACCCCAAGGGTCATCTAGTCCAACGCCCGGCAATGGATCCATTAATTAAAAGAATTTCTCATTGAGCTGCAGAGTCATTCTCTTATTCATCCGTTCTTGGAAGCTCACATATGTTGAGTCGGCTCCTCTGCCAATTGCAGACATAACAAAACCATTCTTGGAGGGACCCTCCCTTCTTTCCAAGATTGTACAATCGTCTCTCTTGCAATTGCCAATTTGAAAGTTAGCGTTTCTTTTCTTCTTTTCAATGGGTGTCTTCTATAACATTCCAGTATGTCGCAATAGAGAAATTCATAAATAAATGGGGGCAAGGAATCAGAGTGCACCTCTTGGATGAGCACGTTTAACCGCTGACTGGGACGCCGCAGCGATCTCTGGTGGTCAAGAGGAGCTATTGCTGCTGCCGCCTCCCTCACTGCGCATTTTTCATAAATGCAGTTCCATAGGCATGTCTTGCGTTTCCATGCTCTGGGTGCACAACAAATGATCTGTCTCTAGAAGTCTTCTTCGTCGTTGCAGCACGAAGCTGTAGACTGGAGAGCAGCAAAGGAAAGGCATGGACGAAAGCTTTCATAAGTTGTGGCTAGTCACTTTTTAATCCTGCGTTTGTGTCTTAAAGGATGCTGAACCCCATAAGTTAGCTTGTTTTTATTGTTATTATTATTATTATTTATTTTAAACAACGACTCTAACCAATTCTTCAGTTAAAGGTTGTCCAAATGCAGACAGCTCTTTCAAACCAATCAATGGATGCTCCTTACACTACCTCAGTAATCCTCACAACAGCCCTGCAAGGTTGATCAGAAGTATCACCCCACCACCACCCACACACACACAAACACAAACACAAACACAAACACAAACACACACTGTTGCAGATGAGAAGAGTGATTGGCCTCAGGCTACCTTGCAAGGTCATGGCTAATAATAATAATGATGATGATAATGATGATAATAATAATAATTTATTATTTATACCCTGCCCATCTGGCTGGATTTCCCCAGCCACTCTGGGCAGCTTCCAACCGAATATTAAAAACAATACAGGCTGAGGGAAAATTCAGGCTGGAAATTCCTCTCCTCCCTTTAACACTCTTAGTCAGGATGCTCTCTCCCTAGGAATGAAGGTGAGGCAGCCGTGTGAGGCTAGACCCTCTTCCTCTCCAGGTGCTTATGCTGGGCATCCACCATTTCGGAAATCAGCTCCATGAGCACCATGCAGACATCATCTTGGCGCTCACCTATCTTCCCCTAGAAAATCCCCGGCAGCCCAGAGGGGTGCTGACGGGCTGTTGGCAGAGCAGAAGGGGGCGTAGCTCAGTGCCAGAGCACCTGCCTTGCATGCAGAAGGTCCCAGGTTCAAACCCCACCCCCAACACCTCCAGGTAGGGCTAGGAGAAGATCCTACCTGAACCCCTGGAGAGTTGCTACCTGTCAGTGAGGGCAATGGACCAGTAGGTCTGACTTATACTAATGCAGCTTCCTAGGTTCCACTTTTCTTCCCAGGAGCTCAAGGCGGGGAAAATGGTTCTCTTCCTCCCCTGGCCCAGGGCTTCATGGCTGAATGGGGATTTTTACACTGGTCTCCCCACTGGTCTCCTCCACACTGGCTATGGCCTAGTTTGCACATCATGGAAAGTCAAACTGTTTATGCCCCAGTTTAGATCACAGTGAAAGACTGGCTGGCCCAAGATTATCTTCTTATGTTCTTTTGGGACATTTCGGTACTTCTCGTCGTGGTGGATTTTGGAGCAAGCCCTCCCTCCTCCTCCTCCTCCTCCTCCTCCTCCTCCTCCTTCTTCTTCTTCTTCTTCTTCTTCTTCTTCTTCTTCTTCTTCTTCTTCTCTGAAAAGGGATTCTTGGCAAATGCATGGACTAAACATCTCCTGGGGCTCTTCGCAATTTGCTCACAAAGCACCAAGAATGCAGCGGTTACATGGATATGTTTGCTTTTCCATGAATCAAAGCTGGGTCTCTGCGTCGGCTGCCACTGCACTGAGCTGGAAAACATGCAAGTCGAAACATTTTACGAGCCACAGAAATCTGATCAGCTGCAGAAATCTGTTGTGATTAAGGAACGTCTATTAAAAAATTCCAAGGCGCTGAGTGGCAGGTGTTGCTTCCTGGAAATGTCCCATCACGCTTGTCATAAGAATGACGCGACCAGAGGCATTTGGCAGATCTAGGAACATAGTTATGTTCTTATCAGTTCCATAGAAATATTGGGAGGGCAAGGTTTGCTTGTGCAAAAGCACCAAAGTGGGCATGGATTGGGTAACCCAGACTGGCTAGGGTGTGAGGGAATTTCACCGGGAAAATAGCAGCATCCTGGGGACCTATCTGAGGAATAGGGGTCTCCTAAAGACTCTCAGCACCCTTGGCAAACTACAGTTCCCAGGTTTTTTTGGGGAATGTGTAATGCAGACGAGGCCTCTGTGTCTGAAACAGGAGAGGACTCTGCGTTCCTCCTTTTTCCTGGAGCTGCCAGGATTGTCACAAAGCCTGATTTACTCGCTGGGTTCATAGCAGAGGCTCCATAGTGAAAATAAAGGGGTGCAGGGGCAGGGAGAACAAAGGCTTTCTGTGCAAATTATTATTCCTACACAGGGGCTTGTTGACTGGGCTTTGCGGGGTTTTCTTTCAGATTCGTTTGCGGCTTTGAAGAGAGCCGCTGCCTGCCCTGGATTATTTACACCTCGCTGGCAAAAGGCTGTCTGGGAAAATCCCGCAGAAAGGGAGCATGGCCTCCTGACTCAGTGACCTGGTGCTGCTCAGCAGAGGAAGCAGCTGTGAAAAACAACCAGGAGAGCAAGAGACCAGGATAGAGAAGGAGGAGGCAGCTTGTGCCTGGAGCAAAGCAGAGGAGATTTGGGGAGAGGGCTGTGACTCAGCAGCAGATAGGGAGTGGCAAAACTTCTCTGTTTCGCTTTCTTCCCATTTTTCATTCTTCTCGTCTTCCAGCTCAGTTCTCGGCATTTCCACATCTGTTTACGATTTAACAATTTTTTTTAAAAAAAATAGTCCTCATGAGAATTCAGCAGTGAATTTCTCCTATTAGACATATTTTTGCGTGCAATTTTCCCCTGCAATTTCCCCATTATATAATGCATTTTGGTATGTTATTACCATGAATATATGCATAATTAGGCATGCTTTATATTCATAATATGCATTTGGAGAGCCAGTGGTTAGAGTGTCAGACTAGGACCTAGGAAAGGCCAGGGTTCAAATCCCCGCACTTGGCCATGAAGCTCACTAGGTGGTTAGCTTGGGGGCCAGCCATTGCCTCTTTGTCTAACCTACCTCACAAGGTGGTTGTGAAGATAAAATGGGGAGGTACACCACTCTGAGCTCCTTGAAGGGTTAGGTTGGGACACAAATGCAACAAATAAATCATTCCTCGGCTGGAGAGCTCCACTGCAAAATTCAGAGCAGTATGAAATTTGCAGGGTGGTTCTGTGTTTCAAGGGACGTGGGTGGCGCTGTGGGTTAAATCACAGATCCTAGGACTTGCCGATCAGAAGGTCGGCACTCTGAATCCCCGCGACGGGGTGAGCTCCCGTTGCTCGGTCCCTGCTCCTGCCAACCTAGCAGTTCGAAAGCACATCAAAAGTGCAAGTAGATAAATAGGTACCACTCCGGCGGGAAAATAAATGGCATTTCCGTGCGCTGCTCTGGTTCGCCAGAAGCGGCTTAGTCATGCTGGCCACATGACCCAGAAGCTGTACGCTGGCTTCCTCGTCCAATAAAGCGAGATGAGCGCCGCAACCCCAGAGTTGGTCACGACTGAACCTAATGGTCTCTTTACCTTTACCTTTGTGTTTCAGGTTTGTTTATACAGTATATATAAGGAAACAAAAAAGTGTATAAAACATATAGAAGAGAGAGAATAAAAAGGACAAAAATACTGTAATGCCGTACATGCTTGTCCAGTATTTCAGTTTGCATTTTTATTTTTTAAAGTATGAATCTGGAATTTTTGCTGATAAATGCAGACTGAACTGAATTTCTCTTTCCCACTTGCCCCATTCCCTCCTGGCAGAGCACTTCCTCTACATGCAGAGGGCCCCAGAATAGGCCAGACAAGCCCTGGCATCCCCAAGTCGGTCTGGGAAAGATCTGGAGCTGCCAGTCAGTGTAGATTACACCAGCCTTCACCAACACTGACTTCAATTTACTCATTAGAACCTAAGAACATAAGGAGAGTCTTCTGGGTCAGGCCAATGACCCATCTAGTCCAGCATCCTATTCTAACAGTGGCCAGCCAGATTCCCTGAATGCAAAACCCACAAGCAGGACACTTGGCACAAGAGTCCTCTCCCCTCCTGATGTTTCCAGCAACTGGGATTCAGAAGCACTGCTGCCTCCAACCATGGGAGCAGAGGAAAGCCGTCATGGCTAGTAGCCATCAATAGCCCTCTCCTCCATGTACATGTCAAATCTTCCTTTAAAGCTGTCTAGCTTGGTGGTTATGACTGCCTCCTGTGGAAGTGAGCTCCACAGTTTAACTCTGCGCTATTGGCGCTGTGGGTTAAACCACAGAGCCTAGGACTTGCCGATCAGAAGGTCGGCGGTTCGAATCCCCACGACAAAGTGAGCTTCCGTTGCTCGGTCCCTGCTCCTGCCAACCTAGCAGTTCGAAAGCACGTCAAAGTGCAAGTAGATAAATAGGTACCACTCCGGCGAGAAGGTAAACGGCGTTTCTGTGCACTGCTCTGGTTCACCAGAAGCGGCTTAGTCATGCTGGCCACATGACCCAGAAGCTGTACGCTGGCTCCCTCGGCCACTAAAGCAAGATGAGTGCTGCAACCCCAGAGTCGGCCACCACTGGACCTAATGGTCAGGGGATCCTTTACCTTATTGGAAGAAGGACTTTCAAGCTTGCAAAAATTTACCATTTGCCCGATAACAAATGTTGGAAATGTAAAGAAATTGAAGGTACATTCTTTCACCTTTGGTGGACGTGCCCGAGGATTAAGGCTTTCTGGGAGATGATCTATAATGAAATGAAAAAGGTATTTAAATATACTTTCATGAAGAAACCAGAGGCCTTTCTCCTGGGCATAGTTGGCCAATTGTTGCCAAAGAAGGATAGAACTTTCTTTATGTATGCTACAGCAGCAGCAAGAATACTCATCGCAAAGCATTGGAAGACGCAAGATCTACCCACCTTGGAAGAATAGCAGATGCAAGTAATTGACTATATGGAAATGGCTGAGATGACTGGCAGAATCCGAGACCAGGGAGAAGAGTTGGTGGAAGAAGATTGGAGGAAATTTAAAATTTATTTACAGAAGCATTGTAAAATGTATGAATGCTGATGACATTGAAATAAAATGAAGGGGTTCTAGCAACAAGATAGATAAAAATTTGAAATTATATATGGGAGGTAAAATATTTAAGGATAAAGTAGTAGGATATGAATTTGCTGAACTAATTGTTAAAAAGGGATACAAAAAAGGGAGGCGTGAGGAAGTCAGGAAAATAAGTTAATCAAAGATGAACAACTAGAAAAGAGTGATTTGTGTGTTGTTGTTTTTCTTTTCTTCATTTTTGGGTGTCGATTGATTTTTTCCTTTTCCCCTTGTTAGGTTAAATGTTTGTATTTTTTGTATTGTGAAATTTTGTATTGTTGTGTTTTATATTTTCCCTGTGTTTTCACTGTTCTTTGTTTGGTTGTTTCTTTTTCTATTGTTAAACTTAATAAAATATTATTATATTAAAAAAAAAGGAAGAAGGACTTTCTTTTATCTGCCCTGAATTTTCCAGCATTCAGCTTCACTGAGCTAAAAGTAGGTTGCAAGCAGAGATGCTGAGATACAGAGCCATACTGGATTTACGTGTGACTCCAAGGCTATGGCTCTGGGAGAAGCAAGGCTTTTGGGGGTGTTAATGCTGTGAGCCCATCCGTCTTAGGCTCAGGTTGTATATACTTGTAGATAAAACCATATATCCTAAAAATACGACAGTCTCCACTGCTCCTCATTTCGAGGAGACCGAACCCTGGGTGAGCGTCAGGAACCCCTGAAATCTCGCACCACTTAGAGATTGGGGGGGGGGCAGGTAAGAATACAACAAAATAAGGAATATGAAAAGGAGAGCAGAAATCACCAGGACTACAAAACGGGCAAATAAATCATTTTCTTTAGTCATCTTAGTCGTGTTCGACTCTCTGTGACCCCATGAGCCAGAGCATGCCTTGGAAACTCTCACTTTCTTCTCAAAGCTTCTCCTTTTTTATGTCCATGGAGTTATCTTGGCAAAATACTGGAGTGGATTGCCAGTTCCTTCTCCAGGTGGATCACATTTAGTCTAAACTCTCGGCTATGGCCTGTCCGTCTTGGGTGGCCCTGCAAGGCACAGCTCATAGCTTCTTGAAGTTATTCAAGCCCCTTTCGCCACGACAAGGCAGTGATCCATGAAGGGATAAAGTCATTAGCATCATACAAATAGGTAAGTTCTTATCTAAAGTAACACTTGTATCAATACCTAATTCAGCTTCTCTGTTTCATCTTTTGCAGTACCAGCCAAACCATACTACAAACTGGAGTTTCCTCACTATCGGTCACTTAATTTATTTGTGTGTGCAATGCTCTTCTTCTTCTTCTTCTTCTTTTCACTTTTTCCATCCTGGCAAGTGATCCTGTATGTCATCAAATATTCAGCCAGCCAAGCTCAAAGCAGACACCGTGAATTGCCAGGTCAGCATCACGGCAGCTAACCAGAGACCCATGGAAATTCCCCCAGAGCAGGCCAAAGAAAAAAGGGGAAGGAAGGATGGAGGGAAGGAAGCCAATCAGTCAGTCGATGAGCTAGTTGGCCTCCGGAAAGTATCGGCTCTGAGATTCCTGGGAGGGGAAGGTCCGCTTTTCTCCATCGTGACATCTCAAACGCAGCAGCTACTTGCCTCGTAATGGAAAGGCTGCCTCAACTGGCGGAACTGACACTACTGCAGGTGTCACAGAATGCCCATTCCACATTTGTAAGAACTCGGTCATTTAGTGTGGCAGTGGCTACCCTTTGGAACTCCCTGCCTCTTGATCTCAAGCAGGCACCTTCACCATATTCCTTTCACTGTTAAAAATATTCTTGTTTAGACAAGCCTGCCCAGATGCTTCGAAAGCTGGTGTGAATTTTAATCTGCTTTTAGTATTTTAACTTTCTGTATGTTTTAAAGTATTGCAAACTTTTCTTGATTTACATCTTTTAGTAAATCAAGTGGTGTATAATTTTTTATGAAATAAATAATAATAAAGCAAAAGATCTCAGGAGAGCCCTGCTGGATTAAGCCATCTGGATTAAGCCTGCTCCGTATGGACTACAATTCCCATCATCTCTTGCAGTCAGCACAGCTGTGCTAGAGTAAACAGGTTGGCCACACTACCTGGTAGTGATGGGGATGGCAGCCCAGTCTAGTCTAACATTATATATTCCATACTGTTCAACAGGAGGTCTCTGGGAAGTCCACAAGCAGGGCATGACTGCATCGCCTTTTCTCTGATATTCTCCACCACCATTCAGTGGTAGACTGCCCCTCAACATGTAGGTTCCATAGCAGCATCACTGCTAACAACCATTGATAAAATCCTCCTCTTCCTCCAAACATAAGAACACAGGAACACTACTGAATCAGGCCAATGGCCCATCTAGTCCAGCCTCCTGTTCTTACGGTTGCCAACCAGATGCCCATTATGGGAAACCTGCAAGGAGGATTCGAGCACAAGAATTTGTCTCTAATCCCTTTTTTTAAAACAAGTCATCTCACCTTAGTGCCAGCAAGCTGCAGAAATTTATTTATTTCATCTTATTCACTTCTTTTCATTTCCAACTCTACATTTCTATGTTTCTGTCCCACTAAAAGCACAAGAAGCTCGCTTTAAAAGAGAAGGAGCTGAGAATTCAAGGTGGGACCTTCACATCTCTCCCCAAAGCCCTGTCTACAGCTGTGATCTTTCTCTCTGTCCACCCCGAAGGCTTCAGACTGCTCTGGCAGCACTCTGCATCCCATGGTGTGCCTGGGAAAATCCCCCAGCCAGGCCTCCTTACGGGAAAATTCCAGACAGTCCGCCCTTATCGTCGCTTCTTGGGACCACTGTTCCGGCTATGACTAGGAATAATGAGCCACATAGCAAAACCTGGGAGCCCTGCTTGGAATTCTGGTGTCTAACGCCGGAAGGAAAACAATGGGTCCTTTGCAGTGCTGCCGTCCACAATCCAAGCGGGAGGAGGAGTTCCTGGCATTGCTGTCCTGCACCCCACCTCCCTGCTTGTAGGCTGCCAAGCCACCCAGGTGTGGGGATCCTTTCCGGGCTCAGAGGAGCCCCTCCAGAGAACAATGCCTTTGGAATGCAACAGCTGTGGTGGCGATGACTCACCCTTCAGATCAGAGGCATGCCGGTCTCTGAGATCTCCATTTCTGAGGTGCCTTCAGACATATCTGGGGGTGGATCACTGAATCACCTCCTCTCCCCTGTCACCCTGACAATATGTGGGTGTTTCATGAGCCCTATGGAGGTGTCATGGAGGGGGTGGTTGGATCCTGACTGGGAACTGGTGCTGGAGAACCCCGGATGAGGATGGGGGAGGTGAAATTGGGACCCTGAGAGCTTTCTGAGCCCCAGGGGTTGGGGGGGGGAGAGATTAGTAGCCCAAGGAGGAGAGAATCATAGAAACAGAGAATTGTAAGGTTGAATGGGACTCCCAAAGGTCCTCTAGTCCAACCCACTGCCATGCAGGAATCACAGCTAAAGAATCCCTGGCAGGTGACCATCCAACCTCTGCTTTAAAACCTCCAAGAGTTGGGCCACCTAGGCCCATCCAGCACCCATTTCCTGCCCCCCACTTCCATGCAGATCAACACATTTCCCCATCCACAATGTCTCATTAGGATCAAGTCAGGTTAGGGTCACTGGATCAAACAGTCCCCCAAACTTCCACCAGGCACCTGTTCCGGATTTCCACAGCCTTCATGGGACCAGCAAGAACATCAGCTGTAGGAAGCTGCAAATTGTGCTGAGTTCAGGCCATTGAGATCCATCTAGATTCAGTATCTTCCACAGGGCGGGTGCCACCACCAAGAAGGCCCTCTGACTGGTAGCAGCTCTCTGGGGTTTCAAGCAAGAGGCATTACAAGTCCTACCTGGAGATGCTGTCAGGGATTGAACCTGAGATCCTTCTGCATGTGCTACCTGGGATGCGTAGCTCATACTGTAGAAGACAGAATCAGGATTCAAGATCACCGTAACAGATTGGAAAACTGGGCCAAAAACTAACAAAATGAATTTCAATAGGGACAAACGTATGGCTCTGCACTTAGGCAAGAATAATCAGGTGCCCAAATATAGGTTGGGGAACACCTGGCTTGACAGCAGCATGTGTGAAAAGGATCTAGGCCGGGGTCTTAGTGGATCATGAGTCAACAGTGTGATGGAGCAGCAAAAAAACAACAACCCAGCTCATGCAATTCTAGGCTGCATCAACAGAAGTCTAGTATCCAGATCAAGGGAAGTCATAGCACCATCCATTTTTGCCTTGGTCAGATCACACCTGGTGTCCTGTGTCCAGTTTGGGACACCCCAGTTCAAGGGGGATACTGACAAACTGGAAGGTGAGCAGAAGAAGGATAGCCAGATGATCAAGGGTCTGGAAACCAAGCCTTATGAGCAATGGTTGAGGGAACTGGGAATGTTTAGACTGGAGAAGAGGAGACAGAAATTATTATTATTATTATTATTATTATTATTATTATTATTATTATTATTATTACGTTCTACCTGGCCCATCTGGCTGGGTTTCCCCAGCCACTCTGGGCAGCTTTCAACAGAACATTAAAAACAGAATAAAGCTTGAAACATTATAAACTTCCCTAAACAGGGCTTCCTTCAGATGTCGTCTAAAAGTCAGATAGTTGTTTATTTCCTTGACATCTGACAGGAGGGCATTCCACAGGGCGGGTGCCACCACCAAGAAGGCCCTCTGCCTGGTTCCCTGTAACCTCACTTCTCGCAATGAGGAAACCGCCAGAAGGCCCTCGGCCCTGGACCTCAGTGTCCGGGCTGAACGATGGGGATGGAGATGCTCCTTCAGGTATACTGGAGGATGATACCAGAGAGGTAATATGAGAACCATTTTCAAATATCTGAAGGGCTGTAACCAGGAAGCTTGTTTTCTCCTGCTCCAGAGGGGAGGACCTGAACCAACAGATTCAAATTACTAGAAAGAAAATGCCAACCAAACATTACGAGCAACTTTCTTATAGTAAGAGCTGTTTGAGGGTGGAATGGACTCCCTCAGAAGATGGTGGACTCTCCTTCCTTGGAGGTTTTTAAGCAGAGGTTGGGTAGCCATCTGCCAGGGATGCCTTGGCTGTGATTCCTGCGTTGCAGGGGGGGGTCAGACTAGATGACCCTCGGGTTCCCTTCCAACTCTACAACGCTGTGATAAGAGCCTGGAAACCAAGCCTTATGAAGAAGGGTTGAGGGAATTGTGGGTGCTTAGAAGAGAAACAAGGACTGGTGGGATGAACTGACAGGGTGATAGCAAGGAGAACCCCAGGAACGCAACATCTTTAGAGTGCTATTGTCGGAGCACTCAAGAATTCAGGTGTAAGCAAATGATGCCAATTCTGGGGGGAAAGACGCTGTTGTGGAAACACTGATGCTCCTTCCGACAAGCCTCGCCCGGGATAGCCCTTGAGGTCTGAATGGGAAGTGAATTGCCTGTTTCTCAATGAAATGCAGAGTTTCAAGTGACTCACCAATCACGTTTTTGCTCAGTCACCGCCGATTTCAATGAATTTTTAACTCCATTCACGAAATTGCTTTCTGCCTTCTCATCAACTACAGCAGCCCTCTGAGTGTGAGTCAAGACTGCACAGAAGTTTTGTACGATGCAACAAGTTGGCTGTCGTGGAAAAAGAAGCTGAGGGGAGGCATCCAAAACTGGAGGAGTTTAGAAGGAAAGTCTTGCAAGAGTAGCCCAAAGTCCATTCAGTCAGCACTTAAAGACAGACTTACATAATGCATACTTTCTGGGGATGAACCAAAATTCACCCCCTTTCCTCTTAATTTTGGCATGTAGTTCTTCAACCAAGCAACAAGCATGAAAATGTAGTCATCCTCCATCTTGCCCCTCACTTATGTGCAGGCGACTCTCAACTTATGCAGGGGTTACGTTCCGGGAGACAGTTCATAAAGCAAAATTCACTGAATTGTAGAGCTGGAGGAACCATCAGGGCCATCTAGTTCAACCCCCAGCAATGCAGGAATCTTTTGTCCAACGTAGAACTTGAACCCAGCACCCTGAGAGTAATAGTCTCATGCTCTACTAACTGAACTATCCCAGCTTAGGGACATATAGTCAAAACACGTTGGGTTCAATGGCAGGTGGGATAGCCATGGTATTTTTTTCCCCAGATGCCTGCCTGCTTTCTGCCCCCTTTTTAGTATTTTTTGCCAAGCGCGTGAAGCTTAATATGCACAAGTTAAATGCACGTAAGTTGTGAGTTACCTGCATTGCATTGCTTTTTCCTCCAAGGAGCTCAAGCAGTGGCGGACATGGTTCTTTCCCTCCTCATTTTATCCTCACAACAACCCTGTGAGGTAAGTTAGGCTGAGAGGCGGTGACTGGTCCCCAATCACCTAATGAACTTTATGGCTGAGAGGGGATTTGAACCGTGGTCCCTCCCAGGCCCTAGTCCGACACTCTAACCATAGCTGTCAACTTTTCCCTTTTCTTGCCAGGAACCTTATTCGGAATAAGGGAATTTCCCTTTAAAAAAGGGAAACGTTGACAGCTATGACACTTTCAGAATTGAAAATAAGGGATCAGCAGCCTCGAAAATAAGGGATCAGCAGCTTCACCTGTCCCGGGGACAGTTTACGGGATATCTAACAATCCGAGATAGCAGCAGAAAGCAGCTGGAAACGGCGCTGGAATAAGGGAATTTCCCGCAAAAAAAGGAAAGGTTGACAGCTATGGCTATGAATCTAACCACTATGCCACACTAGCTCTCTCTATTCCCCCTTAAGCTCAGGTGAGCTACCTGTGATGCAGGTGGGGTGGTAGTTAATGAGGATCTTTTTTTAAAAAAAGATTTGCAGCAGGACAGAAGCTGGTGTGAAGCTGCATACAGACTCAAGCCAGATTTTCCATAGACTGTGTGCACCTCTGCCCCATTTCACGAGATGGATTTGTTCCTTGGATATACTTTCCATGAAAGCAAGTCTGTGCAGATTTGGAGGGGGGGCTGGGTACATTTGCCCCAGGCCTAAGAGGGCTAAACCAGCGGGGGGTGGGGGGCAGGGACTGGCTGCCATTTCATTTGAGTTTATAACTTTATTCTAACAAGACAAGGGCTGCCCCGGCCCACATGGGGTGGTGTTAATTGTGTTCCCGAAAAGCAAAAGAGAATGTGTCTCAAAACACGCTGGAAAAAACAAAGGATTTGGCAAGACAGGGAGTTGCCTTCCTCTCTTCCAGGGTTAGAAGATTCCAAGATGCTGCCTGGAGCTGCTTTTGCACCGTCATCCTTACAAGCGAAAGTCGTTGAGTTTTTTCCCAATTAACAATACATATGTATGATAATTTTATAAAACATGTCATTTCTTGCCTTCAGATCATCATTTGAGTCACCAGTTAATGAGAATGGGAAATAAATCTACGGGCTGTTTTCAAATTGAAGTATACATATTGGGGTTTTTTAAAAAATGTTTCTTTATTGAGTCGATATCCCACCATTCCCCCCACCCCACTCCACCAAGGAGCCCAGGGTGGCAAAAAAAGATGCACAATTTTGTGAAACTTTGATAAATTTTATGAAATTTTAAAAAATTGTGTTTTAGCTTTTTGTATGTTTCAAACTATTGCTGTGATTTTTTCTTGATTTTACTATTTTATCTTTCTGGGTGTTGCTGTTTTACAATCAAGCAGTGTATAAATTCTATGAAATAAATACAATTTAAAAAGGAAAACGTTCTAAAGAAGATTAAAACATTCTGTAAACAATTTTTAAAAACTGAAATGCAGTTAGTTGAAAGCATTCTGCCATCCAATGAGATCAGGGTTTCCAGGAAACAGCCACTAAATGCACCTCAGTCAAAAGGAATGTTTTCAAATTCCTCCTGAAAGTTTGTAAGGGAGGGTATTTCACAACCAGGGAGCCACCACTCAAAAGGCCCTGTTACATAGGCTCATATGCAATTGTATATGTTCCATTTACTGTAGTTCATTTTTAAATGTCAAGTATATGTGATTCATGTGATATACTGTTTTTGCTTTGGGTGGTGGCTAGAAAAGACCAGTAAACGATAATTGGTGGCAGCATGTTGGACTGTTTCTCTGGGGGTTTTTAAATCCTTTTTATAAAAACTTGCATTTATAGCCTACTTTTTTCTCCAAGGAGCTCCACAGTTTCAGCATTGCAAGCAGTTGGACCAGATGTCCTTTTGAGCCCTTTCCAATGCTACGATTCTATGATTCAAGGTGGCGTACATGATTCACCCCTCCTTTTGGATATTCTCTATTTCCCCCCCGGAATTTCTCACATTTGACTAGCCTGGCAAGGTTTCTGGAAATGGTAGAGCATTAGTAAACTGTTGGTTGCACCCTCCAAACAGTTGGGGGGGTGTCAGTCTGGATGATACCCTATTATTTTCCACATTATGATTCTATTATTTTCCACATTATTATTATATGCAAAATTTATAACCCACCTTTTTTCTTCAAGGAGCTCAAGGTGGCATATAAAAATCAAATATCTTTATTGTGGTCCATAGACTCACTAGACAGTTTCAAAACAAGATACAGTTAAAACAACCAAACAACAGGCAAAAGAGACCGAGGTAGTCATTTTGTTATGTCTAGAGCATGGTGGTCTTTGTTTCTTGCGACCTCCAAAAGAAACTTTGCCACGATCAGTGTAATAAAGATGGTATATATGCTTCTCCACCTGCTCATTTCATCCCCATAATAACCCTGTGAGGAGGGTTAGGCTGAGAGACAAAGGCTGGCTCCCAAGGTCAGGTGATGCACGTCATAGACAAGTGAAGATTCAAACCCTGGTCTCCTAGTCCCAAAACTCTAACCACTCACCACACTCATCGTTGTCTCCTTAGCTGTCAGATCACAAAGGCTCAGCTAGTCCAGCTGACCTTTTTTCTCCAGGTTTATGGCTGGTCTTTTATTTTATGCACAGATTTCCCCAGCCTTAAACTCCAGCAAATGGTAGCATAAGTGTCAGGGTTCAGGGACTCAGCTGCCTTCCCCCCCCCCTTTGGCAGGAGATAAGCAGAACAAAGCGAAAGGAGTCTCTTGCCAGTCCGAAATTTTAATGATCACAGTGAGAGAACAAAGAATCCATTCCTAGGAATGAAGGTGCTCCCAATTAAGGGTTTCACCCTAGTCACCCACTTCACTTCTGCGTCTTGCAACCTGATCTCACAACCACTGTGCTTTCTGTGCTGCCACCTTATCTGCTCTCCTTGACCTTGGGTTGAGCGGATGGATGCTTTCCAGCGACAACGAGTCTGTTTACTCTCTCACACCCAGTTCTTCTCCTCCTAGCTGTTCCCCACACAGTACTACTTCCCAGCTTCTGCCTTTTGAACTATGTCCCTCTGCAAACCACTGTTCCAAATCCATACTGTCCTCCTGCTCCTGGGAAGATTCAGGATCCTGATCAGGAGCAGGGGGACGGGGAGGCTCCGTCCATTCCTCCTCAGTGCAGGCCTCCTCAACACGGTACCTGACAATAAGACAGGCAGGAAACCGCTAAGGAGGCACTTTCATTGCATTTTTGCATCAGAATCCTCTATTCCGATGGTTTTTTCTAAAGCGTTGAATGGGAAAATAGAACTTCCATCATATCTGAGTTGAGTTTCTTCCGCTGCTCAATTCCGGTTCTTTCTTCCCTTTTCTCATAATCTTATTTTTAGAAGGATGGGACACCATCTTGGGACTGATGAGAATGCAGTTCAAATGCTTCATTGGCAAAAAAATAAGGCCCAGTGCGATAAAACATAGAGGGTAGGTGAAATCAGACGATTTCCCATTCCCTTGCATTTCATTAAAAGCTAGGAATTTCCAGGGCAGCTGTGCAAAGCTTGCTTCCTGCCAGCAGGAATCACGAGATATGTTGTATTTTCCCCTTTTACTTTCTAAAAAAAGAATAAGAGGGAGAAAAAGGAAAGAATAAATTCTGTCGTCTTCCTCGGGTTTAAACAACAGCAGCAACACTCTTTCTCTAACCCAGTGATACTCAAAATTTGGGGGGGGGCACCCCTCCTTAATTCCATAAACTCATCCTCAGCGCTGCCCACCCTCCCTTATAGAAAGCATCATTCAGAAGAGCGGTTTGCACAACCCACTAAGGGAGATGATGAATTGTAGCGCTGGGAGGGACCCCAAGGGTAATCTAATCCAGGGTTTCCCAAACTTGGGTTTCCAGCTGTTTTGGGACTACAGTTCCCATCATCGCTGACTGCTGGGCTGCATAGGTAGGAATGATGGGAGTTGTAGTCCAAAAACAGCTGGAGACCCAAGTTTGGGAAACCCTGATCGCCCAACCCCCTGCAGTACAGGAATCTTTTGCCCAACATGGGTCTCGAATCCAAAACCCTGAGATTAAGTGTCTCATGCTCTACCGACTGAGCTAAGATAATAAAATTAAACCTAGTAACAAATCTATTGCACATTTGTTCAATATCCAAATAAAGCAATTTAGTTTAATTGATGCAGCAAAATGGATGAACTTATTCGTTTATTTATTAAATTTCATCCAAGGATCACACGGCAGTTTACGGTATGAAAACACTTTACTCAGAGCAGAGCTAAAACTCTGCCGCTCCCTCTCACAGCAGGTAGTGATGGCTACAAAGCCAGATGACTTTAAAAGTGGACCTTTAAGGCTGGACCTGCTTGCTGGTATTCACAAGGGGCATCTGGTCAGCCACAGTGAGAACAGGATAATGCCCTAGATGGGCAATTGGCCTGATCCAGCAGGCTCTTCTTACATTCTTATGTCCTTACATTTCTTATAATATATGACTGGTTTGATGCCTTGTTTTTCACACCGGCTTCACACCAACTGGGGTCCTTATTTGTTTATTTCATCAGATTCATGCACCATTTGACTGTGGGAAAAGAAGCTAGGCATGGTTCGTGAAAAAGATAAAGCAATAAGGAGAATGAACAACAATAATTTAAGACTTTCAAAGAGCTAAAATAACAACAAACTAAAAACAGATTAAAACCCACATCAACTTTCTAAACTTCTGGACAGGCTTGTCCAAAACAAAGATGTTTTTAGCAGGCGCCAAAAAGAGTACACTGAAGGTGCCTGCCGGATGTCAAGTGGCAGAGAGTTCCAAAGTGTAGGGTTAAGCCATTCCTGATCTGTATCTAACCAAGGGGTGAACATTTCTGCATGGGGTAAAGACACCCCAGCCCAGCCAACACCCCCTGGAATGAATCTGAGAATAATTGAGCTCTCCTGATGTGAACAGCTGGAGGTGAGGATTGAAACGCACTAAGAAACAAGACCTCACTGTGCTCTGATACCTAATGTGAACACATCCTATGGCCTCTCAGGACAGGTAAAATAAAATCGTATTCACACAGTGCATAGTTGAACTATGAAACTCCCTCCCACAGAAGGCAGTGACGGCCTTCAACCTAGATGAATTAGACAAAGAGGGCTGCTGATGGCTACTAGCCATAATGGCTCGGCTTTGCCTCCATGTTAGAGACAGCAATGCTTCTGAATACCAGTTGCTGGAACCACAGAAGAGGAGGCTGCTCTTGTGCTTGGGCTCCGCTTTCCAGAAGATGCATCTGGGTGGCCTCTGCGAGGACAGGAAGCTGGGCTGGATGGGCCAATATTGGCTCTGCTTATGTTCTTCTGTTCATACTGAGCATTTGTTCTGATTTGTTTTGTGGGGAGGTTACATGACCGCAATCCTTCATCGTGATTTGCAGGTGGGGTGTTTATGCATCTTGCCCTTAGTCATGCCTTCATCATATGCTTCTCATTGCATTTCCCCACCACTTTCTCAACCACAGAAAGTCTGGCTCCTCTCATCTTTTGTGTGCTTTTCGGGTGCCAAGGCAACAGAGCCTTTTAACCCACTTTAACTGAGCAAACCTACAGTTCCTGGTATGCCCTTGCAAAACGCTAGCAGAGTCAAGTGTAGAGGGGAACTTACACGGGTTGACCTTGGGCCATTCATAAGAAACCTGAATAGACCTGGATCTGGCCAAAGCAGGCTAGTCCAGCATCCTGTTCTGACAGTGACCAAGCAGATCCCTATCATGGGACCCTGTGGTTTCCAGCAACTGGTATTCAGAAGCATCACTGCCTCAAACTCTGGATGCAGAGCGTAGCTATAATGACTAATCGCCATCAGTGTCCCTCTCCTCCATGAATTTGTCTACTAAATCCTCTTTTAAAGCCATCCAAGTTGGTGGTCATCGCCGCCTCCAGTGGGAGAGAGTTCCACAGTTTAACTAGACAAAAGTCCTTCCTTTTCTCTGACCTGAATCTTCCAATATGCAGCTTCCTTGGATGGCCACGAGTTCTGGTGTTAAGAGAGAGGGACAAAAGCTTTTCTCTGTCCACTTGCTCCATGCCAGGCATCATTTTATCAACTTCCATCAGAACCTGAGAGCCATAGCAACTCTCCCCACTCACAATCCTGGCTATTGCTGTTCAGAGGCATTTACTGCCTCTGTCAGTGGCTAGTAGTTGTACTATCCCCCATGGATTTGTCTAATCCTCTTTTGAAGCCATCCAAGTTGATGGCCCTCACTGCCTCCTGTGGGGGTGAGTTCCACGGTTTAACGATACACTGTGTGAAGGAGCATCTGTCCCAAACCTTCCAACATTCAACTTCATTGGATAGCCATCATTTCTCCCTATCCACTTCCTGCATGCTATGTATCATAGGAGCCAACTCTAGGGGCCGAGGTCCCTTCGGCCACCCCACCAAAATATTTGAGGGGGCTGGGGGCCCCCAAAGTTGATGAACATTGCCATTCAAATGATGTGTGCACACTCTGTCTTGAGATTGATTATGCTGAGTGGGACTTAACTGCCTCCCCAATATTTTTTCTTTCTTTCTTTCTTTCTTTCTTTCTTTCTTTCTTTCTTTATTTCTTCTTCTTTTCTTCTTCCTTCTTTTCTCTTCTCTGACATGCAACAGACATTTAGAGCACACCACTCTCCATGAATCTTGGGAACTGTAGTTTGTTATGGGTGTTGCGAATTGATTTGAGTGTGTGCTTTAAATGTATGTTGCGTACGCCCAGCTTCACACACTTCTAAAATGGCACCGCCTCTCAGTCCAGCCTACTTCACAGGGTCGTTGTGAGGATAAAACAGGGAGGTAGCGAGGAGGGAACCATGCATGCCACTGTAGTCTCTTTAGAGGAAAAGTAATAATGGATAACATTAAAAGAACGGTATTTCCAGAGTAAAGCCAAACCTACACACCACGCAGCTGCATGGTGGTCCTTCATGACGTATGTCAAAAGATAAACTCATGGCTGGCAGGTTCCTACAAGTTATGATTTTACCTGGATTTGATCATCTCCCAGGACTTAGTACTGACTGCTCTGTTATGCTTCCATTCGTGCATTGTGGGGAGCTAGGCTAGATGACCCTTGGGGTCCCCTCAAACTCTACAATTCTCTGTTTCTATGATCCAGGACCTTATTATTTGCAGCACTGTTTTTCTCTCTGCAATGACCATTTCTCCGCTCTCTGCTTTTAATGTTAGGAGCCGTATGGTGCCAAACAGGCAAGGCATTGTTCGTTTCCGTCTCTCTCAAACATTTCTGTTGTGATATGTAATAATATATATATATATATATTTTAAAGGATCCGTGTGAGCTCACGAAAAAACGGTTCTCTTCCTTCCAGCTGCATCCAGCAAAATCCCCTCCGGGGATTTGCAACTGGTTTCTCCTTTCTCTGGATGCAAAACGAATGCAAAAGCTCTGTTTGGGGGCGCTTGCTCAGGGTGGGGCCGCTTCTCCCCCCGGATTGCACAAGTTTTTCTTTTCCCTTTGCATCTGGTGCCTGAAAGAGCTGACGCGGCACATTTTTCAGCAAAGGGAGAGTAGAGTGGGGTGTCCATCTTCCCTTCTTTCTACCCGCCGCCCTACCCCCCCCCCCATCCCGGTTTCACCAGCTCTTCTTCCTTCCTCTCGTGACCCCAAGTGGGTGAAGCAATTTTTAAGTCACTTGAGCGGGGCGGCGCAGATGTAATACATCTTCTTCAGAAACTTCCCCTGCTTTTTTGGCCTCCGCGATGGAGGTTCCCGCACCCCTTCGGGGTGACATCACCGCCGACGGGAAATTCCGCCGGCGATGCTCCCCCCCCCCGCCCTGCCCCCTGATCCATAAAAGGAGGCAGGCTTCATGGAGGGAGCACCAGAGACGGCAAGACCTTCCAGGAGAACCTCAACCAAGATCAGCCACTCCAGCCTCTCAGCAAAATGAATGCTTCTCAATCTCCACGTGCCTGGGCTGTGGCCGCCCTCCTGGTACTGGCCCTCTGCCTCTCGGCCAGCGCTGCTCCAGGTCAGTCTCAAGGCTCAGCATGGGGAGCGGAGGGGCATTTGAGGGCAAAGTGGGGGTCCTTCCCCCGGGGTGGGGTTTTGGGGGGCCGGGAGAAATGCACGCTCACCATCGTGGCCACTGCTTGGGAAGCTGTCTCTGCTCTGGCTGGCGGTGGCTCTCTAGGTCAGGCATCCCCAAACTCACCCCGCCAGCCTTTTGGGAACTACAATTCCCACCATCCCTGACCACTGGTCCTGTTAGCTAGGGATGATGGGAGCTGTAGTCCCAAAACAACTGGAGGGCCGAGTTTGGGGGTGCCTGCTTTAGGGTTTCTGGGACAAAGAGTCCTACCTGGAGATACTAAGGGGGGGGGGGTTAACTGTGAGCCAAGCAGCTGCTCTGCACTTCAGCTACAGCCCTTTCCAAATAGGAAGCTGCCCTATCAGACCACTGGTCCATCAAGCTTAGTGTTGTCTACACTGACTGGCAGCAGCTTTCCGGGGTTTCAGGCAGGAGGCAGCATGCACAGGATTGCAGCCTCAATCCAGGATTCTTGCCCTCTCCGCTTCCCAATCCTGCACCACATGAGCTCCTTCCAAAGGCAGGCTTCAGTCGCTTGGAATTCCATCCCCGCAGGGAGGGCGGTGTGACAGTGGAGATGTCCTCTCTGCGCCCTTTGAACTCGGCCCTCTTGTTTTTACAAGGAGTTTTATCCGATTCCACATGGGCTGTTGGAGCTCAGCCACCATGTGCACAGCAGGGCGGACGGGGGCTTAACCCCGCGACCCCGCGACAGGGGGAGGGATAGGTTAGAATAGCCTGTGGGCTTTGGGGGCATGTGCAGAGCTCCTCCTCCTCATCACCACTGGATAACCTCCCCTTAAGGTGCTTCTATAGGGATGGGAGTGGGGCTGTGGGTTAAACCACAGAGCCTAGGACTTGCCAATCAGAAGGTCAGTGGTTCGAATCCCCACGACAGGGTGAGCTCCCATTGCTCAGTCCCTGCTCCTGCCAACCTAGAAGTTCGAAAGCACGTCAAAGTGCAAGTAGATAAATAGGTACCGCTCCGGCGGGAAGGTAAACAGCGTTTCCGTGCGCTGCTCTGGTTCACCAGAAGCGGCTTAGTCATGCTGGCCACATGACCCGGAAGCTGTACGCCAGCTCCCTCGGCCAATAAAGCGAGATGAGCGCCGCAACCCCAGAGTTAGCCACGACTGGTCAGGGGTCCCTTTACCTTTAAGGTGCTTCTGCTTTGCACGCAGAAGTTCCCAGGTTCTATCCTCAAGGGCATTTCCAGGTAGGGAGCTGGGGAGAAGACACTCCGTCTGAAACCCTGGAAAGATGCTGCCAGCTAGTGTAAGCAGTCTTGAGCTAAATGGACACGGAACATAAGAAGAGCCTGCTGGATCAGGACAGTAGACCATCTAGTCCAGCATCCTTTTTTTACAGCGGCCAATCAGATGCATCTTCTGAGAAACCAGCAGGCAGGACCTGAGCACAAAAGCCCTCTCCTCCTCCATGAATTGGAGTAGTCCTCTTTTAAAGCCACCATACCCAGTAGCCATCACTGCATCCTAAGGGTGCACATTCCCTAGTTCCACCCGATGCTTGCACCTTCCTATGTACATGCTGGACTCAAGAGGATAGAGGGCAGGAAATGGAATTCCTGGCCAACGACTTTGCAGCAGAGTTTTGCTGGTTGCACTCAACTCATTTTGCTTTCTCTTCCAGTGGGGTCCGACCCTCCAACTTCCTGCTGCTTCACCTACACGGCAAAGAAGATCCCCCGGAACTACATTGCTGACTTTTACGAAACAAACAGCAGGTGCTCTCAGCCAGGTGTTGTGTAAGTATAAGAATAATTCTGCTCTATTTGCAGCCTCCAGGCATGGGAAAGGGTTGGGGTGTCCAGCTGCCCCAAATATAACAACCCCGGTCTCTTTTTGCACATCTGTCAGGAGTCTAGCTGAGGCATCCCAGCCCACCCAAAAAAATCATAGAATTGTAGAGTTGGAAGGGGCCGCCAGGGGTCTCCCCTGCAATGCAGGAATCACAACTGAAGAATCCCTGACAGACTATGATTTTATGATCCTATCTCAAGGGCAAAAGAGGTCTTGACAGGAAGGCAGAGAAAGCCAGATGGGAGGCTGATTGTGTCTCTCCTTTGATTCCCTCCAGGTTCACCACAAAGAAGGGCCGGGAGATCTGTGCCAACCCCGCAGAGAAATGGGTCCAAGAATACATGGACCACTTCGAGCTGAACTGAGCATCAGTCCTGGAGCAACAGAAGCCGTCGTCCTTGGCTGGGTCGATGGGCATCCCAGGCCTGGCATCATTTCCTGCCAAGGGCATCTCAAGAACACCACTCAGCTAGTGGCTTTTGTTTTGACCTTGAAGTCAAAACCTCAGGGACTTTCTATGATAATTTAAATTTATTTAAGGTATTTTATTTTCCTCAAACCCTAAGGGTCCACCCCGGCTAATTATTTTATTTATGTAACTTTGGAGGGAACACAAAGCAATCAACCTCTTTGCTATTTTTATACATATGACTGTTTTAATATTACTACAGAATAAGAATTTTCCCAATAAATGTTTTTTTTTCTACAAGTTCTGTTGTAAGCTGAGTCTTTCTTCCTACCCACCTGTTTGCAATCTGTGGTGTAAAAGAGGGCCCTCCTCTCTATCCCTTTGGGCCCTCAGAATCCCAAGGCCAGCTGGGATGGGGAACCAAATACATACGGCTCTCGATACCTCCCTCTTTGGCCCTCGAAACTCCCCACAGGTTGCCCCCACCTTCCACTAGCCCAGTTTCAAGTTTTCATTGGGTGTTTTTGCCTGGCTGCAAATGTTTCCTTGAACGCTGATGATGCTTAGTTGTGCATCTGTGCAAAAAGGAAAAAAAAGATTGCAGATAAATAGCAAAGGTAACATTGTTGGTCCATAAGGGGGCGGGGAGGGATCCACAGATGAGAATCCTTTTATTATCACCAAGGGGAGGGGTGATCTTTTGGATCAGCAACTGGTTACATAACAGGAAGAAGAGAGAAGGAATAAATGGACAGCTTTCTGAATGCAAAGAGGCAGAAAGTGGAGTCCTCCAAGGAGCAGTATTGGGACCTGTCCCTTTTAACCTTAGGGGTGAGCAGTGAGGGGACCAAGTTTCCTGCTGATCCCAAATTCTTCAAGGTGGTTGAAACAAAAAACTGGTGGATCCTTCCTCTGCCACTTGGACAGCATCTCCCGATGCTCCTCCCTCCACCTCCATTGCCCTCACAGCAAGAAGCTCTTTCACCAAAGGGTTGTCTAGCACAAGCTCCTACAACCTTTTCAGAACAGGTGGGTGGTTGCCCAGTCCTGGCACCCAGTGAAATGAAGCTGAGCCAGTGCAAAGAGAAACTGAACCGGAAGAGCAAACTGTCTCTTGTGGTGTGTGAATTCCTGAGGGGTTATTTCCATTGTTCAGGGAGAGGTTTTTCCCTTGGGCTCAGTCTGTTATTGGGTACTGTTGTGATCCTCCAGAAGATTTCTGAGATACTAATGGCACACTCCCTGGCACCCCTGCCATGTCCAAACATGACCCCTTCACAGAGTTGGGCAAAATAGAAATCTCCCTGGGACCTTGGTGACACTAGATAAGCCTGCTCCTAAGAAGGACATAAGAAAAGCCTCCTGGATCAGGCCAATGGTCCATCTAGCCTAGCAGGCTGTTCCCACAGTGGGTGCTTTTCTTCAAAGCATGGAGCTGCAGCAGTCTTGGCACAAATGGTCTCTTATCGACAAAGAAGATGCCACAGATTGTCTGCATGTTTAGATGTGCCCATATCCTGCCTTGGTATCTTGGGCATCTGGTCCTCCTTATCAGAAGATTGCAAACTGCTTTGCCTCCTGCAATTTCCTGAAGTTTCATTATGTCCCCTCTGCATTCTGGAGGCTGCAGACACAAGACAGACCCATGTCTTTGGTGACCCTGCGCCAAAAAACCCCTGCATGATTCCAAAAGGCATCTTTAGTTGGTGTCAAACCAGGATTGGTTCTGTGCATGAACCTCAACCCATGGAGATTGGTATTGTGCTTTTTAACTTATTCATAAACAATCTGGATTCACAGGAGAGCAGTGAGGTGGCCAGATTTGCTGTTGATGTGGAATTGTTCAGGGAGGTTGAAACTGTTCCAAGCCACCTCATTCTCCAAGGAGTGAGAGAATGCAGGGGTCCCAGGAACTTTCCTAGGTTTAGATTCCATGGAATGAGGGTCAGCAGAGACTGTGGTATCTTTGGGGCATATGGTTTAATTTACACATAGATACAAGCTGAGTATAAGATGTGGGGGGCTCACAGCATCAGCACCCCAGCAGATCTGGCTTCTCCATCAGTCACAGCTTCAGATCCAGCACAGAGCGACCTGTCTCTGTGGCCTCCAGCTTCCAGCCTGCTTCCAGCCCAGCTCACATTGTTCTCCTATCCAGCAGCTAGATGGGAAAAGGTGGAGGAAAGGCCCAACAAAACAAAACACTGACTGGGAAGCGAGGAGGGGGCATTTGCCACACTTCCATGTCCCTAACATGGCCTGATCCTTCTCTGGACCTTATTCCAACTGTCCTATGTTTGCCCTCACAGGGCCTCAGCCCTCCCCTGATGCTTTGGAAGCATCTGAGCTGCTTACCTAGAAATGGGCTTGGCCCAATAAAGGCCTCTTATCGCCCCCCCCCCTCTTATCAATCAAAAGATGCCATGGATGATGGGCCTCGTGATACGTCCACATCCTGCCTTGGTATCTTGGGCGTCAACCACTCACTATCTCCCTTGCTTTTGGGTGGAGCGGAAACTGTCTAGAAACATCTCCTATAGACAAGAGACCAGGAGGAAGGAGTCTGAAAGGGCAATGAGTCCTCTTTCCATCTTATCAATTGAAAGATGCCACAGATGATGGGCCTTAGACATGTTCGCATCCTGCCTCTCTATCTTGGACATCAGCCTCTTGCTATCTCTATCGCTTTCAGGGGTGGGGGAACTTTTCTGAAGCTATCTGTCCTGTGACGTCCTCTCCAGATGTTGTAATCGCAATTCTTTTGTGGCTAGAATCACCTATAAGAAGAGACCAGGGGAGCTTCAGGGTACTGAGCATCAAGGCATCCAAGGAAGGAAAGACCCCAGACCGTCTCTCCATCTCCACCCGCCATGAAGCTGTCTCTGGTTGTCTTCCCCTTTCTCCTTCTGGCTCTGGCTGCTGCTAGCCCACGTGAGTCTGCCCTTCTCATATGTGGGGTTTTTTATTTAGGAGATTTATACCCACTTTTGTCTGATTTTCACAACAACAATGTAATGACCATTATTATTATTATTATTATTATTATTATTATTATTACAGGTGGCACTGTGGTCTAAATCACTGAGCCTCTTGGGGTTGCCGATCGGAAGGTCGGCGGTTCGAATCCCCACGACAGGGTGAGCTCCCGTTGCTGGGTCTCAGCTCCTGCCAACCTAGCAGTTCGAAAGCGCTCCAGTGCAAGTACAGTGGTACCTTGTGTTACAAACTTAATTCATTCCGGAGGTCCGTTCTTAACCTGAGGCACGCTTTCGCTCATGAGGCCTCCCGCTGCCAGCATGATTTCCGTTCTCATCCTGGGGCAAAGTTCTCAACCTGAGGTACTACTTCCGGGTTAGCAGAGTTTGTAACCAAAGTGTTTGTAACCCAAGGTACCACTATAGATAAATAGGTACTGCTGCAGCGGGAAGGTAAACAGCGTTTCCGTGCACTCTGGCACTCGTCACGGTGTCCTGTTACACCAAAAGTGGTTTAGTCATGCCAACCACATGATTCGAAAAGCTGTCTGTGGACAAATGCAGGCTCCCTCAGCCTGAAAGCGGAATGAGCGCCGCAACCCCATAGTCGCCTTTGACTGGACTTAACCATCCAGGGGTCCTTTACCATTGTTGTTGTTGTTGTTGTTTTCTTACATTTCTTAGTTGCTTTATACAAAAAAAAAAGGTCTTACAACAACTTAACAATATAAAATGAAGCCCGATAAGATCAGATGAAACCAGTTAAAAATTAGGGTGGGGGACCATAGATAAGTATAGTATTTGGAAAGGACATAGTCATTTATTTAAAACACAGCATGGAGAACCTTCAGTCTTCTGGTGGATGGAGACAGAGGGGGCTTCCTTTTGGCTCTGCAGACAAGCCAATACTCTCCATTCCTTTCTCCCTTTCAGGTGAACATGATGAGGAGTTTGGTATCCATGATAAGTCTATTCCCAGTGCTGGTCTTGGTAAGTCCTCCTTTCGGGGTGTCCACAATAGTCAAGCAAGCCAAGTGGTACCAGGGTCACGTGCCAGGGTCATGTGCTTTTGTGCCTAATCCAAAAGGCAGCAGAGGTTATCCCATGAGGACTACAGTGGCACAGCTCTCTCAAGCAGGTTCTCAGGCAACTTGCAAATCCACGCCTACAAAAGAAACCTGAAATCCACACCATCTTGCCTCTTTCCCCCAAACCTGGAAGATATTCTCCCTAATCTCAGATGCAAGAGGCTGATTGTGATTGCTCCCTGGTGTGAGGTACTCTGCACATGATCAGAGGTTGTTACTTCACACTTGCAGGATTGAGCCATCCATTGAAAATATGTTCTGATGTGCCCTGGCTCAAATGAAACAATCATTTTTTTTATCTATCCATTGGAATCATGGGTTTAAATTTAGAGGGGAAAGGTGTTGCAGATAACGAAAAGCTGGTTTTTGTTTGGGGGGGGACTGCATGCAGCTGGAAGCAAATATTCCATGGTGGGGGTTCCCCCCCCCCCCGTATGTTTGAAGCGGTGTGTGTTTGTTTAATTGTTCTCTCTGTTTTATACACAAAATGGAAAAAACATTCTCCTGGTAAGTCTTCCTTGTCTCCCTCTCCTCAACCATTTTTTTTCTATCAGTTGGAAATATTGGTTTTCATTTAGAGGGGAAAGGTGTTGCAGATAATGAAAAGCTGGTTTTCCTTGGTGGGGGGGACATGGTGTGGGGTTTCCTTGTATTTTTAAAGCATTGTGTGTTTGTTTAATTTTTGGGCAAAAGGTGTGGAGGCACAATCAGGACTTGACTACATCCTAGTCATCCAAAATTCAGTGGTTTCTAAACACACTTGCATGTACATACACATACGCACACACAGGTTCTCTCTACCCAGCAATGAAGGTGCAAGTTCCAGACAGGTTCTGCCACTTGAGCAGCAGGGAGGGGGCACAGACTGGTCTTGATGAAGGGAGGGATCTTGGCTGCCCTGGGGGGAATCTTGAGGGCTAGATCAAAAGCCCTGGGGACCACATTCAGAGTTCCTACATGCTTGCTTCTAAATGCAAGGGCCTCCACACAGAGACAAGGATGTGTATGTTTGGATGTTTGATGTGAAAAATTTAAAACAACCAGTGCTAATAAATTGAGTCAATTAACAAAAGTACTTACTTATATCACTACTTACAGTTGGGCTGGATCCCTCCTCTCCCTGCTGTGAAAAGTATTCCAATAAGGAATTCCCAAAGAATGTTGTGAAGGATTATTTCTACACCAGCAGCAACTGTCGTCTGTCTTCTGTAGTGTAAGTCTCCACATCAGGGCAAAAACCAAGAGGCCAGCTGGATAACATGTTTCAAAGGGGAGAAGGTGAAGAGAGGCTTAAGCACTTGGGGGACCGATTGAGAAAATCATGAGAGTAGATCACAGAAAAATGGAGAAATTGTCACTCGGGAGCAGAGATAGGCTGTGACTATTTTCCAGTCTTAAATTCAGTTCCTCCTCTTTAAATTTAAGTTCCTCCTCTCTTGCACTCAGAAGGAGCCAGCCACTGAATCCGTGCCACGCTCAGTCCCGTGCTCAGCCTCCTCCTCTGCCCCCTGCCAACAGATATTGAATAGGGCAAAGACAACTTGGCCCCACAGAGCCAGCACCCCAGTGGGCCTATTCGTTTGGGAGCATGGATTTGATGGGATCACATTAAGACTGCGGTCAGAAGCCATTTCTTTTCCATCTCTATATCCTGCTGAGGACACAGGGTCCATGGCAAGGTTGATCCTGGGGCCTTTTGACATGGGAAGCGGGCTGCCTGCCTTTTTCTCCAGACCCAAGAGAAGTGGGGTCCTCAGGCTAGTGGAGAATCAAAAGGGCACATTCAGTGACACATGGTGAATGTCTGTTTCTTTCTCTGACAGGTTTGTATTCAAGAATGGAATAACAGGCTGTGCTGACCCAAATGCCCAGTGGGCCAAGGATCTTATGGAATACATTGACAGCATTAAGCATTCCCCCAGCTCAAGACCCACAACTGTGCCTATCCCCAGCGCATAGCCCACATTAGGAAAAGGCACTTGAAGCTACAGCAACCTCCTTGCCTCTTCGCTGAACCTCTTCCCACTCTCTCTCTCTCTCTCTCCCTCCCTCTCTCCCGGCTCATATTCTGTCCCCTTCATGGCTGAAGAGAGTCTTCATTCAAGGGACTCTGTGGTTATCAAGGCAGCAATCTAGGAGCAGCCGGCCTGCCTTGTGGGAAAGGGTCTACCAGAAAGTAGTTCCTGAAGTCAGCAGGTGCCCCTTTCATAGCTAAGTCAATCGACACTGTTTGGCAGGTTCTGTTCAAGCAACCAAGCATCTGTTTCCAAGCAGCTTTGCAAGATGTTGATTTCCAGTGTGCTGCTGGGGAACAAATCCATTTTGCCAAGGCTTTTAAGGAAATTCCCAAAGCATGATTTAAATCTCACCTTGGGTATCTGTCTTGAAAATCCGCACAGCAAATGTTTCTGAATTCTTTGCTCTCTGCTTGAGAGGCAACTTTAAGCACACTGATTTCTGCTTGCGTTCTTCTTAAGTGTTGCTTATCGGAGTATGTCTGCAGATGGGCCAATCTGCAGTTCTGCTGTTGGCTTCTGAAAATAAAGATGCAGTTTGAGTTCCCCTCTGTCTTCTGCGAGTCCTTCTTCTCTCCAGAGGGGAGGGGGGTGAAGCAGGTCCAGGCAGTCTGAGATCAGCTTCGGAAGGGGAGGGAGATGACAGGCATTTGTGCAACCTCAGCCCACAGGGAACAAGGTGGTCACGATTCCCAAGGCTGCCACTTGCTGCCTCCTTGGGTGGCAATATCCGGGATTTAGCTTTCAATGAAGCCTTGATTCAGATGGATGGCAAGGGAGGAAGATCCACTCCAGTTCCCCTTTTTGTAGAGTCATCATCAAAAATGAAGGAGGCATCTGTGCTGACCGATATGAACAATGGGTTCCAGGATCGCATCCGCCTTCTCCCCACACCCAGTGGCGAACCTTGGGGTCTCAAATTTCAGCAATCCCTTGTGCAACACCAAAAATTCAGCACCCCACCTCTCACCTTCCATTCCACATCATAGTTGTGGCGCCCCCTGCTCTGCACCCAGTGTGACCAAACCGGTTGCACTCCTCTATTATTATTTTTATAATAATATTTTATTAAAGTTTTCAAAGATTAACAACCAACAAAAATCACTAAAAACAAACAGCAAACATCAAAAATCCAAACAGAAAAACAGAAAAAGCAGAATACAAAGTTAACATTAAAAAAGAACACTCTTTCATATTGGTAACTTTCAACGCCTTATTCTCTTTACTTCCACCCGCCTTCCCTTCTTGTATTCTATTTTTTTAAAAAAAAAATAGTTCAGCAAGATCGTTGATTATTCATTTTAAACCTTTATCCTTCCCTTTAAAGTCTATTTATCTTAATCGCTAAAAACCCCTTCATTTCATTTTCAGAGCCCTTAGCATTCGTAAATTTTACAGTGTTTTTGTAGATAGTCTTTAAACTTCTTCCAATCCTCTTCCACCTGCTCCTCTCCTTGATCTCGGATTCTGCCGGTCATTTCTGCCAGTTCCATATAGTCTATTACTTGCATCTGCCATTCTTCCAAGGTGGGTAGGTCTTGCGTCTTCCAATGCTTTGCAATAAGTATTCTTGCTGCTGCTGTAGCATACATGAAAAAGGTTCTATCCTTCTTTGGCACCAACTGGCCGACTATGCCCAGGAGAAAGGCCTCTGGTTTCTTCAGAAAAGTATACCTAAATACTTTTTTCAGTTCGTTATAGATCATTTCCCAGAATGCCTTAATCCTTGGGCACGTCCACCAAAGGTGAAAGAATGTACCTTCAGTCTCTTTACATTTCCAACATTTATTATCAGGCAAATGATAAATCTTTGCAAGCTTGACTGGTGTCATGTACCACCTATACATCATTTTCATAATATTTTCTCTTAAGGCATTACATGCCGTAAATTTCATACCGGTGGTCCACAACCGTTCCCAGTCAGCAAACATAATATTATGACCAATGTCTTGTGCCCATTTTATCATAGCCGATTTAACCGTTTCATCCTCAGTATTCCATTTCAACAGCAAATCATACATTCTCGACAGTATCTTAGCATTGGGTTCTAACAGTTCTGTTTCCAACTTTGATTTTTCCACCTGGAAGCCATTTTTCCTGTCCAAATTATAGGCCTCTCTTACTTGGAAATAATGTAGCCAGTCCTGCACCTTATTCTTAAGTTTCTCATAACTCTGCAGTTTCAACCTATCTCCTTCGGGCCTCTGCCTCTCTCTCAGCCTCAATTCCGACAAACCCACTCTAAAAGATCCTTTAGAGCTGCTTGACAGTATCAAGGAGGATGGGGGGGGGGCACTAGACAGTATCTATTAAGACGTTAATAAAGCCTTTCATAGCCCCTCCACAAAGGCTTCCGAGTAAGTCCAGAGAGTCATGGGATAAGAAGACAGGTCCTCTTGTGTATCAGTAACAGGTGAAGAATCAGGAAGGAGAAAGTGGGAAGGAATGAAGAGTCCTCCCAGTGGAGGGATGGAGAAAGTGGGCTACCCTGAGGACCAGGATTGGGCCCTGTGCCTAACTCAAATGAACATGGATCCCTGTTGATAAGGAAAACATCCTGGGGTGTGTATTTGATCTGTTGCCCAGCTCACTGGGGTGCCACTCCCTGGAGGTCTCTTCAGTCAGCAAAAGAAGGAGTCCCCAGCCAAGTTAAAGAAGCAAAGCAGCGGTCAGTGGACCTGATCTTTATTTGTTGCAACAAGGTCAAAGCACATAAAGTGTAGGAACTCAGAGCATGAGGTCGCGTAAACTTTTAAGACCTCTCCCCATTTCCCATAATACATTTTTCAACAGCTTCATCGATGCATCACAGATATGACACAAAGTAGGAGAGTTTCAGATGTAGAAGCATGAGCCCATCACTCACCCTGGTCAATAACCGGGTTTTTAATATGAATTACCCGCTTCTCCAAAGAACAATAAAAGTATTTGCACATCCCCCAAGCTACAAGGCTTTCCTGAGCTTCTCCTTTGAAAGTATCAGGATTCATCCACCATCCCAATGGATTTCTGTCTGGGTTATGTGCTGCCTTTGATCGCCTCCTGCCTGCTATTGTGAGGCTAACTTCACACCTTATGGAGAGGCAAGGAGTACGTGGCCTTATGCTCAAGGGATTATGGAGGCAGGGTGGGCTCTAGATTCCCATCGTCCACAGGAGTCATTACCATTGGAACCAAGGAAATTGGTCAAACCATTGAAGTTTGGCGATTATTTGTGAAGTGTCTACAGTTTTCTATATGGGATAGTCAGAGGAAACAGTACAATGCATGGTATCAGCTTATTGCTACAAGTTTATAGACGGCTTTTCTGAGCCTCTTTGTTGTTGCGCATGTATGGTGCTTGTGTAAATGGTCCTGGTCCTGGCCTTAGTTCGAGGCTGTGGTCGGGACTTGGGATTTGGGGGGGGGTCATTTAACTGCCCCCCATCCCTGGTTTTAACACTGTGCCCAGCTTCTATACACTAAGATAGTCAACCAGCAAAATTCCTTAACAGACTTCTTAACACAACTTGCCCAGGGTGGGCAAATTAGAGATCCAGGTGAGCCTTGGGTGGATCCAGAAGACAAGAGCTTGCCTGGAGTCCCTCTGCCAGCACTGGGGGTGGGTAGTTAGGAGTCTCCCCATGGGACACAGAGGGCTCTTGGGTGCTATCAGAACCCATCCAAGAAAAGGAGTCCTTAAGTCATGGCACCCTCCATTGCACCCACAGCAAAGTTGCTACCCATCCTTCACCCTAAAATGGCCTGAACCTTCCCTAGACCTTGTTCCAGCTGCTTTACATTTGTGCTCACAAGGCCTTGGCCCTCCCCTGAGACCATGGAAGCACCCAGGCTGTTTACACAGAAATGGACGTGTCACACGAAAGGGCTCTTATCAACTCCCTTATCAATCAAAATATGCCACAGGTGATGGGCCTCTTGGTACGTCCACATCCTGCCTCCGTATCTTGGGCATCAACCCCTCACTATCTCCCTTGATTGGGGTGGAGTGGAAACTTTTCAGAAGTCATTCTAGAAACACCGTCTATAAAGAAGAGAGTGGGGCGTACTGAGTGTCAAAGCAGTCAAGGAAAGAGACTGGAAGGACCCCAATCCTCTCTTCATCTCTGCCTGTCATGAATCTCTCTCCGGCTGCCCTCATCTTTCTCCTCTTTGTGGCCACCTTTGCCCTGGCCACTGCTTGCCCACGTGAGTTTATTATCCTTCTTTTCTCCAATGTATTTTTTTATTTGGGATATATAGCAGCTTTCAATTGATTTTTAAGACAGCAATAGGGCCGGCTGACCCATGAAGCAGGGTGAGGCAACCACCTTGGGTAGCAGGGTCAACTGGGGCAGCAGATCCAGCCTCCAAGATTGCATTGTCCTCTGGCTCTGCTGCTGCCACCACTGCAGTGGCAGCAAAAGCTGCGGCTTGCTCTTTAGAGGCCAGATTTGCCACGTCTTTGGCAACCTCTCTGCCCTGTGCCACTGCTGCTGCAGCCTCTTGGAGGGGACCAGAGGCAAGATCACAGAGATTCCCAGGTGTAGAGAAGCAGCTGCAGTCATGGCCCATGAAGAGGCACTTGGCTTACCCATGAAACTGTGCCACAGATGAGCCTCACGTGGAAACCAGACCTTTGTCTTGCTCAGTAAAAAATCCACCCCAAAGTATGCCCTCCCCAAACCATAGGCTAGCAACAAAGGTATCATGGGTCAAGATTCCCATATCCATGGCTGTGGGAGGCGGACAGGTCACAGGGATGCAAACCCATAATGGCCCTCCATTCCTTTCTCCCTTTCAGGTGAAGAATCCAAGAAGGCACCAGGTGAGAAAACGTATCCTCGTAAGTCTTCCTGGTCTCCCTCTCCTCTACCTTACTCAAAGAGGTCAATAATCTGATAATGCTGATATGCTTTACTTGGGCTTCTTTATTTTAACCCACTTGCAACTGTACTCATTCTATGTGCCTTTTCATCGTTTTGCTTTTCAGTCGTTATTTTTCACCTGTTGCTCTAATTGTTCTCTCTGTTTTATACACAAAATGGAAAGAGCTTTACCAAAATTGTAACAAGCCTTACCCAAAGGGGGAACTGGTGCCAGACTCACATGGATGCTTCCTTCCCTACTCTCTGTCCTGGAGACGCTGTTCACACAAGCTTTTCTGCCAAAGGTGGCCACAGTTCCAAGGTCTTGTGTGACAACCAATCCTTTGTGTTATTAACCAAATTGAGCCTGTCTGCCCAGACTGGTTAGTGGATCTCCTCAAACAGGAGAAGAAGGGGCCTGGAGGCAAACCTATTGGCATTTCCTCTCCTTATTTTTTGTAATGAGATTTTTGTAATGCTGCCCCAGGAGCTGGACTAAGGAGGAGAGCGCTATCGATGGCCACAAGCCATGGTGGCAACGCTCTGCCTCTGTGGTTGGAGACAGCAACACTTCTGAAGACAAGTTGATGGAACCCACAGGAAGGGAGTGTGCTCAGGTCCTGTTTGTGGGCTTCCCATTGGGAGCATCTGCTTGGCCATTGTGAGAAGAGGATGTGGGACTAGATGGGCCACTAGCCTGAAGCAGCAAGGCACTTCTGATGTTCTTATGGAACTCCTTCCCACTGGAGGCAATGATGGCCACCAAAACGGAGGACTTTAAAAGAGCATTAGATAGGATAGTATGGCTCCTCTTATATTCTTTAGGGGGAGCATAGTGAAGGAGGGATGGTCCCTTCCTAAAGGGTTTGCTTGGGAGGAGAGCAGGGCCCCACTGCAACCCTCCCCAAGGCACCTCTGTTGGCCAGAGAGAGTCCCAGATTCACTCCCCAGCATCTCCAGGTAGGGCTGGGAATGCCCCACATCTGACACCACACTGAGCCACTGCCAGTCATTGCAGACCATAGGGAGCTAGATGGGTTGACTTGCTGAAAGGTAGCTTCTTATGTGCCTATTAAATTAGCCCTCTAAGATTTCAGCACTCATGACTGTGGATAGTTTTAGGGAAAGGACAGTAACTCAATGCCAGAGCATCTGCTTTGAATGCAGGTCTCGTGTTCAATCCCCAGCCGCATCTCTAGGTTAGGCTGGTAACATCCCCTGCATGAAATCCTGAAGAGCTGCTGCTGCCAGTCTGTGTAGACAATATTGGCTTGGATGGACCAATGGTCTGACTCGGTATAAGGTAGCTTTCTATATTTAATAAGAGTCCTTGATTCAGAATCCTTGGGACTAGAATCTTACTTTGGGGGAAGAAGCTCAATGACAGAGCAAATGCCTTGAATGCAGAAGGTCTCAGGTCCAATCCCCTGTGGAGCCAAATCAAGGCCGCAGGAAGCAGAAGTCACTTGTTCACTCCCTTCCGCTCTTCTCTCCCACAGACTCAGGCTACTGCTGCAAGAAATACGTTATGAAACCCATACCACGCAGACTCCTGGCGTCCTATGACTATGCAAGCATCAAGTGCCCCCTGCCAGCTGTCGTGTAAGTATGAAAAACTTGGAAAACAATTTGTGGGTGATCAGCCAAGCTACAAACTATTAGCAATAGCTGCAGAGGCCAAAGCCCCATTGCAATTCCATACCAGATCAGGGGGCTTCAGGGAATTGCCTCTCCATCCTGGAAGTGACCTGGTGGCCTTAGGGAAGCCTCAGCCCCTGACCCCAACTCTGAGGAGATGCAGGTGGGAAAGCAAGTCAACAGCTTCCCAGGGAAGGGAGAAGCTCTGGAGGGTGAATGCCAGGGGTGCCCTCCTCTTCCCCACCCCAGGCCAAAGCCGGGATGCCTTTCTCCATGTAGCTCTGGGACAGAGCACCTGTTTGCCTATATATGGTCCCAGGTACAGTCCCAGGTGGGGCTGGGATATAAAGGTAAAGGGATCCCTGACCATTAGGTCCAGTCGTGGCTGCCTCTGGGGTTGCAGCGCTCATCTTGCTGTATTGGCCGAGGGATCCGGCGTACAGCTTCCGGGTCATGTGGCCAGCATGACGAAGCCGCTTCTGGCCAACCAGAGCAGCGCACGGAAACGCCGTTTACCTTCCCGCTGGAGCAGTACCTATTTATCTACTTGCACTTTGATGTGCTTTCAAACTGCTAGGTTGGCAGGAGCAGGGACCGAGCAACGGGAGCTCAGCCCATCGCGGGGATTTGAACCGCCAACCTTCTGATCAGCAAGTCCTAGGCTCTGTGGTTTAACTCACAGCACCACCCACGTCAGTCCTTCCCAAAACTTCAGAGAGCCTCTGCTGCCAGTCAGTGTAGACAGTGCAGAGCTTCTGTTTTGTTTTGTTTTTAAAGATGTTTATTAAAGTTTCCAATTTTATACAAACAAAGAGAAAAACAAAAAAGAAAAAGTATTAAAAACACATAAAGTTCAGGACTTAATTTCAATAACATATTTCCCTGACCTCCTCATACCTCCCCTTCTTGTTTTCTAGTTCAAATTATTTGTCCAGCAAATCCTTATCTCCTAGCATTACAGCTAAATATCACCTTATTTTCTATCCAGCATCTTAAATTATTGGAACTTAAACTTTTACTTATAAAAAACCATTTTTCCATATTCTTTTAACCATTACAGCTAGAAACCACTTAATTTCAATTCAACATCATTCAACATCCATTAATATTGCAGTATTTCTGTAAATAGTCCTCCATTGCACCCACAGCAAAGTTGCTACCCAACCTTCACCCTAAAATGGCCTGAACCTTCCCTAGACCTCATTCCAGCGGCTTTACATTTGTGCTCACAAGGCCTCGAGCCTCCCCGGAGACCATGGAAGCACCCAGGCTGTTTACACAGAAATGGACGTGTCGCACAAAAGGGCTCTTATCAACCCCCTTATCTATCAAAATATGCCAGAGGTGATGGCCCCTCTTGATACGTCCACATCCTGCCTCCATATCTTGGGCATCAACCCCTCACTATCTCCCTTGATTGGGGTGGAGTGGATACTTTTCTAAAGTCATTCTGGAAACATCACCTCTTAAGAAGAGACCAGGAGGAGCTTCAGAATTTGGCGCCCCCAAATGGATCTTCTCAAGTATGGATCTACTCAATTTTGCACCCTTCAGCTTGGCGCCCTGTGCGGGAGAACTGCCTGCACTGATTTGAACCTTGATCTCCTGGGTCCTAGAGGGTGACTGTCAATATCAGCCTTCAGCACCACCCCAGCCCCAAACTAGGCCAACCCCAAGGCAGAGAATGACCTTTTCCCAGGTATATGATAGATTTGGACCTAAGCAGATATCATCTCTTCTTTTGCAGATTCATCATAAAGAATAACAGAAGGGTCTGTGCTAATCCCAGTTCTATATGGGTCATGGATCTCATCCATCGTCTCTCCCCACCATAGAAGCAATGCCCCTCCCTCTTCTTCTCCGCAGGAAGAGAAGAGAGTCCAGGGCTCAAGCTGCTTTGAACGCCAGGAAATCAGACTTGCAAAATGTGAAGCAATATGAATAAAGGTAGTGATGGTGAGCACGTGCAGAGTACCTCTCATTCATAACCACACAAGAGTGTATGCTCCTGGCCCATTTATCCTGGGCAAAGGCGGAGGTGGAGAGCAGGACTGCTGGAGGTGGCCCTTCGCATTTGTGGCTCAGGCAGCCTCAAGGAGAGAAGCTCCACCAACACACCCCATTTCAAAGGCACCAGATATTTCAGGGTTTTGCATGAAATTAGATCTGAGCTGGAAGGAGCAAAAACTCCTTTTGTAGCTGCTACTTCCAGACAGGTGTGTCACTCTGCCCCCTTTATCTCTGCAACAAGCAGCACTACTCCCCCAAACTGTCAACCGCAGCCATGATGTTACTCATTGGATGAAAACACTGAAAGATGGAAGCAGGCTTTTTTCACTTTGGATAGCACCTAGGCCAGCGGTTCTCAACCTGTGGGTCCCCAGATGTTGTTGGACTACAACTCCCATCATCCCTGAGCTCTGGCCTTGCTAGCTAGGGGTGATGGGAGTTGTAGTTCAACAACATCTGGGGACCCACAGGTTCAGAAAGGCTGACCTAGGCATTTTGAAGAGGGGTAGCCAACAGAATGCCCTCTGGATGCTGTTGGACTACAACTCCCGTCATCCCCTCTGAGTGTTGACCATGCTTGCTGGGGCTGATGAGAATTGTAGTCCAACACTGGAGACTGTGGTGTCTTTATGATCTATGGTTTATTTACACATATTTACACACCTGGCAGACCATTCAAGTGTCCCTATTTTCCAGGGACAGTCCCAGATTTATAGAACCCATCCTGGTTTCTGATTTGAACCCAGAATGTCCCACTTTTCCTTAGGGTGTCCCTATTTTAATCAGAGAAATGTTGGAGGGTGTGGAGCTATGCAACACGCCCCCCCCCAAGCCAAGGAGATACGTAACTATACAACCTTTAGAAGACATTTGAAGGCAGCCCTGTATAGGGAAGTGTTTTTAATGTTTAACAGTTTGTTATGTTTTTATACATGTTGGAAGCAGCCCAGAGTGGGCAACCCAGTAAGATGGCTGGGGTATAAATAATAAAATTATTATTATTATGGAATAGGACATCCCTATTTTCATCGGAGAAATGTTGGAGGGTATGACCTGAGCCTAAGATGGAGGGGCTCACAGCATCATCACCCAAAATGGTTTTGCTTCTCCCATAGTGATAGCCTTGGATTCCAGCAGAAAGCAAGCATGGCTCTCTCTCTCTAGCTTCTCTTATCTCTCACATGCTCTGGCTTTTGCCCCTCTCACTACCAGCCAAGTGAGGCAGAGAGGGCAGACATTTGCCCAGAGAGCACCATCACTACTTTTGGCAGCCCTGAAGGCAGCCCTCTTCTGAAGGCAGCTCTGTTTAGGGAAGTTTTTAATGACTGATGTTTTAATAAAATAAAATTTTAAAAAATTCCTTCCAGTAGCACCTTAGAGACCAACTAAGTTTGTTATTGGTATGAGCTTTTGTGTGCATGCACACATTCTTCAGATGTTTTAATGTCATAGAATCATAGAATCATAGAATCATAGAGTTGGAAGAGACCACAAGGGCCATCGAGTCCAACCCCCTGCCAAGCAGGAAACACCATCAGAGCACTCCTGACATATGGTTGTCAAGCCTCTGCTTAAAGACCTCCAAAGAAGGAGACTCCACCACACTCCTTGGCAGCAAATTCCACTGTCGAACAGCTCTTACTGTCAGGAAGTTCTTCCTAATGTTTAGGTGGAATCTTCTTTCTTGTAGTTTGGATCCATTGCTCCGTGTCCGCTTCTCTGGAGCAGCAGAAAACAGCCTTTCTCCCTCCTCTATGTGACATCCTTTTATATATTTGAACATGGCTATCATATCACCCCTTAACCTCCTCTTCTCCAGGCTAAACATGCCCAGCTCCCTTAGCCGTTCCTCATAAGGCATCATTTCCAGGCCTTTGACCATTTTGGTTGCCCTCCTCTGGACACGTTCCAGTTTGTCAGTGTCCTTCTTGAACTGTGGTTCCCAGAACTGGACACAGTACTCCAGGTGAGGTCTGACCAGAGCAGAATACAGTGGCACTATTACTTCCCTTGATCTAGATGCTATACTCCTATTGATGAGGCCCAGAATTGCATTGGCTTTTTTAGCTGCCGCGTCACACTGTTGGCTCATGTCAAGTTTGTGGTCAACCAAGACTCCTAGATCCTTTTCACATGTACTGCTCTCAAGCCAGGTGTCACCCATCTTGTATTTGTGCCTCTCATTTTTTTTGCCCAAGTGCAATACTTTACATTTCTCCCTGTTAAAATTCATCTTGTTTGTTTTGGCCCAGTTCTCTAATCTGTCAAGGTCGTTTTGAAGTGTGATCCTGTCCTCTGGGGTGTTAGCCACCCCTCCCAGTTTGGTGTCATCTGCAAATTTGATCAGGATGCCCTTGAGTCCATCATCCAAGTCGTTGATAAAGATGTTGAATAAGACCGGGCCCAAGACAGAACCCTGTGGCACCCCACTAGTCACTCTTCTCCAGGATGAAGAGGAACCATTGATGAGCACCCTTTGGGTTCGGTCAGTCAGCCAGTTACAAATCCACTGAGTGGTAGCATAGTCAAGACCGCATTTTACCAGCTTCTTTACAAGAATATCATGGGGCACCTTGTCAAATGCCTTGCTGAAATCAAGGTAGACTACATCCACTGCGTTCCCTTCATCTACCAGGCTTGTAATTCTGTCAAAAAACGAGATCAGGTTAGTCTGACATGACTTATTTTTCAGAAATCCATGCTGACTATTGGTGATCACAGCATTCCTTTCTAGGTGCTCACAGACTGTTTGCTTAATGATCTGCTCCAGAATCTTCCCTGGTATTGATGTCAGACTGACTGGGCGGTAATTATTTGGGTCCTCTCTTTTCCCCTTTTTGAAAATAGGGACAACATTTGCCCTCCTCCAGTCTGCCGGGACTTCGCCTGTTCTCCAGGAATTCTCAAAGATGACTGCCAGTGGTTCTGAAATCACATCTGCCAGTTCTTTTAATACTCTTGGATGCAGTTCATCTGGCCCTGGAGACTTGAATACATCTAGACTAGCCAAGTATTCTTGTACTATCTCCTTAGTTATTCTGGGCTGTGTTTCCTCTGCTGAATCATTTGCTCCAAATTCTTCAGGTCGGGCATTGTTTTCTTTATCGGAGAAGACTGAGGCAAAGAAGGCATTGAGGAGTTCAGCCCTTTCTGTGTCCCCTGTTTGCATTTCACCATCTTCTCCTCTGAGTGACCCCACGGTTTCTTTGTTCTTCCTTTTGCTACGAACATACCCATAAAAGCCTTTTTTGTTGCTTTTAACCTCTGTATTTTTAATCTTTCGTTGAAAGCTGCCCAGAGGGAAACCCAGCCAGATGGGTGGGGTAGAAAGAATAAAGTAGTAGTAGTAGTAGTAGTAGCAGTATGGTACACTAATGGCAGTGCTCAGTTGGCAACTATGGCCATTCTCTCACAAAGAAACTTGCCAGACTAGTTCAACAATGGGATCCTCCATTAGATGTTAACCCCTGCTGGATCCAGGAGTCCAGGAATTAGAAGGGACTCAGGCATGATACAGACTAACGCCCCCCCTCAACTCACAACAGTTCTTTTGTCTAGTTAAACTATCCCACAGAAGGAGGCGACAGCCACCAACCTTGTTGACTTTAAAAGGCAATTGGACAGATTCATGGAGGAGAGGGCTACTGATGTTTACTGGCCATGATGGCTCTGCTCTGCCTCCATGGTTGGAACCAGCAATGCTTCTGAATACCAGTTGCTGGAAACCACAGGCGGGAAGAGGGCTCTTGTGCTGGAATCCTGTCTGTGGGTTTCCCACAATGGGCATCGTGGTCAGGCACAGTGAGGTCAGGATGCTGATCTATTGGCCTGATCCAGTGACACAGCTCTTCTTATGTTTGTATTTGATGTCCCTATGGAAGCAGCTCTGGCTGATCCCCTTTGCCACAGAAGAAAGAGCTGTCTTGGTGTTAACTCCTGCCCTTGTCTCCACCTCTGGGTTGCCACAACGCTTCCTCAGTCAGTCCCATGCTGCCCTCCTCAACTTTCCCCCATTACCCCCAGAGCCACCTCAGCTTCGCAAGGGGTGAGGGCTACATGAATCATTTGGAGAAGGAACGGGTGATTTGCGTCTCTTGAAAGAGATGCTACTTCCTTCCTAGGTAATGGCGTATGCATTCTTTCTGCTTTTTTTTTCTTCAAGAGAACATTTGTGGTCTGACACAGCATTACAGGGACAGCGTCCAGGCTTCAGGAACAGGTTAAGGGAAGAAGGGGAGATTTTTTTCAGTAGGTCAGTTTCAATGAGTAGTAAACCAGGGGGAGGGTTTTTTTTTTAGCACAGTGGTTCCCAAAGTGGATGGTACCTTCTCCTGGGGAGGGCAATGCTAAGAGGCAAGGGGTGGCAGAGGCTGGATGTGGAAATGAATATCAGACTTTCTAAGGCTGGTATCATTGGATCAAGTTCATCCAATTTAAATAAATGTGCAATTAATTGTTACCGACTTGAATTTTATGGTATTATTCTCTTCGTCATTGGGTCGTGCAAACCTCGGTTCTGAATAATGCTTTTTATAGAGAAGAAACACTATGGTGCATCTGCAGCAGCAAAACTGGATGCCTTCATCTGCCCCAGCTGCAACAAAACATGTCTCTCAAGTGCTTCTTTTATTATTAATAGAGAAAACCGTGTTGGTACTCACCACGAAGTTGTTACAGTAAGTGCCACACTTTTAACATTTGGGGGGAAAGGTGCAGGTACTGCGTACCATTGAGTACCCCCAGGAAAAAACCACAGTGTCTCTCCCATATCAGGTTCTACAGCCAACAGCAGATGCTGCAATCTTCCAACAGCTTGACCTCACGCCCAAAGGCACACTCCTCCATTCTCTCCCAAGACAGACAGATGCCAATCACCATAGGGTAGGGTGGGGGGCACCAGGGATGACTTCATGGAATCAAGGGGGCAGTGGCCCAAAGAAGTTTGGGAACCATTGGGAATTCAGTTCATCTTTTCGGCATGTTCCAGTTCACCAGGGTCAGGGGTCCAGCTTGGTGTCTTCAAGTCCTTGGTTCAAGTCCTGCTGGGTGTGTTTCTCCATCTCACCCTGTGCAGCTGGCCAGGACCAGAGCTTGAAATATGAGTTTTGAAGAAGAGTTTCCCCCAACAGCTGATTAATACAGTGACGAGGATGTGTCTTACTTTGGAGCCAGAATCTCTGATTCTGAATGTCCAGAGGGAAAGGCCCAACTAGAGATTGTGGAATAATAAGTGATTATTGGGGTTTCATGCCCTGCCACTTGTAGGGGGGACTCACAGAATCATAGAGTTGGAAGGGAACCCAAGGGATTATGGAATCTGTGGTTTTATATTTTGATTTTATTCTGTAAACTGCCCTGAGACCTGCAGGTATAGGGCAGTATATAAATTCAATACATCATCATCATCATCATCTAGTCCAACCCCCTACAATGTAGGAATCTCAAAACACATCCAATTTGAAACCATACCGGACCCTGCTTAGCTTTGCAAAAGGTGCTAGCAGTTTTGTTGCTGCTTCAAAGCTGATAAGAGGGCGTGTTCAGGAAGGATAAGGTTATCAATGGCTAGTCATCATTAATATGTTCTCCTTTCTTTTATTGGGAGCTGTATGGTTGTAAATTGCAGTTTATATCCTGAAAATATATGAAGCGCAAAAATAAGGGTGTTTCCTAAGTACAGTGGTACCTCGGGTTACATATGCTTCAGGTTACATATACTTCAGGTTACAGACTCCGCTAACCCAGAAATATTGCTTCAGGTTAAGAACTTTGCTTCAGGATGAGAACAGAAATCGTGCTCCGGCGGCGCAGCAGCAGCAGGAGGCCCCATTAGCTAAAGTGGTGCTTCAGGTTAAGAACAGTTTCAGGTTAAGTACGGAGCTCCGGAATGAATTAAGTACTTAACCTGAGATACCACTGTACTTAAAAGCACAGGCTGTTGACAAAGATTGGCTTCTGGGCAAATAAAGATAGCTGGTGGCTTTGCAGGGACCCAGTATTTGAAAGAAGGTGCTGTGTGGGTCTAACCATCACACACTCCAGGGTCTGACAGAAGATGAGCAACCTTAGGCTGTTCATTCATGAGGCTGCTGCTCCCCCTGGTGGAAGAAACACAGCCACAGCTCCCTCCCTTGTTATACAAGGCCCCATCCACACTATAGATTTAAAGCACTTTAAACAGCCATGACTTCATAGGCGCCGACTCCATGGGGCCTGAGGGGGCCCGAGCCCCCTCAAAAATTTTATTGGGGGGGCTCTGCCCCCCCAATAATTAAAAAAATTATCGCGCCTTGGCTCCCTCGTCGCGCGCCTTTGGCTCCCGCGGCCGGCGAGGGGAGCCCGGGCCGCGCACGGCTGCTGCTGCCGCCGCCGCCTCTCCTGGGGGCGCCGCCTCCCCGGGCGGGAACGCTGCGGTTGCGCGAGGGAGGAGGGCGGCCCCCGGGGGCTGGGAGAGCCGGGCTGCCGTGGCCGAGAGGGCTGCTCTGCCGGGCGCCGCTGACATAATTTAAGCAAATTATCGCGCGCCTTGGCTCCCGCGGCCGGCGAGGGGAGCCCGGGCCGCGCGCGGCTGCTGCTGCCGCCGCCGTTTGTTGTCATGGCGGAGCTGCCGCCTAGGGAGGAGGGGAGAGGGGGCTGGCGGGGGGGGCAGGCGGTGAAGGGGGCTTGGCTGCGCTCTCTCTCTCTCTCTCTCTCTCTCTCTCGGGCTCTCTCTCTCGGGCTCTTCCCGCCCAGGGCTTGTGGGCATCTGCTCTGAGACGAAGATGGAGGTGACTTCCCTTAAAGGTCATGGAATCATAGAGGTGGAAGGGACCCAAAGGTCATCCAGTCCAACCCCCAGCAATTCAGGACTCACAGCTAAAGCATCCCTGGCAGATGCCCTCCCCCCGACCTCTCCCTAAAAGCCCCTTTCCCTGTCTGACTGCTCTCACCACCAGAAAGGCCTTCCTAATGTTTTGTGGGAATCTCATTAAGCCTACAGAGCTATATATGCAAATGGATCTACTTATTCTTTCCCTTGAAGATACATTGATTCGTTTGTTACTGTGGTTTTGATCAATACTTTCCAAAGATCTTTACATTTGTCCATGCATGATCTTTGTCTGAAAGCTCATGGGTTGCAGGAGTTGTCATAGGAGGTTATATTTTTGTCCTTCCAACTGTTATGGAAATTACAGGGGGGGGGACATCTTTAAAGTTGTTAAATGTTGCAAATATTATGCCTGAATGTACCCTTTCAACTTGACAGCTCAGGGAAGTTACCTAGATAAAATCCTGTAACACAATGTATCAGCCTTAATCATTTTGCAGATGTTAAGGGGGGGCAGAGCCTGCAGCCACCATCCCTTTCCGGTGGGGAGGGGGCAGAGGAAAGACAGGAAGCTTTTCCCTGCAGAGTTAGACCCCTTGGCTGCGTGGCCCTCGGGTCCCTTCAAACTCCTGGGCGTTTTGCTGGTGGGGGGCTGTGTGGGGGCCTGGGCGATGTCAGAAGAGGAAGCTTGCAGGCCTGGTTGTCTGTTGGGGGCAGCAGGAAGAGGCGGAGGGCAGGATGTGCAGCCCCTGCCTGGCTTTCCTGTGGGACCAAGGAAGCGGCTGGGGGGGGGGGGGGACTTGGCCGCTGGCCTTTGTTGCGGAGGCGGCAGTGTGGGAACGCCAGTCCCAAGGGCAGCCTCTGGGGTCTGGGTGCTGCTGCCTGTCTCCTGCCATGGACTTGGCGGGGAGGGGCTGTGCTATTGGGCTGGCAGAGACTTAACGGGGGCTGCCTCTCCCAGCCAAAGCTGACCCACAAAATTGCAACCCAGTGTGTGTGTTTGTGGGGGGGGGGGACCAGCCTGCACAGGGTAAGCCCCGATGGGGCTCCTGGGCTTCTTCTGATGCATGAAAATTGGAGGTTGTCCTTTACAGCTCAGCTCCCCAAGGGGCTCAAAGCCTCCCAAGTCCATTATCAGTCGGAGACGAATGAGTGGAAGCTGGAAGAAAGGGGGAATCTTTATTTTTCTGTTGAAACAGAGCCCTCCTTCCCACTGACATTTGCAAGGAGGGGAGGACCCCAAACAAAGGTGTGCAGCAGCTTTGAAAGACTTTTCCGGCTCAACATCAGGAAGAGCTTTCTGACAATAAGAGCTGTTCAGACGGTCTCTGCTCCCTGGGAGAGGCTAGGTGGCCATCTGTCAGGGATGCTTGAGCTAAGATTCCTGCATTGCAGGGGGCTGGACTAGATGACCTTGGGGTCCCTTCTGTCTCTATGATTCTATGATTAGCATAATACAAGCATCTCAGGAAGAGGCATCTACCAACAGAAATCCAAGAGTGTGGCTTCTCTCCTGTCTGTCAAGGGACCTGCAGATGCTGATTGCCTTACTTGGCCAGTTCCTTAGGACTGGTACATACAGTCATACCTCGGGTTACAGATGCTTCAGCTTAAGCATTTTCAGGTTATGGATGCACTGAAACCCAGAAGTACCGGAATGGGTTACTTCCAGGTCTCGGCACTTGTGCATGCGCAGAAGCGCTAAATCACAACCTGTGTGTGCGCAGACGCAGCAATGTGAGTTGCGAACACTGCGGGTTGCGAACGTGCCTCCCACATGGATCACGTTCACAACCCGAGCGTCCACTCTACCTTGGTTCTCGAACAGAATGCGTTCCGGGAGTCCATTCGACTCCCGGAACCATTTGAAAACCAGAGTGCGGCTTCTGCCAGAGGAGCCCCCTGCAGCCAATCGGAAGCCGCACCGGATGTTTGCCCTCCAAAAATCATTTGAAAACCAGAACACTCACTTCCGGGTTTCGATTGTTCAGAAGCCGATTTGTTTGGGAGCCAAGGTGCTCGGCTTCTCAGGTACAACCGAACCTGAGTCCTTGGGGGCGCCGCCTCCCCGGGCGGGAACGCTGCGGGTGCGCGAGGGAGGAGGGCGGCCCCCGGGGGCTGGGAGAGCCAGGCTGCCGTGGCTGAGAGGGCTGCTCTGCCGGGCGCCGCTGACATTGGAACTTAGAAAACTTCCCGGGGCAGGACCCCGGTATGGGCCCCCCCAATATTTTTTATAAGTCGGCGCCCCTGCATGACTTCTCCCAAAGACTCATGAGAAGTTTAATTTATTTAGTATGTAGAGAGTTCTTAGGAGACCCCCTACTCCTCTCCCAGAGCTACAATTCTCAGAGTGGTTTGGCAATCAATCCCCTTTCCCAGGGAACTCTGGGAACTGTAGTTATAGGAAGGGAATGGGGGGGGGGGAATCTCCTGACAACTCTCAGCACTCTTAACAAACTATAGTTCCCAGGATGCTTTGGAGGAAATGATGACCATTTTAAGTGGGATGATGCTGATTTAAATCTATAGGGCAGCTGGAGCATCTTTCTCGGAACAAAAGGTTAAGCAGAGCCCCGTCTGCCCTTCCTTCTGCAATCTCACCCACCCAAAATCCCCTCCAGCCTCTCATTCCTCAGGATTGCATGTGAGAATTGGAGTCATTGGGGGGGGCAGTTTCCAACATGGCAACAAAAATCAAAAGGAAGTAGAAAAGCAAAACCAGAACATGGTATATTTCATATGAAAAAGATAAACTATATACACACACTAAAGACTGCTGTTTGGCCTCGCCTTCATCGAGTGCAATGAAGAGAGATGTTTCCATTTCCCATCCACTTCATAAACTCGAAGGTTATTTCAAAGCCATCCAAGTGCATAGCCATTGCTGCCTCCAGTGGCAGGGAGTTCTGTAAGAACAAAAGAGAAGCCCAGCTGCTGGATCATCCTGCTCTCACAGGGGACAACCAGGTGCCCCCTTGGGGAAGCTCATAAGTAGGTCTCAGGCACAGGAGTGCTCTCCTCTCCTGTAGTTTCCAACAGCTGGTATTCAGAAGCATTGCTGCCTCCAGCTGACTAGTGGCTAGTAGCCATCAATAGCCCTCTCCCCCATGGCTTTGTCTAATCCCATTTTGAAGCTACCTTAGCTGGTGGCCATCATGGCAGAGGGAGGTGGGAAGGGGCAGCCTGATGGGAAAGGGGGCCCAAGTGGGTTGATGCCAGGGAGACCTACCCATGGCATTTTGCCAGGGGTCCATTGAGCCTGGCGCCAGGTCTGGACTTGACAAGGCAAGGGTGGGGAGGTGTCACTCATATGAAATTTTAAAAACGAGGTCTTTAAAATTTGCGTCCTGCCAGGGGAGGTAATGAGTGGCTGCTCCCAAGCCCACCCTTGGGTGTGACTAGGTAGCTAAGTAAGACACAGACTTGTGCTTCCATCCTCAGTTGGCAATCTCAGAGTCTTCCTGTGTTTGGCACACAGGGTCCTCCTTCACAACCTGGACACCAGATGGCAGCAGAAACAAGGTTGTGCCCACAGACCTCCTCCCTTCGTTTCATTCTCTCCTCCTCCACCTTCCAGAATTAATAAATGTTCTGTGATTTCAGAGAACTGGAAAACTCTGAGTTGCAGGGGCAAACTGTAGCCTGCAGACACTGCTTGTGTCTCATTCCTGCCCCCCCTTCTCTGAGTTTGCCTGTGAAATTAAATCTATTCCATTTAATTTATTTACTTACAACGGTTATAATCTCATTTTTTCCTGCAAAAGGTTCAAGTTCATCAGTTTTGTTTACTTAATTAAATGACATAGTTTTATTTGGATTTTGAATAAATGTGCAGTTAATTGTTAACTTTTTTGCATTTTATTGTATCTGCTGCAAACTGCAATTCTGAATAATGTTTTTTATACAGTAGGGGCACTGGAGATGAGTTCATGAAATCAAGGGGCCAGAAGAAGGTTGGGAATCATCATAGCTTATTGTGGGCTTCAGCAACATATAATTTGTCCTTTATAAAAAGTTTTCTGATTGAGCTGTGTTTCAAACCTCTGCACAAGTTAGGAAGGTGGTTGGAGGATGGATGGCGGCTAACGGATTGAGGTTGAATCCTCAAGTACTGTTCTTGGGGGACAGGGGGCGGGCGGGTGTGGTGGACTCCCCAGTCCTGAATGGGGCAACTGTGCCTCTGAAGGACCAGGTGTGCAGTCTGGGAGTCATTTTGGACTCACAGCTGTCCATGGAGGCGCAGGTCAATTCTGTGTCCAGGGCAGCTTTCTACCAGCTCCACCTGGTACGCAGGCTGAGACGCTATCTGCCTGCAGACTGTCTTGCAAGAGTGGTGCATGCTCTAGTTACCTCCCACTTGGGCTACTGCAATGTGCTCTATATGGGGCAACCTTTGAAGGTGACCCAGAAACTACAACTAATCCAGAAAGTGGCAGCTAGACTGGTGACTGGGAGCGGCCGCCAAGACCACATAACACCGGTCTTGAAAAACCTACATTGTCTCCCAGTATGTTTCCAAGCACAATTCAAAGTGTTGGTGCTGACCTTTAAAGCCCTAAATGGCCTCGGTCCAGTATACCTGAAGGAGCATCTCCATCTCCATTGTTCAACCCAGACACTGAGGTCCAGTGCCGAGGGCCTTCTGGCGGTTACCTCACTGCGAGAAGCCAAGTTACAGGGAACCAGTCAGAGGGCCTTCTCAGTAGTGGCACCCACCCTGTGGAACGTCCTCCCATCAGATGTCAAGGAAATAAACAACTATCTGACATTTAGAAGTCATCCTTGTTTAGGGAAGATTTTAATGACTGGTTTTTAAATGTATTTTTAATCTTTTGTTGGAAGCTGCCCAGAGTGGAAACCCAGCCAGATGGGCGGAGTATAAATAAATTATTATTATTATTATTATTATTATTATTATTATTATTATTATTATTGTCATCGTCGTCAGCCACTTCATCATCGTTGCATGGGGTTGGACTAGATGACTCATGTGATCCCTCCCAGCCCTACAGTTCTATGAGGTTGAAAGGATTGTGAGGTTAGGGTGGCCCTACAAAGGTGTCCCATCTAGTACAGGTAGAGTTGTCCTATGCCAGGACTTATGGAGTCAGGTAGCAATTTGGCCTACCATTCTGAGTGTGCCCACCTCCCCCATTCCTCTGGGGGCTTGCAAAGTTCAATTATTCATCCTTTGCTTTGTGGAGAGCCAGCTACGGCTGCATCAAGTCCATTAGCCCCATCTGGAACAGACCCCGAATGAAGGGGGGGCAGCTTTCCAGAAAGTGAATTAGAGAAGGACGAGGTGACGAGGCAGCAAAGTGGCGGCAGGGAAGGGGGGAAGGAACCACCCTTGGGGGGGTTCTCATCAGATGCTTCTGTGCTAACTGGAGACAGATAGAGCTTGCGGCAATTAGGGAGGGGGAGAGAGTGGAAGGCAGCATGACTTCCAGCTTCACCTCATGCCAGGCAGGGCATGTTGAGGGTTAAGCTCTGGTGGGCCTGCACACCAGGAATGGTGTTGCAGCAATAACAGAAAGGCGTCAGCTGTGCTGGGACAAGACAGCTCCATTGGACCTCAACTGCCGGCTGGGGGCAGCTATGCCATCAGAGGGAGAGATGGGAAGCAGGGGGCTTGGTTCCATCACCTTTGCCAAAAGCCCAGCTTCATCAGGCATCTCCTGCCCCTGCCAGCTGCTCAGTATAAGAACAGCTGCTTTAAGAATTGGTGCCTGAGTTTCATTCCTCCCCCTGCTTCCTTCCTTGTCCTTGTGCTTTTTTAGATTGTGAGCCGGAGGGCAGAGCCAGCCTTGCTTTAATTGATTGCATGTAACCTATTCTGGGAGCCTTCTGGCTGAAGAGTGGGATGCAAATGCAGTACTCTAAATAAATAAATGATAAATTTGTTTTATTTATTTATTATTTCCTAAAATCTGTACACTGCTTGATTGCAAAAAACCTTGGGAGCTGCCAGTCAGTACTTATTTCTATTTCTATTTTATTTTTTGTAAAGCAGCCAGCTGTACTATAATTATATAATAATTAATAATAATAATAATAATAATAATAATAATAATAATAATAATAATAATAATAATGCTAGTGTGTGTTGTGGGAGCCTTCTAAGCTCTCTCTGCTTTCTTTCTTTTTCTGGGGGGTGAGATATGGGACAAAATCTGCCCCCCCCCCCCAATAATTTCTTATTTCCACAATCATTTATTTTGGTGCAGTTGCTTTTAAATGCATCTTCCCAGGAAGTATAAATATAGTTTTATTCCTATTGTTATTACTTTGTGTCCCCTCGCCTCTGTGCTGGGGGGGGGGGGGGGAATTGCCCACACTGCCCTAAATCTGGTGCTGCTGCTGATGTGTTTTTAGTTTATTGTGGTTTTAATTTTCTGACTGTTGATTGATTTTACTAATCAATCTAATTTTTTGTAAACCCCCTTTTTGCAGTTAAATTTCATAAAAGAAATACAACATATTTTCATATTATAGCATTAATATTTATTTGCATTTCCCTGCCCTGAGTCATTTTGGAAGCCAGTCACAAAAAGAGGGTTGCGAATTAACACAGTATTATTAATCATGATTATGGGATTAATAACGATTATGGGATTATAATAATTAACACAGCCGAGACGGGCCACCTGTCTAGCTCCACAGATGTTTCTGGACTCCACAGCTTCCCTCATCACCATCCCTAACCACTGGACCATGATGCCTGGGGCTGAGGGGAGTTGGAGCCCAGCAACAACCTCTGGAGGTCCGCACGCTCCCCACCCCTGCATGGAGGCAACCAGCCGCCTTCCAGATGTTTTGGACTACAACTCCCATCAGCCCCAGCGAGTACGGTGGGGGGGGGGACTGCAGCTGTGGCCGATGGGAGTCGCAGTCCTGGCCGTTCGGAACGCAGCAAACTTTGTGGAAGGGCGGTGTCCGGCGCACGTGGAGGAAACGGGAGGAGCCTAGAGCAGCATCCAATCGCAGAGGCGTTTTCTTGAATTCTCCCTCCTTTAGGCGGGGCTGCCGCGGAGACGCCCGGGGGATGCTCCCTTTCCGTCTGCGAGAGAAGGAAACGGGCGGGAAAGAAAGCCCCTCCCCTTTCGTCGCGGACGCCCAATCGCGGCGCCTCGGGCGGTGAGTGGCAGCCGCCGCGGACCAACGGGCGGGGCGAGTGGCGTTCCTGTCAGAAGGGCGGCCGCGGCCTCCTTCGCTTCTTTCCAGGCCGCCGCGGGGCGCTCGGGGGGCTCCTTCAGGCGCGTCGCCCGCCCGCTTCCCGAGGCCCCCCGGAGTTATCGGCGGGATGGTGGACGCCGCCGTGGCCGCCGAGCGGGACGCCTTCGAGAGGGGGCAGGTACCCTCCCGTGGGGCAGGGCGGGCGGGTCGGTGGTCGGAGAGGGGCAGCGGAGCCAGGGGGGCTGTAGTCGCCGCCGACGACCCAAGGAGCTCCCCTGGCGAATACCCTTCTCAGGCTCAGTCCTTTATGTTGCTGGTGTTTGTATTGGCCGCCGCCCCTTTTTATTATTTTATTTTATTTCTGCTTGCCGAGGTGACTCGAAGCTTAAAACTTTTAACGCTGGAACTGGTGGGCATCCAGTGAAGCTGAAATGTGGGGAGGATTCGGGGCAGAGAAAAGTCATTTCCACAGTGCCGCGTTAGTCTCTGGAACTCTCTCCCACAGGAGGCAGTGACTGGCCAGCTTTAAAAAGAAGTTCGGGCAAGTTCATGGAAGGTCTTGCCAAAAGCTACTAGCCACAATGCCTCGACAGCCAGAAGTACTAGTTGTTATTATAGTTATCAATTACGTGTATTAGCTGCTTTTCGTTTTACCAAAGTAACACAAAGTGACCTTCAGTTTTTTTATTGTTGTTATTACCTGCACTCCTCCACACCCAAAGGTCCCAGTGTGGGTTACAGCAATTGAAATGCATTCCTAAAAACTGTTGAAAAGAAGTTAAAATTACAGCAGTTGGGTAGGTCCTTAAAATATACACCTTGAGTGTCAGAAGCCTGGGCAAAGAGGTGCAAATTCGGCATCCTCTAGAATTTATGTAATGAACATATAAACAAACAAACATATGCATTAGAACCAGATAAAATAAAATAAAAACAACCCATATATATATATATATATATATATATATATAACATGACTTCATACACACTTACTTCCCCCTTCCCTTAAGTGCTGTTGGAAAGCAAATAAATAATCAGGCATGTAGATCTTTTTAATAGTCATAGTAGGAAAAAGAAATGGAACAGTAACCCTAATCCACCCATTAAGAACACACGTACAAAAAATCCAAACTAAAACTGATAGCAGAAGAAAAAGGGGAGAGGAGGAAGTAAGCTCTAACAATACCTTAAGCAGGAACAGATTCAAAAGCTTGTTTATATATATATTTTAAAAAGGAAGTTTTTGAGTGCTGTTGGAATGCAAAGAAAAAGGAAGGTGGCCTAACCACAGAATAAAAGTTGTCACGTTCACTGTTTACAATATCACAATCTTGCACTTGAACTCCCTTGTAATTGACCAAAGTAAAAACATAACAAAATCCAGATCATCCATCAGCCTTGACTTCCGACAGTAAAAAATGTTTGCATATGTGATCATCACTGGGGGGAGAGGGCTCAGCCCCCTGTCTAAGAGCCCTGCAACTGGATCAGACCAAAGGGTCTAGTCTAGCATTCCTGTTCTCACAGAGGCGAACCAGGTGTTCCAGTGCGAAGCCCACAAGCAGGAACTGAGTGTAACAACACTTTCCTCACTTCTGAATCACAGCAACTAGCATTCAGAAGCATATTGGTAGTTTCCTTTAGCAGAGATAGAAAATAGCCATTGTTGCCAGTAGCTGTTGATAGGCTTCCTCTCCATGAACATATCTAATCCTCTTTTTAAAAGCCATCCAAGTGGGTGGCTATCGCTGTGTCTTGTGGGAGCAAATTCCATAAAGATGTTTTCACTCCTCTGCAAACAACCACAGAGATCCCATGATGGACCACACCACGTGCAGCACTCATCATCCCTGTCTTCTGGCTATGCTGCCTGGGCTAATGGTGGTTAGGAGTTGGCTGGAATATCCAACATTTTGCATTTAAAACTAAGTTAAAACTATAGGCGTGTCCATAAGGAAGAAGATGGTCCTTCAGGTAATTTGGTCCCAAACCATTGGGACCTGAATTGTGAAACCAGTACTTTATATGGAGCCCTGAAATCACTATAGACCAGTATGGGCATTTAAAATCCAATGCTTATACAGTGGTACCTTGGGTTAAGTACTTAATTCATTCCAGAGGTCCATTCTTAACCTGAAACTGTTCTTAACCTGAAGCACCACTTTAGCTAATGGGGCCTCCCGCTGCTGCCGTGCCACCGGAGCACGATTTCTGTTCTCATCCTGAAGCAAAGTTCTTAACCTGAAGCACTATTTCTGGGTTAGCGGAGTCTGTAACCTGAAGCATATGTAACCTGAAGCATATGTAACCCGAGGTACCACTGTACAGTATAATTAGACTAACAGCTTTTTGACAGAGATTTGGCTGTGCTGTATAACAAACCAATAGGAGTTCAGAAAGGAGCAGTTATTTGCTGTGTCAATTGGGCTCTCATGACATGGCAAAGTGAACCAGAGGCTAATCAGTTTCCTTTTAGCTGCATCTTGCCGCTGCTGTTGCACTAAGAATTATCTGTTTTACTACATGTTTGCCCTGAGCAGCCTAATCGGAACAAGATAAGATAAGAATCGAATGTAAATAAATAAATAAACACCAAACCAAAAGGAGAAAAGAAAGGGATAGAAGGGTAATTCATTTATATGGAGACATGTCCTTTCAGCAAAACCGTAAGGCACCCTGTGATACTTGAACTCAACATTATCTGTCTGAATAATTATACAAGCATCTAAATTGCAATGTGTGCCCCATTTCACTTGAAATTATCCAGTATGTGAGTTTAGCACCCTTAAAATTCAAACAGGCTGCCCCCCCAAAGGAGGCAATACTAGCAGGAATCAGATTTTCTTCTGAGCAATAAGCTGTTCTGATATTGATTTGTTTTGTTAGATTATTTGGGTTTGCTTTGCAAAATAACACCATAAATGTTAAATGGAGTGCAAACAGAGAGTCTTGGAAGAGACCTGGAAGAAGTGTTCTGGATGTGAGATGGCAGGGTTGGATAGGGGTTTTTTAATTCCTAGATAACATGATCAAACTTCTACAAGGTATATCAAGTTGTCTGCTCTTTTAAGCTGCGTCAGTCTCAGCTCTGTAGATGAAGGTGTGAAATGGAAGTGAAAGGTTTGAGAGAACAAATAGCTTGACTACTGTGAAAGCAGGATGCTGCACTAGCTGGGCCACTGGCCTAAATCAGCTGCAGGGCTATTCTTAGGTTCAGGAAGGGAAGCCTGGGTGCTGAAATACGGTACTTACTGTTGTGCTGTTTGGATATCTCAGGGAGAGAGCCCTCCCAACACAAGGAAGGGATGGAGATGGGTACTGTATCTTATTAAATTAATGTTCTCATTGTAAAACACAGCAGCCCAGGGAAATAGAAACTGCAGCTCTGCCTGTGTGAAGTTCTGCATATCACTTTGTAGTTAACCTCAAAGAGTATCCAAAGTTACAGTTAGAACACATATTGGACTAGATGAGCATTTAGTCTGATCCAGCAAGGATCTTACTTTCTTGCGGGAGCAGGGAACAAATCTGGAAGACTTTTTGTTTGTGATACGGCTCGTTTTTCTGAGCATTTTGGTGTATGATATGCTTTTGTTGCAATATGTTTGAGGTTAAACACATTTCTGAGCCATCTTGACTAGTCGAAAGAAAGAAAGAAAGAAAGAAAGAAAGAAAGAAAGAAAGGGGGAAGACTTTTTAGGGCTTCCTAGCAAAAGAAAGAAAACACCTTTAAAACCCTTGCTTTCTGGCCTCCTGCAAGGATGAAAAGAAAGGAAATTCACAGTAAGTCCAACTTCCCATTTGTACAGTCTGGGGATTTGACATTTTCCACAAGGGAAGTGCATATATTTGTTGCATTGCTTATTGCACTTTGCTTTATCTCTTTATATAGTGTTCTGTGTCAGCAGCAGGCAAATGCTTACAGAGCAAATAAATAATGGTTGTGGGGAGGTAGATAAAGGAAGACCAGCTTCAGTCCACAGATGGCCTCCAGCTAAAGGTGACAAACTAACAGAGACTAGAGAGAAGACAGCAGCTAGGCAGAAGATTGAAAGTGACCTTGCTGCTTCTCAGTGGAAAGTGAAAGGTTATTAGGCTGTGGTGTGAAGGTGAGGGAAAGGGCTTTGTGTAGTTGCTATTCTTTTCCTTCCTTTAGGTAAGAGAGTATTTGGAGTTATCTCCTGAAAAGACTATAATAGTTATGAAATCCATATTGCCCTTTTTCACACAGATCTCTTCTCCCCCCGCCCCCTCCAATTCTGGGTGATATGCCAAGTCCTAATGGGCTTTCTGTTAAATGAAAGAGGCTCAGCCAAAAGAGAGATGCAACTGTGTGGCTTGCTTTTCTTCCTTTGCACAGCTTCAGATTCCATCTTCAGCTATCACGTGGAGGAAATCAGCTACGGAAAACTGCAGAAACTGTCTGCCTTCCTAGAAATTAGTACAAACACTGCACCTGCAAATAAGAGGCTGACCAAAGTTATTGTAAGGTGTATCAGTAGGTTCTTGGTCGTTTGCTGTTTCTTCATTTTCTGTTTTCTGACACTTGGTTCCTATAGCTAGACAGCAGTATATTTATAATACTGAGTGCAGTGATGACTGGGAAAGAGAGGTAGCTGGAAGTCCCACATATTCAAGGCACGTGCCCTGCAGCACGTGATTAATCCTGACACCTGCAAAACATTCTCCTTTTTTACCAGGGTGCCTGCCAATTGGTAGATGTAGATAGACCATGCAGCCCTTGGAAGGTTAAATAACAGGCAGGGCAAAGTGCCCAGCTTGGCTTCTGTGTCCTGATTTTGTCCAGCTCACCTACCACATCTGCCCACAGGAAGCAATGAGTAATGCAATGCCTGTGAACCAGTGAATGATCCATGCCATGGGACAACTGAATTTCTACCTAGCATGGCAGGAACTGTATATGAAACGCTGAGGACGAGAAACAAGGTGACAGGAAGATGGAACAGGATTGCAAAGGACATGTGAGGATGGGGATAGATGCAAAGCACAAGCAGTGAAGAGACTCCCTAAATGCTGGGAAATCTGTTCACCAGTGAGAATGGATAAATGCACCCGGGAGACCAGTGCTTAGACATACAAAAGCAGATGTGGCTTTTATCCAGAAAATGTCACATTAGCTTATCTGAAACTCCCTGTTTCATGTGTAAAAGCATTGCATGCCCCTTCCTATCCGGCTAACGAAAGGATTTGATGAAATATTAAATACTGTTCTCTTGCAGGAAACACATGGCATATAGAAGGAAAGAGCCAATTGTGCACACATGTGAACTAAAAGACCCATGAGTAACCTGCTTCTTCATTGTCTGGATACACTGCTTTGAAACTTTGGTGATTAAGCTGTTAAAAAATAGCTGAAAGAAATAAACAAGACTTTTATATTATTAAGAAATTTGTATACCACCCTTTGCCAAAAGGTCACAGGGTAGTTTTCAACCTAATAACACAAGAACTTCAAACAATTATTTAAATAAAACTCATAATAAAAATAGCAGTGGCATGTTTTTGACCGCCACTGCTCCCCTCACCCAAAAGCCTGCTAGGAAAGTAGGCCATGGTAATGGTGGTGGCGGCACACCTAACAGGCATTTGCATCACCATCACTGACTAAAAAGTGTATTAGTGAAGACAAGACATGGGTTATGGCAAGTTTGGCTCTTCTGGAAATGGGCAGAAAATGGACTGGTCTTGAGCAGTGGCTGTTGATTCCAAGTAACTCAGGTGAAGGGAACTTAAAGCAGATTTGCTCAGTGTGCCCTACAGTTGACATGCTGTTGTGTGGCTTCTGTCACTCAGACTTTACCAAGGCAAGGCAACTCTCTTAGGAATAGTCTGGCAATTGGAATGTTGTTGCTGGGGATGCTTGTGCTGCTTTTGTGTATATCTGGCTGCCCAGATGTAGCGTCCTTGCTGAAGGTAGTGTATAATAAGCCACTGAGCGGGCAGGCATGTAGAGTCCCCATCCACAAACTGACACTTGTCATATGAGGGATAATTGGTAGGGGAAAGGCTTGAGGAGAAGGTGGCTTGCTTGTGGATGCTTGAGGCACATCGTTTCATGCTGACCCCTGGGAAACCTGGAAAGGTGATGGAAAACTGGTTCTCTTTAGAAGGTGCTATAAAGTATATTTTTAAAAGAAGAAGAAGTTGTTTGCCAGTATTTGAAGAGATGTACTAGGAGAAGGAAAGGATTTCAGATACAAATGGAAATTAAAAGCACAGCAAGTTCTTGGGCCTCGTATCTGTTTTAAGTCATTCTGCAAAGACCATAGCACTTGTGTGATCTCAGCATGGGGTGGGACAAACACTATATGGAAGAAGGAAAAGCCCACACATACAGACAAGGCAAACTGAACAAAGGAATCGCTCCTGCCCTGTTGTATCACAATAGAAATCAAAACACTTACCGTATTTTTCGCCCCATAAGACGCACCACCCCATAGGACGCACCTAGACTTGGGGGGGGGGGGGGAATAAAGAAAAAAAATTATTTCCCCCCCAGGCGCAGGGCTGGCGCGGGGGAAGCCCGAGCTTCCCCCGACCCCAGCCCCCAGAACAGGCTGCTGCTTGCGAGCCCGGCGGGACCTCCCGCCGGGCGCGTGAGGCTTGCGGACACCTGCCCGAAGCATGGGGCGTGCTCCGCAGCGCGCCCCGTGCTTGGGGCTGCAGGCTGCCGCCCGCAAGCCTCGCGCGCCCGGTGGGACCTCCTGCCGGGCGCGTGAGGCTTGCGGATAGCTTCCTGAAGCCTGAAGAGCGAGAGGGGTCGGTGCGCACTGACGCCTCTCGCTCTCCAGGCTTCAGCAAAAGCCTGCATTCGCCCCATAAGACGCACACACATTTCCCCTTCATTTTTGGAGGGGAAAAAGTGCATCCTATGGGGCGAAAAATATGGTAAGTACCGTAAGTTTGCTTTCCACAGGTAACATGAGCAAAGCTGAATGGTAGTGGAAAATGTTCATTTTCCTTCAGACACAGTGCATTGTATCAAACGAAATTCTACTCTGAGTAGGTCTAATTTAGTGGACCAAATTTAGTGATGTCTATTCATTTCAGTGGGTCTTAGAACTTAGTTGGTTACACCCAATATATGCTTCTAATAATGTCCTGGAGAGCTGGTTGTTCGTTGCTTCTTATTTGCTCTTATGCACATTATTCCTGGCTCGTGCCTTGTATGAGCCCCATGCCAATTCAGCACTGCAAAGGCCATGCATGGATTAAACAGGATTTGTTAGTTTTATCTAAATACTGACTTACTAATAAAAGCATTAAAACCCCAAACCACCTGCTCTTTACTCCTTTTTGAAATTTGAGCCATCCACCAGTTTTGCTAAGAAGTTAAATTTGTACACAGGAAACTGGGTTCTCTGAAATTGCCGCAGTGTTGCTATATATAAAAATATATTTCTGTTCTGAACAGCTATTTAAAGAATTGACATCAGTACAGACAGACCAAAAAAAGCAAGTGCTTTTGTCATTGGCAGGTGATAACATGGGAAGAAGCCAGAAGCATGCCCATTTTTTCAGTTTGGCTACTGCGGTATTAGTTTATCAGTCTTTACCATCTTAAACTGGTGTTTAAGAGAGAGCCTTTTTTAACCTGTGGGCCACTTTCCCTTCTGGCCACATGCCAGTGGGGGGTGGGGCCAGAGGCAAATGAATGTAAAAGTTCCCTTTATACAGTAAACTACCTTCTACACACATACACACATCCCTCTGTATTCTCCATCTAGGCAAGCAAGAGGCACTATCAGAATTCAGTGACACATTCCACCCAGACAAAATCACTTGGTGTGAAGTGTGACCATTGGCAAGTTCTGAGGGCCAGATAGAGGGGGTCTGAAGGACTGCATGTGGCTCGTAGTCTTGAGGTTCTCCACCCTTGCTCCAAAGATCTGTGTGGATCTGGCATAAGGTACTAAATACCTATGCTTAATTTCATGGGAAGAATTTCCCCCACAAATCTGACTATTCATGCAAGTGCTGGGCCAGGCCAAGCAATTTGATCTATGAGATTATGGACCATAAAAATTGCCCTGCAGGCTCAGATCAGATGTCCATCCAGCTGTGCATTGTGTATTTTATTTGTAACCAGTTAGATGTTTGGTGGAAGCTCACAAAGAGGGCGACATGGTGAGAGCATTCTCTCTTGATGTGGAGGTTGCACTTTAGCTGTCATATCTTGACACCATTAGAAGCCTTCTTTCTACATGCATATTTTTGTAAAAGCACTTCATTGTAACATCCTTCAGGATATGTTCAGTAAATTGAGGCTGTTTCCTAAGCCTGTGAAGCCCTATTCCTTAATCTCAGGATATGCATGCTTTCCATTGCACAAATTGGTGTTGAAGAAATATGGTGAATGAAGCAGAATGCATTTAATGGATTAAATTGTTCACTTGGTATTAAAGTGTGGAATTAATCTCTTTAGTTACTGGAGTACTCCCTGTTCTATTTCCAGTACTGGGTACTGTCTTCAGAGATTGGAGGATGATAGGAACTGGTCATGTTTGGGTACTTGATTATCATCTTCCAAAGCAATTACTCTATTCTTAACTTAAAAATGAAAAGCGTAATGCTGGTAGTCAACAAAAGAGGTAAGGCAAATCTTTAAAAATGTAGTATAAACACTGACAATTGGGAAACACTGGCTTGCTAGTGTTCCAGTTGGAGAACAACCTTTACCAAAGGTGTCATGGACTTTGAAGATGCTCAAACTGAGGACAAAAGGGGGAGGCACGCTTGGCAAACCCTCACTATGATCAACTCCCGCCCAGAAACATGTGTCCCCACAGTGGAAGGATGTGTAGATCCAGAATTGGCCTCCACAGTCACTTACAGACTCACTGTTAAGGGAGTCATGGAAGACAATCTTACTCAGCCACGAGTGATTGCCAAAGAAGAAGAAGACATTGGTTGACAGAGGTGCAAGCACGCATCCTCTGAAACAAGATGGATTGTGAGGGGCACTCTACATAATAGTCAATTTCTTATCCTGACGTTTGCTGGACTGTGTATTTTTAGTGCTCTTCTCACAGCAGTTTGCGAATAGTTTAGCTTTGAGTTCAGCATTCCTTTCCACACATTTCAAGCCCCGAGTACCCAGCAAAGGAACCGTTACAGTACTTTGAAATGTTCTTAGTTTGGTGGCTGAAGGACAGAGCCACGGATGAATGACAAGAGTAAGATGTTTGAGGGTAAGGCTTCAGAACAAGGGTGGGGGAGGGAGTTGAGCTTGAAGCTCTGATTCCTCCATAGGTGAAAGAGGAAAGACATTAATGTGGTCTTCATTAGTGGGCTAGTCAGAAGCCTAGTTTGACTGCAGGAGGGAGCCTTCCTGTATGTTGTAGTTTTGAGCAACTGCAGTTTGGAGAATGAAACCGGCTGAGGCCATTACTGGAAAATGAAGGTGGCTTAGATTCTGCTGGGGCTGGCTTTCATCTATGTTGGAGATACACAGGTGAACTATGTCTCTCACTGCCTATAAAGATCCCTTTCCGCATAAGGAGAGCTAGTTAATATGTGTGCGCTCTTTCTGGTCTAGTTACATTTGCTGTAGCTGGGAGTGATGGCTTCTGTGAACTCAGGTGGAAATGTCCACTGGGCTTGGGTGGCATCGGCTACTATCCCGTTGAACATGGGCTGAGAAGTACATTCCTGGAGGTGCTGTATGTGTGATATTGCTTGCATTGGCCACCGACCCCAGTGAACAACAGGAGGTCTGAGGTGATTCAGTAGAGCTAGTCTTTTCATCTTGCCTCTTCCACAAATGTGCCCTGTCAGAAGGTGGGCCACCCAAGGCCAACACTTGCTTCTGCTTAGGTATACAAAATATGAATTTGTTAGGCTGTCTACAAAGGGAAAGAGAGTATTTTGGTGCAGAAAACAGTTTGGGGTAAGGAAACAAGAGCTAGCTCGGTTGTTTGGATAGGTTCTGGGTGATGCTGTCTGATTGTGCAGGCGCGTTAAGACTTCAGTGGAAAGGCAGCTGAGATGAACCTTAAGCATGGAGGGTCAGCAGTACCAACCCCACAGTGGCATTCTCATTTCCTGTCCCTCAGGGTCCCTTCCCAGCATGCCGATTTCACAGCCTGGTGCTTGCTTTTGCAGGATGACCTAATTCCTTTGTAGCGAAGAGGCTGCATCCCCTGAAAGACCAAGCTGTAAGCTGTTCTGCGAATAGCTCCATTATTCTGGCAGCTGGTGTAGGCAGCTATCAATTCCTGCACGGCAGAAGATGGCATATTAAATATTTACCATACAGAAATGACGCAACTGACAACAAACAAAGGATCTATTAGGGGGTTGGGAATTTGCTCTGGGGTTTGGGAGAGCAACCTCCTCTCATTTAAAAAGTGTTTGCACTGCAGTTGTGAGCAGCTCTGTGCTCTCAAAAGAAAGTGCAACATTTATCTGGTTTTTACCTATTCAGAGTGGCTTGAAAACAGTGAAACTTGTAAAAATTCACGATGGAAGAATGGAGAATGAAATTAATGGATTATGCAGAACTTGATAAATTAACAGGAAAGATCCGAAATCTACAGGACCATAAGTTCACCAAGGAGTGGAGTAAATTTGTAGATTATCTGAAAAGTATATGCGATGAACAAACAACGTTTGTGGGTTTGCAAGAAGTTCTGTGAAGGAATGATATTAGAAGTATTGTAAAAAAGGGAATAGGGAGGAGGAAGGTTCTCTAAAAGGCAATATTAAATTAGGTAATGCGTAAGAAAGAATTAAAACGGAGGATTCGCAGAAGAGCTGAGGGAAGTCCAAAAGAATGTATTCATACAAACTTTTATTATGTGCTTTTATAATTTTGTATTGTAAAATGAATAAAAAATATTATTAAAAAAGAAACTTGTAAAAATTCAGTTCTGGAAAAGCTGATTAACTGCACCTAAAAGGCAGCCTGGAAGACCTTGGCCACTAGCAGCTCACACTCTTTGCCTTGAGAGGGTTCATTGCTTAATGGCCATGATGGCCTCAGGGCATGAGTAGCTGTGAGTTACTGGCACATTGTCTAGATGGCTGCAAATTAGAAGTTTACCGTACTCAGGATACACGCAAAGGCTTAAGCTGTGGCTCAAGGTAGTTGTGTCTGTTGGGAGTAGTGATTGGACTTGCTTTCCTTACCACTTCATTTAATGTTGAAAGGATTTTTTTTCCCCTCTTGTGACTCTGTATATGTATTGGTGTTTTGTGGTTAATGTGACTGCTTGGAACAGGTGTTGCTGCAGCCAACTTGTTAATTGCAGACAGACAATTTATAGGCTGTGTGTGAGGGGTGCATAAGACAAATCTTTCTCTTTCTTTCCTTGTGGCATCTGAATGTTTCCTCTATGTTTTAGAGGTTGGCTGGTGAGGATCATAATATGAGTTCTTAAGCTAACAGTTCTAAATTTAGGCTCCTTGGTTTTTTCCAGTCTGCCCACAGCCCAAATCCATGATGTTGCCTGCCACATGGAGCCCAAACTGGCACTGCTTCTGCCAAAAGTGGCACTGCTTCTGCCAAAATCCATGATGCTGCCTGCCACATGGAGCCAAAACTGGCAATACCTCTGCCAAAAATTGTGGTGGGCTGCTGGGAATTTGAAAAACATATGGCTCTGAATCATATGGGAAATGTCTTTGTCCAAGATAGTGGAACTGTTAAACCTTGGCCCTTGTCAGAGGATCTCCCTCCTTAAGAAGCTGTTCGTACCCTTGGAGGTGAGAGTGGGTGGTGGGAGCTATCCAGTGGAGTCTTTCTGTGACATTGGCCTACCAGAAGTCACTTGTACCACAGCAAGTCTTATAGGAGGCTTCACTGATGGCATCCTTTGCTCTTTCATAATTAGACTTTGTTAAGGACCTTTTCCCTCCCTTGAACATGCTACAGAACATGGTACTTCTTTTCTGAATGGCTGTTAATGGGTCATGATGATTTGAGTAAGCCCCTGTGCAGGTGTTTCAATCATCTTCTCTTCCATCCACAAACTTCCTCTTATTTATTTGTGCCATTCTGCTTTTCACCTGTAGAAGGCAATAAGTGATTGCTGCTGATGATCCCAGGTTGAGGAGGGCCAGATCATCCTGAACTCTGGGGTTTTCTGGAATGGCAACAGAACATACGGAATTTAGGCTCAAAAGTAGGAAGTTGGGAGCAACTGGTAATCCTGAAACTCATGAAGACACATAGGATTCCATGGGGGGGGCAGGAAAGCTCCTGGTGGGCTTGGTGTGAAACCTCTTCCTTACACTGTCCAACTTCCCCAGCCTGTTATTCACTGTGTTCATATTAGTTTAGATTTCCTTTTTTTGCTGTACTGTCCAGAAGGGCTCCTGGCGCTTGTATGGTAGCTGTGCTTCTTGAAAGCAGAAATGAGCGCTAGGGAAGGGGAATCATGCAAATCGAACATGTAAATACTATTAAATGATAACTAGTTTGTTATTAAATAAAGTGGATATGAGTACATATTAGCCCATCCTTGTATTTAATTACTTGCATGGCAGCCACAGGCAACAAGGAATTGCATTCAGGCTGGCTGAGGAAGGAGGGACCCAGCATAGAAACCCAAAATATTCACGTTGCGCACTGAAGAGAAATACTGTAGTTGTTTTTCAGGGATTCACTGGTGACTTATGATTTACATCTTCAGGGTGAAGCCTCTGTCTAGAGTCTTTGGGGGGTTCCAGAGGCAAGCCTAGCAGAGTCCCTTCTGGATTTCCACTGCTGTTTGAGAGTAAATATTGATCAGGCTCACTCTGAAAACAGCTTTGTCAAACACCTGTGCTCTGCAGAGTGCTGTTGGGTTAGCTGCCCTGAGAGAGGTGGTTGTTGTGGCATCACCCTAGATAAGTGGAACCTACCTGCAAACTTACTGAACCTTTCAGGACCCACTTGTAAACCATCAACGCCTTTCATCAATGCCTTTCAAGGCTTCTACAAGCCTTTCTTTTAAAAGGGTCTCAACAGTAATGGTGTGCTAGTGGTCAAAGCCCCTGGAACAAAAGCCCCTCATTATGCAACCCACCCAGGAAGATGTTGGGACTTTCACATTAAGAAGCACTGCCCTGGACTCCCAGCGCAACTGATGGGAAGATAGTATGTTAACCTACTTCTACACAGATGCATCCTAATTTACAGTAATCCGTTCCTCATACCAGTTGTGTTGGCCTGTTATCCTGCCAGAGAGGTTGTGTTCAGAGACTCCTATCAGCAGTTGTGCAATTAAACTGCTGTCCAGCTGAATACAGACCACTGTCCATGTACAAAAGCCTCCCAGGGATTACTAACCTGTCTGAGATGAACAATGCGGGGGGGGGGGGTTTAGCACCAGTTGTTGCCGCTGATAACAAAATGTCCCTTCACTGGCCTTTCACAGCAGTTTTGGGGGTTTTCAACCTCTGGATTCATGTGCTTGTGGCATGCTCAGACTGGTGTGGTTTTAAGCAGATGTTCTTTCAGAATGGTGTTAGTCTTCTGCAACAGTAGCCCTGTAGTGCGGAGCACTTCTGTTCAGAGTTCCAGAGAATCCATACTCCTCCCCCAAACTTGGTTTCCCCTTTTTTCCCACCTCCTAATGGTCAGCCAGCCATCCGTCTCCACTGAGCATGTCTAGCCCTCATTGAGCACCTTTTGTTTTTCCTCACCCTACCTTGGTCTCCGTTTTGGATGGGGGTGAATAACACTCTTGGGCCCAGTCCTGTCTACATTGAAATCTTTCATTTCTCTATTGTTTTCTGTGTGCAACTCACTTCCTTGGGTACATGATATAGTAGGTTGTTTTTTTAGTATGATTCAGAAAAGGACCTGTTCAGACAATGTGATGGTTGTTTCTGCGATTTTTAGATGTCTGTGCCTCTTCCTCTCTTTCCAGCAACGCCCTTCCATTCCCCCTCCCACCTGGCTGTCAGTTTTCTTTCCCACTCAGCCAGTCAACATTCCATGCTCTTTAATTCTTATTGGACTATATCTGAGGTTTTCCTTCTTAGAGTTTTTATCCCTACAAGGGTTTTGAGTAACTGCCAATCTTCAGTTTGCCAATTTGCCAATCCTTCCCTCTTGTGTGTTCTGGGGTGCCATTTTTGTCTACAGCACAACATAGACTTGAATCAGAAATTGAAGATCCATTTTTGATGGTGCTAATGCTGATCAAGTTTGCAAACAATTCTCTGTCTCCGGTCGCCACTCATTTAGTGATCTCTCAAGAATGGAAGAATGCATCTTGTTACTCTTTGGACCTGTGGTTTTTAAAAGTCATGTTTATTGCCATCTCTGAAAAACTGGCTCATAGGTTACGTTCTGCCAGGGGCAATGTAGACCCCTCTAACTTTGCTTCTGTTTGGGAGCTGTTTGTGATTTATATGATCAAACAATCTCATGGCTGGCACAATCCTGCTAAATATGATTTTATTTGGCAACATATATGAATTCTTGACATATTTTACATTAATATGATCCTTGTTTCCAACCATGGAATATATTTTGTGCTATTCAGGCTTTTTAAGTTTTATTTTTTATTATCTTGTATTTTTACTCTTGCCTTTATGATGGTTTCTGTTATGTATTTTAGGTTGGTGTCTTGTTTGTCATACTGTATTTTAAAATCTCATTAAAAAATTATGTAAAAGAAACAAAATAGAGCTAATGATGTACTTGGAGAGGATCCATATTGGGTAAATTTGCCAGTACTGAGAAGCAAAGGGTGTGACTGCATGTTTCTTCCATAAGCTGCTGTCCGATGACTTCCTGTTTTTGTTATTCATAAGCAGAACTGTGCCCCTTCTGTACATTTTGGACTAGGTAGTTTTAAATCTAAGAAAAAGGTTGGATGACAGGAAGGGGGTGCTGCAGCCACTGGTAAGAGGAGGGAGGTTGCTCTTGGCAATTCAGTGCTTGGATGCTGTTGCAGAGGTTGCAAGAACAAAGTTTCCTTTATAAGCTGATCTCTGCCTCTTGCTTCCTCAGATGACCTAGTGCTCCTTCAGAACATCTCCTCCTCGCCAGCTGAGAGGAGGTCTGCTTTTTCCTTACTCAAGGTGTGTCTTGAGAAAAAAATGCAACACAGAGGCGTCTGTAGAGAAAAGTTGGGCAGCCTCCAGCTTTGCTTCCTTCATTTTTGCAAAGATTTATGACAGATAAAACATCTCAAGTGTAGTCTTTCTGAAAAATGGTAAAGGAAAAGCTTCAGCTGTGAAGTTTGGAGTATGTAAAACTTATGCTCTCCACACTCAAACAGAGAGGGGTGAGGAAGTTTTCTGTTGTGCTGTGCACACATGCAATATCCTATTTGAAGCTTCCTTGAGCTTTGGCTGTGTGAATCTGCTTGGCAAAAGCCCACCCTTCTTTATTGTCCATCTCTTCATTGGTCTTTCCCAAGGGGAGCAGTCAGGAGTGAAATGAGCTGGCCTTCTGAAAGAGGCTCACTAATGATGGGGAAGGTCAAAACTCTTGCCATGTGGCAGCTTCCCAAGAAACCTGCACAGGATCATGGAAGGGCAGGGGGCCTACAGCATGCTTGGGTGTGCATCCAAGCAGTGACTACTTTTTTTGCTTCTGTATCAGAATTTTTATGTTCTGTATAAATATCTCAAAGCTTTTAAACTTGCCAAATACAGTTAACTTCAATGCCAGTTTAACTGAAGTGTTTGATTGGAAATTGGAAATGTCACATTTAGTTCTAGATCCAGTGTGGTGCAGTGGTCAAAGACCAGGGTTGAAGTCACCGCTGGGCCATGAAGCTGACTGGGTGACCTTGGGCCAGTCACTGTCTTCTTTTGGCCTAACCTACCTCACAGAGTTGTTGTGGACTTTAATTGAGGAGGGGGAGGACCAGCTTGAGCTCCTTGGACAAAAGGGCAAGACATAAACACAATAAATAATGATTCATAACAATAAATTGAATATAGCACACTTACAGGGCAATGTAATGCATGTTTACTCAGAAATGCATTTCCTTGGGTTATATACGCTTCAGGTTACATATGCTTCAGGTTACAGACTCCGCCAACCCAGAAATAGTACCTAGGGTTAAGAACTTTGCTTCAGGATGAAAACAGAAATCGTGCTCTGGCAGCGTGGCGGCAGCAGGAGGCCCCATTAGCTAAAGTGGTGCTTCAGGTTCAGAACAGTTTCAGGTTAAGAACAGACCCCCGGAACGAATTAAGTACTTAACCCGAGGTACCAATGTAAATGTCTTTAGCATTGGTGTCATTCCATGTCAAGTGATTCAGGGACATAAATCTTACCATTTTATATTGCTTTCCGTTTCAGTTTCCTAAAAGTAGTTTAATAGAAGGTCTCACATCTTAGTTTTAAATTTTTTATCTCCCATTTTTGAGTAATGAGGGTTTTAAAATTTAAAAAAAAATGTCAATTTTGGTCTTGCCAGACTACACAAAGACCTAAACACAGCCCAGAATTGAGATATTCCAAAACTGAAAATACCAATCTCTTCAGAACTTCATGAGCTTAAATATGATATGGCACATGATGGACTTTTAGATTTAAACTTTTAGATTAGATTTGTTCCGATCATTTAACAAGTGTACAAAATTTTAAGAAAATTGGACGACATGTAGTAAAAAAAATCATCAAAAATTGTACCACTTGATATGGAACGACCCATTGCAGCCTTAAATTGTTATATGCAAAAATATTCAAAGCTTTACTTAAAAATTATTTTTATTGCAATTCTTGTGCTGTATATGATTCTCCCATTCATTGTCAGCCTTCTTCAAACTGGTGCCCTCCAGATGTTTCAGATTACAACTCCCATCAACCTCAGCCAACTCTGCTTTGGGTGGGAATGGGTTTAGGAAATTACTAGTTCAAATTGCATTCATTCCATCCTTGCTTCAGTTTCCTGTGAATTTGTTTTCGTTGTTTCTCAGACATGTTATATGTTGTTAACCCTGGGTAATGGTCAGTGAGACCCTGCCTCAAGAGCTACGCATGCACAGTGGTGTTAGGAGGTTTTTATGCTGCATATGTTGTGCCATATTTTAATGAAATGTTGTATCCCACTGTGGGAACCTTCAGGTTGAAGGTGGGTTATAAATAGCACTATGACTATATAGCCCAGTAAGCTGTGACATGCACCTTCTTCAGGAGAGTCGAGAAATATTCCTGATTCCAGAACTGGAACTCCTTGGCCTCCCTCCCTGTGAAGAATTGATTCTGCCTAGCTGCATTGCCCAGTTGAAATCTGCATGAATCAGCTAACAGAGGAAACACTATCCTGAGGCCATTAGTATGTTGCTTATTTCTTAGAAATGCAGTGCCTGTTTGTTCTCAATAAGCACATCGTCCTCCAAAGAGCACTCAGTATATTGCCATGGCTTCCTAGTGATGTGTGTACTCTCCTTGGCCTGGGTGCCCCAGTCCAGCCTGTTGCCTCTAGCGGTATCCTGTGCTTCCGGAGACAGCTAAGCTCCCCTTAAGTTTCAGGGATTTCATGAATATTAATAAAGATATTTGCTCTAATCCTATTAGGGAAGGAAGAGGAATGGCAACAAATTGATCTCAGAGGGACAGACTGGTGAATTTGTGCTAAGCTCTTATCCCAGTTGGGGAGGGATGCCAAATTAATATGCCATCTTGTAATGATGCATTGTGAAATGTAAAGGCTCATCATGACAGCTCCCATAGGCACATCCCCAAAGACAGTAAAAAATGCAGGCAGCTATGTTGATCTGTTATTTATTTTATCTTACACACCAACAGCATTACACAGCATAATACACAATGTGCTTGGATCAACTGACAGTGATCAAATAGTAAACTGGCAAAGTAGTAGTTAGCATGTTGGGTGTTGGCTGGGAAGCACCGGATTCGCAGCCCTGATTAGCTAGCTTTGGACCAGGCTCTGAGTCCACACATGTTCCAGGCCAAACCCTGGCAAGGTCCCTAAACAGCCTCCCTTCCACCAATACAGCAGCCTCTTGTGCATTCACGCAAGTCCTCTAACCACCCTGCGGTAGCTGGAAGGGCACATACTTCCACCCACCCACTTCCCTTTTCTGATAGCGGGCCTCAAATCTGTTTCAGATGCCTCTAGCCCACATCTCCCATATTGTGTATCAACTAGGAATGTGCTTGCAGGTTGGCGGGAAAAACATATCCAAACATCTCAGGCCTTCTTTCCTCATAGCTAAGTAACCACATTTGTACCCTGGAGCCATTTTTGAGGCCAGCTTGAGTTCTAGAATCTCGTTTTGGTGCAGAAAGCATTGGACCAGTGCCTGGCGCCAAAGAAAGTGTGTTGCAAGGAGCACTAAATAGACCAGCCATCTCCTGCTAGTGGAATGGAAGGTTTCAGAATAAATCTTCCTGGCTGCCCTACTTAACACAAATCACTGGCTCACACCATGACCCCACCCCCACCTCCCCATGTCTCTTGCTTGACTCTCTGTATCAGCCAATCTAGAGGGGGAAACTGGTGCTCTGCTTATACATCTGAAGCAGTGAAATGGTGTGGAGGAAGAGGAGCACCAGCATTTGCCTACGATTTCTTTGCTTTCTGTCGCCTCTTCACTTAATGTTTTCCAAAGAAATTGTCCAAGCGAGCATCTGGATTAGGCATTGCCTTCTTTGCAATGATCCTGTGTAAAGCTTGCCTCATGGCTGCTTGACAGGAACAGGCTGGGCAAACAGAGACTAAAAATAGTCAGATCAATAATTACAGCATGAGACCTCTGCCTCCATTTCTCCCTCCTTGGGGAAAAAAAGAGGCAATATGTATATTTGACAGAGCAAGTGAGGCAGATTCCTGTAATGCTCTCCTAACCTAAGGCTGGGCTCATTGCCCACACTCCCTGGCACAGAGAGAAGGGCACCCAGTGCTCTTCATCCTGGGTTGCACAAATTGATTCTAGGCCCCAGTGATTTGCCCCTTTCAAGTATTTTTAGCAGTACTTATGGCAACCTGCCTCCAAACCCAAGATTCCACTGTTGTGCACATCTGTAAAGCAAGTGAAACTCTCTGCTAGGCCCCATTATTGCCACAGAGTTTTGGGGGGGAGGCTTGTGGGCTTTGTAGTCCAACCCGCTGCATGATGCAGAAAGCTGCCTAGCCTCTACTTCCATGTGAACTCTCTTAAAGTATTTGAAGAGTGCTATCATATTCTGCCCCCGCCCCCGTCTTCTCCAGGATAAACATTACCAGTCCCTTAATTGAAGATAGCATCATCCTTCGACTTATTGTTTATTTGGACAGCACCCTCAGTGTCTAAAAGTGGTTATTGTGAAAATGGGATGTTGGGGAAAGAGCTATACCTGCTCTAGTCACATCCAGACTACTGCAATGTGCTTAGAATCGGACTGCCAGCTTGTCTGCATCTGTATTGGAATTGTTTTCATATAAATTGTTTTATCACTTGTGGGTTTGCCATGCTGAGCTCTTTTGGAATGAAGGGCAGGATATAAATATTAGTGGTAGTAGTAATAAATAACATCATCAACAGCAAGTGGTACAGAATGCAGCAGACTAGTTGCTTGTGGGAGCCAGGCAATTGGAGCATATAACATGAACTGTGTATTGGCAGTACGGGTTGCCCATTTACTTCAAAGCTCAGTTTAATGTTCTAGATATTTTAATCTCCTCAATGCTGCTCAATCAGGTTATTTTCAGGGTCACCTACATCTGTATCAAAACTGCCTTAAGATCAGCCTCAAAGGCCCTGCTGGTGGGCTTGCCATCAGGAACTGTTGGATCGATGGGTGTTAAAGATGGTGGATCCTTGCTTTCGTCACCCTTTCCCTCAGTAGGTGCATGTGGCCTGACACTGATGACTTTTAAATAGGCCCAGAATACCGTTTTTGTCCTAAGCTGATTTTACTTGATTCCTTGGCAGTTTTGCATTTAACAGCTGCTTTTAAAAAACTATTTAATGGTTTTCTGCTTGTTTTCCTATTTTTTTTATACTGATACTGCTTTACTACTGCTTTTTAAAACATCTCTAGATGTCTGATATATTGTGGTTTTATGGTTTACAATTAGGCTATGAATTAATTTTTATGTTTTTAACGTGTTGTGAGCTGCCTTGGGAAGGTTAATCCCCCCAAAAAGGTGACCTTTAAATATCAGAATGAATTGAGAGACTGCATATTGTGAGCTGAGATGCAGAAGCCAAGGATTAGATGAGCAGGCTCATTGAAATGAATGAACCCAACTTAGTAATGTCCATTATTTTTGATGAGTCTATTCTGAGTAGGACTAGCATGGGATGCAACCCCAAGTGCTAAATGAGCAAAGCCGATGAGTGGAGGCTTCTCTGCTTTCTCCAACTCACCCACTAGTTATTTGTGTGCTTGGCATGAGTTCCTCCTAGGAAGCCTTGACCGTGATGTGTAGGGTGCTGTCCTTTTTCTTCACCAAAGAGTTGGTATCCCATCTGTCCTGAGAATGATGCAGTGAACTTCAATTGCTGGAGAGAACAGATGTGCTGAAGGAGGAGCAGCTGCTTGGGGAAGGGCTGTGGCGGGGAAGGGAGGACTGGCAGCTCTTCACTGAGTTGTTGTTATGCAGCTGCTGCTTCTCTTTGTCATCTGAGCCAGGATAGAATTGCTTGAGGGCAGAGGGCACTTCCTTGCCTCCACAGTTGATCCAAACCTTGCTCACCCACCTACACTCCCAAGGCTGTATGGTGGCAGGAGAAAGCTGTGAGGCAGCTGCAGAAAGTGAGTTAGTGTGGTCATGGGGCTTAAAGTAGTTGCCCCTTCTCTGTTCAAGCATGAAAGTGTGAGCCTGCAGGGACCTCTTCTCTCTGTTCCTCTTGTGACCCTTTCACCACTGCTCTGACTGACTACTTCCTCTCCCTACGTTCATCTTTTTCATGACTTTTTCCATTTCCCTAGCTCAGAAAAACCTGGATCTTGGTGTTTGGCCCTCCCCCTCTTGGTCCTCAGATCTCTGCATGTGGTTCTGCATCTGTGGCCTCTCAGAGCTGCCAGAGGGTGTCCAGCCAGAACATTTTCCCTTTTGAAATATGGTAGAGCCCTCCTTGTTGCTACCTAAAAACAGAGGCATTGGGAGAAAAAAGCAATTGACACAGAAGAGGCTTTCCATAGTATTTTGGGAAAGTGCCTGTGTCTTCACTAATAAGTGTACTGCTCAATATTATTTGTTTCTTTCTTCTTAGTGAGACCGAGTCCACCAGACATGGATGCTGTCCCAGGTAATAGTACAAGGTGTTAATGCAGCATACTATCAATAGACTAGTAAACTAATCAGCCCCTGTTCCAACCCCCACCCTCCCACCCCACTCCATACAAAGACTGCTGGATACTCCATTGCCTGTAGTAGCCACTCCAGCCCAAATCTATCAGCAGGTGTTGGATAACACTTTAATGGTTGCTTATATCTCCAATGGGATTGCTAAAGAGTAGCCTTTATCCACCACTACAGCTTTGATGCTCATCTCAGGGTGGATTTTTCCTTTGAAGGGGCTGTGCTGAGCTCCATGTGTGTGACCTCAAAGGAAAAGAACTGGTTTCTTTCCTGTAACTGTAATTATTTGAATGGTCATCTGTGTAATCTCACAATCCACCCTCCATCCCTGCTGTGCTTGCTACCTTAGCCTGCTCTTGGTCAAAGCTTCCGTATTTACACGCCTACCAGGTAATTATAGGTGACAAGTAATTCCATGTAGGCAAGTGAGTGAGCTGGCAGAAGGCAGCAGAGCATTTAGTCCTTCCTCTGTCCCCAGTACAGAAACCTAAGTGGCTTTGCCAGAAAAAGTGAAGACCCTTCCTTTGCACCCAGAATAGGAATGCAGTAGGATGCTAGGAGAGGAACGGAGTCCCCTATCCCTCCTCTGCCAGTGCTCCAGCAAGCTAGTAGGCATTTTTGCAGGCTAGTAACTTTTGTGGGCTTCTTGACAAGGGTACTTTTTACATAGCTACTGCATGTGGTTTCAGAGGCAGCAGCCATGCCCCCTTGAGAATAAACATGGAGGGTGGGGGAGAGTGGCCCACCAAAATGCCCACCTCCAGAAGGTTCCAAAACAATACCCATGCAGCAGATGCAGGAGCTATATGTATGGCTGCAAAGACAACCACAATTCATGCACCTCAATGACAGGTGAGCCACCTGTTTTTCCTCAGAGAAGCTGGCATGTGATCTCCAGGCAGCTGCTAGAAGCAACCCTGCTTAGCCAGCAGTCAAACGGTATCCTGTGTCTTCAAACAATTCTCCTGAGGCAGATACCTTGAAATCTAGAAACGTTACACAGCCCATCTACAAGGCTGGCCCCTGGGAATGAGAAATGTTTCCCCCACCTCCCAAGCCTAGTGGCAAGGTGCAGGGGTGCTTCACCACTGTGGCTGTTAATGAGGATTTTTTCCATCACTGTTGGATATGGGAGCCAGGTTGTGCAGCTCCATAGGCTGCTTGAGCAAAATTGGGGAGGGGCCTCTGTCTTCTAAAACAAGCCTCCTACATAACGTCTTGCCCAAGGCTGCCCTGAAACGGGATTTATTTATTTTTTGCACCGCCTGCTTAGGGAGAAGCTGGCTGTTGGCCCACTTGGGATTTCACAGCAAAGGAAACTGCATTTCCACCCAAACCCTCATTTAGCCCAGCTTGGCGTGGGAGCTTTTGCTCTTGTTCTGTGCTACTTGGACAATTTGTTCCTGTTAGCTGGAAGCAACAATAGGCAGTAGCAGCACTGCTTTTTCTTAAGATGCTTGAGGCAGCGGGTGTTGCTGAGCATCCCCCAATACTTCAGTTGCAATAATGAAGCAGAAGCTGCCTGACACCTCTTTTTATATGGAAAAAAAACACCCCACACAATTCAGCTGGTTGATTCTAAAGCTGCTGGAGCTGCCTTTTGCTCTGCTCTCAGCTTGAGGAATTGTAGTTTACATCCCTCCTGAGGCAAACTTCCACTTTTCTTGCCTAACCTATGATGCATATGTTTCTGAATGTGAACTGCAAGTAGATTAGGGGGCCCAGGTACACATCTGGAAATGTAAGAAGTTACACAGTTCCTATTTGACAGAAGGAAAAACTAGCAGTGCTCAGAAACCACCCCCCAAAAAAGAAATGTAAAACATGAGAATGGGCCTTTTAAATAGTGCCCCATCTGTGGAATGCTCTTCCCAGGGAAATATGCCTGGTGCCACCCTCAGGTTTGAAAAAGCAGGCTAGGACACTTTTTTAAACTCAGGCCTTTGGTAGCTAAGCTGGGCCTCTGCAGGGGTGCTAACCCCAACCATCCCCCTTATTGGCTTTCATTAATTGGATATAGCCAGGTATTGGTGGCTGTCACCTTGCTAGGCTTCCTGGTTCCGCTTCTGTTCTTAGAAGGCAGTGTCCCATCAGTTTTTATAGCTGACTGAAGTGTGTGCTGTGTTGCCTCCAAGAACCTAAAAGGCAAATCATGATCTTAAATTCCTTTTTAAAACTTCAACCTGTCATCTTTAAGTGGCTTTGTTCTTGACTGCACGTATGAAATTCCAAAGGTTTGCAGCCTGTTGGGTGGGGAAAAAAACTCCTGTAGATTTCATTACCACAGTACATTGTGATAGCTTTCAAAGAACAGTAAGAAACATTAATAGACATTATGACTATATTCTTGGCCATAATAGCTCAGAGCAAAGCCTCTTTATTTAGAATCGGGATAGCTTCAATTATGGGGTATTGGAAACCAAAGGGGTTCTTGCCCATCTTGCCCTGCCTCTGAGCTTTCCTGTAGCTCCTGGTGGGCCACAGTTGGATGCAGAGGGCTGGAGTCGACCAATTCTTTGACTGACACTGTGTGGCAAATTATCATGTTTTTAACAATCACACACCACTCAAAAACGAGTTAGGCGAAAATATCAATTAAAGTCCAAGTATTTAAGTGTATGGACTGCACTGATTCTGCTATCTTGCTATGCAAAAAGGAGCTATTATCCTTCTTAGGCTTTGTGTCCTTTCCTGTCACTTCCAGGTCTCTCAGAGGGGAAATGACTTAGCACTTGGGGTGGGAAGCACAAAGAGAACCGGAAATCAGCAATGTGCAGTTTTGCAGGACTGCATTTTGCAATCAGATGGGCAGTGTGTGTGCTAATGGCTGGGAGAGTGTGGTGGGCAAGTAACTGCAGTGTTGAGCTTGTCATTACAGTGCTCATGTAGGCTTCTGTGGGATAGAAAGAGCAGACTTTGTGGTACCAAGTCCCTGGGAGTCTCCTTACAGTGCAGACTGTGTAGGGCCACCAACCTAGATGGCTGTGAATGAGGATTGGACAAATTCATGGAGGAAATGGCTATTGATGGCTAACTAGCTACAGTAGCTATGTTCTGCCATTGTGGAAGCAATAATGCTTTTAAACACCCATTGCTGGAAACCATAGGAGGGTTCTTCTTGTGCTCAGGTCCTGCTTGTGGGTTTCCCCAACTGGGCATCTGGTTGAGCACTGTGAGAAGAGAATGCTGGGCCACAAGGGCCACTGGCCTGGTTCAGCAGGACTCTTCCTACTTTCATGCACAGTCACTGTGCCAAGGCTTGCTTCTTCCACTCAGGTGACTTCTGCCCTCAATTCTACTTTTGACCCCACTTCAGCTTGTCTGCACTTCAGATCTCATCCTGCAACTTGGTGTGTGTTTTAAGACCAGTTTCCAAGTTTCCAAGTTGGCTTACAATTAAATCCACATAAAGGTGTAATATGATAAAGGTGTAATATGATAAAGGCTGGTGCTGGTGGGCTGTTGTGGGACAAGCCCCACCAGTTCCTTTGGTTCTATTCAGTGGTGATATGGTCCAGGCTTTTCAGAGGAAGGGGCCAGAAGGCTCTTGTTGTCCCCTTCCACAAAATTTTAAAGGAGAGGCAGGGAGGAAAAGGCCAAAGGTCAAGTTTATGGAAGCTATTGCTTTTGAATGCTGGTTGTGAGGGAAAGGAGCATGTGAAGAGTGCCAGAGTTCACGGAAAGAAAACCAGCACTGCTTTCTTTATCAAAAAAATTTTATCCCACCTTTCTACATCATTCTTTCAGAGGCTACTGTGACAAGGTGGTCTTATTGTTATAGGGAGTGTTGTGCTGGGCCACCTTTTGTTCTTTGTGGTGGCTTCAGTGCAGATATGGTTTAAGTTGAGCTGCTGGCACTGCAAAGGGCCTCAGAGGCAGGATGAACACCTTTGTCTTCTTTTCCATCCAACACTTGTGAGGAGCAATAGGAGGTGCTGCTAGGGGAACATTAATCTGAGAGGGGATAATGAGAGAAGGGTGCCTGCTTTTGTCCACAGAAGGGCCCAGGCTCAATCCTCAGCAAAGGTCCCTGCTGAAAACCCTGGTTAGAGCTGTTGCCAGCCAGTAGTGAGCTATATGGACCCAGGGGCCTGGCAGCCAATTCTGGATGCCACAGTTTAAGAAGGATGTTGACAATCTGGAGCATGTACAGTGGAGAGCAACCAAGATGATCAAGGGTCTGGAAACTAAGCTTTAGGAGGAATGGCTGAAGGAGCTGGGTATGTTTAGCCTGGAGAAGAAGAGACTGAGAGGAGATATGATAGCCATATCTCAAGGGCTGTCACATGGACAGTGGAACAGCCTCCCATGAGAGGTGATGGCCTCTCCTTCACTGGAGGTTTTTAAGCAGAGGTTGGATGGCCATCTGCCATGGATGCTTTAGCTGAGATTCCTGCATTGCAAGGGGTTGGACCAGATGACCCTCAGGGTCCCTTCCAACTCTACAATTGTATGATTCTATTTCCCCAGATGAAATTATTATTATTATTATTATTATTATTATTATTATTATTATTATTATTATTTATATCCCACCTATCTGGCTGGTCCCCAGCCACTCTGGGCGGCTCCCAGCAGAACACTAAAAACAGAATAAAACTTCAAACATTAAAAACTTCCCTAAACAGGGCTGCCTATAAGAACTGAGTAAGCAATTGATGGGCAGCCTAAAGATTCTCTAAGCCAACCATGACATGCGGAGGGTGGAGGTGATGGAGTTGGGGGGTGAGAGACGGTGGTGGATAGAGGACTGGTGCGAATGTGGGGTGGGGGCTGGTCCTCCCACCATCCCAATCCTCCTAACCTCAGGCTATCCTTTCCAGGCAGTCCTTGGGGGGGGGGGGGGCGGGACTGCTGCTTAGGAGTTTCGCTCCTCTCCTCGCCATCTCTCTGCAAAGTGGCGATCCTCCGGGGGGCGGTGAAGCTGCCTGGCCGGCGCTCTGGTGACCCCTCCAGGCAGCAGGAGGGTCTCTACCGGCGTGGGCGCTGCCGCGCAAACTCCTCCTTCCCGCCGCCTTGGCTGGGTCTGTGCCGGGCCTGGCCCGGCGGGCGGCCGCTGCTTCTGCACGGTGTCTTCCTTTGTGCCGCCTGGGCGGGGGGGGGGGGGGAGAAGCCCTGCCTGCCTCCTTCCCTCCTGCTGCCCTTCCGGGGAGGGGAGGGGAGAGCTGGGCGGGAGCGAGCGAGCGCCGGCGGCGGCCTTTTGTCATTCCGAGCACACACGCAGACGCGTCCTCGCTCGCTTGCTCGCTCACTCCGGCGCTGCGCCTGGGCGCGGCGGGCGGGCGGGCGGCGCAATCCCACCGCCGGGGAGGGGCGGCCGTGGGGTCGCCACCATCGCCGCCGCCCCCTCGTCTGGTCCTCTCTCTTGGAAGGAGCGCCGCCCTGGCCATGGGCATCTCACCGTAGCTGGAGCAGGGAGGAGAGGAGGGCGGGAGAGACCCGCCCCGTCGCCGCCACCGGCGGCGGCCCCAGCAGCAGTAGCAGCAGCCTCCGACCATGGAGGTGGGCAAGATGGTAAGGGCAGGGCACCGCCGACCCAGGCGGACGGGAGCCGCGGAGGGCAGATGGCGCCCGGCTTTGTGAGAGGGGCGGCGCCCGGGATGCTCCCCGGCAGGAGGCAGGCGGGATGGGGGCGCGGATACTCTCTCTCTCTCCGGGGTTGCCGGGCTTGTCACCAGCTGCGGGTGGGGTTTCAAGAAGGGAGAGGAGCGGCTGGCCGGGCGGTAATCCAGCGCATTGTGTGCCCAGCCGCCGCTTGCCGGAGAACCCTCGGGGCGCTCGGCTCCAGAGACTTGGCACTGGAGGAGGTCCAGCGCCGGAGGACGGGGTGGTCCTCCCCCACCCCAAGCCTTGGGCACCGGCTTGCTCGAGGTGGGGCTCGCCTTCTCTCCCTCCTCCCGTTTCCTCGAGAGGAGAGTTGGAGGGAGGCGCTTGTTGCTGCCTCCGTTGTCCCCGGTTGCCTCCATCTATCTAGCCTTGCAGGGCTCGGGAGCCTCCACCCGCTTCCCCCATCTCGGGAGTCTCCTTGCGGCGTCTTCCCAGCCTGGGTTAGGACATGCCTAGCGGGGAAGCGCGCAGAGCCAGGCTCTGCTTTGTTGCGGTAGGGAGAGAGCCGCCGCCACCTGTCTCCGGCTGAGCGAAACACTCGCAGCCGGCATTGTGGGCGCGTCCAGGACCACCATCCCTCCCTTCCTCCTTTTGCGGGTGGATCTGGGCCGAAGGGGGCAGGGCGCGACCTCGAAAAGGGTCAAGTTGGTTCTGTGCAACAGAGAGTTCCCCAGGGCTGCCTTTCGGAAGCAGCAGGAAAGGCTTTGAAGGACTCCCGCCGGAGACTCCGTTGCCTTGGGGCGGGGGGGGGGGGCGTGTTGGTGTTTGCCTCCTGCAGTTGAACCCTACACGGCCGGGGAAAGGAGCTGTTTTCAAGCAGCAAAAAGGGGCAGGCTTTGGTGGGGGGAGTTAGCCCACCTCGTGGGGGGGGGGGAGTTGCGAGCTACTGATTGGCTGCCAGTGACATCATGCTACCTAGACAATTCCCCCTCCATCCCTAATTCGTGCTTTAAGAGTAGCGGGTTTCTGGAGCATGGTGATAATGCCTTGAGGGGAGCCAAACTAAGGGGTACTTGCTGAACCAGCAACCACAGGTAGGCTCCGTCAGGAAAGTGGCAGGTGGTTGGAGAGGAGGCAAGAGCTAAGAAGGAGCCCAACACTTAAATGATCTGATATACGGAATGTAGCTCAAAGTAATAGTCATGATTCCACCAGTGTGCTTAACCCCAGCTGCTTAAACAAAAAGATTGCAAGGTTTAAGACGGTTGCGCAAGGGGGGAAGAGAGTAATACATTCAAGAGGAGGCATTGCATTTTTCCTTCCTGTCTGAATTTGACACATTGAAGGGCATGGGGGCTGCTGTAGTTCAGTGGCAGAACAACTGTGTTGCATGCTGAAGGTGCCACCCCGATGGCATCTCCAGGTAGGGCTGGGAGAGACCCTGGAGAACTGCTCCCAGTCAGTGCAGACAGTCCTGAACTAGACCACTACAGTGGTACCTCGGGTTAAGTACTTAATTTGTTTCAGAGGTCCGTTCTTAACCTGAAACTGTTCTTAACCTGGAGCACCACTTTAGCTAATGGGGCCTCCTGCTGCCGCCACGCCGCTAGAGCACAATTTCTGTTCTTATCCTGAAGCAAAGTTCTTAACCCGAGGTACTATTTCTGGGTTAGCGGAGTCTGTAATCTGAAGTGTATGTAACCTGAAGCGTATGTAACCCAAGGTACCACTGTATACTTCTTGGTATAAAGCTCTTTCCTACATTCCTAGAGGCAAGAAGGTGTGAGCTGTTGACTTGAGAGTGACATGAGAGAGAAAACACACACACACACACAAGCATTCATGGCTTCCTAGCTCCAGTCCAGGACTTCCACTCTGAGAGAGAGGCAACTCATCACAGTCTGAAGGGCTGCTGGGAGCAGCACCTTCTGAGCTGTCAGAGAGGGCAGATGCACCTGGAGTGCAGGGCTAAAGACTTTCATGGCTCAAGCTAGGAACAGCAAGCTTCGAAGGGTAGAATAATGAGGTTCATGCTGACCTTTTGACAGGGAAGCCACCCTTGAGATCTGCTGCAGAAGCAGCCTCTGGATGAAGCTGAGGGTGAGCTACCAGTTTAAAATGATGGGTTAGCCCCTCAGATAAGAGAAATTGATCACTCCAAATGTTAACTGATGGTGGAAGGGTAAGTGTATTCAGGTTATTAAAGGATGTTTCAGTTACACGCACACATCCTCTTGTAAATGACCTACCCCTTCCTTGTTTGGGGCAAGTGAAATTCGCCTCTTGAGGAACCTGGGTGGGAACAGTCAATATCCTTTCTGCTTCTTTTCTGCCATCAAAGAACCCTATTGCTCTTCATTTCAGTGCCTGAATTGCCTTCATGGTAAGGGGGAGTATCCCTGTCTCAAAGTCACTGTGTGCTTAGAGCTTGCTTGAATTCTGTTTGAGGGACTAGAAAGGTGTGGCATTCCCACTCCACATGGGAATGGGGGAGGTAGTGCTGCTGTTTTGTGCAGAGGGGTGGGGGTGGTCTTTGAGCTATCCAAATGAGCCCGTAGAAGTGCATTAGGTTTACTAGCACTGATTTGAATGCCTTTGAGAATATTGTCTCCCAGTTAGTTTGGTGTGACAGTTCCTGAGATGGAACAGTGGGTTTGGGCTTACATTTGGATACTGTTGGATTCCATTTTGAATCAGGAGAAGCACAGCCTAGTTCTTCAGGATAGACTCTTGATGCAGCTGTTGGGTTGTGCCAGCAGAGGTCCCCCCCCCCAACCTGGTGCAAAATTTGTAATGCAAAACATAATTGTGGGAGATAACAAGGCTGATATGCCTGATTGAAAATTAGAATCCTGTGTGTGCATATGCCAGCCTTTGATAAACACCTTTGCTACTTCTCTGTGCTTCCTCTTGTGGAAAGAGCCATGCCACTCTGGTGCTTAGCGGGCTGTTGCCGCCACTGTCATCCCTCTTTGCACTGGGCCTTGTTACGTTTTCCTCACAGGACTCTTTTTCATCTGGCAGATGCTGTCTCTGCTTTGGGGAGAGCCCCTTAGCATAAGAGAGTCATTGTGGTGTAGTGGTTAGAATGTCAGAGTCGGACCTGGGGAACCCGGGTTCAAATCCACACTCAGCCATGAAAGCTCACTTGAGCAGGAAACCAAGAAGGAGAACCTGACCATAAGAGCCTAATTTTACAGACGTTTAACATGTCTCCTCTTACTTGCTTGTTCTCTAAACAAAAATCTTTCTTCATAGGCGAGTCTCTCTTGCCACCATGTAAATTCTGGGGCTCCTCACCCTGTTTCCTGGGGCAACACAGCCCTCCTGCCCTGGAGCTGACGAACCTTGGTTTCCCTTCTTTTTCCAAGCCACTGTGAGGCTGTCTGGAATGGGGAAGTAATGCAAGCAGTTCTTTGGAAAGGAAGCTTGTGGTGGCTCCTGTAAGCCACTCTACCCCAGTGGCTGCTTGAGCTCCTTGATCACTCTCCCTCCAGAACATTTCCTAGACTCTTCTGCAACATGTTTTACACATGACAGCCTAAACCAGCAAGCTCCTTGAAGTTCTAACTGCAAAAATAAAGTTAATGGTTGATTACAAAATGATTCCAGGTTAAGGGGTAGTCTTCCTCAGAGGAGACCCATTGAAGCTGATGAACATGACTAACAGGTTTATTATTTTCAGCAGGCCAACTCTGAATGAGACTTGGTTGAATACAACTCTGGCAGGTTTTGTTTTGGTTTTTTTTTTTTTAATGGTATTGTATTCTGAATAAAATAGTATGTCACAAAAGCTATTAGATCCCACTATGTTAACTTAAATCCTCCACTTGGCTTTTGGAAAGCTCTGGAGAAGAAAACAGAAGATGCAGAGGTGAAATATCAGGCTCTGAGCAAATATTTATTTATCAAATTTATATCCCATCCTACCCCAAGATGCCCTGGGTGCCAAATGAGTGTATCATTTAAAACAAAAACAAAGCAAACATTTTAAAACAATAAAACATTTTTTAAAATAACTGTTAAAAACAACTGAAATAAGTTACATTAAAAAAAATTCTAAAAGTTATAAACATTTTTCAATCCCTTGATCTTCTGGTTGTCAGTATTCTTCAGCCACCAAACATCTGGATAAATAGGAATGTTTTCAAATACCTCCTGCAAGTTAATAATGATGGAGACAGGTGCACCTCATTAGGGAGTGCATTGCACTACGGGGGAGCTACCACTGAAAAGGCCCTGTCATGAGTCAGCACCAACCGGGTGACACCTGGTAGTAACATCACCACCAAATCCCCACCTTCTGATTGTAGTGGAGGCAGATTCAATGTACCCCAACAGCTTAATAGGGTTCGAAAGAAAGAGAACGTACATGTCTGAAATCTGTTTTTCAAGGTTGCGCTATGAGTGTAAATTCCAGTGTGTAGGTGAAGCCAATAGAGCTCAGAATTTAGGATGAAATTTAATCCTGTGGACCCATGAACCACTGTGGTGCTTCGTAATGAGGTCTTAATTGAGGAGGGGAAGAGAAACACAATAATTTATTGGTGGGGGTGGAGAATGATAAAAACAGGAGGGGGCGTCACTACATGTCCTTGGAGTTGTATAACCACAAACAATGGAATTCATGATACAGGCAAAATGCTAAATTGTTTTCATATCCTGTTTTGAGAAGTTGGGGTAGAAAGTAGCTTAGGTGTTGAGCCGTTTCACTGGGTAAATCAGACATCTGATCGCTTACCGAACTAAATGTACTGTATATATATTTTAAGAGGCAAATGGAAGGAGGTGAAACCTCACAGGACTGTTTACTCTGTAGTTGTTGGAGCGTGAAGTGGTTTAGGCTCACTCTAAAGAAATAACAAAATTCCCAGATATTTCAAGCACCTGTTACTGGGGACCCCAGTGACCCCATTGGCCCTGGAGTGTGCAGAAGGTGCCAGTGCTCAGACCTTGCATGTGACTGTGTTGGGGGGTGGGCACTGTGTAAACAGAGAGCACATTATTTGTAAAGCTTCCTTCCGGTGGCTATTCTACATATTCTTCAAGTCCTGCTTTGTCACCATTTAAATGGTATGCATTCATTTGAATGCAGCATTAGGGTTTTTCTATAGATCTCTTGAAAAAGAGGATCTCCCCTGGAAATCTTATTCTGGGATAGATGTGCAGTGGATGTGCTGGACCCAGTAATGGGCTGGATGAGAGCCAATAAACTGAAACTCAATTCAGATAAGACTGAGGCACTGTTAGTGGGTGGTTCCCTAGACTGGGTGGATTGGAGGTTGCCTGCTCTTGATGGGGTTCCACTCCCTCTGAAGGAGCAGGTACGTATCTTGGTGGTACTTCGGGATCCTTTGCTGTCACTTGAGGCTCAGGTGGTCTTGGTGGCTTGGAGTGCCTTCCATCAGCTTTGGCTAGTGGCCCAGCTACACCCCACTCTGGACAGGGCTAGCCTAACTACTGTAGCCTGTACTCTGGTATCCTCTACATTAGATTATTGCAATGTGTTATACTTGGTGCTGCCTCTGAAGATGGTTCAGAAACTTCAGCTGGTGCAGAATTCATTGAGCAGGTTGCTCACTGGGGCAAGATGGTGTAGTATATAGTGCCAATCCTGGCCCAACTGTATTGGCCACCAATTAGTTTCCGTGCCAAATCCAAAGTGCTGGTTTTGACATATAAATCCTCAAATGGTTCAAGAGACCTCAAGGGCTGCCTCTCCCCATATTAACTGACCTGGACTCTGTGATCATTATCTGAGGTCCTTCTTTGTGTGCCCCTTCCACAAGAGGTCCAGAGAGTGGCAACACGAGAACCGGCCTTTTCTGCAGTGCTCTCCATTTGTGGAATTCTCTCCCCAGGGCGTTTCACCTGGCGCCATTGTTATATATTTAGGCACCAGGCAAAAACTTTCCTCTACAACCAGGTTGGTCATAAATCACTTTGGGTTGCCCTGGGCAAGATAAAGCAATGAACAAATTCAATAAATAAGAAAAATGATGATGGTGACATGTTTCAAATCAGTTTGCTTATTCTGTCTTCCACAGTAACATAGGAAGCTGCCTTATACCACGTCAGACCATTGGTCCATCTATCTCAGTACGTGGTACCTCAGGTTACATACGCTTCAGGTTACAGACTCCGCTAACCCAGAAATATTACCTCGGGTTAAGAACTTTGCTTCAGGATGAGAACAGAAATCGTGCTCCAGCGGTGTGACGGCAGCGGGAGGCCCCATTAGCTAAAGTGGTGCTTAAGGTTAAGCACAGTTTCAGGTTAAGAACAGACCTCCAGAACAAATTAAGTACTTAACCTGAGGTACCACTGTATTGTCTGCACTGACTGGCAGCAGCTCTCCAAGATTTCATGCAGGAGTCCCTCTTACTCCGACCTGGAGATGCCAGGGATTGAACCTGAGACCTTCTGCTTGCAAGGCAGAGCAGACACTCTGCCACTGAGCTGTGGCCCCTCCCCAAAACTCTAGGAAGGCCTGCCTGCAAGGGGGGCGGGGAGCATCTTCAAAGGCTCTTTACTGCTAAAAGCCCTTGGCGGAGCACACTGGTAAACATGCTTGGCCAGCTTCCTGTGCCATGTCATAACTCTGGGAGTGATGGAAAGGCACAGGGCAGTCCTCCCTCTTGCAGGGCTTGGAAACTGCCACTTGCTTCTTGGATTCAGGGCGGTTTGTAGTTCCAGTTTCCTATAAGGGCAGTTGCAGGGCAGGCAGGAAAGACCTGGATTTTGTTGAGAAAAAGTAGGGCTAAGGTAGGTCTGCCTCCATTTTCAGTGGGCTTTGTGCCAGAGGCTCACTGCAAGAGCCAGAGCTGTGCTTGGTGCATGTGACTTGTGGCCTTAACCTTTGAGCTGCAGGTCTCCCCCCGCCCTCCTGATCTCAGAGCCCCAAAGCACCCTCGGCAGATGCTGCTGGCCTGCCCAGAGTGGCCAGCTTTCAGCTTTGCCCAGAATAATCACTGGTGGGTTTGCTGCAGTGCTGAAGGTTCCTACAGGGCCAGCAGTGGACATTCCGCCTCCCCTCCTGGCAGGTCCTAGCTCAATTTGTCACTGGACACCAACTTTGAGGTCATCAGTGAAGCACTCAGAGACAAGAGGGAAGCCCTGGATTCAGGGGAGACAGGGGTGGTCCAGGTGTACAAAATTCCCCAGGAGCATTTTGCTACTGGCGTGGGTCCAGTTACCCCTGTGTGTGTTTCTTCTTCTTGCATACGGGAACAAATGAATTCTTGTAAGAGCAAGTTACAGTCAAACAATGTAGTTGAGATCATACAATTGTGGAATTGGAAGGTACCCCAAGGGTCATCTAGTCCAACCCCCTGGCAAATAGACTTTCCGTTGTGGTGACCAAAACCTAGATCCAAGGTGCTCCTAGCTTATATCTGAGTTTCTAACACTGGGATTGGTGTTCTCTTGATGGCAGGGTTTAGTGGCGCATCTTAAGCACCATATCTGCAAATCAATCACCAAAGCACCAAACGTGAACCCAATTTGAGGGAAGGGGACTGCTTTGAAGAAGCCATTATCCTTGTTTAGACCTTACCAGACAAAAACAGCTTAATATCCACAAATTGCTATGATAAGGAAGAGTTGGGTTTCTGGGATTTCCATGGATAATTTTGGACCAGGAGCTCATTAGTGCTGTGGCTTCTTTCTTGATCTCATGCCAGTTGTGATATCAGCTGGGGAGTAGCAGTGAGCCCATCTGGTGCCTCTCCTGCCTTGGCTGTAGCTTCCTGTTGCTATGCATGGGGCGGGCGGGTGTGGAATGAAGCTGGCATTTTCCTGCACATTGCCTTTACAGAACTTGCTGCATACAGAGCTGCTGGAGCAGGAAGTGCTAGACAATGCCACCCTTTCAGCTGAGCCTTGACCATTTCCCTCTGTGGGTCCAGGAAACCCTCAGCCCCGAGGGTTTTGATTCCAGTGTATAAACCTTCCAGGAAAGGGATGGTGAGCTGATGCAGGGGGGAGGAGACAGGGCCCCAGAATGTTGCCTTGCACCTTCCTAACCGTTTCCCCCACCCACCCCCCCACCCCAAACTCAGCCAGAGAAGCCTCATTCATGATTCTGCAGCTGGGCCTGGAATCCCTCCTGGGTGAAGCCTTTTCAGAGTGACACTGCAGCTGTCAGCTCAGCGGGAGTGCAAGGCTTCCTTTTCTCCCCACCCCCAGATGATGAAATTATTTTGTGGGAGGAGAGGGGGTGCATAAACACCTCACAGAAAGTAATGGGATCCCTGTGGTTTTGAAGAGAGAACAGTGACTCTCCACAGAATGTTCAGTACACATTTGAATCTAGCGCTCCAGATTGCATGCTTGGAGGCAGAATCCAGTTCTCAGGGGCAAGGCACTGCACAGCCCCAAAGGAATGACAGATTTCAAGAGAAAAGCATCAGTGTTTTGATGCCTGCCTGGAAGTTTTCTGACCTCCCCCAGAAGGTTTATACACAGTCTTAGAAGGACCTTCCTGAAATGTTGGGTCTTTCCCTGCGTCCTGTGATGTGTCCTCATGGTTACAGGTGACTCAGAGTTGGGTGGACTTCTACAGAAGTTTGCTTTGGGGAGATCTGACTGAGAGGTTTGACTGAACTGATCTGAGCTGTAACAAGATGAGCCCCATCCCAAGTTAAGCTGTTGGGGACCATGGTATGTTATGGTGGTGATGTATGTTCCGTTTGCTTGACTGGCTACTGATTTTAACATCTGCCTTGCACCAAGAGGCACCAGGGGCATGGCATGCCTTGATCTGCTTTTGGTACTCGAGTGTTGATTCCCTTCAGAGCATCCAAAGGTAGAAAGGCCCACTTTCAGTACCTGGACTTGAAGGCCTTGATCCAGCCCTATGTAGCTTGAATTGGTATTGGGGTGGGTGGTATGTTTGCTCTAGTTTAGCAGAGGCAAATACTGAGGCTAGTGAGCTTCTGTGCAGCCCTAAATTAGGTTGTATGACGAAGCAAAGTCACAGCTTTTTGGAGAGATCTTTATGACAGGACTAGTGAGTCCTGGCAGAGGGCAAGAGCAAATCTCTATTTACCTTTAAGATATCCAAATATGGAGCTTGGTGATGGCCAGTGCTGAGTCACTCTGTAAGATTTCCTCAGTTTACTCAGTCAGGATGAGAACCGCAGGCAGTGAAATGTGATGCTGCTTCCGTGCTGAGCTTCTGACACTTGTTTATCTCATCTAGAGCAGACCACAGATGGGAAAGTTGTGCCACTCTGTCCTTGTACTCCTCTGGGTGACCACTTTATTAATCTTTCATCCTGATCTGCTTGTACAAAGCTTATGCGGGGGCCAGACCATGTCCATTCATTGCTGAGCATTTGTTCTTATTTGTTTGTGGGTTACATGCCTTCCAGTTAATTATTTGTTTATCGCACACCTTTCAGTACATTTCCTCATCACTTTCCTAACCTCAAAAGTCCATCATCTTCTTTAGGTGGATTTGTCACTATAGAGCACTTTCATTCACTTTAATTGTACAAACCTCCAGTGTGTACTTTAAACCCTATCTAGGGGCTGTGCTAGGAAATGTTCTCTATATATCAGAATGTTCCTGAGTAGTGCACTGTGCCGTACATGGAATAGCTATGATTGTGACACCCTTTGCAGCTCTAAAAGCTATTTCATGTTTCATGTAAGTTATCTTTTGTTATGGTTATAAGACCCATTGAAAAAATACAGATTGTGGATAACAGTATACTAAATATTTCATTTCTATTGAACAGAGCTTTCCAAACGTTTCATGTTGGTGGCACAGTTTTTAGACATGCATCATTTTGTGACGGAGTAATTCAACTTTACTAGCACACCGGAGGTTAAACTAACTCCTTTCCAGCCCTGGGAGGAGTGCAGGGAGTGGTCACACGACATACACACTGCAGCCGACACACTACTAACAGGTCACGACGCATAGTTTGGAAAGCTCTGCTATAGAACATTAGAGATCCACTTCACATCACTTCACTGTAAAGTGAGATAGTGTTGGTAGGAGGAGCAGACCTAGCCAGGGTCTTCTGCAGGTGGCTTTTTAATGAGGCTAATTGCTAGACCAGCAGTTCTGAAAGTGCATGGTACTGCCCCCCTGGGGGGGTTACTGGGGGAGTAAATGACTATCAGACTTTGAAAAGCTGCTATCACTGGGTCAAGTTCATCACCTTTGTTGAATTGAACTAAATAGTTTTAATTGAATTTTGAATAAATGTGCAATTAATTGTTACCGTTCTGAATATTGTGTTATTATATTTCTTAGTGGCTCATTCAAACCGCTGTTGTGAATAATACATTTTATAGGGTAGGATAGCGAGCACTGGGGTTGAGTTTATGGGACCAAAGGGGCAGTGGCCTGAAAACTACTATGCTAGAGGATAACTAGGGATCTGTCAGGATAAGGGATTTTTTTTTTCAAGGGCAGCCCAGATCTTAGCCTCACCACAAAGCCCCCTCCCTCAGCCACCACTGGAATCAAGACAGACGCATCCTCCATCACATCCAGACATACACTGACTTCTTGCTGAAGTGCATCATTGCTCATAGAGAAAGCTGTAGGTAGGATCTCCCTGTAGACTTTGGCAGACAGCCAGGCTGATGCAGCCTCCCATCTAACTGTGCCATTCCTAGTTGCCAGAACTGGTGCCTGGAAATCATGGATGCTTGAGCTGAGGTTCCTGCATTGCAGGGTGTTGGCCCCTTCCAACGCTACAGTTCTATGATTCTAAGTCTTTCACTGTCAGGCCATGATGCCCAACTGCAGGCCTGCTTCCAAGAACCGTGTACCAGTGGGGGACCATCTTGGGAGTCAGGTGCTGCTGTGCTTTGTCCCACTAAGGGCTTCTTCAGAGGCACAGGAGTTTTTTATTCAAGCTAATGGACCCATGGAATGCGGAGTAGTAAGTGGAAAATTGGAGGGGGTCTGAGAAGTTTGCCCTGAATTGTTGCGCCTGGAGGAGGATGTTCAGAGGCTTCCAGGTTCCTTCAGGGTTTGTACATTCCAGCCTCCACTGGGCAAAGACTCTGCCTCTGAATTATTGCCGCCAATCCGCAGCCAGCCTATGTTCAGGACAGTTGGGCTGATTTCAACATCCCTTGGCCCATCTCATTGGCCTCACTACTGTGCCAAGGGGGACAATTCTTGGCAACTGCTGAGTGTGAGAGATCCATCAGAATCTTCTCAGAGATGGGTGTGGGGATTGACAGATTGGGAGGGGACACGACGCAGTTGGTGCTAGCAGCGTTGTGGGAAGGGGGATTACCTTTCGCTGCAATTGCAACCTACTAATGCTTCCCACCCCTTTCTTTTTTAGACTGTCAGCATCAACAAGGCCATTAATGCTCAGGAAGTTGCCGTCAAAGAGAAACACGCCAGAAATATCCTTTTGGAATTTGGCAGCTTTGGGGGAAGGTGGAGGCAGAGGCTGCGTCTGCCTTGCTGGGGCAAAATGCCCATCGTGGCCTGGCCAAGCTGAGCTGGAACAAAGCACCTGTGTTAGGATTGTGTGTGTGTGGTTGTGTGTGTTCCATGCGTGTAGATGCTGGGCCTGCTTGTTGCCCAAAAGCACTGCCCTATAGTCTCCATGCTCCCTTCCTTGGAATTCTTTCCTTAGCCTGCATCTCTCACCATGTATCCTGGGGACGCACCACGAGAAAGGAGCCCACACCTTCTGGGCCGTCGTGAGCCGGCTGCCCCTCTCCAGCAATGCCGTCCTCTGCTGGAAATTTTGCCACGTCTTCCACAAGCTCCTCCGTGATGGACATCCAAATGTAAGGGCAGCAGCCTCTTCTCCCAAAGCCCCTCTCTGCTCTGGAGGTCCTGAACTGCACCAGCTTCCTGTTTCTGCTTGTGGAACTCGGGTGTTGGGATGCAGGGCGGGTGATGCCAGTTCCTTTCCCCCTCCTACCTGCTTTGAAATCCATGTTGAGATGGAGCCAACGAAAGGCCTTCATTTAGAGGCTGGGGGCAGAGCGTGGGGGCAGGGGAGACAGGATTCCACCTCTTTTCTTTCGGGGGCCAACTAGAACCAATGCCCTCTTTTGATTCATTACTTTTATCCTACTTCTCTGTCCGCGGACACACTAAGCAGCTTACAAGGTTTAGAAATGATCAAGGAATTGCTTGTCATTATAAAAACAAATCGTTTAAGGCAGCAGCAGATCAGATTCAATCCAGATCCAGGTTTCAGGAAGCAGAGTAGCTTTAAAAGCCAGCAGTGAAAGGTAACAGCTGAAGACCTAAAGCCGTGTTGAAACCAGTTTTCAGTAGACATTAATAAAGAAACAGCCTGACAGGCCTCCTGGGCAGGAGTTCCACAATACTGAGATAGTATAATGTTACTTTTTAAAAATCAAAATAAATCCTTTTTGGTCACCACCAATTTAGTAACATAGCTAATGGTAATAACCTGTAAGGAAATTTGAGATAAATATATGCTTAATTATAGCATTATGATAGTGCTGTAGCCCTATATCATTTTTTTAAGTTGCAAAAGTCTTTGAGATTTATTTAAAGATGGATTTACCACCCCCCCAAAAAAAGTAGGATCATAAAGTGGTACCCACTGCAAGGGCCACCCCAGGGTTTCCCAGACATCTGAGTTCATTGACCCCTTCAAGGGGGTCCTCAGCACTGGTTCCAGGGGGCCCTGCCTGCTCCTAGACCTGTGGGGTGTCTGGCTCATACCCTGAAAATCCAAATCTGGTCCCAGGTCAATGCTAGGCATGACAGCTCCCTACCTTCTCCATGTGGTCCTGATGCTACCCATTGCTGAGATAGGGTCCCGCTTCCCAGTCTACTACCTTCATCATATTGCTTCCTTGAGCCACCCTTTCTTTTAAACAGCCTCCTGGGCGGTCCCTTTCTGATGGCATCAATTCTCTGCCATCTGCACCATTTTTCTCAAACCTCGTTGTCCACCTCCCCTTCCTTCAGCCTCCAGTTTTAGGGTTCAATGCCTACCCTGCACCTTTCCTTCAGCTTCCTTGCCTCAGGGCTGCTTTCCCCCCTAAACTTCCCATGTCCCAGGACTCCTTCCTCAGATACTGCTGCCCCTGTGTGAGGTTTTATTCCCAGCCAGACTTCCAGCTGTCCTTTCCATCACAGAAGTTGGACTGCAAACTGCCTGTAGTTCTCCATGCAGCTGAGTATTCAGTCCCACCTCACCAGCACAGAAAAGCAACATGGGAGGCTTTGCCACCACAAGCCCGATACAGGTTATACAGATGTGTCGCTGGCATCCAGTACCTGAAGATTTTATCAAAATCCTTGTCTCCTTTTCTCCGGCAGGTCTTGAAGGACTCTGTGAGGTACAAGAGCGAGCTCAGCGACACCAGCCGTATGTGGGTAAGTGCTGGCTGGGCCTGGAGAGAGTCCCATCATCTGCTGACAAGGTCCTGAGTCAGGGAGCCAGCTAGATGCCTCCCCTTTGGATCAGGAGGGCAGAGAAGTGTGGAAGTCCGCTTGGTAATGGCACATGTTTTTTCAGAAACTCTGAGGCACACGACTCCCCATTCAATAAACCAAATTTGGATCATACCGCCCGCGCCCCCCGAGCTCCCTGCCAAATTCCCTATTCCTTGAGCCAGCTGACCAAGTATGTTCAATTCTGAACAGTCGGCTGGTGTTTCTGTTGTTGTTGCTGCTACTCTTATCAGCCCCTTCTCCTTCCCCACCTGTCTGTTGCCCTTCTGAGTTGACTTCAGGGCTCTTGGGAAGGCAAAGGGTTGTGGGTGGATGGGTGCTAATTGCCAGTCTCTGGAGGGCAGGCACCAGTGGAGAAGGAGATCCAGCCTTTTGAAAGCTGGTCTCCCTGCCCAAGAGTCTCTGAATGAGAATGTGGGCGAGGGAAGGCATTGCACATCCTGGAAGCTGTGAGTTGGCTTGATGCTGGTTGTAAGACACTGTGTAAGGCACTGTGTGAGCCTATCTACTACTGAGCCTGTTCCAAGGTCCTTGTATGAATTTACAAAGACCTGAACGCCTTAGGTCCAGGTACCTGCGGTACCGCTTGAAGCCTGATATCCCAGGTCAGTCACTGAGGTCTTCAGGAGCTTCATTGGTTGTTCCCTGAGTTGGCAAGGCTTGTTTGACAAAAACAAGGAACCAAGCCTTTAGTGTCGTCGGCCCAGCCCTGTGGAACACTATGCCACTAGATCAGGGGTCAGCAACCCGCGGCTACAGAGCCGCATGTGGCTCTTTTACACCTTTGCCGCGGCTCCGGGGCGGATACTAGCGAGGGGAGGAGGCGCATTGTGCGCCCCAACACTCCCCACTGTGGCGGGCGCTGTACTGGCTGTGACGTCGCATGGGGGGGGTGTGCGTGCATTAGTCACGCACCGTCCCGACATCACCTTCCCGCTCGCTGTCAGATCGCGGCTCCGGAGATATATTTGTTTTAAATGTCGCAATGGTTTTACGGCTCCCAGTTTTTTTTTCTTCGGAAACGGGTCCAAGTGGCTCTTTTTGTCTTAAAGGTTGCAGACCCCTGCACTAGATATTTGACAGACACCTTCTGTGCCAACTTTTAAATGCCAGCTGAAAACTTTTCTATTCCGCCAGGCATATGCAGGCAATTCAGAATTCATCTTTCCACAATAGTTAATGGATGTATGTTTTCAAACATTTTTCAGGTTGTTATTTTATGGCTTTCTGGTTTCATTGTTGCAAACCACTTTGAATTTTTTTTATGATACAGCAAGATACAAATATTTTTATAAATAAATACATAAATAAATATATCCTGAATAAATAAAATAAAATAGCGCCCAGGCACACACAGGCTCTCCTTCCCTCCCTCCTTCTCACCCCTGATACTGGCCCGCTCTTGCAAATCTGTGTGCCAGAGCAGCATTAGGCTTCTCTTGAGCTTTGGAGATTCTCCATGTGTGTCTTCAGGGCTGTAGCTTAGCAGGTGCCCCTTATTCTCATAGAAACATAGGGAGCTGCCTTATGCTGAGTCGGACCCTTTGTCCATCTAGCTCCATATTTTCTGCACAGACTGGCAGAGACTCTCTGTGGCTTGGGCCAGTCACACTTCTGTGAAGTCTCTCAGCCCCACTCACCTCACAGAGTGTTTGTTGTGGGGGAGGAAGGGAAAGGAGATTGTTAGCCGCTTTGAGACTCCTTAAAGGGAGTGAAAGGCAGGATATCAAATCCAAACTCTTCTTCTTCTTCTTCTTCTTCTTCTTCTTCTTCTTCTTCTTCTTCTTCAGGCAGGAGACACTTCCCAGCTCCAACTAGAGATGCTGGACTTGGGGCATGCTTCCTGCATGCCAAGCAGATGCTCTGTCAGTGTCCTTGTAAAAGCTCCCAGTGGAAAATGCTTATTTATTCCCAGGAGGGAGAGAGCTCCTCCTGCCAGCCCTGGCCCTCACTCTCTCCTTCCCCCTTCTCCCCCTTAGGGCCACCTGAGCGAGGGCTACGGGCAGCTGTGCAGCATCTACCTCAAACTGCTGAGAACCAAGATGGAGTTCCACACAAAAGTAAGTGGGGCTGTTTGCCTCTTCCAGTCGTCTGCAAAGCACTCTGGGTACCCAAGGGATCTCTGGCTGGGCAGAGGAACAAAAAGGCCAGAGGTGGCAGCAGCAGCCTCCCTCGGGGATGCAGGATTTAGCCCCACCTGGGAACTGGATGCCATCACCGACAGGGCATTGTGGGTCTGAATTCTCATGCAGGTGGGACAACCTGAATTGTCTTGTGGATCTGTGGATCACTCCTTTTAAAATTGACTTGGCAGCTCAGTTGAGTGGAGCATGGTGCTGATAATCAAGGTTACGGGTTCAATCCCTGTATGGGACAGCTGCATATTCCTGCATTGCAGGGGGTAGGACTAGATGATCCTCAGGGTCCCTTCCTATGAATGATAGCGCTGGAACAGAGTAGGCTGCTTATACATAGGCCAACCACCCGTCCATCTAGTTCAGTATTGCCCCAGCTGACAGGCAGTGGCTCTCCTGGGCTTCAGGCATCAGACCCTCTCAGCCCTTCCTGGAGATGTTGCTGGGGAGAGACCCTGGGACCTTCTGCATGAAAGGGAGATGCTCTACCAATGAGCTACAGCCCTCTCCTGATTTATGGGCCCCTGGATTGGACATGCCAGAGGGAAGGGCCATCTGGAGCTCCCTCTCCACCCACCACAGTACTTCGGGGTGTGCCTGCTTTGCACTGTGGATGCCTCCACCTGACTCTGGCCTTTCCCTCCCTTGTGCTTTAACACGGCCAAAGAATCTGGGAAGGGAAAAGATGGAAGACAGTTTTTGTGCCCTGCTTTTATTCATCGGCAGCCACTCCTTACTGTTTCCTGCCCTTTCCTGACTGGGAAGCAGGAACTTTGAAAACCACCCAGAGAACTACAGGGCAGTATAGCTATGCAGAAGAGAGCCAGAGTGGTGTAGTGGTTAGAATGCTGCCCTCGGACCAGGGACAAACCAGGGTTCAAATCCCTCACTCGGCCAGTCACTGTCTCTCAGCCTAACCTACCTCACAGGGTTGATGTGAGGATGAAATGGAGGAGGGGGAGAATCATGTGCACCACCTTGAGCTCCTTGGAGAAAAAGGTGGGAGATTAAGTAAACAAACAAGATCTGCAAACTCCTCTTGGCATATGAGGGGTCGGGCTAGGTGGCCTCAAGCAGACTGGCAGGATGGTGGCATGTACCTGGGTGTATTCTCTCTATCTCACACACACACACACACGTGTATACAAATTGCTCCCTGGGGACAAACTGCCTGAGCTTGCTTCCTCCCTGCCTGCCTGCCTGCACCCTTCCTTGGCTCCCAGAACGTTCCTTTGCAAGCCTCCCTTCCCGCGTTGTGATTGGCTCAAGACAGGCCCATTTGTCTTGCCTGCATCCCGTTTGGGGAGTGGAGCCGGCAGCAGGTATTTATAGAATGGAATCCGGCTGACTGGACCAGGAAGCTTGGCTCAGAACCAGAGTCCTGAGGCAAGGAGGCAGGCGGGGAGGCCTTTGCTTCTGCAGGCCAAGCATGGTCCCCTCTGGTGGCCAGAGGGTGCTTGTGAAAAGGAGCAGTGACGAACGAGGTGGGGCAGGGGATTGCCACTGCTTCTGAAGTGTGGCCAGGCTTCGCCACTGTGGCCAGGATTAGCCCAGCCCATTCTTCAGAGATCCAGTGGCCACATTCCAGGGCTGGTTTCACATCCTCTGTTCACTTTTTCCTTTCTCAGCTGGGGTTTATGATGCAGCTCACTGTGGTTAAAGGGATGGATGTATTTCCCCTGGGCCCACCCTTCCCTGTTCTTCAAAAGGGGTCCCAGAAGAGGCCATGTCTTATTCTGGGGGAGCAGAGGGAGAGAAGTTCAACATCACCTGCCCAAAAGATGGAGGGGAAGCTCCTGAGGGCCATCGCTGGCTGCAGCCCCACTGCTCTTCCCACTGGGCACTGCCACTCCAGGGAGCTGGAGAGGCAAAAGCCCTGGAAGGGGGTCTGGCAGGAGGAGCCCATTTCATTGGACCTGCTTTGAGCCACAGCTTTGGCTTGACTCTCTGTCTCCCCTCATACAGAACCCCAGGTTCCCAGGAAACCTCCAGATGTCAGACAGGCAGCTCGACGAGACGGGCGAGAACGATGTGAATAACTTGTAAGTGCTGCTTGGCAGGGGGTCGGGGTCCGGGGTGGGCATTGGTGGCGGCTGCTTTTCCTTTCTGGGATCAGGGCAATGATGGTAGGCAAGAGGGTGGGCTGCCTGTTTGGTGGTGGCCCAAGGTAGGTGGGTGGGTGAGTGGTGGGGGAAGATTTCTTTCAGGCTCACAGGTTGAGGCTCTGTCAAGTCTCTTGGCTCCCCTGCTGCAGATCTCCCTCTGCTATGTGAAGCCATGAGCTACTTCTGGGACTCCACAAAGTTTCTGTGATGGTCCTGTGGCAGGTAAAAGACCACGGCCTCCACATTCTCAGTGTTGCAGCATCCTCCATTCAGTCTCTCTCTTTCTCACTCAGTTTCCAACTCACTGTGGAGATGTTCGATTACCTGGAGTGTGAACTGAACCTATTTCAGACAGGTAAGGTTTCACAGTTCAAAGCATGCCAGATACCTCTGCAAGGCACAATTCAGGGAGGTGTGGTTAATTCATTGGTGGTTTGCCCCACTCTTTATGGATGGCAAGCATGTTTTCCCTTCCCTTAGGAATAAATTGTTGTCCATTGGGGCAAAGGTTGTTCCTGGACCCCCAGAAGGCATCTCCCTTTGCAAACAAAACAAAAACACCACACACACAAAATGGGAGTTTCTGTTTCAGACTAGAGAGAAGGTTGCAGAGTGGAGGAGAGCTCATCTTCCCCTTGAGGGGCACATGCGTTCCAGCATGTGCTTATCTCTTTTTGTTTCCCTTCTGCTGAGTCCTGCACTGACCTGGTGCAGATTTCCCTCTCTTTCCTATGTATGCACCATTCTTCCGCTTCCTTCTGGAATTGTCTACTCCCTGCAAATTCAGGTCCACATATCTAAGAAAATGTGCCAGGAAACAGGGGCGGGGGATTTGAAGTGAGACTGTGAAATAACCCAGGTTCAGCTTCTCTTCATTTTAAAACACACAAACAGAGTGGATGAAATTAGCCAGATCCCTGCAGATCACTAGGTGCCCAGACGCACGTTCGCCCACAAAAAATGAAAAAGACGGCAGCTTTTGCGTTGAAGAAGCCTTGGGTGAAAGGAGGATTGGGAAGAGGGACAGCTCAGGATTCCTGGCTAGGCTAGCCATGGGACAGATGGGTTGTATCTCTTAGAAGAGACATGAGGGTTCTCCTGAACAAAGTGGAGGAGAAGGCTGTGCAGACAGTGCTTCATTTTTAACCAATCTCATTTTTGGAAAGTCTCCTCTTGGATACTGTTGGGCTTCCTTAACCATTCTCCACTTTCACTGGCATATGCTGCATTTGATACCCACTGTGGTGCCACTTTTGAGTCTGGGGTTGCCTTCCTTGTTAGTTGGCCAGCTATTCTAGGGCACAATCTTTAGAAATGGACCCTCTTTATTGTGACTGGAACATGTACAGTACTTGCCCAACCCTTTCTGCTTTCCTGTGCGCCTTCCCTCCCAGTCTTCAGCTCCTTGGACATGTCTCGCTCTGTGTCGGTCACGGCTTCTGGGCAGTGCCGCTTGGCCCCACTAATCCAGGTCATCCTTGACTGCAGCCACCTCTACGACTACACAGTCAAACTCCTCTTCAAGCTCCACTCCTGTGAGTACAAATCTGACTGTCCCCTTGGGGGCTTGGATTCCCTTCCCCCACCTCTCTCATTCATTGTGCTCCAGTTATCACAGCAATGATAGTTGGGGTGGCTGAGACATCCCACACCTCACTCCCTGCTGGAAGGATTGTAGGCACGTAAGGAAGCTGTCTTATATGGAGTCAGACCAATGGTCCAGCTAGCTCAGTATTGTCTACACTGACCGGCAGCAGTTCTCCAGGGCTTCAGGCAAGGAGCCTTTTCCCCAGGCCTCCCTTGAGATGCCATTGGGGATTGAGCCTGGCGGCTTCTGCAGACAAAGCAGGTGCTCTCCCACTGAGCTGCAGCCCTTCTCCGTCTTTGATGTCAGAGCAGCTGCAAACAGAGTCCTGCTTAATGTTGTAGCAGTTTATAGTGTTTAACTTTTCCTAAATGCCAAGAGTGCTTTACAGATACCTTGGCAGTTCTTTACCATTTCACTGTCAGTTCGGCTGATATAACTATTTCCATATTGGAGCAGGGAGAAAGAGGCTTGCATAAGGGCACTTAGTTAAGATCTTGCCCATTGTGATATTCCAGTACCCTGGAATGTGCAAGGTAGAGTAGACAATGAAACTTCTGAGCATGTGCAGAGTACCCTTCCCTCATCACCGAATATTAAACCATCTTCCACACCTCAGGTTAGGAGCTCAGGGAGGCTTACAAGGCTGTGACCAAGCACTTCTGTCCCTGAAAGGGTTCTGGAGGTGCAACATTGCTTTGCCCAACCTGACAGAATCATAGAATTGCAGAGTTGGAAGGGACCCTTCCAATGCAGGAATCTGCAGCTGTTCTATACAGGGAGCATAGCGCCTGAGGGAGCAGGTGTCGCACGTGTGCCTTAGCAGGGCTGACTGCTCAGCTGGTTATTTTGCTGGTGTGCGCACATCTGTCTGTCTCCCCACCCCCACAAACATCACCACCCCTGAAGGCATCGGCTGCATAATCCAGGTTTTCCCTGATCTCGCTCCCTTTCTGTGCATCTCTTCTCCAGGTCTCCCAGCTGACACGCTCCAAGGCCATAGGGACCGTTTCCTGGAGCAGTTCAAAAAGTAAGTGTGTGAATGGCTCAGTTCCTGGCTGAGAACTGGTAACAACTCAGAATTTCACATTTATTTGTTGAGAAGATTTTAAAACCGTTAGATCGAAGAGCTCTCCAAGCGGTGTATGTACGAATGCGAAAATCCACAAACCAATTTTAAAAAATGAATATACAAATGCAATCATAGTTAAAAACACAGATAGGGCCAATAAAGCTTTGCTTCACTCTTGAGTCTGGCAGACTTGCCACCTGGACTGTCCAGAGGCCCACTCAGGATGTGTTCATGGACTTGATTGCCTTTGCTCTTGTACTCTGCAGGCTGAAGGATCTGTTCTATCGCTCCAGCAACCTTCAGTACTTCAAGCGGCTTATTCAGATCCCACAGCTGCCTGAGGTAAGACCCTTGTGGGCCTTCAATGAATGCCACCCACAGGTTCCCTTGTACTAGCATTTAAGTGGAGGGGCTGCTACTGCTGTGCCTTTTGAACTCCCAAGGTGGAAGATGTGCGGGGCAGGATTGCTCCATCCTGCGTCGTGTGCCTCTACTCAGTGTTGCAGTTCTCGAGTTTCCCAGCTTCACCCTTCCGATCTGATGGAACGCTCTGTCACAAGAGACTAGGGCCCTGTGGGACTTGACATCTTTCCGCAGGGCCTGCAAGACAGAGCTGTTCCACCAGGCCATTGGCCAGGGCATAGCCTGACCCCCTCCTTTGGCAATCCTCACAGAACTCTAGGCCAATGGTTGCCATTAATCGGATTTGAATTAATTTTATAATGAAATGATTTTAGAATGTTGTATCATTTTACTGTTGTTATTCACCCTGAGCCCGACTTCGGCTGGGGAGGGCGGGATATAAATAAAATTTTATTATTTATTATTATTATTCTTTCCATCACCAGAATCCACCCAACTTCCTGCGGGCCTCGGCGCTCTCCGAGCACATCAGCCCTGTGGTTGTCATCCCAGTGGAAGCCTCATCCCCCGACAGTGAGCCCATCATGGACCTTGTGGAGATGGAAACGTCTTCTCAGAAGGTGAGTGAAGGGGCAGAGCTCCTCAAGTGAGAATCTGGTCCTGGCCCACGAGAGAAGGGGAGGGCAGCCGTGTTCTGTTTTCAGGGAATATCTCTCTCTGCACCACTCCACAGGCTACTGTTCTGCAGAACATTATTTCAACTAACTTCAACTAAACAAACTCTTCACCAGTTTCCAGCCTTGTTGTGTTCTGCTGAATGAACCTGCTCATACCGTCAGCAGAGCCCAATGCAAAAGGACTTATTCATGCAGAGAGACCGTTGTGCGAACAAAGATGAATAAATAGAGAACCCCTTTTAGAATTTTGTGTGGAAAGGAAAATGAATGAATTTGAGACATTTGGGTCTGAAGATTGGGGAAATATTGCTTAGCACAAGGAAGAACAGCTGGTTGTCATCCTCAGAGTGAAAACTTTGAATAATCCACTTGTATGTAACTGAAAGATGGAAAATCAGAAGTCCTTTTTATCTCTTTTTTTCTTCTCCTATTTTTATTTTCCTCCTTTTCTCTCTCTTGTCGTCTCTTTGTGTCCTCTACTCTGGGCCACTATTGGGATTATACACACCTGGAGGTGATGGATGGTTGGAGAGGGACCCTGTTTGAGAGACAGGGAAGAGAAGAGCTCCCAGGGTGGGAGATTGGGAGACGAAAGGGAAGCTCCCATGTGGGAGCTGGGAGGGTCCACAAGAGTTAAGCTCTACCTTTGAGAGGGAACTTTGTGTTTTCTTTTCCCTTTCTTTTTCTGTGTGTGTCTTCATTTAGATTAGGTTTTTTTTTATAGTACTACATTATGAAAAAGCCTTAATAAAATGTTATGAAAAAAGAAAAAAAGGAACTCTCCCACAGGAGGCAATGATGGCCACTGACTTGGATGACTTTAAGAGAGGATTAGATCAATCCATGGAGGGAAGGGCTGTCAATGCATATTAGCTACAATGGCTATGCTCTGCCTCCGTGGCAGCAATGGTTCTGAATACCAGCTGCTGGAAACAGCAGAAAGGGAGAGAGCAATTTTGCTCTTGGGTCCTGCTTGTGGGCTTCTCGTTGATGCATCTGGGTAACCATCGTGAGACCAGGATTCTGGACTAGATGGGCCATTGACTTGGTGCAGCAGGCCTTTATTATTTTCTTAGGTTAAAATATTTTCCTGGACTGCACACTTCAGCTTGGAGACAGTGCTGATTTTGCATGTTTACGTAACTCCCCACCCCCAGCAAAAATTCCATGTTTGTTTAAAAAAAAAAAGTTGAAGGGGTCAGCTGAGATTTCTCCACAGCATGTTGAAAATGTACAGGGAATCTGTTGCATTCAAATAATCATCCTGCCATCTGAACTACAACAATTCAGGAAGCGTTTTGCCACCATTCTCTTGATGGTGTCACCTGGTCCCTGGGGGGCAGAGTTGTTAAAATAAAGTAGGACCATAGCCTCCTCTTTTAAATTTGTTTTGTCAAAAGACCACAAGGTGGTTTGCAGCACAGAACACAAATATCAACACATAACTTATTTTTTATGTAGTAGAGACATGATAACAGTTATATACAGTGGTGCCTCGCAAGACGAAAAGAATCCGTTCCGCGAGTCTCTTCGTCTTGCGGTTTTTTCGTCTTGCGAAGCAAGCCCATTAGCGGCTTAGTGGATTAGCGCTATTAGCGGCTCAGCGGGCTTAGCGGATCAGCTGATAAGCGGCTTAGCGGATCAGCTGATTAGTGGCTTAGCGGATCAGCTGTTAAGCGGCTTAGCGGATCAGCTGATAAGCGGCTTAGCGGCTTGGGGAAAAGGGGGGGAAAGGAAAAAAACCCTGCAGGAACTCGCAAGACATTTTCGTCTTGCGAAGCAAGCCCATAGGAAATTCGTTTTGCGAAGCACCTCCAAAACAGAAAACCCTTTCGTCTAGCGGGTTTTCCGTCTTGCGAGGCATTCGTCTTGCGGGGCATCACTGTAAATGCAATTTATAAGAATTGCATAATAAAATACAGATTTTCATAAAAGCAACAGCACACAAAAATGAAGCAGAAAATCAGCAGCAGGTTATCTATAATGCAAAAGCAGTGTGCAAACGCAGAATCTCCTCTCTAGCCAAAGGTAACTCTTAATCTCAAACCCCACAAAAAATGACAGACCCTCCCAGCTCTCACCTGAGAGCTTTCCTTTCCTTTCCTCCCCTGTCTCTCACCCTGGGAGATCTTCACTTCCCTCCTCTCCCTCCAGGTCCTTCACTATCCACCTCCTTCATCCACCCAGAAGGAGAGACACCAGAGGGGTAATTCCCTTTGGTGTTTCCCCCCTCAGGGTGGCCCTCACTACCGTTGGCCCATGACTGAGCTCCCTGCAGTATGCATGGCTTTTCTCTCCCCATCCTCAAACACACTCTCGGGGTGGGTGTCAAGTCCAGTGCCAGCCAATCAACACTGCCTCATGCGCCAAATTGCTCCCTTCTGTTTTCTTAATAACTGTCTGTCAGCACGCCTATCATTGCTGCTGAATGTCTCTATCAAAAACCACTGGGGCATCTCCAGGAGCCCCTCAGGGGTGGGACTTGCTGGTGAAAACAGAATGCAGAAGCAGTTCACAGTTTAGGGCCAACAGGGATTTATCTTTTGTTGTATATTTTTTTTTAATTTTCTGTTTTACAATTTCAAAAAAACATTTTACAAACTTGAAAATATCCATTGACTTCCCTTCTTCTCTTTCCATGTTTACAGATCAAACATCCCTGCATATATTACTATAACCATTCAAATCAATTTTCCACTTTTACATCCATCAAAAATTATTTACTCTGTTGAATTTATCTTAATGCTGCCAGCATTTTCAGCTGTACAGTTATTTTCCATATACCGTATTTTTCGCTCTATTGGACGCACCGGACCACAGGGCGCACCTAGTTTTTAGAGGGGGAAATCAAGGGGGAAAATATTATTTCCCCCCCCCCCCCGCACCCCAAAGAGCAACGGACAGGCTGCACGCTTCCTCTTTAGCCTTGAGCAGCATCTGTAGCCTTGCACAACGGGGTGGATCGTGCCTGCTGTCCACCGGGGCTGGACTAGATGACTCCTGGGGTTCCCTTCCAAACTTGCAATTCTGTGACCTCGGAAGTTGTTGGGGGTCTCCACCACTGGAGGCTTTTAAGCAGCGGTTGGGGGACCATCTGCCTGGCGTTCTTTAGCTGTGATTCCTACATTGTGAGGGGGCTGGGCTAGATGACCCTCAGGTGGCCCTCCCAACTCTATACAGTCCTACACTTATGCGGCTGGAGATCCACAGCCACTTCACACAATGCCCACTCCCAATTTTCATTGGAGAGACATGTGGCTTCATTGTCTAGGTAGGTACCCCCTACCTGCCACTCTTCCCTCACCCCACTTAAGCTGAGGGAATTCCTGCCCAGAGAAGCTCCCAGGTGAGGCAAGGGTTAAGATCTACCTCTGGTAAATGGCTTTGTATCCTCCCTCTTTCCCTTTTCTCTTCTTCTTCTATGCTAGTTCCTTCTCTTGTGTTTTGTTTAATCTGTTTTTATTGTATACTAAAATAAAAGCTGCAAAGTTTCCTTTTTTATAATATCCCCCCCCCCCCCCCAAACTAAAACGTTAATCTAGATAAAAACACTGATCCAGAGGAAAATAAGGGGGTGGAGAAAGGATGGAAAAAGAAAAAGAGGTAGAGATAGAGAGATTTTTTAAAAGTTGGCTTCTTTAGCCTTGTGCAGCCTCCCGCGGCTGGAGAGGCGCGCATGGCTAAAGAGGAAGCCCAGGCAGCGAGCGGGATGGATCGCGCTCGCTGCCCGGGCTTCCTCTTTAGCCTTGCACAGCCTCCCACGACTGGAGAGATTGCGCAAGGCTTTTCTAGAGGAGGGAGAAGGGACTGACTGGTCGCGTCAGTCCCTTCTCCCTCCTGGGGAAAAGCCCGCAAGAGCCGCGCGAAGCTTGTGTGTGGCTCTTGGGGGCTTTTCCTGCTTGCCTCCCCCCCTGCATTCACTCCATAGGACGCACAGACTTTTCCCCTTAGTTTTTAAGACGGAAAAACTGCGTCCTATGGTGCGAAAAATACGGTATTCAATAAATGTTTTCCAGTCTTCTTTAAACATATGTTCTTCTTGCTCTCTTATTCTATATGTTAAATCTGCAAGTTGTGCGTGTTCTGTCAACTTAAGTTGCCAGTCCTCTTTAGTTGGGACCTCGCTCACTTTCCATTTGGGGGCTAACAAAACACGAGCCACAGTCGTTGCATGCTTAAATAACTTTTTCTGACACCTGGAATTTCAGTTTGAGTAATCCCCAGCAAAAAGGACTCTGGTTTTTGGGGGGAAAGTAATTTTGAACATTTTTTCCAATTCGTTGTAAATCATTTCCCAATACCCTTTTACCTTTTTACATGTCCACCACATGTGGAAGAACGTTCCCACCACTTCTTTACACTTCCAACACTTATCTGATTCTGTCTTATAAATCTTAGACAACCTACTCAGAATCATTTTCAAATAGTTCTCCTTGAATGAATAGCATGCTGTAAATTTCAGGTTGCTTTTCCAGAGTTTCTCTCAGAGGTTGAGATGTACTGTATATTGTGTCCTAGATCAATTGCCCAGTGTGTCATTGAAGTTTTAACACGCTCGTCTTTTGTTTCCCATGCTAATAGAAGATTATACATTTTAGACAGAAGTTTATCCTTATTTTGAAACAGCTTTTTCAAATTGTGAGCTTTGGTCCAAAAATCCATTCTTTCTCTGTAATTTATCATGTAACTGGTGATATTGCAACCAGTCAGTAACTTGGCTCCCTAGGCTTTCCATTGATTTCAGTTTGGGTTCCCCTCCCCCCACACTGTAAAATCCAGGAGTTCCCTGTAAGTTGCCCATTGTCTATCCATATTAAATCTCTTAATTGTAATTGCTTCAATGAGTAATAGCCATAAAGGTGTTTTTCTTTCCAGCAGATTTTTATATTTCTCCCAAACTCTATACAGATTCTTCCTAAGAATGTGGTTCATAAAACTCTTACAGATTTTAGCCTTCCCATACCAAAGATATGCATGCCAGCCGAATTCTAAATCATGATCCTCTAAATCTAGGATGTCTGCATACTCTATATCCCACCTCAATCCTTTTAATTTCCCTATTTCTCCTTATATTCTGAAGCAATATTTCTGATGCCATAAACAACAGGGGAGACAGGGGACAGCTTTGTCTTGTTCCTTTTTCTATTGGACATTTGTCTGAAATAATATTATTTATTAATATATTTATGGATTGATAAGTATAGATTGCTTTAATTCCTGCTAGGAAAGAGTTACCTATTTCCATTTTCTCTAAAACCTTGATCACAAATGAACATGAAATGCTATTGAAGGCTTTCTCTGCCTCTAGAAAGATTAGCGCAGCCTGTTTTTCATTTCTTACTTCCAAATACTCTGTTAAATTAATTGCATTTCTTATATTGTTCTTCGTTTGTCAGCCTGGTTAAAACCCAGCTTGGGTTGTGGGCTCTGTGGGCTGACTCAGTTAGTGTCCTTTTCAGTCTATTAGCTAAAATTGTAGGAAATAGTTTATAATCATAGTCCAGTAATGAAAAAGGTCTGTAATTTTTAGTCTTTGTTAAGTCATTATCTTGTTTGGGGATCAAGGTAATGAATGCATCCTTCTATGACGCTGGGATTACTCCAGTCTCCAAAATTCTATTCATGGTGTCCTTAAGTGGTTCTATAAGTGCATCCTGGAACTTTTTATAATAAATTGCAGTAAGTCCATCTGGCCCCTGTGCTTTCCCCATCATTCTGTTTATAGCCATTTGCAATTCCGATATTGATATGGGTGCATTCAGACTTTGCCAGTTTTCCGTAGATACTCGGGATATGCTACAGTCCATTTTCTCAAAGTCCTTTTTCTCACAGCGGTATATTGAAGTATAAAATTTGTCAAACGCTTTCCTTATCTCTTTTGAGATAGTCAGATGCTTATCCTCGTCTACAATATTATTTATTGTCTTATTCTTTTCTTTTTTAAGTTGTCATGCTAGCAGTTTACCAGGTTTATTAGCAAATTCAATTTTTTTCTGTTTCATTTATTTAATTTTCAGCTCAATCTCTTTATTAACTAACATCAAAAATTGTGCTTGCTGGAGTTTAATCGCTTGAGATACATCTTTATCCTTTGGTTTTGGATTAACTCCTTCTCCTTCTTCAATAAGGCGCCTGATATCTCCTGCTTCTTTTTTCTCCTTTCCCTCACTACACTTAAACCTCTTTCTTCACTTAGGTTGACATCCCACACTACACTTAAACCTCTTTCTTCACTTAGGTTGAGGTCAAAAAATTCTTGTAGGGAGCAAAGAGCTAACAGGGATTTCACGGCTGCTGGCTGATCCACTAGCTGAGAACCTTTTAGCTCTCATTCCACTGGGTTGTGGCTCCCAGCTAAATACCTGAGCAGTGGGAGGAGCAAGCACAAGCTCAGGACACAAGCTGAAGTCTCCCAGGTGTTTCCCTTCCCTTTCGCTCCAGTCTTTTCCTTCAGCAAGCAGCCTCTGCTCTGACAATATAGGAGAGAGGAAGGTCAGAACATTGTTAAAGCTGCATCCTTTCAATATTGCAATTATTGCCGCCTTCTAAGGACCATAGCAAAGACCCTCCCTGCTCTTGCATGGAGCTAACAGCCTCCATCTCTTCTTCCTCTTTCAGAGTCTCTTTGACAATAAGTTTGATGACCTCTTTGGCAGTTCATTCAGCAATGATCCGTTCAACTTTAACAGCCAGAATGGGATGACCAAGGATGACAAGTGAGTGAGGGTCCTTCTCTGAATGCCCTTCCTTCCTTTGTTAGAGGCTTTCATCATCATTACATTGCTTTAATTGCATCCAGGGTACATGGTGTTTGTGTGTTAATGGCTTAGATGATCAGTCTAGGGGTTTGGTAGGTCATGGAATGCCCCCATCTCTTCTAGATTTGAGCCTGCTCCCATGGTTCTGAGTGAGGGGCTTTTTTAAATGAATGCTATCTGTCCTCCTGACAGATTGGAAACACGACACCAACCTATCTCTCCCTTTTCCCAGGGACCGGCTAATTGAGCAGCTGCACAGGGAGATCAGCACCCTCAAGGATGAGCTGAAGTACTTCAAGGCCGAGGTGAATGAAACGTCCCCGTCGCTGTTGGTAACGCATGAAAGGTGCCTTTCAGACTGGCACCTATCTCTGGGGCAGAGCTCAGCTCTCAGGAAGGGAGGTTTGCAGGGCAAAACAGGAGAATCCCAGAAGGTGGGGTAGGACAATGGCACACACAGCCTCCACTGCTTTTAATATCAAGGCAGAAGTTGTGAAAGGTTTCACAAGCCCCAAATGCTGCATCAGCAAGACCTGGGGAAATGACGTCTCTTTTTGCAGACACAAGAGCAACCCGGAGCCAAGCTCCATGTGGCCACCACTACCTCTTTCAGTTCCTGCCTCTCTTCTCTGTCTCTTGTTTGGGTCATCTCAAATAATGGACAGACAAATCTGCTAAATGTAACTGGGAACAGAGGCAAAACAGCATGCTGGCCTTCCCCAACCTGGTGCCCTCCAGATGTTTTGGACTACAACTCACATCAGCTCCCGGAGGGCAGCAGGTTGCAGGGAGTGTCCATCCATCAGCAAGTGTTTGGGGGGGAGCGATCAACAGTCAGGATGGTCCAGGCTACTGGACTGTGAGGACAGCACTTGCAGCTCACTGCCCAAGACCAAGAAACAGATGTGTTGTTGGGGGTTGTAGCCATTTAACATTGTAAACACACACGTGTGTACACACGCACCTCAGCTCATCACAATTATAGGGAGGCATTTTCTGAATGTGGAGGTGTCCCAAACTCAGGGGTGCCCCTTCCGTCTGACGTGCAGTCCTTGTTTAATTTGTTTTGGGGGTGCTCTGTGGCCTGCTTCACTTGGCCTCCCCAGCCAAGACTGTGTACCCTCTCCTGACCCCCCACAAATCTTGTCAGTGGGTCCCCTAATCCTCTACCCTCTCCATTGTGGGCCCTGCAGAGCCACCGCCTGGTGCAGCAACTGAAGGGGCGCATCAACGAGCTGGAGGCGGAGCTGGCAGAGCAGCAGCACCTGAAGCAGCAGGCCCTGGACGAGAGCGACTTCCTGCGCACAGAGCTGGACGAGTTGAAAAAGCGGCACGAGGACACGGAGAAAGCCCAGCGCAGCCTCACGGAGATAGAGAGTGAGCAGGCAGAGGGCTGAATGGCAGCCCCAGCACCAAGTCTCCCATCTGGGGCAGTGGGGGCTGGTACACCGGGGCATAGCCCTCCCGCTGAAAATGTCAAGCAGTTTCTTTATTTGAAAAAGTCCTGAAAATCTCAAAACCACACACACTTTCCTTTCCCACACACATGCTGAACTTAGAGATGTTTATGTCAGTCTCCTGTTCTCTGGTCAGTCAGCAATCAGCCAATCCTCACCCAAAAGTTTAACTATGGCAACAAAAAGTCCCTCCCGTGTGTCTCTTAAGTCAGAGGTTTTCAACCTTTTTGAGTCCACGGCTCCCTTGACCAACAACATTCTTTCTGCGACATCCCTGTGGGGCTCAGGAGCCAAGTTATGTCACCCCTTGCCTGCAAAACTGGCAGCCTCTCACCCTTTTTCAAACACCTTCCCTTGGAGAGTGTTCCCTCAGCTGCCTCTCCCCTCTCATTGGAAGTCTTCTGGGCAGCCACTGCTGCCCCTGGTCTCTGAGCTGCCCCCCCCCTCCAAAGAGAGGTGCCTCCTCACACTGCCCCACAGGGGCCTGTGACTTGTCTGTCCACTCCTAACAGCAAGGGCTAGTGGACTGGCTGGGCTCCCTTGTCTGCTTGCTTGCTTACTCTGAGGCCGCCTCATCTCCTGGCAACCAGCACCCCCTGACCAGCCCCAGAGGCACCATTCTGGATGGCCAGAAAGTCAACCCTAGTAGGAAAGCGCTCACTCCATTTGTTGCTATGAGGCCTGTCCAGCACAGTCACTATAGCTGATATGGAAGGACTGCTTCAAAAACAGCCCTGCTAGCCTAGAGGAACCATACATTCTTTCTGAGCATGTTCAGAGTTCTTTTCCTGAAGAAGGCCAAAGGACCAACAGGGAGTGTTTCCTGCTTTAAGGAGCTTTTTTTTCTTTCCCTTTTTGGATTTGTATTGTTTCCTTATTTCCTAAATAAGTCCTGTACAAGTCCTATTGTCATGAAAACAGCAAGAATTGCAGCCCTACCAAGTCAAAACGTTACCAGCTGCCACTGGGCAGATGGGTGGCAACTTGATTGCCCGTTTGCTTTGCTTCGGATCCTGAAGGCTCAGGGTGGATAGCAACTTGCAAGCGCAAACACATGGGTGATTAAAATGAGCAAGAATTAACACACCACAAGTCAATTAAAACTATGTCTTCATAACAGCCGTGAAAGAATATGTCGGTACACTTAGCCTAGCTAACCTGGGTTCCAGTTTCTGTCTGTAACAGTTCGAAACTTGTATGAAACTCAAGTGGGCTAATAACATAAGAAATTGATCCCTTCTTGCAAAAATACATGGCTAATTCACCCTAGCCACCAAGTCACCGCCCTTGTCTGTTTCTGCTACAGGGAAAGCACAAGCTACAGAGCAGCGATACACAAAGCTGAAGGAAAAGTACAGCGAGCTGGTGCAGAACCACGCAGACCTCCTGCGCAAGGTAACCCTGCATTGTTCTTCCTTCACTTGGTACTAGAGAGTTGGGGGGTGTCACTTCCTCTGACGTCATGCAACAAGATGGGATTGCATCTGCTGAAGCACCCTAACGATGGCCCTGTTAAGCCAGTTAAGATTCAGTAGCTGTGAACCACTGCCTTCCTTTTGTTAGGATTTACACACCCTTTCTGGGTCAACTATCTATGCATTTGCTTAGATTTCCACTTACAGCTTTTATCATTTCTCTTTAGCACTACCTAGGAAACCAGTAGCTAGGGAGAGAGAGAGAGAGCGCGCACTTTGGTATGTTTCTGCGTTGCACTGAGCAAAATTCAGAGTTTTACCTGGAATTAGAAAAGAATTTGATGAATCTCTCAAAAGTCAGTCAGTGGCTGAGGAGCCAAGTCAGTAGCGGAGCCCTCTCAGCAAAGATGGAGACTGTGCCCGGGGGGGATTTGCTGCAGTGTGCTTCCGCTGCATGACTTGGAGGAAAATTCACTGGTGCCACTGAAGATGGGAGGAGGGACAGTTATGCCCATGAACCCAAGTGGCTGAATCCGCTTCCTTCTCTTCCTTTGCCTCCCTCTTCCTGTTCCTTAGAATGCTGAGGTGACCAAGCAGGTGACGGTGGCCAGGCAGGTCCAAGGTGACGTGGAGAGGGATAAGAAAGAGCTGGAGGACTCCTTCCAGCGGCTGAGTGAGCAGGCCCAGCGGAAGGTGAGCAGGGGGCGGGGGGGAGCTTCAGCTGAGGGAGAAGAGAAAGGGGGTTCAGAATGTCTGTTGGAGAAACCTGACGGGAAAGAGCACAAACATTCTTCTTCTCTTTCCGCAGACTCAGGAGCAGGTGGAAGTCTTGGAAGCATTGAGGAGGGAGCTCATTGTCAGCAAACAGGAACTCCAGACCCTCCGAAGCACCATTGAGTCCAGTGCACAGGTGAGACTCTCCAGCCTGGCCTCTTCCTCAGAGGCCTGGAGGAAGTTGTGTGTGTCCACACACACACACACACACACACACACACACACACACACGTCTTCTGTATGACTTCTCCTCGCTTTGCCATAATGGCACAAGGAATACCAGCTGTTGGGGCTGCAGCCACCACAAGCTGGGGACGGAGAAGGTTCCTGCAGGACTGGTGCAGTTCAGGCGAAGTTGAGAAGCCCTCACCTCTCCTTTTTGTTTTTTGTTTTTTGTCTTCCTACTGGCTAGGCCGAAGCAGCGCACAGCACTCAGCTGGCCAGCCTGCAGCTGGAGACAGCCACCCTCAATGAGACTGTGGCCCAGCGTGACCAGCAGCTGACTGATTTGCAGGCCGAAGTGCAGCAGCTGAAGGCCACCCTGCAGAGAGAGAAGGAGGACAGTGGCAAAGCAGTAGAGGAGCTACGGAGCTCTCTGGAGGAAAGGGTAAGAGGTGGATTGGAGGTGAGATGGTGGTGATTAGCCAGGAACAGCCCAAGAGGCTCTTTGTGTGGTGAGGGTTCATGGAGGACCACCCCAAGCTCTTCTTCCGCTGCTCCACGAGTAGGCCAAGAGCAGAGGTCTAGCCTCTCTTCCTTTGCCCTCAGGAGAGCAACACACAGGCCCTCCAGCAGCAGCTCCTGGACAAGCAGTTTGCCCTCCTGCAGTGCGCCACGAGGGAGGCTGAGCAGATGGTGCAGGATGCCCTGAACCGAATCGAGGACCCCACACATGTCAGCTGCACGAGCTCCGCAGGTCAGCCAAGCAGGCCTGGGGCCCCACACACCCCTCCTTCAGCAGAGATTTCTGTGGCCAGAGCCCACTTGCAACCAAAGCATGCTTCTGACCCTCATGCTTCCAGGGGACACCTTAGACTTGCTCAGCAACTTGCAACCGTGGGCAGTTCCTGCTGAAGTTGGATAAACCATGGCTTCAGTTACCAGTGGGAGAATAATTTCTAGTCACTCTGCACCTCCCTTCAATCAGTCGGACATTAAACTATAGAACTTCCTCCTATGGGAGGCAGTGATGGCCACCAGTTTAGATTACTTTAAAAGATGATTAGACAAATTCGAGGAGGAGGAGGAGGCCATTGATGGCTATTAGGCATGATGACTATGATCTGCCAGCCCAGTTGGAGGCAGTGATTCCTCTGAATACCAGGTGCTGGAAACCACAAGAGTGGTTGCTTTTGTGCTCAAATCCTGCTTGTGAGTTTCCCAACAGAAGCATCTTGTTGGCCGCTGTGAGAATAGGATGCTGGACTAGATGGGCCCACTTTGGTCTTACCCAGCAGACTCTTCTTAAGTTCTTAATCTATTTCTTTTTTTTTGGGGGGGGGGGAATAATAATTTAAAGGCAGGCTATAAACTAAAATGAATTCTTAAAAGGCTGAAAAGGAGAAGCCCAGGCCAAGGAGGAAGTCAAGACAACCCTCATTGCTGGGTTGTACATAATCAGCTTTTAAAGCCTTCTTCCAGTTCCACTTCCTAGTAGGGTTGTACTCAATGCTTCCTTTATTTTGTGTGCTGTGTAGATTACCTTCTATCCAGGACCTCTGCGGCATCCGAGTGTGTAGAGCGGTTGCAGGAGGCATGCACCCAGTACCTCTCCAACCAGGCAGGTAAGAAACTTGGAGCTGTTTCCAGCTGCCCAGGCAACAGGCCCCATGTAGAACAAGCAGCATGGAAGTGGGACACCCTGAGAGCCACCCCCTTCATGTGAGCAGCTGCACCCATTTGTCAGTGGCATTTTCTTTTCTACTCTGCATGGGAAAAGTAAAAGGTGGGCATTGTGGCAGAAGCACTTGGCAGTATTTCTCTTAGAAGATTTCAATGAGCCTGGAAGGATCACCTGTGCTTGGTCTCATGTGTTCTCTTCTCCCTTCCTAGATGTGAGCAGCTTGTTGTCTCACGTGGCTCTCTTTGGCCACCTGGTTGGCGACACCATCATCCAGGCAAGCGCCACTTCACACATGGCCCCCATGGAGGCTGCAGACAGTGAGTACCTGCCTCTGGCCAGGAAAAGGGTAGGACAGAAACAGGTGCCTTCCTAGGTCATGCAGGGCCTGAGTGGAGCCTTTTCCCTTTGCATGTTTCCAGTGCTGTTGGAAGCCTGCAGGCAGTGTGGCAGTGAGGCCTTGTGCTACTTTGGCACCCTGAAGGACAGAGCCTCTTTGGAGAGTGCCAACTGCACAGCCGTCAGGAACTGTCTTGGGCGGATCACTGCCATTGGAGAGGTGAGTCGCTGTATGGTTTGGGGAGGGCAAAAGGTTTATTTTATGATTGATTGATTGATTGATTGCATTTGTAATCCCACCTTTTGTGGTTCTCTCCCTTATCCTCACAACAACCTGTGAGTTAGGTTAGGCTGGGAGACTGACTTGCCCCCAACATCACCCATTCAGCTTTGTGGCCAAGCAGGGATTTGAACCCTGCTCTCCCAAGTCCTAGCCCCAACACTCTTAAGCACTACAGCACATTGGCTGCCATTGGTTGGGGTTGCAAGCCCAGAGTGGATCTCCTCCAAGGAACCTATTCCTGCATTGCATGGGGTTGAACTAGCTGACCCTTGGGGTCCCTTCCAACTCTGCTCAGTGAGCCCATGTTGCTGGCTTCTCCCAAAGTATAGAACCAGGGTAGTGGTGGGGAACTTCTACCCCACAGGCCTCAGTAGGCCTGTCAGACCTCCTCATTTGTCCAGGCCAAGCCACACCCACATTGTGCAGGACAGGGAAAGATGCTGCTGGCCTCAAAAGGGGATTGCAGGGATCAACTAACCATCCACGCAGGCAAAAGCAGCTCATGTGATGCCACTGGTACCAGGCGACAGAATGCGGTTGACAGAGACAAATGGAAGGATCCTGTTCCCTACACCTAGTGAGCTCCTCTGAAGATGAAGTTGATATGAGGCAGTGGGGGATACAAGAGAAGGCAGCAACTTTGTAGGTCACCCTCTGCTCTGTCGCAGGACCTGCGCCCCAAGGGCCTGGACATCAAGCAGGAGGAACTTGGGGATTTGGTGGACAAGGAGATGGCAGCCACAGCAGCAGCAATTGAGATGGCAGCTTCCAGAATTGAGGTGAGATGAGAGAGAGGAGGATCGGCTTCCTGTTTGCCCAGTGGGATTCCTTCAAAAAGAAGGAGGAATAATGTTTTCTTTTTCAGGGCAGGGGATTAGATTTCAGTTCCAGCTCCATGCCATGCTTTGGGTGGCTGGTTCTCAGCTTTGCTGTATAAGTGACAGTGGGCTAACGCTGTTCATCCTGTAGCTCTGACACCCACCCCACTCTCTCCCCACCACCCTTGTCAACACAGGAGATGCTGAGCAAGTCACGGGCAGGAGACACTGGAGCCAAGCTTGAGGTCAATGAGAGGTTGGTATGAAAGGCTGGCACCAGCTGCCTTTCCCTCATCCCTGCCTGGAGTTTTTTCTCGGCACCACTGGCACACCTCTTCCTCCCCACCCCACTCTGACACACCGTTTTCAGGACAGCATGCTTTAGAGCAGCCGTGGCCAAGCTGGCACCTTCCAGCTGTTTTGGACTACAACTCCCATCAGCCCCAGCCACTACAGCTGCCTGGTGGCACCAGGTTGGTGACTGCTGCCTGTCCTCAAAAGAAAGGGTTAGTCTGCTATCATCTCGGAGCCAGAGAAGGGTGCCCGCTCATTCCTTGACTGCTGTGCTTCCTCTACCTGGCAAGTGGTTTTTGCTCAACAATGTGGGGAGGGGGGCTCTGGGACTTTTACAGTGGAGCCCATATGCTTTGGATGTAAGCAGACGCTGCACAGCCAACCCTTTGTGATTTTCAGGATTCTGGGCTCCTGCACAGGCTTAATGCAGGCCATCCAGGTTCTGGTCAAGGCTTCCAAGGACCTCCAGCGGGAGATTGTGGAGAGTGGAAGGGTGAGTCAGCAGTGCCAGCCTTGCAAGCTGGGAATGTGGGCTTCTCACTCAGCGTGCCTTCTTGCCCCCGCTGTGCCTCAGATGCTGTCAGTCTGTGGTGTTGTTTACATAAAACATATTCCTCTCCTTGATTAAAGGTGGGGCAGGAAAGTGCCGTTGTTCCAGTGTGCTCCTGAGTTGTTGAAGGGGTGTGTTGTGTTAGGGCCCTAATTTTCATAGACGCCGAAAAGGCCTTTGATAATGTATCATGGCAATTTCTTATTAAATGTATGGAGAGGATAGGAATAAGAGGGCCATTTTTAGAAGGTATTAGAGAGATTTATTCAAACCAAAGAGCTAAACTTATCATCAACAGTAACCTGACAAACTCATTTATGATCACAAAAGGTACAAGGCAGGGGTGTCCATTATCACCCCTGTTATTTATTATGGTCCTGGAAGTTATATTGAATAAGATCAGAGAATCATCGGAGGTAAAAGGGATTAAGATAGGTAAAAAAGAATATAAAGTGAAGGCCTATGCCGACGATCTAGTGATATCAATAGAAGAACCTCTAGAAAGGATAAATACAATTATGGACTTAATGGAGGAATTTGGAAAGTTATCTGGGTTTAAACTAAACAAAACTAAAACAAAGATGTTGATTAAGAACCTAGATGAACAATCCCAAAATAAAATCGAGTCGGAATCTGGGATAAAGACGGTAAAAAAGGTTAAGTACTTGGGTATTTGGGTCTCAACAAAAAATATAAACTTGGTGGAGGATAATTATAACAAAACTTGGAGGGAATGCAAAAGAGACCTAGACAGCTGGAGTAGACTACACCTCTCATGGGAGGGGAGAATGGCCGCCATCAAAATGAACATCCTCCCAAGAATGATATTCTTATTCCAAAACATTCCAGTAATCAGGGGCACAACAATGTTTAAGGACTGGCAGAGGACCTTATCCAGATTTATTTGGCAGGGTAAAAGGGCCAGAATTAAATATAAATTGCTCACTGACAGAAGAGAGAGAGGAGGTTTTGCGGTCCCGAACCTGCAACTATACTATGAGGCCTCGTGCCTATGTTGGGTCAAGGAGTGGATAGTTTTGGATAACACCGACCTACTGGACCTGGAAGGCTTTGATGCTAGGTTTGGGTGGCATGCATACCTATGGCATGACAAGGGGAGAGTGCATAAAGGCTTCGCTAACCACATAATAAGAGGGGCGTTGCTGGAGGTGTGGAATAGATGTAAGAACTTGATAGAAAAAGACACCCCATGGTGGCTGTCACCCATTGACATCCTAGTAATCAAGAAACCAAACATGGAAGGTAAAAGGTGGACTTATGCTGACCTTTTGGAAAGATCTGAGAAAGGATGGGAAATTAGATCCTACGAAGAGCTAAAAGATAAATTAACGGGGTGGCTACAATTCCACCAAATTAACTCTTTATGGAATGAGCATAAAAAAGTCGGTATGAGTAAGAACAAGTCCAAGTTCCAGTTAGAAATAATAGAAGGGAAGTCTAAACTCCTAACTAAAATGTATAACCAACTATTAGATTGGGACACAATGGATGAGGAAGTCAAAGAGGTTATGATCAAATGGGCCATAGACTTAGGACACCCCCTAGAGCATGAAAAATGGGAAAAACTGTGGAAAAAGGATATGAAATTTTCAGCGTGTGTCGGACTCCGAGAAAACATGGAAAAGATGATGTACCGCTGGTACATCACCCCAAAAAAACTAGATAAAATGTATAAAACCGGAGATAAGACCTGTTGGAAATGCAAAAAGAAAGAGGGAGACTTCTTCCATATGTGGTGGTCCTGCGATGAAGTGAAGAAGTTCTGGGGCTCTGTTTATGATGAAATAAAAAAGATTCTAAAATATACCTTCCCTAAAAAACCGGAGGCATTCCTCCTGGGAATGGTGGGAAATGAGATTAACAAGGAAGACCAAACCCTATTTCAGTATGCAACAGCAGCCGCTAGGATACTGCTAGCGCAGAATTGGAAAAAGCCTAATATCCCAACAATTAGGGACTGGCAGACCAAGTTAACTGAATATATTGATTTAGCAATAATGACGCAGAAGATCAGGCTTCAGAAGAACACCAAATTTATTAACGATTGGAACAAATTCTTTTCATACATGGAGACGATACTAGGAAATACTAAAATCACAGTAGGCATAATATAAAAACCGCGAGGTAAAAAATGATGATTAGTTAGAGACACTGCTGTATATATTGTTGAGATATAGGTCACGTCGTGGTGGTGGGAAGTCAAATAAGGTAACAGATTGTATAATGATTTTTGTACTTTATACTTACTTCTTTCTTTTCTCTTTTTGTTTTGTTTTTCTGTTTTTTTGTCTTGTTTTTCATTGACAATGTATTTGTGTTTTTAGATGCTGGAATAAAATAAAAATTTTAATATTTAAAAAAAAAAAAAAAAAAAAGAAGGGGTGTGTTGTGTTGTGCACATGCTAATAGCACTCCAATCCCTTGGGCAACTGGGTGGAGGAAGATAAAATGAGATGGCTTTCTGGGACCTAGCTGCAGCCTCTCGCTGTCTTACGTGCCTCTCTTCCAAGTGTTATAGGGGCCTAGGAGACAGATGGATTTTTAGCTCTTAAATAGGATGCTGGAATGGTGGGTGATAGGGGACCCCCACAGGGGTTCTGTTTTCTCATTGCTATCAATGTATGTGGAGTTAACAAAGGAGTATGAGAATCGGCCCACATGAACACAATTCATACTGCTGGGCGAGTTAAACTAATTTGCTTTATTTAGAGTACTGTGTTGTAATTATTAGATCAAGCCTCTCAAAGCAGTATACATAAAATTTTGAAAATACCCGTCTTTCAAAGGTGCAATGCTGGATAAATAGGGTTGCATAGCAAAAAAACAGAACTAAAATTCAGATGAAATGGGACAGGTGTGGCAAGTGGAGCATAGCTGGGCATCCCATGGTCACTCTTACAAGAGGGTACATGCAGCTCCACTTTGCCAATGAAACAGTTTTTTGACATCAGTCAGGGTGCAAGTCCAGATGCTACATCACTTGGTAACTCGTTAGAAGGAGAGTTCATAACTCACATATATTCTTGTCTGTTCATTCTGAGGGAATGTTTGTGTCCAGAGTTCCCTTTGGGATCAAGATAACCTTTTCAGAGCCTTTACCTATCCTCAGAACATAGGCAAGAGAGAGAGGAGGGAGGGAGAAGAGTAAAACAGAAAGTGGGTTGTTTGTTCTCCAGTGAACACCACCAGGTTCTGGAGTATCTAAAGGTGGTCTGTGAGGTGGCTCTTACCTCTCTGCGCACCCCAGGAAAGGCTGTGGCTTAGTGGTGGAGCACCTGATTTGAATGCACAAGATCCTGAGTTCACATGCAGAGCTGGGAAAGACTCCCTGCATGGAAGCCCTGGCTAGCTGAAGGCCGGTAAGGGCAGGCAATACTGAGCAAGGTGACCAAGGGTTAACCTGGTATAAGGCAGCTGCCACTCCACTTTCAGGCTGAAGCTCACAGCCATGGAAGCTAGAAGGCTGTGAATGGAGTGCGTTGCGCTGACCTCTGTGGCCTTGTGGCGGGTGCAGAGCTTCTGGTGGCAATTGAGAGAGACAGAATGAACTCCTCCTTCAGCTATTCCTGGTAATGCTTAGATCTCACTCCTCTTCTCGTCTAGGGAGCAGCATCCCCCAAGGAGTTTTACGCCAGAAATTCCCGCTGGACGGAGGGGCTGATTTCTGCCTCCAAGGCTGTCGGCTGGGGAGCAACTGTGCTGGTGTAAGTGTTTGGGGGAGAAAAGGCAGCAGACATCCCTGGGGTTACTTCATAGCCTACTGTTGGCCTGCGAGCTAGGCAGTGCTGCGATGAGGGGCTGCAGCTTGTAGCCCTGGAGTGTGAGGGGTGGCACTCTAACATCCCTTTCGCATCTTTCCCTAGAGATGCTGCTGACCTCGTGGTTCAAGGCAAGGGGAAGTTTGAGGAGCTCATGGTCTGCTCGCATGAAATTGCAGCAAGCACAGCCCAACTAGTTGCTGCTTCAAAGGTAGGGACTGCCTTGTGATACCTCCTTAGAACCATAGAATTGGAAGAGGTCCAAAGGGTCATCTAGTCCAACCCCCTGCTGCAGGAATGTTGAGCTGAGTGCCTGAGCAAGTGGCCAACAGCCAGTCATACAAGGAATGAATAAGCTTAATAGGCTTTCCTGGGCAGTCAGGATGCCAACAGCCATTTGACTGGCGGTGTCCTGCTCCATTTGCCACCAGTACTTTCTCATCTGCTGTCAGTGGCAAAGCAACTGAGCCAGTAGGATCCATTTGTGACCTGGTAATGTTTCCTCATCAAAATGATCCATGGCTTCCTTCCAGCTTAAGTACAGCTGCAGCTGGAACCCCATCACAAATCAGTTGTTAAAGCTTCCCACTTTGGGTGCTACTCCTGCATAGACAATCATCCAAAGGCTTTTCTGGAAAACCCAGTTTAATGTCTCAGGATCCCACTTCCAAAAGAGTTTCTAAAAGTTTGATCTGTGAAGTAGGGAGAAGAAACTAATAAGGGAATTTGGGTGGGCAAGAGTGCATTTCATGAGTGTTTTGCTCCTGGGGATATAGTCTAGGACCACCCGTGGTGCCTGGTGTTTGAGCTTTTCTTCTAGGATGGCATTAGAGTGGCACTGGGGGCCTTTGCTTGCTCTCTTCCCAACCAGCAGGGGATCTTCCCCTTCCTTTTTGTAACATCTGGAGCAGCACGTTGCAGATCACTTGCTTTGTCCACCACATGTGGCACGTAGAATCCTTTTCTCCCACCTGGAAAGAAGCCACTGATACTCCTCTTTGATCTGCCAGGTGAAAGCAGATAAAGACAGCGCAAACCTCAGCAAGCTCCAGACCGCCTCCCGGGGAGTCAACCAGGCGACAGCCAGGGTGGTGGCTACCACCAAGTCAGGAATGTCGCAAATTCAGGAGACAGGTCAGTTTCTGAATCTGAAGTTGGAGATCCCTTTTCCCTCCTGTTGTTGTTGTTTAGTCGTGTCCGATTCTTCCTGACCCCATGGACCAGAGCACGCCAGGCACTCCTGTCTTCCACTGCCTCCCGCAGTTTGGTCAAACTCATGCTGGCAGCTTCGAGAACACTGTCCAACCATCTCGTCCTCTGTCGTCCCCTTCTCCTTGTGCCCTCTATCTTTCCCAACATCAGGGTCTTTTCCAGGGAGTCTTCTCTTCTCATGAGGTGGCCAAAGTATTGGAGCCTCAGCTTCAGGATCTGTCCTTCCAGTGAGCACTCAGGGTTGATTTCCCTAAGAATGGAGAGGTTTGATCTTCTTGCAGTCCATGGGACTCTCTAGAGTCTCCTCCAGCACCACAATTCAAAAGCATCAATCTTCGGCGATCAGCCTTCTTTATGGTCCAGCTCTCACTTCCATACATAACTGGGAAAACCATAGCTTTAACTATACGGACCTTTGTCGGCAAGGTGATGTTTCTGCTTTTTAAGATGCTGTCTAGGTAGGCACCTCCTGTAGGCACCTGTTTCTCTAAGGCAGAGGGGTAGCAGTCTCTGTTTTTCATTCAGTTCAGTTACAGCCTCTCTCTTACTTGTTTGACTTATTCATCTGGCTGCTTGAGTCCCACAGGAAGCACAGCTGAGCTCACCAGCTGCCAGGCAGTTCTCAGCACAATGTGGGAAGGGATGAGTCCTGCACTTCCATGCTTCCATTAATGAGAGTAAACTTATGTGTTCTCCCCCTGCAGACAGCATGGACTTCTCCGCCATAACGCTAACACAGATCAAGCGTCAAGAAATGGATTCCCAGGTATTTGGGAGAGGGAGGGAGAAAAGAGAGTAAAAAATGCCAGGCAGAGCAGAAGGGAGAGGCATTGCAGCCTGACTCCAGAAGTCTTTCTCCTCCCTCCTAGGTGCGAGTCCTGGAGCTGGAGAACCAGTTGCAGAAGGAACGCCAGCGCCTGGGAGAGCTGCGGAAGAAGCACTACGAACTGGCAGGGGTGGCTGAGGGCTGGGATGAGAATGGTGAGTCTGGTGGCCTGTTGGCTTCTATGTTGGCCTTTGGGCCACAGCAGGTTCTGGGCTTGCTGGCCTAGCCACAATTCTCCCAACTTGGGCCTGTAGCCTCCTTCCTGCTAAGACACGGAGGACCAGCAAAGGGAAAGGAACCACAGTTGAAGGCCCTTTCATCTCAATTCCCAACACCTTGAGTTAGTGCTGCAACCACCGAAAGGGCAAAATTACATTTGTGGAGCACCCATGCCAAAAATAATAATAATCTTGGGTCAAGGAAAGCCTTACCTTATAGCAGTGGTAAGGAAATAGCCCACCCTCCTCTGATAGGCCACATTTGGAAGGTAAGCGGAGCTGCCTACCTGTCAATCACCTGCCACCAGCTGTCAAACATCAAAGGAAGAAACAGAAGCATGCTCTTGAGTGAGCTCCCAATTATTTTGTTGTTCCTTCCTTTGCAACCCCAGCTGGAGCCATAGCTGAGGTTTGAATCCAAACTGTGCTTGAAAGATTTATTCCAAAAGCAGGTTAGTTATGGGTTGTATTCACACATATACACCAATACCTTGACTTCCCTAGTTGCCTATACCTGACAAAGAGCTTTCTCTTTCTCTCTCTCTCTCTGCCCAGGTGCTAATCTAGCCCCCTGAGGAGACAGCTGGAGAAGAGGCACCATCCATTGGTGCAGCTCCTTCCGAACACGAATTATAAACTCCTTTGGAACATACCGCAAAGCCTGTGCTCACCACGAAGACATTCCTCTCTCTCTCTTGGGCCAGCCAGGGCGCCCTGCTGGTCAAGAAGATAGTAGCAGCCATGGCAGAGGGGGCACAGGGAGAGGAGGTGAGGAGCCTCCCCAGCACCATAGCAGCAACAGTAGCAGCATCCACATGCACTGCCTGCCATAGCCCACAAAGCCCACACTGGCCTCATGGGCATTGTTCTAGCTTTGCAGCCTCTCTGCAAAAGTCGTACTCCATCTCTCTCTCCTCCACCACCTTCAGTTCACTTCCTTATTTGCACAACCTCCGAGCTGCCAGCCTTGGCCTTCGACCCACACCAGGGCCCATGGTGACATCTCTCTGCTCATGCTGCTTCTCTTTGTCTGCCACCTCTTGTCCTCAGAACCAAGAGGGTGGCAGGACCTGCTGAAACTGTAGTGTGTGTGTGTGTGTGTGTGTGTGTGTGTGTGTGTGTGTGTACACCTGACCACCCTGCGATGACAGGGTTGGAGGGCCTTCAGTACAAACAGACCATGGTGCCCATAGAAGGGATGGATTAGGTCCATCCCGGAGATGGGTGGCAGCCATCTTCTCACAGGCCATCCCGTAACAGGCAGGAAACACTTCTTGGCCTCACAGCCCCTCTCTTCTCTGGCTCTGCTGCCCACTCCAACAAAGCAGGCCTTTCTGCTGCTTGAGAGCAACCCACTGTGTGTTGAGCCAGCAATAAACAGCTGAGAATCTCAGAGCGGGAAGAGCTGGCGAGGGTCTGATGGGGCCAGAGCAGCTGCTTTCATGTTGGGCTCTGTGAGGGACTCCACCTGCTCATACGTAGACCTGGCCAGTTGCCCTTTTCTCACACAGAGTCCATTAGCACAACCCATCAGCCCTCCCTGGACCGAACGGAGTCTGAAATAGCCAGCAACGCAAGGCAATGTGGATCCTGTTGTAGACTTGGCTTCTGCCCCACCCAACTGATGCTGCCTTCCATGACTGGCTGCCTCAGGCACCTTGTGATCACTGTGAGTCATTAGCCATACAGCAGTGGAAACATCTGGGCAGCAACACTGCACTGTCCTTGTTCATGATAGAGGAGTAGGTTTGCGCTCTCTCTCTCTCTCTCTCTCTCTCTCACACACACACACACACACACAAGCATGGATACACCTGTACACCCTAGATTAAAACCTGCCACTGGGGGCAATCCAATGTGTGCCTGCTCCTCGCTCCAGCTGGGGCAATCACTCGGAAGCAGAGAACCTCCCTGCTGCATCAGGTGGGACTGCCCTGTGCCTGGTATTTGCCAGCAGGCCAACCTGTTTCAACTTGAGGGCGGGAGGGTTCAAGCTACAATCCAAACAAAGGTGACCATCATGTAACATTCTTCCTGGGTCATCTGAAAAGGCCCCAAGGGCTGCCAAAGAGGCTGGGAACTTTGGAAGCCCTAACAATGGAGTGGGTAGTTGGACTGGGCCCAGGATCAGCCTTTGACAAGGCAAAACAGGGAAATTCGTGAGTCTGACTTGTGGCGCTGTGTCCCACAGTGTCCCTGGGCCCGTTCCAGACTCTCCTCCTTGCCCTCAAGTCACTCAAGATCAGTCTGTCTTTCGCACACTGCCATTGGGGTGCAGGGGCTGGAGGGACCCACAGAGGAGCCAGGGTTTCTTGCTCTCCACGTTGGGAGTTACTCCGACTTGCCTACCCCTCTCCAGTTCTTCTGAAGAAGTCGTTGCTTAGACCAACAGCCTCTCCAAGTGGTGCCTGTTAATGCCCCCGGCCTTCCTGCCATCTGGGTGGCAGCAGCCCAAGAACCAAATAGCCCTCTCTTCCCACCGCCAGCTTGAATGAGGCCACTCAGCTGCCTGCCTCTCTCTCCGAAGCAGCAGGAACAGCCTTGCTGCCACAGCACATGATAGGAGAAGGGGCTCCATATGGCACTGAACTACCCTTACGCAACCCCTTCTGCCCTCCGTCCCCTCCCCCCCAACTACCTCAGGTTTTCAGGCTGATGGGCCACCCATGTTGGGGACAAAACAGAAGAAGACTGCCTGCCAGGGTGATGTCTTGAGCCTGGCAGAAAGGCCATTTTGTCTCACTAGTAAAGTGACTTCCTCAGTGCTCGCTCTTTCTCCTCTATTTTTTAAACGTTTCCTAAATTGGGGTGAGGGGTGTCAAACAAAAACTTCTATTAGAGCAGTTTCCCTTAAGTGACTAAAATCACTCACCACAGGTCTGGGGCCAGGTTACCAGTTGACCCAGGTGCCAGCTCTCTTTTTAATTATTGTATTAAATACAAGATCCCCCCCCCTTTGTATGATATGTTGAATGTGTGTTTTCAATTTTTAAATAAATATTTCAACCCGATTCTGTTGGCTTTGTAATTTGTAAGAGGGAGATCCAGGACTCACGGTGTTCCCTTTGGCAGACTTACTTTTCCAGCTTACTCTGTATGTGATGAGGTGAACCCAACAATCTAGCCAGACCAGCACCCATAGTAGAGTTGGTTGACCTATAGCAGCCTTCCTCAACCCAGTGCCCTCCAGCTTGGGGCTGATGAGAGTTGTAGTTCAAAATAATATGTGGGGTGCTGGGTTGGGCTAAAGGCAGGGGGGGAGTAGCATGCTGACCGTCGTCCTGCCTTTGGGGTCAGAATAACACAAAAATATGCATGTCTGACTTCTCATTCTGTGCCATTGTGGAAGGCTAGAATTTAACAATGGCCCCCTTAGGCCATGACACACAGAGAAAAGGGTAATGGTTAGGGAGAACAGGGCCAGAGCTTTTGGAATGACTCAATATGAAGTATATAGAGCTGTTAGAAGCTGCATCGAGCTCAAGGTTAAGCATCAGATCCCAGCTTTCAACACCCTGATAACCCCTTGAGGCACTTCGTATCGCCACATTCATTCCTGCACCTTTGTCCACACCATCGTTCATTGTTTTAAACATTTATACCCTGCTTTCTCCCTCCACAAGGGAGTTGCTCAAAGCAGCTTGCAGAGTGCCGGCTGGGTTGGGTCTCAGTGAAATGCATTCATTGGATTTTTTTCTTCTAGCTCAGCCTTCTGGTACATAATTTCCTATGAAAGTCCCAGCTGTCAAATGTAGAAGAGCTTCTGACACCCTTCAGGAGTTCTGTTCAGTAAACCCTGTGCTATAATGGCCCTTGTCCTTTTGTACAACAGTCCTCATTGGGGTGTCTCACCTGAGCAAATGAAAAATGCTGTTTTATTTCTGTAAGGCGCTGCTTAAGGAGCAAGGACCTGATTTCCCTACCCTGGGCAATTGTACTTAAAACCTTTGTTTTTACTCTGTACTTCAGTGGAAAAGGCAACCAAAGTCATTTGGGAAAGGACTGAAGCTCAATAGCAGACCATCCACTTTGCATGCAGAAGCTCCCAGTTTCAATTCCCAGCATTTTCCAAACTGCTGCCACTCAGCAAATACTAAGGTTGATGAATCTATGCCCTGACATGATAGGAGATATCTTCCTAAAGTGGCATACAAAGATAAATAATAATACAAGCCTCATGGTACAAGTCATAATCTAAAAAACCTTAAAGGAAAAGAGGAAAAAACAGCAAACTGGCGCTAGTTCTTATTGGTTACAGAATTCTCATTAGAACCAAGTGTGGTGGAAACCATTGTGGAAGAAAAGGAGCTGAGGGTTGTTGGTCTGCTTGAACCGGTGCAGCATCTCTGCTTCCCATCCAGCCTTATTGGATGGTTGCACCCAGGTGATGGTTGATGATGGGTGCCATGCCAGAGGGTGGTGATGGTTTATATATGGCCAAAGAAGTACCCCACATTTAACCCTCTTCTTTTAAAAGGGTAAAAAAAAGATCTATTTTCAAGCTGTGTTTTGCTGCGTCTGGAGAGCTCCCCTTCACAGAACTACCGTAGTTTTTCCTGAAGAGGAAGGATAATCCTTAAACTGGTTTAAGGCTGCAATCCAATATACATGGTTACTGGGCCACATCAGAGTAGGCTGCTCTAACTAGAGGTGGAGGACATATGTGGGGAGCTCAGGTGTTGCTGGACTCCTGCTCCCATCAACCTTTGACATTGGCAATGTTGGCTAGGACTGAAGGCAGTTGGGACTTGGGAGTCTTGTAGCAACATGCTAAAAGTGCCATGTTGGCTACTCATGGCTGAGGTGCAGGACAGGTGCTGAGTCTACCAGCACTGCCTTTCCCCTTTCACCTCCTTGGATCTTAACCCAGGGCAGCTGATCGAAGGATTTTAATTTACTTAGTCCTACTCCGAGTAGACCTACTGAAATGAATATCATAATCATTGGTGAATTCATTCCAACGGGCAGCCCACTGAGAGGACTTGCTTGGCTGCAGCCCCAGAACCTCCAAGCGCCATCGCAGTCTACCTCCATGAGGGGATTGTTGCCCCCGTGTGCGTTGTTTTTCTTACTGATACGTGTTAGTAATTTATTTCTATTACTGTTTCTACTTTATTCTTATTTATTCGCGTAATTCGTGCTTTTTGTGACTGTAACCACTGTTGAACATCTCCTCAGCTCCTTCTGTGGCCAGACATTTTCTATGACCTGTTAGCCGGGTTCCTCTTCTCCTCATGGCCAATTCGGGGACACTTGCGAGGGAGACCATTTTGAATCCCCGCCTGCCCAGGGGTCAACCCAGGCTGGGGAGAGCGAGAGAGAGAGCGACTCAGATTCACCTCAGCGCTTCAGGCGCCCCGCCCCACTTTCCTTCCTTCCCGCCTTTCTTCCCTCCCCTCCGCCTCGCAGAAAGAGGCCTCTCGTTCTCTCCAGGCCACGCCCATTCCCTCCCTCCTCCTCCCCCGTGCCGACGAGATCCACGGACCACGCCCCCTTGTTCCTCGGGCGCGCGCGGGCGCGCGGTGCATGCCGGGCACGGGAAAGGGAAGAGCGCGAGTGGCTGAGGCGGCCGTGGCGGCTGCGGCGCGTCGGGGCCTCGATGTCTCGGGGCGGCGGCGCGTCGGGGCCCGGCTGGGGCTGGTGGCCTCCGTCGCGGCGGCGGAATCCTCGCGAGCGAGAGCAGCGGGGCCGGCGGAGAGGCGGAGGGTCGTCTGAGGGCGGCCGGGCTTGGGCCTTCCCCGCAGCCGCGGCGGCAGCGGCCGCGGCGTCGCTGTCGCTGCTGGTACTACTGCTGGGCCTGTCGGGGGCGGCGCTCTCGCTGGCCGTGGCGGCGGCGGCCGGGGGAGCCTGGGCGGCCGCCTCGTCCTCTGCGGGAGGAGGCGGCTTCGGGAAGGAGATGAAGGGGCCGTCGTCGCTGCCCCACCGCGCCTTCTCCCCCGCCGTGGCCAACGGGGGCCCTGCCATGGGGGGCGGATGCTGCTACGCCTCACCGGTCCTGCCCGAAAGGAAGCGGCGGCAGTTGCAGCAGCAGCATCAAAGAGGGAGCTGCGGGTAAGAAGAGGGCGGCGGGTAGTCCTCTCTCCACGCCCCCCACCCAAGAGCGCTCGGAAGAAAGGAGGAGCGCCCTTCTGCACTCTGCACATGTTTCGGGGGCAGAAGCTTGTCACACTCCTCTCTCCACAACCTCCACCCATGCTCGGAGGAAGAGAGGAGCGCTCTTTTGCACTCTGTACATGCGGGGTGGTGGGTTGTGGTGAGGAAAGACGCCTGCTGCTTGTGCCATAAGCAGGGCCTCCAGCAGAGCACATGCCCATTTATTGGAGATGGGAAAGCAAACCGAAGAGAAGCTGACCCTGTCCATTATTCTTCCTGCTCCACTGGTTGTCTTCAGCTTGTCTAGGGAGCTCCTTCTTCATCTTTGGGCACGTGGATGTGCAAAATAAAGCTCCATCCACATGTTCACTTCCCACACCTTGAACCCAGCCTTCCTTCCTTCTCCAACACACACCCCTCTCACTTGCATGTGGGGCAAGACACTCCTCCTGCCTGCTGTTGAGCTCCTGCCTAAAAGTGCAGTTTCTGTTCCCCAGGGTTTAGCCTTTTGTATTGAGGCAGCTTCTGTAGCTATGATGGTTCCAGGATAACTTTGGAAGAAGAGAGTGATTTTGCTAGAGGGGTCTCTAGGGGGCCCTTGGTAAAGATCTTATGGGGGACCAAGGGAGCTTAGGGCAGATTAGGACACTTGGTTTCAGGCAAGACCTTTCCCCCAGCATGGCCTGGAGGAGCATGTGGGCTGCAACCTCTCCTGCCCACCTCACTGCATTCCTCCCACTTCCGGTTGCTCTTTCTGCTCTGCATCATTTTCCACTCTTGGCCCTGGTTGCAATTAGTCACAATAACTTGCCTGGCCAGGCTTTTCATTTGACAGTGCACTGGAGTGTCATTCAGCTTTTGTCTTTTTACTCCCTTCTCATTAAATTATTTTAGTACTGTATCAGATCCTGGACTTCTTTATCCTTCCAAGTTCCCCATCTATTGCTGCTCTTCTTCTAGAGCTCCTGTCTTACTCCTCTTGGGGCTTCCAACACAGAAAAGCTCAGGTTTCCTTTCCCCTCCCTCCTGTTTCACTTTCATTCAAAGCCTTGGTACATTTAATCACCCTGCTGTGTGGTGCTAATCCAGGTGCTTTAGTTGAAAGCAGTGGGTGCTGAATGTCCTGAGGGAGCCCCATTACTGCCTAGAGACCAGCCAGGCTTTTTTCTCAAGGCTGAATGTGCCAGTTTGGGATCAACAGTTGTGCTTGCTGCCAGACTGTGTTGAGAGAGATTCTGTTGTTTGTTCTTTATCAGCTTTACCATTGTATTTTAAAAAGGGCAAGTTAGACACTTTGAGTGATGTTGGTTTCAGCCAGAATAGTTAGGTGTGTAAATGGTCTAAACAATAAAGAAAAAGACCCAACTCAGGCGTGTGTCCTTTTGCTGGCAGTAGCTTTCCTGTGAGGGGTAGGGGCTGTGTCCCAGTGGTAGGACAGAATCTCCAGGAAGGGCTGAGAGTGTCCCCTGCTGAAGACCCTGGAGAGCCTCTGCCAATCAATACAGACAGTACTAAGCTAGCTGGACCAGTTTGGTCCAAGCTCTATGTAGGACAGCTTCTTGTGTTCTAAAAGGCTAGTGTATTGGAGGCTTTTTTGTTTAGCAGCAAATAACACTACTAAGGTAGGGACTAGATAGATGCTTATCAAATTGCACATGGCGTATAGGAAATGGTGAGATTATATGGAGACTTCCTTCCACCATAAGACTGGAACCTCAGGTGGCTGATTACTTTGATTGCCAGTAGACAAGAAAATGCTTCTTCCTATAGGCAGGATTAATCCATGGGGCTTGCTTACTGCAAGCTGTAGTGTTGGCCCCTGGCTTAGATGGCATGTTCAGAGGAGGAGGAGGGTTGTTGATGGCTGAATGGAACCTTCAGACATCTTCAGGGGCAGCTTCCCTCTGAATCAGATGCTGGGAAGGGTTGCTGCCCCTTCCCCCCTGTTTGGGGGCTTCCCAGAGGCACCAGGATGGCTAATGTGAGAAGCATCAGGATGCAGGGTGTGGTGGTTCTTGTAGCTGCAGTGTGATCTGCTTGTTTCCTCACAGAGGATTGGATTCTCAGCATCTTCATTCCAGTCCCTTGTGTGGAAGTGGCTTGTCCAAAACTTTCTGCATTGTGATGAGTTCAGAGATGGCAAGTCCAGGAAATGTGTGCTGTGAAGAGAGAAATACCTTTTTGTCTTCTGCAGGAAATTGTCTTACATAAAGGCATCCCTGAAGTCATAGAAGCCCTGAATGTTGATGTGCTTGCCTTGCATTAAGGAATTAAGGAAAGCATTCCAGCATATCCCTCTCCTGTCTTGAGAGGCTGCTGGGGCAGGACTTTTCCTTACGAAGTAGGTGGGGAGCCCATTTCGGCACCTCATTTCTTTGAACATGAATCAGCCAACTTTAAACTGTTAGAGGAGCCCCTCTCTCCTTCCACAAGCTCATGTGGGTGTTCAATAGAATGCCATACATTTGATGTGATGTATCTGAGCTTCACAACCTCCATATGTGTGTGTGTGTTTGTTAGGTTAGGTGATTGTAACAGCTCAGCAGTGATTTTAACAATTTGATGGAGATTGTTTGATGTATATCTTTCAGATGAATAACAGAAGCCTTCCACACTTGAATCCAGCCATTGCTGCACTAGTGTTCAGGTTGGTGTAGTGAGGACAGTGTCTGCCAAGTATTTTGCCAGGGCAGTAAAGCAACCGGCAGTATAAACTGATGGATCATGTGTCTTCCTATTTGTGGCTGAGGTTATTGACACTCAGAGCGCCATCAGTCCTCAGCTTTTGAACGTGTGTAGTTTCCCCCAGGTTCTTCTTACAAAGTGGATCATGGCTGTGAAAAGAAACCCCTTGTAGTAGCCAAGAAGAGAACTTGCCTGTTCAGTTTGAGGGTTTCCTTTTTTAGCTTGTACTTTTTGAGGAAAGGCCAGCCACTCTTTGGGCATCTTCTTTCCCCTTGTCTTGACTGACCCGTGTTCTTTTCTCTCTTCAGGGACCACCTCTCTGCATCACCTCATTTTATGCTTTCCCCTCGGCGGCGCTACCCCATCCAGCAGGCACAGTACGCCTCTCTGGGGACCCTGCCCTCAATCTGCTGGGATGGATATCGGCGTAAAAACAGGCTGTCTGTCCACAACTCCAGCCTGGCTCGGAGCCCTGTGACGGTGAAGATTGCTCGACCAGACAGCAGCCTCTGCCGTTCCCCACTGTAAGTCTCTGGCTAGGATCTGTCCCAAGCCAAGCAATTCCTTCATGGGTTTATTTTTTATTTTTTAATAATCAAAAGATTAACAAAAGCAACAAACAGTAAGCATAACAAAATGCAACAAGACAAAACAAAAAACCCAAGCACTTTAAAAAAAACAGACTAAAACACAATTCCAATAAATGTTTAAAATGACTGGGTAGAGCTAGGAGAAATTGGGAAGATCCCTTCTGGTGGATTTTGATTTTGTAAAATTGGGGTGTATACCCAGCCTAAATCTCACTTGGCCCTGTTGCCTCATTAGGCCAGTCCTGATTGGTTGGTGTGAGCGGCCAAGCCTCTCTTCCTCCTCTTCAGCTGATGGCCCTAGAATGACTTCTTAATCAGCATCAGCTTGCTGCCCTAGAAGAGCTTTGTGAGGTCATGAGCCAGCCCTCAGGCTGATGTCGAGAGAGACTCCTTGCAGCCATAACTCTTGCCAACAAGATCTCACTGGATTCAGGCGGGTGGGGACACCTTGCCTCCTGAGGGAGAGCATATTGTTGGGATGCGGGAGAGCGCCGATTCCTTATGACTACTGTTTCTTCCTATTAACAGGTTGGAGCAGCTGGCTTCCCCCGTGGCTTTCTCTGCAACGCCCAACAGTACCCTGGACCCGTGCGCCAAAGAGACGGTCTTGAGCGCTCTCAGGGAGAGCCGAAAGAGGGCCGTGGAGGAGGAGGAGGAGGGAGAGGAGGACCAGAATGTCCCAGGTGGCCAGGAGAGCAAGAGGAGGTAAAAGCCAGCAGTGGCCTGTCTGGTTGCCAGCAGCATCCATTAGGGCACAAAGGGGCTGAGATCCTGGGACTGAAGATGTCTGCCTCAGAACCACTGGTGCTTAATCACTGAGAAAAGGCAGAAACAACCCAAGTCGTACCTTGCCCCTATCAAGGCTGGAGTGGGTTCTTGGTGACATAGTGAGCCTCAGGTTCCTACATGTTGTTGGAACTCTCTATATCCCCAAAGTCTCTTAAGTGAGTGAACTACACAGTTGTTTAAGGGACCTGTGCACAAGTGCTTGAGTATTCAGGTGCTTGCAGGTGCTTTTCCTGCTCCCTGGGCCTCCAACTGGGCTTGTGGTTGCATGGGGGAGACAAATCCCAAGCCCGTATTGCTATGTCATACAGGTTGCACAGCCAGGAAGAGGGGTGTGGCAATCATGATTCTCACTCTACACCCACACATTCTCAGCCTCATGCTCAGTTACGGTTTGGCTTTGCTTTGCTTCCAAACTGGACCATGGCATTGTTGCAATGTGGCTTTGTGGGGGTGAGGGTGAGAGGCTGCTGAGATGGACTTCAGTTTCAATTAGCTGAAAAATCTAAAAGAGCAAGACCCCTCTCTCAAAACCATTTGACTAATTTCTGAATAGCCCCCTTCAAAAAATGAATGAAATGGTAAACCACCAGCCCCTTGCATCACCTGCTAAGTTGCACCAAGATTTAAACTGGGGTCTTCCAAGCTTGTTGGCATCTGCCACTATGCCATCCCTTGCCTTGCACAGGCTGAGAACTGAGTTGGCCTTGCTGAGTATGGTAATGAGCTGGATCCATGCTTGTGACAGCTACGCTCTTACATTTTCTGAAGACCTTGTTTTCCCTTTTCTCTCCCCCCTTCCAGGCGCCATGATAGCAGTGGGAGTGGACAGTCTGCCTTTGAGCCCTTGGTGGCCAACGGCGCCCCAGCATCTTTGGTCCCCAAGTAAGTACTGAGAGTTATGCCTGGAAAAAGGCTTCCTCCTAATGGTATTGACAAATAATGGTGGAGTGTAGGGGAGCAGTACTCGTTACACCAATCAAATTCAGAGGCCTGACCTCTATCCTCTCCCCTCCCCTCGCCTGCATTGAAGTATTTTTAAAAAGAGAGAAACCACAATTGGATCTGCTTCATCATGTGTCCTTTGGCGCTGAAATGCTGCTGTGCACATGGTTGTGCTAGGAGAGGCAGATTGAGGCCATTGTTCATATGCGTGGAGAGAAGTTTGAGGTTTGGCAAATCTCTCCATGCTCTCCTGGATATGAATTGTGGGGTGATTTCTGTAAAAGGCCATCTTCCCAGCAAGGCTTTGACAGAAGGCGAGCCCTGTCGAAGGTGGCTCACTGTGCTACTGTCATCTCTGCCTCTTGCCCCTAGGCCTGGCTCCCTGAAGCGCTGTCTCCTCCTGTCCCACTGCCTGGAAGAAGGCTCCTCCAAGAGGTCGCGTACCTCCTCCCTCAGCTCCATCAACAGCCTGCCTGTAGGGGGGATCCCTAGCTCCATCCGCAATGCCATCGCCAGCTCCTACAGTTCCACCCGGGGCCTCTCACAGGTACGTGCCAGTCCCTTGGCTTCTTTTCCCCATGGTCAGGGAGGCTGGAGATATTTAGCATCACAAGTCATGATATATCAACTGAGCGGCAATCCCTTTGTGTAAATTAATAAGAAAATCAGTAGTTCTAAATTCTGTGTTACATTAGTTGTTTTTCAATGGTCTTCATCATAAATGTTTAAACTGTTTTTCTCATATTTAAAAAAAAACAAAAGTTTATACCTGAGAAGTCAAGCTTAGCCCCCCCCCCCTTTACTGTTAGAGATTATACATTTTCAACTGGTATAATTCATGGCATGTTGACTGGAACTGATGAGTCATAGTCCAAAACATTTGGAGCCCAGTTTGCAGAAGGCTGCCCTAGTTCTAGATAAAATTGAACATGGGGATGGCAAAGCCACACTGGACAATTGAGATGCCCCTGAGAGTTCCTACTTGTAGAAGGGCCAGCTGACAGCATATAGCTTTAGTTAATCTTTGAAAGTTATCCCTGAAATGAAATGCCTTTAGGACATGGAACATGAAAGGCCTTTCAGAGTTCCAAAAATATTTTCATCTCCTAGGAACATTGTTGCTCCGTGTCCTGACTTCTTGCATGATCGTACTTCATCTTATTTTATATTCTAATTCTCTGGGTTGGCCTGTTGGCCCTTCACCCAGCTACCTGGCGGACATGAAGCCAGTCTGGGTTTGGTCAGTGCTTGAATTGGAAGCCCCCATGAAAGCACTTTCATCTTGAATTATATGCGAGAACAGCAGGGTGTGAACGTGCTTACAAAGTGTGTTACTTCATCTGTTGGTAAATATAGAAGGCAAGATTTAGTAATTGCATTACTCTGATCTTGCTGTGACTTTTGCCGTGTTCCAGGATTTTGTTCATTTTATATCTGTTAAGACAGGGGGCATCTGTGGTGCCCTCCAGATGCTGTTAGACTCTAGCAGCCCATCCAGGCAGGACGACGAATGGTCAGGGTGATGGGGTTCCAGTCAGCAATGCCTCGAATGCTGCCATAGGTTCTCCATTCTTGGATTAAATCATCTGGCTGGAGCTGATGGGCACTGTAGCCCAGCAACATCCGAAGGGCCTCAGGTTGGCTGAGGCTGTGCTAAGTGGTTTCACTAGAGCTCCAGCTAAGAGATGTGTGATGCTGCCATCTTACTCTGCCTCTGCTGTCCTCTTTCCTTCCCTCCAGGTATGGAAGAGGAGCGGCCCAAGCACCTCTCCTCTCTCCAGCCCAGCATCCTCCCGTTCTCAGACACCTGAGAGGCCGAACAAAAAAGCAAGATACCCCAATGCCAGCCTCACGTGAGTGCATCTTCTCCCTGCCTGCTTGTGGCAGTGTGGGGCCAAGGCCGGGAAGGGCCAGGAGGCCGGCCGGGGGGGTGTTCAAGGACTCCCCCCTTCCCCATGGTTCCCATCCGGAGCAACACCTCCCTTCCCTTTCACGTTGCCACAGTTTTCCTCTGTTGATGCGCACTCTGGAAAAGAGTGCTGTTTCTGAGTGAAAGCATTAGAGGTCTTGTACAAGACCAACTTTGCCTTTGAATAGGTAGAAGGATTCTGTGAAATGGGAAAGCTGACTCCTTAATGTGGGTGTTTTCGGACAGCACAAGGTACATTTTATAGCAAGGGTCCTCCAAGGCATCCGCTTCCTTAGCTGCACCCCTTCACCTGCCAGAGTATTGAGAGCAATGAGTCCTCAAGAGTCAGGTCTCACTGGCTTTCTCCTTTTGCTCCAGGGATGATGAGTCTCACCAGTCTATCAACTCCACACCTGTGAGGACAGACAAGGAGGCGCCAGCAGAGAAGAATGAGTGTGAGTAGGCAGGTGGAGGGGGGCAGGGATGCTTTGCTAATAAAAAGGTGGACATACCTGGAGCAGGAACCAGAATTGATGTGGCATTGATTCTGTTGTGATCTTAAAGGAAAAAACGAACAAATGCAAAACTCTTGGTGGGTGGAGCAGGCGAGTGGGCAGAATGTTTATCTCAATACAGGCTAGTTGGGAAGACTTTAGAATGGCCGGAGGCAGGGGATGTATCTTAACGTGTAGCAATCCAGATCTCCCTGGAGCTTCCACTATCCCTGGCCTTCAGCCACACTGGCTGTCAGGAGTGAGGGGAGTTGACAGCAGCATTTGGAGGGCTGGATGCTACACGTCTCAGCAACCCCATTTTAGAAGGTTTTTCCTCTCACTTCCCATGTTCACATTATGTCCACCTGGGATTTATTAGAAGCTTAAAGTGACAGTATTTAGAAACAGGCCACCAGTGCTGCAGAATCCCAAGCCTCCTTTGGCTGGGCAGGGCCTCATGCATAAAACCGCAGGCTTAACAACTCTGGCCTCTTCTTCTTGCAGCAGCAGAGATGCCCCTGCGGAGCAGGCACAGCTCACCAGTGTCGCCACCTTCATCAGGCAGCACTGGCAAGCGCAAGCGGAAGATCCAGTTGCTCTCCACTCGGCGGGAAGATAATTTCACCATGGTACGCTCCTTCTGTTCCTTTTTCTGGACTTAGTTGGCCTTGAGGACAAGCTTGGAGTGAGAGAGAATGAGTGCCAAGCTCTTGACTCGCTGCCTTTTGCCTTGACTGAGTCAAAGGTTGCTGACCGCTTTGACTGCCCCTGGTGTAAACAAGGCTGAGCCAGGTAGACTGTCTTGGTGTCAGGCTGCTGCCTCTGCTGCCCCTTGGAGGGCTTTCCCTCCTTCCTCTGGGGGCCCACTGGACTGCCATGCTCACCTGAAACAAGCAATGTCCCTCCTCTTCTCTCCACAGCCTCTTCCGCCTCAGCTGGGCTATTCTGTCACTTCTGCTGACCTGGATGCAGAAAAGAAGGCTGCTCTGCAGTGGTTCAACAGAGTCCTGGAGGACAAGACTGGTAGGAGCACCCTCTCCCCTCTGTGTATGAACTGCCTCAAGTTTAGGGAGGGGAGGGCATTGGAATAAGGGGCTTGCAGAGTAAAATAAAACAGAAAACGGGGAATTTTGGATCTCCTCAAGAAGGTCCCTTTAGTGGCTCTCAGGAATAGCAGGTCTATCAGATGGCTTTGTACATTTGGTTGCCTCCTTGGTTGTTGTGTTTGGGTGCCCCTGGGTTTATTCTGCATTTATATCCTGCTTAATACATTTTTTTAAAGCCCTAAGCACTCTGCTCCTTACATGCTGGTCCTCCCCAACAGATTCCACTCCCAGACTCTCAGCGCCGATGACCTCACCACCCAGCACCCTGTCTTTCGGGACAATACCTAACAAGTCCACTGCTGTGTCGCTGTCTGTCACAGCTGCCAGCACCAACCCCCTCCTGGAGAGCCTGAAGAAGATGCAAGATGGGCAGAGCTCCTCAGGGCTAACTGGTGAGTGGTTTGGGGAGGCCTTGGGGGAAGACAGTAGCTTGGCTATGATGTGATTGAGGGTACAGCTCTTCCCAATGGCGTTCTGCCTTCCTGCTGCAGAAACCTAGCCATGCTGGTTTGGAAAGGGGTGTGGGAGGGAGATTCCAGAGGGGTTTTTATCTGGTGGAGGGCACCTGATGACCCTGGGGGCTAAAGGATCTGAGTTACTTAGTTTCTTTAAGGCATCATACCATTAAAAGCTGATCAATTGCAGTTTTTCAAGGGGGCACAAAAAATAGCTTGGGTGACACTTCCTTTCAAGGAGTCGGAATTTCCTACCTTGGGAGCTTCTCTAATTTGGAGTGCCTACTTGCAGGAGAACCTCTTCCAGGGTTGCCAGCCTGATGTTGATTTCTACCACCTCCCCCAGCCAACCACAGCCAGTCACTAGGCGCTGCCTTGGCTGCCTCTGCTCTACCTCTGTGTGCTCTGTAAGGCATGTTTCCCTTTCTGGGACTGCAGCTCCTATCAGCCGCAGCCAGCGGTGCTGTATGATGTTGGGACTGGAGGGAGCTGAGCAGTATTAGCCCACAGCTGGTGGGAGTTTCCGTTGCGGGTAGCCGTTCTTAAGGTGGTCTGTGGAATCCCCGCTCCTGAGTGCGATAGACTTGCTTGTAGCTTCATGAAGAGTCTTCCTTGAGGAATGTCCAGTCTTGTTAAGATCAGGGTGACCTTAAGTCTCAGGTCAAAACTAGCTGGTTACTCTAAGCCACTTTCCAGGGATTAATGGACAAAGTTAACTACATCAGAGGAGGTGGGGGGAGAGAGGTTGACACAGTATTCTGGAATTCCTGACAAGTTTCTTGAGGGCACAGACTCCCCCCCCCCCCCCACAATTTGCTTCTTTGCCGTGTGCAGATGTTAGTTTCTGTCAAGACAGATGAGTTAAGTCTCAGCCCTCTTCAACCTCCCTGTATGTAATCACAGCTGGGGTGGCTGAAGGAGAATATACAAGTTGCAGGATTTCTCATTTGACATTGCATCTTAAAGGCAAGCTGAAGACTGATATCTGATGAAGGAGGAGGCGGGGGGGCATTGAGAGAATATAGTGGTTGTCTGATGCAAAACAGAGAACTGTTGTTGATGAGCTTTCCCTGTTGAGCAGCATTTCCTCTCTGATATAGTGACAATGCTCTTCCTCCCCTGCTATTCCAGGTCCTGGCTCTGCTGCAGAGACCCCTCCACTGTCAGCCGCTTCTCCTTCCCTGGATTTGGGATCTTCCATGCCCATGAGCTCCCCTGAGGTGACCAAGGCCCCACTGTTGTCACTCGGTGTCCCAGCGCCCCTGGCTACTACAGCACTGTCTTCTTCCTCCAGTGCTGCCCAGCCTGCCAGCAGCACCTGCAGCCCAATGGCTGCCTCCTCTTCTGAGCTGGGCCAGACTCCAGCACGGCCTGCCTCTGCCCCGAAGCCCAGCACCCTCTTTGGGATTCTTACTAGCCCTCCTACAGCCCCTGTGTCAACAACAACAACAACTGCCTCTCCTGCACCTGAGGCAGCACCCATGTTCAAGCCTGTCTTTGGCAGCCTGGTGAAGAGCGAGGGGCTGGGTTTCTCCATGAGTAGCACCACCACGACTGGGCCTGCCCCAGCTACTGGGACTCTGCCCTCCTCCTTGGCTGCTCCTGCTGTCACTTCCAGCAGCACTTTCAAGCCCGTATTTGGGGCTCCGCCCCCACCAGCCACCTCAGCTCTTCCTGCAACAGTGGCAGCTGCCTCGCCGTTCACCTTCCAGCCGGCGCCCGTGCCCACCCTGCCCGCCAGCAGCTCCACCACCACAGCTACGCCTGGGTTCCCCATTCCCCTGGAGGCCACTGTGACCACCACTGCAGCAGCTCTGCTCTCCACCACAGCCAACTCCACAGCTGTCTCCTCAAGCAAGGCAGTCTTTGGCTTTGGGCCCACCATGCCGGCCTCCACAGCTGCACCTAGCAGCACCTCTGCCACCGCACCAGCATCATCCCAGCATCCCTCGCTCTTTGGGGCCCCATCCACTAGCGGCACTGCTCCCCTTTTCCAATTTGGCAAGCAGGTTGCCCCTACAGGTCCCACTCTCAGCCCCTTGGTGAGCTCTGCCTTCAGCCAGGCACCCTCCTGCAACACAGAGGCAGCTCCCAGCACCACCACCACCACGGCAGGCTTCAGCCTCTTCGGCAACAGCAGCGCCACAACGGCCCCTTCGGCCACAACACAGCCTCCCCTGATGTTTGGGTCCGGCACCTCTGCATTCACAGGGGGCTTTGGCACGGCTTCCAAGCCACCGCCTCCGTACCCAACGGACACCAGCCAGCTGGCTTTGGACACAACAGTTGCCGAGAGTCAGCAGGCAGCCACCAAGCCATCTGCAGGGCCTGTGAGCTTTGAATCTCATTTCAACTTCTCCCAGCCAGCGGCCCAACCAGCTTTTGGCAGCCCCTCACAGACACCCTTCAGTGGGACTGGGGCCCTACCATCCTTTGGTGCAAAAAGCACCACCCAGCCAGCATTTGGAGCCACCACCTCTGTCTTCTCCTTTGGGACGGCCACAACCTCCGCCACGTCGGGCTTTGGGTCCAACACTCAGACCACGAGCAGCAACAGCAGTGCAGGAGGCCCGGTGTTTGGGAGCTCAGCTCCCACTCCCTTCAGCTTTGGGGCAGCCAACCAGGCCCCTGGAGCAGTCAATGCCTTTGGCATGGGTGCAGCTGCTGCTGCTGCTGGCACTGCAGGTCCCGGAGCGGCTCCCGTGAGCTTTAGCTTTGGCAGTGGACAGATTGGGGCAGCAGGGGCAGCGGCAGCGGCTACACCCTTTGGATCTTCTTTGGCACAAAACCCTCTGGGGGCCCAGAGCCAGAGCTCTGGTTTCGCTTTCAACATCCCTGGCACGCAAGAGAGCAAGCCAGCCTTTGGAGGTGAGTCGTTCCCCAACCTGAGATGGACACACATACCTGGGTCCTGGGCAAGGGAGGTGGAGGGCAGGGTGGGTGTGCTGCAGCCATGCCCCTAGCTCCTTTCTCTCCAGGGTTGGCCGCCTTTAAAAAACAGGTTGTAAATACAACTGCGTTTGCCCACTGTCACCATTCTTCACCCTCTTCTCTTTGCAAAGCCTGAGAATTTGAGAGACATTGTCAGGCACAATATGTTAAACGTAGGGGAAGGGAGGAGAGAAACGCTTTCCCTGCCACATGGAGGTTCTGTGTACACACACTCCCCTGGATCCAGGTCTTACATCCATGCTCCTCCCTCCTCCTTATTTCCATCCCTTTTCCTCCACTCCTAGTCTAAGTTTTAGATCTTCCCAAAGCCTGGATTTTGACAGCAGAATAAATCATGCAAAGTCTCTGGGTGTGCACAGATGCCGAGGTTTTTATGCTTTGCTGGACTCGCTCTGCCTTCCTGCTAGGGAGCTTTAGAGCATGAAGCTTCAGTCCTTCATGTCAGTGACAGACTGAGGCATGTTGAGAGAGGAGGGGGACATTTCTCCCTTGGCTGGGAGACAGGCAGGTCCAAACTGACCTGCCTCATTCTGTCCAATTGGCCTTGCATTGTCTTGCAAAGGCAGAGAAGGACTGGCTCTTACTCCCGGTCCCATGCAGTAAAGCGCAGAGACTAGCACCTTGGCTTTGTTTCCCCTTGGATGCATGTCCCTACTCTGGTCGGCCTCTCATTTCACCACCTTTTTGGTCTTCTAGGAGCTCCACCACCCACATTTGGGCAGAGCTCGCCAGCACCAGGAGCGGGCACAGTGGGGGGCAGCACCCTTTCCTTTGGAACATCCATCACCCCCACCTTTGGAAGTGCCGGACCTCCTTTTGGTAAGAGTCTGGGAAGATGAGCAGAGTTTTATGGGACAGGATTTCTGTCTGCTTCCTTGCTCCCATGAACTTGAGGGGGTTGGGTGAATGGTGGGGGGGGCTGTGGGATACCCCAGCATACATTTCCCCCTTATCTATCCGGCCCTGCGTGGCAGAAGGGGCTGTTGCTGTGAGCCCTCTGACCTCGGTCTATGTAGCCGAGACTGATATGGGGGCTTCTTGTTGCTTCTCTGTCTTTCCCTGCAGGACCCCCAGCCCCCACCTTCTCCATCGGGGCAGGATCCAAGACTGGCTCCCGCCAGCGGCTACAAGCCCGGAGGCAGCACACCCGAAAGAAGTAGCCAAGAGAGACTTCCTGGCTGGGCTCCAGCTCCCGGCCAACCTGCTGTCGGGTCTAGACTGGCCTGGGCACAGCACCTGCCCAACGGAGGCTGCTGCTTCTACAGCTCACCCTCAGCAGGACTGACTGGCCTAGGGGCCACGTTGTCTGTGACGTCCGCAGGAAGTTACCCAGAGCAATTTTTACCCCCTCAAACGGGACAGGAGAAACCAAGCCCTTTTTACTTGAACAGTCCATGACTGAGTCTGGATTAAATTTTGTACATATCGGCTACTTTCCCTTTCCCCATGTGAGCAGCCCCCTGTGGATCCCTCTTCCCTCCCATCCACCTTCTTGCCTTACCTCAACCTGCTCCCTTTTCTGGCTGCCAAGGGAGGGCAGTGTGCCGGGAGGAGGCCAGCAGCGGTGTGCCAGTTTCCACTTGGAGCCCCCTCCCCTCTTCCTGGAGACAAGTGGCAGAAGGTTCTCCTGATCCAGGGCAGAGGCTCCCCACACCAAGGGCTTGGGGTCCTTTTCCGATGATGCTGTGGCCCACACCTGGCACTCGCACCACCTTCAGAGCCCCTTTGCAGCTGGCAAAACCACCTTGCCGAGGCTCCATGGTTGCAGTCACTGTGCTGGGGGCCCTTCGCCGAAACACTAATCACTGTTCCTCCGTGGCTGGGACCCCCTCCGCAGTCAGGGAGATGCTGGGGTGGAAGAGGTAGCTCCCCCCTCGCCCCCTTGCTGCTGCTGCTTCACTTGAGCCCCTGCCCTCTTCCATCTCCCTCCCCCCCCCAATCATCCGTCTGTCTGTTCTGCTCACAGAATGTGTTCTTTCTTTCCCTTTCCTTTTTTTTTTCTCAATTGCTCTGTGAATCGAGTTTGGAGGAAGAATTTAATTGTATGTGTGGCGGCATGTTGGTAATGCCGGACTTGCTGTAAACATTTCTTTTGGGGGGTGGCTGTCTTGTCTCCAAGGGAGACGAACCCCGCCGAATTGGGTGTGGACGTGGCTACGTGTGCCGAGTGGAGCCAAGCACTCGGGAGTTTTCAGACTGGGAGGCTGGCAGTGCTAAGCAGGGGGCGGCTCTGTGTGCATCATCTGGGAGGAGGAGAGGGAGGTGAAGCAAGGCCGCCCTCCCTAGCAGGGCTGCACAGCTCCAGTGCCTTTGACTCCCTGCACTGGATTTTGGTGGGAGAGAAGAGGCTCCAAGAGGGTTGCCGTGGCACAACGCTGGCTGCCCTACTACACAGCACTGCTTGCAAGAGGCTCCAGCAAGCAAAAGAGCACCCCCTCCTCTTCTAAGGAGCTCCCTTCATTTTGGTACAGAACACCCCAGCTCCTCTCCCCCCCCCCCCCGCCTCCCTCTTGAAGCGCGAAAGCCCAGTGCCTGCCAGCTTTTTTCATACAGTGGAGACAACGGTGTGAGAGTGTGTGCGTGAGCCTGCCTAATTCTAAATTTAAGAAAAAAAATATTTAAACATTTTTTAACAAAATGAAACTTTATTTTTGTATTTAAGCTAAATTGCCTTTGAATTCCTTCAAGCTTGGTTCATAGAAGTGTGTGAAAGTGCAAAGCTGTTCATTAGGAAATTAGCTGGGGTGGGGAGCTCTGAGGAGCGGGAGGTGGCCAGGCTGCAACAGTCTCAGGCTGGGAGCCCCTCGCCTGCCTCGCCCCCCCATCCCATTCCATGTTCTTTTATAATGTGGATGTGGCTTTGTCTGTCCTGTAATGCTTGAGAGCTCTTGCACATTTAGAGGGTGCCTGGCATGGGGAGTGAGTGTTTTGTCTGGGCCATTGGAGGGGCAGTAGCCAAAAGCTTCCATCCAGCCCCTGGATGTGGGGTGGGGGGAGGTTTCTAAAAGAACGAGGCTTCCACAGATCACTGCCTTGTGGATAAATGACATTGGCATGCTGGTAGTAAGCAGAGCAGTGCCTTGCTATGGGAATGGTGCTGTCTTTAAGAACTCCCTTTGTATCCCCCCCCCAAAAGAAACCCAATTCTGTGAAAGTGGAGACAACAGGTGCTTCCTGAGCTCGGGCTGCCTCTCTCCCTTTACCTCAGTCACGTCTCTGCCCAGCCAGGTAGCCACCACATCCTGAGCTTGCTAAGGGAAACAGCTTGGGACCCTCCCCGCCACCCCAGGCTGCATCCTTTCCATTGATTGCGTGCAGAGTGCCAGCGTCAACTGTGTGAGTGGGATGACGTCTGTGAGGATGGGGAGAATGATTGACTTTTTTTAAAAAAAGAAAACGTCGCAATGAAGACTTGGATCATTCCTGTTGAGGGTTTTAGCGTGAATGTGCAATTTCTTTTCCTTGCTTATGTTGATTTAAAATAAAAACAAAACTGCTTGAGGTGGAGAGTGTCTTTCTGTTTTAGCGGGAGGTATTTCCCAAAGGCGGCAGCAGCCAACTCACCCCCGGGTTTTCCTGAATGATGGGAGGGAGGCCTGCCCACTTCAGATGGATCTGCATAGCACAAAATTATTTCCTTATTTATACTCCAGCAAAGGCAACACGCATGTCATTCCCAAGCAGGTAATAGGCCACTGACCTTGCTTAGCTTCAGTGAGGTTGGGTCTGTACCTGCAGACTGCATGTTCTGGGCAGACAGAAGTGGCAAAGACTAGCAGTTTCAAGACAGCTCCTTCCCATAGTAGAATTAAACAGTGTGGGGTGGGTGCCTTTTAAGTTACAGCACCCAACACCCCAATAATGGCTAGTCCATCTACCAACATCCTGCCACGATTCACAACACTCTGGAATAAATTGGAGAAGGGGGGAGAATAACACTTCTGTGCAAACTTTTATTCCAGAGCCTGCAAAGTTCTCTGGTGCAGACTTCCTATAGCAGCGTCTGTGTTGTCTTGTGATGGTCTTTACAAGTCAGTCCTACAAGGCTTCTTAAGTCTCTGGTTTCTTCTTCCTCCTCTTTTTCTTAAGAGGAAGGCATGGGTCTGCACCTACTTCACTGACAGTCTGGGAGAACTCTTGTGAGGAGCTAGGGGCACAAAAATGGCAGGTGTTAGCAAAAGTACAAGCAGCCCTCTATCCCCAGCTCCTCTAAGCCTTCCCTCTTCCTGAAGCTCCATGGCTCTGGCTTGCAAGTCCCACCACCTCTAGCCGGGTAAGCAAAAGGCATCACCAAGTTCCAGCCAAGCAGAAGGACTGAGTGGAGTGTGACCTTCGGAGGATCAAAAAGGCCTGGAGGGTATGCCCTGCTTCACACAATTGGAAGAATCAGCATGGCTGATCAAAGCAACCTGCAAAGGCCTGCTTGGCCGCCTTCTGCTAGGCTACATGGACCTATTTTGCATGCTGCTTAAATAGGAGCATGTAATTTAGTATAAAAGCGGGAGAACAGGGAGGGCTGTGTCTGTATGCTAGAATCCTCAAAACTTTGGATTAGTGTTATGTTTCCCCACAAAAAAATTATGTTGCTGTTTTCACTCAATTACACAGTAAATAATGTGTGCGCCCCAGCACCAAATGCATATTTAATTACATTTAACTTGTCATTTCAGTTTTTAAACAAAGGTACCCTCATTTTCCTATGTGATACAGAAAAGATCAGCCCACATAGTGTTTGCAGGAGGGTGTGGGGAAGCTCCAGGTAGCTTTGGAGGTTTGAAGCCAGAAATCCCATTGCGGCCCCTCTTGTGCCTGGATCATGCCCCTCCAGTCCTTTCTCCAGCATAGTAGAAAGGGTAGCAAGTGCCCCACTCACCTGGGCCCGGAGGCTCCCGCCGGCTGCCTCTCCAAGACCGCCACGAAGAAGCCGTTTGTCAGTGTTTCCTTTGGGGAAGCCCTCAGGAAGCACTTTGCCTTGGCGCAAGTGGCCAAGCCCCGCTGGGACCAGGAAGGCAGGACTTCCGCGAGCCTGCAAGAAGGGGAAAGGCAAGACTGAGTGGCAAGCTCCCTTGTAGCCTCCCTCTGGCAGCGGAATGGAAGCAGCAGATAACACCCCACCCACTTTCAGTCTTGGGGAGGCACCTGTCCTTAACTTCGTAACAAATACAGGAGGTTGTACCGGGCTTGGCTGCGTCCGGAGAGGACAGTGATGCAGCAGGAGTCACCAAATCATTCAGGATGGAAGAAGTACATGTTCCTGAGGCAGGAGGCTAAACTCTATCCTGGGTTTTGATGCTCGAGGTGTGTGTTTTTAGGACACACCTTATTTTTATGGCAAGTTTTGTTTTTAATATAGGCAGCAACCATTTTAGGCGCATACAATATGTGCACGACCAGAAGTGACCCAAAAACATCACAAAAGGGGGTGATTGCTGGCTTTCTCAATGGTGTTTCAAATATACACAATTTCGCTTAAACATGCAGTGCCTTGGAATGAACCCCCACGTAAATGGGGAGTTGCCTGTATAGTATTTTAATGCTATAACCTGTGAAGGGGGTATGATTGATTAACTAACTAACTGGTGGTCCTTCCGGCCTCCTCTCCTTTATTGACCTTGCATCCTTATTCCTATGTCTGAATGTATTAGGTAAAGCCCTCCAGGACGGTGGCATAAGGCTGAACCGCCTTGGCCCCCAAGCCAGCTCTGTCAAACCTGCCTGTGTTTTGAGCCCTGCAGCTACCATTACCCTCTGACCGACCCCCTCCTCTCCGGTACCTGAACTCCTTTCCCCATTGCTTCAGCACATCCAGCACCACATCTTCATTCTCCTCCTGGTGCACAGAGCAGGTGGAGTAGACCAGGCGCTGGAGAGCAGGGAACTTCAGCGCATGAGCCAGCATCTTCCGCTGGAACCTGGACAGCGCCTGCAGGCGCTCGGGGAGGTTGGCATTCTCTTCCTCAACTGGCACCCGGCTGACCATTCCTGGGAACAAAGGTACATGAGACGGACCCAGCCTTCCCTAACCTGGTGCTATAGGCTACAACTGCTCCAAGGCTGCAGGGTTGGGCTCCGCAGGTTAGGTTGGTGGTAGATGGAGCTCAGCTTCCAGGCTGGGATCTGCCTGGCAGCAACTGGCCCCAGTCCTGAGCATACCTAATGGGCAGGCCCTGCCCTAAAATAGGCAGCCTTTGCTATAGGGTTGGGCTGGAGCTCACAGTGCAGAAAACGTAAGAGTCCAGAGATTATTCGGCCCACCAGAGTCTCCATGATGGAAGTTTCCATAGGAAGCCTTTGGTATAAATTCATAAAGTGAACCCTGGTCAACTCCAACAGGTTTCACAAACTCTGGAGAGACCATCACTCACCCCATCAGGAAGAGGAAGGGCCAAAAGGTATCCTTAGCAAGACTAAAAAATAAATAAATAAAAGCAAATGCACCTGGCTTCCTGGCTTAAGAGGGCAGCAGATGATTGCCTGGGGCTCAGAGGCCACCTCTGTGGTACCAAGACTGAGTAGCCAAGCACTTAGGACCACCCCAGAGCAGTTACTGCCTCACTGATCTCTCAGCACGCAAAACCCTGACACCCCAGGGTACATTTGCTTGCAGTTGTGCAAGACCAAAGCTGGAGTTCCACAGGATGGGAATATCTGCTCCCCAAGACCCTTCCCCTGCTCACCTGAGCCGCTGCACGAGGGATCCAGGAGGATGTATCTCACAGAGCTGTACTTGGGATCAGCAGGGTCTGTGGCTAAGAAGTCTTGGTGTGCCAGCTGGTAGCAGGTGGCCCCCGCCCTCACCAGCATGGTGCTCATTGTGGCCAGGCGCTTGGCATCCAGGTCAAAGGCAAAGATCTGCCTGTGCATTGAGAGTATGAAAAGCGCCGTGAGTGTTCACAGTCAGAAAGTCAGAAAGAGAGAGAAACCCAGAAGAAACACAGCAAGCATGTCAGGGAGGTCAGAGTCCTCTTCCAGAGAATTTGACACTCCTCACCCCCACCCTGCAAACCCCAGCCCAGTCTCCCTCTCCCATTGACTGAGCTTAGCCAATCATAACTCTCACTATGGCCAGCAGGACCCACACCTGTCAAACTGAATGAAGCAGGGCCTAGTCTCTCTCCTACTCCTGGTCCTCTAAGTGGCACAATTGGCCATAAAGGGCAAGGCAGGCCCTGGGAGCTAGAAGGTTGGTGGGGAGAGGAGAGACAAGCACACAGGACTTATTGCCTCTCCCGAAACTCACTAAGGTCTAAGCCTAGAGTGAGATGGGGCAGTGTAGCCTTAGGGCTACAGGGTGCATCTCTCCCCACAAGTGCCAATTGCCTCAGCTGGGTCCCCAGATATCCCTCTTTCCACTGAGGACCTACTTGGCTTCCCTGTACTTACCCCTTGTTCTTCAGGATAGCAGCAAGCTGACTGGTTTTGTTGCCGGGGGCAGCACAAGCATCGATGATGTGGGACCCCGGCAGGGGGTTCAAGAGGAAAGCAGGCAGGCAGCTGGCCTATAAGAGGAGCCAAGTCAAAGCGGAACTTGAGACCTGCCTCTTCCAAACACTCCCTGGCCTCAGCAGGGGGTTCTCAGCACCCCACAAGCACATGTTAACCCTGGCAGCCTATTCCCACCCACACCTAGGGAGACAAGCAGGCAGACCAAACAGCACCCAAAAGCTGGTGTCTCCTTTGTAGACAAAAGCCAGTAAGGGTACATTTGTCTCAAAGACGAGCATTCGCTGCATTGCATTCACCAGATTTCAGAAGCCCCACTAATGTGGTGAAAACAGAGTCAGCAACCAACATTTTTGTGATCTGATTTGGTATAAGGCAGAGTCCAATGTCCATGGAAACACAAGTCCTGAAGCAACCCCCAAGCCACAGTTAGAAGAAAGCAGAAGTCTGTTTCAGGAACCCAGCACTTCCAGGGGCAACAGGAGGTTGCTGGGGCAAAAATGACCCTCCCCCACTTTCCTGTGCCACAGCTGGAGAACGCCACCCTTACCTTGTCCTGAAGTATTATGTGCCCAGCTGCATACAGCTGGTTCTCATGGAGGTCCGTCTGTGGAGCAAAGATGAGCAGCTCTGGAAGGTGGGGATCCAGCAGGAATTTCTTCCCGGACAAGGAGCTCACATCCTCTAGGCTGAAGGGAAATACAATGGGATGTGGAGTTAAGTTTCATTCCACGTCCCCAACACCCACACAGCCCAGAGCCAGCTAGCTGTGCCCTCCCAAGGCAGGCAATCCATGCCAGAGAGAATCTGCCCACTAATGGAAAAAGCTCTTCCTCCTCCTCCAATTGGAGGGCTTTCAACTATCTGGAAGAGATCTGAGTAGGAACAGCAAACAAATCTAGCCACAGTTTTGAGCCCATTGCTGGCTAGCAGGCGGACACCCTGAAAGTACCAGCCTCTCCCAAGATCACGCAGGGTCTGAGCAGGAAGGAAGGAATATCAAGCTCACCTGGCTGCTTTACCCAGGTAAGAGTAGCCCTGGCGCTTGAAGTAGTCAACAACGTCACTCACACACGTCTTTAAAGTGTTCACTCGGACGTATCGCGGCACTCGAGGGGCTGGAAACAAACAAGGAACTTGGGTTGGATTGAAGTTAAGTGGTTTTTAGCAGTAATGTCATAAAGGAATGTGTAAAAATGGATTGTTAACAGGTGATAATCTAAAGTTATAATATATTAAGATTAAAGATTAGGATAAAAACAAAGAGGGAAAGGATTTGCCGAACCAACTAATTGAACTGGAATACAAAAAAGGTAGGTGTGAGGAGGTCTGGGGAACAAGCAAATGAAAGATAAGATACGGAAAGATTGAATTGTTTTTAACTGTTTTTACTTTGTATTTTCTCTTCTTCTTTTTTCTTTTTGTAACATTTTGAAAACTTTAATAAATATCTTTTAAAAAAAACAAACAAACAAGGAACTTGGGATACTGAGTTCTCAAACTGAGATGCTGGTCTTCCTTCATCATCAACCATGAAGACTCCCACCCCCTTCCGCCCCTGTAGCTGGTCTTGAGGTGTAGAGACAGCAGTGAGTCTGCAGTCTAAAAATTCTCCTATGTAGATAAAACTTGATAGACCAGGAGCCTCATCTTGCACCACCAGGATATGCACTTATCCAGGCTGTAGAGCTGCTCACTCTCAACGCCTGCTTCCCTGTCTCTCTGCCCCACTTCAAAGCACCTTTCCCTGGGAGTCAGCCCAAGTCAGAGCCTGTGCATTTTCTCCCAAGAACAGCATTATGTTTGGGGAGATTCTGGAGAATATGCATTTTGGCAGCCATGAAATATTAAGATAGGTTCTTCCAGTGCAGTAGGCTAGATAGTGGCAATGCACCTCACGTCCAGCCACCTACCTTGGCCAGCCCCTCCTGCCGCCATCGGTGGCAGCAGATCTTCATTGCGGCTCACTTTCTTCTGGACTTTCAAGCGGGCAAGTTCGGCCTGCAGACGGGCACGATGCTTCAGGACCAGGACCTTGCCATGCCCGCCACCACGCAGGCCCTTGCCAAAGAGCAAGTCATACACCAACACCTGAAAAGGAAGGAGAGGGGCACCAGTGGGCGACAGCACGGGGTACTTGTTCTGGGCATGGGGGAGCCCAGGGGCTGGGGCTGCAACCGCCCCTCATGCTCACCTTCGCCAGGTGCGGCTGCAGCTTCTTCTCAGCACGGAGCAAGCCAGCAGCCTCCAGTATAGAGTCCAGCACAGGAGAATAGCGAAGGGTCTCCGAAACGAGGGCACAGAGCAGCCGGGGGTTCTAGAAGAGGAGCAGGGATCATTGTCGCTAATGGAGCAAAGACTATCAGTGTTTTACAGCTAAGTGGGCACTTTACTCCAATCTCCCCCCTGCTGTTGCTTCCAAGGTGCTTTGGACTACACCTCCCATCAGCCCCATGGCCATCCTTAGTCCCTGCTGGCTGGTACTGATGGGAAACACAGTCCAAAACACTTGAAAGGTGCCAACTTGGGGGGGGGCTGCTTTATTTGCTGCTATGAACACTTTGAGCACTTGATTTAGGTAACAAGCACTAACAGGGAATTCTATTTTTAAGTTTGGAAAGACACCCCCCCCTGCACACACCTGAAATAATAATTTGATGGACAGCTGGGCTCCACACTTTACCCCAGGGAACCCATGGCCTTCTGTATGTTGTTGGACTATAGCTCCTATCATCCCTTGCCACTGGATGCACAGGTTGATGGGAATTGGAGTCCAGCAACATCTGGAAGGCCTCAGGTGCCCCCCCCCCTTAACAGCTTAGCACAGCTTCGGCTTCAGCAGATCCCTCTCTTTTTCTATCATCTCTCTTGGCTATGAGTTCAAACTATAAAATCCCTGCAGCTCAGCTTTTTCTTATTTTATTGCTTTAATTCAAGGTGCCATTTGCCTTTTTTTAAAGCTTGCTGCTCTTTATCTGTTCAACTCACTTGAGCATTTAAAAAGACTGCCAGAAAAACCCTGGAGAGTCACTGCTGCCAGTGTAGACTAGAAAATACTGTGTTAGGTGCATCAATGAACACCTGGATAGCTGAGCTAATGGAGCATAGGATTCTTAATCTCAGGGTTGTGGGACTCTTATGGTCCCTTCTAACTCCAGGAATAGCCTGGCTTGATATAACAAAGTGGCTTTATATCCTCCTATAAAATACACCTGTTGGACCAGATCAAAGTTGGTCCATTCCCCTGCCTCATCAGGCTGCTTCCCCACAGTGGCCAATCTGATGCAGGGCCTGAGGGTGACGCCCCATTCTCTGACGTCATCCACTCGCTATTGACATCCCAAGATAGACAGCCCCCGCAGGTGGCGATTCCATTTGTACCATCGCAGTCGGCGGCAGCCTCCGACTCTGCCATAAATCTGCCTGACCCCGTTTTGTAGAGGCCCCTCCTTTCGCCAAGCTTGCCACTCCAATTTATGCAAATACATGCAAACACATGCAAATATTTGTTTCTACTCGCCTGGAATCGGCTCCCGTAGACCAGGGTCTTGAGGGCACCCTCCCGGCGCTCCAGTCCGGCCAGGACCGAGGCAGCCGCGCTGTACAAGCCGGGCCCCACGGCGGAGCCACTCTTCCGCCCGTGTTCCCGCATGGCGCCAAGCTCTGAACGCGCATGCGCCGGAAAAGGGAGCCGCGCATGCTCGCGGGTGGGTTAGCGGAGATCTCGTAGAGCTGCGAATGTTAGACGTTCGTTGCTCGACGAGTTTCCGGGTTCGGCGTGGCATTCTTCACAGCCGCCAGTGCTTCCCAAAAAAATCATCGGAGAGAAATCAAAGGCTTCAGCAGCACGCCGGCTTCAAGCTCCACATCCCAATGCAGAACGATACGCAGTGTAACGCAATGGCACGTGTCTTGAAATTATACTTGGAATAACGGGGCTCCATTGAGTTCAGTGGCTCTTACTCCCAGGGAAGTATGTGTAGGGCTGCAGCCTGAAAAGACTTGTACTGTATACCGCTTTCAGCCTCAAAAGGCTCAATAAGTGGCTCAATTATATAATCAGATTTCTTATCTGTGCCCCCGCCTTTACCATCAGGCCGCACATAGTTATAAGACAGAACCATAAAGCAAGAAAAGTGCAAAAACGATTATAAACAGTTCTTTTCTACATAGGTAGAACAATTGAGAACAATTCTGTGTATAAAAACTATTCCAACGGTGACAAAAAAAAAGTCTCAAATAAAACCAGGCACAGGACTTGAAATTCCCTGCTGACTTCCTAGGGAAGCAGGATAATCCAGGCAAAGTTGCAGCAGGCTGCCCCTCCCAAACAAGATTTTGGGGTTGAGCAACTGGAAGTCCCCCAGGCCCCTGCAGGAAGGAACTTGTCCCTTGGTGGGAATTGCTGACAGGGAGCAGCTCTCCTTAAGGTCCTCTGACCCCACTGCACACACATCTGTCAAAGGCAGAGCCGGTCCTGGCACAAGGCCTCCTTTCTAAGGGTCAGCACAACCAGGACCCTCAGCAGATAGCTGAGATGAAACTCTTTTTGAGGCAAGTTTCACCTTACCCAGGAGAGACAGAGACAGAGACCTAGCTAGCTCCCACCAAACAGGGACCAGCCTAACACCTCTTGCTCCCCCTCCCATTACTCTCTCATTTTCTTTTTGCAGTTTTGGTGGCCATCAAGGAAACTTGGGGTTCACTGAACCCCGAGAGGTCAGCAAGGCTGCTTTTGTACAACTTTATTTCTCTTCTCAGGAACATCAGCATTGGAGACTTCAAGTCTACCCTGCAACAATAAGGCTGGAAAAAAGTAATGTCTGAGCCAGAAGTCTTATCTGTTGCCAGTTAGTCGGTAAGCGTAGAGAAGTCTTTGGCGCCTGATGGACAAATAAATGAGTGCCAGGCGTGGCCAAGCCAGGGTGTGTGGGGAGGAGAACAAATGTTTTGCAAGGTGAACGTTCAAGGTAAATGTGCAGACGCATGAATGGGTGGATGTGCTGCTGACCTCTGATTTTTCACAGTAAGTTGTGTGGCTCAGAGTTCCCGCTTGGGGGACACATGGATTGATTTGAGAGGGTAGAAGTAGTTGACTATTTGCGGACAGGAGCATTTCCCCAAAAGGAAGGGTCTCTGAATCCCAAGCCTTGGCGTTTTCTAAGCCCTATGATTACGGGTGAAGGGCAGGTGAGCAAGGAAGGCGGAAAGCAAAAGGCAACTGAGCTGTGGAAGGTAAGGATACTCTTCTTGGTCAACACAGGTTGGCAGCAATGACTTGCCAGGGCTTCAGATGGGGCTGCTCCCTGTCCTACCTGGAGATGCCAATGGGGATTGAACCAGGGACAGGTACTCTGCCACTGAGCAAAGGTCAGATGGGAGTCATCAGAGACCAACCAACTCTGGAGGGCCACCACGGGTTCACCATCTCTGCACTTAAGGGGGTTACAGTTCCGCTGTCACTCTTGCTTCCTCAACATCTTTTAACTGTCCCTCTTCCACCACTGAAGAAAACACACACTATTCCCCTCTCAGCTCTGTAATGCCGTTCCCAAGCAAATTTGTTGCATCTCCTTAAAAGAGCCAGAGAGCCCTGTAGGCATTGCTGCCTGAAGGCTGGTGCCCCTGGGACTGTAGAGCACTTCTGATGTCTTCGAGCAAAGGAGCCAGGTGTTGATCTCCTGGTAAGTATGGAATGACAGTTACCTGGATGCTGACCTTCCTCCCTCCCTTCCTGTTTTCATGACTCAGGAGCAAATTCATTTCCCCCAGTCCCAGCCTTGTTATTTTGCTTTGCGTGTGCTCAGGGGCACTCTTACTTCTCCCTAAGATTGCATCGCTTCTTTACTTGTCATCTTATCGGTTCTTGTTTGTTGCAGGAGGTCTGTTAATCAGGAGGAACAAGAATTGCTCTCATTTCCCCTTGCCCCCACAACTGGAGTTTCCCACGACAGGGTGCTGGGCTCCCAGGACTAGGTTAAGAAAAGAAACTGGTGGGCAAAATGGCCAGGAAGATGAGCATCGACCAGCTGGAAGACCAGCTGCTCTGCCCCATTTGCCTGGAAGTCTTCAAAGAGCCCCTGATGCTCCAGTGTGGGCATTCATACTGCAAGATCTGCGTGGTCGCGCTTTCAGTTGACCTGGAGAGCCAGTTCCTTTGCCCGGTGTGCCGGAAGGCTGTGGACTGCAGCAGTTCCCCACCCAATGTCAACCTGGCTCGTATCATTGAGGCGCTGCATGCTGCAGGCAGCTCAGATCCCAACGAGGAGTCCTGCCCTAACCACCACAACCCCCTCAGCCTCTTCTGTGAGCAAGACCAAGAGGTGATCTGTGGTCTCTGTGGCACCATCGGCACCCATCAGCACCATAAGGTCACCCCCATCTCGACCATCTACAGCCGGATGAAGGTAAGTGCTTGGATGGTGTGGGGAGCTTAGGCAGAAGGTGGATCCTGAACAGATTCCTGGTGGACCACCAAATGCCTGCTGGTTGCCAATTTAGGTGGACCTTGGTCTGATCCAGCAAGACAGCTTTCAGTGTCTTAATTTTTTATTTAAAAAAAAAAAGGAAGGGAAGGGACTGTAGTTCAGTAGTAGTGCATCTACATTCCTTGGTGAAAGGTAGCTCCATATCTTCTCTGGTGTAATATGGGGAAGGGCCATAGTGCCCCTGCCTTGCATGCTGAAGGTTTCAGCAGCATTGCTATTTGTTTGGGGGTCTAGAGCAGCCTCCCCCAGCCTGGTGCTTCGTGTTGTGCTTTGGGCGCAGGTGTGTTCTGAAAAGGGGGTGTGGGGAATCACGTGTAGATCAGGTGCCTGTGATCAAGGGCAGCTAGAGGAAGCAATGAGCCACAAGGTTTGCCTTGAGGCAAACAAAGAACCTTGGAAATGGGAATGGAAAAGCAAAGCAAGGCTGTCCCGGCTCCTTTGAGTGTGCCTGTTACTAGGTAGGACAGAGATAAGCCAGAAGTGGTTAAATCTCTCCTGCCCACAAATGGCTGTGTCTGACTCCTAGCAGAGCCAGACTCTAGTGTTAGCATATGCCTATGCTAACAATGAGCTTGTGAATTGAAAGTCCTGACCTTGACCCCTGGCCTGACTCCCAGATATCTGAACAGGCCAGGGGTGGGTGGGTGTGGGTGGGTGTGAGGAAAGCCTCTTCCCTGCCTGAGGAGACCCCCAAGAGCTTCTTTTGCCAAAGAAGGCGATTCTGGCCTAGGTGGATCAAAGGTCTGACCCAGCAGAAGGCAGCTTACATGTATCCTTTCCATATCTGAGTTTCTCTTTCCCTGGTACCTGGGGTGGGGGCTTCAGATGGTTGTAGGGGATGTATGGCCTAGAATCCCATCTTAAAACAGAGACATAGGAGGCTCCATTATTCTGAGAGTCAGAGCATTGGTCTAAGTTTAGTATTGCCCACCCCAGGGCTGGGAGGTTTTTTCAGTCTTCTAGGCAACCTTCTGAGGGGGCCAGGTGCTAGGTTGGGCCAGAGGCAAAAGTGGGCCACGCAATGAATGTAAATGTTACCTTGGCACTGTAGCCATGTTTCTACACACAATCACATGCCCCTCTCTCTCCTCTGTCCATGAGCAAAAGGTGTTAGTCGAGTTCAAGGACATATTTCCAGCCAGGCAAAAACACTCAAGGTGCAAAGCAGAGCCAGGAGGTACATGGCCTAGGAAGAAGGGGTGGGGCTTGGGAAGAGTTCCAAGGCCCAGGTGAGGTTCCTCACTCCTGGCACACACTGACTGGCAGCAGCTCTCCAGGGTTTCAGCCAGGGAATATTTCCCAGTCCTACTAGGAGATGTTGCCAGGGCTTGATCCAGGGGCTTCTGCATGCAAAGCAGCTGTTTTGACCCCAGTGACCTAGAACCGTTCCCCTTTACGTCAGCTGGACACTGTTGGAAACGTAACGGCAAGCTGGACTCCCCTTGGCCTGATCCACTAAAGCTGTTTCTGTTTCCTCAGGAGAAGCTCTCTGCGTGGATGACAGAGGTGCAGAAGCAGAAGGGGAGCTTGGATGAGCACGTCAGCAGGCTGATGAACAACAAGACGCGCATTGCGGTGCGTCCAGGGAATCAGACTATATGTTGGGTCCAGGAAGCTAACTGCGTTCAGCACTGGGAACTGAGTTGTGGAAGTTAACATCCAGTTTCCAAAATGTTCAGGTTTCATTTCAAAATTAGATTTAAAAAACAAAACAAAACCTTAAATCTGAACCTTAACTCATACTACTGAATGATTTTAAATATAATTTGATACCTCCTATATCCAACAGAATCTTCAATGATGAATGTTAAAATGCAAACTTCTTAATCTTACTGCCAAGGACACAGGGTCAAGCCAACTTGAAATGCAAGCTTTGCCACCAGCTTCTCCTACCAAAGAGCGCTGTGGCAGGGAGCCTCTTGGAAACAGCCCCAGAAGGCAGTTGCCAGAATTAAACCCATGCACACCTCAACTCAAATTAAGCCACGCCTCATTCTAGTGTTAGTTGTGTTTCTGGATTTCCCCCTCAGAATGAGTCCGATGTCTTCAAATGGGTGGTCCGGAAGCAGTTCCAGGAACTGCACAGGTACATCGATGAGGAGAAGGCTAGGTTCCTGGGGCGGATTGAGAGGGAGGCAGGCCAACTTATTGCCTCCATCGAAGTCCAGGTGAATCAAACGACAGACATCTTGCAGAAGCTGAAGGAGCTGGAGAATTCCCTGGAGAAACTCAACAACGAAGGCCAGTTGGATTTCATAAGGGTATGTCTGCCTGCCTGGTGCTGTCTGAGGCAGAAAATCAAATGGCCAACAACACCTTCTCTCTACCACACAGTGATTCACATAGGGGAAAGTTCAACTTGAGGGTTTGGGGGTATAGAGGAGGGCTATAGGAGCTGTGGGGTCCATAAAAGCAGGGGTGCTCTACAGCCCCAATTCAATTTGCCCACATTTTCCACACCTTTCCCTGTGTCCTGCCTCTAAACCTAAGGTTTTGTTATAGATGCTGTAGCAGCATAAGCTCACTAAGGCTTTCTTCATTTCTTGTTTTACAGAAATACAGATCTCTTCCCTCCAGGTATGTTGAAAGGGGAGGGGAGGAGAGAGAGAAAGTGTGTGTATGTGTTGCACTGTGGAGTCAGGCCATGCTCCATGATCTCTCAGGGGGTCCATGGAATGGGCCCATGGTCAAAAAGTGACAAGGGATCTGATGCATGTCAATCATAGTCTCCCCAACCTCCCCCCACCCCAAGATGCAACACGTATTCATTATCTTCCTCCCAGAGCAATTATTTAATGCAGCTTTCACAAACCTGGTGCCCACCTGTTGCTCTGAACTACAACTCCCAGCTGTGCTATCTGGGGCTGAAGGGAATTGTAGTCCACAACCACTGAGCTATGCCCTCCTACTTTCCTGCAAATATGAGGGAGCCACTGCAGATCTTCAAGGTCAGAGTACTTCTTCAGCAGCATCACTCCAACAATTAAATTGGGGCCAGGTAGTTGGGAAGCTGTAGCAGATGATTAAGACTCAAGTATTCATTTTGAGAAAATCATGATGAAAATCAATATGCTCCCTGTTCCACCAGGTCTGAGCTCCCCCGCCAGCATCTGGCTGATGGTATGTTCAGCGCAGTCTCCTTTAAGCCCGACTTCCACCAAGATGACATCAAGATGATGGTGTGGAAGAGACTACTACGCAAAGTCCTCCCAGGTACAGCCACTGTTGCAGAGGAAGCCAACAGGCTCCTCAGAAGTCTTAAAGCAGCCTTCCTCAACCTGGTGCTCTCCAGGCTCTGTGGACAACAACTCCACAGAGCCATTGTATTGCATTTATAAACAGGTTTTTAAACAGCATTAAGTGGTGCACAATATTTCTGCACATAGAATAAAAATGTAAGTGTCATCACACTGCAGTTCACTTGTCCCCAGACAGGTGACACTGCAAACTAGAGTGTTACAACAAGCTGGGCTCTCAGAGCTGCTGGGTCATCACAGCAGCATCAGAGGGTGAGGAGGACCCATCTTCTAAATGAAGATGGAAGTGGGCAGTTGGGCAGCCCAGAGCAGAGCAGCAGGCAGGTGGTCCAAGTAAGCTGTGAAGGTTTGTTGAGTCTAAGGGGAGGAGGTGGGTGGCTTTGGCAAGGTAAAAAGGGAGGAGGTAGCTTTAGTGAAGAGTAAAGGGATGGGTGGGTTCCTTGTCATTGTAAAATTAATTATATTTACCTGTAAAAGGTGGATTGACCCCTGCTCAGGATCCCTCCTGATTTTTCACCCCTTCTCTTAGCTCCAGAGATGCTGAAACTGGACCCAGTGAGTGCGCACCCCATCCTGGAGCTGTCCAGGGGAAACACCATGGTCCAGTGTGGGGTGTTCTTCCAGAGGCGAGGCAGCAACCCTGACCGCTTCGACTACAGCAACTGCATCCTGGGTAACAAGGGCTTCTCCTGGGGGAGGCACTACTGGGAGGTGATTGTGGGCCTCAAGAGCCACTGGCGTTTGGGCATCGTCAAAGCCACGGTCAGCCGCAAGGGCAAGCTGAACAAGAGCCCTGAGCATGGGGTGTGGCTGATCGGCCTGAAGGAGGGCAAGGTCTATGAGGCCTTCAACAACCCACGCGTGGTGCTGCCGCTCTCAGCCCGCCCCCAGCGCATCGGGGTCTACTTGCACTACGAGAAGGGTGAGCTGACCTTCTACAATGCCGACAGCCCTGACGAACTGGTACCAATTTACACCTTTCAAGCAGAGTTCCAGGGCAAGCTGTACCCCATCCTGGACATGTGTTGGCATGAACGGGGCACCAACACGTTGCCCATTGTCCTGCCTACACCCACCATGCTGCAGGTCCAAGAAGATGATGGCCTCAATGCCCAGGAGCCCACCAAGTTGTAAGTGGGCAGCCTGCTGAGCTGCAGAGTGAGTGTCATGTTACTGCAGCTGCAGGGGAGAAAGGCACCAGCCACAGACTGCTCTGCTCCAAAGCATGGCAATCTGGACCAGAGAAACCATGATCAAGGCGTAACTGGATTTGTATTCTCACAAGGGAACAGTCCTCACATATACAAGGTGGGCTCCAGAGGTCTGTTTGAGAATCTTTTGCCTTCAGCTCAGCTGAAGGAGTCAGAACATGGCTGGTTAATCAAGGAGCCAAGTTAAGCATCTCAAGAGCAAGTGAGAGAGACAGCTCAATACCTTTTGGTGCCTGCTTTGAAGAAACCCAGCGATCCCCCCAAGGAGGAGAACTGCCTTTTTTCTAGACGGCATGGTCCATGGATCAGCTCAGTCATTCTCCCTGCTAACTGTCCTTGATGGCACTCTCAATCTGTTCAACCAACTCACCTTGCCTCTGGGCTGCCTCTAGGAAACATGCCAGTTAATTGATGCTTAAACTTCAAAGGCCCATTGCTTCCCTCTCTGCCTTTTAGTCTTCTTCACCAGGAAGTTTAAAGGCTAGATTTCATACAGCTTCCTGACACATTGCTACAATCGTCCTGCATTTGCCAATGCCATGGGGCCACATTAAAAAGGGGGGAAGATTAAAGGCTGAAACTGTCCTACCGATGTCTTTGAAAATGCTTTCCCATGACAACCCTTTGGTCTGCCACAAATGCACTTTAGAGGTTGCACCACAGCATTATGTTTAATCCGTTTTAAGGCAGACTTTGCCAACATCGTGCCTGCAAGATTACTTGGACTAAAATGCCCATCAGCCACAGCCAACTCAGCTCTATTATGCCAGTGTTGATGGGAGTACAGACATACAGGTCAGGACTGATGTGAGTTTTAGTCTGGTGGCACTAGTTTGGGGAAAGCTGGTTATGGGTTGCTCTTAAGCAGGGGTGGAGAAGCTGTAGCCTTCCAGGTGTTTCCAAACCATAGCTCCCATCTTCTCCAGCCACTGGCCAAGCTTGCTGAGGCTGGTGGAAGCTGTAGTTTAGTAGCAATGGCAGCCTCATGGACTCCCCATGCCTGTTCTTAAGTGTTCTTAGTCTGAAGCTTCCCTCTCTACCACTTCCTCGAGCACCTAAAAAGTGAGCTTTAGAAAGATTAAGAATTGACAGTCCCTACCTGCAGGCTGAAAGGAACACAAGGAAAGGAGCCTAGAAATGGAAGAGGACCATTGAAGGAGTGGTTCCATCCATCCATCCAAGGAGCTTCAAGCATGAAGTTATCCAGATTTATTTTCCTCCTTTGTTTAGTAGACACCCAAAAAGTTTACCCAAGGTGGCTGAATTGTCCAGTTGTTTTCATACTAGCTTTGCGTCCCATGCTTTTGCAACATGTTCAATCAAGGGCTTTTTAAAATTTTGTATGTACCTAATTCTGCAGCCTCTAGGCAGTGCAGAAGGAGTAAACAAATATTCCTGTTGCAATTAAAGACTATTGTGATGCAGCCACGGTGCAACCTGATACAGTAGCAGAATGGGAAATCCATTTTTATTCATCCTTCAGAAATACAGTTATTGCCAGCCTCCTGAGCTACCAAAGAGTATCCACCACATGGTCCTTCCGGGTGGTGTAGGATCTCACAGGGAGCAAATCCCACTGCTGGAAATGTCTGCTTTCTACTTTCAGTTCTTGTGCTTGTGCTGGAGATGGGAAGAAGTCACTGAATGCACCACCATCCGTTCATGCTATACTTGGGTTGCTGATCCAAAGGTCGGCGGTTCGAATCCCCGTCACAGGGTGAACTCCCATTGCTCTGTCCCAGTTCCTGCCAACCTAGTAGTTCGAAAGCAGACCATAGATAAATAGGTACCGCTGTGGTGGGAAGATGAGATAAGTGCCACACACTATAGTCCCCTTTGACTGGACTTAACCATCCAGGGGTCCTTTACTTTTCACCTTTACCCTTTTACCTTACATGTTGTTGGATTTTGTTGTTATTGTTTTGGCGGCTAATTTTTTTATGATGACAAATGTTGTATTATGTAAACCAGTGTGCTTGTAAGCTATTTCAAGCTCCCCTGCCCCTCTTGCTGAACCAAAATGCATGAAATAAACGAAGTTTTAAGAATTGTCATGGTTTTGTGTCATGGTGAAAACTTTCTAAAAGATAGAACAGGGCAAAGTTTAAAATTTAAATCAAGGGGTAGCATCCAGTCTTAGTCACATTAGAGCAGGATTCAAAAGACATGGCTAACTTTGGCGCATTAAATTTCTTTGGGCTTACTCTTGCAAGTTAATTGGGAGTAAAAAAACAAAACAAAGCTACACCCACAGAGTATCTAGCGTTAATGCCATGTCGTTATTATTAACTCGAGCTTCCCCGCATTTAAAGCCGCTTCGGGTGCCCATTTTAGATGAAAAACGGGTGTGTCGCTAAACAACAAAACTCTGAGGGTTAGGACTACATGCCCCATCATGCACCACGCTCGCCCCCCTCTCCGCTCCACGGACGCTGCCGAGGGCACAGAATTGGCTCTGCTGCTGGGGCTGGGCGTGGCCTGGTTTGCGGCACGAGGCCTTGGCGGGGGCGTGGTCGGGAGGGGCGTACCGTGATTGGCCCGCGCGGTTTGGGCGGGAAGGCTGGACCTCGCTGTGAGGATAAAAAAAGGGCGACGGCGAGAGCAGCCGTTGCAGGATGAAGCCGAGAGGCGGTGGCCAGGAGGAGAGCTGGCAGGCGGGGGACGGGAGCGGCGCGGGGGGCTTTATGGTGAGCGTTGATGTCTCTGGGCATGAGCAGAATTCCTCCTGGCGCTCCCTCTACCCGAGAGGAGAACAACAAAGGGATGGAACCTCTTTCCTTCAGCTTCTGCCTTCCCACTTCGAAGATAGAGCCCAACTGATTGCTGTGTCTGAGCATGTGAGGAGTACATTTTCCCCTCAAAAAGAAAAGAGAGAGAAAGGGAAATTCCTCTTTTACTGCCTCAACCAACTTTAGCAGCTCAGGGCAACCTGAGGGGAGGCACCTGCTGAAATGAAACAACAATAGGTGATACCTGCATTGCAGGGGGTTGGACTCAATGACCTTTGGTAGTCCCTTTCAACTGTAGGATTCAATGAAAAGCACAGCTTTGCTGTGAAAGAGAGGACTAGTAAGAAGCAAAACAACCCAATGCAGCAAAATATCAGTACCATAAGGACTGCCAAAGCCAGTGCAAATCAAGGTGTTCCTTAAAAAAAAAAAAGCACTTATGCTACTGTTCATGTAGAATTAGCATGAACAATAAATATATCTTTAGGCAAGTCTCTTAATATATAATGTGCTGTATATATAGGTTTGCCTTTGGCAGTTTGGGCTAAATTTAAATTTATGTAAGAGTCCAAAACAGCCAAAGCTAGTTTACATAATACAGTATTTGCAAGTCTGTGCATCCATCATAAATTTAAGGAAATGATCTACAGCCTTCTGTCTCCAATGTATGCCCTCTGCTTTCTTGGATTGGAGGTTTAATAACATTCTGTGACACGAGTGAGGCCAAGGATGTCTCCCATTGGCTGTCACTTATATGAGCACTGTGAGCACTTACTCACATTTTCCAGTTTCTGCCAGACTCATATTTGCAGGCATATATGTAATGGCCTCTGGCAACTGAGGAAAACAGTGGGCAAGTTCCAAAACCATAGGGAGATTTATGGGTGCTTCTGTTTTATTTTTAACATTTTTATAGCTAATTGTAGAGGGGTAGTGCATGATTGCACACCTGTGAGGGTGTATTATTTTTCTGTTTTATATATATCAGTCCATCAAATATATCAGAATGCTCCATTGTTTATTCTATGTTGTGGCTTTAAGCAATAGTTTCCTTCATTAGGAAGTTGCCTTGTACTGAGTCAGAGTACTGCCAAGTGTTATCTAGGCTGGCTGATACTAGCTCTCCAGAGTTTCAGACTCGGAGGTCACTCCTCAACCCTGTCTGGAAGATCCTGTTGGGGATTGAACCTGGGAACTTCTACAAGCAAAGCAGGTCCTCTGCCACTGAGCTTTGACCCGATTTAAAAAGACATTTGAGGAAATCCATATTAATAATACAACATTAATGCTAATAATACAACAGAAGCCTGTCTTGGCATTAAGCAGTCCATAAATAACATTATGCTTTGCCATACCCGTTTTTCCAAAGTCTCCTTACCACCGGCTGGGTCAACGGATGCAGGATGTTACTGGAGACCATGGAGTGTTGAAAGAGATTATCCGTGCCGGCTCTGGTGAAACGGTGCCTCCTGATGCATCCATATTAGGTAAAAGAACCTTGTGCTGACAAGTCTATGGTTGTGGTGTTAAGCAGGCTTACCAAGGCAATGGGTAAGGCCCTCTAAATGCATAGTATTGCATTGAATAGCCACTGTCCCCTTTCCTGCTGTGGCCTGGATGTTAGTCCCTCCTCCTGCCAAAAGCTGCCTTGTGGGACCAATAGGAGCTGGGGTGTGAGAATGTGGATCAGGACCATGTTGATGAAGGGGAAAGGATGAGCACTCTGCACCACAGTTCTGTTTAAATGAGAAAAAAACTAGACATGTTCATGCCTAGTTTGGTCTTGGCGCAAATTAAAGTGGATTTTGTTCTTTTAACAAGTTAACTTGTCTTTTCAGTTGACATCTGCACCATCCAGTTTGACATTTGAATGGTGGTTTATACCACAAGTTATTGATTTCCATTAATTCCCTTTATAACCCCCCAAGAAGCACTTTAATGTGTGATTTAATATGGGCTATGTGGAAGGATTCCCTGTGCACTTTCCCTCACAAGCTAATTCTAGCAATGTTGAGGGTGGCTTTCTGAATCTGAATGTTAACATTTAAATAAGAGTGGTATTAGTACTTTAACCAAGCATGGATTAAGTATTTAGCCAATGACCTAAAATCTCATGGGTGTATACTGTAGATTTTGTTTGTGGTTTCCATTTAATTGTTGTTGTTGTTTAGTCGTGTCCGACTCTTCGTGACCCGAGCATGCCAGGCACTTCTATCTTCCACTGCCTCGCTCAGTTTGGTCAAACTCATGCTGGTAGCTTCGAGAACACTATCCAACCACCTCGTCCTCTGTCATCCCCTTCTCCTTGTTCCCTCCATCTTTCCCAACATCAGGGTCTTTTCCAGGGAGTCTTCTCTTCTCATGAGGTGGCCAAAGTATTGGAGCCTCAGCTTCAGGATCTGTCCTTGCAGTGAGCACTCAGGGCTGATTTCCTTAATAATGGATAGGTTTCCATTTAATAAGCAACCCCAAACTCCCAGTTTGAAGCTGTTTTGTGCTTTTTAGCACCCAAGAGTATGGTGGAAGTGAGCAGGTACTCTTTTGTCATACAGGTCCTTTAGACTTTAATGTAATATTCCCCAACTTGCTGCCCTTCGGGTGTTATGGACCACCATTCCTATCAGTCCCATGGGACCCAGGCAGCAGGTTGGGAAAGACTGTTTTGCTGTGAGTAGCTTCTAAGGCTACTGCGGAGCCCTTAGGTTTTTGCCTTCAGGTTTTTAAATGAATGCAGGAAAATGTAGTTTGATGAATATTACAGAACCTGAAAAAGCATGAGCAAATGCTACACTATAATTCTAATTTTGCAATTTTTCCGTAATGGATGAAATTTATGTGCTCTCAGCAAACTCCTGGGACAATACAGCATGGTTTATTGGAAACAAGAATTGCTAGTAGTTGTCTAGATTCAGGTAGGTAGCCGTGTTGGTCTGATGCAGTCAAAATATATATATAAAAACTAAAAAAATGGTCCAGTAGCACCTTAGAGACCAACTAAGTTTGTTCTTGGTATAAGCTTTCGTGTGCATTCACACTTCTTCAGATAAACACATACAGTGGTACCTCGGGTTAAATACGCTTCTGGTTACATATGCTTCAGGTTACAGACTCCGCTAACCCGGAAATAGTACCTCAGGTTAAGAACTTTGCTTCAGGATGAGAACAGAAATCGTGCGGTGCTGGCGCGGCAGCAGCGGGAGGCCCCATTAGCTAAAGTGGTGCTTCAGGTTAAGAACAGTTTCAAGTTAAGAACGGACCTCCGGAACGAATTAAGTACGTAACCAGAGGTACCACTGTAGTAGTTGTCTGTTATGGATAAAAATAGAAACTATGTTCAACCTTCCTAACTGAAACTGATTTACTCTCCTCTAACTTTTAACTTTCTCAGTGAAATTTTCAGGTTACCTGGAACACATGGACAGACCCTTTGACACAAACTGCTACAGAAGGAATCAGAGACTCATGAAACTTGGTGAAGGTAAGCTCAGAATGACCATGTGTTCCTAAGAGATAATAAAATAGTGTGTGTGCACTAGCACTTAAATATAAAAACTGGACTTGTTAGGTGCATTCATGCCTAGTTTCTATGATAGTAAGCAAACTATTTGGGATCCTTTAAGAGGGAGGCTAAGATAGCTCCCCAAATTTCATGCATCCAAAGATTTGATTTTTCTGGGGACCTGAGTTGGGGCCAAATTGTCCTGGGTCAGGCCCAATCTGAATTGCACCTTGGATCAAGGAGGATGTCTTCCACTATGACTAGTATTGCAGTGCATACATTTGAGAAATAAACCTTGCTCTTTTTTGCTTTCCCAGACATCACTCTTGGAGGAATGGAGATTGGTCTGCTGACAATGAAGAAAGGAGAGCTGGCAAGATTTTTGTTCAAGCCAAGATACGCTTTTGGAGCTGCGGGCTGCCCTCCTTTGATCCCTCCCAATGCCACAGTCTTGTTTGAGATTGAGCTTCTGGACTTTCTGGACTCAGCAGAATCTGACGAGTTCTTTAATCTGACTCCTGTAAGTTTGCTAGTTTTTCTTTAGTTTTATTAAGAGACTTCTGTATCACTCTTCACCAAAGATGGTTACCGAGCAGTTTTTAAAAGATACTATAAAGCACCATGCAACTCACTGGTGATTAGAAAGACAAAGGCCAGAATGGGGAGTGAGCTAGAAGCTTGGCTCCAAGCTGGGAGATGGAGCTATGCCTGCTTTCTATTTGAATCAAAGGCTGTGACTGAGAGAAGCAAAACTTCAAGGGTGTTATTGCTGTGAACCCCTCCATTGTAGGCTCAGATTGTATATATGTATAAATAAACCATATATCATACAGACACCACATTCTCAGGTGTCCCTCATTCTAAAGAAACCTGGAATCCTTGGAATATTGCAGCACTCAGAGATTGGGACGGTGTGCAACATTGGGGTGGCATGCAGCAATACTAACCTCCATGACCAGATTGTGGCTTCTCTTCACAGGAGCAACAGGCCCAGTTTCCACTGCAGAAAGTGCTGAAGGTGGCTGAAACTGAGCGGGAATTTGGCAATTACCTCTTCCGACAGGAGCACTTCATGGATGCCAGAGAAAGATACAAACGGGTAAGTAAAGCAAATGAGAAGGGTGGGGGCAAGTGAGTCACAAGTACAGTGGTACCTCGCAAGACGAATGCCTCGCAAGACAAAAAACTCGCTAGACGAAAGGTTTTTCCGTTTTCGATTTGCCTCGCAAGACGAATTTCCCCTATGGGCTTGCTTCGCAAGACGAAAACGTCTCGCGACTTTGTTTTCTTTGTCTAAAAACAAAGACATGTTTTGTTTATAAAGTTAATTTATTTTCCCTTCAATTTTTGAACTGCTCTTTACAGTATGTGTGACTTTAAAGAGCAGTTAATAAACTGTTGTTGTACCAAATTTGGCTTTGTTTGGACTTTTTTTGACCATAGGAACGCATTAATTGATTTTCAATGCATTCCTATGGGATTTCGTGCTTCGCAAGACGAAAAATTTGCTAGACGACAAAAATTGCGGAACGAATTAATTTCGTCTTGCGGGGCACCACTGTAATGCAAAAGGGAAATTTAATTTGGGCCTTTTGCAATTACAGTGGTACCTCAGGTTAAGTACTTAATTCGTTCCAGAGGCCGTACTTAACCTGAAACTGTTCTTAACCTGAAGCACCATTTTAGCTACTGGGGCCTCCTGCTGCTGCCGCGCCGCCAGAGCACGATTTCTGTTCTCATCTTGAAGCAAAGTTCTTAACCTGAAGCACTATTTCTGGGTTAGCGGAGTCTGTAACCTGAAGCGTATGTAACCCGAGGTACCACTGTATTTTCCATTCCCCATCATGCTAGTATTTGTACCTTGGTAGTCCTTTCTGGTCAAGCAAAGGGCAGGGCTGGTCTCCAGAAGTCAGAGAATTTCTTTAGATCATCCTTCACCAGTCTGGTACCCTCCAGAGCTTTTGGGCTACAGCTCCCATGAGCCCTGGCCAGCACACTTAACTTTGCATATTATACTTATTTACTTGCTCCTTCACCCTGCTTCCTTTGTTAGCTGCCCAAGACAGAGTGTGCTGACTGGGCTGGTGGGAGTTGTAGCTCAAAACATCTGGAGGACTGCCAGATTGATGAAGTCTGCTGTAATGTGTTGCCCCCAAAGTGTGAGATGGGAATTGATCACCTCCTGGAATTATTTTGAAATGTAAAATGAGAAAGGAGTGGGTGATCTGATGAAAGAGAATGTTTAGTTGAACAATTTAAAAGCACTATATTGTCACTTAACCACCTTAATTTTTCATTGTAATCTTATTTCATGCTTTCCCATCAGAGTTGCTTTAGATTTCTAAAGTGAAAAAATACAGTTTTCCCCATATTTTTTTTCAAAATCTACAATGTAAATATGTAACTGGCCCTCAAATGAGAATATTTTTGCTTGATAGTGTTTTTCTTACGTGGAAATGTTTGTCTCCTAAGTCAATATCCACACAGCCCAGTGTGTATAACAATCAATATAAGTTTTGTGTAAGACTATAAAATGACAGCACTTGTTTGCGATCCCTGATTAGGCCTCTTCACTGCTGCACCGTGTGAATGCTGAAGAAGCTGAGCAAGTCAGAGTTGATGCTGCCAAGATTCTGGTTTTCCTGAACTTGTCTTTTACTTACCTGAAACTGGAGCAGCCAGCTCGGGCCCTTGCCTACGGAGAGAAGGCCTTGAAGCTGGATGAGAAGAATGCCAAAGCCCTCTTCAGGTGTGCTCAGGTGAGGAGGAGGAGGAGGAGCAGCTGTGGACTTAGTCTTCCAAGTTTCAAATGCCTGATGTGGGCAATAAAAATAATGGACCTGAACCTGGAAGAAACCCCAGCGGCCACTTAGTCTAATGCAGGAGATGCAGTGTTCCCACTGCAGGTGTCCATCTAGCCTCTGCAAGCACTTTCTGCGGCAAAATCTTTTCCACTTTCAAACACTTCTGCAACTCCTTCCCATGGACATTTTGTTTATCATTGCCAGGCTGAGCACAGTATCCCTTGCAGGATAAGACTGAGGCACACCTCCCCCTCAAAGCTCCTCTTGAGCTCCCTTCTGCATGCATCATTCTATCTATGGGATGGCAGCCAGGATTTATTTAGGGTGGGCAATTCAACAAGTTTAAAGTTTCCAGGTGCACATCTGACCATGCGCAGCTTTTCCTTTCCTGGGCTTTCTGTACATTGCTAGTACTGGTGAGTTTTCTCTTTGCTAGTTGTTAACTTTGTGGCCATGCTGGGATTTCCACCCCCCCTGAGGAACAGCATACCAAATTAAACAATAATGATGATTCTTTTGTCTACTAGGCATGTTTCTCTCTGGCAGAGTATGAGAGAGCTCGGGATTTTTTGGTGAAAGCTCAGAAACAGCAGCCCTTCAACCATTGCATTAACAATGAATTGAAGAAGCTGGCCAGGTGAGGGAGCTATTTCTTTACTGAAGTTAGGATAATCGGTTAGCTGTGAACTGCTTTCTCTGTATATAATTGTCCAGATTTATTCCTTGTGGTGTTGAAGCCTCTATACTCTTATAATGTTTAAACTGTCTAGCAGACTGAGTAAGTGGGAGCACGGGAAGATTTTAGGGGTATTGAATCCCAAACTCTTGAAACTGGTCAATGTCCTTGCAGTGGGGTGAGCCTCAGGTGCATGGGCGCCACCCCCTTTCCACCTTTGGGAGCATCCTCAGGAGTTCTGTTTAATCCAGAAAAAAACCTGTGTGGTTATCAAAACCATGGTAGTGCTGTATGTAAAGTGTGAGGAAATAGAGTTCTCCTTCCATGGCAGTACTGCGAGGCAATTCCCTGGCTCTCCTTGAATGAATGCTTTATGGAGGCAACTAGCCTTTGTGGCTTTGCTTTGCCTTACCTGTCCTTTGACAGGCAGCCTTTCCCTGTTCTGTTAGGAGAGGCTTAGGCCATGTTTATCCTTCACTTAAGATGGCTTTCTTCATCAGCAAAAGACTGGCGAAACCTCTGCTTGCCGAGGCCACCTGACCCTCTGCTCCCTCATTTGTGTGCTTCCTTTCCCTGGGCTGGGAAGTGCACAGGCCATGAGGAGGAATTCCTTGGTCCATGCTTGGAAATAGATCGCCAGCAGATCTGTGAGCCTTGCATGTCCTGAACACACAGATTTTTGGCAGTGTTTTAGTAAGAGCAGCTCTGGCTTCCATACTTGGCAGGTGTTCTGCATAGGTATAAACACAACTGAAAAGTATTGTGGAATTTCATGCATAAAGCAAGATCTCTCAGCTGCTGAGCTGCTCTGTTCATGAATAACTATAACTTAAGTTTAATAATATTGGCCATGTTCTACAGCTGAGACTAAATCCTGGGTTTGACTTTCGTTTGTCAAAGCCTTTGTTTCAGACATCACCAAAGCTGTGTACACAGTGAGCTATGCTGAAGGAGATGGGGGTTTTGAGCATTGAAATAAGGGCAAAAGGTGGCCAGATGCAGCTGCTGTGCTTGTGCTGGAACAGTTTGCCTCCTATTTCTGAGGAAGCACTCGAGTTCTGGGCAGGCTTAATTTCAAGACCTTGTTGTTTTTTAAACTCGGCTGGTGGACACCCTGTGATCATACAGTTTGCCCTGTTTTGCAGCTGTTACAGAAATTACATGCTGAAGGAGAAGGAAATGTGCTGCAGGATGTTTGGCCCCCTCAACTCTCCTTCAGCAGGAGAAAACCTGAAGGTAACAGGCTCTGAGCCTCTTCTGTTTCTCAGTTTTATCTTGGTGCTAAGCTCCCTCCTTGTGTTGTCTGAAGATTGTAGCAGGAGCATGTATGAACAGCAAGGCATTTAGTGGTAGGCAGGTGCCAAGGGAGTTGTCCTCTGAGACAACTGCACTCTGGAACTTGCTCTAGATTTTTGTAGGGCTTATAAGGCAGGACATGTCCTCTGCTACTCTCTCGCTTTTTTCACCCCTTGGATGTTGAGCAGAAATGTGACTCTGTTGCCATGCACTGTATCTACCTCATCTTCCTACTACTACTTCCATAGTCCTTAACCCCACCCAACTTTAGGGCAGCCGTTGCCAGCCTGGTGCCATCCAAAGATTTTGCACTACAACTCCCATCACCTCCAGCATCATACAGTCATGTTTGCTGATGCTGATGAGATTTGTAGTCCAAAGCATCAGGGATGGCATCAGGTTGTTGAGGCTGTTTTATGTTACTGTTCTTGGTAGATCTTGGTAACGTCTTGGGCAGCTGCCTGTTCCTGCTAGATACAAATGCCAATTCTCATGGTTCATTATAGCAGAATTCCACTGTAAGCAGGATACATGGTTGGCTAGTCCCCTCACCCTGCCCTGAAATGAGAATGTCTGTAAGTGGATGGTAACTTAAGTAATAGCTCTGCCTCCCTGACCTTTCTTCCTAGAACTATTGCAAACTGCTTCTCAGCTCCACTGCAAAAATACCCAACAGCTTCAAAATCAGCTTGCTGCATTGCATGTGCTGTTCAAGAAACACAAGCACAGAGTCCTTTGCACTCTTAAAATGAGCTAGTCTTTTGAATCCTTGCCAGTGATGGCATGAACCCCTTTTTAAGACTGTAACATCATGTAAATTTACCTGTCAGTAGCAGCCCTTATATTGTGCCACTCAACAATGCAGGATAAAAAGTGACTTTCATTTATCAACAACCAGCTCTGAAAATACAGTGATTTAGATAATGGTATTACAACAAAAAGCATCTGCATTCTTCACTGTCGTTCCAGATTACATGGTTGGCTACCCTAGGTGAACAGAGCCTGCTTTCTGTTTTAGCAGGTGATAGGATAAGTGTTCAACGTTCATATTTGGTTGTTAAAAGCAGCTAGAGCAAAACCTGAACAACTTTATTATGAACAGGTGGGTTGGGGTTGCAGAATGATGGAATTCACTTAAAAACATGTATGCGTGTGATCTTAGAATGGGTTGGTAAGGATAAGATTATTTGAATTTGGAACGTGGTTGCTAGTGTAATTAGGTTAGTTGTTCATGCAGATTTGTTGGCGAAAGCAGGAAATGTTTTTTTCAGCAGAATGTCCTAGTAGCTGCCTGCTGTTCTGGTACCTGCAGGAGCATCCTTTCTTTGAAGCTGATCCAGCCCATCTTATCTGTGCAGCCCCTCGAGCCTCCTTTTTGATTGTGTAGCCACTGGGTGGGAATGAAAGAGACAAGACGATCAAATGCTACTCAGAATGGCTAAAGGGTTTCAGCTTGCCTACTTCTCTCTCTTTAATTAGCTCAGTGTAAAGACTTCTTTAGACATGGTGTATTCAAAGAGGATGACAGAAGATTCTTGGCTGAACTCTTGTTTCCTTCTGAATGGGATTTCTTTGTGACTTCTGGGTGGTGTCAAGAGGAGGTGTGAAGCTGGCTGGGTGTTACATGATGGCACTTCAGTCACTTGCTATAGCAAGGTTCCTAAATGCTACACAATCTGTTTCTTTATGCACACCCACAGGCAGCAACACACTTGGCTTGCCAAACAAGAGATTTGTAGGTTGCTGTGCCAGCCAGAAACCCAACGGACAAGAACCAGATTGAGTAACTGAGGCTCTGGACTAATCTAGATGCTACTTGCTACCACCTACAAATGCACCCCAACACCCCTTTTTTAGGCTGCAAAGCAGTTGAGGGGGGGTTGACTGAGAATGGAGGAGTAGTGATTGGAGAAGGGGAAAGCTATGCCTTTCCCCCATGGAGTTTCAAATATATGTACGTAGGTCGGTCCATACTAATATGGAAGCTATTGAAAGAGAGGAGTGGAAATACAGGGAGCTGAAAATGATGGACACTACTGAGCAAAGGAAAATGTGTTAACAGTGGCCCTTTGTGGTATGTATTAGGTGTAGATTTGGGGTATGGTACTTGTTTGTATCTCCTTGAGTGTGAAGGTTTAAAGGTTAACTTTTGGTTTCCTATCTCAAAATTAGTACCTGTTTTAAGATTTCTGACCGTTCTAGCCATTACATTGCAATGATACAAGGGCTTGGGCCCTTGATAGCTCACTATGTAATATAGGTCACTGTGTTATAATTGCTGTCATTTTTTAAAAGCGACCATGTCCTGACAAACTGAAATGCATGGAGTTTTTTGAGTCATGCTATGCTGGTCATTTCAGAATCCATCTATGCAGAAGGAAGAAACTTTTCTATAATGGGAAGGGATCCCACTTCAGTACAGCCAACAACTGCCTTCTTGTTTTTGAAAATCCATTTGGAAAAGGCCTTCCTCATTCTGAGTACTTGGAGCTAAGAAGATTATATGGTTGTTTAATATATAAAAGCACAATTTGTATGTACACTTTGTTAGTGGCATTCTACTAAGTCAAGTCTACTAAGAGACTTCTTTTGAAAAGAAGGTATTTGCTCAGCATTCTCTCATTGTTTTGAAGGAACTCCTTTCTCCTGTTAGCCAGACACAGGTAACAGATTACTCTGTTTGGAAACAAATCAGTTTTCCTTAACTTCCCTCATTGCCCTGGACTCTGGCTGGTGAAAGTAGGCGGCCATGGTTTTTGCTTATCTGAGAAGATTGTTAGAAATGTTGTTTTCCTAGTTGTAGAAAATAAAACTCATTTCTGAGCTGAAAATGTCAGCATGGCTGGTGTCCATTCATTGTGGATGATGAGTGTCTGTAGATGGAAGCCACTGTCCCCCATTTGCTTTGGTAGTGCGACCAATTTGGGTGTTGCTGCCTAGCAAAGGCATCATCATTGCATTTCTGTATATGATTCTTAATGTTGATGCTCTGACTGATGTCCTGCCAGACAAAACCTATCTATCCTGTGTCTGTGGATTTGAGAACCTGTTTGGAGGATATGCCTGGCTCGCTCAGGCAAAATGGAGGGCAATAGAACACCCTCTCTTCACCGCAGAAAAGAAGCTTATTGTAAGATTGATGTTCTGTTTCCTTGGTGCAGAATTTGGATTACCTGATTGCGAATTTACTGTTTGGGGCATTGTATTCAAATCCCTGCTGAATAACTCACTGTGCCAGGTGCTTTTTTTGTCACGATGTTATATTCCTGCACTTTACTAGATATAATAAACTTTCCTTGCATGTATCAGTGTGTGTGCAAGCTGAGCGAACAGATCCCTCCTCATGCTGTGGTGGTGAGTGGGTTGCAGCCACCCTGTGGCTCTGAAGAACTGTATAAACCAGCAGGTGGCGGCAGATCCTTTGATAACTTGCCTTAGCTATCAGTTTTATCTCTTTCCTCCACCTGCTTAATTTCAGTCAGGTTCTCTGCTCAAATCCAGGCACCCATTTTTTTCAGGGCATATTGGTCAAAACTCCCTTAATTGGAATGAATTGTGCAGATTTGACATAACTGAATATGTCTACCTTGGTTTTCCTGCTTCAGGTTGATTAGTTAATGGTATACTTTATTTTGAGGCACCGCGCCTTCATTTTGCACCATGTAGAATTTGAGGTCTGGGTGGTTTTGTAGCTCCACCAAGGACCTCACTTCCTGCTCCTCCTCAAGGCTAAAAAGAGGCCAAAAGACCTCTCTTCCCCTATCTGAGCCAAACACACACACAGCCTACGAGCTTTTCTCATCTAACTCCACCACTGCCAGCTCTACAAAGGTCTGAGGTTGTCTTAAATAACTCTGTCCATTTCCTTCTTTCTGCTTGTAATAATCTCCCAGAGCACCTCAGTGATGTGTTCTCCTCTTGCTGCAATATATCGAACTCAGAACTTGCCTCCTTTTATTTTTGAAAGGTCTTGTCTTAGTTCTTTAAGTCCTCAGGCCACTTGAGGTCACATAGGCCACACACACACACACACACACACACACAAACACCATGTTGAACTCCTGGTGCTTACTGGATTCTTCTTCTAAAAACTCCAGCAGACTTTTAAATTGAATTCTGATTTTACAGTTTTAACTGCTTTCTAGCCTTTATTGTGTTGGGTCTCTCGTGCAACACTTAGAAATAGCTGTCATTAAACAGCATACAAATTGTTGGAAGTAAATGGAAAATAAATAAACAAAACCAAAATACGTCACTGCATTCATGCACAATTTCCATTTCCCTCTCACTTGACTGCCTCTTTATTTTATACTCTCTGCCCTGTACTGTGTCACTATTGATGCTGCATTAAAAAACAAGTTGGCAGCCTAGCATCCCTGCCTCCACCCTATGGCAGGACTTATCAGAGATCAGCCACTCTGCTTACAAGCTGGTAACTCCTACAGTCCTGTTAACTTTCTTAGCTATCCAGCATCCAAGAGGAAGCCCTGTGTATCAGGCCATCCAGTCCACAAGCAGTGGATAAAAGCTGTCCCTCAGCAACTGGGGTGTGTGTGTCCTTTAGCCAGTGTGACTTATGGCTATTAACAGACTTGCATGGCAGTCTGCTCTGCCTCTCTTTCCTCCATCCGCAGTATGGGGGATGTTTATTCCTAACTTTAAAGGGTGGTTGTGAGGATTAAAACTAGATGCCTGCGAGAACTTTGAGGATTGGAAAGTGCTGTCTGTGTAAATGTTAAGTACAACTAATTTACTAGATCTCATCTTCCTCCTCTTCCATTAATTTGTCCGATTCAGTTTCAGAAGCATCAACGGCCATCAAGACCACCACTACATTTTGTGGCGGGGTAACATTTCATATGTTTGTCAAGGTAGCCTGTCGTCCGGGGAAGCTTATACCATAATAATAATAAAAATTATCCCTAAAATTCTAAAGGTTGGTCTTTAAGATGCTTTGTTTCTGCTGCAACAGAGTAGCACACACTCACACTCTGAAAATTATTCATTCGGAGCCAAGTTGAACCATACAGGGGAAGGGATTAAACAGAATACGTCAGTGGCCCAATTTAACACGGGGAGGGAGAGAGTTCTTTCCTCACCCCAAACCAGAGTCCCCGCATTGAGGTGTCATTCTTCCGAATGGATCTTTCAAATCCATCTTCCACGCTTACTGTTCCCCACCACCACCCCCCGAGCAGAATTGCATGGGTGCCTTTTCACAGCAAGGACTTCTCATCCTGCCTGACTGACAGCCTGTAGCAAAGGCGAATTAAGAAGTGCGGAGCAGGGCAACCTCCTCTTTATGGTTCCACTGCCATGTCTGGAGCTCAAAGCAGAGTCTGCTTGCTCTGTGGCGCCAGCAGAAGTGCGGCTCTGAAGCCTATGGCTGGCACCTTCAGCCTTCCTGAGTTGTTATTATTTTTTATTTCCTGGTTGGGGAGGGGAGGGGAGTGAGAAGAGGGGAAGATGTTGGTTCAAATGTTCTCCTATGGCTGCCCCTGAGTTTATGTTGGCAGTGGCTGGGGAACGGAGCTGATTTAACTGGCAGTTGTTGTTTTGTGGCCAGGGCATTATGAAAAGGTTTTCTGTCTTTCCCCTCCAAGGTTAATGCTGAATGTTTTCCTTCTTAATATACTGTTCGCTTCATTATTAGCTGAAAGAGACTCTCTTTATATATATTTTTTAAAAAATTAACTTCTCCCATTCCCCCCCAATATATATATAGAGAGAGAGTCCCTTCATGCTGTTGCGTTCTGAGAGCCGGGAAGTCCTGTGGACAGGAAGTGAGAAACCTGATGGTTGGTGTGATTTATACAGAAATTCCTTTCTTCCCCAGTGAGCTGGAACAGTAGGCCGATGTGTCAGTTTGCGGCTGGCTGCCTGGCTGCAAGCGCCAACCATTGTTGCTCCTTTTGTCCTCCCGCCCCCATCTCCGGCAAGTGAGCCACTTCTGTTTAAAAGTGATGAATGAGGTGTTCTTCGAGCAGGGATTCAGGGGAGGCTCCTGAGGCAGCTTTACACCGCAGCGTCTTTATTCCCTTTGCCAGCTTCAGGCCTTCCCTTGTTCTTCCTCAGATGGGATCCTTCTTTTGAGCAGCAGCAGGAGGAGGACAATAGGTAGCTGCTGCTCCTGGTGCTGACTTAGCCCGCTTTGGGGGCACAGATTTCCCCCCCCCCCTTCTCCGCTCTTGCTGATCATGCATGTCTCCAGGAAATCCCATGTGGTCTTCACCAAAATTACTCACCTACTTCATCTAGTTGGTGTTGGAGGCTTTCCCCTGCATCAGCAAACCTTAGGTGACACCAAATGTCCTGCAACCTTTTCTCATTAAAAAATTGTTCAAGAGAGAGAGCTGGGGAAACTGACTTGTTTGCGGTATCTGTGGGGATTAGGTGGGGTGAAGCTCCATGGTGGAGCATATGTGTGCATATGAAAGATCCTGGTTTCAATTCCCTAATTGAAGAAAAAATAATCTGAAGTCCCTTATCTAAGAAGACCTTGCAAGGGAGGTCCTTAAATTTACCCAAGAAGGTAGAGAGGAGAGGCTGAACTCAGCTTGGAAAGCTTATTTAAAGTGCATCAGCAGAGGGCTGATGAATGCAGTTTAGTTTGTGGAAGTTGTAAGCATAATTCACAAATGCACATGTAGGCAGGAAGTGCTTGAGAAATGCATTCTCGGCACAAAACAGATTAAAACCGTTTCAGCAGAATGTGCTTTGGATTGGCAAATACAGTGGAACAGAGACAACATGGGGATGGCATTGTGTGTACAGCATCCCAAAAAGATGCCTATCTGCAGCCTTGAATGCACATTATCACACAATGTATACTCACTCACAGTCTCTAGCCTCAAGGCTTATTGTCTAAAAAAGCATGACGCATAAGGAAAATGGGTTGGGGAGGGAGGAGGAAAATCCAAATCTGGGCACTATTTCTTTAAATTAGCAAAGTTATTGTAATGAGCAGCTAAAGCCAAAAGATTTCCAGAAGAGAAGGTGCCAAAAGTTGCTGCTCTTTCCACAGCACTGATGGAGAGGCCCTGCAGTCCTCCTTCTCCTCTCCTGCAGCTCAGTGGAAAGGCTGCACCACATACTCAAAACCCATGGTACACAAATGTATGCTGTAAAATGCAAAGTTTTAAATGAATCAAAATACCCATTACGACATAGAAATGCTGGCATTCATGTTGTTAAAAGTTTCAGAAGAATGCCATAGATTATGTGATCAAGGACTCACAGTTTCTGGAGCTGGTGGTGTCTGACCAGGAGCGAGACCTTGGAGTCACGAATAGCTCAGTGAAGATGTTGACCCATCATGTGACAGCTGTAAAAAAAGGCATATTGCATGCCAGGGATTGTTAGCAAAGGAATGGAAAATAAACTGCTGATACCATAATGCTGTCACAGAAAACGTGTGGTGCACTCACTTTGGAATAGTGTCTATGGTTCTGCTTGCCTCACCTCTAAGAGGGTACTGTAGTGTTGGAAAAGGGCAACCAGATGGGGATGGAAGGATTCCCCTACAAGGAAAGATTGCAGTCTTTGTGGCTTTTTAGTTTAGAGAAAAGGCAAGTAAGAGGCAACATGATAGAAGTGTATATAAAAGTATGCATTGAATGCAGAAAGGGGATAGAGAAGAAAAGTTTTTCTCCCTATCATAACACTAGAACTTGGGAACATCCAAAGAAGCTGACTGAGGATTCAGAGCAGACCAATAATCCCCCCCCCCCCCAGCCATAACGGCTAGAATCCTCATTTTCTTTTTTGAAAAAGAAAAAGATAAGGAGCTTCACAATTCTAACTTTTGATGCTCTGGATTAGAAACAAACTTGTGGACATGTGGAAGAGGCGCATTGCTGGCTATTGTTTTCCTGAAACTTACCTAGAAGGTCCGCAAACATAAAGTCACCAAGTCTTCCCCTGCTTCTGTGGTCTTAGTCCTGCTTTTTCTAACCAGTGTGCTCTCCATAGAGAGGATCAGATACTGTAGAAGGTCTGCTCTCTTGCACTATTTAATTTGTGTCTCTCAGTTCCAAACTTGTTAACTCTGCAAGGCCAGTTCCTACTTGTAGGCCCTTTATCCTTTCTGGAGGGCTGAATGGTTCGGTCCATGCAGCCTTTCCATTTCAGTTTAATGCCTCAAGGACGCTTACTTCAAAAGGTCCCTTCTGCTAACTACCACTCTGACCCAACCCAACTCCATTTTCCCCCTACCTGCAAACAACAGCAAGGCAGACTCTGCTATCGGATCCTTCTTGCTTATGGCCAATCTTGGCAGCACACCTCAGCTTGGAGCTTTGAACTCTCGCAAGGTTTCTCCAGAGTAAACAGCTCACAGTGGCAACAGTCAAGCTGCTCTCCATCTCGTGGACTTCTTCCAGAAGGGTAGCTGCGTTAGTCTGTTGCAGCAAAAACAAAAGAGTCTTCTGTCACCTTAAAGACTAACAAATTTGTTTTGGCAAAGCTCTAGAGCATGAAAACCTGTGCCATTAAAAATCTCATGGGCGTGTGGCTATTCCTGGCTCTTAACCCCGCTCAGAATGCAGCTGCAGAGGGTCCTCTTTCTCCAGGATCCTGTTGTTCTCAAACTGGGCAAAGTGGAGAAGGCCAGGAAAGGCATGAAGCCAGCCAGGTTCTTGGCAGTTCCAGGTCACGCTGTCTGTAGGCAATTACACCCACCTTCCTGCTCAAGTGCAGTGATGTTTCAGACGATGGGGGGCGGGAGCAGCAAATTCTTGCCTTTAAACAAAGGGTCAGGTGTATCTGAGCTGCAGCACGCCTCTTCTCTGGATGAAAAAGGCCTCTCCCCACCTAGTTTGATAAAACAAGAGTTGGAGGAATGCTGTATGTTTCTCCCCCCATCCTCTTCACTCCCCCCCCCCATTACAGGATCCATTTGTTTTTCATCAGCTATATTTAGGTGGCACTGGCAGAACCCCCAAACTGCTGAGTCCTGTTAAATCAATATTTTTTTTCCTTAGAAGGCGGAGATCAGCATTACCAAGTAAATGGTAAATAATATTTTGGTTTAGCATAGCTGAAGGTTTTTCCACTGCAAATTCCCTCATGTCCAGCCATGGTAAATTATTCAGGTGGTAGTGGTGGTGGTGGTGGTTAAAGCGAAAAAGATCCACTGCATTTTTAGGGAAGTCAAATAAAATAATAAAGGGGTCTTTGAGAGTAGCTCTTCACCCAATGTTTGTAAAGAGATGTCACTTTGAGGTGTTTCCACTGAGGTGGCAACAGGAGGGTCCACCCGATGCCCAGAGAGCTGGACATTAAAGTAGCTTGTGGTGGCAAGAGCAATCCATTTCTCTCTCAGACTTTATCTGGATGTAGGAAACTTGAAAGTGGGGACAGGGACAGAAAGATCCTGATGGAGGGGGAAGACTCCCTCTTCCTCCCAGATATGATCTGGATTGAATATCCTAGGAGAAATGGTTAAAACATTTGCTGCTACTTAGTTTAGAAAAAAACAGGTCATGGTAGATGTGTATAAAAAGATGGGAAAGTGATTAGAGATAGGCTTTTCTCCCTCTCTCATAATATGTACTATCATCTCTTAATACCGTGGGGTCATCCAACGAAACTTCACACAGCGCCTAGTTAAAACTCTGGAATTTGATCCTTCAAAAAGGTAGCAATGATAAGCTTCTTGAGGCACAGTGGGAAACATGATGCTGAACTGGACTTTGTAGGTCTTTGGCCTGATCCAAGCAGCCAGGTCCTTTTTACATTCCTGCATTAAGCTGAGGTGCAGTGAGCACACATTGGCTCGAGACAGTGATTCTCTTTTTCCGTGCACTTCTTTCGGAAGGAGTATCTGTCTTTGTTCGTGGCAGGTGTATGCTCATTCCATTCTCTTTTCCTTCTCATTCTCTTTTATCGCTGAAAGGGGATCCAACTGCTTCTGCAGACTTCTGCTGTGCTTTAGAAGAAACTGCTGACACTGGTGGTGCTTATCATCTTTCTTTCCACTCTCTCAAAGCCTGGCTCTAGCTGCAGGAGAGCAGCTATTCAGGGTGGGATCTGGGAATACAGGGAAGTGAGAGCAGGTGAGTTGCTGAATGCTGGAGAAGCTGAAACTTTGTCCCATCAAGCATCTCCCATTACTAAGTCCTTATTCCACTCCATTACACGGGTTCTGACCTGGCATCTGTTCTAGGGTGGCTAGAAGCTCAGGTTTAGCAATATTTCTCTTAATCTAAGGTGGCTGTTGGTTTTGCAAAGAGCTCTGCTTTGATGCAGTTGTTTTGCTTGTTTGTTTACACAAATAATATATCTGGCCTTTCTCCCTCCGAAAGGATACATCCAAAGTGTAAGAACAAACACAAAAATAAAATTAACGGCAACCTCCGCCCCCCTTTCAACAACTAAATAAATGCCAACACAATTCAAGTCTAAAGCGGGGAAGGCAGGGCTAGCAATTAATAAAATTAAAGAGCAACAGAATGAAACTGATTTGTAAAAATGTTACATGGAAAAAATACGAGAGACATTACACATCTGTAAAACAAGAAAATCTTTAATAATAAAACAAACAAAAAACAGAATAAAAGTTTCCTTTAAAGAGAGCAACCTTCAAACACCGTCAGGAGCCGAGATGCTGGGAGTTGCAGGCCAACAGCATATAAGGACCTGAGTTTGAAGAGCCCTGATAACTTCTGCTACACAGACAGGGCTCTGCGGCTGAGGAAGCCGTGTTGCATGTTGCCACAAACCACACAGAGCAACAGAAGACACTAAAGGGCCACCACAGCTGCTCTTAAAGGATGCACAGATTCACATGGGAGGAGACGGTCCTTTGAAACTGATAAACAGCACACTGAGTTGCACTTGCAAATGAACTTGCAGGCAGCGCAGCTGATACTGCAGAGAGGTCAGGATTTTAGCAGCATAATTTGTCACCAATTGAAGCTTCCAAGAGATTTTTAGGAACAGCCCCACACAGAGCATGCTACAACTCAAATCAAGATGCAATTGATGCATTCAGGATCACGTCCATTGTAAATCGCAAGTGAAACTGAGCAGTGTAGCGGTCAAATACTAGTGTAAGGGTTTTCCTTCCCCGCTCCCCTCCTCTCTTGCCACATTTTCACTATGGCTGGGGCAGCTCCCCCAAAAAGGGCTGTGCGACCCAGGATAAGTGACACTAGTAGTTACTCCCTCTAACTGGGAGTAACTCACTTGCTTTCCAGGGAGGGTGGGGGAACCCTCTCAACAAGGCAATCTTGGGAGAAGAGGTACGGCAGCCAGTGGGCTGGACTTGAGAAGACCTTCCACCCTGGAGGCATCCGCCAGACCAGCAGAATGTATACAGGTCCTCACAAGTGCAAAACAGCTATGGTTTCTGCACCTCCAGTGTTGAGTCCCCAATAACTGTACATTACATCCTTCTCCTCCTGCTCCCACAATACAAAAATTATCCCCTTCCTGCGTTTGGGGTTGAGGAAAGGGGGGGGGGCACAAGATGTTGGAAGTGTGGAAACAGAGTGGACATTCTTCTCCTAGCTGAAACTAGTGCAGCAATTCTGAGCAGTGCCCACTAAGTAATCCATTTCGCTGGAAGCCTCCTTGTTCCCCTGGAACAGTAGTAGGTTGGGTCTGCCCCAGGAGGAGACTCTGGCCAGAAGCGGCCCCACTTATCCATGTGGTGGTGCCCCTCAGCCCCTGTCACACTGGGCTTGTTTCTTGAGAACAGCCTCTGCAGCAAGCCCCAAGTTTTGCTCTGCTCAGGAGGCTCAGAGATGCCCCGCGTTTCTCTCCTATTTATTTATTTCTGTTGGGAATGTAATAAAACTCCGTCAGGAAATGGAGCTGGTTCCATGAAATTCTCCGCAGCCCACTGCTGGGAAGGCCAGACAAGGAGCCACTTTGTGTGAGGAGGAGGAGAGGCTTTGCTGCCAGGACCAGCCTCTAGGCTGGGAGTTATGGGGGGGGGCAGCAGCAGGGGGGGGGAATGTGGGGATAGGCAAAGAAAGAAGAATCTGTGCTGCTGAACTGTAGCCGAACCCCACCCCAACTCCTCTTAACCCACCCCAGGCCTTACCACCGCTGCTCAATGAACCCCTGAGCAGGAGCTCAAGTCCGCAAGGTAGCAGCAGGGAAAGTTACAGTGAACAGCCTTGTGTGAGGGGCCTTGGATATTTATGATGTCAAAAGCCAACCTGCTTGCCACTAGGGGAATTCCAGAGGGAAGGATAAGAGCCTGGTTGCCCCCTGGGTCTTCAAGCTGGCCAAAAGGGACTTGAGGCAAACATCCACCACCAGAAATGGTGTCCCTGTGCCTAGCCCTCAGTCTCCATGCCCTGGCTGTGTTTTGTGGGAGCATCTGGGAGGGAGAAGCGGGTGCAGGTTTGCAGCAGGGTGGGGCAAGTCGCATGGCAAGCACTTGGGAGCCATCACAAGAGGGCAGCCAGTCCCTGGCAAGCTTGACACCCTCAGAGGCCACATTTCTGGAGAGTGTCCCAAAAGGAGATAGCTGTGCCACTGTGGCCCTAGTTTGATAGGAGGGAGGAGAAGAGCTAATAAAAGCGTTCCCCCCCCACCCCCCTGCTACTGAGCAAGCAATACGGTTAGCTGTAAAATAATGATTGGCAGGGGGAGGAAGCATGTGAACCCTGCCTAATATTGAGGGCAAGAAATTCATAGAACAGAATCATAGAATTATAAGAGCTGATAGCTTGTCTTCAGAAGCACTGCTGCCTCCAACTGTGGAGGCAGGGCATAGCTATCTAGGCTAGTAACCATTGATAGCCCTCTCCTCCACCAATGTGCCTGATCCTCTCCTAAAGCCATCCAAGGTGGTGCTCATCACTGCCTCCTGTAGAAGCAGGTTGCCTCATTTAACTATGTACTGCATGAATAAGTCCTTTTATATGTCCTCGATCTTCCAACATTAGGTAATAATAGACATAGGGCTTGTCCACACCAGAACAAATTGTGGACTTGCCTTGGCCAGTCTTCCCATTAAGTAGGAGTGTCCAAATGACATCATCCCCATCCTGGATCTTTTCCCCTTTAAGGAAGAGGGTTTTCAATCCTCGGAATGTCTAAATCAGGGGGGAAACTCTGCCTTTAAAGTGGAAAAGGTTCCGGACGACATGGAGGTGCAGCCCACATTTTGGTCCCATGTGGACGAACCTTTAGAGCCAAGCTACGGGATGGAATGGGCTGCAGTTCAGTGGCAGGACACCTGCTTGGCATGCAGAAGGTCCCAGGCTCAATCCCCAATGGCATCCAGGTAGGACTAGAACAGACTCCCTATTTGAAACCCTGGGAGGGATGCTGCCAGTCCGGTTGGTGTGGATAATACCGAGACAGGTGGACCAGGGATTTGATTCAGAGTAAGGCAGCTTCCCAAGAACCACATGGATGCAGCTTTTGTTGGGCCAACACTTGCCCAGAAAATCTTACCACCACCCAGCAGACCAAACATCCCCCAGCAGGTGCCCTTGGATGCTTCGGACTACAGCCCTTGGCCAGTACAACCATACAATGGTGGGAGTTATCATCCAAAACCTCCAAGGGGCACCAGCTTGGGGAAGGAGGCCATAGATGATTTGGCCTGGCACATCTGCACCATGCTACAGACTTAAGCTGGCAGGATAGTCATTCCTTCTTCCCATGGAACCCTCCCAGTTGCAGTTCTGTGAAGGAGGGCTAGGAATCACGTCGGAGAAACCTTAGCATCAAGACCACCATTCCCAAGATTCTTTGGGTTCTGAATGCTATGGCTGCTTAATGGGACGCGGGTGGTGCTGTGGTCTAAACCACAGAGCCTAGGGCTTGCCGATCAGAAGGTCGGCGGTTCGAAACTGCGCAACAGGGTGAGCTCCCGTTGCTCGGTCCCTGCTCCTGCCAACCTAGCAGTTCGAAAGCACGTCAAGTGCAAGTAGATAAATACCGGTAGGTACCACTCCGGCGGGAAGGTAAATGGCATTTCTGTGCACTGCTCTGGTTCGCCAGAAGCGGCTTAGTCATGCTGGCCACATGACCCAGAAGCTGTCTGTGGACAAACGCCAGTTCCCTTAACGGTCAGGGTTCCCTTTACCTTTTACATTTTATGGCTGCTTACGAAGCGAGGGTGAGGCTGTGGTGTTTTTCCTGGGGCTCCCCAAGATGTGCTAAAGTGGGAGAGGGAGTCTCCACACATTCCCTGCTCTGGCTCTGAAGAGAACCCAAGCCTCTAAAGCAAGCAAGTTGAATAAAGGCGCCTTATCACCCAGGGCGGGTGAAGCGGTGGATGGGCACAGAATCTGGTTTCACCTCCTGGCGGCAAAGCCCAGAGGCCAGCCGTGGGCGCACTCAGCCCCCTTGACAGAGGAGCCCTTTCAGCTCCGTTTAGATTGGAAAAGGGCCCCCGGCAGAGCTAAGCCAAAGTTCCTGCAGGACCTTTTTAACTGGGCTCGGAGCACAATTGGCCTTTCAGGTGAGGCGTGAGCTGTGGAGGGAAGAAAAACACCGCACTTTCCAGGGAGCCTGGTGAGAGGGAAAACAAGGAAGCAACTGGAAGGGGCCAGCTGGTTGGCAGAGCAGAGAGCCTCCTCAGATGAGAGGGGGGGCTGGCGAGGAAATGGAGCTCTACCTTGGGAAGGTAAAAAACGCAGCAGGCTGCCTCAAAGGATTCTGCAGGCTTGGTCTGGCTCTGTCCTGCAGCGTTTTTACAGCTCTAGGGATTCTTTTTCGGGGGTGGGGGTGCGCTTTGCATACAAAGCAGTGTATAAGGGGAATGGCTCAGGTTGACCTTCCTGCCCAATTTAGCTCTCACAGCTGCTAGAATTACTAAGGCTGCTGCTGCTTTACACAGGAATACTGGGAGGCCTCTCAGCACAGCCTCAGCAGGGGGGTGGGGTGGGGGGTTGATGTGGCTGAATAAAACCAAGGCCCGTCCCACCAGGGGGTGCCTTGTGCCAGCAGCCAGGGGTCAGCTGCACACGCTCTGGCCTGACTCGGAGCCCCCTGTTTATTCCTCGTATTATTAATAACGCACAGGAAGAGTGGAAGAAAAGGGCCTCCCTGAGTTGCCAGAGGTGGCAGGAAAGCAAGGCTGGCAGAATTAAGTGGTCTCTTTGTGCAGGAGCAGCAAGCCAGAGGACTGGGTGCCCCTTTTCATGGCCTCTTCTCACCTCCAAAGGTCTTTTAAGAGAAAGAAGTTCCACTTCAGGGCTGGGGAACCAGGAGTCAGACTTTACCTATTTGCTCCAGGTGCAGAAATGTCCAAGGTTGCTGGCTGTTTCAGGAGAGCAGGAAAATGCTCCTGAATACCAGTTGCTGGAAACCACAGGAGGGGAGAGGGCTCTTGTGTCTGGTCCTGCTTGCTGGTATTCACAAAGGACATCTGGTCAGCCTCTGTGAGAACAGGACGTTGGACTAGAAGGGCCCCTGGCCTGATCCAGCAAGGCTCTTCTTAGGTTCTCAACACAGAGTTTTGCAACTGCTTTAGGAGTACAAAGTCCATCTGCCCCATTCCTTAGAAGACCAGCTCTGTTTGGAGCCAACGTAATAGCAAATCCCTGAAGGGATGCACAAAGACCCTTGGCATAACATTTTGGAACCTATGCCTCTTTGAAATTGTTGCCTTCCTCTTGTCACAAGTTCTGGACCCAGGAAACATCCACAGACAGGACTTTCACCTTGCGAGAATTCAGCTTATCAGGTGGTATAGAAACAGTTTTAAGAAATAAACAAATTACCGCGTTGAGGTTTGTTGGTGTTGTTGTTTTTTACAATTAAGTGGTATATAAATTTCATGAAACAAACAAACAAATCTTGCTCCCAAAGAGTCCTAAGATTTCACACTTCCACAATTCAGAAAGTTGCACAAGAACCTTGATGCCGAAAGCAAGAATATTTTGGGTCCATCTTGGCTAATGATGGACCTCTTACAGGTGTGGAATAAAGTCTAGGGTCCAACAGAAACTGGGCATCTGAGAGGCACTCTGCCCATACTCAGGGAACCTCTATCTTCCTTCTTAGGCCCCACATTTCAGAGAGCAGTTTGGACCATTCCCAGGGACTGGAATGCATGGTATGGAAACATACTCTGTATTCTGTGCAGTTGGAAAGCTGTGTGGTTGATGCAGCTTCAGGAAACGCTTTACACAGGTATCTGGACCCCCATTTTGTTTCTGTGCAATTCAGGTAACTAGGAAATGTAAGAGGTCCCTTTGCTTAGCACACAATTGCCACTGGGCTCTCTTATTCCTCTGCCCTCCTGCTTCTGCCCCAGAGTCTCTTTCTTTCCCTGCCCCACAGCATTGTCCCCAGGTGCTGCTGGAGCCGCTGCTGCCTCTTGTTTACCTGTCCTGCCACCTGCCTGTCCGCAGAGAACCTGATCTCTGCAGGGCAGCCTAGCGTTGCTTCCAAAGCTGTCCTCCCAGCTCAGCTTTCCTTCCCAGTGCCAGGACGTTACAGGAAATGCCAGTGAGCTTAACACGCCCCCTGGCATAAAAATAACGGCAGCTTGGATTTATGGCTGGCGGAGCTGCAAAGTCCTGCACTCGGTTCTCCTCTCATTGGGCTCCCATGAGGAACACCTGGCCAAGGAGACAGAGAACCACCTGAGCTGCCCTAACGGTGTGTGTTCTGCAGCCAGGATAACCCTTTCAGGCCACATGCTCCATCCCACATTAACCTTCAGAGTTGCTGCAATGCTGCGGCTGACAGAAAGAGCTGTGAACCAAGAACAAAGGAAGCTGCCTTATTGGTCCATTGGTCCATTTAGCTCAGTATTGTCCACTCTGACTGGCAGTGCCTCTTTGGGGTTTCCCAGAAGCACTCGACTTCCCCTGTTGGACACAGACACTTTGCCTGGAAGGGCCAATGGAGTGGCTTGGGTCCAGCAAAACAGGAGCTTGTTCTGCAATATTTGGAGTTGAGCTGGGTAGCTATCTGTCTGGACTGTCAGGAGCCTCTCTCTGGCAGGCAGGAAATCCACTGGTGCAGTTTTTCCTACCCCAGTATCTTCTTTTGGGGAAAAGCTTCCCTGTTTGTTTTTGTGGCACAGAACAAAGCTGATGAGGCAGCAAATCTCAGCTCTGCCTGGAATGTGTGCTTGTTTCTCAAAGGTTTATCTTGCATATGCTGTAGGATGGGGTGGTGGTAGAGGACTGCAGACTGTTGGAAGCTGGAAGAGTTTGTTTGTTTAATTGCATTTCTATCCCACCTTTTCATCCAAGGAGCGTAAAGAAGCATACATAGTCCCTTGCATTTTCTCTCCACAACAACCCTGTGAGGTAGGCTAGTCTGAGAGGCAGTGACTGGCCCCCAAGGTCACACCCAGGGAGCTTCATGGCTGAGTGGATATTTGAACCCTAGTCTCCCAGCTCCTAGCTGACACTCTAAACACACACACACACACCCCTGCAGTCCAGCCCGCAGTCTTGGAGCTGAGAGGTTGCCATTGTGTTCTGCTGCATATGAAGACCAGGCCATAGAGCCCTCCAGCTCTTTTGGACCACCTGACCCAGCCAGCACAGCTGTAGCTGTGAATTGTGCATTGCACAGGATTGGGCTAAATGACCCTTTGGGTCCTTTCAGCTCTATAATTATATACAGTGGTACCTCGGGTTAAGAACTTAATTCGTTCCAGAGGTCCATTCTTAACCTGAAACTGTTCTTAACCTGAGGTACCACTTTCGCTAATGGGGCCTCCTGCTGCCGCCGTGCCGATGCCATGTGATTCCTGTTCTCATCCTGAAGCAAAGTTCTTAACCCGAGGTACTATTTCTGGGTTAGCGGAGTCTGTAACCTGAAGCGTTTGTAACCCAAGGTACCACTGTAATCCTATAAGATACTGGGACCAATTGGAGTGCACAGCCATGCTGCTCAGGGGCTGATGGGAGCTGTAGTCCGGAAGAGCGGGAGGGCACCTGACTGCCCTAGATTATTGTGGCTTTGCCTTGCCTTCTGGGTTCGGGATCCTTGCTTTCTCTTCCTTCCTCCTCCCTCCTTCTCTGCATAAGCTTGCTGGCTCCTCAGAGAGCACTGCCTCTGGTAGTAGCCCTTTGAAACTTGAACCCCTCCCAGCCTCTCTCTCCATCTATTTCTGTGAAATTCCAGAGGAAGATAAATTTATCTCCCAAGGATCAATCTGAACAAGTTCTTCCACCTCAGCTAGAGCTCCCTCGCTATGAGCGTGATGGATGCCGCTCAAGCTGGGGCAGGTGCAGACATTTCTGGAGGTGCAAAGCTCCTCCCTAGAGGCAGGTTTGGGTTGCTAGGGGTCTGGAGTGCCATCACAGGCATTCATTCAGGGGCTGGCTTGACTGGGGTCCCTACAGCCCATCCCACCAACTTTATCCATCTGCCCAACTCTTGTCCACCAAGTTGGAGCAGCCAGGCTCCTCCTTCCCCTGCAGACTCAACAAATCTTTGGCATCAATCTGTGTTGGCCAAGTGTAAGTCATAGGAACCAGCCTTGTGCTGAGTCAGACTTGTGCTGATCCTTGTGCTGAGTCAGAATGACTCTACCCTGGCTGGCAGCAATGGCTCTCCATTGAGGCAGAGGTCCTTTGGCCAACCCTACCTGGAGATGCTGCCAGGGACTGAACCTGGGACCTTCTGCATGCGAAACAGCTTCTCTGTCACTGGGTTGCTGCCAATCCCTGTTAAGTCAGGAGGGCAGGCAGAGGGTGTTGCCATATGGACAAGGATGGGATGGCTTTTCTCTGCTTTATATCCTGTCTCAGATGCGACATTTGAAGGCCTTGCAGCACGAAATCATTGCGGGTTTGTTCCAATGGATATGGAAAATGCAGGGGTCCTCCCGCATTATCACCTCTTGGGATGCCTGGCCCAGAGTCCTCTTCCCCCCTTGTTGTTGTTGGCATCCATGTGTCTTGAGAGACAATGAAGTGTGGCTCTGGGGGGTGGTCAAACTGCTGCATTACCAGCACTAAAGTGACCTCCCTGGGGCACAGTGTATACAGAGGTCCTGGGCTGCCCAGATGACAAGACCCCCATCTTGGCCTTTCTGATGTGGTCCAAAGGAAGTCAAAGCAATATGTTTGGCGCTAGCTTGGCTGCAGGAATTGCCAGAAGGAGGCATGCAAGGCACCATCTAAGGGACTCTGTATTTGTTACTCCTTAGCCTCCCGAAGGCATCCCAAAAGGTAGTGGAGGTTTAGGACCAGAGTTTTCCTTCTCCTAGATGAGCTACCTTCCCAGGTTGATAAGCCCCACCTGCCCCTCACTTCCCTCTACAGCACATTCAGACACCACCTTCTTGGCCACTGGGCCCACTGTTGGTCTCGTCGCTCAATGTTCTGAAGCCTGTCTTCGCATGCAGAGGAAGCCCCTAACTTCCAAGGATTTGAGACCCCTTGGTTACCCTCCCCCTGGTTTAGCTGGTCAGTCAAAACCGTTCCTGGGGTGTGCCCCCTGTCTCATGCTGGCAGTTTTTAGGAGCCACAGGCGAGTGCAGGGTGGGGACCAAAATACCCCAGAAGAAACACAAAGTGTCCCCCAGAAGAGGGACTACCCCTCCCCTAACACCCCATACACCCCACCCCCCTCTTATTCATAGGTGCTCTTTCTTCCTGGCATTCTGTTGCTTGCCACTATGCTCTCATTGGAAAACATGGGAAGCTGTCTTATGCTGTCAGACCCTTGGAGTCTTTCTTGCTCAGCATTGTCTGCACTGACTGGCAGCAGCTTTCCAAGGTCTCTTTCAGCCCTATCTGGAATTGCCATCAGGGAGACTGAAGCTCCTGTATGCAAGGCAGCTGAGCTACAGTCTTTCCATCCTTTGGTTCTGGCCGCCTGGTACCTCTTCTTCTTGCTTCTGCTTGTACTGTGCTATTGCCTCCCTCTTTTCCTTCCTCCCACCAACATTCCTCAGGATGCTGTCAAAAGGGGGCAAAGAGCAGGGCTGGATAACACAAGGGCCTCAGTCTGCAGGGCAAATGGAAGAGCCTCGGCCTCCTTCCTCTCAACTCCAACGCATGGCTCTGCCGGGATGCCTCCCGGTCCAGTCCTCCCTCCTTTCCGCGTGCAGGTTTCCAAGCCCAACCGGCAGGGAGGAAGTGAGCTGCTGCACAGGCGCCAGGAACCACAGTCTCCCGGCTTCCTGAGATACAGCCTTGCCTGCGTCTGCTGCCCCTTCCATCCCGAAAGGACTCTGGGCAGGCTCCCCGTCCGAGTTCTATGCCTCCTTTCTTCTGTCTATTGATATTGGAATCCCTTACAGGGCTATGAAGAAAGGTGATCTGTCCCTCCGCCGAGAGCATTTTGCCTTTCCCCGAAAGACTTCCAGGCCTGGCGAAGGGAGGGTTGCTGCAGGCAAGCAACTAAGCTGCTCCCCTGAGACGGGTTGTACATGCAGCCAAGACCCTCTCTAGAGCACCTTTTCCCAACCTGAAGTTCTCCAGATACTTTGGACTTGCAACCCTATCAGCCCCCAAGGCAATACTTTGCCTGTGGAGCAGTTATATGGCAAGGAGCATCATCCATCCTGCACTCATCCTGACTTGCTTGCAAGGTGCTTATATGTCTCCCTGTTTGTCCCACACTTTTAGAATGCTTGATGGTGTGGAGGCAACCTTTGTCTTCAGAGGTTGAGCTGGTTTCAGGGGCTCTGAGCCAAGAAGAAAAGCTGCTTCTGGAAACAGCCTCTGAGTGGTGAGATAGAGATGGACGGTGACGCGAACAGCAAGTGTGTAAAAGAAGGAGTGTCAGCAAGTGAGGCTGGTCACACTCAGGCCCAGGAGCCCTTGCTGCCCCTATTTTCCCTGCAAGCCCCGCAGCTCATCCTGCTCCCCACCACCCTTTTAGAGGGTTACTGGGCCTGGCCAGGGCCTCCTGACGTTGTCCCAGCAGCCAGGATGTGTCTGGAGATGTGTGCCAGCAGCCATAGGGCTAGCTTCCTTCTGAGATGGCTCCTGCCTAAGGATAGGGCAGCTCACATAGGAGCAGAGAGAGTTAACATTTGGAGCCAGATGAAAAGGGTTAGTAGCCTGGCAGCAAGAAAGGGAGGGGGGCCAGCAACCTCCCTCAGCCTTGGGCTCCTACACTCCACACACACACACACACACACACACACACGTGCATTTGGGAGCAGCCCCTTTGAAAGATCCCAAGGGGATGTGTTGCGTATGAATGATGATGGCCCACCACTCTGTGCCTTGCCTGATAGCCTGGCTTGCGAGTTTAAAAGCGTGCATTGACTCTGAAAGCCACATGATTACTCTTGGCCAAGCCTTGGTGCCTCTGGCCAAGAGCAACAGTTTTACATATTAAAGCTAAATTAAATTAAAAGGCATGCATTTTGTGTTTGTGTGTTGTCAGGAGCCTGTTAACTCTTGCCTGACTCAGCGACGCACAACTTTCAGAGAGGGGCAGAGAGGGTTGGTCTCCGGCAGCTAGAACATCAAAGACTAGTGGAAGTGCTTTCTCACTCCAGTCCATGGAAGTTTATGCCATTGTTACCATGCATGGCAGCCTCTGGAGCGAATAGAGGTTTTCAGGGGTCCCAGCACATTCCCCGGGGTGGTTTCCTTTCAATGATGTCACTGGAGAGACTTGCAATATTTCTGTGATGCAGTTCAGCAGCTTCCTAGGGAAACATCCAATAGCCTCAGAGAACCTGTCAGGACACTGTGGCTCCAGAACTGCTTGTCTGCTGCCCTCTTCAATATACACATAGGCAACTCAGAATCATAGATTTGGAAAGGATCCTAAGGGTCATCTATCTAGTCCAACCCCCTGCAATGCAGCACTTCAGGGATACCATCTCCAGACCGCGGAAGGGGAAAGACAGACCTGACATATTTTGCCATGCTTGAAATGTCTCTATTTATTTAGTTCCTGTGGCAATATACTGCCCTGGCTTATTAGTTTATTAATCACATTTATATCTCACCTTTTCTTCCCCTCCCAAAAGGTCAAGGTGGCGCACGTGATTCTCTCCTTTCCCCCATTTTATCCTCACAACAACCCTGTGAGGTAGGCTTAAGCCCAGAGACAGTGATTGGCCTGTGAGTTTCATGGCTGAGTGGAGATTTGAACCTGGGTCTCCCACGTTCAGCCCCAGGGCAGCCAACATGATACCCTCCAGATGTAGATGGGCTCTTATAAGTCCCATTCGCTCCAGCATGGCCAAGGGGGATGGGAAGTTTTGCAGTCCAGCAACATCTGCAGGGGACCAAGTTAGCTACCCCTGCTGAACCCACAGCATGCTCCAAGGCTTTGAAACTCCCTCCCTAGCAAAGTCAGACTGGCTCCCTCCTTGCTGTCCTTCTGCCAGCAAGTGAAGACAGGCCTTTGGGAACTGACTGTGTTGGTTTTTTTAAGGAAAGGACTTTTAATACCGCTGCTCGGCTTCTATTCTCTGCATTTTAATTTTTAAATTTCTTTAATTCTGTTAGAGTTTAATTACTTTTTAATGGTTATCTTTCATATGTGCTTAGTTTTTAGTATTTCTTTTGTCTTGCTTTAAGGCACCTTGAGTCCCTGTCTGTGGAAAAGGAAAAGGAATAATAATAGGAATAATAATAATAATAATAATAATAATAATAATAATAATAATAATAATAAATAATAATGGTTTTCCAATTCCCCCCTCCCCCTAAAAAAATAATAGCGTTTATCTTTGCAATGTTATCTTCATTGCATGAAGTACCCAGGAGTGTTTTTGGACCCACTTTTTTCAGCAGGACAGAATGACTTTATCCATCCCACCTGATCCATGGGATGGCGCCATCTTTGAATCTGTCTGGAGAAAGCAAGAGAAAAGCAGGTCCTTAGTTGCTCCCCAGCATCAGGTGTCCTAGGTGCTTTCAAAAGACTCGCCTTGCCCACCTGCCAGCTCACTTACTCAGCTCCCTGCTTGACTTGCATATTTCTGAATAAACAGCTTATAACAAAAGGTGTCCTTGGTCTCCATTGTTCTCTCTCTTCAAGGAAACTGCATTCCCCTGAACTGAGATGTTGCCTTTTGTGTGTGCCTGTGGAGTGGACACCACAGGATCTCCGACAGCTGCCACAGTCACTCAACCGGGCTTTGAAATCAACATAGCCGGACGTGTTTCTCTGGGGTCCGTCCAACAGGCAGAGATGCCTTTGCTGCTGGTAGCCAGTTCTTCCTAGAAGGGACCATGCACAGGCAATGAAAGGATGCCCCCTCTCTCTTCCCCTGTGCGAGATCCACTTATTTTTGTGGTACTTTTTAATGTGCTATTTCAGACAGAAGTAATGGCACAGAGCAATTGAATCCAGAGCGCAAACAGACCTCTTGACTTTCTGCCATCTGTGGAAATTGTGGGACCCAGACTCAAACGATCCCACTTCTGCCATCTCACCAAAATGTTGAGTGAAAGGGCATCTCAAAGCCTCACAAGTTTGGATTTTAGGCCACCTCTGAGATTTTCTGGTGAGGCTGGACCAGGGAGGCACCTGAAAAATCAGTGTGATGATGGGGATGGCTGAAACCAGAGTTTCCCCAACCCCAGCATTTTGGAGTGCTCAGGTGTGATTTAGTGGAAATTGTGAGGCATTTCAGTTTAGCATTAACCTACCAAGTTAAATATTTGGTGCCCTATTTCTCCCCTTTATTTGTAAAGGTCCAGATTTCAGCATGGGTAGTCAAATAGTCAGCCTGGATAGCTCCGCTGGTTAGAGCGTGGATAACGCCAAGGTTGCAGGTTCAATCCCCTTATGGGACAGCTGAGCTATTGCTTGGATTAGGGCTGCCATACGTCCGGATTTTCCCAGACATTACCGGGATTTCAAAAGCAGGATTGGCGTGGGGGGGGGGGGTTTCCGAAAGGTAGCACCTTGATTTGGATCTTAGGCAATCCAGTTTAAAAACAAACTAAAAAAAATTCCTTCCAGTAGCACCTTAGAGACCAACTAAGTTAGTTATTGGTATGAGCTTTCGTGTGCATTAAAAAATTCCTTCCAGTAGCACCTTAGAGCTCATACCAATAACTAACTTAGTTGGTCTCTAAGGTGCTACTGGAAAGAATTTTTTTATTTTGTCTCAACCACAGCAGACCAACACGGCTACCTACCTGCAATTTAAAAACCATGGTCTTTTGGCTCAACAACTTTGGGGTTTGTCTTAAAAAAGCTTAACAATTTTCAGGGTGTCCTGAAATATGGCAAACCCACTCTGGAACTATATGGAACTGTTTGCTGCAGGAGGCAGTGATGGCCACTAACTTAAAAAGAGGATTTGACAAATTCATGGAGGAGAGGGCTATTAGCCATGATGGCTGTTAGGGGTGCCAACTTGAATAAAATAAGGGGGACCAAGTAAGCCCTGTCACACATAATCAATCACATGACACAGCACACACATGCTATTTGAATGGCAATGCCCATCAACTGGGGGGGGGCTGACCCCCTCAAATATTTTATGGGGGGTGTGTGAAGGGACATCAGCCTCTAGGTCCCACTACATCATACACAGTATAGAACCTCCCACACAGTAACCCTGTGCACATGGCAGTGTGTTCCCTTTTCATGCAGCCATGAGTTCCACAGGCCAGTGTCGCTTTCAGCCTGACACCGACTCAGGAGAGATCCAAGGACAAGGACTCTGAATCCCTGGAATGGCAGGAGCCGCGGGTGGACCATCGGTGTCACAAGCTGGGTGCAAAAGCCCCCCATATCACAGAAGTAGGGCTCTCCTAACCATCCCCTCAATCAATGCAGCTGTGTTGGGAGGGGGAGCCACCCATTTTTCCTGGATTATTTGTGTCTAAGAGGAGGAGGAGAAGGCCTGTTAGGGGCAGGCTGGTGATTAAATATTCTGTTTATGATCAGCTTTTGCTGAGCAGATCCCGGCATCTCCCTGGTTCTTGCCTACGTGTGACACATACATAATAGTCCCAGGCACTTAAACAGAGGCTGTTTCATCTTCAAAGCCGTTTTCTAAAGATGCCCTAATACATTAAACATGCCCACCCACCCCCTCCCCTTCCCATGGAAAGAGGAACAGCCCTCTGCTTGTCTCCAGCTGTCCTTCTGATGCAGTCTTCTGCTTCCTGAGGGTCAAGAGGGTCTTTTTTAAAAAGGATCCCAGAGAAAGAGAGACGGAGATCTATTTTGCTGCTTCAAGAGTTCTCAGAAGGATCCTTGGGCTCACTTAAAGCCTGAGGGGCTGCTTTATAAGGGCCTGCAGAAGCAAAGATTGAGTTTTTTTGTAGATGGAACCAAGTGGTATATAAATTTGGTTAATTAAATAAAGACCTAGGGTGGCTTTTGACATGACAGCTGCACCCAAGGAGGTGCTTTTGGGCTTCATTCTTGTGCACAAGTTTGCAAGTCTAGATAGCAAGCAGGGATTTGAATGGCATTCCTGCCCGCTTTGTTGCGCAAAATTCCCTCCTGCATTATCTGTGCCCTTTAGGGCAGATCTCTCTAGGTTTCTGCCTCCACTAGTGGGCTGCCCACCATCTCACCCCTAACACTCCCTGGTTAGCCCCCTAATCTTGCCTCCAACTCTAGGGAAGAAATGGTTCCTGTCACCATTTGACTTACACCCATGTAGTGGGGCTGCTTTATTTTAGGGTCCAAGGTGGCATTTTCCTGTTTGATGCAGTACCACAAATGCCACACAACCCCTCCCTAGGTCAGGGGGTGCAACGTCCCCATGCCTGGCTCCATCGTTTGGGCACCCAGGAGAGAGAAAACCCCACAAGCAACTCACAAGTAAGCAGAGAAGCCAACTCACAATTTGCTCGTTTCTCATGGCACAACTGGCCAGTTGCCCAAGGAGAGAGCTGGCCCTGGATTAGGAGTATAAAAACTTCAGCCACTTCCAAAAATTAACTGGGACCCTCGGGGAACAACCTTGAGGGGCGCCCTTAGAGACAGACACACACATATCCCACACATTCATACACAAACTGAATCTGGTGCTTTTCGAGACAGGGAGATGAGTGAGAAGGCGGAGCTTCCACTCTGCGTCGACCTGGCCGTGTCTTCGCTCTGCCACTCACACGATACCACTTCACGTGTCAGGCTCCCGCTCCAGTGGCTCTCCCCACCCTTGGTAGCAGCAGAAAGGAAGAAACAACATGGGCTGGCAGGAGCAGAGCAGACTGCAAGCCGGCTTGAGGAAGGCGACAGCGCCTCTGAGCCCGTGCAGAGCGCCGGCCCGGCGGGGCTTCCTGGGAGGCGCGCTGCAACTAGGCTGCCCGAGCCGCTGCCGCCTCCCGCTCCACCTCCTCCCGCGCCCCGCCCCGCGCGGGGTGTGTCCCGCCGGCGCCGGGCCCGCCTCCCGAGGGTGTAGCGGCGCTGCTGGCGCGGCGGAGGCGCCCACGAGCGGAGCGCCGGCCGTGTGGGCGCACGGGGAGCTGGTGACGCGCCATGCGGTGGCGGTGATCGGGAGCGGCGGCCGGCTCCGTGGTCGTGGTTGTCGCCGCCGCCGCGAGGCATGGCCGGGCTGCTGCCGCTGCCGCTGCGGGTCCTGCTGGCGATGTTGGTGGCGGCGTCCCCGGGCGTCCGGGCGCTGGAGCTGCTGGGCGGCGCGGGCGTCGGGGCGTACGACGCGTCGGAGCGGCTGGGCGGCGGTCGCGGCTCGGGGCGCTGCCAGGCCATCGAGATCCCGATGTGCCAGGGGATCGGCTACAACCTGACGCGCATGCCGAACCTGCTGGGGCACGAGCACCAGGGCGAGGCGGCGCTCAAGCTGCACGAGTTCGCGCCGCTGGTGGCTTACGGCTGCCACGGCCACCTGCTCTTCTTCCTGTGCTCGCTCTACGCGCCCATGTGCACCGACCAGGTGTCCAGCAGCATCCCGGCCTGCCGGCCCATGTGCGAGCAGGCGCGCCAGCGCTGCGCGCCCATCATGGCGCACTTCCACTTCGGCTGGCCCGAGGCGCTCGACTGCGCCCGCCTGCCCACCAAGCACGACCCGCACGCCCTGTGCATGGAGGCGCCCGAGAACGCCACCGCCGAGCCCCAGCGCGGAGCCGGCATGCTCCCGGTGGCCCCTCGCCCGGCCCGGCCCGCCGTCGAGGGCAGGCCCCCTCCGGCAGGCAGCCCGCCCGGCTCGGCTCCGGGAGGCCCGTGCGCCAACGGCGACAAGTTCCAGTTCGTGGCCAAGAGCGCGTCGTGCGCCCCGCGCTGCTCCCCGGGAGTGGACGTGTACTGGGCGCGTCGCGACAAGGACTTCGCCTTCATCTGGATGGCCGTGTGGGCCACGCTCTGCTTCGCCTCCACCGCCTTCACAGTGCTGACTTTCCTGCTGGAGCCCCAGCGCTTCCAGTACCCGGAGCGGCCCATCATCTTCCTCTCCATGTGCTACAACGTCTACTCGGTGGCCTTCCTCATCCGCTCGGTGGCCGGCGCAGAGGCCATTGCATGCGACCGTGAGGACGGGCAGCTCTACGTCATCCAGGAGGGCCTGGAGAGCACTGGCTGCACCCTGGTCTTCCTCCTGCTCTATTACTTCGGCATGGCCTCCTCCCTCTGGTGGGTGGTGCTCACCTTGACCTGGTTCCTGGCGGCAGGGAAGAAGTGGGGCCATGAGGCCATTGAGGCACACAGCAGCTACTTCCACCTGGCCGCCTGGGGGGTCCCCGCCATGAAGACCATCGTCATCCTCACCATGCGCAAGGTGGCCGGTGACGAGCTGACGGGCCTCTGCTACGTGGCCAGCCTGGACGTGGCCGCCCTGACGGGCTTTGTCCTCATCCCGCTGTCCTGCTACCTGGTCGTGGGCACCTCCTTCATCCTGACGGGCTTCGTCGCCCTCTTCCACATCCGCAAGATCATGAAGACGGGAGGCACCAACACAGAGAAGCTGGAGAAGCTGATGGTCAAGATTGGTGTCTTCTCCATCCTCTACACCGTCCCGGCCACCTGCGTCATCGTCTGCTACTTCTACGAGCGCCTCAACGTGGAGTATTGGACTCTCCGGGCCTTGGAGCACGGGTGCCTGCCTTTCCCCGGGCGCCGCAGCCTAGACTGCACCCTGGAGGCCTCCGTGCCCACTGTGGCCATCTTCATGCTCAAGATCTTCATGTCCCTGGTGGTGGGCATCACCAGTGGGGTCTGGGTGTGGAGCTCCAAGACCCTGCAGACCTGGCAGAACCTCTGCAACCGGAAACTGGGGGGCAGGACTAGAGGGAAGCCCTGCAGCGGGGTGACTTGCACGGGCACCCACTGCCACTACAAGGTGCCTGCTGTGGTGCTGCACATGACCAAGACGGACCCTTACCTGGACAACCCGACGCACGTCTGAGGCAGGTTGGGGCCTCCAGGAAACAGCCGTGCACATAGTTTGTAGCAGGTCAAGGAGCAAGGAGCTCCCGAGAATCTCTTGTGGGGGGAGATGGTGGGAGGCAGAAGGAGTGGCTGTTTGTGGGCATCTGGGGAGGGCAGGGGAGCAACTTTGTTACGCTGTGGGTCTGAAGAGAGCAGCTCATGGAAGCCCCCCCACCTTCCCTCCCTCCAACCCCCACCCCCACCCCAATCATATATATAGCTACACTTCCCAGCCTTGCGGGTTGGACACCTCCGTTGCCAAAACCCAGCCAACTATTTCAGTGTTTCGTTTTGGAGGCGAGATGGGAGAGAGCATTTGTCCAAGTTTATTTAATTCTGTAATTTATTTTAGATATTTTTTTTTAAAGAAGAAATCCATTAGCTGAAAGAAATGGAAAAAGAGGGAGTGGGGGGGGAGAGAAAGAAAGAAAGAATCCCCAATAAAACCTGGCTGTGTTATTTCAACTGAGGTCGATGCTGTTTGCAGGAATTCAGGAGGCTTTGGAAACAGCTGTTCCAAACGCAGCATGGAGGGGAGGTGGGGAGTGAAGAGAGTTTGGGAGCGGGGAGCCTGGATGTCTGCAAGAAGGAGAGCAGCAGGGTAAATCCTCTCACAGCCGGCATGAGCTTTAGGCCTTGCCACCAGCGTGGGGAGGCCTCCCTGTCCCCCACCCCAGCACCACCCCCTGCCCAGTTGGGGAGCTTGTACAAGTTGTTTCGAGCAGCCATGGCCAAGGACGGGAGGCTGTCAAAATATTTTTAGCCTGGCTGGAGAGTGACAAAGCTGAGCTGGCTGTGCCAAGGCTGTGCGAGTCATCACCCAGCAGCCCACCCCGTCTCCCCCTCGGGAGTCCCCAGCGCCTGCCCATGCTGTGACCTTCAGCCTCCTCTGCCGCTGAGATCCAGGAAGGGGCAGCTGCCAGGGGCTTGGGGGAGAGGCGACTGCCTCCGGTGCTCTCTGCCAACCGAGAAGCCGGCATCCAGAGAAGCTGTGTTGCGTTGGCCCAGGACGTTTCAGAGGCATTGGGCTTGGTGAACTGTCTCAAGAGCTCCAGGGAAGCTAGGAGAGTGTGGCTTGCCAGCCCCCACCTTCATATAGTGCCCGGTTGTGGTTGCAGTGGCGAAGCAGTGGCTTCCCACACACCCGGCTACCACGCCATTGCAGATGGGTTTGGCCCCTTCTTGCTGAAACGCCACCCAAAGCCCCCTTTCCCCTTCCACTCCCCAGGCCCCCATCCCTGCCTCTCACCACAGCAGGAGGGCAGGGAGCTCCCCCTTCCCCAGGGAGGCTCTGGCCAGTAGCCAAGGAGAAGCCAGCTGCTGAGCGAGCCAGGGGGCCTGGTGGGGTGGGGGTTGCAGGGATCATTTGGCAGCAGCCAGCGGGGCTGGGGTGGAGGGCAGCCTTTGAGCAAAGCCCCCTTGCTCTGCCTGGCTGCCTGGGTCAGCTGCTCAGCTCCCAGTGCTGGTTTTGGCGCCCTCCAGCCCCGCCTGGAGCCAGGCCTTCCTGCAGATGAATAATCCTTTCCACCCTGGCTCCCCTCCCATCCAGGTGACTGGCCTTGGCGCCTCCAGCTCACTAGAGTCTTCTCTGGCGCTGCTAAGGGCACCAGCAGGCCTGAGGAAAGGAGAAGCCCGCAAAACCATCTGCCATAATAAATTTGTTAGAGACTGTTGTTTTTGAGGCCCTCGCCAATGCTGGGTTCCCCAACTTCTACCCGAGGGGGAGGCTCTAGAAATTGGGGTTCTGGCCCCCTTGAGTGATGGAACTGGGGGGAATGGGATTTTTCCAGGCTGATTCTGGCTTCAGACTCTTTTGCCCAGGGATTCTTAGCCACCAGCTAGAGGGGTAAAAGTTTGCTGGGCAGCTATGTGTGTACAACATGTGTTACTACATCAGAGCTTTCCAAACTTTTCATGCTGGTGACACATTTTTTAGACGTGCATCATTTTGCGACACAGAAACTTGGTTTTACTAGCAAACCGGAGGTTAAACTAACTCCGTTCCAACCCCAGGAGGAGCGTTCACACCACACACCTACACACTGCAGCCGGCACACTAACGTGTCGCGTGCCGCACAGTTTGGAAAGCTCTGGCCTGCATGACTGAGATCTTGTACAAATAGGAGAAATGGGTGCAGGGAGTGATTTTTCCTCCCTCTCCCATAGTACTGGAGGCCAGGGTTCCCTGTGAAATTGATTGGAAGGCAAACAAAAAACCACCCCTGTTGTGATGGTTACTGGCTTAGTTAGCTTGAAAAAGAGGATAGACAAATTCATGGAAGAGAAGAGGTTTGCTAGCAATGGCTACTGCTGGTCCGGGTGTATAAGCAGAACCTCCAGGTGCAGAGGCAGTCTGCCAGGGTATTGCCTGTTGCTGGGAGGCACCAGCAGAGGAAAGTTCTTGTTCTCATGTCCTGCTTACAAGCCTCCGAGTGGCCTGGATGAACCTGGGCCTGATCTGGCAGCTGAAACCACTTGGATGCAGGTACTGGATCATGCCAAGCCCTCAAGTCTTGTTAGCACAGGGGTCAGCAAACTTTTCCAGCAGGGGGCCGGTCCACTGTCCCTCAGACCTTGTGTGGGGCTGAACTATATTTTTTGGGGGTGGTGAGAATGAATGAATTCCTATGCCCCACAAATAACCCAGAGATGCATTTTAAATAAAAGCATTCTACAGTACTCATGTAAAAACATGCTGATTCCTGGACCGTCTGTGGGCCGGATTTAGAAGGTGATTGGCCCCCGGGCCTTAGTTTCCCATGTGACCCATGTGTTAGCACAATCGCATCTCCATGCAGGTGATGGGAGGAGGGCTAGTTGGCATCCTTCAGGTGCCCAATTTGGCCCAGGGGCTGCCTGTTGCTGACCCCTCTCCCTGCTGGGTGCTGAATGAACCAGGTGCCTGAGGAAGATGGTCTCAAGCTAACAGCTTTCCCATCTCTTTGGGAGTGTATCCTGGAGTAAAGTGCAAGTGGGGTTAGATGAGGCAGTGTCCTGGGAAGAGGAGCTACGCAGAGCAGCCTTCAACAACCTGGAGCCCTCCACTTTCTTTTGGGTTACGGCTGCTACCTCCTCTGGGGTCATAATACAGCTGCGCTGCCTGGGGCTGCTGGGAACTGTAGTCCAAAACATCTGGAAGGCACCCGGTTGGTGAAACCTGATGTGGAGCCAGGCATAGTTTTTGACCCCAGAGAGGAGCTTCCGTGCTGCCTGTTGCTCACACACGCCTGCCCTTGCCAGCTGTAGGAAATGCCACTGGGATAACCAGCTCTCTTCCTGGGTCAGGGGCACAACACCTGGCAACCAGCACTGCGGGGCAAGACCTGCCGAGGGACACCTGTCCTTCTGCTCTGGGTAGGAAAGAGCAAAGTGTTGCCAGGAAGGCGTGGGGGGGGCAGTGCCAGTGACACCTGCAGAGAGTGGCCTTCCTGGGCAGCACCAGGAAGGGCACCCAAGTGGTGCCAGCTGCAAGTGGCCATGTGACTCCTTGCTAAGCCAGTGAGCTTTTAATGGTGTCAACCTGGAGATGGGCATCCAACAGGGATATTCCCCCCCCCTGCCCCACAATGGATGTGCACAGATGCTCTGGATGTGTGTTGCATTCTCAGTTGTCATGCCTTGCCCAAGCCGTGAACTGTGGAAGCAAAAACAAACGTCCCTCTTCCCTCAAGTGGTCCCAGATGTGATGGCGACAGCGGGGTGGGGTGGGGGAGTTATGTTGGATTTCTTGCCACCCAAGGGAGCCAGAATCACTTGGCTCTGCCTTGTGCTCTTCAACCTCTGAATAATAATAATAATAATAATAATAATAATAATAATAATAATAATAATATATTTATACCCCATCCATCTGGACTATAAATCCCATCAGCCCCTGAGGCTTTGGAGTGTTGTATTAGTTTAATTTCACGGCCAAGGAGACTCCTTACTGTTCCAAAGTTAGTAAATTAAGCTGACCCTTTGTCTGTTTACACTGACTGTCAGCAGCTCTCCAGGGTGGTGGGGAGCAGGGCTTGATTTCTTTAATAAATTTTAAAAGTGGCACCAGAGGGCAAAGGCTTCATGGGGGCCGTGTCATCCCTTCAGTATGAGGATGCAAGGCAGAGGCAATTAGAAGGCGCTCTAGACAACTTTCTTCATTGCACAATGTTTTTTGGAGATCAGCTTCTCTAGCCGATGGGTTGCAAAGTAGTGATAAATTATGTCAGGTGGTTTCCTGGGCCCACATGGTGAATCCAGGCTTGGGCACAACTTTCCTAGAGAGAGGACCTCCGCTTGAAAGATGAGACTTATCTAGACCAGGGGTTCCCAAAGTGTGGTCCGCAGACCACCAGTGGGCCGTGGTGTGTCTCTGGATGTGTGGTTTGAAGACAGGAGATGGCCCTTCCAGTGTGCTGAATATTCACTTGGCTTTTCAGTTGTATTTTTATTATTTGTTCTATTGCATTTTGAATTTTGCTGCAACAGACAGAAAAATAAGTGGTCTAGCAAGACCCTCAGCAATTTTCAAGTGGTTGGGGGCTTTTGGGAACCACTGATTTAGATAGATGGCTGGACAAGGGCTGAGCTGAAACAAGAGGGGCTTCTCAAACATCTTTAATCTCCGTGAAAAATTCTTTCCCACGCCTGTTTTTTTGGGGTGGGTGTGCTGCAAAATGGGGTGAAATTCCAGAGACAGAGCATGCAGTCAGTGTTGCACTCTGATTTTGCTAGACAGGCCACCGTGTGGCCAAAACTAGGTGGCACAGGTCTTGTGTTGCATTTGATCCCTTTGATCGTCTCAGAAAGAAGCTCCAGCTTAGAAATAAAATATGTCAAAGCTACAAATTTAGGGAGTGGGGAGCAAGCGATGTGCATTTTTGCTGCTGCAAGCAAAGCAGAGGAAGAAATCAACACACTTGTGCATGTATATGACCAGTTATACAAATTGGGGCTTCTTTAGCTGCAGAGAAATGTAGGCTTGGAAGCAAAAGTTCAAAGACCGGTGGCAAAGCCTACCTCTAAATTGTGGAGGGGGGGGGGGGTCACTTGCCGGATCCCTCAGCCTGCAGCACAAAGCCCCTTTTGGCTCAGATCAGATGGGAGTAATTCCTATCCTCCCTGCCCAGCCACCCATGCAAGCAATACAATTGCTGGGACTTTGAAGTAGTTTGTTCTTGAAAAACCCAACAGGTGCTTGTTTCTCAGCAGCAGCAGCCAGTTCTAGGGCCCTTCTGCATGTAAAGCACTTTACAATTTTGATTGTTCCTGTAAACACCTCTGTGATGTAGGCCACAACTTTCCCCGTTTTGCAGAAACGAAGTTATATACGTCTATGGGAGAGGCAGGAACTGAACCCAAGCCCCTCAAGAGCCAGATTTTGCAACTTGACCGCAGTGCCTTGATCCCATAGACCCCAAGCAATCAAGAGGACTTTTCCCACAGGGGGTCTGGCTTCCCTAGACTAAAACCACTAAGTTCCTTCTAGCCCAGAAAACACAGAAACATCACATCGCTTTAATGTTTTAATGGGCATGCCAAGATCTTTATTCAAACACCCGTGACAGCTTCAAAGATTAGATTAACCCAAAAGCAAGGTGGCTCACATGAAGAAGCCAGGCTGCAAACAAGATAGGCAGCTACCTTCTCTGGGCCACGTGCCCCCATGAGGGAGTGATGCTAATTGGTAATGAGCAAGAAATTAATTGAATAAACCATTTTTTTAAAAAAGGACTGTGGTCTGGCAGATTCTTTAAATATCATGTTTAGCATTTGAAGATGTAACTTTTCCAGTGTTTAAAGAGCTTCATGTATTTACAGGCAGCTGGTGATATAAGTGGAAAGTTGTTTTCAGGTCGGCTGTGTGGTGGTTTGAGGCTGAGGCTGGGCAATCCAGTCAGTATAATGGTAGGTCAGATCTTGGGCATCAGCTCCTGCGCTCAGGCACGGCACAAGCCAAGCCTTGCAAACTACAGAGCGCCCTGTTATGGGGTTGAGGGTCAGATGCTCAAGCTGTACAGCTGATACATCTCAACCCTACAAGGCTGCTGGTCTCTAGAGTTCACACTGAAGGCATTTAAGCACAATGCCAAGAACCAGGTCCCTCATTTCATACCAAGTAATCCCGACAGAAGTGCAGGCACCAATTCTATACTTGTATCTCGGCCCAGGCAGAAGAGGGGTGTGTACATGTGGAGCCAAGCAGGGGTGGTCTACAATCCCTCTGCAATTGGCCCTCATAAATGGCCTATTTGTACTCTGGCAGCCGCAAGCACAAGCTCTCTTTCCGCCCGGCTCCCTCTCTCAGCCCCCTGAAAGCAGCTGGATATCTGAGCCTGGAGAGAAGATGGTTTGCGCGTGGAGACTGTTTGCTTCCACCAGAGGAGCTTTCAGGGGCTTTCCCTCCCACCTCTGGGGAACTCAGGCTTCCTGGAGGGCAGGATTATGAAAATGGGATGGAGCTGTCTGTGCTACCTAGAAATGGGGCTAGCACCAAGTGGCTTCTCTCTTAAACACACACACACACCCCGCTATCATGAGAGGCTCCACCAATGCTGCTCACCTCACCCATCATGCTTAATTCTTCACCAGAGTGGCACCCTAACTTCTCTTGGGACTCTCCTGGGTGGTGGGTCCTGGGCTGCACTGGCAATTCCTGGAATAAGTGGTGCTTCTGGAAGACCTGGTGGTCTCTTGTCTGGGTGAAGACAAGGTGATGAAGGGATGGGTGGGAGGCACAGCTTCTTTCTGCCTTAAGTCAATGCTTCTGAATCAACCTATTTGTGGACACAGCTGTTCACTGTGTGCTTTTGTATGCAAACTTTAACAGTAGCCCACCCAAAGGCAGCTCCTTGATGCAGCAGGCAGTCCTGTGGCGCAGGGACCAACGAGCAAAGCTCCACGCTGGTTGGATGGCCATCTGCCAGGGATTATTTAGTTGTGATTGCTGCCTTAACTAGGTGACCCTTCCAATGCCACATGTCTATGCTTTGCCATTGAGAGCCCCTCTCCAGGCTCCTGGTTTGAGAAAGCTGGGTTTGCACAAAAGCCCTTCATTGCAGCTAGAAGAGAGGCAGCTAACTGGGGCCCTGCCAGCTGTTGTATGACTCGCAGCTCTCCTCATTCCTGACCGCTGGGAGTTGGGAACACAACAGGTTCCCCATCCCCAAGGCAGAACATTCCCTTAGAACCATCCCAGCCAAGGAAGAACAGAAGGGAGGCAGAGGCCACAGGCTTCATCAAGTAAAGAGATGCTGGAGTAAAGACACCATCACCCTACCCTCTCCAGCCAGGCTCCAAATTTCATTTCACTTAGTTTCCCAGACTCTAGAAAGACCAGTAAATACAGACAGGAAGAAAAACAAGTTTTGCTTTTATATTTCCAATTTATTACAAGTACAGCCCTTAGCAGAATTCCCCCCTCCCCCAACAAACAACCTTTTCTTTAAAAAAATGTAGTCCAAAAATGTTTCATCGCGTAGAGGTTGGAAAGGGATGGGGTTGGTAGGGCTTGATAGAACAAAAACTGAAGGGGAGAAAGTGGGCAGGTTGCAAGTGACGCCAGAGGTGTGTCTGTCAGTGCTAGAGCCCAGGCTGGAGTCCTCAGCACCACATCCTCCCGTGCCCCAGGAGAAGCAAAAGGTGGCCAGGGAGGGCCCGTTTCTAGGAGAGCGAGAATTCCTTGTTTGCAATCCCACAGCCTTGAATTCAAAGGTTGTGGGGAAATAAATGCTGCTTGAAATGGAGGAAAGTCAAAACAGAAGACTGTGAAGTGGCCAAGGCAGAAAAGAGCTGCCTCTCCACCTGGGTGATTATTGTGCAAAGGAGACCCTCCTTTGACCCAATCCAGACTCCAACATCAGGAAAGGGGAGACGAACGAGGCAGGCTGGATGGGGTATGGCTAGGAAAAGAGGGAAGAACGAAGCTACGAAGTGTACAACCCCAATGGGTTCCCTGGGCCAACTCCCAGCTACTTTATCTAAGAAAAAACAAGTGGTTTATAGAGGGGGCCAGGAGGAAGGAATATAAAGCAAACACATCCTCATATAAACTGTACAGTACATGTCAGAGCAAAGACGACTGTATCTTACAAGGCGTTTTGTACAAGGTCACTGCTGGAAACAAGAATCTTAACTAGAGAAAAAAATAAAGATTGAAAGTCAGAGAACCAGCGTTCCTCCTGCCAAACTCTGCAGGATTTATCACACTCTGCTCCTGGGGCAGGGGAGGCCGGAGGGTGGGGAGAGCAACTTTCCCTCTGCTGCATCCAAAATAAGGAGGCTGGAGAGAGACAAGCACCCCCAAAGCTGGTCTGCACAGAGATGCTGGTGAAAAAAAGGGGGAGTCGCTCTGGAAAAGTAAGTGCTTGCCCGCCCTCCAAGGCGGCGGCTTCTTCTTCTGCTCAAGGGGGCTGGTCAAGAAAGACAATCCGTCAGCCTATGGGGTTGGGCATCCGAAGTGGAGCGTGGCAGCCTGGACCTGTCCCTGGCTGCCAGGACCGCAGAGGAGAGGAAGGTGACCATTGTGGTCCAGGAGACCCTCGTCCCACCCCCTGCTGTGCCCAGGCTAGAGGGGACCTCCTCCACTTATCCCCCTGGCCCTCCTGCCTTCTAAAAACCTGCAAGAATTGCCTGTGCTGCTGCTGAGGAATTACTAAGCCATCTTTCCCAGTCGAGGGCTGATCAAATGCTTTCAGGAAGTTGCTGAGAATTAAGCTAGAGCAAGCTGAGGGAAAGCCAGGTGGCCCCTGCCGCCTCCCAGCTCCCTTCGCTGCAGCCTGCGCAAAGCCGGCTCCAACCGCATCCCGTCCGGAACGTGGAGGGGGGGCGGCCCTTCATTTCTTCCTCTTCCGCCCCCTCGAGTACTCCAGTGCCTCGGGGTCGCTGTCCCCATCCGCCTCCTCCAGTCCCTGGCTGGGTGGGGCCAGAGGCCGCTTGTGTTTCCGTCGTGAGTACATGTGGCCAGGGAGGTGTTTGTGCATCATGTCAATCAAGCACTGTTCCGTCTTCTCCAGGCAAGAGAGGACATGGCTGCCATTCTGGTTGTACTGCTCGGCGTTGGCGAAAACCTGCTTGATGTCAGAAAGGAAATCCTGCACCGAGCGGTAGCTGCCGCACGAGCACTTGCTTTGCATGGTCTGGAAGTCCATGGGGCTGCTGATCACCTCAAAGTAATCCTCCGCCTCCTCAGTGGTCACCGGCTCCCTGCCAAGGAAGGCCATGGGGTTAGTGGGCAGCTAGGGCAGCACTTGCATCAGCCCAAAGGCTGCCTTGGCCTGACCCTCGCCAGCCACTCCTCCCCGTTTCTACTGTCCAAGTGGTCAGAGACTAATACTCCCTGAAGAAGTCCCCATCAAGGCACAAGAGGCACAGAAAGGAACCCTCTCCTCTCCCGTCCCCCACCACTAGGCCATGAGCCTAATTCTTCTTTTGAAAAAGCCAAGAATCTCCATGCACCTGTGAAAAAACACTGCACAGAATGCTGGTTATTTGTAGCCTCCTGGCGTGGGGAAGCAGGGAAGGGTTGGCACAGCTGAGGAAATTTTGGGGGGGCGGGTGTGGATTACAAAGGAACTCCCCTTGGATCACCAGTTATTCTGTTTGACATGATACCCACTCAGTGATCACTTATTCTTTCTACCCAATTTGCGCAGGTAGTCTCTTCCAGTGTTTCAGTACACACCCAGTGGAGTGTGGAAAAAGTGAATTCCATTTTGGGGATCATTAAGAAAGGAACTGAAAATACAATTGGCCGTATCGCAAGGCCACTGTACAAGCTGAGGGTTGCAACTGGACTTTTAATATTGTGGACCATTCTGGTTGCCTCACCCCCGTTTGGTTGCTGGTTTTTGGACCTTTACCTGCCTTACCTGTAGGGCATGTAAAGGTTCAAAAACCAGCAACCAAACTGGTAAAGGGGATGCAGCGATTCCCCTATGAAGAAAGGCTCCAGTGTTTGGAACTTTTTGGTTTAGAAAGACTGGAGGTATATAAAATTATGTACAGTGTGAAGAGTTTTTCTCCCACTCATGCAATACTGGAGCTCAGCGGGGCCATCTAATGGAGCTGAATGCTTAGAGATTTGGACAGACAAAAGAAAGGACTTCACACAGCACGTTGTTTAAGCAGCGCTACTTATCACTGTCACAAGACACAGCAATAGCCACCAACTTGGGCAGCTCTAAGAGAGAACTAGGCAAGTTTGTGGAGGAAGGCTGCCAATTATTCCCAGCCACAAGGGCTAGGTACTAACCCCAGTGTTGGACACACTGTGTCACTAACCCGGAAGGTGCCATGTCACTGTGCATCAGTCAACCCCGCCCTCCTGAATGGAAGGAATGGATGGCAGGAGGGCCCTTCCAGAGTGACTCCAAGTGAAACAGCCGGAACACAGATTCAAGGGGGCAGAGCGGGAGCCTGGCAGGATGTGGGGTAGGTTCTGTGCGGGGCTCAGCGAGGGGCCTTTCCCTCCTGGGGCCTCACCTGAAAGGCCAGCTGAAGCGATACTTGACAAGCTTGTTGAGGATTTCTTCGCATTTCTGCAGCTCCAGGTTCTGCCGGCGAGATATCTTCTTTGTTGGGTACATCTGGGAGGAGACAGGAGGAGGTGAGAGAGCTCCCCTGAGGCTGACCAGAATAAACCTCCCCCCTCCCCATCTAGCCCAGCACACACCCCTGGAAGCCAAGGGAGCCAGCACATGCTGTAGGGCACACGCCAAGCGGCTCCAACTGGGAAGAGCAGGTGCGCCTGTGGGGAGGAGCAGCTCAGCGAAGCCTCCCAAGGGAGAGCAGGTGGGCAGGGACAGCCAAGATCATGGTACAAAGCGACACTCAGGACTTCCAAGGCCCACCAGCAATAAAGCCCCAAACAAACGGGGCGGCTGCCAGAGCTTTGATGGGGCAGCCAAGGAACGTGCCCCCCACCCCTACAAGCCGCCAGCTTGGATTTCAGGAGCCCTGCCCAGAGGAGAGCCAGTCGGATCGCTTTCCAGGCAGCCCCACTCCTCCCCAGGGGGCAGCAGGCGTCTTCAAAGAGCTTCAAAAGCAGCCAAGGGATCAGTGAGGAGGGAAACCGTGACCCGCCCAGCAGCACACAGCCTGCAGCAGGAGGAGATGCAGCAGGCTGTGGAAGGAACCCGGTGGCCAGATTTGATGCCAAAGAGCAGCTGAGTGCCCTGCTGCGCTGGAGCGAGGAGAGCAAGGTCCAAGGTCAGCCCTCCACACACAACAAGGGACTGGAGGGGCAAGCAGGGCCAATGCAGGGCTAGCCATAGGGAAGAGGAAGCAGCTGGCAGTGAAAGCAAAGCCTGGCCCTTGGAGAACCAGCGGATGAACTGTCCTAGGTGGAGAGAGTGTTGCTCCTTCGAGATCTGAGGTTGGAAGGAGGCCAAGAGAGCAGCGCGACCCACGTGAGCCCATAAGCTGCACTCTGCAACACGCTCCCTAGAAGTGGCCACTAACGGATACAGGGACAATTCACAAAGGCAGGCAGGCAGTAGCAGCCACTCAAGACACTACCAAGGGGGGTGGGAGGGAGAGAATGAAGGCCTACAATCTTCTTTGAAACGTCAAGCGAAATGCAAGCTGGCTGAATTATGCTCAAGGACAGGCAACCTGGGCAACAAATGTCCTCCTCAGGGAGACATCGGAAGGGACGCAAGTGCTTTGCATTGCAGGAATGCCAACAACCCACCATGCTCCCCTTCCCCCCCCCCTCACCAGACATACGGCTGCTCCTGCAGCGCTGGCAGCTATTTCAGAGCCTTTAACAAGCTTCCTGCTCATCAGGAGAAGGGAGAGATGGAGGGATGCCTGGCATACTTGCACCGCCCAGCCTGAGACCTCTCTGGACAATACTGAGGGAGGAGCCTCTTGGCAAGGGGAGATGCATGGAGGCACCTGTCACCTGGGGGTGGGGCGGGGGGGTGGGGGGTGGCTCTTACCAGCTCATCCATGTCTGCTTCGCTGACAGGAGCCGGCCGCTGCCGGGAACTGCGAGTGCTGTGCAGGGCCCTTTTCTTCCCTTGGTGCCGGCTCCGCCTCGGAGGGTCTGCCGCTGGGCCTCCTTGCTTCCCCTTGGCTGCTTTCCTGGGCCTCACTGTAAGACAAAGAGGGCAGTCAAGGAGTTAGTCGTTGGGGGTGGGAGCCCAAGTGGCAGCAAGGAAACGGTGTCGCATCCCCCACCCGCACATTACTCATGATGGACTCCAAACTCCTCCTCGCTAACCCATCTGCAGCTCTTCCTTGATTTCCCACTTATGTGAGGGGATCCCCCATTCTGCCCCTGCCACCATTCTGCGCGGAAAACAGCACATTTGCCAGCACGAGTGTGGGGAATTGCCTGTTTACGGTTTGCTGCTTTAGCACAGGACTAAACTTCTTGCTCTTTGCCTTCCTTCCCAGGGTCTTGCCCTGAAGGCACACAAGGCAGCCACCTTGCTAAAGCTGGGAGACCTCATGTAAGGTAGGTGGGGCACAGATATGGTCTTAAAGGCAGCTGACAGAGTAGAGAGTGCAGAAGCCCCAACACCAGCTTCTCCCAGCAAGTCAAGTGCCAGTTTTAGACGTCCCGAGAAAAACATGACGGGTTGCACTAAGCACCATCCCAGGCACCAGCAAGTGGCTGTCCTGGGGAGCTAAGGCACCTCCTAAGCCACCAGGGCAGGCAGCTTGTGCAGGCGCTGGGTGTGCAGCGATTCCTGCCAGCAGGAACAAGGAGACCCCAGTGCAACGGAAGGAGCACTGGCCTTCCCTGGGAGCCAAACAACCACCAGACAGGCCGCCACAGGGCTCCTGAGCTGGCTCTCCCTTGCGTCGAGAGCATAGTCAGAGCTAAATGCCCGGCAATCCAACATTCCTCAGGAGAGCCTTCAGGATCAACACCGCGCCCAGGATTAAGCGGAACGCTGCCGAAAGGGGAGATTTCTCCAGTGACCTTCCCCCTGATTAAACGCCTCGTCAAGCTGGGGCCGGGGCTTAAGGCTTTATTTTTAGTGACAGCGACCCGCTTGGGCCTAGGCAGGAAGGAGCCTGGACAAGTTCCGCCAGCAGGCACGCTTACAATGCACGAGGCCACCTCAGCAAAACCTCACCCCGTAGCAGGCAGCTTCCCCCATGTGATTCAGATTGTACATAGGTAATGTAGCGCCATTGATTTAAACGGGTCCACTCTGAGGAAAGCTTAATTTGGCTACAGCCCTAAGTGGATTTGATGAGAAGGGAGGAGAGAGAGAGAGAGAGAGAGAGACTAGGAGAGAGACTAAGCGAGAACTGACCCAACAAAAAGGACTTTCATGCCGCTGGGTTACCAGGTGTCATGGAAATTTCCTAAGAGAGAGAGACCAGATGGCCAGTTGATTATAATAACCATTCCATTAACATGGTTACCTGAACCCATCCAAGACTTGTGGCCAGTTTACACATGCAACAGAATCAAGGGGCAAGGAGTTCCCCAGACAACATGTAGTTGTGAGGGGAATTGCATGTTTCAATAGTCTTCTGTGGGAAGAGACTCACTGGACCTACAAAGCCAGCAAAAGAGAAGAGCTCTCTGCTCAGCCCTCTCCCAGGCCCAAGGCTTTCCCACACACCTCAGTTCTCTAATCAAGAGGGAACATTCACACACACCACCTACCCCCACCCCAGCTCCACTAACTGAATGAATAAGCTGGCTTCTAGCAAAGCAATGGGCAGGATGTGTGTTAGGAGCTGAATCGTCAGCTAAAAGGTATTAAGGGAGAAGTGCAACACATTCACCATTGCTGAAGCTCTGAAGTCCAACACAATAATTTGGTTCTGCCTAAGTCAGCTTTCTGACATCTGTGCTAATAGCCAAGCCTTAGTATAGATGGAAATATGGCAACTTCGGACAACACAGCAAGGGGAAACTGCCTGGGGCAGTCCTCTTGCTGCAACACCTCTGCGGCAATCCAGGGCATGTGAAATCATCCGCTGCTGGCATTTCAGAAGCTTGCATGAGCCTGTCATAGCATTTCTGCTCCAGTCAAAGGGCAGGCCTGCACATCAGTGACATCTCAATTGCTTCTGTACAGTATTACACAGTCCGGAAAATCCCCAAGCCCAAGAATGTTGGGATGCAGGTTGCAGCCCTCAAACATTTCCACCACCAAAGGCTGCTCCGATTAGAAACATAATGGCACTTTTTAACAATGCTGATCACTTCCACCTGCTTCCAAAAATTCCAGCCTTGCTCCCTTAGCCACTCTGACTGCACACAGTTTGAATTCAGACCCCCGTCTCTACCTCCACCTCACCGCTCCAAGTGAAGCATTGCTGGGTGAGACAGGAAAGAGGGCCCTGCAATTTCAGGAATGGGATTGAGTGGGAAACCCAGGACAGACCTCCTTCCAGCGCATGGCAAAGTCCAGTTTGGCTAGTGGTCCTGCCTCAAGCAATCCAGTGATTAGCCAGAAAACACCCCCTCACCAATAATGCTGTTGATGGCTTGGTGGCATTGGCAGGCAGCTCCTTAGCCCAGAATTGCCCGCCAGTCATGCCAGATTTAGGAAGAGGACATTTTTGCCCTTCTGTGGCAACACAGGATCCCTTCAATCTCCACCGGCTGAAGGTTTGCCCACTTGTGGGGGAGAGAAAAAGTACGTACGTTTTAATCCAGCCACCTCATAGTCTTCCTCCTCTTCCTCTTCCCCTTCATCGTCGTCTTCTTCATCGGTTTCCTCCTCCCCAGCATCACTCTCCTCTTCCACAGAGTCTTCAGCATAGTTTCTACAGGGAAGGTTCAACACACTAGAATCAGGAGTTTGCTTCCTCAAAGGCTGTGGTAGACCAGAGGCCTCAGCAGCCCTGTCCTGCAAGGGGCCACCTTGTTTTCCCTTGCTGTGCCATGTCAGCTTGAGGTGGGTTTTGCTTGCTAGCAGCCCAAGCCAAAAGCAGCCTCAGAATCCAATTCTCCTAAACTGGGGAACACGCACATGTCTTTTGGAATTGCATTCAGCTTTCCCACCTGGGGCTGGCAGGAAAAAGGCCTGGCCTGGATAGATGTGGCCAGCCCATCCATCCCAACTTCCAGGGATGCTTTACCATGACCTTAAGAGAGGAGCAAAGCCCACACTGAGGCCAGCTGCCCCTTCCTAACCAGCAGAAGAAACCTCACCTGCCCCGGGAGCTGCGCCTGGCAACAGAAGGCTGGCAAGCTGGGCACTGCCACTCGCCTTCAGGGATCTCGTAGAGGGCCGGCCTCAGGCAGAAGAGATGGAAGGCCTTGTTGCACTCGTCACATAAAATGAGCTTGTCATCTTCACCTAGCAGAGAGTAGAAAGACAGAATGATCAAGGGAGGGAAATGAAGCTCAGGTAGGAGACTAGTCAGAGTAGGCCCACTGAAATTGCTGGGCTCACACCTGTGAAGGGCAAACATTGGCCCTGGGAGGATGGCAGGATCCAAATGCTTGCTCTGAAAGGACCCAGAAAGGGATTGTTGTTGCAAGGGGCCCTCACTGCCCCCCCCCCCATTTGGGAGCGGAGGGGATATCAAAAGCCAGCATGATGCTGTGGCTACAACAGCCTTTGGGAGGAAGGCCCCCCCCATGTCATAAAAGAGGAAGCACTGACCACATCACAGGCCTGGCACACGCACCTTTCTTGCGGCAGACTTTGCACCTGGCATTCTCGGCCGACATGTCCCACTTGATGCAGGCGTCCAGCATGCCCAGCAGCACGTGCATGCGCGAGAAGGTCTGCGCTTCCCCGATGGCCAGCTTCCACTTCTCCAGGGCGGAAGCCACCTGGGGGCAGAGGAGGCAGCTCAAGAGGCATTCTCGGCCCTTCCCTGGGGTTTTTGGCAGCTGCCATTCAGGCGACAGCACACATTCCTCTCCTCCACCCCCACCCCCTGCCCAACCGCCAGCTCAGGGGCCCACAAGCCTTGCTCAACATATCCCACACAGCCAGCCTGAAACTGGGGGCTGCATTCTTGACTTTGAAATCCAAACCAAATCCTTGTCCATCAAGGAAAAACAAACAGCCGAGAACTTTAGCTGTTAATTGCAGGGACAGCTGGAGAGGCAAAGTTCAGGGCCTGGAGCCCGAGAAGAGCCTGGCCTGCCCTCTAGTGGCACCTAGTGCCCTGGACAACCTGGTGCCCTGGACAAGCCCAGAGGTGATGCCTAGGGGGCAAGTGGTGGCAGCAGCCCCCAGCCCCAAGGAAGAAGTCCTCATGTCTAGAATGTCTTCAGGGGTCACAACTATGTAGGCACGTCAGGTTCTAGCCCAAGCTCCACTCAGACAGAACACCTACCCTTTGTGACAGAAGCTATCAAGAGCCAGATAAACGGGGGGGGGGGGGGGGGGCGCTTGTCCACAACCACTGTGCCCACCCCTCAGCCCTATTTTCCTGCACCAGCAGTGGGAAAGCTCACCGCATCAGTTTGCTTACTCCTAGTTAGGGCCGTTGAGCTTCAGGGGGAATGGCTGAGCTCTGCTGCTAACAGCAGTTCAGGAGCCAAGCAAAACCTGGATTTCTGCAGAGTTGCACATTCCCCTCCCACTGAATCAGAGGAAGTGCAGTGTGAATGGGACACCTAAAAAAACAGCGGCTTGCTCGCCCCAGTCTAGAATTCCCTCCTCATGGCTCCCAGGTTCAGTACCTGGAGCAAGAGGCAGCAGCCAAGGCGTTGGGGAAGGCTGGGAGCCTGATCAGCCTGTCTGTTTTCCCCCCGGAATGTGCCCAGGGCCTTCTCAGACACATCAGCTTTCCAAGAAGCTCCTCCCAGAGTTCGGCTGCTAAGATGATGGGCCAAGATAAACCTGCAGCAGATCCAGGCACTGGAGAAAGCATCAAGCTTCCCGTGTGGCTTCCCAGGCACTATAAAACTGGGGTGGGGGAGGGAGGGCTTTTCCCTCAGGTGACTCACTGCCCCAACCAAAGGCATCTGCTCCCAGTTGGTAATACAAAAGGGAAGAAAAAGGCAGAGAAATGCCCACTGCTACAAGGGCCAAAGGGCACACAGGAGGCCCAGAGTGGGCTTCCCCAGTAGCACTAACTGCCCTTGCCTGTCTTGTCGAATGAGAACCTTTTGCAATGCCCAGCAATCTACCTTGGGCAGCAGACAGTAAGCACCAAACAAAACACAAAGAGTTGCAAGACACCCCAACACTGGGATCTGTCAGCCATAAAGGTGCGGCATTTATGGCCAAGGGGACAGAAGTGTCTGTCTCAAAATGAGGCCAATTCAAGGCCATCCATCACCTGTTGTCCAGGAACCAGGACAGGGAAGAGGGCAGCCTTGGGGCCAAGTGGCCACCCAAGAGCCTGATGGGCTGCAGTTTGCCCTTCTGACCCGTTGGCCTGGCCTCTATCCACACAGTGTTTCCATTGGTCATCTGGATACTGTCTGTTACCACCAATGGCCCAATAGGGAGGATGAGAAACAAATAGAAGGTGGGCCAGGAAGCTCACAGGAGCCGCAGAGCCAAAGAAAAACAGCTGCTGGCAATGGAAAGTTTCTCCATTCAGAACAGAGAATTAGCTCCTTTGCAACCCAACACTCATCAAGCCTACCTGGAAGCAAGTCCCACCCCCAATTTATTTCAAGGTAAGATGTTCAGGAATTGGAGTCAGTTTTGTTCTTCCAGAAGGCTCAGCTGGCAGCAGCTGCTTCTTCCTCTTTGTTTGGTTTGACAGGGGAGAAAGCATCTTCCCTGCCATAATTCTGGCAAGGAAGCAAAGGCCTTTGCCCTCATCCCTTCACCCCTATTCTCATCCATGCCTGCAACCTGCAGGAGCAGCGACAGTTTCATGGCAGCTGCCCAAGCTTCTCTGCCCATCCTCCCTCCATCCGACTTTATCTGTCCTGATCCAGACCTTGGCTTCTTCCGCCACCCTCTTCTCTTCATCCACCTCCTCTGCCTTGGCAATAGCATCCTCCCCGCCTTGATGTTTTCTCTTCTTCTGCTTGGGGGCCATGAAGCCTTGCAGGAACTTCTTAATAACGCTGGCCTGGAGGGCAACCACGCACTCCCCGAAATCCTTCAGGCTCTCCAGTGTGCAAACCTGATCAAAAAGGCACAAACACATTCTTATTATGATCCCCTTCTCGTGTGCAGAGGGGCTTTGCAGCTCTAATTTATCCAGGCAACTAAGAGGAGAGCTCCCCAGATGGGATAACTGGCAAGAACGTGGATACAGCCTCTCTGTGCTGGAAGAGCAGGGACCTCAGAAGTCTTGCCTGGCCTGGAGACATTCCCCCAGCCAACCCAGCCAGTGGCACATTGCACTGTTTTGTCTGAGTGTATCAGTAAGCAACTCCCGAGGTTCATCAGGGCTTCAACTCTGCTACAAACTCAAAAGTCTGCCTACCCCATGGTTAGCAAGGGACCAGGAATATGCCCCAGCTCCTAGAAGGCAGATCCTTCACCACTGCCCCAATTCAAAGCAAGTCTCCCAATGCTGTTGGCTTTAGGTACCACCAGTGATCATGACCCTTCAGAAGACAGTTTAATAGTAGGAGCTTCTGGACTTCAAAGCAAAGAGCTAGCCCAGGGCTATGTGGCCCACCCAAAGGGATGCCCGGAAGCCAAGTCCCAGTGCCAGCAAGACTACACTTAACAGCTGCTTCCAAGCTCAGAAGCCCTGCCTGGGTGATTGATTACTGTTAAGCCACCCACCTCTTGCAATGCTAGTGCTCACCTTGGCTTCAAACTCTGCCTCGTTGATGTATCCCAGGCCTCCCTTCTGCAGCCGGGTGGCCACTTCGATGAGGTCACTGCGCAGGAAGTTCAACAGTTCCTGGTTGCCATCACAAGACTTCAGACCTGGGTTCTGCTTCCGAGCCAAGTGAATGGAATGAGTGATGTCCTGATATCTGGGAGAGGAGACAATATATGGTCATTATGTATAGCTGACTGTCTCTCTCATGAGGTAGGGCCTTTGGAGATGCTCTGTTACCTTCCGAGTTCTACAGAAGCGGTATCTAGCCTAAGCAAGGGTCCTCAGACATAGACGATGCTCAGGTACTTTATGAGGGTTGCAGAACTATCCAGCTCTATAGCCTGAAGGTTTGTATTTTGACACACACTCCAAGCATGAGAATGCTTATTTGCCATTCTGAATCAGCAGTGTGAGCTCATTGGGCCAAACCACTGGTTTACACTGATGCTCAGAAATTTAGGGGTTGATTTAATGCTGGTGCCTAAAAGAATTTTTAAATACTTCCACAGTCTTGTCCAGAAGTATACAATGGCCCATAAAGGATCACTCATGTGGTGCTGCAATTGCATTGTTACGTACAATGTTTGTTAAAAGCACTAAGGCGCCTAAAAGTCTACACTTGCAGCAACACCAGCAAACCCACTCAGTAATTTTATCCATCCACAAACATTTGTCCAAGATGTGAAAGATTTGTGCTCTTGTAAATCCCAAACCCCACGAAAAGGATCATTGCGTAAGGAGAAAAGCCGCAAAAAAGAACACAGAGGTGACCTGATGGCTTCAAAAAACAGCAACACCCCACTCCTCCAAACTGCTCTTCCCAGCCCTTGAAACGATCCTGGCATCAAATGCCAACTTCTTCTCCCTCCCTTGCCTGACCAGCATCCAGGGACACTGCTCCACAATACTCAAAAAACAGCCCATGAGGCCTCACCTCTTCTGCAGTCGCTCCTTCAGCTGGCTCTCTCTTATCCCCTGCGAGTGCAAGGCGGCCAGCAACTCATCCAGCTCCTTCTGGCTGTCACAGAGAAACCTGGAGGAGGAGACCAGACACCTTACTCAATGCCACTCTCAGCAGGCAGGAAAATAAAACTCACCCCAAGACACAGGTGGGCACCCATAACCCAGTCTCTCACCAGCCCACGCCACTAACAAAGTCTTCAAATCGTTTAAACATGTTTCAATCAGAGAAGACCACATTCAACTCTCACACCAAGCTGCTGTAAATTTAAATGTTCTGGGTTGCCATTTTTCCTGAAGCAAAAGAGGGACTAAATGCTAAACCATAAGCTAGGGAATGTGGTCATGACTCATTGCACAAACAGGACTTCTATTACTGCCCCCTGCTGGTCAAGAGGCACATCAGCATGGGATGTCAAAACCGAACAGCTCAGCTGGAGAGAGGGGCCCAGCTGTCAATCTGACACCCCCTCAAGGGTGGGGCTGTGAGTCCTACATTTTACACAGCTCTCTAGCCATCTTTAAACAATAGTTTAATTAACAGAACTTGTACCCTGCAGTACTGAGTACTTTGTACAGAGCAGATTCCAGAAGCCTTCCTGCCAAGGCTCAGCTGTGTAGCTGAGAAGCTTCAAGCATACAGCAGTTAACCGATCAAAGCAAATGTAACACATAGTGGAACCATTTCACCACATGAGAGTGGTATCAAATGCAATGGGATGCAGCAGGCCTATTGGCAAAGTCCAGGTTGCACTTCTGCAAGCCAGGAGGGCTGCTGCCTGGCCCTCCTTTGAAGATGCCATGTGCAAGGGAGCCTCCCGGCTGTTGCCTGCTCCCCCCACCTCTAAATCCCCAATTTTACAGGTGGGCAAGAACCCACACATCTCCATTGCCAAGAGCAAGTCTCACCACAGGTTCTGTCCCTGCTTGGGTGCCGTGGTCTCCACAGGGATTTCCGGGATGAGTAGGGCGCCCTGCGGAGTGTTCAAGACGCTGCCCTCCACCAGGCTCTCCTGAGTGTCTGCAAGCAACACACACACACAGTGAACAAGGAGCCCCACTGTCATCGTCATCATTTGCCCACAGCTTCCTTTGAGCACTCCAGAGGCAAGGCAAGTCAACTGAGCACTCGGGCCCCTAAATAAGAGAAGTCTTCTACAGAATGCTGCTCTATGGGCTCTTACTTTAAAATAACATGCCAGTTGCTCCTGGGTGGTTGCTTAGTGCACAACTTTGTTACATGGCTTCGAGCAACCTGTCCAGCACAAGAAAATGAATAGCTGGCTGACAGGGATTGGCCTCCAGTGACGTGAACAAAGGCCCAGCGAAGCCCTAGCACCTGCTTCCCCACCAAATGGAGGCAGCTGTTTCACAGGCCACGGAGGACAATTTAAGGGCTGCTTAATGATTAACTTGCTTCAGTTTTTTTTCTTGCTGAGAAATTCAGCAACTCATACTCTCAAATATAGCAAGTGATATTCATCTGATTTATTCTGAGTAGACCCACTGAAACTAATGGTCCTAACTTAGCCATGTTCTTTAATTTTAATGGGTCAACTCCAAGACGAATGCCGCCCAATACATCCAGCAACTTCACCAAGAACCTGTGAGAATGGTCAGCCTTGCCTTGTTGGTGGTAGTCGTCGTCCTCTTCCTCCTCCTCCTCTTCCTCCTCATCGTCGTCCTCCTCTTTGTGGGGAGGCATGAAGTTATAGTCGATGCCATCATGTACCCAGCCTTTCTCTATGAACAGCCCGGGAACTTCATCAGAGAACAGCCAATACCTAGAGAGACCAGAAAGATGCCAGATCTTTGTGTGAGAGAGGCACATCTCATTATGAGATTAGCAGCTTTGCCAAGAAACGCCCAGGAAACCGAGGAAAAAGCATAGGCTGCAGAATGCTGGCAGTACAGTACTTGTGATGACTAATAACAGTCTTTAGGAGGGTGCCTTATAGGACCAAGATGCAGGAAGGTCAGCAACTTGCTGGCAGGAGGAACCCAGCTGAAGTTACAGAGCAAGCAGTGAGCAGGCTGCAAAGCAGAGACATGGGTGTCTCAAGCAGCAGCAGCAGGGAAACGAGCAGAAGCAAAGGGAAGAAAAGCCTCCTCCTTCGACTACAGAGAAGGTCCATGTAGCTCAGTGAAAAGAGCAACTGCTTTACATGCTCAAGATCACTGGTTCAATCCCTGTCATCTCCACATGGGCTGGAAGAGACCCATCCCACCAAAACATCAAGAGCCATTACTGCCAGTCAGCTTAGACAATACTGAGCTAGATGGATCAATTCTCTGACTTGATATCAGGCAGTTTCCTGTGCTCCTATGATGATCTGACTAAAGAAACCCTGGAGAGCTGCTGCCAATCAGAGGAGTGGTCCCCCAGATGTGGCTGGATCCCAACTCCCATTGGCCCCAGCTACCCATGGTCAATGCTGAGGAATGGGACTCCAGCAACATATGGAGGGCCCCACATTGGCTAACCACGGACTAACCATCATCGATCCCCATGTGCTCTCTGCCTCCAGGGCTCTTGTGTAGTGACTTTTGCACTTCAGAACTTGCACTTCTTACCTCTCCCCCCGGGGATGGGCTCTCCCCTGCAGCCCTCCAAATGTGGTTGAGTTCCCGGCTCTCATCATCATTCCTGATCACTGGAGCAGGCTAGCTGCTGGGAGTTGGGAGTCCAGCAACATCTAGAGGGCCTCAGGCTCCCCACCCCACTGGGCCACACAACCAAATGGTCCATCCAGGGAGCTTCCCAACTGCCATACAGCCAGATTCTCCATTCCTCACCCTTACCTGTTGTGATTACGGTCTGTGCCAATAGGTGTCCTGCGCATGACCAGCTTGGCTTTGGCAATGCCGTCCTGGAAGGCCTTTTCAGCTGCAGCTTTGTGCTTGCGGATTCTCTCCTCTTCTGCCTCTCTTTCAAGCTTCACTGGTGGGGAAGAAAAAGGAAGAAAACCCAGCCGTGTGAGCTCTTGCACCTTTAAAGTTTGGTGAGAAACTAACTCGCTCTCTCATAAGAGGGCTCTATCTCTTCCTTCAATTAAGAGCCAATCAGGAAACACACATTGGTTCAATCAGGGAAGCATTCACACACACTTTTGTATGGGGGGGGTGGAGAAAAGCAACCAAACCTAGGGTTGGTTCACAGATGGAACACCTGCCAATTGAAAATGCATGGGGCTGGGGCTCTGAGAGCTGGTCAGAACTTCCAAACTATCCAGTTCCAGTGCACCACAGCGTCCCATGGAACACAGGTACACCTTCAGCTACAGACATCAAATGCTGAGATACTGAGCAGGTGAAACAGCCCCCAGGGGACTTACCACCACCAACCCACACTTAAAAGGGGACTGAGCAAAGGGCAGTCACTATGCAAATGTTGACAGTGCTTGGGTGTCAGGACTGGAGGCTTTAAGGGGCAGGATGGGCATGACAGCAACAACCAAACCTGGGAATTCCTGGCCCAGGGGGCCTCTATGAACAAAATGCTTCTGGTGAAGACCTACACAGATAGCTCAGATTTGCCTGTTGTGACATCAGTGGAGCACAGGCCTCCACCAATGTTGAGCAGCAGTGGGAATCCCTCTCCACAAACTCCACCCACCCACCCAACCTCTTCCCTAGGGGTTCCACTGCAGAGGTTGGAATCAGAGGTTCAGCAGGAACAGGAGCTTACAGCCTCTCCTCTCTTTCCACAGTGGCATTTCTGGGCCTTGAATCACCATTACCTCTCATCTGCATCTCCTGCTGCTCCTTCTCTTTCTTGGCCTGCATGGCCAGTAGCCTCCTGCTCTTGACGGCGCTGATCATGTCTTCCGCTTCTAACTCCACCCGTGGCTCCGTCTTCACCCCTTTCTCTGTTGCCACTGCTGCCACAGCCTCTCCTTTCTTCTTCTCCCCCTTCCCTGTATAGCTGCTCTCCTCCTTGCCATTCTCCTTGCTCTTGGCCACCATCTCCTTCCGCTTTTGCTTCTCCGCCCTCTTCTTATCGTTCTCCTCCTTGAGCATGGCCAGCCGCTCCTTCCACAGCTCAGCTGACATCTGCTGCTTGGACTCCACGTGGTCCTGCACAGAGTAGGTCATCAGGATCCGGTGGCAGAGGGCAGCGAGGATCTGCAGCTTCTCCTCAGAACTCAGATCAAAGAACTCTGAGGTCTCAAGCTTTTCCAGGAACTCATCCTGCACCTCGTTGTCCTCAAAGGCAGCCAGGTCCTTGTTCTCCTCCGTGTTCTCTGAGGCCTCGCTCTCCTCCTGCACATCTGACTTGCGCAGGCACAGGCGGACTAGCTCAGAAACAGAGTGCAGGGTGAGGGGGATCTCCGACAGCTTCATGCCCAGCTCACGGTAGTCCTCCGCAATCTCATCCTGCAGCAGGGTCTGCAGGAGAATGACCAGGATCCTGTTCAAGTATAAGAAGCCCCCCTTCTCAGCACACAGGGCTTCCATGAGGGAGACGGCCGTGATGGGGTACTGAGCGTCTGGCAGCAGCAGCCCTGAATAGCAGCTGAGGAACTCCACCACCATGGCCACATCCCCAAAGAGGGTGTTGGGGAGTCCCTCAGGAGTGTCCACAAGCCTGAAGGTGGGCAGGTTGTTCCCTTTGATGTCCTGGTCCTCGTAGCGCTTCTGCTTCTCCAACTTTTCTATCATCTCCTTCACCCGCCGCTCCCTGGCTCTCTCCTTCAGCTTCTCCTTCAACTTCTCCCGCTTCTTCTTCAAGTATTCCTTCCGCTGATCCTCAGTCATGGAGGCCCAGTTTTTCCGGTGCTCAAGGAGCTCGAAGCGCTTCTGCACAATCCCCCGCAGCTCCTCGGGAAGGCGGGCACGATCCTCGCTGGAGAGCAGGCGGGCGGTTTTGGATATGATGCAGGAGAGGGCACTCTTCCTGTCCTCACGGTCCTTGTTCTCTCTGTAGTAGGCAATGAGGTGGAGAGCTGCGGGTGGGAGGTGCTTGGGCTTGCCAGAGGACCTGGGGCTTCCTCCTGAGCCCCGAGGCGCTCGCGACACCTTGGGGGTGCCCTTGGTCGTCATGTCCAGCAGTGTCATCTGCTTCATTTTCATCTTGGAGTCCTTCCTGGGGGAGCGGGACTTCCCAGTAGCCTTCTGCCCATTCAGCAGCTTCTTATTCCTCTGTCGTTTCTTGTTGAAGTTGCCAAGCTTCCCAGCAGACATCATCTTCATCACCTCCTCCAGCTCCTCCGTGGGGATCTTGGAGTTCTTGACTTTCAGCGGAGAGCCCATAATAGACTTATTCAAGTGCACACTGCACCACAGAGAGGGGCTTAGCCCCTGACCTGGAGCAGAGCCGTCCAATTTAGGCTTTTTGGAAGGCTTCCGATCAGGGGACGATGTGCTCTTTCTCTTGGTCGAGGGATTGAGCGTCAGGTACTGGAATTGAAGAAGAAGCAAAGGTAAATTTTAGTCTTGGGGGGAAAAGAAACACAAGGGAGGAAAGGGATAGGTTGGAAAATCTAACTGGGGATCTGTTTCAATGTGCTGCTCAAAAGTCAACAGAACTTTTGAGGCTGCTTTGGAGCCTCAAGTGCTCCTGAATGCTAGCGATGCAGAAAGGGACAACCACATACATTTCTAGAGAAACTGCCCTTTCCACCGTGCAGTCAACAGCATCCCTCAATATCACCTGGAGCATGTTGTAGGCAACATATATTGTTCTACATATCCCACCTAGCCAAAAACATGCTCTAGGATTACAGTAGTCACCCAGCTGCAAAACGTATGAGACACAATGCACACTCCATGGTTTTAAGCACATATTGTACATATTAACTGCAAAACCTGGCATGAGGGAGGCATAAGGATGGTTGGGGAAACCTTGAGGTTTGCAGAAGTACAAAAGAGGTGGATCTGGAGTCCCAAATGCACTCCTCCTTGGAAGACATCTGCACACAGCAGTCACAGGGAAGGGAAGGCACACTGCAGAGATGGAGGCAGGCCAGCTTGGTGTCTCCAGTGCAGGCAGACCACATGGAAGGCAATGGAGGGTCAAGTCTGAGCCAAACCAGGACCATCCCTTTGGCACCTGATGACTGGCAAGGGCTTGCTGTGGAGCTAAGATTCACCCTTGCTAACACTGCCTCCCCAAAAAGTCACCATTATGCATCAACAGAGACTCCTGTCCTTTTCCCAACTCACAACCCAAGACAGATTTTGCCTTATTTCTCACTTTATATGGGTCAAGCAAGAAGTCACTGAACTTGCTGGGAAGTGAATATTTCTTCACCAACTCATCCTCCACCACCCAAGGAGCATTCTCTCCTGTTCCAGCCCGGAGTGCATTGTGACGAATGAAGTAGCGCAGAATCTCCTTGTTTGGCGGCCGCTCTGTGCGAATTAAGCTGTCTGCTGGCACATTGCTAATGATCTAGGGAGACAAAGAAACAAGCCTTTAGACTCTTCTATTCCTCAGCTTGTGGCAGTCAGCCCACAGCCTGCCACTGTACTTAAGTACCACTGTTTAAAATAGAAACAGTTACTTTTAATTGCTCCTGACCTCGCAGCAGTGCTGATACCGTAACCAGCCACCTCCTCCTCCTCACCAACGGGCAGTCAAGGACCCTTAATTCTCTCTCACTGCACTCTAACTCCCTCACCTTGTCTTCATTTTGCAGCTTGACATCATACTTGTGTGGTAAGAACTTTGGAGGGACCCATTTTTTTTCTTCCTTCTTCAGAGAAGTAGGAAGCTTCCGAGGAGATCGACGCGCCCGGTCACCTGCATTGAGAGAGAGAGAGAGAGAGAGAGAGAGAGAGAGAGAGAGAGAGAGAGTGTGTTAGCAGCACAACATGCCCCAAAAGGCCTAGGCTGACTAATCCGAAATGCAGTACTGAGGGGCAACAAAAGCACAGATGGCCAAGGAACAGACACACACCATCCAATACCGAAGGAGCAGGCAGGGATGTTTCTAAAGGGGGATTAATACCAAGTGCCCTCTGCAGGATTAAACTACAGGTCCATCCACAACTCCGCATCCTGCATCTACAGATACCACTGGAAGCCCCCAAACAGGGCCCAGAAGCAACAGCCTCCCCCTTGCTGGTCTCCAGCTCCTGGTATTTAGCTTCTGGACATGGGAGCTCCAATCAGCCACTGCAGGAAACAGACCTAAGCTATTCTATGAATTTGTCTAATTGAGCTTTTTAGAAAGCCGTCTAAGGTTAGGAGCTGCTGTCACTGCCACCACATCTTATGGCATTCAGAGCTGCCATCTATCTCTCCTGTGAAGTGTTTTTATAGAACAGAACAAAAAAAACGCAACGAAAGAAGACACAGCAGAACAATAAAAATAAAATACCAGCATTAAATTACAATATTGCATTAAGATTTAGCATTTAAAGGCACCCTGTAGCAGCAGCAGACTCTTGTGAATTGCATCATTCCCCCCCCCCCCCCCGCAAATGTTCTATAAATCAATTTCATTAGGTGATCCCAAGTTTGAGTATTATGAGAGGAGATGGCCATCATTCTAGCAAGTAATGTGTTTTATGTTGTCAAGGGAAAGAGGACTGGCAGCCCGCTAGCAGAATCTTGTACATGGGGAGGCTCCAATGTGCACACTATTTCTGCCTGCACAAAGACCACTGACTTTATTCCAATGGAGGCACATAAAGGTAGCATATGCACCGCTACTGAATATTTTAAATGTGTGAACTATAAAAGTCAGGGCAGAGCACCCCTAATTTTGGAAAGGAGCCAGGATCTCTGAAAGACAGTTTCCTTGGGCACCACCAGTGATGTTGTTTGTTGCTGCTTGCAAACCCTTAAGTATGCTCAGTTAGTACACTGAGACTTAATCAAAGAACGTGACAAGTTAGTTGGCTTCCGTCTATAAGTTTCCCTGCTTGCGAACAGCATACCTGAAATGTTTCCGCTGTCCAACCACACAATGCACCTTATTTGTTTGTAAAAACTTCCTACAGCAAAGCACATTAACTAGAATCTATAGAAGAAGCTGCTGGAGAAAGCATGGGCATAAAACACCAGCCAATGGAACTACTTCCCATGAAACGCTACACAAAGGATCTACCTGCATACCATATTTAAGCTACGACCACAACTATGACTGCCTTTTTCCACGGAATGCTCCATTTATCTGACCCAAAGGGCAATCAAGTGGATTATTAATACAGAAGTGGCAAGACCAAAGGCAACACCCTTCAGACACGCTCATTAAAAAAGGCTGCAGCACAGGGACAGTGACCCATAGCAAAGGGAATGGGGGCTTCCTAATGCTTCTTCAACTAAGTATCAGTCCTACAATGACAGACACTGGAGGCCTTGACTTAGTCAAAACAGAGAGCAAGTTGGGTGTCACCAGCAGACCAAAGACACCTGTCGTCTAGATAGACTGTCTCTCCAAAGCAATCTGGGAAAACCTGGGAGGGAGATCAGCAACCCCCCCCCCACCTGGGTAACCAATAGATCTTTTGAAGGCAGCCTGTACTACCCAGATAAAAGATAGTGGATTACCAACATCCCTCAGGCCAGGGCGTGGCTTGCTACTCACTCAGACTCTCTCTCCGGCTGTCATCTTCCTTCGGTGCCAACTCCTTTTGGTTGTCCTGAACCACTTGGCTGGAATTTTCTTTGTCACTGGATGGCGAATCACAGGCCCCGTCGGCTTTCTTCTCAGGTGCCTCTTCATCTGTCGCCTTCTCCAGAGGATGGATTTTTACTACTTTCACTCTCAGCACCTTTTCTTTCCCAACCTGATGGGAAGAGGGAAACCGATGAGAACTGGTAGGGAGGCCCAAAGTGAACACATGACTAGATTCATAGAGCTGCTTACAAAATGGTGACACTGGGGGGTTCATGCATGCAGTTGGGGGTGGCGGGGAGCTGCTAGTCACCTGGAGCAAGGCTAAGTTTACCACCCACACCCCCTTGTGCATGGCTGGAATAGTCAAGATGGTATGACAATCTACTAATGCAAAATTAAAATACAGTGCAAATACACGTTTTAAAAGAAGCACTAAACAGATCAAAACCCAGCAGCCATCCACAGTTGAAGCCCAGCAATGGCTTTTATAGAACTCTTGTAGAGGTTTGCTTGCAGTCACTGAACAAGACATGGCACCTGAGTTCACCCAAAAGATGCCCTCTAGGAGATAACTGGTCACTTGTTCCAGCCACGTGACTGGAAGAGGAACCTGTTCCAAGGTAACCTGTACCCTCTTCCCTCTTTCCAGGTATGTTGTATCTAATAATTACACTGAAATTCCTCTGGAAACCAATTACATCAGTTTGGAGGTGGGGAAAGAGTATTCCACCTTTTGGACATGATGGCAGAAGGTGCATAAGAACAAGTAGGCCCAGAAAAGAGAAATAGCCTTGGATACCCTGGTCCATTCAAGCCGGGGCCTTACCTCAAAGTCACACTCTTCTCCCACAGCAAACTTGGTCATGATCTCCAGCCAGGAAGTGTCTACCAGTTTTTCTAAGGAAATTGTGTTGTGATGAACCATTTCCAGGACAAGTTTCTCATACCAAACTGGGAATTCCTCCTTCAAGCTAAAAATATCATCAAAAGAGAGAGGGGGATATAACACATTCCATTTAAGTGGCAACTACTACAAAACGGACAACAGTAAACTCACAGAATCAGCAGCCAACAGTGGAAGCTACTTTCATGAAGCAATTCACAAATCCCTCTATCAGCAATGTCAGCTAAGAATGACAAAATCGACCATGGCATAGGAAGCTGCCATGCAACTTCCAAGATAAGGGGGAGGGAAAGATGTTAGTGAAGCTGTGTGCAGTTCTCTGGTACAAAACTTGTACATATCAAGGGAACTGTACAAGCCTGCAACACTCTGCCTGCTCTGATAGACAATTGTAAAACTTGAGTAGGAAGATTTAGTCAATCTATCAAAAGACAGGTTGAGGACAAGGTGAAAAGTTTGTGGTCTAATTCTCACAAACAGCAGATGAGCTAATAAACCTGCTTCTCAATATTACCCCACTGAGACTGCAAGCAGAGGCTCATAGAACCTTGTTCTGAGTGGAGGCAAGTTGTATTTTTCCTGATATGCTAGATTTCTATGTGCAGGAACTTTTTGACATAAGCTCCACCTGCAGACCAACACTCACAAACACACCACTTCCATCTACTAAGAGACAGAGTTAGGTCAGGAACTTTCATCTCAGACACTGGGCCCTTTGGGAGCCTGGTTTGCAGAGAAGGATGTCTTGAACAAACATGCAACTGTTACCTAAGGGGGAAATGTGCCTAGAGTGGCTTTTTGACATGAATATCCAGCACGAGAAGATCTTCCAGAAAGCCTCTAGAACAGCGTTGAGATGATTACAAAGAGTGGTATTCTTACTGCATTTTTGTGCAACACATCTGGATTTGATTTTAACTGCAGTATAATATCAACCGGATCAATAACTGCCTTGAGTCCTTAACAGAGTAAGGCCAATTAAAAAATAAAGCATACTGGACCAAGGTGGAGAAAGATGTTCAATCCTTCTTTGGATGCTGACTCAGACTTCTGATGATGATTTTCACAGCAACAGTCAGCCACTTGCCAAACAACCAGCATCCTACGTTTAGGGCTCATGCCCTGGTCTCTAAAAATAGATGCTTTGGATTCTGCTACTTACAGCTCAGCGACTTCCTGCTCCTCCTCCCAGGCTTCTTTGTGTGTCAGCTGGCTGCTTCCGGTGCTTTTGCAGGTCCATATTCGCTGGCTGTATTTCTCCAGCCGTGCTTCATACTCTCTGAAGGAGCAACAACTCAGGAAAACATCGTGTTTAATTGGCAGCTGTCAGTTTATCTGCACTGCTTTACACAAGTTGCATGGAGTGATTACTATTTTTATTAGATATATTTACTTGTTGATACTGTGCTTGGTTGCTCCCATTATATTTTTCAAAGTGTTATTATTTACTGCTACCATCAGATATATTTTTGAGCCGCTTTATCTGGCCACCAAACAAACAATTTGCTTCCCTACCAAACTGGAAACCGCACATTGAAGTGGCTTTCCAATTTTAGTTTAAAGACAAAGATTTGTCATCAGCACTGTTTACCTAATCCAGATTTCCCAACAAACTACAGCTACCTCAAAGCAGAATATTAAGGGAAGGAATCTGTGCCCATGAGAGGAGGGATAGCAGGGAGAGAGATAGGCATGCATGAGCCCATAATTTGACTCTGGGCATCTGACGGAGGACTATGTGAACACAAATCCAAAACATGTATACCAACTATAACAAATCCAAGACGTGTATACAGCTACAATTGTTATCAAAGTGTACGTCACACTTTTTGTATGCTTGTCAGACAAACAGGATTCACCACAGCCCAACCTGAACTTCTCTTAACTGCCACAAACACCTCCAGGATGAGTTGCTGGAGAAAAGTGACTTGAAGCAGAACAATGTTTGAACTCTGCACAATTCAACAGCCAAGCTCTCCGTTCTACTGATTTGATCAAGAACTGTGGCTGACCAGACCAGAGGCCCATTGAAGACCAACTCGCTTATGATAGCTGACAACCTTATCACTTAAAACCTTAAAGCAGATAAGAAAGTGTGGAGATTTGAGATGGTGAAAGGAAAAGCACAGATGCATTCAAATCTGTGCACCACAGTCAGACTCTAAGTGTTCTAAATTATAGAGCCAAGGGGCAAAAGTGAGAGGACTCGGGCAAGCCAACACAGGTGTGCAAAGACAACTGTAATTTAGCAAGACGTCCTGGAGGTGACTTGCAGGAGCATGTCACGCTACAGAAAAAGATGAACCAAGAGGAGTCATCCTTCTTTTCTAGGGCATACAGAAGCTGCATTTATAAAACTCAGCTCTTACTGACAAACAAATCTCTCTCCTTATATGACAATGCACACAACAGCCTATCTTTTTAAAGTAGAAACATGTAGCTCTGTTGCCTTTGCTAGCACTATATGCCTTGGGCTGATCGAGGGATGGACAGCCAAGGTTAGAATAGTGAAGAAAGCAAATAATGAACACCGGTGTTGCTGTCTACATACTATTGGGGAGGATAAAACCCACAGAAAGTGACTTTTCCTGCATTGGTGCAGAATTCTAACGCACCTAGATTCCTAAAGTGCAGGCATTCTCAGCTAGTTTAATAGCAAGTAACCCCACCAAAGCATATTCCACTCACTGATATCACTCAAATTTGCCACTAAGATGTATAACAACCTGTGCACTGTCGTTGCCCTTGCACCACCCTCCAACTGACAGCTCCAGACTGCTTATCTCACACTCACCAAGGAGATTCCCCTGCCAATCACATTCTCTTCTTCTGACTGGCACCCCGTCACCTCACTTGGCAGTTATGCAGCCCATGTACAGATTCATCCCAAGGGCTTTCCTGACAGAAAGAAGCTGGATCAAGACAGGCAGTCTTTGTTGCTAGCTCAGGAAGGCTATTGGTCCTGAACACATACTCAATAAGCATGCTCCCCACAAGCCAGCCCTCCTGCCAGCAGAGGGATCTGGCTAACTCAAGCTCCTCCTCACCAGAGGTTTGGACTTCCTTAACACCAACACACTGTGGGGGCAGGGACTACTCGTGTCCTGCAATGAGTTTTTTCTGTTTTGTTTTGTTTGTTTGCATCAGAAGGGTTCTATATCATGCTTGACTTTGCTCTGCTGCCCCCATCACGGTGGCAAGCATTTTTTTTTAATGATAAAACAGAGATTGCAGACAGTCCACAGGATTCCAGTAGAATTAAGCTAGCATGAATGGGTTATGCAAGCTGCAATCCAGGCCCGAAGGAGCTGCTCCAAAGGAAGTGGTCTGGGGACTATGAGTTTACTGTGGACACGCTTCTGCCTTATCCAGTCAGATCTGTGCACAGAGGCTGAAGAGCTCCAGTTTCACAAAACAACTTCTGGTCACATGATAGTAAACAAGTTACAAACACAGAAAGCAGAAAATCCCACTCTGGAGAAATCACTTTCCACCTCAAATCTCTTGCTTTATTCATCAAGACACTGCAAAAAACCAGCCCTGCTTCCTAAAAGAACCTCAACCATTGATGACCAGAACAGCCCAGGCTGTTCAGACAGAACTGGGGAGGGGGAGGGGAAAGAGAAAGAGAAAGAGAAAGAAAAGAGGAGAGGGTTGGGTCAGAGGAAAGGGCTCTCTTGGGTACAAGACAAAGAAGCGAGAATGATGAGGGGAACAAAGCTTTTCCTTGTATGGATGCTAAATTTCATTGCTTAGGCCTATAAAAATCAGCTCTTTGGGCTTTTAAGATGCCCACAACACCAACCTTCGACCTAAAACTTCAGAGATAATTATATTTTATAGGAGAAAATAAATGGGTATCTACTGTAGGTCTAGCAATGTACTTAATAGAAATTTGGAGGCAGCAGATTCAAGTTCAGTTCCCTGCTTAGCTATTAAGCTCATTGGCTGGCTAACCTTGGACAAAAATCCATCTCCATCAAAGTCTGAAAAACATCAAAATAACTGCAACATGTGTAAAGGGAAGCATGTAGAAGATGAAGCCAGAGCAGCAAACAATATTGTAGTGATCAATTCTTAAATAGCAGCTTTCCTTGAACTACACATCAATCACCAGTGGGCTTAGATGCAGACCTCGTTCAAATCTCTGCTCAGTCATCAAAAAGATCTTTAAGTGGCCTGGGCAAGCACATGTCAGGCATAACCTTTTAACACAGTATTTGAAAAAATAAGTGTCTGAAGAAAGGGACAAGTTACACTGAAAACTTGCATCAGTATGGCCAGGTCTTTCCAGGCACTAGGCCTCAAATCAACATTGGAAATAAGCTCACAAAAGTGACTAGGCTGCAAAAAGAAAAAGGGGGGGAGGGGAGTAGTGACAGTCTACTTATGCCAGGCAGAGGGGTTCATGTGATTTCAACCTTGACAACCCAGGAGAAATGAGCAATAAGCTGCTCTATCCCTGCTCAGCCTGCGTGCAACTCAACACCTACAGATACCAGTTAAACCCAAGGCTGGCTCCAACATTCAGGGTTATAGTCAGCACAGCGCTATGGTGAATGTTTCATCAGCAATTGAATGTTCCCCCCCTCTCCTCCTACCACAAGCCCCTAAATCTATTCTGGAGGTTCCCCCAACAGTCCTGAGCACATATGGGACAGTGTGAGGCTCTTAGGCAGGGGGCTGCGTTAGCACGAATTGCGTTAGCACCAGCACAAATGAGTTGTGTTAGCACTAGCACAAATATTTTGTTGAATGCAGAGAAAGCCCCTGCACATGGCAGCCAATGGGCCTTAAACAGTCATTTTTGCCACACCACACTAACGTTTAAAGTACCAAGAATTAGGAGAAATAATTTAATCCTAGGAATCAAACCAAGAGAACCATCTGATCTAACTCATCCTTTGCCAACCTGATGCCCTCGATGTTTCATATTATAAGTCCTATCATCCCCAGCATCACATGGCCATGTTGGCTGGGACTGATGGGAATTGTAGTTCAGCAGCATCTGGAAGCTGGCCTGCCAGGCTGGCAAAGGCCATTTTCAACAGCAGTCAGGGAGGTGCCCAGAGCAACTCACAAGCAGTGTGTGAAAACAGCTCTCCCCTGCTGTTTGTCCACAGCACCTGGTACTTGGAGATGCACTACCTCTGAACATGGAGGCTCCATTTTACCATTAGAGTCAACTGCTGCAGCTGAACTAATCCCGCCATGAAACTGGTCTAAAGATATATAAGCTAACAGCTTTCAACACTTGTGAGGGCAAGTTAATTTATGCAGACCACCACAGGAGGCAGCAACTTCCATTACTCTGAACTACCACTCACATTTCGTGAACTTTCTGCCAATCAGCTTCACTGGAGGTATTACATGACAGGAGACAGCCGCTGTACAGCAAGGATCTACCCTTAATTTACTTCTGCTAAAGTTAAGCAGGTCAGGGTCTTGTCAGCCAGGAGAGTGGAGACCTCCTAGTAACCACAACTGTACCGCTCCAATTACTTGATATAAAAGTAACTAAGGATGCATGGAAGGCTTCCACTGGCTGTATCAGACCAAAGTGATCACCATCACCCTTTTTCCAGCACTGAACAGCCAGGAGCCTCTCTGAAGCTCACAAGTGCAGGGTCAAGGGCAACAGCCCCTCCTCCACCAACTGGTATTCAGAGGCAAACGGCCTCTGGCTATGGAGGCTCAATTTCAAACTCTCTTGGCTAATGAGAAGATAATTAAAGCCATAAACCTGCTTCAGCCTAAAACACACATGGAATTTGCAGCCGCCCTGAGCCCTGACAACAAGGAATTCAGGGAATCAAGGAGGAAGTGATGTTCCTACCCTGCCTGTAGACACCAGACAGGCCCCTTACAGGAATGAAGCAGCAGGGTGAGATGGGCTTCCATGGGCTCCCTTTGGTCTGATTCAGCTGCAGGACCAATTTTTAAGCAGATGAGAAGGAAGAAGCTGAACCCTGTGAATTAACACTTGCTGGGGGAGCCCCAAGAAAAGGACTGTGGATTGGGGCTTCTGCCCCCACATATACTGGGCCAGGCCTTCTTCCATTCCCTCAAGAGGCACTGAGGTCCAAAGTTTAGATGGCCCCAGTGAGAGGAGCAGACTGGGCTGTAAGAATACAAGAAAAGCCCCCGCTGTCCCATCAGGCCAAAGGGGGGCCATCTAGCCCAGCATCCTGTTCTCCAGATACAGTACTCTAATGGGAAGCCCACAAGCAAATGATTAGGGCTCCCCAAGCAGGACGCCAGCACAAAAGCAGGACTCTCCCCGCTTGCCATTTCCTAGAACTGGTATCCTTAAGTATATACGTACTGCCTCCGACTGCCGGGTGGGTGGGAGAGAGAGAGAGAGAGAGGGAAGGACCGCTGCTGGGAAAGTCCCGAGAAAGAGAAGGAAGGAGGTTTCCTGCTGCCCTGAACCGTCCCGTCCCGTCTCCCCCCAAAAAACCTCGGGAAAAGACGCGACAAGCGAGGAGGCCCGACAGTGGAGGAAGGCAGGAGGCGAGAATAAGCCGAAATAGGAGGAGGGAGGAGAGCCGGGAGCGGAGAGGCAGGACGACGTAGTGGCGGAGGCAGCCTTCCTCCTTCGCCCGAATCGGGTCAGGTCAGGATAAGAGAGGGAGGGAGGGGGGAAGGGAAGGAAAGCAGAGTCAGACACAACAAAGCCCCCCCATGCACTAGCCCCCCACCTCCCTCTCCTTTTCTCTTTCGGAGGTAAACAAGGGGGCGCCATACTCTTCCCCTTCCCCCCCCTCCGCCTGCCCCCCTCCAGTTAATGCCGTCCGTAGGATACTCGCTGGTGCGGAAGGCCTCCTGCGTGTGGGCGATGACGAAGCGCTCCTCCGCCACCTCCTTCTCGTCTCCCCCAGGCGGCTCTCCCAGCGGCGGCAAAGGCTTGGCCAGCGGGAAGGGCTTGCGGCCCAGTAGCGGCGCCATCGCCCGGCCACCAGGCCCCGGGGAGGCGGCGGCGGCGGCTCCGGAGCTAGAAGGGCCGCCGGGAAAATGGCGGGAGATACACAGAAGGGGAGAAGCGGGCGGCGGCGGCGACAGTGATGATGATCCTCCTCCTCCTCCTTTTTCTCCTCACAAGAAGGGAGAGAGCGCGGGAGGGAGAAGCCCGCTCAGTCCCTCCTCAGCCGCTCTCGCGCTCGTTCGCTCTGCGCGTGCGCAAACTCTCCCCCCCCCCCCCGTTCACACACACTCTCTCTCTCTCTCTCTCTCTCTCTCTCACACACACACACACACACACAGAGTAAAAACACAAAAATCAACACCACCACAGAAAGAAGTCAAGGAAGGGAGAGAATTAAAGAGAAGAGCGGTGGCGGGGTTTTCTTCTTAAATTTAACTATTAAGGGGACCCGCCTCCTCGATTTCTCGCGCCTTTCCGCGGGCCGCCATTGGTCTGGCTCGGAATGCCCCGCCGCGCCATTGGCGGAGTGGCACGTCACTCAAGTAGGCGCGTTTGCTTGCGCGAGGGAGAGAAAGAAAAGGAGGGGGAAGAGGAAAGAAGCGAGGGAGGTCGCATTATGTAAGCGCAAGAAAGTAGCGCGCCGACCGCCCCGGCGCCATTTTGTGTGTCGCTGTTATTATGTCTCCGCCTCCCGCTGCCAATGAGAATACGGGGCTTCATCCGGGGATTTGAGTGCAGGGAGGAGGGAGAGAGAGGAAAAGCCCGCTTGCCCGGCTTTTGTCTGAGCGAGTGGCGCGCGGCCTCTGCTTAAAGGGGCAGCGCCCTTTAAAAGAGCAGCGGCTCCAGAGCACCGTGGGAAACTTTGTTGCGGGAGGGGGCCTTGTTTTCCTTTTGTCCCCTCTGCTCATAACTTATTTTCCTGGCCGAGGTTTATAACTAAAAAACGTGTGAACTGAAAAGAAGCCGGTGCTTCTGAGCATGTGTAAAGGTCCCAGGGTTAGAATGCAGTTCAACTTTGCCCTGGTGATCTTGAATGCCAAGGCGAAATAGTTGCCTATGCTGTAAGAGCAAGCGGGTAGGGCACAGGGCAAAAGGCCCATTTGTGATTTTTTGAAAGGGGCACTAGAGACAGATAGCAAATGGTTTTCCCAGTGCAGGATGGTAAAATACATGACACACACACAGAGGTGCCATGCTGTTGATTTTATTTTGCAGGACAGCTGAAACCCCAAAGAACTCGGAATCTGAAGAGAAAACAGAATAAAACCATCAGGTCAATGGTTTTCCCTCCTTTTTAAGGGGTGGGTGTTATTGCATTCAATTTTCTTTAAGTGATAAAATAAATGCAACACCTATTGGCCAAAAACCCACCCACAGGAGCAATCAGCTTATTTCAGTAAGCATGCAGACCATGCCTAAAAAAATTTGCATGCAAAGCAGATTCCTTATCACTGAGCTAAGGTTCTTCCCTAAGAGTAAAGTAAGATCCCAGTCCTTTCCTGGAGAAAGGGCAAATTTAAATAGGAAGATAGGAATCTGCCTTGTACCGAATCAGATTAGCCCAGAGATGCCATTGGGGAATGAACCTGTGACTTTCTGCATGGGAAGCTGAAGCTGAACCACTAAGCCAGAAGCCCTTCGCTGGGCATTACCAGATCTTGTGGCAGTGAATCCCACAAGTTATGTGTGCAATCTGGCTGAAGAGCTGTTCTCTTTTGCTCGCCCCATACGGCTTTTGGATGACGCCCAATTGCTGGCATTCTGAGATGGGCCTGAGTTGAAGTTCTGTTGCTCAAAGCCAACAAGGCTCTTGACAGAGAAAGCCGAAGGAAACACACACCTCAGACAGGCGGCAAGTGCAGGAGTTGCAACACCTCTGGCGGGATCATCCCTTGGTTGTAGGCGTACCACCCTGCTGCGGAAGCCAAGCCAATGAATGTCATCCCCACGAAACTTTTGACGGCAAACGAAGTCCACGAACCTGTAATGGTTAGCGAATCCTTAGTGACCTCGGCGTTATGGGCCTCCTCCGGCATACCTGCACAGGAATTCTTGGGTTAACTAGATCAAGGGGATAGTCCCACTTTCCCATTCCTGTACCCATTCATAAAAACACACCTCTTATCTTCCATTCGCAGCCGCCAAGACCACATAACACCGGTCTTGAAAGACTTAAATTGGCTCCCAGTACATTTCCAAGCAATTCAAAGTGTTGGTGCTGACCTTTAAAGCCCTAAACGGCCTTGGCCCAGTATACCTGAAGGAGTATACCCCCATCGTTCTGCCCGGACGCTAAGGTCCAGCGCCGAGGGCCTTCTGGCGGTTCCCTCACTGCAAGAAGCAAAGCTACAGGGAACCAGGCAGAAGGCCTTCTCGGTAGTGGTGCTCACCCTGTGGAACGCCCTCCCACCAGATGTCAAAGAGATAAGCAACTACCTGACATTTAGAAGACATCAGGGAAGTTTTTAATGTGTGACATTTTAATGTATTTTTAATCTTTGTTGGAAACCATCCAGAGTGGCTGGGGGAACCCAGCCAGATGGGCAGGGTACAAATAAATTATTATTATTATTATTATTATTATTATTATTATTATTATTATTAAGCAAAATTTACATACCCCTTTTGACCTTTCAGAGGCTCTGGGAACCTCTAAGCCTGTGGTTCCCAAAGCAGGTGTAGTGCTTCCTGCGGGAGGAATTCCAGGAGGTGGGGTGGCTGAGAGGCAAGTGGCTGGCAATGACCACCAGACTTTGAAAGGATGGTCCCACTGGGAGCTGTGTTTTGCTCCGAGTGCTGAGGGTGTTTGGGAGTCCCCTCCTCCCTGCACAGAGCTGCTGTTCCCAGCATTCCCTGTGAACGAGGGAATTATGGTTGGACTACTCGGAGCATTGTAGCTCTGGGAGGGGAACAGGAGGAGACTGAGAGGTGACATCATAGCCATCTTGAAATATCCAAAGGGCTGTCAAATGGAAGATGGAGCCTGCTTCTTTCCTGCTGCTCTGGAGGGGAGGACCCAAACTGGGGGGGGGGGGGGGAGAGATTCTGACTAAACATTTGGAAGAACTTTTGGACAGTAAGAGCTGTTTGATCAAAGATCATGGACTCTCTTTCCTTGGAGGTTTCCAAGCCAAGCTTGGATTGCCATCTGTCATGGGTGCTTTAGTTGAGCTTCCTTCTTTGCAGCGGGTTAGACTAGATGACATTAGGGGGTCCCCTCCAACTCTGCTATCCTGTTGGCCCTAAATTCTTCAGTTTTGTTGAATTAATTAAACTAAATAATTTTTAATGGATTTTGAATCAAGGGGCAATTAATTGCCATGGTTTTGACTTTTATCGCATTATTATCTTCCTTACTGGGTCATGCAAACCACTCTTCTGAACAATGCTTTTCATAGGATTGAGGCAGGGGGCACTGGGGACAAGTTTATGTAATCAAGGGGGCAGCGACCCCCAAAAGTTAGCTCTAAGCAGTTTGCATGTGGCAGAAGCTTCGAGTCCTAAGGCGGAAAGGAAGTTCTGTTGTCTATCCTTAACCACACAGATCAGGGAGGTCAATATTGGACCTTTGACTCGAGGGGCCTGATGCATGGGGTTCTGTCTTGTAAGTCACCGCACATCAGAACTGATCTTGAGTCACTGTGGAGTGATCATAGAATCATAGAGCTGGAAGGGACCAAAGGGTCATCTAGTCCAACCCTCTGCAATGCAGGAATCTTCATGAGCCCAGGAGAGAGGGGGCAAGCCAGGCCTTGTGGAGGAGAGAACAAAGCATGCACCCTGCTTGTTGTTCTGGGGCAGACAAAATATAGCTGACTGCCTTATGGCAAGTTGGACCATTGGTCCATCTAGCTCACTACTGTCTGCACTGACTGGCAGCAGCAGTTCTCCAGATAGTCAGTCACAGGTCTTTTCCTGGAGATGCCAGTGGTGACTGAACTTGGCACCTTCTGCATTTTCTGAGCTACAGCCCCTCAGCTTGGCTAAGCTGGGGGCGAGAAACACAGAGGGCTGAGTTGCTCTGTGTTAAGAACAACAACAACAAAATGATGGCCCTGGTGATTTCCCTACAAATCTGGCAGGGATCAGTGAATTTGGGACTTCTGTTGGAGTTAAACTGTATTGCCACCTACACTCAGCCTGTACAGTGGTACCTCGGGTTACATATGCTTCAGGTTACAGACTCCGCTAACCCAGAAATAGTGCTTCAGGTTAAGAACTTTGCTTCAGGATGAGAACAGAAATTGTGCTCCGGCGGCACAGCGGCAGTGGGAGGCCCCATTAGCTAAAGTGGTGCTTCAGGTTAAGAACAGTTTCAGGTTAAGAACGGACCTCCAGAACGAATTAAGTACTTAACCCAAGATACCACTGTATACAGAAGAACTTAAGAGGAGACTGTCTGCTGGATCGGGCTAATGGATTGGGCTAGCCCTGTATCATTTTCTCACAGTGGCCTAATACCCCTCAGAACCTAGAAATCTAGATAGACTGCCTCTGGAGCTGGGGGTTCCATAAGGAGCCCGGCTGCTGGATCAGGCCAAAAGGGCCCATCTAGGCCAACATCTTGTGGCAACAGTGGCCAACCAGATGCCTCTGCTGGGAAACTGGCAAGCAGGACCAGAACACGAAGAGCCCTCTCCCCAGTTTCTGGGGCTTCCAGAAACTGGTATTGAGAAACAATGCTGCTTCCAACTCTCCAGGCAGGCAGAGTGACAGGCAACCCCCAGTAGCCTCCTTCCAAGGAAAGGGGCCATGTCACACTAGAGGGCGCCACCAGTCAACCTTGGGGGAGCCCCTGCTGCCTTACACGACCCCTGTGCCAGAACCGGGAGCCTCACACCTTTGGATTTGATCAGGGCTTCAGAAGCCCTGCAAGCTGCCTTCACGATGGCCAGGTTCCCCCGCGGGTGGCCTGGGGTGTAGATCTCCGCTTCCACTTCCACGTCCTCCAGCTCCATCGGGCCGTTCTTGACCTCCTCCGCAGCCTTTCCAGCCTTGCTCTGCTTCTGCGCAGACCCCTTGGGGAAGGCGCCCCGGAGCATGCGCAGCAGCTGGTCGCGGGCGGCCTCCGCCTCCGAAGTCTTGGGGTCCATGACGATGCCCACCAGGGCACAGGGGGACTTCTCAACAAACTTCTTCACCTCCTTGATGACCCTGCGGAGCTCCTTCTGCTTTCCCTGGAGGCAGGAAGCCCGGCAGAGGAAGAAGATCAGCTGGCATGGCGTGCCCCCAATATTGCAGGTGGTGGCAGCCAAGGGCTCCTTCAGGGAATCTCCGGGGTGGATGGGGAAGCAGTTGGTGGTAAAGAGGTCCTTGACGAAGGTGTCCATCATCCCGTGGATGTCCTTGCCTTCCAGCGTCTCCCCAATGAGCAGGACCTCAGGCTGGCCCGCCACCTTCTTCACCAGGACCTGGAGGTCCTTGGCGACCTTGCTCCCGGGCCCTGCGATGCATATTGCTTCGGGAAGCTGCTCGGAGCCCTTCCCCTCCTTGGTCATGTCCTGCCAGCATGGAGTCCGTGGCCGCCTGCCTTTAGCTAAACCTTGAAGGGCTTCCAGGCCACACGGCCTGCCGATGTCACAATGCCCACCCACACAGAGCCTGCAGCAGCCCCTCCCTCACACAGCTCAGGAGCATAGCACCCACTCACTTCATCCCAGGGGGCTGCATCACAGCCTGGGGCTTTCAGCTCCACATGTGAATAGTTCGTCAAAAGGCCAGTGACAGCAGCTACAACCGAGTCCCAGAAGGGGTCCAGGAGAGCTAGGTCTGGTATGTTTGCGGCTGATGCTGGAAGCTGGAGAGACAGAGGCTTGTCTTGCTCTGTGCTGGACCCAAAGCTGTGGCTTGGGGCTTCCCTAGGACCCTAATGGGGAGGCAAGGACTACTGAAGTGTTATTGCTGTGAGCCCCTCTAGCCTGTGCTCATATAGACTGACCCCTTGCAATGCAGGAGTCATGGCTAAAGAACAGATGGCCATCCAACCTCTGCTTAAAAACCTCCAAGGAAGGAGAGTCCACCACCTCCGTTCAACTGGCGAACAGCTCTTGCTGTCAGAAAGATGTTTAGTCAGAATCTACTTCCTTGTAACTTGAAGAAATTGGTTCAAGTCCCACCTTCCAGAGTAGGAGTAATCAAGCTTGCTCCATCTTCCATGTGACAGCCCTTGAGATATTAGAAGATGGCTATCATATCTCTTCTCAGTTTCCTCTTTTCCAGGCTAAACATAGGCAGCTCCTTGATCATCCTGGTTGCCCTCCTCTGCACACATAACAGCTCATTAACATCCTTCTTAAAATGTGGCACCCAGAACGAGATACAGTACTCCAGGTGGGATCTGTCCAGGTTGGATACAGCCACTTTGGTGTAGTGCTTACACTGTGGCCTGGGAGAGACCTGGGTTCAATTCTCCATTTGGCCATGAAACTCACTGAGGGACCCTTAAGGGCCAGTCACTGCCTCTCAGTGTCATGTTCCCTCCCTGCCCGCTCAGCCAAAGAAGGCCCTTTTCTCCTCCTCCTGCCCTGGCTCCTGCCTTGCAGGTGGCAACAAACCCCCTAAATTGCTGTCCCTATCTCCTGGGTCACTGTCCTGGTTTCCTGCCTCCACCACACACACTTCAGAGCCCTGCCAGTCCCTGACACTCAGCTTAACCTACATCAGAGGGCCATTGTGGGAAGTAAATAAGAGGGAGAGAACCTTGTATACGTCACCTTGAGCTCCTTAAAGAAAAAGGTGGGATATAAATGCAACGAAATAATGAAACAATATATGTGTAAATAAAGTCATATACTCTTAAGACAGCAGTCTCCACTGAGATTCATTCCAAGGAAACCAAACCCATGAGCATGCACAGGAGGAACCCCTGGATTATCTTGTTGCTCAGAAATTGAGGTGCACATAACATTGGATTTTTTGCAGTAAAGGGAAATGATGAGGAGTGTGTGCTGGAAAGTGCAGAACAGAGCATCATCTGACCTCTCCACAAACCAGAGTATATGCTCAAACAGGAGAAGCTGCAACCTCCTTGCAAAGGTTTCTTTCAGACGGCCATTTTACTGAGCATTCATTCGGATTCTGAGGCAGCAAAACTTCTGAACATCAGTTGCTGGAAACCGCAGGAAAGGGGAAGTGTTGGTGCTCAAGCCTTGCTTGCAAATTTCCTAAAGGGATCTGGTTGGCCACTGTGACAATAGGATGCAGGACTAGACGGACCTCCTTTTGGCCTGATCCAAGAGGCCCATATTAGGTTTTTATTTGTTTGAACAAAGTTTACAGGATTGGGAAAAAAATGCATCCTTTCCAGTGCATTTTCCCATTACTTTTTTTTTAGAGGGAAGGAGGCAGGTGGTTTGTCACACATGAGCTCCAAATCAACTTCTATTGCATAACATGAATTTGCCAGTATGTGGCTGAATCCCGCCCAACCATCAGGAACAACCCATATAGTCTGCCATGGTAAACACACTTGGGAGCAAATGTAATAATGTTTATTTTGCAAAATTTATATACTGCTTGATTGTAGCAAAACCTCTAATGGTTTACAAGAAAAAATAAAATTATCAATAAAAGAAACGACACCTTTAAAAATAAATTAAGAGTAAAAGAGATTAAACCACATTGACAACTATGTGCCTGGATTGGTTTGCCTAAACAAAAATGTTTCTCCTGTCGGCAACTCTGCTGTAGCATTTTGCAATCACTAGAGCTTCTGGATCATGAAGCACAAGGGAAGCCCCACACAGAACGCAGTGCAGTAATCCAGTTTTGAGATCCCCAGTACCTGAACTACTGGGCTCTGTAGGGCTTTCTTTCGAGTAAACATGCCTGCATTGAGCAGTGTCAGTTAAAGAGTTGTCGTCGTTTCTTTCGCGAAAGGCCACGAGCAATAGAATGAGAGCGGAGAGCCGTGCCTTCCCAAATGGACCTGGTGCCAAAGAGACTGACTTCCACATTCTTCGTCCCGGTCGCTTCTCTCCAAGCCTCGAAAGCTTTTGAGGAGGCAACAACCGTGGCCAAAATTCTTGACGCTTGCTTGGGCACTCCGAAGAACAGGGGGCTCGCCAAATGCGCCCAGGGCGCACACATCTAGCCGGTGCGCCCAGGGCGCACGGGCAGCCAAGACCAAGCGCGCGGCGTTTCGTGGGCACACGCAGCAGCAGTGGCAGCAGCAAGGGCCCCTTACGCGAGGAGGGATTGTGACACTGTGCGAGTGGCGCCCGTCCCGTCGGGAGGCGCCACCAGCAGCTGGAGCCGGGCGGAATGGAGAGGAAAGAGCAGCGGGGCGGAGGGCGGCGGACCGACGCCCACCAGGACCCGTGCGAGGGCGAACCCGGGGGCGCAGTGGTGCAGCGAACGCAAGTGGTGCTCCTGGCCGGCGAGCCGTGGGGGGCCGAGAGCGGCCAGCAGGTCCTCAGCTCCTTCGCGCACCACGTGCTGCCCACAACGGGTGGCGGCTCCCAAGAGGCCCCTGGTGCCGAGCCCACCGCGAAGGCTCAGCAGCAGCAGCAGCAGCTAGACACTCAGTCGCCGCCCTGCACTTCCTCGGTCGCGCCGTCGGGGCAGCTGACTTTCTTCCTGTGCCGGGCGGCGTCGCTGCGGGAGCGGGCGGCGCGGCTGCGGGAGGTACTGCAGGGCGTGCGGGACCAGAGCCGCGGCGCGCCGGCTGCCCTGGTGGGCGTGATTGTGCAGCCGCGGCCCGAGGAGGAGTACGAAGCCCTGAGTCGCCTCGAGGAGCTGCTCCGCGAGGTCTTCGAAGTCGAGGGCACCTGCTCTATGGAGATCCACACGGCCGTCTTCGCTCCCGGCCGGCCCGACGGCGCCCTCGAGCTCCGGCGCATCAAGGGCCGCGTCGCCACCAAGCGAACGCGTGAGTAGGGGTCGGGAGGCGATCTGGGTATGCTCGAGGGGGCGCTCTTCATCGCTTGCAGAACGCCGTCGCTGCTCAAGCCTCCTGCTGTGGCACAAGGTGCCTCTGGGCATGTGCGCAGCCCTTGCAAAGCTCCGTCCTGTTTCCACACGAACCGACAAGTGCCCTCCAATGGCTAGTTTAGTTCTCATTCCCCGCAAGGCTTGTTTACTTGCAATATGATGGAGGAAAGTCTTTCTGACAGTGAGATTTGGGGGAGCGGGGAGCACTCTGGGTATGCTCATGGGCACTCTTCATCACTTGCAACAGCGGAGGCTGAAATCAAACCCTCAGTGGCTGCTCAGGCTTGATGTGGGCTTAACTCCTGCTGTGGCACAAGCTGCTTCTGGGCTTGTGCAGAGTGGCAACCATCCCTTGCAAGGCCCCTTCCACTAGCTATTTTAGTCCTCACTCCACCAAGTTTTATTTGCTTGGCACATTTATTTACTACATTAATATACCACTCCCCCCCCCCAGGAGCGTAAGGTGATGTTGTACCTGGTTCTCCTCCTCCCCATTTCATCTCCACAACAACCCTGTGAAGTAGGTTAGGCTGAGAGATGTTGAAGGGCCCATTGTCACCTGGTTAGCTTCCTTTCTGAGTGAGGATTCGAATCCAGGCCTCTCAGGTCATAATCCAACCAGCTCTCACGATGAAAGAGGAGAGTCTTTCTGACATGGAGGAGAGAGAGAGAGAGAGAGAGGAAAGGAGGCTTCAGGATCTGGTCCTGCAACTCCCAAGCAGTTGTGAGACACTCCCCCCCCAACTGTACTCCCAAACCATCTTGAATGCTCCCCTCTGGGGCTGAAAGGTGGGCTACTGCTCAAATAACTGCCAATCTGGTGGCTTGCTACTAGCTGCATGGGAAAGGAGTCACTCTGTGCATGCCCAGAGGATCTCTTCTTCAGTATCATTTCCTGTGTTGCAGAAGAGTCAGTGAACACCCAGCAGCCATGGGTATGCCACCCCAGCACTGACACATGACCTCGCACCCCCTTAAAAAAAAAAAGTCCAAGGGAGTCCGTTCCACTTTCAAACAGCTCTTGCCCTCAGAAAGTTGTTTCAGGTTAATGGAGGCTGGTGTGGCTGTTCCTTCTTTTGAGGCCCGTATGCAATCAAATCCCCTGCTCAGAGCATTGCCAGGAACGCTTATGCTGGGATTTGTTTTCTGGTTTGATTTATTGTTCTGGGCTTCTTTATATATTTTCATGTTTTCCTGCTTGTGAGCTGCCCAGAGGATGCTGTTAATGGGCATCATAGGAACGATGTTATAAGATAAATTGCAACCTCTTACCCTGCTGTATAACAAAAGTCTAATCATGTGACAGTGACATGGCAGCACCTGCCTCCATCTCCCTCGGGGCAAACTGTAGTGTCCTTGGGGGCGGAGACTTCTCACTTTGCACTTTACAAAGTGTGATGCACATTTATGGTGCTATAGAAAGGAATTGTTTGTTTTTCCCCCCTCCACCCTCAAGTGAGCGAAACTTGGACAGACAAATCAAGGTTTATTCAGTTGTTGGGAGCTGCGCTGTCTTTCGGAACAATGGCCTACGGGGGCTATTACTTCTACCATCACCCGCCAATGTAAAGCCTTCTACTCTGCCAGGACTTCTCCCTCCTTACCTGGTTAAGGTGCGTATCAAGGGGGAGGAGGCATCTCTGTAGGAACCTGGGGTGATGATCTTCTGCTCCCAGGGTAAGCAGGGGCATAGCTAGGGGGGCAGCTGCCCTCCCTAAATCAAGTAAATAAATAAAAATAGGAATAATCAGAATAATTGAAATTGAAATTCTCGCTGAGGTCATTTGGATGATGTTGCGGCACATTCTAGCGACTCAACTGGCAATCCGACTGAACGATAGGCGTAGTTCCGCAAACTGACCAATCACATTGCGGGTAGCTCTGTTCTGGAAGTTTCTCATAGTTTCCAGCATTTTCTCCTGAGAAGGTGCACCTGCAGGGCCTGTCTAGTTTCTAAACAACTGGAAGGTTCCCACAGGCTATTTATACCCCCTAAATTAAATCCTGGCTACACCCATGAGGGTTTGAGCTAATTAATAATAATAATAATAATACAGTAATAATAATTTATTTATATGCCTCCCATCAGACTGGGTTGCCTGTGCCACTCTGGGTGGCTTCAACAAATTAAAACATCAAACACAGTAAAACATCAAGTATTAAAAACTACCCTATACAGGGCTGCCTTTCAGATGTCTTCTAAAAGTCTAATAGTTGTTTATTTCTTGATGGGAGGGCATTCCACAGGGAGGGTGCCACCACTGAGAAGGCCCTCTGCCTGGTTCCCTGTAACCTCACTTCTCTCAGTGAGGGAACCGCCAGAAGGCCCTCAGAGCTGGACCTCAGTGTCTGGGCTGAACAATGGGGAAATAAATGCAGATTCACGCAGCTTGTAGCTCAGAGGTGGAGAAGCCCTGAAGGAACCTTCTGATTTGGTCCACTAGGGTGTTTTCTCCCCAAACCACATTCTCCTTCCTTAAAGTGAGCTCCCAATTGTTCCTTTGCAAGCGGGGCTCGCTTACTATATCAGCTGATTGACACCGACAGTGAGTCCTTCTGGAATTACCCACCAAGAACTCCCTAGTGCAGCCAAGGGGCTCGCTGTCAGTGTCAAACAGCTGACTGGCTCTGAAAGAAAGTCCCTTTGAGGGCACAAAAATGATTTGCATCAGCTTCAAAGGAGTCTGCTTTGCTTGCAGGCAATCTGAGAAAGTAGGGCATGCAACTAGTCCCTTTGAAGGCATGCCCTGGATGGCTGCATGATACAGTCCTCAGGCAATCCCGCTCATAAGAGGAGCCCTGTAGCTGGATCAGGCCAAAGGGGGTCCATCTAGTCCAGCTTCCTGTTCTCACTGGGCCAACCAGATGCCTCTTCTGGAGAGCCCCCAAGCAGGACCCAAGTGCAACAGCATTTGGGTGCCAGTGGTGCTGGAAGTGGAAGGCGCAAGAGGCTGTGCCCATTTGGGGTGACTATCCCCACATCTATGGAACACCCTGAAGCCCAAAAGATGCACATCTTTCTAGCCATGTGGAAATTAGGACCAGTGATGGGCTGGAGATATACCGTATAAATCCAGATCTTATTGTGGGTTTAACATGGGAGATTGAATGGCTGTTGATTATATTTTCTGGCGCTGATTTCTGACATTAAAAAAAATATCTTGATTTTAATTGAGATCATTGCATCAGCTTGAGATAATATAAGCTGTCCCGAGGACTTCTAAGCAGCTGGATACCAGGACGCTCGTTTTGCACATAATGAAATGGAAAAGTCAGAAAGGTTGCAGAAATGTGTTGGCACCACCCTTTGACATGTTGCTTGCCCTAGTGTGTTCGATCAAAGGAAGTCCCGTAAGGGAAGGCCTGTAGCTCAGGGGCAGAGCCCCTGCCTTGCATGCAGAAGGTCCCAGGTTCAGTCCCCAACAGCATCTCTCCAGGTAGGGCTGGGAATGTTCCCCACCTGAAACCCCAAGTGCTTCTGCCATACTCAGATGGATCAAGGGTCTCACTCAATAGAAGGCAACTTCGTATGTTCCAATTTAATACATTCCTTTATTCAGAACCATGTGGATTAGAATCTTACCTTGTAGAAAGGGAGTAGCTCAGTGGCAGAGCACACACTTTGCATGCAGCAGGTCCCAGGGTCAAACCCGGAAATATCTTCATGTAAGACTGGGAGTGTTTCCTGCCTAAAACCCTGGAGAACTGCTGCTGGTCTAGAGGGTACTAAGCTAGATGGAATAATGGTCATACTCTGTATCTTATCTACACCTGTAGGTAGTTGATTTTAGATGTGGAATATAAATCTACCAAAATAATTTTCTTAATTCACCCGAATCCTTATTGCAAGTTAATTATTGGAAATCTAAGTAAGCAATTGTATGAACTTGTTAGTTTTTGTTAAGACATTATTGCTGTTTCTATTAGATATATTGTATTATTAGTAACTGTAAGTTTTAAAAACAGTTTTTAATGTTGCATTTTAAATTGTTGTAACCTGCCCAGGTACCCTAGTGTGAAGGGCAGATCAGTAACAACAACAACAACAATAATAGTAATAATAATAATAATGATAATAATAATAATAATGTATTGTGACAATGAGGCATGCATATGGGTGATCGTTTTGTACTTTTCTGTTGTGAACCACCCTGGGCTCTCCAGATGAAAGGTGGTATACAAATGTAATAAACAATAGCCATAATATAAATCTGTCTTTGTATCTGTTAATAATTCTCTCTATTAATATTTGCCCTTGAATTGTTGCCTTTGTCCCCTGCTCCTAATGTGGTGCTTGCATTTCCCTCCCCTTCCCCCACAGGTCTCATGCTCATCTGGATTTTCAGCTGTCACCCAGAATAAAAATGTACAAAACCGAAAGGTCTGACCTTGTCTGCATAGGCCAGGGATCAGGAACCTCCTCCTGAAGAAGTTCCCTTGTGGACAACCTTCCATGCGCCAAAGGTGGGCGGGGCCAGAGGTAAAAGTGGGTGGAGCACAGGTGTGGCGCTTGGCCTTTGTATAGCAGTCTGCATTCCAGCCATGGGAAAAGTCAGAGGGTTCTACTCCTCTCTCCATCCTGCGCCTGGGATGTGAACAAGGGGCAGCTGCATCACAGGTCAATGACACATCCCAGCCAGGCAGGGCTGGAGAGGGCAGAAAGAGGCTGCATTCACATGGTCGTCGATTCCATTTCCCTGACTTTTCCCTAACTCTTAATTTCCACATTGTATCGGAGCTTTCATACAATGGAAAATGACACATGTTTAGTACTCATTTCCATGTAATTGGCATTGTGTATCTTAACACTTGCAAGGCACTTAACACTTCGCTAACTGCTGCCCATGCATTAAAGGATAAGACAATCCTTAGCTGCAAGCTCACGATGAAACAGACACAGCACAAAAGGAAAAAGGAATGGGGAGGGTAGAGGAAAACACCGGAGCAGCTGCTCCTACACTGGTTTCCCCCTTGCTGTGACGATCTTCCTGAGAGACAGGGGATGCAGCCCCACAGACAAAAAGTGGGGCAACTCAGAAGGTGGGGGTGGAAAGGGAACCATTTGAGAGGGAGGAAAATGGAAACCATTTGAGAGGGAGGCAAGGGAGAAAAAAGTGTGAAACAGCATGTACTGTATGAGGACAAAAAGGGAGAATAAGCACATGTATCAAATACTGGGAAATGGCAAAATGGCATAATTTTTCATATATTTTGCCCGCTCCCCCAACCACCACTAGATCACAGATCACATTTATCTCTCTGTTAACAAAACCATGTAAATCAGGGATCTGGTGCATTGCAGCAAGACCGTGGTACGAAACCATCCACAGACTGAACCCTCATAGGATGTGTCTGTGTGTGTGTGTTTTTATGAGAGATCTTTGCAAAATCGCCATCCTTTGAAAAGGATGCCACTGTTGTGCCCTAAGATGCGCCCTGCAATTTGTTGCTGGTTTTACGGAGTTGTTTTAACAGATAATTTTATGGTTTCATTTTCTTCATAAACCGCTTTGAGGTGGTTGGGGTTTTTTTTACAATCAGGCGGTGTATAAATTTTATGAAACAAGCGAACAAGCACATCAGGCTTCCCCTCTGTCCATTTGTTCCACCACCACCCCCTTTCTAAAGGTATTCTGAGACCAGTGATCATTATCACATACTGGGACATTCAATTCTTCCTGCTCACTGCGTAGCATGGGAAGAGCCATCTCTTCCTTTCCGTGGTCAATACATGTAGGAGACTTTCAGCATGCAGTGCCCAATCTGCAAGAGGCACAATGCCCACAGAGGTATCCTGACTGTTACAGGTGAGTCCTCAGGATAAAGTAGTGTTACACACCAACCCAATCTATGGGTGGTAAAAAAACCCAGGGGTTCCAGGTACAGTCGTACCTTGGAAGCCGAACGGAATCCATTCCGGAAGTCCGTTCGACTTCCAAAACGTTCAGAAACCAAAGCGCAGCTTCTGATTGGCTGCAGAAAGCTCCTGTAGCCAATCGGAAGCCGCGGAAGACCCGTCAGATGTTTGACTTCCAAAAATAGTTCGCAAACTGGAACACCCACTTCCAGGTTTGCAGTGTTCGGGAGCCAAAACGTTCGAGAACTAAGCTGTTTGAAAACCAAGGTACGACTGTACTTACCCAGGGTTTGGTTTCCTTGAGACAAAAAGGTCAGCAGAGACTGGGGTGTCCTAGGACTATATGCTCTTATTTACACATATATACAACACACAGAAAACTAAATAGGCCCAGGAAGAAGGATTTCAAGACAACTCTTGTCAAAAGCTTGGCAGATCTGTGACTTTAGTGTTGATCATCAGATGATGCTAATATTAGTGCATTTACTTGGACTTGGTTTTTTTTAACCCATGTGCAACTGCATGCATTCTGCGTGCCTGTTTTATAGTTTTGTTTCTCAACTTTGAATTTTTTTAATCTGTTGTTATAACTGTTCTCTCTGTTCTGGTATACTTTATAAAATGAAACAAATATATTTGCAAAATAATAATAATAACCCCCGTGTTTAGCAAAGCAAGCCTGCTAGCATCCTCTGTGGTGCAGAGGTGAGTGTTTGGAGTCATTAAGAATCCGGACAGCAACGGTGGATTCCATCACCGGATTTCCCCCCTCGGAACAGAACATCAGAGATCTTGAGAGCTCCACAAAGAACTGCTGGTGGAATTTCCCTGTTGCTAACAATGTCTTGGAGAGTTCTAGAAGGGCTATGTGGAGGTGGCAGTTGGAGGCCATGTCCTCTGAGGGCAACAAGCCTGACTGAACCTCAAGATGACGTACCCCAACCGAGGGCTGCTGAAGGCAGCTATGGGACATTACCTGACCGAGAGCGCCAGGACGGCGCTCGAAGCTATGGAACCGGACGAAGACGTTGTAGACGTGAGTGCTGAGACCATCTTCTTTTGGAGCTGGGGTCAGGGAGGAGGAACCAGAGAGAAATGCAAGCTGGGGAGGGGAAATCTCTGACTCGTGTTCCTAGGCTAGGCAATGGACAGTTAGTGGTCCACCTGTCCACATTCTGGGACCTAAGATCAATCTGCTTCTGGGGGAGGTTTGGTCTGTGTCCCACCAACCCACCCAGAATCCCCCAACCTGATGCCTGGGGCTGATGGGAATCAGAGTCCAAAAGGTCTGAAGGATGCCAGGCTAAGGGCCGGTCAGCCTAGGCCACTGACACTCTGAGCACAAAGCTGTTTGGCCTATATCCCATGCCCAATACACTGGGCAAGCAGCAGAGGAGCTATGTAGCTTGAAAACATGTGCTTGAAAATAAGTTACCGGAACTTTGTGGTGTGCTTCTGGAGCTGCAGTTGTGTGAAGCAATTGGCAGTACCACACACACGCTGGCGAGGCGTGGGTTTTTTGTTGCATCCTCAAGAGACCTTTCTAAAGAAACCCTGAAGTGAATGGGCAACTGCAGCAACTGGTCTCCTCTCCCTGCTGACACGTGGATGTTTTGACTCTTCCAGATGGGGCCTGGGAAGCAGATGCCAGCCGTAGGACCCAACCAGATCCTGGACATGCCACTCTTTACCAAAATCCCTTTCCTGCCAGGCTCAAACACTATGTTCTACAGGACCAATCTGGGTGAAAAGGTGAACAGAGAACATCTGCGCGCACACACACAGCCACATTTTTAAAAGGCGGGACTAAAACATCCCACCCACTCACACACAACCCGACGAGACCACAGATAATTTAAATCCCAAAGCCTGACTGAGGGGGCGGGGAATGGCCCAGTACCTAAATATATTTAATGGTGGCTTCAGGTGAAGTTCCCTGGGGAAAGTGTTCCGCAAAAGGGGAGCCACTGCTGAAAAGGCCACGCTCCAGTCCTAGACAATAAAGCATTCCAAATAGGGATTGCAGTTAGTTCTGTGGAACCAGCAATGCACCTGGAACTGTGTTGACCCCCCCCCCCCGCTTCAAAGTAAGGTTCCCCAATCAGTCGCCCTCTTGGAATACAACTCCTGACATCCATGCCAGCTGCGGCTGGTGGGAGTTGTAGTCCACAAGCATCTGGAGACCCAACAGCTTGGGGAAGAAGGCTACCTTGGAGTCTGAGAGATCCTTTGTTAGAATCATAGAATTGTAGCGTCGGAAGGGACCCCAAGGGTCATCTAGTCCAACCCCCTGCAATGCAGGAATCTCCACTAAAGCATCCCTGACAGATGGCCACCTCTGCTTAAAAGCTTCCAAGGGAGGAGAGTCCACAACCTCCCAAGGGAGTCCATTCCACTGTCGAGCAGACCTTGCTGTCAGAAAGATCTTCCTGATACTTGAATGGAATGTCCTGCCTCATTCCCTGACCCTTTTTGATGTATTGCTGTGTCTCTGCACAGGAGGGGCTATTGTTTTGCTTTGTTCTTGTTTTTATTGTGCATTTTGTGTGTTTTTATCTTGTGTTTTTATGCCGTGAACCTGAGATCTTCGGATGAAGGGTGGTATAGGAATAATAATAATAATAATAATAATAATAATAATAATAATAATAAAAACAAAAACAATCCCCAGCTTTACCAGCCATCTGCCACTTTTGACCTGAACGACCCATACTGCAAACTCATGGCACCCAGCTATAAGAGCCTCCACGACCCACACCTGCGTGCCTACTACAAGCGGAAAGACAACCTGCGGAGGCTCAAAAAGGCAGGCCACATCACCGACAAGAACAAGGCAAGTTGAGCTGCTTCAGGCGTTGATGCCCCTACATCCCTGTGCTTTTCTAGCGAGACAATCAGGACTGCAAAATGACAGCCATAAAAAAAAACATCATGCCAGAAACATTTTTTTACAAGGCTATCAGCAAACAACACCATTGATGTCACCTCAAAACAGCCTAGAAGTCATATTAAAAAGCTTCAAATCCTGTAGGAAAAATAAACGTCTTAAAGGAGCAGGGCTGTAGCATATCCAGGTAGGGCTGTGAGAGACTCTCTGCTTGTAACCCCACAGAGCTGCTGCCAGCCACTGTGAGCTAGGTGGGTTGATAGGCAGCTTCCTGTGTTTATATTTATATCTGTCTTCTCTCCAGAGCCATGAAGACTAGAATCTTAGGGGAAGAACTGTAGCTTCTGAGTAAACAGATTTCAGACAGGGACTTAGGATGTCGGCACTGTTGGCGGGGAGCATGGAAATGCACAGAGGGCTCTTGAACCTTTTCCCATGGTGGCTGAGAGATGGAAAGAAGATAATGTCCCCACCAGAGAAGAATAGCAGATTGAGTTGATGGATTATGCAGAAACGGCTAAAATGACCAGAAGAGTCAGAAATCAGGAAGACCAAAAATTTAATAAGGAATAGGGGAAATTTATAATTTATCTTAAAAACCATCTTAAACAGCTAACTTAGTAGGATTGGAATAACATAGTTTAATGGTGAATTTTGGACACAATGGAGATGTAAAAGATTTGGATTATCATAAAAGATGCAGGAGGAAATGACTAACAAAAGGACCCACAAAGGGAAGGAGGTCCAAGAGATTCCTTGGAATCTTGTTTTTATGTTGTATGTTGGATATGTGATTGTAAAACTTTAATCTGAAAAACCAAATAAATATTTATTATTAAAAAGAACCTTTTCCCATGGATGCCTGCCTCCTTTTTGCCTCCTAGGTGGTGTGTACCCTGAAGGAATTCAACGAATACAGGCAGTACCTGACCTCCCTCAAGCTGGAGTTTGAGAAACACTACATCAGAGAACAGGCAAGTCTTGGGACCATTTTTTGAGATCTCCTTTGGCCTCTGCTCAGCTGCTACAAACAAAGAGCATATTGCAAACTTGATAAGAGGCATGACTTCCTGCCTAACCTACCTCACAGGGTTGTTGTGAGGATAAAATGTGGATGGGAGAACCACGTGCACCATCTTGGGCTCCTGATGTATACTGTGCTTGCTTTGGTCAGAATTGAGTATACGCTTCCAGAGTTAGCACCAAATACATTGCCTCTGGTAAATGAGCCACTGTAGCTGCTGGATGGCCGTGAAAATTTGTGTCCCAGGCTTTTTAGATCCATCTACCCCATGTACTAAAGGGACGCGGGTGGCGCTGTGGGCTAAATCGCAGAGCCTAGGGCTTTCCAATCAGAAGTTCGGTGGTTCGAATCCCCGTGACGGGGTGAGCTCCCATTGTTCGGTCCCTGCTCCTGCCAGCCTAGCAGTTTGAAAGCATGTCAGAGTGCAAGTAGATAAATAGGTACCGCTCTGGCGGGAAGGTAAACGGCGTTTCCGTGCTCTGCTCTGGTTCGCCAGAAACGGCTTAGTCATGCTGGCCACATGACCCGGAAGCTGTACGCCGGCTCTCTTGGCCAATAATGTGAGATGAGCGCCGCAACCCCAGAGTCGGCCACGACTGGACCTAATGGTCAGGGGTCCCTTTACCTTTACCTTACCCCATGTACTACTATCGGAAACCCAAGGGGCCTATTGGTTGCCAGATGTGAAAAATATTGGCATTCTTTTAAGCTCTCCTACCCCACTAAATTGGTCTGACGTGTTCCTCTGCTCACCCGACCCCAAGTGACAACTTGCTGGCAGCAATGTCCCAAGCAAAAGCCCTGATGCCCACATCCCTCTAATCCTCTGAATTCCAGAAAATGCTTGAGAAGCAGATCACCAAGCTCCAAGACACTCAGCATCTTCCAGAGGCCGCTGACACGTCGAAATATCGGGACTGGATGCTGAAAGAGGAGAGGCCCACAATACAGGAGCAGGAGACCGTGATGAGGAACAGGTGCCCGAAGGAGATGGGTAGGGGGAGGAGTCTAGAGGGCATTTTTGCACATGAGGTCCAAAGCAGACCTTTGTGCGGTTTGCAGAGTGGCACCGCAAAGCCAGCCTGCCCCGCTTGGGTCTGGTGCTCCTTTGAAGCCTCTCTTGCGATCCTCTTCTGCATAAACAGCAAGAAAAAACAGGAATTAAAAGCAGGAGAAACGGGCCGAAACAATGAACAGCAGGTCGTAAGAGTTGGAAGGGTTGGTCATCTAGACCAACCTCCTGTGATTCAGGAATCTTTAGCTCAAAGTGGGGCTCAAGCCTACAACCAATCAATCTCTTACCCTTCCACAAATTGGTTTGGGGCCACCAGAGGGCATGCGGGGAGGGGGGAATGAGCTTTCAGCTTTACATCAAGTTGCCAGACCTCCAGGGCTCACCTGAAGTCCCCAGGTTATCCGAGAAACTTGAGCAAAGAAGAGGAAATGGGGTGAGGTCCAGCCAAGCCATTCTAATCGATCCTTTGCCTTTTTTCTTCAAAAAGATATTTAGAGTTGATTAACCAGGAGCTGGAAAAACTGGAGCAGCTGGCAGAAGAGAACCGACAACTCGCTTTGGCTCAGGACGACAAAAAGAAGCAAGGCTTGGAAAAACGCAAGCAGCTCCTCCTACGGAAGAAAATGGAAGAGGTAACCACAAAGGGAAGCTGGAAAAGGAGGTGGCGCCCATCCTCATTCGCCCTGGCCACTGGGGCTGCTTGGAGTTGGGTCCCCTTTGCTGTTTTACACCCAGCTGAAAACAGCCACAGCACAGAAACAGGTGACCAATGGCTGATGAGTCTTTGTTTCCCAGGAATGGAGGAAGAAGGAAATGCTGCTCCTGATGAAAATCGGTGATGACGTTAAACGGGAAGCAAGGATCGAAGAGCAGAGGAGGAAGAGCAAGGAAGACAAGCTGAAAAGGGTAAGTGGAAGAGAAGGGAAGGCGGCTGGAAGCTGTGTGGGTCTTGGCTAGCATCTGAGTGGTCATGGTAGGGTGCCACAATCAGCTGGAAGGAGGTTCTGCCCAGCATTCCATCTACGTAGTTCTATATTATCCAGAAGTTCCCATCCTCCTAGCCAAGACCCTTCCCTAATGTTTACTCAACAGCAACCTTTATTTAGCAAAGGCCCCCCTGCAATGTTAGTTAAAAGTTTATTCCTTTTTTCCAAAACCAATATGATTTTCATTTATATACATTTCAGTAGCAATTTAATAATAATTCAGACATTTCAAATATCAACTTCCTTCCTCCTTTTTCTGCGATTCGTTAAATTTTATATCATCATTCCCTGCATATTGTAAGTTATATTAAATCATTATTTTATTCATCTAGTTTCATATATTTATATCTTAAAAACTGCAGGTTATTACAATAGTCCTGCCAATGTTTTATCTGTTTGCAATTTGTAAATATTCAATTTCCATTCCTTCATGAAAAGTTTGTTATCCTGATTTATTATTCTTCCAGTAAGTTTTGCCATTTCTGCATAGTCCATAAGTTTTGGTATCCATTCTTCTTTCGTCAGAAAAAAAAGTTTATTCTTGTACTTCCTACCAAGCATGGAGTACAGAGTTGTCCCTTAAGCGTCCTTCAATCAGTCAGTTCCTGTTCATTATGTAGGGAATGATTTAATTACTGGCTTCCTTTCACTTGCTCCCCTTTGGTATAGCAAAATTGCTCTGTTTAGAGTGGAGAAATTAGCAATTCATCACAGAAAACAGACAGAAGGTGCCAATGCCCAGTTCATAGGGGGAAAATCTGGCAAATCATAGAATTGTTGGATCGTCTCTAGTCCAAACCCCTGCAATGCAGGAATATGCAGCAGGGGATTGAACCTGCAACCTTGGAGTTACTGGCACCATACTCTAACCAACTGAGCTATCCAGCTGATCATCATTGGGCAGTTGCCAAATAACTTGGTCTATGAATTGCACCCTGTACTCGCTGTTGGGGTGTGTTCCAGCTAGGCATGCTTAGTGGGCCCCCCACCCCCAACCTGAAAAGAGGTGAGGCATGCAAACTAAGAATTCTCTCATGCTGCTTCTGAGTGTCTGTGGTGCAAAATGAAAGGGGCAGTGCCTTTGCCAGCTTGGGGGGGGGGGGAGGCCCCAGTGTCTCCCCTTGGATCCAGCATGATGAGAGGTTGCAAAGGACCCTGGAATGAATCCCGAAACAGTGGCGAGGCTCTGCCCTTTTTGCACCCTGCAGAAACAGAACATGCTTGAGAAGAAGATGGCTCACCACTTGAGGAAGCTGCAGGAACGCTTCCAGAGAGAAGGCTTCTTGCTCCCTCCTGACAAGATGGTCCACACGATGGACGTCGGAGATCGGGGACCCCCAGCTAAAAAACAAGGTACATGGCCAGGAACGGCTTTCATGGAATGACCTCTTGCTGCGCTCGCTCGCTCTCTCTCTCTCTCCTACTTCCTCTTTCTCCTGGAATGCTTTCAAGTCTCCCTAAGGCTCCCCTGGACAAACCATTTTTTGAGCCCCGATCCTGATTTTCTCACTCAAGGCTTATGCGTAGGTTAAGCTATGTCCTCTCTTTATCCGTTCCGGTTTGTTTCCTTCCTCCCTTTCCTAGCTGCAAAGAATCCACCACTGTTGTCTTTAAGTAGATTTGTTGCGCTGCTTTTAAGAACTTTTGCAACTGTTCCCTCTTGCTGGTTTCAGCCTGTTTTAGATGATACACCATATAAGTATCCTTTTTGTTTTTCTTTCCTTGTCTTATTATTTATTTCATAAAATTTATACACCACTTGATTGTAAAAAAACAGCAACAACTCCCTCAAAGCAGTTTGCAAAAAAGGTGAAACTGTGAGATTTTCAACAAGAGAAATTAACAACATGTAGAATTTAAACTGTGTGCCTTTGTTTGGATTGATAAACTGCTGAGAGAGTTCCATTGAAATATGAAACCCAGTGCTTTTTTGGGGGGGGGGAACGATGCAGGGGTACGCATACCCCTAAACATTTTGTGAATCTGTTTGTCCTCATTGAGGGGCAGTATTTCAATATGAGTAGGAAAATGAGAGTACACCTAAACATTTTTAAAGAAAAAAAGCACTGTCCATGACTAAAATTAAATACATTTCCTGCATGTCAAATGCAGAGGCTAAATGCAGGGGCTTTTCTGCTCCGCCGTAGACATCTCAGCTATTTTAGAGGCTGACTATGATTATGATTATGGTTATGATTAAAGACTCCTCCTTGCCCAAGACAAGCACTGAGGAGACCAGTAAGACCTCAACAATTGAGAGGAAGTCCACCAGCCTCCTGGAGAAGAAAGGACCAGAGCTTCGAAAAGGTACATTCTGCTTTTTTGGGGGGTGCGGGAAAAGAAACTGGGAGCGGAGTCAAGGGTGTGCTTCAACCTTGTCCAAAGCCCCCTGCCCGCTGCCCATCTTGCAAAGCCGTTCACTCCCGCCTCTTCTCCTTCTCTGACCTATCCCAGTTCCGGGAGGAAGCAGCAGTGCGACCAGGCTGGGGAGCCAATTGTCCACTGCCAAAGGGAAGAATGGGACTAAGCAGTCCATGACAAGCCTCTTAGCCCTGCCCAATGCAGAGGAAGCCGCAAGCAAGTCTGCCGCATCCCTGGAGGTGAGTTGACCTGGGGTCAGAATCCAGCGGCCGAGTTGTGCTCTGAAGGCCGCCGACCCAGGAAGAGGGCAGCTGGCCTGGCTGTATGAGGGCCCTATATGTTGGAAACAGTCAACAAACATTTACAGTGCATGCAGTGATGGTCACTAGTTTGGAGGGCTTATGAAAGAGGATTGGACAAAATAATGACATGGAGGTTTTGTTCTGCCTCCAGAATAAATTCGAATTACCAGTCTCTGGGGAACTACAAACTGCTTATATATATTAATATGTGGTGTATAAATCTTGCTAAATAAATAGTGGGGAAAATATGCTCTCCTTCCCAGTGCTACCTGGATGCTATTGGGGGTTGTACTGGTCCCCTTTTGCATGCAATGCAGGAATTGTTCCATCAGGCCATTCAGCAGGGCCCCTCCCAGGGAAAAAATGTGCTGGGCTGGAGGGTTCTTGAGACTCATCCAGCATGGCTCTTTCTGCGTTCCCATTTCGGCCTGTTGCAGCCTAGTTCCAACCCAAATGAGTCTGCTAAAATGCCTGCCTTTTGTACTGCTTTTTCTTTGCAGCATGAAGGTGCTGTTAGCGAGAGAGACCTACAGAAGGAGATTCTTGAATTGGAGCCAGGTGAGAGGCTCTCCCTGGTCTCATTCCGCAAGGTGGATGAGGGTTCAGGGTATGGACTGTGGGGTTTTCAGTGTCTTTTGCTGAAACACTGGGAGAACTTGGTTTTATTTCGGGGGGCAGGGACAAGGGCTTAAAGAACTGGGATATTCTTGAACTGATTGATTCAGGGGTTGCCAGCGCAGCATCTCTGAGTACAGATGTACCCCCAAAGCCTCGCCTGGTGCCCATTGGGCAAAAGCCAGTGTGGTGTGATGGCTTAGGTTACTGGACGTTGTCTGGCAAGCAAAATATAGCTATATAAAAGGAGAATTCCTGGGTGCTAAGATCCAAGTTTGGGGTGAGTACTCTTTGGTGAGAGAAGCCCAGCAGAAATTTAAAATCACAAAGCACGCTGCAAGCTAAAACATGGAGATACAAGCTGTTATACCTTTAAAATATGGCCTTCTGAGTTCCAAAATAGTCCTCTCTTCCCCCAGCATAGTAAAAGACCACACATTCAGTTGGTTAAAAATTGTTTACTTACAAATTCCAGATGTCGGATTCATGTGCTTTTTCACACAGCAGTCAAAAACCAGAGGCAATAAAACTTGGCTTAGTTACACAGTGGTGAAAGTTCCTAAATTATTGGTGTACGAACACAAGAAAGGCTTGTTAGAGCCGTGTGTTTAGCAGGAGCAACCAGATCAAAACCGCTTCACGTGCTGAGCTTCTCTGGTTGACTGGAGTACAACAATAGGCTCGATTACCTTCCTCCCAATGTGATGGGGAGTGATCTATAACCTGACAGGACAGCTTACTGTATGACATTAACCCCTTCATGCATTAATTAGACATAAGCATGTTGGTTATATGAAGCTGATTATCCTACAGAACTAAGACCTGGGTGTGACCATGGTTCAAATCCCCACTCAGCCACGAAACTCCCTAGGGTGATATTGGGGGCCAGTCACTGCCCCTCTCAGCCTAGCCTCCATCACAGGGTCATTGTGGAGATTTTATGAGTTGGGGGGAAATATTCATTGGGAAAGAAAAATTAGGTATAAAAACAGAATTCCCTGGATGCCAAGTTCCAGGTTTGGGGCAAGTACTTCGGTGAGAGAACCCCAGCCAAGATTTAAAATCACTGAATATGCAGCAAAGCAAAGCGTGGAAATATAGGCTGTTAGAACTTTATAATATGCCCTTTTAAATTCCTTCCAAAGTTCCCACTCCCCCTAGCAGAAAATAATATGAAACCATACAGTAAAATCATAAGAAATTAAAAACACGTGAAAAGCAAAATAATTAAAAACAAACACCAGTAGACCATTGTGGGAGATGTATGCTTAATTGGCCTGGTGAAATGGAAAAGTTGTCATCAGGCATTTAAAAGGTTGGAACAGAAGCTGCCTGCTGGATCTCTAGTGGCAGAGGGTTCCACAGGACAAGGCCGATGACACCAAAGGCTTGGCTTGTGCAGTTTGTTTACATTTTCAGGTTCAGTACTTAAAAACAAGTCACCAAAATCTCGAGCTGTCATTTATTTATTGCCTGCCCTTCACCCTACTGTCCCGGGTAGCTTCCAACATTAAAACTCACCCATCTTAGATGTCACCTTTTATCCTGTGCAGTGGGCGAGGCCATCACTGGTCCAGGCGGCGGCAGCAGCAAAGTTTCCTTCAGCTCCGCCAAAGACCTCGCGTCGCTGACCAGTAACACCAACCCGCCGACAGAGATTGCCTCCAGTGTTGCAGAAAGCATGAATGAGAAAATCACACCCTCTGTCTCTGGCGGAGTCATCAGCAATGAGGGTGCCGTGTCAGGCTGTGGATCGGCCGGTTGCGGAAGCAAGGGGTCCTGTTGCGGATCGGCCGGTTGCGGAAGCAAGGGGTCCTGTTGCGGATCAGGCGGTTGCGGAAGCAAGGGGTCCTGTTGCGGATCAGGCGGTTGCGGAAGCAAGGGGCCCTGTTGCGGTTCAGGCGGCTGTGGAAGCAAGGGGTCCTGTTGCGGATCAGGCGGTTGCGGAAGCAAGGGGTCCTGTTGCGGATCAGGCGGTTGTGGAAGCAAGGGGTCCTGCTGCGGATCGGCCGGTTGCGGAAGCAAGGGGTCCTGCTGTGGTTCCGGCGGATGTTGCAGCAACAAGTCTGGCTTTGGCTCAGGCCGGTTGTACAGGCATAGTGGGAAAGTGACCGGTGGCTACGATTCCAGTGGTGGCAGCAGCAGCAAGCACGGAGGCAGCGGCGGCAGCGGCAAGGTCCCTGTCGACGGTAAGTTTAATGGCTTGGAGGAGTGGCAGGATCAAAGCTTGACCTGAAATATACAGGGCAGGGAGGAAAGTTGCAGATCAGATTCTGTGTGCTTGCAAAAGTTTCTGTTTTCCAGGTTTTTAAACACCCAGGGGGTTTCCCTGAGTGTGGAAGTCTCCCTGTTCTAGACTGCCAAGCTCTTACCCACAGACTGGCACTGGAGCAGAAACAGGGGACAGAGTTAGCCCACTGCTGCCACACAGCTTTATGTGAGGCACACACCTTATGCACATGCAGAACGTAAGGAGAACCTGCTGATCAGGCCAATGTCCCATCTAGCCCACCATCCTGCTCTCACAGTGGTCAGCTGGATGTTAAAGTGGGAAGCCCTCGAGCAATACCTGAGTGCAACAACAGCACTCTCTGCTTTTAAATCACTGCAACTGTCAGGGACTGGCTAGACAAAGAGGAGTAGTGGGAGACACAAGCCAGGGAAGCCCCAGGGGAGGAAAGCTCAGACCCCAGGGATTGTTGGTGGGACACCAAGGAGAGGTCAGAAGGAGAAGAGCGGGATGCTGAAGGGGCTGATAAGGGATAACTCACAGGCTAAATTCACTACTGATCTTCCAGCTGTGCTGAACAGAAAGCAACAAAACCATTAAGTTCTGCAAACAGGAATCTTTTAATTAACATTGATGAGGACCATTGCTGAGCAGGTCTTTACAGTGAATATGAAAGATGGATCTTGGGCACGGGGAGATAATTGATCTTGGTAGGCAACCCTAGAATTGCAGCGTCAGTAGCAGGGTGCCAGTGGAGCGCCTGGGTGGGCAAGGAGCCAAGGTCAAGGTTTTCCAGATCTCTGTGCCTCAAATGCCAGTTATGCCTCCCTCTTTTGTTCTAGGAGTGTCTAATCGATCATCCTCAAAGCCTTCCAACAAAGCCAACATCTCTTCAGCCACCCCCCATCATACTGTTAACGAGGGCTCTAGCAAAGGGAAGCAGAAGAAGCGAGCAACCTTAATGGTACATGGTTGAAATGCTCAATGGCAAAAAGTTCAAAGCTGCCCAGAGGAAGTAGCATCAGGCTCAAAATGGGTTGGGAGTTGCTAGGGCTTGTGTGGGGGAGAGTGGAACAGATCATCTGCTGGCTGACCTATGGGAGATGTTGTCTCAGCCAAGGACCAAAGACATCTGAAGGTTCAAGACCTTTCTTTCCAGTGGCTCTGCCCCACCTGGAAGGCCGTCTACAGTCCTTAAAGGGCCCACAGCTTATTTTTCAGAGCCAGTGAGGCACAGTGATTTGAGTGCTGGACTAGGACTTGGGAGAGACCAGGGTTCAAATCCCTCAGCCAGCCACAAAGCCCACAGGGTGCTGTTACCTTGGGATCCAGTCGCTGCCTCCCAGCCTAGTCTACCTTATAGGGTTGTTGTATGGATAAAAATTTAGAGGAGGGGGACCATGTACACCACGTTGGGCTCCCTGGAGGAAAAGAGTAAGATATAAAGGGATTCCTCAAACTTTGGGGTGGCTTAAAATTCATCTGGCAAAGCCGCAGGAGACTCTCAACGGATGCTAACAAATACTTCTGCTTTTAAATGTCTGCTTTAGTTTGCCCAGAGTGAGAAGGAAAGTGCGCCCAAGGAGAGGAGCTCAAGCAAGAAGAGGAGAGTGGAGAAGAGCAAAATAGGTACAGAGCATACTGAACACAGGCCCCACATGGCGAGAGAGGCAGGTTGGTTGCCTTCCAGGCTTCCGGAAGTGGCCATTTAGTATCCTAAGCATCTCATACTTTATGGTGTGGTGTTTGCTGTGTGTGTGTGTGTGTGTGTGTGTGTGTGTGTGTGTTTGACATATGCTGTTTGACAGTGGAACTGTCTCCCTTGGGAGGTTGTGGACAGAGGTGGAGCTAGTTGCTCCAGCACCCGGAGTGGCGCACATGCTGTGCACCCGGGGGCGGGGCTAGCTACCCACAGGGGTGGGGTCAGTGTCCCAGGGGGCGGGGCGACAATGTCACTCCCCCTCAGGGATGACACCCGGGGCGGACCGCATCCCCCTTCCTCTGCCAGTGGTTGCGGACTCCCCTTCCTTGGAGGTTTTTAAGCAGAGATTGGATGGCCATCTGTCATGGATATTTTAACTGAGATTGAACTACCAGATGATCCTTGGTGGGGGTTAGACTTTATGACATTTGGGGTCCCTTCCAACTCTACAGTGGGGGACGCAGGTGGCGCTGTGGGTTAAACCACAGAGCCTAGGACTTGCCGATCAGGAGGTCATCGGTTCGAATCCCCGCGACAGGGTGGGCTCCCATTGCTCGGTCCCTGATCCTGCCAACCTAGCAGTTCGAAAGCACGTCAAAGTGCAAGTAGATAAATAGGTACCACTCCGGCGGGAAGGTAAACGGCATTTCTGTGCGCTGCTCTGGTTCACCAGAAGTGGCTTAGTCATGCTGGCCACATGACCCGGAAGCTGTATGCCAGCTCCCTCGGCCTATAGAGCGAGATGAGCACCGCAACCCCAGAGTCGGCCACGACTGGACCTAATGGTCAGGGGTCCCCTTTACCTTTACCAACTCTACAATTCTATGATTCTAGAATGTGTGTGTGTATATATAAACACCCACTGATTTGAGCCTGTTCTCTGCTCCCCAACCTTCTTTTAAATGGAAAAAGGGTCTGCTTGAATTCTTGTGAAGTGGGAAATGCATTTCAGGCCTGTCCACGGGGGCTCAGGTGGCCTCAGTCACTCAGAGCGCCTTTTTCATGCTCCAGCTGGTTCGCTAGGGCCAGCCTCTTTTGGACAGAGGTGACTTGACCACTGTACTCCACATGCTCTGGTGACTTCCCTTGTAACCATCGTATTACCACTAGCTTCCCATGGGATTGGAGGTGGGGAAGAAGAAGTGGGAGAGAACATGGGTTACTGGCAGATTTGAGTCCCAGGATCTTTAATTTCACAAGTCAAGCCCTGGCGGAGGGTGTGGCCAGCCCATGTCTTGACCCAGGTCTGAGCTGAGAAATGGAGGTCTCCACTGAATGTAGCTTTCCCATCATGGATTTGGCAATGCAACTCACAGAGCTAAACACTTTGGAGGCCTCCTCTGTTCAAATTATACCTGCAAGTTTGTGGGCTGGAAGCAGATTGGATATGCCCTGCCCAGGCTTGATTTTTGAAATTAGAGAGGCTAGGCCTCAAGTTTATTTCAGTTCATGCATAAAGCCTTGGGCAGGGCGCATACAGTGGGCTAAAGGGGGAGAGGCATTGCCTCATGTGCCCCCTCCCTCACTGTTTCCCCACCAACATTAGCTTGGATTGTAGTTGCAGCCCTGACAGGATTATTAATCCCAAGGTCTATCTCCTCTTGCAGAGCGTATGGCCTCAACATCTCAGGAAAATGAGGATTCTGAGTCCTCTTACTCGGCTTATATCCACCAACTGCTTTCTACTTCGTAAGTGCCCCAGAGAGAATTGGAATGAAGCATGATAAGGAATTTGCACAGTTCTCCTCTACTCTAGAGAATGGGTAGCCAACTTAACTGCTTCCCAGATGTCCCTCAGCTGCAGCTCACATCAGCCCTGCCAGCCAAGTGAAATACAGCAATTAGATTTTAATTAGAAATGCAGACCATCTTTCAATAAAGTGCTGTTGTTCGAACTGCTAGTGAGAAGTAGGGACCCTGTTGAAGAAAAGGCGAGATGTGCCTAGCCTCTGCTTGGTTATTCCCACCCCCATCCTCTGCTTTCCCTATGCTAATCTGCCACATGAAAACTTGAAAGCTTTGTTGTTGCCTTGTTTACTTGCCAGAGCTATGGCTTAGGGGCTCTGGTTGATGGATGTGATTGATCCTGCTCTGGAAAAAAACCCCCAAGAGTTCCCTTCCCCTTCTATACCAGAACTGGCCACAACAGAGTTGTCTCAATTGCTTGAGCCAGGAAGCTGTTGCCGTGATACTCACTGGTGCGCAAGTTGGCCAGATCACCCCTGAAAGAAGTGGCCCAATCTTAGGCACATGTAAATACAACTTCACTCCAACATTTTCACTTCCTCTTCTTTTTTCTTTTCTTTACTCCCCTATCCCCCCTTTTCTTTCAGAGACCAGTCAGGAATCCGGGAAAGCCTAAGAGGAAAGGTAGGTTGCTCTATGAATTGTGCTGATACATTTCATAGCGGATGTGCTGAGCAGCTTTAAAAGGTTCAGTCCGCCATCTTGATTTGAAATGGTGTCCAGTTGCATATCTAAGCATAGCTGAAACACTCATCAAACTCAGGAATGTGCATGGGAAATTTGGGTACAAACTCCTTGGGTTTTGATTGGGAAAACATTGCACGGGGAGGGGTTATGCCCCCCCCCCAGTTTTGCCACCCAATCGAATTCAGAGCCTCCCACCTGCCTGACTACTTTTGGATGAAAATCAAAATGTTGGGTGCTCTGTTCAGGGACCCTCCCTAAACGTCATACCTGAGCCAGTGCATGTGAAATCAATAACCCCTTTTCTCCCTCTCCCTCTCCCTTTCCATAATAGATCTCTGCTCCGGAGCTTAACAGCATCATCCAGAATATAATGACCTGGGTCGTGTCGGCCGTCACCAGCATCCTCTACCCGGCCCTCACCAAGTTCGAAGAGCGGGTCAGGACCAGAGTGTACACCATCTCCGAAGAGTCTGTGCTGTCCTCGGACAACTCCAGCAGCTGCAGCAGCTGCAACGAAGACCTCTACGAAACCTACAGGACCCTCCCCACCATGTCTGCCAGGAAGGTCAGCTTCACGGACACCAGCATCAAGCCCGCCACCTCGAGCGACCTGCGGACCATCAGCGGGAAGCCTGCTTCCCTGCTCTCCTCCAAGTCCTCCTACACCTCTTTTACCAAGAGCACCCAGGTCTCGCTGGACACTGACCTCATCAAAGGGAAGCTGAAGAGAGGGAAGACGGCCATATTTCTGTCCCCGACCAAGCACTGTGGGCTGCTGTCCACCACCGCGAGCATGCGCAGCTCCAAATCGGACAGCCAGATCACCCAGATGCAGAAAGGTCCCGTCGACAGCCCTGAGAAGCCGGGCGCTTTGTATCACGGCAAGCGCAAGTGCATGATGTCGAGGGGTCTCTTTGGCAAAGATACGACAACAACTACCACGACTGGCACCACCACCACGGACACAGAAGGGCTTTCCTTTGTGGAAGGAGAACAAAAGCCTCCTCCCCATGGCCCTATAGACCAGAGAGAGGGCATCTGCTTGAAGGACCTCAAGAGCATTTTTGCCGAGCTGAAACTTCCCCTCACCAAAATCACGGCCATAATCCTTGACGACGTTTTCAAAATGATACTGGTGGACCAGGGCTGCTCCGTCAGCATTTCCGTGGAGGACCTCCTGGAATCCATCTCCGAAAGCCTTTTAGGCAGCCCGCCCTCAGGCCAGCCAGTGGCCGGGTCAGTCTCCAGGATCGCCAGCTTCGTGGCTGCTGACATTGTGGAAAGCCTGCTCAGCAAGCTGCACTCCATCACTCAGAAGAAGTATTTCGAGACCATCTCCAAAGACGGCTTCATGGCCGAGTGCAAAGTCATGTGCGTCATGGCATCCGGGAAGCATTCTGCACCTGACCCGTCCTTCTGGCGGTCTCGGATGCCCCTGTCCCTCGAGTCGACGTATGAGATTGCGGAGGAGATTGTCCAGATTATCATTGAGAAGCTGAAAGTGTTTGCCACCTCGAGCCAAACAAAAGTGTCCCAGTTTGAGCTGTGTGCCAAGATTAAAGCCATCGGGATGCCTCTGAATCAGCTTTGTGCATCAGTCCCACCGCACACGGTAGAGTCCGAGGCAGCCAACGCCCTAGTGAAGGACACAATCCGCAAGATAGTTTCCAAAACGGTTGCTTCCTCAGAGACAAACCTCCTCCAGTATGTGGAAGAGATGATTGCCAGCATCTTAAACTTCATCCAGAGGCAAATGTGCCCGGAAGGGACGCTGCCTACCAGGGAGAGCTCGATTGTGCTTCAGCTCATCAATGACGTGTTCAACAGCTTGAGTACAGAAAAACTCCAGGGTATTTATCCAGCGGCAAAACCGAGACCTTGCCTGAGAGTGCAGGGGGAGCTTCCCAGCCGCGGAGCTTCTCCTGATCCCAAGGCCGCGGCGGTGACGGGAGCCACACATGTGTCAGGTGAGAAATCGCCAAGGAAGCCGTTCTCTCCCGTTAATGTCCCCGGCATGGTCATTTATTCTGAGATGGAAGCGGAGGAAAAAGAGAAAAGGGAACCCGACGGAACTTTGTCATCGGTCAACAAGGAGCGGCAAGTGCTGCTGACAGAAGAGGCCCCGGATAAAGTAAGATATGAAAGCTTTGGGCTGGAATCCCGGCAGTGGAACAGACCCAGCCCCAAATCGGCTGAAGCGGAAAAAGAGGGCAGGACCGATGCAAAAGGCGCAGAAAAGGACATGGAGCATTTCGTCCAAGATGCCATTTTCTCGTCTCTCGGAGGTCAGCAGAAAGGACAATGGGCCACAGCTGGTGAGTGGTCCTTGGAGCAGGCCTTGCAGAAAATGGAAGAGGACTTCAAGGAGGAAGAGCAATCTCCGATAATCCGGACCGTGTGGAATCTCTTGAACGAAATGTTCCAGCATATTTGGGCTGAACAACCAGTTTGGCCCCCTGGCCCTCCTCCTCCGTCTCTTGCCCACATGGACATCAGTCGGTGCCCGACTGAAGAGCAGCCAGCCTCCAAAGGGCACACTGCCGAGCTCAGGGCTCAGGCCGTGATCCCAGACGCAGACGTCAGCACTTTTGCCTGCGATCTGGTGAAGACGGCGTTCGAGAAGATCTCGCACGCCACTCAAACTGAGGCGGAGGGCATCCGAAGCAGGCACTCAAGTCTGATTATCACCGACATCTTCCCTCTTAATGTACCTGGAGACGCCAGCAAAAGTCCACCGACGGTGCATTTCAGAGAACCAGAGACAGCTTGTCAGTCAAGACCTGCCCAGGAGCAAACACAGACCAGCCCCACAAGCACTGCAGAAGATTCAGCCAGGGCTAGCCAGCCCGAGCATCACCTTCCACCCAAATCAGACCTGGCTAATGACCTGGTGCAAACATTTATCTCGAAGCTGGAAACCTTTGTCACCTGCAAAGTGGAATCCCAGCTTTGCTCAGACATGAAAAACCTCAAAACGTGCATCAGTTCAGACTTCTCCTCTGCCATCCAGCAGGAACTCAGGCGGATGCTGGCGAATCAGTGTGGGGGTTTGCCCAGCTGCTTAGAAGGCATTTTGAACAGTTCTGTTTTAGGTGGGAAGGAAAAGGCGCTGCGGTCGTCTCACGCGAACTTAAAACCATATGCCCAGGAAGTGGCCAAGATGGTGCTAAAGAGCCTGAAGCATGGGCTGGACAGGGAAGTGGAGAAGATTTCCATGCCTCCCGTTATATTCTCCGAAAGCATCGCCGCCAGCCAGATCGTCAGCCTGGTTTTGATGGTCTTTGTCCCTTCGGAAGTGCAGTGCTCCTTACCCCGGCAAGACAGCATTTTGGAGAAGCTTTTCAGGAAGAACCCTGACTACAAAAGAGATATCCAGGCCCAAATCCAGAACACAGTTGAGATGTTTTTAAATGAAATCTACCAGACTGTCATGTTGGATGTGGGAAGCGCTTCACCTTCTCCCTTGGCCACCGAGAAACTTCACACACCTGGGACTTCTAAGGCAGGAACGCTCAGCGCCAAGAAAGTCCCCTCTGCTCCTTTGGTGGGGAAACCCGACGTCTCGCTGGTTTCCAATGACGTGGTGGACATTGTGCTTGAAGATCTAAGCTCTGGCCTTGCAACTGTTCTGAATACGAGGGGAGCCCTTTCTGGCCGACTCCAGTGCCTCCTCTTTGACCTTATTCAGAGGACTGTTGAGCCTCTCACTCAGCTGGCTGGGCGAGAGGCCAAGGGTGGACTCAGGAGCCATTTCCTGGATCACAAAGCAGATCACCACAAAGTTCCAGGCCTGACAAAAGGCAGAAAGGCAGCAGAGTTTGGAACCAAGCAGCTATCGGAGTTGAAGGACTGTTCCCCAGAAAGGATGGCAAAATACTTAGTCGACAACATTTCCCACAGGCTGGAGCTGTTTGCCGAGGAGAAACTGGAATCTGAGTTGGCCACAGATGGCCAGCCAAGAGCCGGAGAGGGCAAGGCGGGCAGCCACCGCAAAAAAGCCAAAGTTGTCGTCCAAGAGTCCCTGTCCAACTTGAGACTCTGTGCTGAGAAACTGACCAGTACCATCCTGAAAGTCATCCAGGCGGACCTGGAACGGGAGATGCTTTCTTGCCAGAACATCATCCCGTATGAAGAAAACGCCTCTGCCAATGAGCTCATGAATGACCTGCTCAAGATTTTGTCTGTCCAAATAGCTCTGACGGAAAACGAGGTTCAGAAAAGGGTTCTGAAAAGGATTTTTAGGCAGCAGCCATCCGGGCAGAAAGGAGGTTTCCCACTGGTGACAGGAGTCGAAGATGTCCTCAACCAGGTGACCCAAAAGGTTGTGAGCGAGCTGGGCCACCTACCGTCTTTTCGCACAGACTCCTTATGCTTTGGTTCCGAATCAAAGTCTTCTGCCTGTAATGGGGTGATAGATGTCATCTCCCAGGCAAATGCCGGGAGTGTAGCTGGCGAAATTGTGGACAGCGTGTTCACGAAGATCTACTCCATTGTCATGGAAATGCTGTTTGGCTCAAGGGATGGGGACAATTCAGGCAGGAAAAAAGACCCATCTGTGGAGGCATCTTCCCCTACAGGGAAATCAGAGATCCAGAAGATGACTCTGGCCCTTTCCCAACTCCACCCTACACCACAGACCATTGGGGAAGAACTGGTCCAGAATGTGCTAAACAAAATCGCCTGCTTTGCCGCATCCAATTTGGAAGAGGTCCTCCCACAGTCTATGCAGCAGAAGCGGAGGAGGCACTCCGGCTTCCAGTATGAAATGCATGGTGGTGACGGCATGGCAGGGAGGCCCCAAGCCTTCTCCGATGACTCTGAAACCTCCCTCATGAGAGCGAGCTTGTGCAAGTCAGACTTGACAGTGTATGCAAAGGATGTCGTTGGCAAAGTCCTGGGAACCATCATTGATGATTTCAAAACCGAAGATTACCATCGGACAATACTACGGGTCAACACCTTATCGTCGGAGCAGATCTCCCTTGCGAGTGATCTGGTGCATTCCATTGTGCAAGACCTGCACATTGACGGCCCACATTCTCACGTGCACCAACACACCACCGCAAAGTCTTTCAGGATGGACAACGGGCAGATGTATCTCCAGATTGAGTCAACCACAAAGGACATCCGGGGTAAACCCAAGTGCCTTTTCTACGAGGACTTTCTGACTTACCTCAAGCAAGTGCTCCCCAAGGAAGGCATCTTGAAAGACATATTTGAGCAGCAGCCGCTGACCGACGCAAACATCAACGAAACCCTCAAAATGCTGCAAGTGGCAGAGAGCATCGTCAGCGAGGTTCTAATGAGGACCCGAGATCTTGAGTCATCTGTTTGCATCCTGAAGAAGATGCAGGGAGAGCTGAACGAGAGGCTCTTCTGCTGCAGTTTCAAGAGATCGGAGGCACCGGGGCTTTTCCACAGTGATTCCCAGGCTGAGATCGGCTCAGTTGCCAGGGACATTGTGGCCAGTGTGTTTGAGAATGTGCATAAGTGTCTGATGAGCAGCATTCCTGCTACGTCAGACGGGTTCCCGGGGAGGAAAATCCCACCCAAAGGCCGAAAGAACCGGTTCACCCAACCCGACTTTCCTTTCTATAATGTTTCACTGAAGGGGGCCATGGATACAATCGACAAGATAGCCAAGGAGACCGTGGAGTGCACCGTCCTCATGCTGGAGACCTTTGTGGCCCGGCATTTCAGGCGGGACTTCCGGTGCAACTTTTTGGAAATTGTGAAATTCCCGCTGGAGAGCCTCTCGTTTGCACAGTTGACCCGCTCTTTGGATTCTCTCTCGGCCCAGGTCGGGAATGTGGCGGAAACCACAATGGACGGCTTTCGGAATAAGTTGCAGGGGGAGAAAGAGAAAGGAGGGCTGCCAACTTTGGGCTCGACCCATAACTTCCTGGACTTCTCCAGGCTGGGCAGTGCCGTCACCAAGGAGTGCATTGAGACAGCCATCCGGCAGGTGCAAATGCTCCATGCTGAATTGAACGTTTATGCCAACAATGCCGTCAGCAGCGTCCTGGAAATTATCAAGCACACCCTGGACCGGGAGCTCACTCAGAAGGAAGCCACCCTGTTCTGCAGCTCCTCGGAGAGCCTTGTCCTGAGCGAGACCATCAGCGTCATGCTGGACCGCTGCAACGAGAGCCTGACCGAGATCACGTCCGAGCTGATGGTGGAAAACCTGCAGCTGGAGATGTCGGGGCGAGCCTTTGCCAAGGACAAAACCCTCTTTCAGGATCTCGCCGCTTCGCCAGGCAGTGTGAAAACTACGTCCAAGAAAATCAGGAGGGTAGACATGAGGGATAGCTTCCCCCCAATCAACGTCCCAGGGATGGTGATCTATTCAGAAGAAGAGGCCGAGGTGCAGGAGGAGACACCCTCCAAATTCCCTTCCGTCTTCAGGTACTCGGAGTGGGATGCTCGTGTGGGGCCAGAGAGGCACCAGTGCTTGCCCGGTTGTTTGTCGGCTCCCAGGGTGCGGCCTTCTGGAAGACGGAGGCAGGACAGGGTCTCCAACAGATTCCGGCTAGATTTCCCGGAGGACGACTGGCTCCCCAGGCAAAGCTCCATTGCTGAGGGGACCATTTTGGAAAAGCTGTTTAAGAAAACGGGGGACTGTGAGGCTGTCCCAAGACACACTAAAACAGGGCACCGGAGCAAGGTTGGCACCATGCACCAGCATGAGCCTTTTGCCAGAGGCCCTGCACCAGAGAGCGGCTGCTGTTCCGCCATCTGCCCTCTGAAGCTGGGCCACGCCGCCGAGGAAATTGTCAACACCCTTCTCTGTGAGTTTGGCGTGGAGAGTGAGTCCTTGTGCTACGAGAAGAACACGCACCTTTTCCCGCTGAGGGAGGGCTCCAAGCCCGGGCCGCACGGCTTGCTCAGCCGGTGGGATAAGAGGCAAAGTGATTCCAGCGAAAGGGCAACGACGGAGGAAAGCTGCTTCTTCATGCAGGAAGGGAGCAATTTGCTTTCCAAGTGGGAGAGCAATCAGTACATCTTCAAAAGCAAGAGTCCGGACAGGCATAAAGACCTGGAACTCCTCGCCTGCTTCCACGTCCCAGACCTCTGCGAGATCCAGACGCTGGCCAACCATATTGTCCTGAGCGTCATCAAGGAGCTGATCGCCTTCCGGCCAAAAGGTAAGTCTCGGGGCTACGTTGTGGCGGCCCCTTTCAAGGAGCTGACTTATGCTCTGTGGCAGCCGAAAACAGGGATGGAGACAACGGTTCGTTTGGGTTCCTTTCGGTTTCTTGTCTTAAATCCAGTTCTTCACATTTCTGCAGCATATAATCATACAATTGTAGAGTTGGAAGGGACCCTCAAGGGTCCTCTATCCCAACCCCCTGCCAGGTGGAAATCCCAGCGAAAGGATCCCTTGCAGGCTGGAAATACTGTTTAAAGTTAGTAAAAAGCTTAACATTACTTATTGAGATGTAAATTGGGCTGATTTGCCTGTTTTATACAGGGTGCAGAATTAAAAAAAATAATTAAATACATAATTTATTATTGTTGGGGGCATCTTGAAAGAGATATTTGAGCAGCAGCTGCTCACTGACACGAACATCAACGAAACCCTCAAATTGCTGCAAGTGGCAGAGAGCATCGTCAGCGAGGTTCTAATGAAGACCCGGGATCTTGAGTTGCCTGTTTGCACCCTGGAGAAGGCACAGGGCGAGCTGAGTGAGAGGCTCTTCTGCTGCAGCTTCAAGAGATCGCAGGTTCTGGGGTTTTTCCATAGTGATTCCCAGGCAGAGATCAGCTCCATTGCCAGGGACATTGTGGCCAGTGTGTTTGAGAATGTGCATAAGTGTCTGATGAGCAGCATTCCTGCTACGTGAGACGGGTTCCCAGGGAGGAAAGTCCCACCCAGAGGCAGAAAGAACCCGTTCACCCAACCCGATTCTACTCAGAGTAGACTCATTGAATTGATTGCCATGGCTATGACGAGCTGTTAATTTCAATGGGTCTAACTCTGCGTAGAACTTAGTTGGGGACACAACCCCGTTAATAGTTAACAGTAACAGTTTTTTGCCCCAAACTACCCAAGTTGGGACTTCCAGAATTGGTTCGTGGTATTTCCAGGGCTTCAGAAGCTCCCTGAGGTGTGTGATAGTAAACCTGTCTGTGTTTCCTCCCCCAGATGCTTTGGATGAGAAGGGTTACAGGGCCTCTTGCCCAGCGTGGAAGCAGGAGATGATCCAGTCTGAATCAAGGTGGCTCCAGGAACGGATCTGGAGGAGCACCTACCTGCCCCACTGCAAGAGGCAATCCTCCTGCCTCGATGTGTTTTGGGAGCCCTTGACCCAGGCGGTGGTCTCCAACGTCATCCGGAGCATCCTGAACCCCTGTGCCCGGCAAGGCGCCAGAGAGAGAAGCGATGGCATTGAGACCAGCCTCTCCATGTTCTGCTCGGTGGACTCTTGCTGCCCTGAGCATGGAATCAGGGGCCCCAAATCAGCTCCCGTCAACATCAAAGAGCTGGCGTTCCACATATCCGAGAGGATCCTGAGCATCTTGTCTGAGAGGAACATCTTGCAGGAGACAGTCAGCAGGAAAGGCTTCCTGACGAGGAAGTCAAGGTACATCTGCCTGCCACCCCTCTGCCTGGCGGACTTTGACGAGGTTTACCACCCTCTCGTGAAGGAGGTTGCCCACCTGCTGTGCCTGGAAATCGAAATCAGTTGCAAATCCATGAGCGAAAGGAAAGCTCGGGACGCACTGCCCCAGCAGCAGCCCTACTTCTCCTCTCGTTGTGCCTGCGGAGCTTCCAGGGGAGACTGCCGAGGCCCCGGCGACATCAAAGGGGTGGCTTGCTTGTCAGCAATGGACCAAATTGCCCACAAGAACCAGCGGCTCAGCTGCGTCGCTTCCAACCTCGACAGCTTCATCCGCAGCTTGAAGTCCACCGAAGCAAAGCAGGTCGTCAACAAAGTCCTGCACATCATTTTGGACTCGATGTGGCCTGGTCAGCCTCAGGGCGGTTTCGCGGGGCACTTCCCGGATGCCCGAGCTCAGAACATGTCGCGATATCATGACACAGACCTGATGCCTAAGAGGCAGAACCTTTATTCGTCTGTGTGCCCGCATGCCTACAGGCTGGGCAATGAGATCTTCAGCGGCAACCTGGGACTCTCGCCCAAATCCGTCGTCCTGCTGGACGTCGTGAGCGAAAAGCTGATCCGGACCCTGTTGGACAAATGCATCACGACGGACCATTTCACCGGCACCTTTGCTTTTGACGAGTTCCCAGAGGACGAGCAGCTCTGTGACATCCGGAAGAGTGCCAGCGACGGCGAGCTCTTCCAATATTCAAGCAGGGAGGTGGAAGCCCACAAGACGGACTCTGCCTCCACCATTTTGACATACGACATCCAGTACAGCGAGGAGCCCTGGGTGGAGCCTGAGGCAGGGGTGCCTTCCTATGAGTCAGCGCTCGACATGTTGGCACATACCCTGGTGAAACCGGTGATCACAGAGCTTTCCCACTGCATTGATCATCCAGGGCATGGGAAACCTTACTCGAAGAAGGCCGTGGGGTTCTCACAGGGGCCCTGCAAAAAGGGACAGGGGCAGAGCTTTGGCAAAAAGCACCCGCGAAGTGGTAAAAGTGACATGTACCACTCATTGCCGAGAGGCAGGCGGCCGGAGTGGAAAGCGCCCGTTTCAGGGAGGCATCAGGCCCGCAAGAGCTTGCGGGACAGGAGCAAGACAGTGCTGGAAACGGCCATGCAGCACCGGACATACAGTTCCCGGGTTCCGAGCGGCAAGCATGCGAGAAGGAAGCCTCACTCTGCCACTTGCAACGTGAGGACTTACCGGAGAGAAGTGGTGACCATGTCAGGACGTGGGGATCACAGGCAGTTCCACCCGGAGTTCACTACCATTTACTCGGCGTCGTTCCTGGAGGAAGTCATTTGCCAGCTGTTGTTCAAGATCTTCTCTTCGCTGCACAGCAAATACAACCGGGACACCTGCATCGACCTCCAGGAGATGAGCACCCTGTTTGTCAGTGCCCTGGTGGAAGAGTTTACCAAGGCTGGTGTGGGGGTTTTGACGAGGGCCGATGAAAAGGCATACTTCCCACGGGTGGACAGCCGAACAGTCAGCAAAATAGTTGACTCCATCTTAAGGGAGTTTGGGTTCCAGCTGGCTGCCGACCGAGACATAGGCAGGGACATTGAGTCGTTGGCTGAGAGGGCATCTGAAATTATTCTGACGGAGATTCTGGATTACCAACTGCCGCCGGTGGTTTGCCGGAGGCTGCCGCGGAATGCCTTCCGAAACATCAAGGCCGAACAGATCATCCAGAAGGTCGAATGCTGCATCTGCCTCCCCAAATTCCAAAAGCGGCAGCAGCCGACCCCGGCGTACATTACTGTCTTGTCTCAGAAGTATTTGGAAAGGGTTGTCAACCAGATGGTGAATCAACTCTTCCCGCCCTGCGAGGGTGCGAAGCGAAAGCCAGGGAAGAGGGAGGTGTTGGGAACAGATTTTGATGAGCTCTGCTCCTACATGATCAAACAAGTGATGGCGTCCATTTCCAAACACAAAATCTGGGTGGCCAAAAAGGACGCCCCCTGCCGTTCCCATTCGGAGACGGAGATTCAGACCATGGTCAATTCTGTTTACAGGTATATGCTGGAGAAGGCTGGCTCACAAGAGTCTATACAGAAAGACATCAAGCGTCGGGATATGGATTTTATAGACTGCATGACCAGCTTCATAATTCAGGAAATCACGAACCATCATCTTCAGAGATTCGTCTCTAAAGAGGAGTCCTCTTCAGGATGCCCCGACCCTGAAGCTCTGTCTGAGGACATTGTCAGGACTGTTCTGGATAGCCTTGGGGAACCCTTGGGTCCCTGTGGAGGAGTTTTCCCAGCTCGTTTCTTAGAAGAAATTGTTTCCAGAGTTTTAGCCAACGTTCTGCCTGTTTCCAGGGACAAGAAAGAATCAAGCAAAGGGTGGCATGAAGCTGAGTTGGAAAAAATTGCAAAGCAATTGGCCTGTTCAATCAACTTGCATTTTGGTAAGGCTGCAGTTACCGGAGTCCCAAAAGAAGATGAGCCGAGTTTAATGGGCCCCTTGATGGACATTGTTGTCCAGAATGTGGTTGACTCTGTGTGCAACAGTTTGATGAAAGAAAGAGATGTTGCTTCGCCAGACGACCTCAGCAGCGGGAGACAGAGTGCCCTCTTTGACAAGATTAAGAGATTGGTTGAAAAAGGCATCTCTGATTATCTTCTCCATCCACTGTTTTCTGGAGACTTGCCCAAGGCTACACCTTCAACTCCGTTCCACGAGTACGTTTCTGAAACCCAGGAGGAAACCGAGAGCCGGTCTCCATTCAGCACCTTCCTGTCTTCAGGATTCCTGAAAGATTTAATCACTGGACTGTTGTCAAAAATCTTCCCTTCCACATCCATGGACAAAAGGCACCTGTCGGAGTCAGACTTCAGCAAGCTCTCCACCCAGCTGCTCAACGATGTCCAGATGAAGCTTTTGAAGCATCAAATCAAGGTTACAAAAGACCCAGAACAATGTGAGTATTCGGAGGAAGATGTCCAGAACATGACCGATTCCCTGTGCAGCAAGATCATACAGAAATCTGGCTCCCTCGAAGCCGTCCAGAGAGATGTGAAGAATAAGAGCAAAAGCCTGATTGACCGAATTGCCGGGTTCCTTGTGGGTGACATCCTGCAGCAGCATGTCCAGCCTTTTGTAGCCAGGCAGGAGTCTCCTACCTGGGACAGAGCAGCCGCAGGAGACTCCATGTCAAGGTTCGAAGTGTACAAAACCACCGTCAAGCCCTTGGACCTGCGGCAGGCAAGCCTGGCGGGGAAGAGAGGCCCGTCGAGTCCTTCTTCATTCCTAGGAGAAGTCATTTCTCAGCTGATATCAAGGATCTCCAACTCTTTCTCGGACACCCCTCTAAGTGGTCCCGGGGACTTCATTGGAGACACAGCTGTGAAGCTGGTGAAGTCACTTACGAAGGAGCTTACGAAAGCTCAGCAGCACATCCAAGAGGGTCCCGAGGAGCCGCCCCTGGGCTCCGTGCCAGAAGGCAGAACCTACAAGGACAGCACACAAGACCTGGAGCCTGAGGAAGATACTGATGAAGAGAGGCATGTCTTGTCCCACCAGACAGCCACCATGATATTTGAAGGTGCCATCAATCGCATGCTGGGGTCAACAACAGGTCCGCCTCCTGTGGAAGAAGCAAAGTGCCTCATCCATGAGATTCTGGTGGTGGACCAGGGTGTCCCTGGAGCCAATGCTTCACCACCCTACTCCACCGTGCTCTGCTACCCGGTCCTGGAGGCCATCGTTGACAGGCTGCTCTTGCAGATCTTCCCATCTCCTTCTAGTAGCACTGCATGCCTAGGTCAGGGCGAAGGTAGCTTTGGCTCTGAAATGAACAGCACAATTGCGCAGCTGAAGAAAGACATCCTGGACATTGTTCTGAAGCAGGCCATCTGGATTAGCACTTACGGCAACAGGGGAGAAGCTGGCATTTCAGAAGAAGCCATCGCGTGCATGGTGGACTCTATCTACTGTGACGTCTTGCACGAAGTGATGTTGCAGCAGCCTTTCCCACAAGACAAAGAGAGCCTGCGGAACTTGTACGTCACTCAGATAGCTTGCTTCATTATCAACGAAATGTTTAAGTATCACCTCCAGTCTACGACATCTCACGAGGCGCCCTCTTATGTGGACCCTTCTGCCCGAGACTCCCTAAGCTCCTGCATGACGGTCTTCCCTTTCACTCTCCTGGAGGACATGCTCAACCAGCTCTTGGAGAGAATATTCCCCACTCCAGAGAGCATCAGCGCTTGCGTTGGCAACCAGGTTGACTTCTCAGAGACAGATTTCGCCGAGATGGTCGCCAACCTGAAACATTATGTCATTGCAGAGATTCTGGCACATCAGATCCTGCTGGGAAACACCTCGGGGCAAACTCCAGAGATGGACGAAGAAACCAAAGAGGACATCGCCTGTTCAGTTTACAACCAGGTTTTGCAGAAGTCTAACTCCCAAAGCGAGCTTCAGAGTACTCTCAAGGTCCGAGGGAACAGCACCCTCCGTGAAGTTGCCAATTTGCTCATAAGGGAGATTTTGAATTTCCACCTCCACCCGTTTTTAGACAGCAGTGATTCTGCCACCCGCGAATGTGCTAAATTGCAGAAGGAAAAGAAGCCAGTTTCTCAGCGGATCTACTCTGCAGCCTTTTTAGAGGATGTTGTTGTGGCTTTCTTTTGCAAAATCTTGTCCTCCCCAAACTTTTTGGCATATTCCAAAGACTGCTGTTTATCAGAGTCTGAGATGAGGGATCTAGTTACCAGGCTAGTCAATGCTTTAGTGTGCGAGTTCAAAAGATCAGAAGTCAAGGTCATTCATGGTGCGGAGGGAGACCTCTCTCTCCCAAAGATTGTTCCTGAAGAAGTGATTCAGATAAGCAACTGCATCTATGAGAAGTTGGTGGAGCAGCTTGGATCGGAGTGTGAGATTTTTAAAGCTTTCCAAAACGAAGGACATTCATTAGCAGAAAAGCTAGCTCCACTAATAATCAGAGAAATCTGTGCATACCAGCTGATGCCTTTGTTTACTGGGGATACTTCCCCATACCTGTTCTTGTTTCTGGAAGCTGAGACAATCCTTGACCGAGTGGAGACCATCCTCCCGGACACCACACCCTCTGGCTCCATGTTTGGAGAGATGTTCCTTAAGATAATGCACAAAATGTTTCCGTCATGGGTCCCTGGAAGTTCGCCAGATTCTCCTTTGGGCAGTGTAGGGAAAAGAAGTCCTCCCAGGAAGAAAGCAAGAAGAAAACCATCTCCCGAGGCAGGCAAAAGTATCCAGGGCCTCATGGACAATATCTGCAAGGCCGTCTACGTCAAACCCGGGTCTCTAAACCAAAACTACGAATCCACGGAGGAAGAGAGTGCAGCGTTTCTCTGTCAATCAAGGCCAGACTATCCACTTCCCAAGTCACACTCACCTCCTGGAAAGTCTCCCCTTCCCACCTATTCTACACAAACAGACCGCTGGACGATCCACTACGTTAAGCCACACTCTCCTCCCAGCCAACTTTTGTCTTCTGCTCCCACCACGTCCGCAAAACCAGACTGCTGGACAATCTACGAGGATAAGATGCCCTCGCCTCCCTGCGGATCTCACCCTCCTCCTGCCTTTCCTGCAGAAGCAGATGACTGGACGCTCCAGCGCAAAAAGCCATACTCACCTCCCAGTCAACTTCCGCCGGTTCCTTCCTCCAGCTTTTCTGCAAAAACAGCTGGCTGGACGATCCACCACATGAAACTTGGGGAAGGGGAGGTGCAGGCGATGCAGTTTGAGGATGGAGGAGGTGTTTATTCCTCCACTTTCTTGAAGGACATTTTTAGCGGGCTGATAAGCAAGCTGCTCTCGTCAACAACCAGTGTGTGCCCGGTGGAGAAGAAAGAGGCAGTACCTGTGGAGGAGGAGTCCTCCGTCAGAAATCTAGTGGAATCCATTTTAAAGGAGTTTGCCAAGTCCCCGGTTAAGGTCCTGCAGCTCCCCACCAAAGGTCAGGGTTTCCCATCTGTGGGGAAGACGGACGTGGCTAAAATCATCCATGCTTCTCTGTGCGGCATCTTGCAAGATCGGGCTCCTGGAGCCCCTATCTGGGGAGGCAAGGAAAGCAACCAGATGTTAGTGGAGAGATTGGCCAGTGCGATAAAGAAAGAGATTCTAGGATACCAGATCCAGGGGCTGCCAAGGGCACCCCAGAGCCAGGCCTCAAAACCTTTTGAAATGGGAGAGATGGCAAATAAAGTGTTGATGGAGGTGAAGAAGAGCAGCACTCCATCCCCAGTCAGCAGTGACAGACCAAACCCGGTCCTGGTGTCTCAGAGGTTCATACACGAGGTTCTCGCAATCCTCTTGTCCAAAATTTTTCCCCTCCCCACGACGTCATCCGATGACGCCGAGGAACAGTGCGCAGAGTTCGATTTCATTCACATGAAGCTCCTGAGCAATGTGATGTCAGAGATCTCCAAGGACAAGAACGCTGAGGTCCAGTACCTTGACAGGGTGCAGCCCAACCGTGTCGTGAGCCAAACGGTGGCCAATACCGTCTACCACCAGATTTTGCCGGAGTTTGGAACTGCATCGGCCATTGAGAAATGCATCAGGACAGGCTGCACGATCCTTATGGAAAGGATCACTGACTTGGTGATGAAAGAGATTTATGGGAACCCGATGCAGGCGTACTTTTCGGAGGAGCTTGGCCGACAGCAGGAGGCCATGGAAGCGGAAAGAAACCTGGAGGAACAATATGGGGATGGTCCTGAGGGTGCAGAGCGTGAGACACCACTGCGATCCCACCTCAAGGGGTTGTCGTCCATCATCATAGAGGAGGTGGCTGCTAAATTCCTCTCAAAACTGTTCAATGCCTTCCCTGTGGACGACTTGGATACAAGGAGTGTTGCCTTAATGAAGGAGGTGGGCAGAAAGATGATTAACTCCTTGCAAAGTCTTCTTTCAAAGAAGAATATGAGAGTCTGGCAGCACGACGAATTGGAGGACTTGGGCTCAGAAGACAGCCGGGCAGTTGGGGAGGTTGTGGATTCCGTCTACACTGACATCCTCAGACATTCCAGCTCTGAAGCCTCTATGTACGATGACTTAACCAACAAGAATGAGGACTTTGTCAACCGGGTTGCCTGCTTCATGGTGAGTGAAATCTCCGGGCGCGATTTCCAGTCGACCACGAACATGGAGGACGAGTTGCCCCGCTCCAGTGCGGAAATAAAGCTGGAAACAGACAAGATCATCGAGAAATTCCTTGGCAATATTGGGGCAATGGAACCCACAGAGGTGCCCCTGGTCACACAAGTGCCAGTGGCTTTCCTGGAGGAGATCCTAAGCAGGTTGCTCACAAAAATCCTACTTGCCCAGAATGACTTGGGCGTCCAAGAGAAGAAGGCTTTGTCCAAGACATATGTCAACGAAATCGCTTGCCAGCTGAAGACGTCCGTGGAGAAAAAGATGTCAAAGAACAAAATGGACCTGGTGACCTACAGCAACCAGCCAGAGCTGGACCCCCAATACGAGGAGAAGGTCGACCACGTTGTCCACAGCGTCTTCAGCAACGTCCTGGAGAAATCCGGGTCCCAGCAAGAGCTGTACAACGACGTGATGACCCACAAGGTCCTCTTCCCTGAGCAGGTGGCCAGCATCATCATCAATGAGGTCTCCAGCTGCTCCATCAGTGGCAACCCTTGTGACGAAAACTTAGAGAACGAGACCGTCAGTGCCCTGGAACTGGACCGCATTGTCAGCAAAGTCTATGCTCGGGTCAGCTCCATCGAAGAAGAGGACGAGGACGAGTTGGATTTGGCAGGTCTGCCCACTGTGCCCGAAGATGCGGAAACCCTGCTGCAGAAGAGTGATATGCCAGTGAAAATCATCCCCTGCATCGGACACAAGGCGCTGAAGGTCGACCCAGAGATCGTTGCGGAGCACTTAGCCGTCCTGTCCATCAAGACAGAGCCCCTAGAGAAGCTGAAAAAGATGTGCATGTCAAAGACAGGCATGAGCCTCACGGAGCTGAGGAGAGCCTCGATGTCAGGGAAGAGTCTCTCCAGTAACCTCGGCTCTCAGGATCCCAACAAGAGGAAAGAACGGAGGCCCTCTTTGGATATGGCTGGGCGCCTTGGGGTGAGGCCGAAGGAGGTAGGCAGGGCAGGGTGGGGTGGGAGGCTTCTTTGCATGTGCAGAAGTAGATTTGGTTTAAGCAGGCATGGCCAAACTTGGCCCTCCAGCTGTTTTGGGACTACAGCTCCCATCATCCCTAGCTAACAGGACCAGTGGTCAGGGATGATGGGAACTGTAGTCCCAAAACAGCTGGAGGGCCAAGTTTGGCCATGCCTGGTTTAAGGCATCCTGCCCCGAGTGGAAGAAAAATCAAGTCTTCACGTTAAGCCCCCATTCACTCTCATATTTAGAGTGAATTTCAGTAGCCAAGATTTATGCCTTGGCTATCATCAATCACTACATAATTATCTCTGTCAGCAAGCTGCCGACAGAAGACGGTCAGTCCGCCATGATCCTCCCTGGAAGTCCCAGAACTTTGTATACTATTCCAAATGTGGTCACACCATAGATTTATATGATGGCATTGCTAATATAGACTGTCGATAGGAAAACACTTTCAATATCATGCACGGTTTTTTGTAACTTGAGTCGCGTTCCGAAGCTCATAAATTGTTCATTGTTAAGTTGCGATCTGAGGCTTGGCTCACTTGAACCTGTCTCTGCAGAGCCTCCTGGGTGTGCCTCTCCTCGCAGGTAAAAGGTACTGTCCTCCCACCCCTACCCCAACCCTCATCCTCCTCTTGCACTTCCAGGCGGTCTGCAGAAACTCCTTCCAAAGCCTGATGAGGCCAGACATCACGAAGGTCGAGCTCCTGAAGGACGTGGAAAGCAAGCAGGACTTGATCCTCCGCCTCGTGGCTCACGACATCGAGGACAACCAACCTGGCAGGGCCCCTCACCTCGGTGATCTGGAGAGCGACGGGGAGGAGCAAGTCTTGAAGGAGCACAGATCCTTTTACTTTGAGGTCCCGCCTGCGCCCAAGCGGCGCGAAAGCTCACATTCCACGGTAAGCAAATGGCTCAGGGAAGGAAGGAATGCAGCCCACAGCTGTGTCCTCCTAGCTGAGGAAGAGTCGCCTCTTGATCCACAGGGGCTCAGGGAAGGTCTGGACCAGGGCCGTCTTCAGCAGATGTGGTGCCGGGGTGCAAATATCCGCCCAGCACCCCCAAATTACCATGGATAGTGTTGGGGTGGCCATAGCTGTGCACTGCCAACCATGGGGGGGACGCAACTCTCCCCCATGCCGCTGCAGGAGAGCGATCCTCACAGAGGCTTGGGAGTAAAGTTGCGCCCCTCCCAAGCCTCCGCGGGAGGAGAGCGCAGCTTCCCTCCCAAGCCTCCTCGGGAGGAGAGCGATCCCTGCAGAGGCTTGGGAGGGAAGCTGCACGTCCACCAGCCTTATGGTTGGCGGGGTGCAGCTGGTGGGCTTGCAGGGAAAGGGGAGGCCTCCTGCAAAGCCACGCAGCTCCTCCACTTGCTGGGGCGCCCCTGAGAGGCTGGCGCCGTGGTGCAGCACAACGCACCACTAAGCCCTATGGGAAAGACGGCTTTGGTCTGGACTGAGGTCAGGATCCTTGGAAGTCTGGAGGAAATGGGAGGGACACTGGTAGGACCAAGGACATAAGGATGCAAGAAGAGACTACTGGATCAGGCCAAAGGGGACTCATCTAATCCCGCATCCTGTTGTCACAGTGGCCGACCAGATACCTGTGGGGAAACCCGCAAGCAGGATTCAAACACAAGAGCACTTCTCCCCTCCTGTGGCTTCTAGCAACAAATACTTAGCAGCATTGCTGCCTCCAGCCACGGAGGCAGAGCATAGCACACATGACTAGTGGCCATTGATAGCCCTCTCCTCCACAAATTTGTCCAATCTTATTTTAAAGCTGTCCAAGTTGGTGGTCATCACCAAGGCTGAAGAGCAGGGGGGGGCATTCTCTCTGCATAGCTATTAAACAGTGTGCTGCCCAGGCAAGAAATTAGCAGAAAACAGATATCACAGCAGGAAAACAGGAAATGTTGGAGGGTATGGAGTTTTGTGACACTCCCCCCAAGCCAAGGATATAAGTAACTATACGATCTTTAGATGACATCTGAAGGCAGCCTTGTATAGGGAAGTTTTTTAAAAATGTTTAATGTTTTATTATGTTTTATATATGTTGGAAGCCGCCCAGAGTGGTTGGGACGCCCAGTCGGATGGGCGGGGTATAAATAAAACAACAGAATATTTTCATTGGAGAAACGTTGAAGGGTGTGCAACATTAACAACAACCAAAAAACAACAACTTAAGCACTGTTGAATCCGCAAAAGCGCTCTCCCAACTCCCAGGACTCATAATTGGATTCTACTCAGTTCATCAGAAGACACACACACACACACACACACACACATAATGACTGTGGCAGCAACTCCCTCTGGAAAGAGCTTTGAAGGCTCCAAGGGCTGGAGGGTGGGGCAAGTCAGGTGGGAAAAGCCATTTTAAATAGCATTTTAACCTGTATTTTAAATTGGTTCCCCCCCATTATGTTTTTATTATAATTTTACTGGTGTTAGCTGCCCTGAGTCTGGCTCTGGCCAGGGAGGGCGGGGTATAAATAAAAATTATTATTATTATTATTACTACTACTACTACTACTACTACTACTTGATGGTCAGCACAGTCTCTTTCCCCTTAGGATGCAACCTAAGAGTCTAAGCTTTAAGGAGATAGTGAAGTTGGCAGAGAGGTCAAAGGGACTCTCGGGTCCCTTGCTGTGATGTGTTCTAACCTCATATCCTCTAGCCTAGGGCTGCCATAAGTCTGGATTTTCCTGGATATAGCCGGAATATGGCAGTCGGAAACAGTGTCTGGGCGGAAATCGCTGAAACCCATGTTGGAAGTCTAGATTTTGTTTAGCTCAGCAACTTCACTCCGCCCCTCCCCACCCCCAATTCACTATTTGAAAGACAGTCATACCTTGGAAGCTGAACGGAATCCATTCCAGAAGTCCGTTCGGCTTCCAAAACGTTTGGAAACCAAAGTTCGGAAGCTCCTACAGCCAATCAGAAGCCCCGTCAGACATTCAGGTTCCAGCGAACGTTCGCAAACTGGAACAATCGCTTCCGGGTTTGCAGCGTTCGGGAGCCAAAATGTTTGACTTGTGTGATAGGAATTTTGAGGTCTTAGACATATGGTAATGTTCATAAGTGTACCAACCAAGCACGTACATAGATCGGCCCAGGAAGACTGACCTGGAACCATTTTGATTCCTAAACTGACCAAATGTTTTCTCTGCAAGGTCAAAGTGGGAAACCTCCCATTGTCTCTTTCCTCACAAATCCTATCTTAAGGGCACATTTAAGATATGAATAGGCTGTGACATGGCCCAGGAACTAAGTATTTATCATTACAAAAGAATGGCCAGGCTCCCCAGGCAATCCAATCAAGTAACCTGCCAGACAGGAGATAAACAACGACAGGAGAAAAACAACATTCAAATTTCTGTTTTAAGACCGCCTTTTCTGTGATGTATGTATGATGTTTCTGGGGGTGGTCTTGATCTACAGGGTGGCAATTCCAAAAGTCTTTATAAGGTTTTGTGCGTCATTTTTCCGGGTGAGGGGAGCACCCTGTTGCAACAGATCAATAAAGATCAAGCTTACTAGCTGCTTTGCTTCTCAATATTCTCTGGTTGGCCTCTGTTATTCTTTCCTACCAATAGGGAACCTATGTAAGGACTCTATAGGGGGTCTTGGATACCCCATAAGGGAAAAGGGCAATTTCTGTTTACAACACTTGCAAGGCGTTCAGGATCCAAGGTAGTACGAACTGTATGGCAATCCTCTCTAGTCCTATCACAGCAAGCTGCGATGCAACCAAACTTCCAACTGTTCTGAGGTTCCCCTCCCCCCTTCTCGCCCTCAACTAGCGCATCCCAAGCGATCCTCTCCTGACGAAGACCCCCAGCAGTGCGAGCCGGAAGAAGAGTTTGTCCCTGAGCAAATGCTGCCCCCCTTTGACCCTGTCCAGCAGCAGCGGTGAGGCCAAAGAGAAGAAGGAAGGCCCCCCTATCCCACAGATTGAGGTCACGGCCCAGTCCACAACCAGCCAGGTGCAGATGGTGAGTCCATATGGCCCCTCACCTCTTGAGAGAGACGGCTGTCTTCCCCGGGAGCGGGAGGGTCCCCTAGGAAAGAGGGAGGGGACCCCTTTATCCCTTCATTACCCAGTTTGTGGCCCACCCCAAGCCCCCCAGCAGGAGGGCGATAGAGAAATCAGGTCAGAGAAGCCGTTAAAGTGACACACGGCGGACATTTTAAAAAGATCCGTTGTACCGTAGGCATCCATTTGGAATACAGGAACTGGGAAATCTTTTCATTAATGTGAGATAATATTTAGTAACAGGTGTAATTAGAGGTCTGACCCTTCAGGACTTGAAAACTCAGGTGGTTTCACCTGGAAAAATATGCTCAGTTCTGGAGATGGGCTACTTGTCCCTTCAACTGTTTTCAGAGATGGAAGGTCTTGTGTGTGGCTGCTCGGTGAAATCTTTATTGCGTTTCCGTTCTGTTATTTTTAAACAGCAGCCTTGCTATTTAAATTGACCTATTGTGCAAGAATATCCCGGTAGGGAGATTCATGAAAATGTATATACTGAAAGGTGGATTTTATTTATGAATTGTCAGAGCAACAAAATTTAGAGATGGTATCCTGCCCTACACTTCTTGTCCACTGCTCCAAATGCAAATTGAAACATTGGGAGTGGACCATGCTGGGATAGTTCAGTCTGTAGAGCATGAGACACGTTATCTCAGGGTTGTGGGTTTGACACCCCCCCGGGGTTGGGATAGATGACCTTTGTGGCCCCTTCCAACTCTGCAATTCTATTATTCTAAGACCTGTAGAATGTCTGGGTCCAATCTTACTTGTTTCCTACTTGATTTCAATACTAGAAGCCTCATACCTACTATTTCCCAAACATTCCAAGAAATCCCTAAAATCAGTGCTGTTTTGAAACCAGTGGCTAAGAAAGACAGCATCATTTAAAATGTCTGTCATCCTCAAATGGCGTCTGATTGATCTCAGGAAAATTTGTGCAAAATTTGGTTGTGATCTCTTAAGAGCTGTCCAAATGTGAACAGAAAGACAACTTTCCAAAATAAATAGTAGGTTTTCATAATAAAAACAGCAGTGAAAATGATTACTGGGCACATGGCTTTTGAGGGAGTGGCTTATACTTAAAAAACAAACAAACTGCAAAACAAGATGCATAAAATGGGGATTTGTCCTCCATTCATGCCCCACCCCCCACTTTCCTGAATTATGTGTTGACTTTGAGAGCTTAAAACAAAGTCCTTACCTTTTCCTTTCCGCAGGATGCCGAAACCACCAATATGCCGAGCCCGCCCATCACCGAAACAGAGGAGAGCAGCCCTGTCACCTTTTCCAGCAGCACTCCCCGCACAACCAGCGTGGGGCCTTCATCGATCTCCGACAGGTGCGAGGGCAACATTTGTTGGTGGGCTGGGCTTTGGAGAGCAGGGGCACTTTTCAGGAGTTGCATGTGTTTCTTCACACACAGGCAAAGCGCATCCTGGTTCCCCACTGAACTTCAGGGTTGGTTGGTTTTTTTTCACTTGCACTGTTGGAGGCAGTGAAGCTCTCAACGCCAGCTGCTGGGAAGTGAAGGTGGGGAGACTGCTGTCGGCAGCAGAGTGTGGAAGCAGGCCTCCCTCGACAAAGCGGTGGCTTTGTAACCACTTGGCAAGCTGGTCTTTTAGCGTGGCACAGCAACAAAACCACTAGCGCATTTGCAAAGCTAAGCAGGGTCCGGGATGGTTTCAAATTGGATGGGGCACCACGTGTTGAGATTCCTGTACTGCAGGGGGTTGGACTAGATGACCATTGGGTCATCCCTTCCAACTCTACGGTTCAATCCACGCTCCCGCATCCGGGCCAAAATCCATACAAGCAAATGGTGAAAGTCTCTCCAGTTGGGAGGCACAGGCCACCCACTGGCCCAGTGGTTTCTATGTGTGCCGTGGTAAGATCCCGCTTGTGGGAACAACCACCCAGATGCCTGCCTCATGCTTGGGCTTTGCACCTATTGTGGCCACGATCCAAACAGGCTTTGGCAGAGGGGCAAACTCCAGGCCACTGTGCAAATGGGGAGAGGACACATTACAAGCGCAGCATTTTAACCAAGCCCTTTCTGTATCTGTTTCAGTGATAGAGAGAAGATTCTGGATAAAGGTGACTATTCTTTCTGTTGCTTTGGGGTTTGATACAATTGCACTTGTGTGTTTAAATCCTGCATTGCAGGGGGTTGGACTAGATGATCCTTGGGCTCCCTTCCAACGTTACCATTCTATGGTTCTAGAGTGGCTGCTCCTTAGAAGCTGCCCTGTGCAGAGCCCCACATGGGGGCTGGGGTGCCAAAGGGGGTCTCAGGCCTCTAGACCTGGCCCACAGGCCTCCTCCAGGCACACAACTGCGAGAAGGATGCCCCCAAAGGGAATCAGGACCCAGTGAATTGTGGGTACAGTTTTCATGGGGGGAGGACACGGGCTGGCAGGGAGCGCCTGTCTATGGGGCCAGAGCGACCTCACCCTGTTGAGGTCGCTTGCAGCACAACCACATCCTCGGCTTGGATTGTAACACAGCCATTTCTCACCTGTTTTCTTCCAGCTGCAGTCGAGATGCACCTCTCCCGGGACACCGAAGCAGTCTCAGGACCCTTCGAGGTAAATTGCCATAGCGTGTTTGTGGAGAGGAATGAGACCCTGTCCACAGAGATCACTCAGGCTCAGAGATCTGTACTGGTTGACAATTTGCTACAGGGACACATATATAAAGCCCTTAAGAACTTAGGACTAGGCAGGAAAAGGGTCTCTCTGGGCTTATCCACACTCTTTTCAGGTACGGTCTGAACTTAGAAGCTCTGTGTCAGAGTGCTTCACCCCCCTGCTCTGAAGCAGTGTTCCCCAAACTTGGGTTTCCAGCTGTTTTTGGACTACGATTCCCACCATTCCTGACCATTGGTCCTGCTAGCTAGGGATAATGGGAGCTGTAGTGTAAAAACTTGGGAGACCCAAGTTTGGGAAACGCTGCTCTGGAGCTTTCCCCTGTGAAAACTTGCTCTTTAAAGCTCAATAGGAGCAAACGGCAACCTGCTTAAAATCTGAATTGATGTTTGCCCTGATTGAGTGCTAAAGAGTGGGTTTTTGCAGTGAAAACTCCAAGGCAAGAAACAAAAAAGCATGCTTAGACACAGAGCAGTAAAGTGTGGAGCTGTGCCTGGAAAGAGCAGAGCAAAAGATAAGCGCGGATAAGCTCTCTTTCTCTCATCCTGCAATGGACTTGATTATCCTGATTTAGGACAAGGACATTTTATGTGCCCCTCTCTCCTATTCCCTCCTGACCTCTTCCTCCTTTCACAGATCATGTCTGTTTACCAGGACGTTCCAGAGCATGTCATAGAGTACGAATCATGTAAGTTTTCTTGCTGCCAGTTTCGGGGTGTGGACGTCACTTTTGTCCCTTGAACAGTGGTTGGGGGGCAGGCCACGCCAGGCCACCTCCCTCCTTAGGGATGTGGAACAGGGAGGCTTCCAGCACGACATGGACATGTCCACATCAGGGAACCACAAAGTGGGTTTATGTTCAGTAGTCCCACCCACATACCTAGCCTTGCTCAGGAATTTGAAAACAACAACAACCACCCCAAAATCAGTGGAGTTTTGAAACCGGTGGTTTAAATTGCTGTGTTTTTTTGAAGGTTCCATCCACCATCTTGAGTCAAAATGGCAACCAAGACCCCCCCCCCAATGGCTCCTTAATCTCAGGATCCAAGTAGTTTCCAAAGTGGGCAATGCCACCATCTGGGGGGGGGTGTACCATCCTTTTGGGGGGTCCTCAAAGGCAAGGGGGTGGCAGGTGGCACAAATGATTATCAGTCTTTGAGAAGCTGGTATCACTACATCAAATTCATCAGTTTTTTGTTGAATTAATAAAACTAAACCCTTTTATTGGATTTAGAATAAAGGTGCAATTAATTGTTACTGTTTTGAATTATTTTGTTATTAGCTTCCTTAGTGGGTCATGCAAACCACTATTCTGAGTAATGCTTTGTATAAGGTAGGGGGAATCAGGGATGTGTTTATGCCGGGGGTGGTGGCCAAAAGAGTTTGGGAACCACTGTCTTAAGAAGTGTGCAAATGCATAGCAGATAAGCAAACAAGTTTCCAAAATATATAGGAGATTAAGTTTATTTAAAACATTGATAGACACACCCCATGCCTTTCTATTTTAAACAATCCAAGGCAGCTTACACCATTTTAGAATTAAAAAACAAACATTAAAAGCCTGAACAATTGAGGGGGCGGAGGAAACAAGAATAGGTCAAAATTTGCGTAAATTTTGGCGGTGTAAAAATGAAACAAAACCCAGACACTCAAGCAGCCAAATGCTTGTCTGATGGAAGACAAGTGAGGGTCTCGGCTGCCCGGAATTTTTTGCCTGCGTTGCTCTCCATCTAACGGGATATTGCTGGACTCCAAATCCCATTAACTCAGTGTTTCCCAACCGGTGTTCCGCGGCACACTACTGTGCCGCGAGACGTTGCCTGGTGTGCCGTGGGAGGGAGGCGGGCGAGTCGCACGGCGCCTCGGCGTCGGGCGGCAGCGAGCCCAGGAAGCGGCCCAGCCGGCCGGGGTCGCCCGCCTGCAGCAGCGCCTCGCACCCGCACGAGACCTGCTCCGCCGAGAAGCGGGCAAGCACGGAGGATCGGGCGCAGCGGAGGCCAGCCCCGCACTTGGAGAGGACGCAGCAGCCGTCGCCAAACCCGATCCTCCTCCTCCTGCTCCGCCGCCGTCCTCTGGCTCTCGGCCGGGAGGAGCCTGCGGCGACGGGGCGGGCGCCGAAGTTGGCAGAAGTTGGCGCGCCTCCTCGGCAGCGCCTTCGTCCTCCTCCTCCTGCCTCTGCTCTCCTCCGGTGGCGGGGGCGCGCCGCCCTCCCCGGCCGGGGGGCTCGGCGGGGCCCGCGGGGAAGGAGGCCATGTTCGCGGCGCACGGGATCGCGGCCCCCCTCGCCCACCTCCGGCCCGCTGCCCTAGCCGTGCGGGTCTCCTCCCCCTGCGCCGCCGTCCCCTTTCCACATCCTAGGAGCCGCGGTCCGCCTACCGCCCCCGGGCCGCGGTGCGGCTCCCAGCCCGGGCTGGCCTCCGCCTCCTGGGACGCGCGCCCACCCCCGCGGCCCCCCAAACTTTGGAGCAACTCTCCAGACGCTTCTCCCCCGCCTCGGTCTCCCTCCTTTCCACTTCTCTTCCCCCCTTCCTTCCCTCTTTCTTTCTCTTTCTCTCCCACCCGCCTTTCCTTCTATTAACTTTCCTTTCCCCTCCCTTCGTCCTTCCTACTTTTACTCCTGGGCTCCTCCCCCCTTTGCGCAGCCACAAATCAATCTCTCTCTCTTTTCCCCCCTCTCTCTCTTCTTTGCTCAGACGCAAAAAAGCGCCGCTTTTTGGAAATCCGGACTGCTGTCCCCGCTGAAACGATACTTAAAAAAAGGAAGAACCCACTGGCTCTTATTTCTGTTTAAAGCAGTAGATCCCGAACTCTTTTGGCCCACTGCCCCCTTGGTTCCACATCCCCCAGTGTCCCCTATGCTTACTCTATAGAAAGCATTACAGGGGTTAACGCGGCTCGCTAAGGAAGATATTAATAGAATTCTGCATTTGGGGGGAGACCCTAACAGTCATCTACCATTACCTTCTATGCTGTTACTATTTTTTTAATTTTTTTTTACATAAGTAAAAAGTGACCTTTCCCCATCTGGCATGGTGGTGTGCCTCGAGATTTTTTTCATGACACAAGTGTGCCTTTGCCCAAAAAAGGTTGGGAAACACTGCATTAACTCATGGGGCCAGTGTGACTGACCGCTGGGGATTATGGGAGTTGGAGTACACCCTTGCTCCCACTTGATGCACTCACAGGGGCTGTGAGCGGCAGGTTGACTCCATGACTCCATGACCAACCTCTGTTTTGGCTTCTCAGATCAAGAGGGAACTGCCACCGAGCAGCAGCCGCCACTCCAGCAGAAGCCCTCCGTCTTCGAGAAAGTCTCCAATGCCTTGTCCAAAGTTTTCTCCCGAACGTCCGCCAGCAGCCTGACCCACCCCAGTACGTCCCAAGAGAAAGTCCCCAGCAACCAGGCCATGACCGAACCCAGTACATCCCAAGAGAAAGTCCCTGGCGACCAGGCCTGATGACCAAACTCCTACTCCTACTCTTCCTCTACCTTTATACAGCTGAGAGAATAAATATTTTCTTCAGAAATGGAGTAGCCCCTGACTTTACTTGCAGGGGGCACAGCAGAGAAATGGAGCCGCCCGACCCCTTCTTGAAGGGAGGGGGAGCTCGTCTGGCTTCTGTGCTACATGCAGAGAAAATGGGGGCCAGAGGAGAAGTTGGTGGGCTGCAGATAGGGGAAGCCCTATCTGTTGCATCTGACCCACAGCCAGAGCTTCCTCGCCTGTTTTGAAGCAGGCACAACCTCTGGGAAGGAAAGTTGTCCCACATGGAAGAGGAGAATAATAAAAATAGGACAACACGCCACTAGTAGGTGCCAGACAAGCTGCAATTCGTACATTGTAGGGGGCTGGACTAGATGACCCCCCCAGACCCCTTCCAACTCTATGTATCTAGGATTCTATGAATTCTGTGGACAAGGCCGACGCTTATCCATCTGTTTGGGGCCAGCCGGGTCAAAGGGGAGGGTGTGCCAGAGAAAATGCTGAACAAAAGGGGGTCCCACAGGGAAAGTAGGAGACAAAGGTGGATCTGAACAGCTGGCAGCCCTCTGATTCCTGGCCCCAATCCAGGTTTTCCTGGGCCATTCTCCCCATTCCCCAGCTTGCCCTTGGAATCCCAGAGAGTGCCCCTTCCTGAGCTCCCCAATTCTGTGCTTGTGGCAAATTGGGGCCAGTGAAGCTGAAGTCAACAGGGATAGGAGGTGCTGGTGGGAGGGTAGCCCTCCTTTTGGCACGTTCTTTTCTCTTCCTGAGCTGAGGCCTCCTTGTGGGATTCCCACTTCAGAGCTTGCCATGGGGCCCTCCTAACTCTCTCTGCCGTGCTAAGTCTCTGGATAGGAGGATTAAGCCAGCAAGAGGTTACCACTTTACCCTCGGCCCGAAGGAGACACCAGTCGTAAAAGGGGAGATAGATATATATTTCTGCTTTCCAAGGCTTCCCCCTCAGGTAGGCCCAGCCCCCCGGCTCTCAAGCCTGGGACCTTTACGTTGCCGGCCAAACAACCAGCCAGGCAGCAGAGGCCTTCTTCTGCGGCTCCGGGCTGAGCCAGCCTGGCTCTGCTGGCATTTCTGCTGGGTGGCATGCAGGGCTTCTGAGGCAGCAATCTCAACAGCAGCGTTGGGGTCATGGCAGAGAGGGCGGAGGGCTGTGGGGAGACAGAAGAGGCAGGGCAGTGGGGTAGGGCCACAGTTTCCCTCCTGGGGTGGGGAGGGGATCTTCAGGGCCTGCTTTTGACCCCTCGACAGACTCCTTCACAGTCCAGTTTCACTAATGCCACTGCCCCGCTCTGTTCCCTTTAAGACCTGAAATGGTTAGGGAGGACCTCCAATGGTGACCCAGAATCTTGTCTTCCCAGCAGCCTGTGTGAAACCCGCACTCAGGACCCTCAGACAAGAGCAGCACACTCCCCTCCTGTGGTTCCCAGCAACCAACATTTGGAAGCGTTGCTGCTGCTGACCGTGGAGGCAGAACATAGCTTGATAGCCCTCTCTTCCTCCATGAATCTGTCTAACCCCTTTTCAAGCTGTCCAAGTTGGTGGCCATCTCTGGCTCCAGTGGGAGGGAGTTCCATAGGAACACGAGAAGATTCTGCTGAGTGAGGCGAAGGGCCCATCTAGTCCAGCATCCTCTTCTCACAGGGGCCAAATGTCCCTAAGAACCAAGGAACCTAGATAGGGTCTCTCTTGATATAGAGGTTCCATGAGAATATCAGGAGAGCCTGGCTGCTGGGTCAGGCCAAAGAGCCTGGGCAGCCAGCCAGATGTCCCAAAGGGAAGCCCACAAGCCCTCTTGTGATTCCCAGAAGCTGGTTCCCTCCAGAGACATCTCCATGGCTACGCCGCCATTGTGGCTAGCATCCATCATTGGCTTTCTCTCCCTCCATACTCTGCAGCTTGCAAAAAACAAAACAAAACACTCACAAAAAACAACAACACTCCACTTCTCCTAGCTTTGGTGCTGGCAATTGTTGTCAGAAAACAGGGGTCCCCTTAGAGCCAAGACCTCACCCCTGAGGCACTTTGCGAAAGGATGCTAGGTTCCTCGCGTATCACAGCCTCAGCATCCCCAAACTCTCCCAGTCATTTTTCACTCTGTATGCTGAAGGCTGGATGTTGCATCGAGAGATAGGCTTCAATTTGCCATTCCCACCCATGGGATACATCCGGTGGCAACACTCACCTACCAGGAGCCGGTCCAGATCCAGCTGTCGGAGGCGCTGAGCGTCCGCTGTCTTCACAAGGATTCCTTGCAGGAATAAAAGGGACATCTGGGTCTCAATCCGGGGCAGGGTTGCCAACTCCAGGCCTCTCATGGACCTCCTCCTGCCATCCCTGGTGCTAGGGGTAGGGGAAGGATAACCCGCCCCGCCCCCACTGCCTCTAGCCTCTCCTCCAAAGAGAGAGGGGGCCATTGGTCTCCTCCTTCCTCACGTGCAGACACACACCGGCCAGCTTGCAGGCTGCGATCTGAACTCCTTCCCAGGTACAGCACAGGTACTGGGGCACATCAGCCAGGATGGCCCCCAAGAGCGCTGGATTCGTCTTAGCCTAGGAGAAATCGGGGGGAGGCCACATCAGGTCACTGCCCAGCAGGTCCATTGTCAAAGAATAACAGAACTGTAGAGTTGGAAGGTATCCTAAGGGCCATCTATTCCAATCCCCTGCAATGCAGGAATCAAAGCTCAAGAATCCCTGGGAGATGGGCCATCCAAACTCTTGTTTGGAAACCTCCAATGAAGGAGAGTCCACCACTTTCCAAGGTCATGGAATCATAGAATTGTAGAATTGGCAGGGACCCCAAGGGTTAAGGGTCCAACCCCCTGCAGTGAAGGAATCGCAGCTAACAAACCCTTGCAATGCAGCAATCAGGAATATCTGCCCCCATTTGTTTCTTGGAAGGTTAGACGTCTGCAGGTGCATTTCCCCATAACTCTCCTTATCACACAAAAAAGTCTGAACTGTTGTAAAACTGTGACAGGGCTGCAAATTGGCTGCAATGGGGGAAACATGTATTTGTCGGGATGTGACTGAATCCTACCCCAAAACAGAGATGGCCTAGATGCGCCCTTAATTCTCTTGGAGCAAAAGAAGCAGCACGTTTGGAGGCACCTAAGGTAGAAAAGAGCAGGGACTGGTGGCACTTTCCTTCCAGTTAAAAGAGTTTGACCTCCCTATCCCTCCTTCTCTCTCTCTCTCTCTCTCTCTCTCTCTCTCTCTCTCTCTCTCTCTCTGCTTTGGAAAGGGTTCTAGTTTGACTCTGCCTTTGCTCTAACACAGGCACCTCCAAACTTGGCCCTCCAAATGTTTTGGGACTACAACTCCCATTATCCCTACCTAACAGGACCAGTGGTCAGGGATGATGGGAATTGTAGTCCCAAAACATCTGGAGGGCTGAGTTTGGGGTGCCTGCTCTAACGCTTGTAGGAAGGCAACAAGATTAAATAAATGAAAAAATGTTTTCACCTGGCACCTAAATATTAGGGTCAAGGCTGCCCAGTTGGGTCTCCCTGGGGACAGCATCCCAAAGGCGCTCTAAGTTTCTGGTTCTCATGGTTTAGGGTGAACAGAGAGAAGAGCAGGAGAGGAAGACCAGCACGAGAGGAAGGCCCCAGAGAGAAAGGCATTCCTGGTTGCTAGGAGGCAGCTGAGAGAAGGTTTCCTGGCAATGGTGGCAAGAGGTGGCGCCCAGTCCCAGCTTATAGGCTCACTCACCAGCTGTCGGCACACTTTGCCCATCAGGTGGATGTGACGTGCACCAGAGACATCCACCAGCAGCTGCCCAGCCTCCATGTCCCCTGTGAGATCTTGCAGGCCCACGAAGGGGGCACATGATGTGAAGGCAATGGAACAGGCCTGGTGGAAGAGACGGGGAGGGTCACACTCTGTCCAGCCCCACCTGGCATAGACTGGGGAAGGAGGGGTGGGGAGGACTTGGTAATTCTAGCTGATTGGGTGCAGAATTACAATTTCATAGAACTGTAAAGTTGGAAGGGACCCCCAAAGGCCATCTAGCCCCAACATCCCACAATGCAGGAATCGCAGCTAAATAACCACTGCAGAACGACTCTTAAACGTCTGGAAGTCCTCCCTAATGTTTAGTTGGAACAGGGTCGTAAATGTAATTTAAAACAACATAAACAACAATAGCAGCTCGTCTGTCATTTCTCAGAGGCAGTGACGCTTCTGAATACCAGTTTCTGGAAATGACAGAAGGGGAGAATTGCTTGCATCTGGTCAGCCACTATGAGAACAGGATGCTGGACAAGATGGGGCATTGGTCTGACCCAGCAGGGATCTACTGATGCTGTTATGTTGACCCCTGGTCTCTTGACAGCTGACTGGTTTCATGGTGCACAGGTAGAGTGTCTGGGAGCAGGAGGCTCAAGGAGAGGGGTGTGGGTATGATGCCGTACCTTGGCAACAGTGGGGCTGGGTTCCCTGAAGTGCAGCAGGAGGGCAGTCAAAGACCTCCCCACCTCTTTGGCAAAGGACTTGTCCTCCTCTGGCTGAGTTGCCCTGGCCAGCTGGCCCAAGAGCTCAAAGGCTGCTTCGCGGAGGGAATCATCCACCTACAGCAGGAAGGGATAGGAGTGGGGAATAAGAAGATCTGATGAAAGAGGGAAAGGTCACCACTTGCTAGGACCCAGCGGGACACAGGGAAGCACCCATACTCTCCAAGTGTCCCATTTTTCCAGGGACAGTCTCAGAATTACCAGTCGCTGGGAAGCACTCGGCAAGGAAAATGGACCCTCCCCTTCCTGGGTTTCCAGAAGGTCAGAAACAGGACTCTGGGCTAGGAGAGCCTTTGCTTTGACTTTGATCAGGAAGAAAGGGCCAACTCACGTGCCAGAGGTGCCCACGGGCCTGGCCGGCTATGGCCTGGAGAGCACGAACTCTGTGTCGTCTCCCGATACATCCCCACAGCTTGCCCAGGGCACACAGGCTCTCACAGGCCACTTCGGGGCTGGAGTCGTTGGCTGCAGCCTGGAGCAGAGTCGCCAGCAAAGACTCCTGGTGCTTCTTTGCCTACGGAGAAAATCCCACAGCCCTCAGTGGCTGGGATTCGCCTACGCCTACAGAGTCTCCCCCGCCCAGGAAACCAGCTTGGATTGGATAGAGGGGCCTGATCTAGTGGCTGGCAGCAAACCGTTTGCCAGGGGGCTTCAGGACAATATGCAGAGCTCCCACCCCACCCAGCTGCACTTCTCACTTCTTTTCCTTTCCCCTTCTCCATTGCCTCCTCTTTCCTTCAGTCACACCGGTCACACCCACAGCAGTGTGGTGTAGCGGTTAGAGTGTTGGACTAGGACCTGAGAGAGACCAGGGTTCATTTCCCACACACCCTAAAAAATCTAGAGTTCCTTGCAAGACATCAGTTGCTTCCTGAGCTATGATAAGCTGATTTGAGCTGCTGCGCAGCTAAAGTTTTGGATCTCTCTCTCTCTCTCTCTCTCTCTCTCTCTCTCTCTCTCTCTCACACACACACACACACACACACACAGCTCTTCATCACCTGCCAAGGTCCCGTTTGGAACCCCTTGAACTACCTCATGGGGGGCTTCTGTTGCCACGTTCCCCAGGCCTCGGAGCGCCAGGGCTCGCAGGGTGGTGCTGCCATCCTGGGACCTGGCCAGCATCTCTTGTAGAAGGAGGTTGAGCATCTCTGGCGTGTGAAGCAAAGAGTGGCCTGGGATCTGAGCCAAGCAAAGGAACCATCAGTAAACTCCTGCACTAAACTTCCCAGCACCCCCAACATGAAAACGTGGAAAGTCCTAATAGACAAGATGTTAAATTGTTTTTATATGCAACAACAGCGGCAAGAGTATTGTTAGCCCAGAAATGGAAGCAAGAAGAAATTCTGATGAAAGAAGAATGGCAGATGAAATTAATGGACTATGCAGAATTAGATAAAACGACAGGAAGGATTTGAAACCTGCGGGACCAGAGATTCACAGAAGATTGGAAGAAATATACGAACTATTTGAAGAGCAACTGTAATCAACAAATTACGCTAGTAGGGCTACAAGAAGTTTTGTAAGGAGAAATATATGAAATATTTCAAAGTAGAGAAAGAATAGAGATACAGTGCTACCTTGGGTTAAGTACTTAATTTGTTCCAGAGGTCCGTTCTTAACCTGAAACTGTTCTTAACCTGAAGCACCACTTTAGCTAATGGGGTCTCCTGCTGCCGCTGCGCCGCCGGAGCATGATTTCCATTCTCATCCTGAAGCAAAGTTCTTAACCCAAGGTAATATTTCTGGGTTAGCAGAGTCTGTAACCTGAAGCGTATGTAACCTGAATCGTGTCTAACCCAAGGTACCACTGTATTAGTTATGAGATTTAAATGTAATAGTGAAAGTAAGAAATGCATATTAAGTGAATAGATTGAAAAATTTTCAGATGTGATTGATGGAAGTAAAAAAAAACTGTATAAGATGTAAAAGTATGTTTAATTATTGTTGAAAATGATATGTTAAAAAACTAATAAAAATGTATATAAGAAAGAAATATGGAAAGTCCTTAGGGAGAGGCTTATACAATAGCAGTAAATACAATACCTCCATGCAGAAGACCAGGCTGAGGTCTCTGTAGGCTGTTCTAGAGGAACTTAGATGGGGTAGGAGGTGATGCAGGAGGTCATCAATGAGGGGGCTCTGTGAGCATGCCATGGACCTGAGGGGCAGGGGGAGAAAAGGAATGATTAGAACATAGAAGAGCCTGCTGGATCAGGACAATGGCCCAGTGGTGTAATGTGGGTTGCCAGCTCCCGGGGCTGCGTGGAGCACCATAGGGAAGGCAGGAAATGGACAGAGTATGCATGAACATTCAACTGTTTTGCGGTGTCCGTGTCACCCGGGAGATCACAACCACAGTGATAAGAAAAGAAGAGTTGTTCTGTTGTCTGGAGAGGTCACTTCCTGGTTTGCATAGAGAAGCCATTTTCAACGAAGCCCAGCAGCATAAATAGCATGTCATGTGATTGATTATGCAGGGTGGGGCTTACCTGCCCCCCCCCATATTGTAATCAAGTTGATACTGATGGTTAACGGAACAGGACACTTCAAACAATGGCAAAAAGATATATTTAAGTTTAGCAGGGAAAGAAACCTAGGATTAAATATAAATTGTTAACAGAGGCAAACAAAAGAGGTAGATTTGCCCTACCAGACTTACAATTATATTATGAAGCGTCCTGTATCTGTTGGCTTAAAGAATGGATGAGTTTAAAGAACCCAGATATCTTAGATCTGGAAGGTTATGATAACAGATTTGGGTGGCATGCATATTTGTGGTATGGAAAAACGAAGGTACATAAGGGTTTCATGATTCATATTGTTAGAAAATCATTATATTCTATATGGGAAAAGTATAGGAATCTATTAGAAAATAAGACCCCATGGTGGATATCACTACTAGAAGCATTCTCAGTGAAAAAAATTAAATATGGAAAAAGAATGGATAACATATAGAGAGTTGTTGGTGGAGTAGGGAAATCAGTTGAAATTGAAGAAAGACATGTACTTACTGATTGGTTCCAATACCACCAACTAACTGATATTTTTAAAATGGATAAAGGAGTGGGATTTAGGAATGAATTATCAAGATTACATAAAGATCTGTTGGAAAATAATGCAAAGGTTCTGTCAAAAGTATACAAAATGTTGCTGGAATGGGAGACAAAAGACGAAGAAGTAAAATCCGTAATGATACATTGGGCAAAAGATGTGGGTCATAATATACAGTTTGATTCATGGGAAAAGTTATGGAAAGTGGATTTACTATTTACTGTTCGTTAAAAGAGAACTATATGAAAATGATGTACCAATGGTACTTAACTCCTACAAGACTTGTAAAAATGTATTAAAAATGACTAATTTATGCTGGAAATGTAAAGAGAACAAGGGTACATTTTATCAAATGTGGTGGACCTGGAAGTCAGTAAAAGCCTTCTGGGAAATGATTTACAATGAGCTAAAAAATATATTTAAAATAACGTTTGTTAAAAAACCTATTAGGTATAATAGGAGAAGAGATTCTGAAGGAGAAAAAGACCCTATTTATGTATTCGACAACAGCAGCAAGAATGTTATATGCCCAGGGTATTTGATAAAGGAGTATTGAAAAAGGAGACTTAATAGATTGGATAAAAGTATTTAGTCGCAGAAAAGAGAAGAGCTAAATATTGGAACCCGGGGAGAGGAGTGGGGGGGAAGTACATAAAGATATGTGATTTGTTATGGATGAATGCAAATAATATTGTATGCTTAAAAATTTCTAAAATAAAAAAAATATTTTATTCAAGTTGCACCCCTGACCCCGTGGTCAGCCAGAGGCCTATTGGAACCCGCAGGTAGGATCTGAGCACAAGAATCACCTGGCTAAGAGGGCGACACCCTTCAGGTAACTGCCCGGCTGCATCAGGAAGCTCCAGGTGTCTCCTGAGATATCCATCTCCCCAGCCGATTCCGGGAGAGTTCTGCTGAGGACAGCCTGCAGCACCAGCACAGCCTGCCTGGGAGACAAAACCAAAGACTTCTTTCCCCAGTCAGCTTGGAGCCAGGCAGAGCCCCTGCCCCCCCTTATTTGACTAAAAAGAGTATAAAACTCGCATTGACTTTCTGAACGTCTAGTTAGGCTTGTCTGAACAAGAGTACTGTAGTTTGAAAAGATTACACTGAAGAAGGCACCTGCCTGGTATCAAGAGGCAGGGAGTTCCAAAGTGTAAGTGCTGCCACACTAAAAGACGGAGTTCTTACAAACACAGAAGAGGGGTTATGTGGCACCCGTTGCAGTGCCAGTTCCGCAGACTGAAGCGTTTGATTGGGCAGAAGTGGGGTAAGGCGATGTTGCAGGTAAACTGCTCCCAAGTGGTTAAGGGCTTTCTATGCTTCTAGGAACACCTTGAACTTGGCCCAGCGGCAGACTGGCAACCAGTGCAGCTCTTTGAGCAGAGGTGTTGCATTTCAGCAAGGCTCTGTTCCTGTCAGCAATCGCGCTGCAGCATTCTTAACTTACAGCAGCTTCTGGGGGAAATACACAGGAAGCACCACAAAGAGTGCACTTGTGGGGAAGGGCAGCGGAAAGAGACGCCACCTGGGACTGACGGAAGATGGGCATTACCTGCGGGGCTCCAGCGGCACCATTCTGCTGCATGCCATCCTTTTCAGAGAAGAAGGGTCGGGCGTCTCTGATTTCAGGTCCGTGCTGCTGAGTTGGCACAAGAGAGCGTGGCACAGCTTTGAGAGCAGCGGGAGCTGGCTGGTGCAGTCCTCCAGAGCCAGGACTCCCTCCCGGAGGGACACAAGAGCCTGGAACAGGGTTATTTATTTATTTATTTATTTATGTAATGCAAAAACTTTTTAAATAAAACTTTATTTTTTTATTTCTGATTTCACACAATTCCTTTCTTTCTTTTGTCCTTCTTTTTTGAGTTCTATTTATTTATTAACGTTCTTATGTTACATCGGTAAACATTATCATATTACATCACAAGGCTTATTATAATATAATTTTCAACATGTATACAAAGTTTATATACAAAGTTTATATACCTAAAGAAAAGAAACAAGGACAAAAAACTATTCCAAAATCATATATGTACCAACACTTTGGACTTCCTGTCTATCCCGTTATATATTCCTTTTCCACAAATGAATGTACTCTTATTATTGTATATTTCTTTACATTTTATCTAGTACATTCCTATATCAAGATGTACCCTTGGTCTCATTTCTCAACTCAATCTCTCTCCAACGTCAATGGGTGGATTGATGATTGACGCAATTTCATGCCATGACCCGGAGCCCAACCCCCGAGCCGGCAGAGAGCTGCCTGTATTCAATACAGGCCCATTAGAATTTCCTTTTTAAAGGATATTTGCAAAACCATATTGAAAAATCAGAACTCCTATTAGAATAAACAAGTTCCATTTTAAATACTGGAATACTAAATAAGATGGATAACAATGTGTAATAGAAAAAGAAGCATGAAATTAGGTTAAAGGTGTGTGAAAGAAAGCAATAGAAGTGGAAAGAAATTGCAATTGAGTAGATTGGAAGTCTAACACAAAGGTGGGGTGAGGGGTGGTGGATGGTGATGGGGAAAGGAATTATCTGTGGGATTGAGTGTAGGTATGTTTGAACATTTTTAAGGATTGTATGAAATGTATGTTTGTATGTTCGCAATATGTGTGTATTAATGTTGAATTGGACGCGGGTGGCGCTGAGGCTTTTACCCACAGCGCCACCCGGCTAGGGCTTGCCGATCGAAAGGTCGGTGGTTCGAATCCCCGCGGCGGGGTGCGCTCCCGTTGCTCGGTCCCAGCGCCTGCCAACCTAGCAGTTCAAAAGCACCCCCGGGTGCAAGTAGATAAATAAGGACTGCTTACTGGCGGGAAGGTAAACGGCGTTTCCGTGTGCTGCGCTGGTGCCGGCTCGCCAGAGCAGCTTTGTCACGCTGGCCACGTGACCCGGAAAGTGTCTCCGGACAGCGCTGGCCCCCGGCCTCTTAAGTGAGATGGGCACACAACCCCAGAGTCTGTCAAGACTGGCTCGTACGGGCAGGGGTACCTTTACCTTTACCTTTAATGCTGAATTATTTTAACAATAAAAACTTTAAAAAATTTTTTTAAAAAGAATTTCCATTTCAATGCACATTCAACAATTATGCCTAGCAGAGCCCTCACCATGACGTAGCTGGGGGTGCCCCTTCCTTCCCCCCTCACCACGTTGAGCAGATGCCTCAGGACAGGTTCGCTGTTATCCTTGTACGTTGCTACAGCCACCAAGAGCTCCATCCTTGCCCTGGGGAATGGTACAGGTGGTCAGCAGACTCAGAGAAAGAGCGCCGCTCTGCAGGAACGGCGCCAAGGGTTGGATCTCCAGTACAGGTGCCCACAAAATACTGTGTAGAGGCGCCCCCTGTTGCGAGTAACATCCCCGGACTAGATTTGGGGTACTTTGTCCCATCCGTATATTTGAGGGCTTTCTTTGAAAGAAACTCGGAGCGTTGTCATTAGCCTCAGATAGTTTTAGGTAACCTCAAGGAGTTTTGGATGGCTTCAGTGGGATTTCAAAGGGGCTTTAGAAGAGCCTCAAAGGAAGGGAGGATTTTTAAAGTGCCGTCCAGTGACTCCCGGAATCCTTATCTAGCTGAGATATGAGCTTGTTTTCTGGGAGTGTGTCTTTTCCCCTTATTATTCTTAAAAGCTGTGGCGCTGTGGGTCAAACCACAGAGCCTAGGACTTGCCGATCAGAAGGTCGGCGGTTCAAATCCCCGTGACGGGGTGAGCGCCCGTTGTTCGGTCCCTGCTCCTGCCAACCTAGCAGTTCGAAAGCACCTCAAAGTGCAAGTAGATAAATAGGTACTGCTCTGGCGGGAAGGTAAACGGCGTTTCCGTGCGCTGCTCTGGTTCGCCAGAAGCGGCTTAGTCATGCTGGCCACATGACCCGGAAGCTGTACGCCGGCGAGATGAGCGCCGCAACCCCAGAGTCGGTCACGACTGGACCTAATGGCCAGGGGTCCCTTTACCTTTACCTTTACTCACTCTGCTGAGGCTCACAGGAGACTTGCTTCAGGTGCCATCTTCTAACCAGAAGTCCATCGCCCCCTGTTGTTTTAGGAGGAGGGCTTTTCTTGGGTGGGGGTGGCATGGGGGTTTTGGGTTCCAGTTCAAAGAGCACAGCAAACTCCCGATGCCTGCTTCTGAGCCCTGGGAGTCTTGCACTCACCTGTCTGGGAGGAGGGTCTGCTGAAGGAGGGTGGCACAGACCGCCCTGCAGTGGCGCTCCGTCAGCACACAGACGGCCTGGGCCAGGGAATGGCGCTGAGTTGCATCCTCTGATTGCTGCACATAGGAGCAAATGACAGCCACCAGGTCGGGGATCTAGAAAGGACAAGGTTGGGGGAAGCTCTGTAACCCTCATATATTTGGGGTGCCATTTATAAGAGCATAAGAGAATCCTTCTTATGTCCAGCATCATAATAAATGTTGGTTCAGGTGGGGGCAGGAATAGATATAGGGAAAGGAGAATTCCCTGGATGCCAAATCCAGGTTTGCGGCAAGGACTCTTTGGTGAGAGAACCCCAGAGGAGAACTAAAACAGGCAAAGGCAAAGTCCGGCCCTCCAGATGTTTGGGTCTACAATTCCCATCATCCCTGACCACTGGTCCTGTTAGCTAAGGATGATGGGAATTGTAGTCCTAAACATCTGGAGGGCCAGACTTTGCCTGTGCCTGATCTAAAATCACGAAACATGCAGCAAAGCAAAGCATAGAAATATAGGCTGTTAGATCTTTAAAAATCCGTATTTCCAAGTGAGTTCCAAAATAGTCCCCTTTTCCCCCAGCATAGGAAAATATCACACGTTTAGTAAGTTAAAAATGATTTATTTACAAACTCTCCAAAGGTCAGGTTCATGTGCTTTCCCATACATCAGTCAGACAGGTTGCACAGGCAGTAAAACTTTGTTTACTTCCAAAGCGGTGGAAGTTCCTAAATTATCGGCATAGGAGCTCAAAAATGGCTGCTGAGAGCCATGCAGTTTGAGCTGGAGCAACCACAAAGAAATCCAAAACGGTATTAATTGCACATTTATTCAAAATCCATTTCAAACTGTTTTGTTGAATTAATTCAACAAAACTGATGAACGACCCAGCGATAGCCTGATAGCTGTTTACACCTCCAGCCACCCAATTGCCTCTTAGCACCTCCCTAGGTAATCCCACTGCCCCCCACGGGGGGCGCTACCTCCCACTTTGGGAACCGCTGGTCAAGTCCCTCCCTCACCCGGCCCTTACCTTGTCCTTCAAGGCTGCCCTCTGCTCCTTCACAACCACCTCAAACCACAGGAGGACGGCCTGGTCGCAGGTGGGGCTCACAGCTCTCAGCTGCTCCAGCAAGGTGCGCAGGAAGGCCAGGATCTCTTGCGGGGGCAGAGCGCGGCTGACAACCTGAGCCAGGGCAGGAAGGTAGTGGGGAGAAAGTGATTAGATGTGCCCCACCTTTGGTTGCCATCTCCACACCCTCTCCTTCCTTGGGCAGGTGCTGTGACCTAACTTAGGGTCATGGAGGTTCTGGGGTATTTTGGGGGGTGGGAGGCAGGGATAGGTGTATGACAGGGTTGAAATAGTTTTGTTACTATATTTACCAAGCAGGGTGCCTGCAAGTGGATCTCTTGGGATCCTACATGGAGGTGAGAGTAAGGTTTAAAAAAGGATCTCTCCACCCCCCAACTCCCAAAAGCCCCCTGCCAGAGTCTTGCCTGCCTACCTGCCCTTCTCTGGGTTTCACTGGGATGGTTGCCTGGCAGAAGATCAGTGGCGTAGCGTGGGGGGTGCAGGGGGGGCCCGGCAGCACCGGGCGCAACATCTGGGGTTAGGGCAAATCCACAGGTTAGGGGGCGCAAATCCACGGGTTAGAGGGCGCAAATCCACGGGTTAGGGGCGCAAATTACTTGCCTTGCCCCGGGTGCTGACAACCCACGCTACGCCACTGCAGAAGATGAGGCCAGAGCATGGGGAGAGATGGATCAATCTGCCCATTGCCCTTCTCTCTGTTCCTCATTTCCCCCCCCTAATCTTAAATGGACTTCTCCAAGTTTGCAGCAATTTGCGATTTTCCTTTTCCATCCTCAGGGATATCCAGTGTGCTGTAGTGGTTAGAGTGTCACACTAGGACCTGGAAGACTAGGGTTCAAATCCCCCATTTGGCCACAAAGTTCACATGGGGGGGGCAGTCCCTGCCTCTCAGCCTAACCTTCCTCACAGGGTTATTGTGGGGATTAAATGAGGAGGGGGCGAAACATGGATGCCACTTTGAGCTCCTTGGAGAAAAAGGTGGGATATACAGTGGTACCTCAGGTTAAGTACTTAATTCGTTCCAGAGGTCCGTACTTAACCTGAAACTGTTCTTAACCTGAAGCACCACTTTAGCTAATGGGGCCTCCTGCTGCCACCCCGCCACCGGAGCACAAGTTCTGTTCTCATCCTGAAGCAAAGTTCTTAACCCAAGGTAATATTTCTGTGTTAGTGGAGTCTGTAAACCGAAGCGTCTGTAACCTGAAGCGTATGTAACCCGAGGTACCACTGTACATGCAATAAAGAAAAACCTGCCAGCTTGTTAGTGCAGATATTTCCCTTTTTGGTATGCACATTTTGCCTGATACTCGGAGCTTGCAGGAAGGTAAAGAGACCTCCCCTAGGCCTTGTGGTTAAGGGTTAGGGCTTGGATTTGGGACTCCTGATCCCAGTCCCAGCTCCCAGTGCTTATAACACAAGGATGTTTGTGGGTTGATCCAGCTCTTCAAAAGGATTGCCACCTATCTGGCTTTCCCCATTGCTTTAAGGACACCACAACGGGTAGACATGGGAAAGGCGGGTGCTTTTCTCATTACTGAACCTCTTTGCTGCACCTGTTGAACTTCTGCCTTGCCTAAAAGGTGGCAACCCTTAGCTGTCACAGGCATCACCCAGGGCCAAGGCACGTGTCCCTTGCCACATGATCCACCGCCCCAGGAGGATGAATCCTGCCTAGGGGTGCTATTCTCCAGGTCGAAACCTTCTCCCAAACACCTGCCTCCTGAGGTCCACTCCCTACAATACCTTCGCCAGCTGGAGAGAGGCCGTGCGCACCTCCCGGGGGCTGCTCTCGCTCCGGAGCTTGCGTTGGATGCAGTGGAGCTGCCAGGCCACCAAGCGGCCCCTTGGCCTTTGGGTGCCTGCAGGAGATACCCAAGAAGGGAGATTTTGACTCAACATCAGAAAGAACTCTCTGATGACAAGAGCCGCTTGACCATGGGATGGACGCCCTGGGAAGCTGACGGACTCTCCTTCCTTGGAGGTTTTGAAGCAGAGGTTGGGTGGTCCTCTGTCAGGGGATTCTTGAGCTGTGATTCCTTGCAGGAAGTTGATGATCTTTGGAGATCACCTTCCAACACTATAATTCTATGTCTCCCGCACCTTCCGGCATCCTGTTCTCACAGTGATCAACTAGATTCCCTAATGGGAAGCCCGCAAATGGGATCTGGGCATAACAGCATCCTCGCTCAGTCGTGAAGCTCACTTGGGTGTGACCTTGCACCTCTTAGCCTAGCCTACCTCACAGAGTTGTTGTGAGGGTGAAATGGGGAGGAGGAGAACCATGTACGCCACCTTGAGATCTTTGGAAGATAAAGGTGGTATCTTAATTAATTGATCGATTAAATAAATAAAGTGAATTAGCAGCCCAATATTGCCTGCGCCAACTGGCAGCATCTCTCCAGATGAGGATGGAGATGGGAGTTCCTCCCAAGTAAGGAAGACCTACATTGTGAAAGGGGCTAGACAAGCTCACCTTGGGTGCTTAGCAAGACCCTGATGCAGTCGACAGCACCCTGCCGGATGCTGCCCAGCACGTCACAGGTGAAAGGCCCCAGCGCCCCAGCCAGGCGGCTGAATTGCTCCGGGGGGATCCGTGGCTGTGCAAAAAGAAAGGAAGCTGCCATATACCAATTCAGGCCATTTGTCTGAATTGTCCACACTGACTGGCAGCTAAGACTCTGCCCCTAGGAATAAAGCAAGATTCTGGTCCTCAATATTCTGAATGAACTAGGAACCCAGGTCAGGCTTGTAAGAAGCAGCAACCTTTGCATTGGTAATTTTTTTAGGAACACAGGAAGCTGCCTTATGCTGAGTCGAACCATTGACTGATCTTGCTCAATACTGTCTCCACTGACTGGCAGCAGTGTCTGTCCAGAGTTTCAGGCTGGGGATGTTCCCTGCCTTACCTGGAGACGCCAGGGATTGAACCTGGGACCTTGTGCATGCAAGGCAAATCTTCCACCACTGAGCTATGGCCCTTCCCCAAAATAAGATTCTAGTCCTCATGGTTTGGAATCAAGGACTGTCAAGTAGGAGCATCAAAAGCTGCCTTATATCAAGTGAGACCATTGATCCATCTGAGTATGGCCTTACTCACGGAAGCGCTGGTCTTCTGGCAATGAGCCCGAAGCAAGTGCACCCCAAGCTGCAAAGCCCGGGCACGCTCCCATTCCCGCTCCGACACCATCCAGTACCCCAGGAGCTGTGGAGAAAATGGAGGAGAGGGGGAGGAACAATCAGCCCCTGGCCTGAACCAGCCCGTCTTTGCCCTGGCAACACAAAAGTAATGCTGGTTAACTGCGGGCAAGGCTCTCCCTCCCAGAAACCCCACAGAGCGAGTTGGAGGGTGGTGCATGTCTAGAGAATGTCCTGCTAGCAGAGCTGGATTCAAGATTGGAGGGGGCAGTCCTCTTGGCCCTTGCAGGGTGTAGTAGTTCATCATTCCAGATGGGGCCTGCTTGGTGTTGGCCAGCTCTGGCTTCTCAAGAGCCCCACTGTCATGGACTGGTTGGAAACAGAGGAGTAGTGGGAGAAAGCAGCTGGGGAACCCCCAAGGGAAGAAGGCTCAGAGTCAGGGGAGTGGTGGTGGGACAATGATGAGGGGTCAGAGGGAGAAGACTGGGAAGTGAAGGTGTCAGAAGCTGAAGAGGTAACAGGGTTTAGTGAGCAGGGAGAGTCTGTGGCAGAGAGAAATCCAGACTCAGAGGCAGAAGCTGAAGCAGGAGAGGAGGGAGGCCAAGAGGCAGAGAGGAGTCACAGGTGTTGCTCCCTCCTGCTGTGACCAGCTCCCCTTCCCTCTTGTCTCCCAGAACCATAAGAGGCATGAAGAGGGCAGAGGAGAAGTTAGCTTCATGCAGGCGCAGTCTCAGATTGCTTGGGGAAAATCTTGAAGAGGAGGGGACTTAGATGGTAGGGAAGAGGTGGGGATTTTCAGTCCTGGCGACTGATTTTCGTCGAGTAAGACTGCTGGGAATGAACTGCTCTGCTCATTAGGCCTGACACTCCACCAAGTCTGTGGAGATCACGTTTTTGCTAATAAAGAATTATCTCCAACTTTGAACTAACTGTGTTATTACCGACCTGTACGCTCCTGTGACATCTACTTTGCCCTCCCTCTGGCCTGGGAGCAAAATGTGGGAGGAGAGGAAAAGGAGAGCAGCCGGGAGAAGACAGATTTAGCAATGAGGGTTAGAAACTTGACACAGAGGCTACCTCCCGCCCTGCTCACCTGGAAGGCCTGTTGGAACCACTGCAAATTGGCACTCTCCCTTTGCTCCACCCTCACCACCTCTTCCTCCAGCAGAGTCTCCACCAGTTCCGACAGGGATGTCAGGGCACCCGTATGCAGCGCTTTAACGCTGGAAGGCAGCGGTGCCTAGTGGTGCAGAAGGAGCAGAATGCTGCTGTGGTTTTTTATTTAACAAAATCGGTGTACCACTTGAGGGTACTAAATCCTCAAAGAGATTTATGAGGACCATTTTGCAGCCCCTGGAGTGCTCCTCTTTCAGCAGGCAATCAGCTCCCAAGCAGCCAGCCCCGTCCCAACACACATGCACACCTGGCCTGCATCCTCTGCCAGCCCCAAAGGAGGAAGAGCGAAGACGCTGCTCAGGGCCGCCTCTGCCAGCGCCTGGTTCTCCTCCTGGCTCAGCTGCTCTGGCACGTGGCTGAAGGGAGAAGAGGAAGGTTGTCAGGGTTCACCATCAAATAGGTATTTGCTACTTCCCTTTCTTGACCATCCCTGAGTCTGTATTGCAGTGGGTTGGACTAGATGACCCTTGGGGTTTCCTCCCAACTCGAGAATTCTACGAGTTCTGGAGCCAAAGTGGCTGAGGGCTCCATATCTGGGTGACCCAAGGGTAGATTCCTACGCAAAAAGTTTGCCAGCTGATGCCTGCAGCAGCCAGTGGGGGACTGCATTTGTGAGCAACCCATCCCAGAGGCCGGCAGGCCATTAACGGCAGAGAAACTAAACAGTGGAAAAAGGCTGGGTCACACCCTGTCCTGGAATAACAAAATATTCTTTTAAGATGAACAAGGGCTCTCTGCAGTAATATGGCACTCTGTGTATGTTCAGAGGCACTTGGGGTTCCAGAACTAAACTTGGGCTTTGAAATCAGAGCTTGAAAGTGGCTCAGATGGATGGACACCCCATAAAAAGAAGGGGTGCTGGAAATGGGGTACTCACCTCAAGTGCCGGAGGGCAACCATCACTTGCTGGCGGACGGGGGATACAAGGGCGTCGAGGGGCTCTGCTTTGATAATGTCCTGGAACAAATGCCGTGCAAGGGACGTGCATGGCATGGGCAATGGACCCTTGGTCAGGAAGAAAGTCAAGACCTTGGCTTGAATACTTCCAAAGGATCCTCCCCAAAGGGTTGCTATCCTTTGGGCAACACACCTTAGGCCGTCACTCACCTTCCAGGACAGACCTGGTGGGTGACCAGGGCAAGTGAAAATTTGACGTCATTCATGGCCATCTGTCAGGGGTGCTTTAGCTGAGATTCCTGCATTGCTGGGGTTGGACTGGATGACCCTGAGGGTCCCTTCCAAGTCCACAGTTCTATGATTCTCCTCACCAGCAGCACTTCAGGGCATGAGCTACTGACCACCCCCACCCAACCAGAATTAAAAAACCACACTTTATTAACCCTTCCCAATGGCTTTGCCTAAGCACAGACAAAAGCAACTCACTACGAGGAGGTCAAGCAGGAGGCGTTTTTGGGGCAGGCAGAAGGTCGGGGCATCGCCTTTGCTCAGGATCGAAAGGCTGATCTCAGACACACACTGGGAGAAGCTCAGGGCCAGCTCAGCATCCGTGGCTCCCTGGGGAGGGACAGGAAAGAGGAGGAAGGAGGCTGGCTCCACAAGGATAAAGACATACATACATATATACATACATACCTTTCCTTGATGAGGTTATGGGGAAGCTCTGAATGGAGGGCAGAGTCTCATAGCCTTGCTAATAAAGACTCCTTTGTCCCGTGGAGTGTTTCATTCCATCCATCACACCCTTGTCATCATGTACTCCCGGAACAGCGATCAAAAGGAACATATACTGGATTTATGCTTTCTCTCCTGGCTTCTAAACCCACCGCTCCCATCTCAGAAAAGGAATGTGGGATATTGGAGCCCATCTGGCTCAGTATTGCTGAACCCTGATTGGCAGCGACTATCCGGGGTTTTAGACAGGTGACAGCCCTGCCAGGAGACACCGTTGGGGATTGAACCTGGGACCTCCTGCAGATTCTTTATGACTGAGCTGTAGTATATGGGAAGCTGACTCATACTACCCAGTCAGAACAATTGTGGTGGACTGGTTGGATGTGGAGGAGGAGTGGTGGGAGGCGCCGGCTGGGGAACCCCCAGGGGAAGAAGGCTCAGAGCCAGGGGATTGGTGGTGAGACAGCAATGAGTGGTCAGAGGGAGCAGACTAGGAGGAGGAGGAGGTGTCAGGAGCGGAGGAGGTAACAGGGTTTAGTGAGCAGGAAGAGGCTGTGGCAGAGAGCAGTCCAGACTCAGAGGCAGAAGAGGAGGTGGGGACCAAGAGGCAGAGATGAGGCAGGCTGCTGAAGAAGCCAGGGACTCTCCCCCTCCTGCTGTGACCAGCTCCCCTCTCCGATGGTCTCCCAGAACCAGAAGAGGTATGAAGAGGGCGGAGGAAATACAGGCAAGACAACAAAGCCTCCGATTGCTTGGAAAGAACTTAGGCAGCTGTGGGAAGGCGTGGACCTTCAGTCCTCACAACTGCCTCCTTGGGCAAGCTCTACCAGGAAAAGTTGATGTGCTCAGTAGGCCTGAGCTGTCTTGTTGCTTTGAATAAGGACACCATGTGAGTTATTGCTGACCTACTCCTGACAACCATCAAGGTCTGGCAGCAGCTCTCCAGGGTTTCAGGCAGGGGAGAATCTCAGACCTGCCTGGAGATGCTGACAGGGACTGAACCTGGGACCTTCTGCATGCAGGGCAGGTGCTCTGACTCTGAGATACGATGGTCCTTTCCCTGAAAAAGGAAAGCTAGTTAAAAAACTCCCAGCCAGCCCCACAACCTGTGCGTATCAAGTAGGTACCTTTTTTCGCCCAGTGGGGCAGCCCAGTTCCTGCAAGACAGAAAGGACAGCTGTCAGAATGGCCCCCATTCTGTCTCCTTCCTCTTGGGCTATGTCCCTCTGTCCCTCCACTGACAATTCCCGGCCAATGATGGGAAGTTGAGAAATCCAGTGAGCACCTGCTTCCCACCTCCTCCTTTTTCATTTATTAGCACCCACTGCCACCTTCTCCAATGCTGCACCCTTCAGGTGTTTGGGAACACAATTCCCACCAGGCCCCTACTGCACCCAGTGGGCACCAGGTTGGGGAAGGCCGATGTGTTGCATCTAGACTACCTCCATGACTGCAGCCTCGAAAGTGGTAGCCACCCACTTTTGCTTCCACAACAACCCTGCGAGATAGATTAAGCACAGAGAAAAGGTACTTTGCCCAGTGTCACCCTGTTGAGTAGCTGGGTGGGATTACAACCCACTGACCCACATGTGAGCCACAAGCTAAGCAAGGCTCCCCACGGGCACCCCCTTTGCAGTGCCCTCTGCCCTATTTCTAGTTAGCTCCCTCCCAGGTGCCCCTCTACCCCTCCTGCCCATACTCTGGCCCCGATCCTTATCCCTGCTCCCCTCCATTTGTGGTAGAGAAGACTCACCGCAAAGTAAGTCAACTCTGGGCCGCTAGATGTGTAATGGCGCAGGATCCGTGGCACAATTTCGCTCGCCAGCAGAGGCAGAAGCTGTTCCCGGGGGGCACGGACCGCCATGCTGCCATAAAGCAGAAGGAGGGCGCTCTTCACGCTGCTTCTCCCTGGCTCCGGCAAGCTCTATGGTTGAGGAGGAAGATTCGCACTCGTGGCAAAGCAGTCTCATCTCCCAGGGCTCCCATTTGCCTCCATAAGCGGGAGCAGAAGACTCTTCTGATGAGAGTTTCAGTCACTCGCTCTGCAACTGAGCTATGGCCCTGGAAATGGTAAATTCTGCTCTCATGCCTCCCCAACTCCACAGCCGCTGGGGGAGAGAGGGAAGAAAGAAAAGGGGGAAAGCAGGGAAGTCTGAACCTGGCCAAAGTGATGGTAAGCTGAATCCTCCCCCTCGGAGATCACCTCCTCAAAGCGACTCAGGGTCTGGAGCACAGCTGTCAGCTGTCCCTCAGCGCAATAGACCACACACCAGCAAACCCCCTGTGGGAGAGAAGGAATGACCCTAGGCTGTAACCACCTTCCAGAAAAATCCGGACTCCCTCCCACAGGATCCAGTCCGCCCGCTTTTCCATCTTCTTCCTGGAGGGAGATTCTGACTAAACATCGGCAAGTACTTTCTGAGGGTAAGAGCTGTTCAACTATGGAACGGACTCCCTCTAAGGTGGTGGGCTATCCTTCATTGGAGGCTTTTCAACAGAGCTCAGATGCACACCTGTGGGGTTTTATTTAGTTTCGATTCCTGCATTTCAGGAAGAATCCATGACCCACAGACATCCAGCCTCCAGTGAAGGAGAGTCGACTATCCGCCAAGTTCCCGGAACCATAGAACTGTAGAGTTGGAAGGGATCCCCCTGTTAGAATTCCTGCTCCATGATTGCAGTCATGGGATTTTTGTCTTTCACATGATGGTATATGTTTTGACTCCACAGAGTGGGAAGTGACGGAGACAGGGTGTTTGTGTTACTGTGTTCCGTGAAGTGGGACTATTGTCCTTTGTTCTTTTTCTCTTTGCTGTCTGATGCTAGAGAGAGAGGAGCCATGTTGAAGTGCTCTGTGTGTGTTTATATGTAAATAAAGTAGATTAGCCAAAATGCTGAGTTGCTGAGGTCTGTCAAGCAAACTGCGCAAAGTCTGCGGATCCCTAAGTGTGCCGGTGTCGGTTGGCATCGGTCGCTGTGACGTTTGGGCTGAAGAAAGCTTTTGAAGCTCCCGAACATTCAGCCAGGAGGGAGGGAACATGCCAGTCGGGAATGTGTCTCTGCTAGGGTCCTACTCGAGTGTAGGCTGAGCTCCTGACACCCCGAGGATCGTCAAGTCCAATCCCCTGCAAGGCAGGAATCACAGCTTGATCTCTGGAACCGTTGTGCCAAATTTGGTGATGGTATCTTGCATGGGTACATTTGGTGGGGGTGGCGGAGGGAAGCAGGTTAATGCAGGGCATACGACCCCCCTCCCAAGTAGCAGGGCTTGCCTTCCGCTGGGCTTCCTCCGTGTAATCTGTGTGCAGCAGCAGATCCAGAAGTGTCTGCGCCACCCCATCCGCGTCCTCTGCAGCAGACAGTGCCATCCCCAAAGTCTTGTAGAGAAAGCCCTAGAGGGGAGAGGGAGGGTGGTGGCAAGCTGAGCAGCGCAGACCCCAGTCAGCCAGCAACATAGCAGACACACACATCCACAACCAAGGTGTCTCACCCACGGCGGCCAAGACCTTAGACATAATTTACCTCCAGTATACAGTGGTACCTCGGGTTACATACGCTTCAGGTTACAGACTCCGCTAACCCAGAAATAGTACCTCAGGTTAAGAACTTTGTTTCAGGATAAGAACAGAAACTGTGCTCCGGCGGTGCGGTGGCAGCAGGAGGCCCCATTAGCTAAAGTGGTGCTTCAGGTTAAGAACAGTTTCAGGTTAAGAGCGGACCTCCGGAACGAATTAAGTACTTAACCCGAGGTACCACTGTATTAGAAGGACCTGCAGCTGGGCCAAGGGAGGCCCATCTTAGACTAGCATCCTCTTCACATCGTGGCCACCCAGACACACCAGTGGGAAACCTGCAAGCAGGACCTGAGCGCAACAGCAACCCTCTCCTCTACTGGCATTCAGAAGCATCGCTGCCTCCGACCATGGACGCAGAGCAGAGCCATCAAGGCTAAGAAGCACCAATAGCCATCTCCTTCAAGCATTTGCCTAATCCTCTTTTAAAGCCATCTAGGTTAGACTAGGTTAGATGCGGGTGGCGCTGTGGGTTAAACCACAGAGTCTAGGACTTGCCGATCAGAAGGCTGGCAGTTTGAATCCCCGCCACAGGGTGAGCTCCCATTGCTCAGTCCCTGCTCCTGCCAACCTAGCAGTTCGAAAGCACCTCAAAGTGCAAGTAGATAAATAGGTACCGCTCCAGCGGGAAGGTAAACGGCGTTTCCATGCGCTGCTCTGGTTCGCCAGAAACAGCTTAGTCATGCTGGCCACATGACCCGGAAGCTGTATGCCTGCTGCCTCGGCCAATAAAGCGAGATGAGCGCTGCAACCCCAGAGTCGGCCACGACTGGAACTAATGGTCAGGGGTCCCTTTACCTTTACCTTTACTAGGTTAGACTGGAGAAATGCACAGAGGAAAGGGCTGTCGAAAAATTCAGAGAAGCGCAAATTTCGAAGGACGGGCATGCGTTTCGATTTGTGAATTGCTTCACAAAGTGCTTTGGCTTTGCAGGTGAACCAGATCAAATTCATCCCCCGCCCCTTTGGCGAATGCTCCAGCCCAGCTGTTCATAGGAAGGTGAGGGGCTGGGGATTCATTGGGCACAGCTGGATAGGGAGATACCCGATATTTGGGGGGGGGGGGAGGGAAAGCACTGACTTTCTCCGCAGAGGAGTTGTGGTAGGTGTTCAGCTGCTTGGCGAGTTCCTTCCCCAGCACCAGGTTCCAGCCTCCCGCTTCGCTCCTCCGTAAGGACTTCTGCAGGAACTGAGGAGGCACCGGTGGAAACAGGGGTCACCGAGGAGGATCAGCAATGCCACAGGAACAGCTGGTTTGCTCGCCCCACTGGTGTTACCTCCAAGAGTTTGGCTTCCCAGGCTGCAGGCTCGAGCGTGTACTTGCTGTGGCCTTTGGGAGAGGAGCAGCATTAGACAGAGTCAGACCAGCCAGCTCAGTGCTGCCTATCCAGGCTGGCAGCAGCTCTCCAGGGCTTGAGGCAGGGGGTGCCACTGGGGAGTGGAGTCAGTGCTCCTTTTGGGGAAGCCAAGGAGGGCTGGGTGATTCTGGCATAGGCTGGAGATGGGCCAGAGTCACACCCATAGATAACCCGCAATCATAAAAATAAGGTGCCACCCAGTAACATATAGAAACCACTGACAGACTGGGGTTGCGGCTGGCACCTGAACCACTCTTGCGATAGGGCCATGCCACAGATCTGCACGAACTGTGCCAATTTAGGCAGACTTTCAGAGGGGGGAAGAACTCTGTAGGACTCTTGCTGTCAGGGGTTACTCTGACTCACTAACAGTATTTCCCTGGCCAAGTGAATTAATTACTGTTATTATTGCGCGTGAATTTTGATGCTGCTTATTGCCAGATTAGACCTCTAAGGATTCATCTGCAATTGAGCAGATCTAGGTGGTGGGTGGGTGGGGCCTCCCCAGCACTGTTCTGGGGAGAGAGCTGGCATGGTGTCATGTTTAGAGTGTTGGATTAGGATCTGGGATAGACCAGGATTCGAATCCTTACTTGGCCATGAAACTCACTGGGGGCCTCAGGGGCCAGCCACTGCCTCTCACCTTAACTTAACTCACAGGGTTGTTGTGGGGATTACATGAGGAGTGGGGCAGAACCCACATGTGCCACCTCGAGTTCCTTGGAGAAAAAAGTGGGATATAAATGCAACAAATTGCATAAAATGCATTCCATAGTGGAATACAAGGCTCATATTTATTCAAAACATGCCAAATATATGTGAAGGTTGCCAAATGCTACTCATTCCTTTTTTAAAGCTTCCTATTACTTTTTTCTGGTTCTGCAATCTTGTGTTTTTATTCCTCTTGTTCTTATGACTGTTCTGATTGTTATTTTTAGCTTGATGTTTTGTTTGTTTTTATGTTTATTGCGTCTGCAGATAAAATAAAAAATATATAAACCAATAAATGCAACCCATAAATGCAGTAAATAAATAATTTATATATTCCCCCTCCAAATGGCTTTTTTTGTTTTGTTTTCTTCTTCTTTTTTAGGGGAAGAGTCAGGAGATTCCAGGCTCAGGCATGGTGGCAGATGTGGAGGTGCTGGCTTGGTCGGACACCATCCTAGAGGAGAGGTCATCCGCCAGCAACTCTTGGCAAAAATTGACCCTCTGCACACACAGGTGTGTCAGCTGAGCTCGGCAGGGCAGGGCAGGATTGGTTTTTCCTCTCATCTCACCTTCCAGGTAGCGGACCAGGGCAGGTATCTCCACCCACCAGTGCTCCCCCACATCCCTGTAGGCCTCTGGACGTAGGGCGTTCATCAGGAGCAGCACGGCAGCTCCTCGGCCGGTCCCTTCCAAGGGGGAGACAGCGAGGGCCTGCAGAGGAGGAGAGCAAGGGTCTCTAGGTCAGGAAGGTGGTTCACCCAGGTCAGGCTGCTTCCACCTCTGTGGCCTTCTGGAGTCTGGAGGCCACTGGGGTCCCATCCTCACCAGCCTAAATCCACACCCAACACAAACTGGTAGGGAGGCTTTATTTACTTATTTTTAAACAAATCACCTGTTTCAGCTAACTCTCTATTTTCTACTGTTATAAGAATGATATGATAAATGTTCATAAGTGCATATATAAACCACATGTCTGAAACCCCACAGAAAAAGTCCTGAAACTATTTTGTCCCTCCCAAATTGACCTCAAATATTTCTCTGCAAGGTTGAAGGAAAATGGAAAAGCCTCCCCATTGTCTTTTTGTTCACAAATCCTTTCTTAAGGGTATGTCTGTGTATGAATAGGGTGAGCCTGTAGCCTGGCTCAGGAACTAAGTATTTATCATTACGAAAGACTGGCCAGGCTCCCCAGGTAATCTATTCAAGTGACCATTAACTGGTAACCTGCCAGACAGGAGATAAACAACGCACTCAGATTTCTGTTGTAGACAGCCTCTTCTGTGATGTATGTATGATGTTTCTGGGGGTGGTCTTGGACTCCAGGGCGGGCAATTTAAAATGTCTATATAAGGGCGGGCACACCTTTGTTCTGGGTCCTCCTCCTTCTCCTGCGTGTGAGGGGAGCACCCTGTTGCAACAGCTTTAATAAAGATCAGGCTTACTAGCTGTTTTGCTTCTCAATATTCTCTGGTTGGCCTCTGTTATTTTCTCCTACCAATAGGGAACCCATGTAAGGACTCTATATGGGCTCTTGTTTACAACACTACACACCAACTTGCAGCAATGTCTCTGAAGGGTTTTAGGTAGGGAAAGGGGGTCTCTCGCAGCCCTACCTGGAGATGCCAGTGGGGATTGTAATGGGGCCCTTCTGCATGCAAGGCAGGTGCTCTGCCACTGAACTGGGCCTCCAATCTTGTTTCTTAGGAAGCATATGTGGGTTCGGGTCCAGTTTCCTCCAAGAGTCTAGCAATGAGGCAGCCCCCTTTCAGAAACCACTAGAAGCCTGAACCACTCCCCACCCCTCCCCAGTTACCCACATCACTTACCAGGAGCCGCGCCATCAATTCTTGTGGAGTTGGTAAACCCCCTGGAAAGTGGAGAGAGGGAGAGAACAAGGGGGAGGGAAGTGGGGGCTGGTGTAAATAGGAACATAGTAAGAAGCTGCCCTTAGGGAGTTGGCCCACCTGGCAGTGGGTTTCAGGCATGAGCCCTTCCCAACTCAGCCAGAGGACACTTGGGACTGAAGCTGGGGCCTTCTGCCTGCCAAGCAGCTTCTCAGCACTAAGCTGTGGCCCTTCCCATCCTGTGTACCCCAAAATCTCCTGCAGACTGGCAGAGGACCCTGAGACAACTTCATCTGCATTCCTAAATCAATGGAATTGGAGAGGCATTTGGGGGCTGCCTGCAGTGGGGTAGGAGAGTTGAAAATAATGCCAAATAATGCCAAAATATTCCACATCTGGCAACAATTGTGCCCTGTTGGCTTCAGGTGGTACATGGATAAGGTAAAGGTAAAGGGACCCCTGACCATTAGGTCCAGTCGTGACCGACTCTGGACTCTGAGGTTGCGGCGCTCATCTTGCTTTATTGGCCGAGGGAGCCGGGTCATGTGGCCAGCATGACTAAGCCGCTTCTGGCAAACCAGAGCAGCACACAGAAACGCCGTTTATCTTCCCGCCGGAGCAGTACCTATTTATCTACTTGCACTTTGACGTGCTTTCGAACTGCTAGGTTGGCAGGAGCAGGGACCGAGCAACGGGAGCTCACCCCGTCACGGGGATTCGAACTGCCAACCTTCTGATCGGCAAGTCCTAGGCTCTGTGGTTTAACCCACAGCGCCACCTGCGTCCTTGGTACATGGGTAGACGAGTCTAAAAAGCCTGGGGCACAAATTGTCAAGGTCCTCTAGCAGCTATGGCGGCTCGTTTACCAGAAGTTTTGTATTTAGTGTTAACTCTGGAATTGTATACAGTACTTGTACCTCCCAATGTATCTTCTGCTCCCCCACTCCTGTGCTGCCTGCCTTGGAGGGGCGAGTATCGGGCATGGTGGCACCCACCTGTCCCCAGGCCATTCTGCTGGTGGCCCACCCGACGTAGTCGCTGCTCTGCCAGCAGTCTCAAGGCGTGGCAGAGGGGGGTGACTAAAGCCACGTAGGGGGGCTGCATGAGGTAGCTCAGCAACTTGGTCCACACTTCCTGCCAGGAAGAGGAGGGAGGGTTCAGCGCTTGGAGTCAGTTGCCTCCCTGGCCTTACAGAGCCCATTTCTCCTTAAAGCCCCAGTCATTCACCTCCATACCTCAACATCACTTCCCTGCCCTGCACATGTAAGGGGCAAGTTCCTCAGTCAGTACATGCTCAGAGGCACCCTTTTGCTCCACATGTTGCAAGGCTAAGTGAACAAAACATTCTGGATCTCTTGGCCAGGGGTAGCCAATGTGGTACCTTCCAGATGTTGGACTTTAAACAGATGGTTAGAGAAGGTACGGGAAATTTCACTTTTGGAATATATATGTGGGGGTGTGTGTGTTAAATTTTATATAAAGTTTATTTATTCGGTTTCTCGGATTAAATTTTACAGTCACATATCCAACATATAACATAAAAACAAGATTCCAAGGAATCTCTTGGACCTCTTCCCCTTTGTGGGTCCTATTGTTAATCATTTCCTCCTGCATCTTTTATGATAATCCAAATCTTTTACCTCTCCATTGTGTCCAAAATTCACCATTAAACTACAAGTGATATTCCAATCCTACTAACGATTTTAACTGTTGACAATGGTCTTTAAGATAAGTTATAATTTCCCCCCATTCCGTATTAAAATTTTGGTCTTCTTGATTTCCGATTCTTCTGGTCATTTTAGCCATTTTGGCATAATCCATCAACTTGATCTGCCATTCTTCTCTGGAAGAATGGCATTTTTGGAATATCTAATTCACCACAGCAGGGCTGTCCGGGTTTGGCCAAACAAGATTGTTCTGGCATAGTGTGGTCCCCTTTTATAACTTTCATTACCAACAATAGTGTTTTATGCAAACCCCTAGTGGCGCGTGTAACACTATGGATTTGGAACACACACACTGTGGAATGTGAACGGTTTAATTCACTTCCCCCAACGATTATGATCTTGAATGCAATAAAACATGTGAGAGAGAACAAACTAAAAACCCCATCTCCCCTGCCCCGAATTCAAGGGGTCCCTGACCTGGCTGGTGCCCCTTCCTGAAGCCACAGCGATGTGGAGGACCTCTGCGCTGGCAATTCCGATGGCCTTCTCCTCCAAGCCGCCCAAGGGGAGGCTCAGTGTGGGGTGCGTCTGAAAGAGGAACAGGCTCCTGAGATGGCCCCCAACCCTCCCCAACCCCACTGACCTGAAGTCTCCAGGCCACTTAAGGGCAGGGCAGGGCCCCTGGGTGCTCTCACCAGCTGGTGGGCAGACACAGCCATCTGCAGGGAGACGTAGTTCAGAGGCCAGCCTTCGATTCTCTCCAGGTAGCTGGTGCGCAGCAGCCTCCCAATGGCCCGGAGCGTGGCCAGGCGGACCTGAGAGCCAGAGCGGGCGAGGAAAGACAATGTCCCATGCCACCCGAGAGGGGCAGAGGTGTACCACGAGGCACTTAAAAGTGTTTGGGGGCCCTGTCCCACCCACGGCACACGACTCAACAGCAACCTGGAGGACTGAGTCCCTGGGCCTGCTGCTGGCAGTCCCCAATCCCTTCTCCTTCTCACCCTGGTGCTGTCGTCCCCCAGAGCGGCCTTGACTACCCTCACGCACAGCTGCCTCCTGCTCCAGAGCTCAGGTACTGGAAGAGAAAGGCGGGTAAGGCTTAGCCTCTCTCCTGGCGTTGAGGGAGCCCAGCCCCCTTCACCATCCTCCCTGACCATTGGCCATAGTGGGCCTTCTGAGAGCCAGAGTCCAAGAAGAGAGAGCGAGAGAGTGCATGGTGTAGTGGTTTAGAGTGTTGGACTAGGACTAGGGAGTCCAGGGTTCAAATCTCTGCTCAGCCATGAAACCCACTGGGTGTGACCTTGGGCCAGGCCCTGCCTCTCAGCCTTGCCTACCTCACAGGGTTGCTGTGGGGATCGAAAGAGGAGGGGGAAGAACCATGTAAGTCCCTCTGAGATCATTGGAGAAAAAGATAAATGCAGCAAACAAATAAATATCTGGAGGAAAAACAATGTTGCTCGGGGAGTTGTTATTGTTTTTTTGTTTGTTGTTGTTATATTTATTTTAGCTCTTGTGCTTTATGTGGAAATTGCTCAGTTTGCTTGTGTGTTTTTAAATGTTGCAGTTATATCTTATGACTACTTTTATTACATCGCATTGATATATTTTTTTCCATGTTGGAAGCCGCCTTGAGTATGGTTTGAGCTGAGGAAAGGCAGCATACAAATGCCATTACGTATTAACGAGAACAAGAGGCAGCCATCAGTTCACATCAATTTGTTATTATCCATCATCATAATATTATGGTATTCTTATCATTTTTTTAAGTTAAGCATAACTGACATTAAAAAACAGGCACACTCCCCAATTCATCAGAGTGGTCACTTTATTTTCACTACCTGCATTTTAATACATTTTTCTTATATTGTTTTAATTCTATTAAAATTTAATTCATTTTTAAATGCTATCTTTTATATGTTTTTAGTCTTTTATCTGTGTTTTATCTGTGTTGCTTTAATTATGTAAGCTACTTTGAGTCCCAGGCTGGAAAAAAGAATACAGTGGTACCTTGGGTTAAGAAATTAATTCATTCTGGAGGTCTGTTCTTAACCTGAAGCACCACTTTAGCTAATGGGGCCTCCCGCTGCCGCCGCCGTGTGATTTCTGTTCTCATCCTGAAGCAAAGTTCTTAACCCAAGGTACTATTTCTGGGTTAGCGGAGTCTGTAACCTAAAGCATCTGTAACCCGAGGTACCACTGTATTATTATTATTATTACTATTATTATTAGGTTTTAAGCAATGGCTCTAACCAATTCTTCAGTTAAAGGCTGTCCCACTGCAGACAGCTCTTTCAAACCAGTCAAGGGACGTTCCTAACATCACTTCAGTAATCTTCACAACAGCCCTGCAAGGTTGATCAGAACTATCAGCTTCCTCCTGTTGCAGATGAGAAGAGGGGCTGGCCTTGGCCTCCTTCGCAAGGTCAGGGCTGAGGGCAAATTTGGGCCAGAAACTCTCTTCCTCACTTAACACTCTTAGGATGCTCTTTCTGTGGGAGGGAAGTTGGGGGTCTAAGGTGCAGGGGGGGGGGGCAGCTATATGAGCCTAGACCCCCTTCCTCTCCAGATACTTACACTGGGCACCGACAATTTCAGAGAACAACGCCAGGAGCACCGCACAGACGTCTTCTTGGCGCTCTTCCACCTTCCCCTGGAAGACCCCCATCAGCCCAGAGGGGTGCAGACGGGCTGTGGGGGAGCAGAAGGGGCCATAGCTCAGTGCCAGGGCATCTGACTTGCAGGTAGAAGGTCCCATGTTCAATCCCCAGTTGGGCTGGGAGAGACTCCTTATCTGGAAAACCCCAGAGAGCTGCTGCCAGTCAGTGTGGATAATGCTGACTTGGTAATAAGACAGCTTCCTCTGTTCCTATTCAAATCAGCTCTTTATCTGGAACCATGAGGACTAGAAACTTAAGTGCTAGAGGACCTGCTTTGCCTGCTCCAGGTTCAATCCCCGATGGCATCACCAGCCAGGGCTGGGAATGTCTACAGCCTGAAACCCACAAAGAGCTGCTGCTGTCAGTCAGTCTAGGGAGTATTGAGCTAGACTTCCCATGCCCCCAGTAAGTGTAGGGGCCCATGGGGTGGATGTCCACCATTTTTCACCCTCTTCCCCTTGGTTTGAACTGGGATGGGGAGCCTCCCCTCTTTCTGTCCATACCCAGGCGCAGGAAGATGTGAGCGATCTCTTTGAAGTTCTCCTCACATTGTGGGTGAGGCGGCCATTTCTGTCCCCTGATGCAGATCTAGGGGGAGGAAGGATGTTGGCATTTTATCAGTGATTTGTTGCTCCTGCAGTATGTAGTTCAGCTACGGAACTCCGAAAGGAGGAAGTGACGGCTACCGACCTAGATAGCCTTAAAAGAGTAGACAAATCTTGCGCTCGGGTCCTACTTTTGTGTTTCCCATTGGAGCATATGCTTGGTCACTGTGAGAGCAGGATGCTGAACTAGATGGACCATTGGTCTGATCCAGTAGCCTCAAATTATGTTCTTACAGCATCATTGCCACCTGCCTCCTGGGTTGGCTCACCCACCAGCTCCAAAATTCCTCCCCTCTCACCTGGCGAACCAGAGCGCAGGTGAGGGGCCCCACATGCTCCCTTGGGATTGGGTTGTTGTTCACAAGAGACGCTTCCAGGATCTGGCCCAGGATCTGCAACAGGCATAAGAAAAACGACATTGGCTCCCAGTACGTTTCTGAGCACAGTTCAAAGTGTTGGTATTGTCCTTTAAAGCCTTAAAAGGCTTCGGCCCTGTATACCTGAAGGAGCGTCTCCAGCCGCATCATTCAGCCTGGACACTGAGGTCCAGCTCTGAGGGCCTTCTGGCACTTCCCTCCCTGCAAGAAGCGAGGCAAAGGGCCTTCTCGGTGGTGGTGCCCGCCCTGTGGAACGCCCTCCCTTCAGACGTTAAGGAAATAAAAAAGCAATCTGACTTTTAGAATACATCTGAAGGCATCCCTGTATGGGTAAGTTTTTAATGTTTGGTCTTTTGCTGTGAATGTTTTAATGTGCTGAAAGCCTCCCAGGGCGGCTGGGCCAACCCAGTCAGACGGGTGGCATATTAACAATAAATTATTAGTATTGTTATTAGCAAAAACTTTTAAGTTGTGGGTGAAGATATCAGACGACACAGCGATTCTTCAAACAGCTCTTGTTTATTCACAGGCCCGAACAGAACTGAACTGAAGGGTTCAGCCAGCCTGCTTATATAGCGCTTCCCTAGAATGCAACAGTAATCATTTTCTGCAACTATCCAATCACTGAACGTCACTTTCGATCCCTTATTTGCATGTGGACCTGAACTATCTACAGTATCCCCCTGCTGGCCCAGGGTGAGAACTTCAGTACATAATAATGAGCACAACAGCTCATTCCCTGAAACCAGTTGCTGAGATGAAGGGTCCCTGGATCCCCACAGCTGCCTATCCTCTCCAGGGTTTATTGCAAGCAATCGAAGACCACCCCCACACCACAAAAATCATGGCAATATATATATTTTTAAACAGATAAAATCTATATACACCTAAATAGAAGTTGATACAGCAGCCGAGCTTGGGGTGGCCTGCTCAAGTCCTGGGTGCCAGTGGGGAGCAGCAATTCGCAATGCTCACCTTGGTAACGAGGAAGGTCTCCGTGCTGCTGTCATACTGGGCTAGGAGCAGAGAGATGTCGTTGTAGATCTGAGCTTGGAAGTCTGTCCTGGGCAGCAGGAGTCGCAGGATGGGGCTCAGAGTCTTCAAGACTGCCAGCTGGACCTTTGTGGGTGGGGAGACAGCAGCTGTCACAAGGCATTTGGAGGGAAGATGGGAAACCCACCTTCCACACTGGTGACAGGACAGGGTCCTCCCCCAGTCACTAAGGGCAGAGAGCTAGTTTAGGGGGGCCAGCAGGAAACCACACATGTTTTGGGCCTGGGTCAGTTTGCTTGCCCAGTGAGATATCTGCCTGCAGAAAAAGGGTTGGTGCTGATTGAAGTGTGAGGTGCTATTTGACTGCTGGTGAGTGGGCACAGCAGAGGGGTGAGGGTGAGTTTTTAAAAAACAAAACAAAACTAAGTTCGAAATTTAAGAGGTCACCTGCTGTGATCCTGTGATGCCAAGATGTTTTTGTGCCCCTTCTCAAGGCCCTCCAAAATCTGTCCATTTTTTAACTTCTGAAACATTCAAAAAACCAAGGCACGGCTTCCGATTGGTGCAGGTGCCCCGGAAACAATAGCCGATAGCCGCACTGGACATTTGGCTTCCGAAAAACGTTCGAAAACCAGAAGACTTACTTCCAGGTTTTCGGTGTTGGGGAGCCAAAATGTTTGAGTACCAAGGCGTTCGAGAACCAGGATTCCACTGTATTAAAAAAAAACCATTTTACTGACTAGCCCTGTGGTTCCTGTGCTGTGATACTATGGTGCTAAAAGTTTTTTCTGGCCTCCCAAGTCCTCTGCCCTACAAAACCCTTTTAATTTTTTTAAAAATGTCCATTGGCTTTGACCTGCAGCCACTGCAAGGTTGATCATGTGACCCTCGGTCTGAAAAAGACCAGTCACCTCTACTCTAGGCTGCAAAATCTTGCCACTGTAGAAAGTGTCCCTCTTCCATCCAAGGACCAGCAGCATGATCCCTGGGGAGATAGCAAGGTCACCCACAACCCCTCCCCAGGTGGAGAGAGTCCCAGGAGCAGGTTGATCAAAGGCACCCTGCTGATTATGGGGTGGGGGGTTAACTGATCGCCCCTCACCTGTGCATCACATCCAGGGAGCCAAGTTCTAGTCATGCAGGAGTAGAGAGGCAGCAGGTAGGCAGAGAACTGCTGGACGCTGATGCGGGGGTAAGAGCTTCGCTCCCAGGTACGCAGGTATATCCGGATTGCCCCACACATCTGCTCCAGAGCTTGGGAATGTGAATGAGAGACAGAGAACAGAGAAGGGGGTGGGGAGAGAGAAATGAAAGGCAGAGCATGTTAACCAAGGTGGGAGTTCTGCTTCCATAGTTAAACTGTGGAACTCACTCCTGAGGAGGCTTTGATGGGCACCAACTTGGATGACTTTAAAAGAGTATATACACAAAGTATCAAATGTGGTGACAGTAATAATAATACAACAAAACAACAACACCACAAACTGGCTTATAAGTATAAAACCAAATTTACTAGAATAATAACTGGAATAGAGATAGACTTGTAACCATTCAAGCAAGAAACATACTAAGGTGCCATGTGCAAAACAAAGCCTGGAGATACTGTAAACATGGAGTGGATAAATGTACAACTGTATCTTAACAAGTTACATGTGCAATAAACGTTATACAGACTGGATGAATTAACAGCTCAACAAGTAGCGTAAGTCCAATCACAGAACAGCAACCCCGTGCCGCCACAATGGCAAGGGGAGCACACTGGAGAATATTAAAAAGTTTTTCAAAGCTGTTTTCCAAAGATTGAACAGGATGAGATGTTCTTCAATGGGTCTTGAGCTGGAAACACAAAGTCATATCACAGGAAGGCAAATCAAAGCCACCACCCTGGTGAGAATAACGCAAGTGGGCAAAAGGAGACCTGTTCTCCAGATATATTGCAGGTTTCGCTATACACTTAATCAGTCTGAAAAGCTCCTTGATACAAATTAGCACTCCAATTACAATGTGTGGTAAACCATAAAAATTAGAAAATATCAGTCTCATACTATACCTTACCCAGTTATACAAAATGGTTTGCTCAGGATAAAGAAAGTTATTATTCTATTAAATTTGGTTTTATACTTATAAGCCAGTTTGTGGTGGTGGTGGTATTTTGTTGACTTTAAAAGAGGACAGGACAAATTTATGGAGGAAGAGAAGGCTATGGTTGGCTCCTAGTCAGAATGGGTATACTCTGCTGCCACAGATGCAGGCAGCAATGCTTCTGAAAGGGTTGCTGGAGACCACAAGTGAGGAGGGTGCTCCTGTGCTCAGGTCCCGCTAGCAGGCTTCCCTGAATGGGCATCTGGTTGGCCACTGTGAGAACGGTGGGGATAACTCATCCTCATATAACCAACATGCTTTTAACTCTAGTTAATGCACGAAGGGGTTAAGACCATAGAGTAAGGTGTCCCAAGTTTGCAAAGCATCGCTTAAGGAGGCCCTGCGGGACCCACCTGTGCAGAGAGCCCTGCGCCTCCGTCCATCCTCGATCCGGCGCATGGCGGTCTGGAGGGTGGTTAGGGTGATGCCCAGGAAAGGGACGCAGCTGTACACTGAGGAGAGATGGGCAGAGAAAACAGGAAGTGTGCTTGATCGTACCCTGGGGGTAGGGAATGAAACCTCCCCTGGATTTTATCAAGGAGATTCCCAGGACAGATCACAAGCCATATTGGACTCTTGGCAATTTGGATCAGGACAGGAGTGAAGACAGAACTGTCAGGAGAATTCCTGCTCCATGATTGCAGTCATGGGATTGTTGTCTTTCACATGATGGTATATGTTTTGTCTCCACAGAGTGGGAAGTGACGGAGACAGGATGTTTGTGTTACTGTGTTCCGTGAAGTGGGACTATTGTCCTTTGTTCTTTCTCTTTGCTGTCTGATGCTAGAGAGAGAGGGAGCCATGTTGCAGTGCTCCATGTATGTTTATATGTAAATAAAGTAGATTAGCCAAAATGCTGAGTTGTTGGGGTCTATTACGCAAGCTGGGAAGACTCTGCGGTTTCCTAAGTGTGCTGGTGTCTGTCACTGTGATGTTCGGGCTGAAGAAAGCTTTTGAAGCTCCCGAACGATTGCCCAGGAGGGAGAGAACATGCCAGCCGGGCATGTGTCTCTACTAGGGTCCTACTCGAGTGTAGGATGAGCTCCTGACAATAGGAATTCTAACAGGAACTTGCCCTTGTACCATTGTTGGCTGCGATCTTCCCCAGGGTGAGAAGAGTGAACTCATCAGGTGGGGCAAACGGCTTGAGCTGGTGCTGGAGCTCCATCATTATGGGATGGAAGTGATGGCAGGCAAAGGTGGCCAGGGTGCTGCTTGCTGCTGCCTGAAGCTCTCGGGGCACTTCCTGCTGAGAGGGCGGAAATGAGATTAGGAAGCACAAAATCCAGCAACCTGTTAGCAAAGGGAGCCGGTGTGCCATAGTGGTTAGAGCGTCTGACTAGGAACACCGGGAGACCAGGGTTCGAATCCCTGCTCAGCCATGAAGCTCCTTGGGTGGCCTTGGGCCAGTCACTGCCTCTCAGCCTATCCTAAGTCACAGGGTTGTTGTGGCGTTTAAATGAGGAGGAGGGAGAACCATGTTTGTATATTTAAGCTCCTTGGTGGGGGATGGGGGATGGTGGGAGATAAATGCAATTGATAAAATAAAACAAAGGAGGCAGGATGAAAATCCCAGCCCGCCCACCTACCACATGGCTGGGAGCTTGCAAAGCAGGGTTTGGCCTCAGGATGTCTTAAAAGCAACAACCACCACCCAGAATTAACCACCAAGCAGGGAGATGCCTCTGGGAGTGATCTGCGGTATCCTTACATCTGGGGATGCCCTCAGGTGCTTGGAGGCCGCAAGGATGAATTGGCCGGCGGGCTCCACCTCCAGGCCGTGCTCCATCATGGCCTGCAGACTGCGATATATGGCCACCTTCTGCCAGGCAGAAGCCTGCAAGAAGGAAAGAGAGAGAGGGAGGGAGAGAGAGAGTTTCTGAGCATGGAGGGAAGGACCTGTCCATTTAATCTCTATTATTTTACCCTGCCCATCTGACTGGGTTGCGGGCGGCTTCCAACAAAAATACAGCATCAAACATTAAAAGCTTCCCGAAGTAGGGTTACGTTCAGATGCCTGCAAAAACTTATATAGTTGTTTAACTCTTTGACAACTGGTGCTGGTGCTCTTGAGAGGATTTGGTCTACAATTCTCAAGCTGGGGCTGATGGAATTTGTGGTCCTAAATCTCTGAAGGGCACCTGAGGTGGGGGGAACCGGTCTTGGAAAACGATCTAAGTTGGAGAAGCAGTTTTTCCTACCTCGTCCTGCTGGAGCATCACCACGAGAACTGGTATCACGGCAGCTGGCTGGCTGCGAGCAGCCTTCACAATGCAGAGGATGACCTCCTTCTGGGATGCGGCCTCTGGGAGTTGCAGGAGGTGGCTGATGGAGTGGTGGCGACCTGAGTAGGGGATGGAGGAGGCTGCAGCAACCCACCAGGCTGACAAGAATCACGATAGCTTGCCCAGCGTTCTGCAGGGAGGTGGCACTTCCAAAGGCCTGGGTGGTTTCAATGTTCTAGACCTCATTGCCACCAAGCAATGAGTGAGTGTATGCAAAGTCTGGTGAAAACTCTCTGCACCTGTTATGTACTGAGTTGAATAGGATTAAAAAGGCAGCAGTTTGATTGGTCCTAGAACAATAGGGTCCAGAATGCAGCAGTCTGATTGGTCCACAGGAGCCACCCAATCCAGCTCCAGGTGGAAGTGAATCCACAACCTGATTGGCCAACTGGTGAATCCCGGAATTAACCAATCACGTGGGGCACATTGTGTAAATAATGTATATAAAGAAGACATTCTGGGGGAACTGCCATTCCTCCTCACCATTATGAACTGAATACAGAGCATGAAATCCACTCTCTACTCCAAGTATATTTCAGCACCCTTTTAAAGGAGCAAGGGGAAAGTTGAGTGCTGTTTACAGCTGGGGCCATACAGATGTTGATGAGCTGCATCTCCTCTCAAGTCTAACAGCCAGCATGGCCAACGGCCAGGGTTGATGGGAGCTGGAGTCCAATCACATGTTCACAGTGGAACAGACTACCTCGGAAGGCGGACTCTCCTTCATTGGAGGTTTTTCAGCAGAGGTTAGATGGTCGCCTGAGGGATTCTTTAGCTGTGATCCCTGCATCACAGGGGTTGGACTAGATGACCCTTGGGGTCTCTACCATTCTAGGATTCTATGCTGAGGACCACATGTGAAGCATTCCTGATTTACAGCTCTCATCATAACTGTTTGCCTCTTCCTGCAGTGAGCAGAAAAGACTACATTTGTTCAAGTAGGGGAGTGGCGACCCCTTTTTTTGACCCAAGGGGCATGTTCCTCTTGGCTGCTCCTTTGGAGGCCACTTGGGAGTCGTATTCTAGAGCAGTGTTTCCCAACCTTTTTTGGGCAAAGGCACACTTGTTTGATGAAAAAAATCTCGAGGCACACCACCATTACAGCCCCGTGACGTCAGCGCGCAGCGTCACGCCGGGAGGGACGCACGAGCTCCTTCTCCTGCTCGTTCAGGGCCGGGTCGCCGCCGTGAGGGAAGGGCGCCGGGGCGCTGCTGCTGCTGCTGCCGCCGCCGCTCCCGGCAGGCATGGGCCCAGCTGAGGCGGTGGCGGCTGTTGTGGTGGTGGCGGCGATAGCGGGCGGAGGAGGGGGCGGCGGGGACGAGGTGGCCGGCGGCGGCGGGGGGAGGCGGCGGCGGGTGGAGCAGGAGGGCGGCCGAGGCCGGTGAGGGAGTAGGGTTGCCCGGGGCTTGAGGAGCCGTCGCCAGGAGTTGCTGCTGCTGTTGTTGCTGCTGCTGCCCGGACATGCCGGCCTCCTCCTCGTCCGCTGTCTCGCGCTCCTCCCTTTTGCGCGCGCTGCCCCGCCGCCGCCCCATTGGCCGGGTCCTGTCAGCTGATCCTGTGTTATTTCCTGTGTGTGTGTGTGAGGGGAGAATGGAGAGAGAAACCTCGGCACCACCACCGCGGAGCCGCCCCCGGCTCGACGCGGATCCTCGCCGCCGCCGCCCCGCCTCTTGCCGCCCGACTCGCCCGCCTCCCTCCCACGGCACACCAGGCAACGTCTCGCGGCACACTAGTGTGCCGCGGAACACCGGTTGGGAAACACTGTTCTAGAGGGTGCTGAAGGCAGGACAAAAGAGCCACCTAAGAGGAGCAGAAGGGGTAAATGAGAAGGACGTTTACAAGTGTTCATGTCAGGCTATGACCAGGGAGACCAGGGTTCGAATCCCCATGCAGCCATGCAGCTCACTGGGTGATTTTGGGGCCAGTTTCTGTCTCTCAGTCTAACTTCCCTCTCAAGGTTAGGGAAAGACATAGGAAGAACCAGCAGTTGTATTCTGTGCCAACTTTTAAACGCCCTATTAGTTGGGGCTGCTGGGTGTTGTAGTCCAAACCAAATGCTGAAAACATTTTTATTCTGTCAGGCTTATGCAAGCAATTAAGAGCACGTCTCCTGCAATGGTTTATTGATACTTGTTTTAAACCTTTTTTTCCTTCTCTGTTGTTTTTATTCAGCACCCGCAGGCATAGCCATACTCCCATCAGCCCCTGCACCACACTATTAGGCCCTATTAGTTGGGGCTGCTGGGTGTTGTAGTCCAAACCAAACGGAGCGCACTATGTTGACAAAGTCTGATTTAAGGAGAACTTGCACACTGTACTATTTACGTTGTTGGGAAATAGTGCAAGATCAACGTATCTTTTTAAGGTGCAATCAAAGCAGTGATCGTTGGGAGCGAGGTATGGCGAGTGGCATCCCTAAAGAATGCACAGGGAACAAAATGATTCTTGCATTGCAGGGGGTTAGACCAGGTGACCCTCCGGGGTCTGTTCCAACTCTACAATTCCATGAAAGGCAAAGACAAGGGCAAAAAGTTGCATTGGATCCCTTGGAAGTTGTGATTGAAGTTGCAGTGACCCTGAATTACTATATTTATATGGAGCTTTCACAAACTGCCCAAGTCCCTTACCTTCACTGGATGATTCTCCCTCATCAGTCATGCCCTTATATGCCTTCTGCTCTGTGTTTTCTGTCCAAAGATGGAATGCTCAACAATTGCAACTTGCCCTTACAAACACACACAGGTTATGAATGTTGAGACTCCCAATACATATCTCCAAGACCATGCAAAACCCCACCAGCAGCCCCATGGAAGCCAGAAGCCACACTTGGTGTCAGCCCCATGGGAAGTCACAAGGCATCTGGGAAGGGGCAGCCATAGCCCACTCCCCTCCAAAGAAGCCCCAGGTTCTCCAAGTGACAGGGAGATGTTTCCTTTCCCTCTTGTAAATCTAGGACTCAGGGCTATCCAGTGAAGCCGGATATTGGGAGATTTGGAACAAGCAAAAGAAAGTCCTTCTTCATGCACCACGATGTTAAACTGTGGAACTCCCTACCACAGGAGACAGTGATGACCATCAACTTGGATGGATTTAAAAGAGAACTGGACAAATTCATGGAGTCATGGTTATTAATGACTACTAGCCATGATGGTTGTATTCTACCTCCAAACACCAGATACTAAATAATACCAGTTCTTCTGCTCAGGCATCTGATTGACTACTGTGAGAACAGGATGCTGGACTAGATGGGCCCCCATTGGCCCAATCCTGCAGGGTTCTTTGTATGTTCACAGATTCTTAACAGAAGCTAAGGGCAGAAACTGACCCCTGGCCACTGGCACAGACCACATTATATGGGGACACCCTGCTTGTGTGTACTGGGGGGCCGGGACTCAAACTGGAAATAGAAAGGTCTACATTCAAATGGCCCCACAGCACAGCAAAGGTCTCTTGTGGTGGAGGAGGTGAGGGACAGAGGAAGAAATCAAGCCACTTTTTCTTGCAAAGATTTAAGCTGAAGAGTGAAATTGCTATCTATTTATTGGATAAAGGTATTGAGGGGATGCTCATCAAATTTGCAGATGACACCAAACTGGGAGGGGTAACCAATGCTGCTGAGGACAGAATCAGGATTCAATACGACTGTAACAGATTTGAGAACTGGGCCAAAACTAACAAAATGGATTTCAATAGGGACAAATGTAATGTTCTGCACTTAGGCAGGAAGAACCAGCTGCACAAATAGAAGATGAAGGCTATTTGGATTGCCAGTAGTACATAAAAGGATTTAGGGGTCTTAGTGGGCCAAAAGCTTAACATGAGTCAACAGTTTGATGCAGCAGCAGCAACAAAAAGCTAATGCTATTCTAGGCTGCATCAACAGAAATATAGTGTCCAGGTCAAAGGAAGCAATAGTACCACTCTATTCTGCCTTGGTCAGAGCACACCTGGAGTACTGTGTCCAGTACTTGGCACCACAATTTAAGAACGATTTTGACAAGCTGGAACGTGTGCAGAGGAGGGCAACCAAGACGATCAAGGGTCTGGAAACCAGGTCTTCTGAGGAACGGTTGAAGGAGCTGGGTATATTTAGCCTGGTACAGAGGAGACTGAAAGGAGATATGATAGCCATCTTCAAAAATCTAAAGGGCTGTCACATGGAGGATGGAGCAAACTTGTTTTCTCCTGCTCCGGAGGCTAGGACCCAAATCAATGGCTTCAAGTTACAAGAAAGGAGATTCCAGCTAAGCACCAGGAATAACTTTCTGACAGTAAGGGCTGTTTGACAGTAGAGCAGACTCACATGACAGGTTTTTAAGCAGAGGTAGGGTGGTCATCTGTCATATATCATCTAGTTGAGATTTCTGCATTGCAGGGGTTTGGACTAGGTGATCCCCAGGGTCCCTTCCAACTCTACAATTCTATGATTCTGTTATCTATCTATCTAGCCATCCCCAGTTAGTCAATATGTGCAGAACCAATTCACACATTCCAGCCTGGAGATGCTGCCCATCTTAATGCTGACTGGTGGATTGCTCAAGCAATCAAGTCCCAGGGATGGCAAACACGTGGATTTCTTCACTACAAAAGAATGAACTAGGCTTCCTCCCTCTCCATGAATTGGGCCTCGAGATCCCCTCCAGCTCACTTTGTAATGGGCTGGGTGCTTGCTTCTGAGAGAGAGAAGGAAGCTGAGAGCGAAGGTGAGCCGGCAGGAAAAGTGACCTCAAGTGACAAGCTCAGGGTGGCCTTGGCTCACGGAACAGCAACACCCAGGAGGCTCTGTGACATCACTGAGACGGTCTGCTCAGAGGAACCCATCCCTGGGAAGAGCATCCTGGGGCTGCATGGGGAAATGGGTATGGCACCCCAGAAAAGGGCAGACCCCTCCTTTCCTATTTGCATGGTCCCATGAAACAGGATCCTGGATTTGGAGCTGACTGGAGGCTCCAGAGTTCATGCTAGATCTGGGATAGCAAAGAGGATCAGGATAGCAGACCAGCAAAAATGTCCAAATGGAAGGGAGATGGTTTTATTGAAATACTCTGGGTTTCAGTACCTTAGTGCAGTTTAATCTATTCTTTTGTCATTAGAAAACAGAGAAACCACTTCTGCATATGGTTCTGCTACAATATAAAATATTATTGCATTGCCACCATTCCTTTAAAGCAGCTTCACTACCAACCCGGTGCCTCTCTGGATGCTTTGGACTCCAACTCCCATCAGCCCCTGCTGTGATGGTGATGCTCCCATCAATGTCCAACCAACCTGGCTGGAGCTGATGGGAGTTAAGAATCCAGTGACCCCTGGAGGGCGCCAGGTTGGGGGAGGCCTGCTTTCACTTGTCCCCTGCCCCAGACATACAGAACAATAATGTTAACAAAATATTATATACACAGGCTGGCAACTGGAAAAGATTAAAATATATTCCCCCTCACCCTTAACACTAAAACTGGTCTTGCTTATGATCAGACCAAAGGCAATCCAAATAACAGGAAGTTGCTTCAGGGCTGGGATTTCTGCAGGGCTCTGAAGAAGGGCCACCACAGAGGCTGCCACAAAGTGTGGAGACTGGAGCCTAAAAGAGTGGCTCTCTCTGCCCCTTGCAGAAATCGCCCTCAAAGAGGAGAAGGACCCTGATTTTGGCCAGCTCCTCAGACAGAGTCTGTTTCTTTCGCAGTTGTCAATTTTGGCTTGCAAAGTTTTTGCGGCTGGGCTTGACGGTGGCGGGTTTTGAGCGGGTTGGACTAGATGACCCTCTGGGTCCCTTCCAACTCTACTATTCTGTGAGCAGGGCTTCCTCTGATGCTGCTGCTGCGGCCGAGTTCGATTCTGATCTTCAAGGCATGGATGAAACAACTCTGCTTTGGTGGGGGGGGGGGGCGCTGTGTGCCCTGTCCTGAGAATTCCTGCCCATCCAGCGAGTTAAATGGAGGGGTGGAGAAGTCCTGCTGGTGATTGCTGGATGAGATGTTCTTGGATGCATTTCGTGGATGCCCGAAGGAGGGATTCAGGCCTAGAGTGCAAGGAAGCCACAGGACATGCCCTCCAAACAACCAGAGCCCCCCTGCTGCCACTGCCTGGGCTCAGGATTCACTCAACACAAAGAAAGCCCAGTGGTGAGGCGAGGTGGGGAGGGGCTTCTTATAGAATCCTCCTTCCACAAGGGAGTGGGAGGAGCCAGGGCTGGCGTTAGGGGTCACCCGAGACTTCTCTCTTCACAGCTGGAGGTTGGAGGCGGAAGTGTGGATCAGGTCCTGGGGGAGGCTCTCTCGGGCCTCCTGCATCCGGTGCCGGGCCCTCTGGAAAGCCTCTGCAAAATTGAGAAGATGGAGAGCGGAGAAGGAGCGTGTTCAGTCTGGGCAGCTGGCTTCTCTGCCTGCAACTCTAGACTAGGCAGGCTCTACACTTTGTGACCCATCATTCCATGTAAAGGAAATTCAATTTTTGCAATCAGAAAATAAATGAACCCGAGTAAAAAAAGGTATAGCCATATATTCTATTATTTTTGGGTATTTTAAGTTAATCATTTGAAGATACAATAGGAAGTGCAATTGCTGCCCTCTCTCTTTCTCTTTCCTCAGAAGAAATCCCAACTGAGTTCAATGGAACTTACTCCCAGGGAAGCGTGTAGAGGACTGCAGCCTCAGGGCTTCAAAAGCACATTACCCGCCTGAGAAGGAAAGAGCCACAGCTGAGTGGCAGGGGCTTGGACAAGATGCCCCTTGGCTGCCTTCCAACGCCATAATTCTATAAATAGGGCTATTTAGCATGGAAACTGGACTGGGGTCCCCCCCAACTGGTGCAAAGGAACACCCTGGAGCAAAGGAACACCCCAACACTTGCCCCCCCTGCCCCGCCGGCTCTCCCTCCTCACCAAGGACATTGTAGAGAGAGCCTTGCTGGCCGAAGGTGCCCAGCCGGTCCAGGACGCTCTGCATGCGCTTCCTCATGGAGCTGGAGTCCAGGAAGGCTCTGGTGGAAGAGGAGGGTCAGAACAAGTATGCCCACCCCACCCAACACCTTGTGCATCTTGAAGGTTACTAAGAAGGGAGGTACCATAACTGCCTTGGAGCAGGATGTGAGGCGGTGAATGCCAATGGAGATGAGTGCCAAGAGGAAGAGTTGTGGGTGGCATGTGGCTGGTCATGCACGCCTAAATTATTTTATTTTATTATTATCAGCAGCAGCATCCTACATTTCCTACAAGGAGCTTTATCCTCAAAACAACCTTACAAGGTAGGTTAGGCTGAGGAACAATGACTGGCTCCCACAGTCACCCATGGCCAAGTGGGGATTCGAACCCTGGTCTCCTTGGTCCTAGTCTGACACTCTAACTGCTACACCACACTGGCTCTAAATGCCAACCTCCAACCCTCCTGAAGCTGTGCAGTCAGAAGTGCTGAATGTAAGAGCAAACTGCCTGCCTGGGCAGCTTTTGCACACAGGCTCTATCTTGTTCTTTGCCTGACAGGCAGCCCAAAGGTTGGATGGAGAGGGCTCCACCGTGGTGGGCAGAATGGCCTCACCTTGGTCTGATTCAGCAGGGCCAGGCAGAGAGGCCCAGAGGGCGCTGTAGGAGTTGGAGAGTTGGAATATGGTCTGGGAGAGACCAGGGTTCCAATCCCCACTCAGCCAGGAAGCTCACTGGGTGACCTTCGGCCAATTGCTGCCTCCCTCAGCCTAACCTACCCCCACAGGGTTATTGTGGGGGATTAAATGAGGAAGGGGAGGAGAACCATGTATGCCACCTTGAGCTCCTCAGAGAAAAAGACTGGGGTAGAAGTGCAATAACTAAACAAGCATCAGGGAGAACTTTCTGACTTTGAGAGCTATTCAACAGTGGAACGGACAACCTCAGAAGGTTGTGGACCTTCACATGAGGTTTTTGAACAGGAATTCTTGAGCTGTGATTTCTGCATTGCAGAGGGTGGAGCTGGATAACCCTCAGGGGTCCCTCACAGCTCTACAATTCTCTAATTCTATGAAATACCTAAAGAATCTGGGGCAGCACCTGCACCCATGGCTTACTTGGACTGTTGCAGGCAGTTCAGCCGGAAGGTGACGCTTCCTGTCGTCTCAGTGCGGAAGCCGAACCGGCTCAGGCGCTCACCCTGCAGGGAGAATGAGCCCCAGTTCAGGGCAAGTCTTTGTAGCCCCTCCGTCCCAACCTGCCACACAGGAGCCCTCCTCCTCATGCCTTCCTCAAGGATCCAGCCAACCCTGAAGTGGGATGCCCCCAGTCAATGACACAGGAGCATAAAAAGAGCCTAGCAGTCAGCAGCTGGGTCAGGCTGCTACTGTGCTCTGGTCCTGCATATGAGCTCCCCGTTGGGGCATCTAGGTGGCCACTATGGGAAGAGGATGCTGGACTGGATGGGCCCACATTGGCCTGATCCAGCAGGCTCTTCTTATATTCTCATGAACACTGTTGTCATGGCTAGTAAAGGTAAAGGGACCCCTGACCATTAGGTCCAGTCGTGGCCGACTCTGGGGTTGCGGCGCTTATCTCGCTTTATTGGCCAAGGGAGCCGGCGTACAGCTTCCGGGTCATGTGGCCAGCATGACTAAGCCGCTTCTGGCGAACCAGAGCAGCACACAGAAACGCCATTTACCTTCCCGCTGGAGCAGTACCTATTTATCTACTTGCACTTTGAGGTGCTTTCGAACTGCTAGGTTGGCAGGAGCAGGGACCAAGCAACGGGAGCTCACCCCATTGCGGGGATTCGAACCGCCAACCTTCTGATTGGCAGGTCCTAGGCTCTGTGGTTTAACCCACAGCGCCACCCGCGTCCCTATCATGGCTAGTAGGAAATGCTATATTGTGTTGGTGGGGAGACATACTGACTTCTTTCCAAGTGCGGGTACTCACCGTAAAGGTGCCAGGCACTCTGGCATAGGTCATGTCCTCCAGCTCTGGTGACCCCCCAATGAAAAACCTCTGCAGTTCCGAGAAGGTTCCCAGCTCCATGGGACGCCACGTGGATGCTGTAATGGTGTGAGCCCCTGCGCCAGCAGATTTGGGAGTGGTCAAGAGGTTATTTGGTCCCTCAAAAGGGCACGGGCCAGTCAGCAAACACACACATGCAGACATGTGCAGTACCAACCACTGAGAGCGTTGCCACAAGGAACTAGGGCATGGAGCCCAGCCACATGCCACTACTGCGATGCAGCAGTTAAAGAGTGCTGGGCTATCATATGGAAGAGACCAGGGTTTAAACTCCAGCTCAGCGATATATAACCCACTGGGGGATCTTGGGCCAGGCACTGCTTCTCTCACTTTACAGGGTGGTTGTGAGGAAAACAATGTATGCCACCTGAGGCTCCTTGGAGGAAAGGTGGGATAGAAATGGGAGCAACTGAGTCTTGCACAAAGACAATGGGCAACTGAAGCCGTCTGGTACCAAAGTTAAGCAAAGTTGCAGCTTTGCCCAGGACTGCCTGCTCTGACTGGCAGCAGCTCTCTTGGGTTTCTTCAAGCCAGCCTTTGAGCAATCTGATGCCCTCCAGATCATTTGTTCCCAAAGGGGATAGTACCACCCACTGGGGAGGTGGGATTACTGGGGGGGGGGCAGCGCTAAGAGGCAAGGGAGTGACAGGGGAATGTGAGAGGTATAAATTACTGTCAGATTTTGAAAAGCTGGTATCACTGGATCAAGCTCATCAGTTTTGTTGAACTAAATAAACTAAAGAGTTTCAATAGGATGCTGAATAAATGTGCAATTAATTGCTTCTGTTTTGAATCTTATTGTGTTATTATCTTCTTTAGCGGGCCATGTAAATTGCTTTTCTATTTTTTTTTATAGGGTAGGGGGCCCTGGGGATGAGCTTATGGGACCATGGAGGCAGTGGCCTGAAAAAGTTTGGGAACCATTGCTCCAGATGTTTTAGATCCCCAACTCCCATCTGCCCCAGCTTGGCTTCGGTTGGGAGCATGGCAAACAGCTGGCATCAAAACCAGCTCTTTGGGAGGCCCCTCACTTCACCCCCCGTGCCTTCTTACCTGGCACATCTGGCAGGACCACAAACCCGTATCCTTCAACGCGATACCTTTGCCAGTAGTCCAAGGAGAGGACCTCAAAGTAGAGGACAGGCCACTGGGGGAGGGGGCCTGTGGGAGAAGGGGGGCAAGGAGTATGATGACACCGACCACCCACTCCTCCTCCACCTTTCATAGAATTGTTTTGTTGGAAATGACATCCAAGGATCATCTAGTCCAACCCCTTGCAAAGCAGGAATTGTCGCTATCCCACCTCCCCACAGGAACTCATGACAGCTTACACAAATTAGAATAAATGCAAAAGGCTGAAAAATGACAATAGGTTAAAAGTAACGAAACATTAATAAAACTAAAACAATATAAAACACTAAATATATTGAAATGCAGATGATTCTGCGATTTCTGTTCCAAGTGATGTTCCTGACTACTGAGCTGGTGCTCAGATGCTGAAGGGCAGATGTCCTCCAGGAGTCAATGGTAACACCCACCCTCAAATGCGCAAAGTGGTGAGGCATTCTGGTGTCAACAGCAACCCCCACCCTCACTACTTTCCACATGTGTCAAAATCTGAGAAGCCCTTCTGACATCCTTCGGCACAAGACCAGCTGAAACTGTGCTCCCATTCCTTCCAAGAGGGCTTTCACCATGAGAAGGACTTGAGGGGCACCACCTCTCCTCCATCTCTTGCCTCTGGACGCTGCTTGGCAGCACCACAGAGCTGGCATGCAAGGGAACAACTCACCTTCCAACTCGTCCTCCTGGGAGAAGAAGACCTCTAGGGTGAAAGGGAAGGAGAAAAAGGCCACCTGCTCCTGGAAAGAGAGAAGGGAAACTCACCTCTTGTGCAAGGTGGCAAGGAAACAAGAATCTGTGATGAGGTGTGTGTGGAATGGGTGTTGGTTCTTAGACAGACACACCTGAAAGAGGGTCAAGGGACTTGTCTACATTCTGCAGTGAAATGAAAGAGTGTCAGAAGAGCCTTTTGGAAAAGGACCACTACAGCCAGCGGCGAGACTGTTATATGCACAAAGATGGAAAGATACAGCCCTACCCAGTATAGAAGGATGGCTGATAAAATTATTGGATCTGGCTGAGATGGCAAAGTTAACATGTTTAATTAGAGAAAAATCATGACTAACATTTGTTAAGGATTGGAAATTTCTTATGGACTTTTTGCGTGAAAGAGAAAATGAATTTGTAATAGCAGGTTTGAAGACTGAAAAAACAACCTGGTTTATAGAAGCTAGAATGGTTGGGTTTTAAGGGATGAATATAATACGTAGCTGCAGGACAGAAAGCCAGAAGTCCTTTTCCTCTTTTCTATTTTTCTGTTGTTTTTCTTTTTCTATTTATTAAGGTTTCTCCTTTTCTTGTTTCTTCTTCTTTCTGACTTTGTTCTTTTTTTAGCCCAAAGTAGCTGTCTTCTCTTGTGGCCAACCAGATGCTCCAGTGGGAAATCCACAAGCAGGATTTGAGCACAGGAGTCCTCTCTCCCCCCTCCTGTGGCTTCAAGCCACTGATATTCAGAAGCATTGCTACCTTTGACTCTGGATGCAGAGCACAGCAGTCATGGTTAGTAGCCATTGAAAGTCCTCTCCTCCATGAATCTGCCTAATCCTTTTAAAGCCAGCTAGGTTGGTAGCCATCACTGCCACCTGTGGCAGCAGGATGCCTCTGAATGTAAGGTGCTGGGAATCACAAGTGGGGAATCAAACAGGATCACATTTCTCCCTTACAGGAGAATTGCTGTTGCACTCCCTTTGGGGAATATGGCTGGTCACTGTGAGGACAGGAGCCTGGACTGGATGGGCCCCCATGGGCCTGATCTGCCCCTCTGCTTCTCACACTCTTATTCACATAAGAATATGAAACCTGACTGAAACCCGGGGGCCCAAAGCAATGGTGCTTTTCTCTCCAGCATCAACTTAGCACCATCTCCATTACAAGTCCTACTCAGAGTAGACTCATGGGAAATGATGGGCATGGCCAACTTGGGTCCACTGATTGCAATGGGTCTACAACCCTTAGTTTCAAGATGGATTCTCAGGAAGCCAAATTCCCCAGAAAGTCCTGCGTCCCCTGATGTCTTGCAGGGCCGCTTACTCCAGAGAGTTGAAGAAAGGATGTCTCTGGGGTAGGACCAGATGGGAAAGCCTGGCCAGGACTGTGTTGAGACTCAGGCCCCCCAGCTGTGCCCCATTCACTTACCCTGCCGAGGGTCTTGGCAGCACAGGTCTGTGTCACGCCAGAGAGCTGCTGGGATGGGGGGCATGACCAGCCTAGAAGGAAGGAAGAGGGTCAGCGCTGCAAAAAACAGCTCACTCCAGAATAGCTGCACAATGAGCTCTTGGGCACAGCAGATTAGAAACGCACAAACACATATTCTCTCTTTAGGTCAGGGTGGGGAGTCTGAGACCCAGGGAGCCCTGGATTTCAATAGCACTGCTTTGCTCACTCCTGGAGCATTTTGCCTGGCTGGAATCTGTGTACCCTGACGATGCCCCTTGCATACCCGGATGGCAAATGTGGGTGTGGTTTGCATAGTCTACGGTACAAGGAGAAGAACCCCCCCCCAAATGTGCCATGCATCTGTGTGGAATGTGGCACCAGATTTGAGGAAGGCCAGACAAAACAGCAGAAGTTGGGGCCAGTAGGGAGAGGCAGACAGGCTTTGGGCAGCCTGCAACAGTGCCCCCCGTACTCTCAAAGGCTGGAGGACCAGAGCCTCGCTCAGCTTTCAGCTGTCTCTGGTGGGGCAGCTGTGGCCCATGCCATGGATGATGCCACCCCACTTCCTCCCACCCCACAACCACTTCCTGTTTACTCACAGCTGGGCAGCTCCAGGAAGAAGTGAATGTAGAGGTTGTTGTACTCATAGCCCTGAGCTGAAACTGAAGGAAAGTGGGTGACAGATTGTGGCTTCCTCCCAACTCTTAGGGATCCTAACTCTTAATTGCCAAGCTCCCTCCCACCCTCAAGAGCCATGCTGTGGGGTGCTGAGCAGCTGAACTATGCCGCTGTGTGTGTCTCTCCCTAGCACAGAGGAGGAGGCTGTTTCTGGTTGGCAGTCAATGGTGTCTCAGCCAGAGGGCTGCAGCACAGGCATGCAAATGCCCTTTAGACCAGCGGTTCTTAAAGTGGTCAGTACTACCCGAGGTACTATTTCTGGGTTAGTGGAGTCTGTAACCTGAATCGTCTTAAACCTGAAGCATCTGTAACCCGAGGTACCACTGTATAAATATCACTGTATTCCTCTTTTCTGAACTATGTGGTGGTGAAGGTTAATGTTTTCTTGTTCAATATTTTCTACAAAGTTACATACATGCAAATGTGAACGTCTAGTCTGATTCTTGGCCTGTTGCTTGCACTGTGCTTTGGAAGCATATGAAAGATTTCTGCTAGTTTAAATGGAATTTCCCACCCCCACTCTGTGCTATCCCAAAGTCTGTTCTGGAGGTTTGGTGGAATCTCTAGATTTAAAGGGCACACGCAGGGGGTGGAATCATGGAACTGCAGAGTTGGAAGTGACCAGCTCTAGTCAAATGCCCTGCAATGCAGAAATCATACCCATAGGGGGAACGTTGTCTATATTGGGGGGTGGGTGCAAGGGAAGGATGAGCATATTCAGGGGTAGCCCACCATCGCCCTTGGCCCATGAGGAGGGACCCTCCCCACTCCACCCCTGGGGAACACCTCTGAACATGGAGAAGCGAAAGCCTTACCAATTTCACCATTAACGAAGAGTCGGAGAGCACCAGGGAGAGTCTGCAAGGGAGGGAGGGGAAAGAGAGAGAGCTCACTGGAAGTGGTGCTTAATTCCCAAAGCTTGCTTGCAGCAAGGCATTTCAGAGCCCCTTTGGAAACAGGACCAGACGACTGACCCACCAGGGCAAGTAAAAGTCACTCACCATCTCAAAGTCAGAGCCCACAAGTCCACTGAGGTACTCCTTATGCCGGCTGTACAACTAAAGAAAGAAGCATGAAGTGAGAAAGGAGGGTGAGGAAACCTGGACAGTTATGGGGCACCCAACCCCATCCTAATCCTTCATTCTGGGACTCTTACAAGGGGAGTCAGGAACTTAAATAGCATGGAAACACTTCCTTGGGGTAATAGTGGGTGGATTCTGTTGAGGCCACAGGGTCAATCACCATCTTTTATTTATATGGGGTTGTTGCCACCAAGTAGGAGGAGGCAGCAGGTTGGGGAAAGCTGACCTATGCCAATGCTCCCCACCGCCAGAGCCAAAGGTGGTGCTTACATCCTTGAAGACGCGCTGCTCTCGTTCTTGCTCCTCCGGCTTGACAGGGGCTGAGGCATTCTCCAGGGTGAACTTCCATATTTCCCGCTTCTCCCCTTCCAGCTCGATCCTTTACGGGTCCCCCAAAACAAAGCAAGCAAAGCTCAAAGAAGACCCAGAGTAACTGCCCCTCCCCCTCCCCCCTTCACTCCCTGCCGCTGCAAAGACCAAGAAGGTAGAGAGGTCGGGGTTCGGCTATGAGTCTTAAAATCATACAGGAATCATAGCAAAAGAAACCCTGACAGGTAGCCATCCAACCTCTTTTTAAAAACCTCCAATGAATCATAGAATCATATAATTCCATCTTCCAAGGAGGTGATTTTGTTTTTTTTAAAAAAAATATTACTACTAGTAGCAATTAACACAGACCAAAGGAAAAAAGCGTAAACAAACACTCGTAATGCTCAAAACAGCATAAGTTTGAACATCATCATCAAACATACTGTTCCAAGACATTATAAAAATATTCATTTCACCAAAAGAATCTTAGGTTGGTTTATATGTATTCTTTTGTAATAAACTAGCTTAGTCATAGTTACTATAGACCAAATTTTCCGAATCCATTGGGATATAGTAGGAGATATGCTTCCCCCCCACCCCCAATTTTTATCTATTGTGATATCTGCAACAGTTATAAGGTTAAACGCTATTTTTTGATCATTTTTCAGAATAACATCAGATTTTGTATTTCTTTATATTTTATAATATGATGGTTGGGGGACTATAACAAACATCCAATTGACTGATTGGCAGGCCTGTGCTGCTCACCTGTAAGGCCCTTTTGTGCCTGTGAAGTCTGGCTTGACGGTGATGACTCCGTTGCTGTCCACCTGGATTGTACAGAGGACGTGCTCATGCTCCCGGCAACCAAGTCTGCGGGGAAGAGGTCAGGGTGAAAAGCAGAGCCTGGCAGCACAGGGCGCAATGGTGCAACAAGGATGGTGTGACATGAAGTAGCCCCTTTTTGGAACTGTGGAACCCGAGCCCTGGACAGTAGGTTAGCACTTCTATTATTGGTGGGGGAAGGGAGTGTAATGGTTTTTGTGTTGTTGGTTTATTCTTGTTTTTAGTATGTATTTTGTGCTTTTATTTTGTATTTTTATGTTCTGAATTGCCCTGAGATCTATGGCCCACACCAAGGTGAGCTGCTGGTTTAGTGCTGAGCTCCAAACCAGACCCAATGGCGAGGCCAAGAGGGCTCCGACCCACAAAAGCCAACTTACTTGCCATGAGGTCCCAAATCCCCCATAATATACATGGTCTGCACAGGGGTGTTGATGACGTGGTTGTTCTTGATGAATTCTTCCGAGGGTTCCCAGGTGACAAGTCGGGTTTTCAGGATGCTCCCTTCCCTGCCGAGAGGCACACAGGAGACGGTTACCCACAAGGAAGCAGACCTCCTTCTGCTTTAGTCTGAACGCACCATGATGGATCCAGGATCAGGGCCCACCAAACCCAGAGGCATGGCTGACCCGACTCACCTCGGCCTCCGCTCCTGCCTCCTCCTCCTCACATTTGCCATCCGCTCTGCCAGGTACGAAGGGACTTCCGTGACAGATGTGGTGACCCTCTGGCTGTGCTGGAACACAGGAAGGCAGCCAGTCACTTTTAAGAACATCAAGAAATCTCTGTAGTTGGATCTGGGCAAAGGGGGCTCATCCAGTCTGGCATCCTGTTCTCACAGAGGCCAAGCAGATACCTCCCTCTCTCATAACGCTAGTATTTGGGGACATCCCATGAAGCTGAATGTGGGTTATAAACTAGATTCCCTGGCCCACTGCTTCCCATTTGCGGGAGGTGGACAGTTCTTTCCCTCCCACCACCCAGGACACCCGAAAGGAATCTATACTCCATACCAAAGGCTATTCCATCCCATCTCCACCCTCCTGGAAGGCCAGCAGGTACCTCCTCCAGGTTGGTGAAGCGGTCATGGTCTGTGTAGGTGAAGATCCGACGGTTCTTCCGACCCCCAGACTCTTCTAGCTTCAGCACGTCCTGGTGGTACTGCTGGTCAAGAGGGCTTTGGCAGGCGGACTTGTTCTGATAGAGATCGACCTCAAACTAGGGAAAGCACAGAAAAAAACTCAAGCGGTAGTGCATCACTGAGAGCAGACTCTCCCCCAACCCCCAAATTATCCCTTTTTAAAATATCTCAACTTTTTAGGGCACAAATAAAATGAAAATGCACACTGTCAATAAAAATTCAGAAACAAAACACAAAAATGAAATAGTAAAATGAAAAACTAAGAACCAAGAAACACCTGGACAAGGTATAAATTTTTATCAGGTGTCTCTGTTGTGAGGATAAATGAAATGAGAATTCCAAGGGACTCTGAGATGTCCTAAAGTATCATACAGCTGTAGAGTTGGAAGAAACCCAAAGCGTCATCTAGTCTAATCTCTGCAATGCAGATTTACAACTCTTTGCAACCTGGAAGACTCTCCCATCCATTCACCTGACTGAAGAGTTTCTCTTGCCAGCCGATCACGGCCTCCTCTTTCTCCTCATCAGGACAATGGTTACCTGGAACAAAGAAGGACAGGGGGCAGTTGGGTACAGACTCTGCCACACTAAAAGATTGATTTCTTACAAATGTGGAACGGGTATTGTGTGGCACTCGTAAGAATGCCAGTTCCATAGATTGAAGCAGTTGAGTGGGCATATATGACATAAGGCAATCTTGTTGGTAAACAGGTTCAGGGTTTTATATATGAACAGTAACACCTTGAACTTGGACCAGTAGCAGAATGGCAACCAATGCAGATCTCTAGGCACAGCTGCTCTAGGCCAACAAGACCTCACTCCTATCAGCAATCAAGCTGCAGCATTATACACTAACTGCAGCTTCTGAAACAAGCACAAGGGAAACCCCACATAGAGCACACATAGTTGCTGACACAACCGCTCAATATGCTTGACCTAACTCCCAGAATCCTTTGCTTTGGTCTCTTGTCATCTAGAGCATCTGAACTGACACAGCAATTCTGACTGCCTTGCGGAGGACAGTCAGACAAGGTGCGAGTGCTGCATACAAATAAGCCAACTTGAACCGCAGTACAAAAGGTAGGCAGAAAAGCAACACGATGGCATGAGATGTTGCGGTGAAGGTCCATCAGCTGAGCAGCCTGAAGAAACAGTAGCCCACTCACTTGCTGTGTTCTGGGTGCCGAGGTTGGTCAAGCTGATGAGCTGCTGTCCTGACTGGCTGAAAGGAAGGTGCAACTGCTGCAGCAGGAGGCTGGTGGAGGTCACGCGCTGGATCTGAACTCTGTAGAGGCAGAAAGCAATATCTGGAGCATGAGAAGAGTACAGAAAAGGGTTTGGGAAGGCTGAAAATCATGGTGCAGAGTGTAAGCCCTAAGCATGGAGTCAACTGCAGAGCCACTGCTGCCAGTCAGGGTAGTCCCTACTGAACTACATGGACTATTGGTCTGGCTTGGTATAGGGCAAAAATAGGCCCCTTTTTCAGACTCTTGAGGGCTGGACTTAATCTTTATGGGAAGGGCTTTGTGTGTCACACGTTCAATCCCCAACAGCATATCCAGATACAGCTAGGAAATCCTCTCAGCCTGAAAACCTCAGAGAGCTGCTGCCAGTCAGGGTTGACACTACTGGGCTAGATGGGCCATTGGTCTGACTCGGTATAAGACAGCTTCTCTTGTTCCCATGTTTCCTATTGTTCCTTATTATTGTTCCTTATTATTCCTATAAATAAGTCACTTTCTTCATAAAAATTACTCAAAGCAACTTAGAATCATGGGAGAATTATGTAGTCCAACCCCTGGCAAAATGCAGGAATCAACAAACACACAAATGCTTTGAGGCTTCCTCTTTTTTTAATGAAGCGGTATATAAACAAACAGTTAAAAGTGGGAGCAATGGCAATAAATTAATAGAAACTTAAAACAACCGCACCAATCAAAGCAGATCCTGCCCCAAATAAAAGAGGCCACAAATATTTTTTTTAAAAAATCCTTCAAACTAAGGGAAGCTTTTCTCCTGAGTTTGCTAGTTTTCAAGCTTGCAGAAGACTCTTTGGGGCAGGAAGATCTGCAAGTGGAGTGATGGGAGTGTTGTTCTCCCCCCCCCCTCCTAAAATGGGTATCGAGGATTATGGATTTGCTTGGAGTAGCTGATTGACAGGTGATACTGATTGATCACTGTGGGTGATACCGATTCATAGATCGGTTGGGGGGTTAGTTTAGCAGGGGAGAGAGGAAGGGGAGGGGCGAGGTTTTTTTGGGGGGGCGGTAAAATAGGGCAGAGACGGGGCGAGAATGTACCGACCTGACGCGCAAGTTGCTGATGGGGTCCCGGGAACGATATACTGCCCCGCCTGGGTCCTCGTTCCACACGGTCTCCGCCATGGTCTGAGGGGGTTTTGGAAAGGCTTCGGCATCTCCGTTAGGCCGCGTTTCCATGGGGACGGCAAGATGGCGCCGGCCACAGAGAAAGTAAAGAGTTCCTCTGCCTTTGCCAGATAGGACACTTCCGAGATCACATTAGAGAAACCAAAGGAGGAGTTTCTGTTTTTAAGATTCTTTTTGTGTGGAGCATTTAATTTTCTCTGAGTCCCCCAACTGTTTTTTTTTTTTTTTTTTAATTAACTCTGCCGGCACAGATGCCATTGCTAACCTTTGCAGGCTAGCAGGGAGTAGAGTACTTTGCAACAAGCCTGCAGTGTAGTCCATGACTGTCAACATTTTACGGTTGGGGGTCAGGCTGAGAATGATTTGCAAAAGCAATGGATTGTAGTCGATGGACCTCATTGGTTTACCCCCACTGCAGACTCGGGTGTGGGAGGGACTGTGAGCTGAGAGATTGACTTACAACAGTCCTGCGAGGTAGTCCAATGCTGATATTGCAGGCAAGCGGTTGAGCTGAGCCTGACCTGGTTTCTCAAACACCCACATATCTATATACAAAACGTGCCTCCCAGATTGCAGCAAAGAGCCATCTGCTTAAACTGCCCCATCCTTCACCCTTCCAGGCAGCCTGGTTGTACGTACTATGAAATATTTCAAAAGCACCCCAAAACTAAATGTTCACACTAATAGCAGATTTTTCAATGGACGTTGGATGGCCATTTGTCAAGGATTCTCTATGCATTGCAGGGGGTTGGACTAGATGGCCCTTGGCGTCCCTTCCAAATCTACAATTCTGACTCTTGAGCACCTTTACTGTGTTAAATAGGACTCCCTTCCCCCAGTTAGTTTAAGATGGCAGCCTAAAGTCAATTAATCATAGAAAATCCTATCAACTAATTAGATTAAATCTAATCTACATGGGGAGAAAGCATTTGTTTCTTGAGATGAAGTGAATTCCTGGTATTTTCTGTACCAGGTAAAAAACTTTTCCCCAGGCATTTGGCAGCATTCTGATTTTCCTGGACACGTTATGCTGCCAGCATTCTTTGCTGTTGTCTTACTAGGCTTGTTCTACAGATTTTTTGTATGTTTTTTAAAAAAATTTTTTTGTTAAATTTCAAGAAAATTTCCACATATACACTCCTAGACATAATTTTGTTTATGGTTTTGTCCACTTCCCATCCCGTTTTTCATGGTGATTTTGTTCTCTGCTCCTTTGTTGCACCCTGTCTTCCATCTCTTATGTCATTAACAATAAATATTACAGTAAGTTCTGATACCTTCTGTTGGTCATACTTCAATTCCTGCTCGCAAATGCATCAAACTCACATTTCTTTAAATAAGTCCAAAAAAGGCTTCTCCTTCCTCTCCACGACAGGAGGAGGAGCCAGCCACTGGCACCACACTGTGCTCGGCTCCGCGTTTTGCCTCTGTGCTTTTTGGACATTGAGGGCCCCAGCACCCAAGCCAAAAATATTCAGGGGACCCAAAAGGGCTCAGCCCCCAGGAACCCCAGGAGCATAGCAGTTGTGGCTAGTAACCATCAACAGCCCTCTCTTCCTCCATGATTTTGTCTAATCCTCTTTTAAAGCCATTCAACTTGATGGCCACCCCTGCCCCCTGAGGGAGAATGCTTCACATTTAATGTGTGCTGTGCGAACAAAACCCTGAACACTGCAACCTTTCCACAGTGCTATTCGATGGTCCAAAGGTTCTCCCGTCCCTGCTGTGTGTGGAGTAGTCTTAATCATCACAGTAGCCAATCCTGAGGACTGGGTGAGAGTTGTGCTGCCTGGGACTTTTAGTCTAAAACATTTGGAGGGCACAAGGTCGGCCATGGCTGTGCTGGGACTCTTCTCCTGCCCCTTTCCCCCACCTGCCAGGGCCTGGTCCATCTAGCAAAGGATCTCCAAGCCCAAGCCACTCACCGCCACTTCCCAACACACATACACACACACAAAGAGGGATTACTTCAAATAGTTTTAATTTTAAAAATATTCTCTTCAGTGCTAAAATATCTCTTTGCTTCCCTGCGTGGCTGGGCACTCCGCACCACAGCAGGGCCTCGATCGCAAACTCCATTCCGCATGCGGATCGCGACGGAGGGGACAGGTCTGCAGAGGCAGGAGGGGCCGTGGGGGTCAGTGGCAGCTGCTTCTGCCATAAGGGCTGCAGGGTCCCTTTGGTGCCCAGGGCGGCCTCCTTGACCCCCAAGGCCAGGCCAGCCCCGCTGGCAAGGGAGGGTGCCTTCTGGCCACCTGACCCCAGCCAAGGCAGCCTTGGCTTCCTCGGACATATCCCACCTCCAGCAAGGGCCCACTGCTTGGTGGGCAGAGACCTGGCTTACTCCAGTGCTAATGGCTTAACCCCACAACTATTGCACAGCATCCCAGCTGGGCTCCCCGCCAGGCCCTGCCCCTCCTCGCAAGAGTGTCGTTCACTCCCTGCAGGAGGAGAGGGGGTGCGTGGACCTCGGGGGTTGCCCGTTAAGTGCTGACAACTCCTCTTTCCCTACGGAAACCTCCCAAGGGGTCGCCCCCCCGGAGCCACAAAGAGGGCAAATTAAAAAGCGGACAGGAGAAGCCCCGGCAATGCCTTGTCCTTTAGGCGTGCGGGTTGGGAGGATGTGGCCGGCTGGCTCCGAGGGGCATCGGGAAAATATTGCACGGGGTGGTAGGGGGAGAAAGGCGGCCTCTGGAAGGGCCGTGGGAACAGCAAGTTGATTCTTGGAGGGGAGCGGAGGTGGAAGAGGATGCCGACTTTGAGAGAGTGGCATCCTGGGGGCGGGGTGGCTCTTGGGACGGGGCAGAAGCGGGCGAGCTGGCTAGCTCTCGGAGGCCACCTGGCACGTGGCATTCTGGTCTGTGCAAAATCGCTTGAGCGGAGGCGCGCCGGAATCCTCCTCTGTGCCAGGCACCTGCAGGAGAAGAACACAAGGAGCTGCTTTACATACCGAGCCCGGCTCTGACTTGTTCTCTCTAGCACAGGGCTGCCAACTGATTACAAAGGAGGAGATTCTTAATAAACCATAGGAATAACTTTCCGAGGGTAAAGGAACAGTGGAACAGACTCCCTTGGAAGGTGATGGACTCTCCTGAGAGGTTTTAAAGCAGAGGTTAGGGGGCCTTCTGTCAGGGATTCTTTAGCTGAGACCCCTGCACTGCAGAGGGTTGGACTAGATGACCCTTGGGGTCTCTTCCAACTCTACAGTTCTATGATTCTCTGGTTCATTCAGAGCCATGAGCATTAAGAAAACCTACCATACTGCTGTCACTTTCTCTAAGCCTTTGAGTCAGAGTGGGCTATAAATTCAGTTAGTTAGTAGAAAGGCTGCAGCCGTGCTCCCCAAATGAAAACCCTCTCCAGAATCTCCATGTGGGAAAACCAGCTTCATATAAGCAACATGCTGAACTCAAATTAATACATGAAGGGGTTAAGACCATAGAGTAAGCTGTCCTGTCAGACTTAGCTCACTTTGGGAGGGATGAGGTAATTAAGCCTTTGTTCCTCCTCAGTCTACCTGAGCTCAGGCCACATGGCTCTCACAAGCCACTCCTAATTTCCTATACCAATAATTTAAGAACTTTCACCACTTTGTAACAGCTAAGTTTTACTGCCTGTGCAACCTTTTCTGAAACACATGAATCTGATCTTTGGAGAGCTTGTAAGCAAACTATTTTAGCTTATCAGGCATGTGGTCTTTATCCTATGCTGGGGGAAGAAGGAAATTTCGGAACTCATATCTGAAAGGTCTAACAGCATATATTTCTACACTTTCATTTGCTGCATGTTTTGTGATTTTACATTTCTGCTGGCATTCACTCACAAAAGAGTATGTGCCCCAAACTTGGATCTTGGCATTTAAGGAATTCTGCTTTTATATACCTCATTTTTCCTTGAACCAACACCAGTTTTCTGGGGCGTGGATCTAGAATGCTCCAGCCACCAAGCCCTAGATCCCAGAGACAGCTGATTAACTCTGCCTGGCTCACCATCCTTACCTGAGCCTCCAGTGGAACCGGCTCTTCCTTCGTGAGAGTTGGAGGCTCATCGGCTACTTCAGAGGGCGGAAGGGCAGGCTCTGGAAACAGGAGTTGACAAGTGTTTTCAGCAAGTGTTAAAAAGCTAGCACAGAAGGAGCCCACCGAATCTCTAGTGGCAGGGAGTTCCACAGGACTGAGGTGATGCCACTAAAAACTTGGGAAATGAACCCCATCAACTTAGGGGATGCCCAAGGACGCTTGATGATCAACCTTGGAAAGAAGGCAATCCCTGAGGTACCCTGGACCTAAGTTGTTCAAGGCTTTGTAAATTAATACTAGGACCTTGAACCTGGCTTGGTAGTGGATGGGCAGCCTCGCATAGAGCGCATTGCAATAGTCCAGTCTCAAGGTTGCCAATGCATAGAATACGGTGGTCAGGCTATCACTCTCAAGGAATGGCTATAGAATTACCAGACGAAGATAGTAAATGTTCCTTTTCCCAGGTAGAAGCTGCCTGCCAGGGGATGCCCCACTCCGCCTGCCCTTTCCCCTCCAGGGCAGTGGTCACCCTCGATGGGCCTCCCCTGCCCCACCGCAGTCCCCTTGGGCTAAGCCACTCACCTTCCAAGGGCTCCTGCCCCAGCGTGGGCGGCTGAGAGTCATCAGCCCGGAAGTCGGAGGCGTGGCTGGGGCTCATGGACTCACTCTGCTGGGGGCTGGGGCTGGAGGCCAGGCTGCTGTCCGCCTTGAGTGGGTAGGTGTCCGAGAGGGAGCTCTGGTTGCTGTTCTCATCTGAAATGCACGGGGAGGGAGAGGCTGCCTCAGGAGCTGGAGCCAGGAGCAGCACTGCCGGCTCCTCTCTCTGCGTTCCCCACACCTGAGAGGCCACCGGTTTGGAATGGGTTGCTCTTGGGGCTTCCCACTGTGGGCAGATGCAAGCTTCCCTACCCTAAGGAAATGAAGAGAGCCCTGCTGGGTCAGGTCAATGTCTCGCATGCTCTTCTCACAATAGCCAGTCTGACGCCTGCGAGAAACCAGCAAGCAAGATCCGAGCGCCTTCCTCTCCTGCTGTTTCCAGAAACTGATATTCAGAAGCATCTGAATGCCCAGTCATCATGGCTAGTAGCCATTGGCTGGTACTCAAATTCTGAAGCTCACTGAGATCCCACTGGAGACTGAGCTGGGCACACATAAGAAGATGATGCTGGATCAGACCAATGGCCCATCTCATCCAGCACCTTCTCACAGCAACTGGGATTCAGAAGCATTGCTGCCTCTGTGGAGGCAGAACATAGCTATCATGGCTAGTAGCCACTGAAAGCCTTATTTCCCTCCATGAATTTGCCTAATCTTCTTCTAAAGCCATTCACACTGGGGGCCATCACTGCCTCCGGTGGGAGGGAGTTCCATAGTTTAACTCAGTGGTGTGTGAAGTCCTTCCTTTTATCTGTCCTGAATCTTCTACTTCACTGGATGTCCGTGAGTTCTAGTGTTATGACAGCAGGAGAAAATGTTTTCTCCATCGACTTTCTTCAGGCCATGCAGAATTTTACAAACTTCAATCATGTCGCTTCTTACTCGCCTTTTCTCGGAATTAAAAAGTCCAACCCTCAAACCGGACGATGACACCCACACAGACAGACGGCCAGCAGCTGAGAAAGTCTTCTGGTCAGGGCAGCGGGCCAACTGCAATTCTGCGAGAAGGCAGGACTGAAACCCACCAGCTGGGTGTGGAATCTTGTTTCCTGAGAACCTCAGCCTTTAGTTTTAAAAAGCAACCACAATGTTTCTAACCCTTATGACGTGAAGAGATTCTCAGAAACATCTGGCTAAAGTCTCAAGAACGAAAAGTGAGGGGCACTGAATAGGCTTTCTAGTGCTGGTGCTGGTTGAGCAATCAGTGTCTGCCCCTTTCCAGAACGCCAGCTGAAACCAGAGTAGATTATGCAAACTATTGGGGGGGGGGGGGAGATGGCGCAATGATGTAGAATTAGAGAAATGATGCAATTCTGCTTTCTGGCATACGTTTTGCAGGTCACTGTAGCAGGTCTACGTCTCCTGCTTGGCTGGCATGCAAAGGTCGAAGGCAGAGGAGGACATAAGGGCCAAATGCGGAACTCTGGGCCTCTCCATCCAGCCCTCCAGAGCCTCACTAAGCTACACTTCCTTCCCAGGCTGCCCAGGCCACCTGCCTCACAAGCCTTCCTCAAGTGCTAATGCCTAGCTGGAAATGTGTCCTCGAAGCGTGATAAGGCCTCTTGGCTTGCCTGGAGAGAGGATGGAGATGTGTGAGTGTGTAGAAAGCTTTGACTGCGGCATGGCCAAAATCCTACCAGGCAAAGGGGAGTATCAGATGAATTGCTCGACCCACTTTGGTCTCTGGGCCTGCCCACCACTGTCTCATGGCCCCAGAAAGTTGCCCCCAAGAGAACGCAACCCTTTGCTCCCCAGCCTACTCACCCTGGAACTCCAGAAGGAGCGAAGAGTTGGCCGCCCCTTCGGCTGGGAAGCCGTTCTGCTCCCGGGAAGCTGGAGTGCTGCAGGTTTTGGACTTCTCTTTCTTCAAGGGAGAGAAAAACAAGGTTGTGAGTTTCCCCTGCCAGCACTGGGACAGGACAAACCATAAAGGCTGCCCCAATACTCATCAGTGGTGCTTCATCAGCCTGGAGGTTGTGGGGGTACAGATGCGAAAGAAGATTCTGCCCTGGGTCTGGTACTCGGGCTGAAAGCAGGCCCGAGAGGGTGGCCTCCAGATGCTGGACCCCAACAACTAGGAGTCCCAACAGCCAAGGGTGATGGGAGATGGCAACATTTGGAATGCCGCGGGTTCCCCATTCTAATCTTGGAGGGAATAATCATCTAAACCGATTGCTTTTTAAAGGAAAGGGCTTTAACAGTGCTGTGCTGTTTTTATTATCTGTATTTCAATCATTTGCCCGCCCCACCCCCGTTGTTTTAATCTTACTAGAGTTTAATTAGTTTTTAATGATTATATTTTATATGCTGTAAGCTTATTTCATCTGTTTTAATTTGTGTAAGCCACCTTGAGTCCCCGTCTGGGGGAAAGGCGGATATTAATAATGAATTATAAAAGTAACCATGATGATGATGATGTTTGTGGCATACGCAAAACTGGGCACCCAAGAAGGCAGGAATAAAATTCAAAATGGTATTTGTAGAATGAAAAACTGGAGCCCAACAAATGCAGGGTGTTCTTCATTTGGCAAAGCAAGACAATCAAATGAACACTTAGGCAAAACTGCCGTCATCGAACACCAGACAGCCACCCTGGTCTGCCTCCTGCATCCACAGGAGACAGAAGTGACCCTTTGATGCTTCATTTGGATATGTCTACAATGGGGAGAGGGGGAAAGAGGGGGCTCCTCCAAGCCCCCGTTTAGTGTTGGAAGACAGCCCTCCTTCTCTCGCTCCCAGAAGGGCTTGGTGCTCATCCCCTCACCTCTTTGCTGTCAGCAACAGGCACCCACTTGAATATCCGCAGGGATGTGTCTCCCACCGTCACCCATTTCTTCTCCCTGAGCCAGGATAATGAAAGAGATTAGGTGCAACCACAACGATGAAGAAGATGATACATCACCACCCACTCCTGCCACATGTCTCCCACTGGGCAATTGCCTTTGCCTTCTGCGGCTGCGATGAGGCCAGGGAGAAACTGTGCAGCATGGGTTGGGAACCGTAGGCCTGTGTGCTAAATCTGGCCCCTCGCCCTTTGCTCCTGGTCGTGCCCCGTGCTCTCTCAGAGCACTTCTACCTGCCTGGAATGTGTCCTTGAACTATGACGATGCCTCTCACTTGCCTTGGATGGAGAGAGGCACCTATCGACTTTGGCATGGCCAGAATGTAGCCTACTCAATAAAGGTCAAGAGGGCACCCCAATCTTTTGCCTCTGGTCTCCACTGGCATCTGAAGGTTTTCCACAGGGGAATTTAAAAGGATCCAGTGTCTCTGCTTTATAGAGCTCTTTCTCTCTCTCCCGCAGGCTCAGACAATGGGATAAACAGCAGTCCCCATGCCCCACTCAGGGTTATACCTTGGCTAAAAGGGACCTGATGCTACCGACTTAACACAAAGTAGGAGTGTAAGAACTGCTTTGCTGCATCGGACCCAGGTATGCCCATCCAGGCTACCATCCTGGTAGGAAAGCAGCCATCTAGCAAGGTCTCAGGTCATCAGATGAGGCCCTTTCTTTGGCTGCCCCCATAATCGCAAATAAAGCTGCAACACTGGCCTTTAGCTCAGGATTCAAATCCCTGGCAGCATCTCCAAGTAGGGCTGGGGAAAGCTCGTGGCATGAACTCCCAGCAGTAGCAGCCCGATGCCTTCCATGAAAGCAGAGCATGAAGGTAGATTGCCCCTTTCTCTGGAGGTTCCATTTGAGGCAATGATAAGGAATAAAATGCCTAAGTACTGTTTCCACCTCCCCCTGACCTGCCTCGCAAGGCTGTTGGGAGGATTGTAGAAACCATGCAGGCAAAGAGCTCAGAAAAAAAGCGTAAAATATGTAAATAAGGAAGGAACGCATATGCAAATTGAGCGGCATACGCCAACTAAGCAAGAGCTTCTCTCTCCAGCAAACTGGGTCAGTCCGCGGCAGGTAGACTACCCAGTCCCCATGACAACTGGGTCCCCCGCCCCTCCAGGTCCCTTGCGGAGCGACTGGCCAAGCGTCACGCCAATCCTAGCAGCCAGGCATCACCCGCCCCTGAACTATGATTGGCCGGCAGCCCCGCCAAGCACATCTCTCCCCGCAACCCCACCTCTACAACAAGCACAATGCGATTGGTCACTTCGGGAAGACCCCGCCCATCGCGCCAAACGGCTGCCGTCGGTTGGTTGGGCCACTGTCACCAAGGCCGCGGCCGCCGAGGATTGGCTGACCCGCCGCCAAGCCCCTCCCACCCGCGGCCCCTCCCCCCGTCCCCTCACCATTTGCGGACGCGCTCGATGGCCGCCATAACTTTTTTGATGTCATCCTTGGCCCTGCTGCGGGTCTCGGCCCGCACCGACCGACCCGACATGGCGCCCGTGGCCCCGGCAGCGCCAGCTCCCGCAGCAGCAGCAGCTTTGCCCAGCCGCGCTGCGCATGCGCGCGACTGCCCCCACACCCGCCGTGCGTAACGCGTCAGCGCCCTTGCTCCGCCCGAGGGAGCGAGTCTGTCTTTACTGCGCATGCGCAAGCCGGTTCCATTCCCCGTGCGCATGCGGGAGGGCGGAGCTTTAACCCACTCTGTACATGCCCAGCGGCAACGGTCTTGTTTATTTATTTATTATTAAATTTTGAAACAGAGACCTAAGCAGTGAAAATGAAGACGTGGGAAAAAGCAGCTTTACAGATAGGCATGTACCGGTATGCAGATGGTGCTCACTTCAGTCCTCAGCAAGGTAGAGAAGGAAAGGTTTCTTTTTATCTGAGACCCTGGAGGGCTGCTGCCAGTTAGTGTAGAATGGATAGACCAATCGCTTCTTGGCCTTTTAGCCAACATCAAGTGTAGAATGGATAGACCAGTGGCCTGACTTGGCAGCTTCCTATTTCAATTCTTTGGTTGTTATCATGAGGACTAGAAACATTTTTAAGGGAAGAGTTATAGTTCAGTGGTGGAGCATGCTTTGCATGGTACCCATTTGCAATCTGAATGAACACCAACGCCCTCCTCACAAATACAGCTGTGTCATAATCTGAATCCTCTGTCTGTTTTCAGGGATAAGGTACAGCTCTTGAACATCAGAAGTGAAAACTCTTTCTGCATATATGGTGAGCCCAAACTGCCAACTACTGTACTTTTGGGCACATCCCACCATCTCACAGCACCTAGAGAAAATAAGCTGAGACTGATGCCTCTTAAGGGGAAAACAGGGCTGGGCCCATTGTGGTGAAGGAAGGTGAGGTCAGGTGACCCCACCTAGGCCTGAAGTCACCCCCCCCCCCTAAAGCAGGCTCAAAGCTTCTCAAAGCTTTTCAAAATCATTTTCTCAGCAGCTAAGCATCTGCTCATTTGCTCTGCTGTTGCAAGGCAAAACCGTTACTTTTATCAGCACAAGAAGGCTTCAAAAAGCTAATGAATAGGCTCTGTTCAAAGCAGGCCTGAGAAATGAATCTTATCTCATTCGGTTGGACATGCTTGGACATGCTGAACCACTCTCACTCCCCTTTCCTGGGAAAGGTGCCAAGAGTCCAAAGACAGCTTTCTGTTCATGCTCAGAGGAACTCATGGGGCAGGACTCTGGAAGGAGGAAAAAGGGGGAGGGATCTGGAAGGGGTATATATGTTTGTGCACATGACTATGAACCCGTGCATGCTTTTTGTGAGTTATCACACTTGCTCCTTCTACCAAAAGCCTCATAAGGCTACAGTGGCACTCCACAGTGTTGCTGAACTACAACATTCATCATCCCTAGCAAGTGGGCCACGGATGATGGGCATTATAGTTATGCAAAATCTGGAGGGCCAAAGGTTCCCTACACCTGGGCTACGCCAAGGCAACCCCCTACCCCCAAGGATGTCTTAGCTGTGACTGATTACCCTGCAGAGCCAGCTAAGAACTGTTCATTTATGTGAGGCTTGATCCTATGCTATGCATCTCCTCCTTTGTTCAATGGGCCTTACTCCAAAGTAAGCATGCAAAGGATTGTAGCTTTCAATCGGCTGCTACCTTGGCAGCTCTTTCAGCCAAATGGGGTGGGCAGTGAAATATAAATAAAACAAAATAAGGTATCAAGCCTGGTGGACTTAGATTGATCATGTCTGGTGGAATCTTTTGAAGATCTCAAAATCACAGAACATAAAAAGCAGGTAGTGAACATTCTGCCCTTTCACCATGGAAAAATCTGTGAAAACACCATCACCTAGAGAGGGACCAATTTTAGAAAAGAGCTCATGCGCTGGGCTGAATCTCCCTATCGTAACAAAGCCCAGCAGATAGCAGAAGGGTTCAGAGCCTCAGGTTACTCACACCGTATCTGTGACAATTAAATGGGTACGAAATCCAGGACACAGCAACAGATACACAGCAGAAATAAGATACGGACCATCTCTCTTTAAAAGGTGATAGCTGATGAATGTGGGTCAATCTCACATTTATAACCTACAAAAAGATTTGGATAGCTGCATGGATGTATTTTTAAAAATGTGCCAGGTACCAACCCTTAGGTGCATTCAACTTGGGCAGCATTTAAACACTCTAGTGGGATGTGATCACTGCATGCCAGTACCACTGCCTAACAGAAGGTGTCTTTGGAAACTTATGCTGAAGGCAGCAACCCCAGCAGCAGGAGAAATGGTTTCCACTGGTAGGACTGGAGGGAATGTAACTATCTGCAGTGGAAGTCTGGCGGAGAGTTTAGGCCTGGCATGGGGAACACATGTTGTTGGACTCCTAGGTCCCATAGCCTGTCAGAATGGCCAATGCAATGGTTGGGGTGTGTGTGATGAGAACTGTAGGCTTAACAGCATCCAGAGGGCCATAGATTGCCTGTTCTTGGCTAAAGTGTCCAACGTGACAGTATGAAAAGCTTCCAAGAGAGCAAAAATGATCAAAAGTAGACCACAGCAGGATAGCAGGACAGTGGCCTAATCTAGGCAGACATGTCTTTTGTTCTTAAATAAGAGCAGACTTAAACTATGTGGTGTGAGCCAGACAGTGAAACACTAATAATGTTTACTCAGAAGTATGCTTGGTTAGCATAGTGAGCTTCAGTGCAATCCTTACTTGTTTATCCAGAGGTTCCACACTGAGTTCAATGGGACTTTCTCCCAGGTAAGCATGTACAGGATTGCAGCTTAAGCCCTCTCACTATTAAAAATTCCTTCCTTCCTCTGTATGGTTGACTCTGTAAATTAAACACCCATCAGTGGACTAGGATGATTCAATAAAATAAAAAGTAGATCAAGAAAGAATTAAGGGACCCCCAGCTCTGCCCTGCATTAAACACCATCAGTGTGAGGCCAGCTGATCCACTGCCCCTACAGTAAAGCACTTAGGGCTACTTTTTAGGGCTATATATGCTGTGTTGGAGCAAGGTCTACACCCCTCACCCTTAAAACAAATAAAGCTAGTTCTGCTCTCTTGTGACATGTAGGGACAGACCTGCTCTTGGGATTGCTCAGACCCAAGTGGGAACAGGTCAAAATTTTTTTTTTCATGCCCTGTATTAGAGGCCTAGTCTGGAAATGAGCTATGCTCCTCTGCCCTTCTCGTGGTGACAGGCTTCATCAAACCTTGGGAGAGCGACAGTTGTGCAAAACATATTTTATTAGCCGTCTCTCTGACATGAAAATTCTAGCCCTGGGTCTGCCCAGCAGAAGCCACCCCCGCACCCCCCTGCTCTGGGAAGGGCTCAGTTGCCCTTGCCATAGATGGCGTCCAGAGCGTTCTGGGCACTTGTGACCTGCTGCTGCAGTCTCTGCTTTGTCGACTCGTTGGTGGCCTTTTTCAGCAGGGCCTTCATCTCCTCCACCACAGCCCGGTAGCCGGTCGTGTTGTGGAAGATGCGGATAGCCCGGTCTCCGCAGGAGGCCAGGAAGCGGCTGCTCACATCGAAGGCCAAGTCTGTGATGTGCTCGCCATGGACGCCCTCAAAGCGCTCCTCTTCCTCGCCATTCCGGGTATTGTAAACAAAGATGCTGGTCCTGCTGGAGATGGCCAGGGCTCGGGCGTCAGGGGACAGGGCGATGCGACAGGGCTCCGCCACCTGGCACCGACCTGTCAGGAGCAGGTACGGGTCCTGCTGCTTTTTATATTCGACATCTGTGTCCCATAGTTTCCATGTTCCATCCTTTGAAACCGTTGCCATCCTGGGTTGGGGGGGGGGGGGGAGGAAAGAAGACATTACCCTCCGGCTGAAGTCTTGAGCTGTAGAATTGTTGTCAAGAAGCTGTAGCTGTGGCAGAATGCAGCCTCAGACTGAGAGGACGTCCCACCAAGTCTCCATCAGCTTCTTGCTGATGGCTGGCTGGGTTCCTCACCTCTGCTTTATAATTTGTTTCCCCCTGGTTTTGGGGTGTCAGAGTCAAGCTGTGAAATTCAGCTTTGGTTTAAATTGTTACTTACCTGGCTGCCAATTCATATTGCTCACATTGATGGTTTAAAGCCCTAAATGATTCAGGTGCAAAACACCTGAAAACTAGTCGCCTCCTTCCCTACAGACGCTCTTGGGTCAGCAGAGGGAGACCTCTTGGTAGTTCCTTTGCCTTTAGAGGCTTGGAAGGTGGTGGCCTGGGAGAGGGGCAGCCACTGAGCTGTGGAACTCCCTGCCACACCTGTTGCTTTCATTATACAGCTTCCAAAGGAAGACGCACCTCTTTGCTACCCTGGCTTTTGACACCAGAGATGTATGCTTTTAGGAGCCACCTTATTTTTATGGCTGTAACTTGTTTTCAGTCATTTTTAATATTGTGTTTTAATGCTGTAACCAGTCCCAGGACCTAAGGTGCAGGGTGGGTAATAAATAAATTAACAACAACAACATCCTTTTAGCATTGAAGCCTCATGAAATAACCAAATCAGGATGCTTGTCCCTGGGCATGGAGGACAGTGTTATGGTGTAACTTCAAACCTTGGAAGGAGGTTCCTTCTGGCTGCTTAGTTATAGGGGAGGAGATGCAGGCAAGAAGAGGCCAGTCCAAAGGGCCTCCTGGCCACACCCACCCAGTGCAGCAGATAACCAGAAGCGCGCCTTGGAGGAGTCAGCAGGTGACAAACAGGACACAGAACTACCAGAGGGAAGTGCAGCTGGAAGAGGGTTCCTCACTTACCGCCTGGAGTCATTGGAGAAAGAGAAGGAATACACGCCAGCAGTGTGCCCCTTCAGCTCAAAGGCCCTGGTCACCTCCCGGAAGTCCCCACTCTTGCTGAAACACACCTCCCATACCTTCACGTCGGGAGTGAAGCCACATGATGCAACGAACCTGGAGGAAAGGGAAGAAGCCACAGGGGAGGGAAGTGCCCTGTTATTCCCAAGCCAGGCTGTGCCAAATCAATTGCACCAACCAGCCTTGGAAATTGCCTCTTCCCAGTTGCTCCAGACCACTCTTGCCTCATATTCCTGGGAACAGCACATGTAAGGCTTGTTCACATTACACTAAATGCATGTATAAGCTTTCTCTACACACATTCATGTTTGTGTGAAAGTGTATACCTGTTGATCTGCACAGCTCATCTCTTTTGCACACAGATTGTACATGTGTTGAAAGCAAGCTGAGAAAAGTTCAATAGTATGTCTTGACTTCGGTGAAGCATGTCAAAGTCTTCCATTATATTCTTGTTGACAGTGTGGTGTAGTGATTAGAGTGTTGAGCTAGGACCTAGGAGACCAGGATTCAAATTCCCACTTGGCCATGAAGCTCACTGAGTGACCCTGGGTCGGTCAATGCCTCTTAACCTAAGCTACCTCACAGGGTTGTTGTGGGGATTAAATGAGGGAGAACACCATGTGTGCCACCTTGAATTCTTTGGAGGAATATAAATGCAATAAATAAATAAGTTAGAAAAGGGGTGTTTGGACACTACTGAGGTTGGAGCCACATGAAGCAACTGTACACCAGTGTGTGCTCATTGATGGCTGCTGTGTCTTAACCGTGTGTGTGTTTTGTGTGGAGTGCCACAGCGCTTTGTCCTATGCCTTGTGCTAATATTTTTTATAAATGATCTGGATGGGGGAGTAGAGAGGACACGCATCAAATCTGCCAATGACACAAAGCTAGGAGAGAGAGAGAAAGCTAACACCACCCTAGTTAGGCCACATCTGAATTCTGGACAACACATTTTAAGGAGGATACTGACAAACGCTCTCCTGAGGAAGGTGACTAGGATGGTGAGGAGTTTGGAAATCAAATCCTGTGAGTAACAGCTGAATGAGTTGAGTTTGTTTAGCCTGGAGAAGAGAAAACTTTCTCTCTCTCTGTGTGTGTGTGTGTGTGTGTGTGTGTGTGTGTGTGTGTGTGTGTGAGAGAGAGAGAGAGAGAGAGAGAGAGAGAGAGAGAGAAAGGGCAGCAGTCTTCAAATATCTGAGGAGCTTAGAAAATGGAGCAAACTTGTCTGCTGTTGCTCCAGAGGGCAGGACTGGGTCTACAGTGGGTGGAAACTTCAGGGAAGCAGATTTCTGCTCAATGTGAGGAGAAGCATCTTGAACATAAGAGGAATCTTGAGAATGAGACTCAGTGGGCTGGGAAACAACAGACCCTCTTTCACTGGAGGGATTTAAGCAGAGGCTGGGTTGTCATGTGGCAGGAAACCTGTCGTTGCCTCCTGCCTTGTAGACCCAACACCAATGAAGGTCTAGAGGACCTCCAAGGACCGTTCCAACTCTATGATTCTATTAACTCTTTGGCATTAGATCAGAGCTAACTCTGGAGACGTGCCCTTGGCTTTCCTGGCTCATGGGGGAATACAAGCTACTGACTGCCCTGAGGGTGGGCAGGTGGTAGAGAGCAGCCCAGCTGCATAGCCGACACAACCCTTACCTTCCACATGGTGACACAGCTGAAAAGGTGTTGTTCATCTGGTTGGTGTTGATGGTGGCGAGGACGTCCCCCTTCGTGTCCAAGATGAGGATGGTGGTGTCACTGAAGGCGACCATGATGTACTTCCCTGGGGCAGGAGAGACAAGAGATCAATGGCAAAGAGCTGCTAGCCATGGTTAACCTTGAGATACAAGCTATGCACTGAATAACAACCGCAGCACTGCAAGCACCCAGAAAGGAATGCCACTCAAGGTCATCTTTGAATATGGAGACGTTTGGTATAAAGAGCAGATGATAAGGCCAATGAAGATTATATATTAGAACTTTCATACACAGAATAAAATGAAAAGAAAGATTATATTCTCACTTAGAAGTTTCATAAAAGTATGTAAATGCTTTAAACAATGTTTCAACATGAATGGAAATTGCTAAGAGTACAGCTGATAATTTTGGGTAACGCATTGTAATTGGAAATAATTTAAAATAGTTAATGCAGTAATATTAGAAGCCAAGGTCGCGCCAGCAATAGTGAGTGGGAAATTATTTAATTAAAATTGTATTCTTTTGTAATAATTTGTGAAAATTGGGTTGTGATTTGGAAAATCAATAAAAAATAATTGGCAAAACACACACACACGTCAGAAACCATGGGATGGGAGAGGGCTTTTGTGCTCCAGACCTGCTTGTGGGTTTCTTACTGGGACACCTGGCTGGCCACTGTGAGGACAGGATGCTGAACCAGACAGACCCTTGGCCTGATGCAGCTGTTTTTTCTTAGGTTTTCATTGGCTCTCTGTGGCCAATTCAGCTCTGGGTACTTAGGAAGCCAAGCCCTAGAAAAGAAAGAGAGCCCCCTCCCCTCTTCCATACCTGTGTCTGCGACTCCAATGTTGATGATGGGGGCTCTGTGCAGCTTTGGGAAGTCTTCTGGAAGTGCGGTGTATGTGAAGCTGCCGTCTTCCTTCTTCGTCATTTTGAACAGCCTGAGGGTGTCTCCGTTGGCCAGCCACGCAATAAAGGCTCTGCTTGAAGAAATGAGAGGCAGTGCCTGTAAGCAGCACAAGTACAAGCTGCTCCAACAGCCTCAAGTCCATCCCCCAGCCCCAGGTGCTTTGCCAGTGTTTCCATTGTTGCTCCTGGAAGTAAAGCTGGCAGGGTGTTGTATGGGCACCTGTGCTGTCCTCCTTCAGCATTCCCCTAATCAAACTCCAATGCCAGTTCAATGCTAACATAAGGCTGGCAGGGAACGAAAGTAGCGAGGAAGAAGCTTGACAACAGGCCCACTCCATCTCTGCTGTTACAACAAAGAAGGACAGTGGCTTGGACCAGCAGTAGCAGACCTGGGCAGGTGGTCAGTGCTGACACCCCCTATTCCAGGATAGAATTTACTAACACTGGTTCGTAGGAATTGACTACCTCCCCACCCTCACTGCTTGGAATGAGCTAGTTTGCAAAGTTCGCTAAGTTAGTTCCAAAATCTTTGAGCTACACCTACCATAATTGCTGGCTGAACAGAATGTGAATTACATTTGTTGTGGGGTAGAATTTTGAACAGTTTTTATTTCACAGTCATTCCCTTATATGTGAATCTTCCCCTCGTTAGACTTTTTGGACCTTTAAGCTTAAATATAATAATTGCTGGGAAAAACAAACTAAACACATCACATTCCACTGTGGTTTTGAAAAATGTTTCCTTACTCTTCTTAAATATATCTTATACTTCAGCACAGCAGCTTATAACATTCTGAAGGCTGTTTTTTGTTTTTTTGCAGAGAATCATTTGGACAAACGAAATGACTGTGAACTGAACTGGTTCATTTTGTAAGGAGACAGACATGAACTGGAATTAGTTGCTTTGGGGCATGCTGAACTTGAACTTAAACTAGCTCTAGCTACTAGCACCTTTTTTTAAAAAGGGCTGATGACTCCACCGATCAACCTGAGCTGCTGGTAATTCTAATCTGTCCTCCCCATCTTCTTGGAAAAGAGCAGCTAGTCTGCAATTTCAGCTGTAAAGAGGAGGAGGAGGAGGAGGAGGAGCAAAGCTAATTGTCCCATGTCCAGGCACAGCCTCCCCACCTGGAGTCCGGGTAGAAGCGGACCAAAGTGGCATGGTCCAGCTCTACGTTGGCTCGCATGCAGCGGTGCTCCCGCTCCAGGAAGTCCTTGGTGCTCCAGATGCGGACGGTGCGGTCATCAGAACAGGACGCCAGGTACTTCCCATTGCTGCTGAAATCCAGGCAGGTGATGCTCCCGCTGTGGCCCTGAAGAATGCAAAGAGAGGATCAACCTTTGGCCTCTCAACAAACTAAAAGTGGAAAAGAATACAGAGGTGCTCCATCCTGGGGTGTGCCCAGGAGCAAAGAGCTGGTTGCCATGCTGCAAAAGTGTTTGTTTGTTGATTTGATTTACATCCCATCGCTTCTCCAAAGAGCTCAAAATGGTGTACATGGTTCTCCCCCTCATTTAATTCCCACAACAACCTTGTGCGGTAGGTTAGGTTGAGAGGGGCTGACTGAACCAGGGTCAGCAAGTGAGCTTCATGGCTGACTGCAGATTTGTACCCTTGTCTCCCAAATCCTTGTATGATATTCTAACTACTACACCACCACCGCCTCTCTCAGGTCATAATCTTCCCCACTACTGTGAGTTTTTGCATTTCTAATCTACTGGCTCTTATATTTTTCTGCAATGTACATGTGTGCATGTGAGGAGAAAGGAGGATCCAGTATTTCCAAAAACCCAGAAGGGTTCTGAAGGGGCAAACCCCATCACTAGATAAAGACCAACTGGCAGGGCATCTGCTTTGCATGCAGAAGGTTCAATTCCTGCTTTGCATGCAGAAGGTTCAATTCCTGGTATCTCCAGGTAGGGCTGGGAGCAACTCCTGGCCTAAAAACCCTGGACTAGCACTGCCAATCAATGCAGGCAATACTGAGCCAGATAGGTCTCTGACTTGCTATAAAGGTAAACTTCCTACATAAGATTAGCCCACTCCTTTTCCCGCGAAACACAGAACACAAGCTGTAGCCTGCCAGGCCTCACTTTGAGTGCTGAAGCCAGGAGCGGGTGGGTGAAGTTGTGTTGCTGGGGCTTCTCTTTGCGGATCCGCTGAAGCTGCTTCTGCTTCTTCGGGACTGATGCTTTGCTGGCTGCTTCACTGTTCACATCCTGATCTACAGAATACAATTGAAGAAAGTCTTATTTTAAAAATAGGTAAGATGGACTGGACAATCAGCATTCTCCCAGAATTTAGAAGAGCAAGGCCAGATGCAGGACCATTTTTTCAAAATAGATTTTAAGTGTCCAAACATAATGGAGCTTGAAAACACAACTTACAATGCTATGAAAAAGCCAGTAATCCACACAGCTGGAGAAGGCTCATATCTGCTTGGCCTGCAGAAGCTCTTAGGCACAATCCCTGGTGTCTCCAGGTAAGGCTGGAAAAGGCTCCCCATCTGAAACCCTGGAAAGCCACTGCCCGCCGGTGTTCGTCATACTGAGCTAAATTATATAAAACTTAGCCCAAATTATGTAATTATATTGAATTTCACCTAAATTGTATTTATATCACAACACAACACAAAATTGACAGAAACCATATTATGCAACCAATATAACTGAATATTGCGGGATGCAGGTGGCGCTGTGGGTTAAATCACAGAGCCTAGGACTTGCCAATCAGAAGGTCGGGGGTTCGAATCCCCGCAACGGGGTGAGCTCCCATTGCTTGGTCCCTGCTCCTGCCAACCTAGCAGTTTGAAAGCACATCAAAGTGCAAGTAGATAAATAGGGCGGGAAGGTAATCGGCGTTTCCGTGCGCTGCTCTGGTTCGCCAGAAGCGGCTTAGTCATGCTGGCCACATGACCCAGAAGCTGTACGCCGGCTCCCTCGGCCAATAAGGCGAGATGAGCGCCGCAACCCCAGAGTCAGTCACGACTGGACCTAATGGTCAGGGGTCCTTTTACCTTTATAACTGATTATTATATATGAGGCACTGCTTTCATCCTGAAATTTTGGCACGACTCAGTCTAGCGGCCCATTTTACAACTGGGGCAAAGTGAGGACTCCCGAAGGGGGTGTGGCTCGTCTTAAGCCCCGCCCCTCCTCGTCTCGCGCTCTCACCGTCGATCGTGACGGGCTCCGTCCCTTTCCGGCTGGGCTCCGCCTCCTCCGTCCTCCGCCTCAGCAGGATCAGCACCAGCCAGAGAACGAGGCCGCCGAGGACCAGCGACAGCCCCGCCAGCCACGCCGAACCCGGCACAGCCGCCACCTCCATCTTCCCTCCCGCCGCCGCCGCCTTCTCGCCTCAGCCACCTCAGCGCGCGGCACCAAATCCGACGGGGACGCGCGCGGCACCGCCACCGACCAATGGGTGGCGAGTTCCGCCGCGTGCGCGTTCGCTGGCCGCCGTCAGTCATGCGCCGAAGCGGTTCTGAGGCGGAGGGGCGCGCGCGCAAAAATAGCCTTCGCGGGATTGGCCACGCACTGTGCGCTGATTGGGGCGCAAAGAGGATTCGGGTGTAGAGGAGGATAGAGAAATTCCGGTTACCATTAAACTTCGTTTGTGGGTGGGGGTTCCTCGTCCTTTGCTCCCCGAGGGGGAGAAGAGACAGCTGTCCATGTATACTTGAATGAATGGCGAGATCCATGATTTTAAAGCTTCATTCGTTTTAATACGCACACAAATCTCTATGCCGCCTATCATGTTACGATTACCAGGCGGGGTACAAAAAAGACATGCAAAATGTATATAGCAAATAAAATGTCAGTCCCAGCCCGCAAACGCTAGGAGTCACGGCACAAGTCATTATTGATTGATTTTAATTGGGGAGGGGTGGTTTTTATAATTTTAAACTGCGAGCTCTCTTTTTATTGAAATTAGTTGGGGAGACTTTGATTCTAAATTTCCTTATACATATTTTTGGTTTCTCGTGGCGTTGCATGCCGCTTTGCGGAGAAGTATAGCCCTCTGTCTGAAGGGCTACCCGACCCCCAAGGGAAACATCCCGGAAGGGAAGGGGGGAGAGGTGCTTGTAGTCGCACGCGGTAGGATCGCCACGTGTTCTGCTACGTTAAAAAGAGGGCAGTCGAGCCTCCGCTGTGAAAGGCTGCCCGATTCAAGCCCGGTTTAAAGGTGAAGACCGCCTTTGGAATCTCTTATTAGAAGCGATTCCGAAAACACATACTGTACACGAAACGGCTTGCTGCAGTCCACAGTGGGCAGCAGATCAAGCAATCGCACTTCATGTATTTATTACATCCCACCATTTTTCTCCAAGGAGATCAAGGTGACGTGCATCGTTCTCCTTCCCCTTATGTTAATCCCCACAACAACCTTATAAAGTAGGCTGAGAGGTAGTGTGATTGTTCCAGGTGGGGGGCGATGGGCAAGAGGCCCGCCAGAAAAAGCTTCTTTACCCCTGACTTGCGCTCACAGGCTCATTCAAAGAACCAAGACGGCAAGAATACAATTACACAGCATGCCTATGCAACACCTCCGTAGCCTCCGGGTAAAGCGAGTCGAGTGTGATAAACACACCGCCTTTGTCTCAATTCGGTCCGCAACCCTCTTGATCAAATGGAAATTCAGCTGGAAGGAAGGAAGAACCCGGAAATCGGCTATCCAAGAGGTGGGATGGCCCTCCCAGCAATTCTCTCCTGATCTCTGCAGCTGCGACCGCTTCTGTGTCGCACGAGTGTGACGTAGAAGACAAGCGCGCAAGCATGGCGGCCAGCGGCAAGAGGCCCGAGCATCGCGGCCCCCCCGAACTAGTAAGAGAGACAAGGAGGGGAGAGGGAGGCGGGGGGAGGACTACCAGGGGCCGGTGGAGCGCTCGTACCTGTAAGCCCCCAGGACCAAGAATTGAGCCTCCAAGCACAGAGGCAGTCTACCTTGCCTCCATGCCTTGCTGCTAGGTTGCTTCCTTCCATCCTCCTTGGAGCCACCTGGGTGGCCAATATGGGAAACAGAAGACGACTAGGTGTCAGCTATATCGGTCTATGCCGACCTGGTGTCCTCCAGATGGTTTTGGAGTACAGCACCTGTCAGCCGGACTAATGGACGTTGTAACACAGTTCACTTGGAGGGCACCAGGTTGCCGACTGAGCTGTGTGGTGGCGGGGAATAGATCTCTCTTTTTTATGAGCAAATTCCTCAGTTGCTGTTAACTCTGATCATCAGAAAGAGCCTCCCAGGTTCGGAGGGAGTCCATCTTGTGAAAATGAAGCTGAATGTTGGAAGATTCAGGGCAGGCAAAAGGAAGGAGTAGCTCACAGAGTGCCTGTTTGAACTATGGAACTCATTCCCACAGGAGGCAGCAATGGCCACCAACTTGGATGGCTTTGAAAGAGGATTGGACAAATTCATCAAGGCCACTAGTGATGATGGCTGTGCTCTGCCTGCACGGTCTGAGGCTTCTGAATACCAGTTGCTGGAAGCCACGGGAAGGAAGAGTTGCTGTTGCACTTAGGTCTTGCTTGTGGGTTTCACTTTGGAGCATCTGGTTCGCCACTGTGGGAACAGAATGCTTGACTAGATGGGCCATTGGCCTGAACCAGCAGGCTCTTATGTTCTTGTTAGTCAGATCCATAAGGGTGCTTACATTCTCTCTTCAATGCAGCCCCCCATTTCTCTTTCTTTTCCCAGTTCTACGATGAGACTGAAGCCCGAAAATACACACACAAGTAAGGCAGCCTTGGGCTGAGGAAAGCATCTAATCTCTTTATTGAACTTATTTGTTTAAAGAGCTTTTAAAGCATGTCTTAAAACAGTGGTTTTTAAAGTGGGTGGTGCCTCCTGGGTGTGCTCTAAGAGGCAGGGTCCTTGGAGGTGTCAAAATGGATGGAGGAAAAATGTGCAGAGGATGTCCTTGATTTTAAAGAAAGACAATGTGACTGTTTTGGAGGTAGTAGCTAAATGGTTTTTGAGGAGCGGGATATATGGAAGAGTTGCGGTGGTCTGTAAATAGATGCTAGTAATCCAGTCCCCAACAATTGTCAGTGGTTGTCATCTCCCCCATCCGTACAGACAGACGCAATTCTTTTCTACTGCATGGCATTGGTGTGATATGGCTTTTGTCCTGTCCACCTTAACACTGGAACACCTGTTTTACCACTTAAACATCTGGGATAGATGCAATGCCTGTGTATATTCTCTCACTCCCCTACCCCACCCAAGCTGCCTTGCAGACATCCAAGAGGAGCTGGGGTTTGTTCACTGCTTGTTTTGGGGCATTTCCATTCTCCAGCTCTCGAATGATTGAGATTCAGTCTCAGATGTCCGAACGGGCTGTGGAGCTGCTGGGTCTCCCCGAGGACCGGACCTGTTTCTTGCTGGATGTTGGGTGAGCTTGCTGCGTCGTACCTTTGAGTGTGTCGCTGTTTCTTTCTCTAAACTGCCGGCGTGGGAGGATCAGGCAGCTTCTTTTTTGCATCCAGCTTCCAAAAGTCAGTTTTGGTCTTGTCCTTCTTATGTAGGAGGTTATGCTTATTCCAGACGGTAAGTTTGGATTGGGGTGCTGAATAGTTAAGGAGCCTGTCCATCACAGGAACATAAATACAAAGGAAAGTCATTCTTCAGTTAAAGCTATAGAATTCACTCCCTTTAGAAGTAGGAGTGGACACCAGTTTGGATGGCTGTGGAAGAGGATTCAGCCATCAAATGGCTACTGGCCCTGATGGCTACAATCTCCCTCTACCAGCAGTATGCTGGAAGACTCACAAGCTGGGAGTGCGCTGCTGTGCTTAGGTTCTGCTTGTGGGTCTCCCAGTTGGAGCATCAGGTTGGCCACTGTGAGCACAGGATGCTGGGCTACATGGACCATTGGCTTGATTCAGCAGTCTCATGTTCTTATGGAACTCCTTCACACTGGAGGTTGTGAAGCTTGCCTACTTGAGAGGCTTTAGAGGGGGATTAGACAGAATCACAGAGGATAATATGCTTTACCTCCATGGTTGGGGGCAGCAATTCTTCTGAATACCAGTTGCTGGGAACCTCAGGAGGGGAGAATTCTGTTGTGCTCAGGTCCTGCTTGGGGGCACTGGTTGGCCACTGTGAGAACAGGATGCTGGACCAGATGAGCCCCCTTTGGGCTGATGCAGCAGCTACAGGGCTCTCCTTTCAGTAAGCTGCCTTATGCTGAGCCAGACTAGTGGTCTGTTTAGTCCAGATGTTGGGCAGAGAAAGTGATTTCCCATCCCCAGTTTTGTGAAAGGGGCTTGGGCAGGTGCTATTGAATGTCCGAATCCTGTTTGGCTCATGCTAAGAGATGAAAACCAGTCGGTGTTTCATTATTTCTTAACCTGTGCTGCTCTTCTGGTCAGGTGTGGCTCTGGTCTGAGTGGTGATTACATCTCTGAGGAAGGACACTGTTGGGTTGGCATGGACATCAGCTCTGCCATGTTGGGTGAGTAAAACTTTTCCCCATCCATTACAAGAGATGCATTTGAATCCTACATGTGTGTCCACTTGGCCAGCATATGCTAATGGAAAGGGGTCTCTGAGATGTGTATTTTTAATAATACCTATATTTCCTTGTAATTATTGTCTCTTCCCTACTAAAGTCCTGCCTGTTTTCCACTTCATTTAGTCTGCTTATTTGGTAGTTTAAAGAGTATAATCCTAGCCAGCTAACTTACTATTGTCTGTGTGCAACCCATTCTTTTACGGGAGCTGTTTATTAAATCTTGCTGGTAACTAGATTACTTGTTCTGACCTTTATAGTAAATACTAGTAGCTCAGGTTGTCTCCTTGATGCCTTCCAGGACCTGTTTGAAATAAGAACTACTGTAGATGAGAAAAGTTCATTTAGGAGTATGTTTTATATTGAGTGATACCAACCATACCGATGCCATGATCTACAATAATAAACATGCAAAAAGTTCAGATTGACACCCTTATTTACATACCCCTTTGGCTTGAGGCGTCCTGCATTGGACTGGTCAAAACTGGCAGGAATGGTAAAATCCTCTCGTACTCTTAATCCTGCACAGATGTAGCTGCAGAAAGAGAAGTGGAGGGTGACTTGATGCTGGCAGACATGGGCCAGGGCATCCCCTTCCGACCAGGAACCTTTGATGGCTGCATCAGGTAAGATAACTCTCCTGGGAGCTTCACTCACCAGCAAATGCAGAATGAGATTCTACTGAGAAAAATAATTGAGGACAGGCGTTTCCTTGCTGACCAGACTCCCCGTTTTTCCTCCTTGCAGTATTTCTGCCGTGCAGTGGCTATGCAATGCCGACAAGAAGACTCACAGCCCCCCAAAGCGGCTGTATCGGTTTTTCTCGACTCTCTATACTGCTTTGGTAAGGGCTTCTCAAACCTGCTTCTTCCAAACCATCTACAAGGGAAAAGGATACCACGGTATTCCTGCATCTTTTGTACATTTAACTTGTGCAGTTTCAGCTACAGTTGTACCTCTACTTATGCACGCGATCCGTTCCGGGGTGCTGTTTGCACCCCAAAAAGTCCATAAGTAGAGCGCTGCTTTGGCGCGTGACGTGATAGAGTGCTCCTATGCATGCGCGAAGCACGCAGATCGCTCCTGTGCATGCGTGAAGCGGCAAACCCGGAATTCTGGGTTTGCCGCGGTCGTAACCTGAAAGAACGCAACGTGAAGCAAACGGCAACTCGAGATATGACCGTATATGTTGGCAAGTTGGGAGCGCTCTTGCTAGATCTCATGGGAAGCTAGATTGCCCTGTGAGATCTGGGACTGATCCTGGGATTGCATCGGAGTGTGGGGGAGAAGGAACCAAAGAGGGAGGGTCCTTCCACTCTCTCTCTAATCCAAACGTGCCCACAGGCCTAAGAAATTTAGAGACTCCCAACAGAGATGCTTGGCCAGGTAGCAGGATGCTGCATAGGCTGTTTTTGATTGTCCTTTCTTCATACAGGCCCGAGGAGCCCGTGCCGTCCTCCAGCTGTACCCAGAAAACTCTCAGCAGGTGCGTTTCTTGTGGGAACTGTGGGGCAGGGGTAGGCCTGGTGCAGCCAGAGGCCCAGAGCTGCCAGGGACAGGCTGAAGCAGGCTTTTGGAGGTCGAGGCTCTGGATAGATCCACAAGGGCCTGCTGCTTTTGGTTCTGTGCTGTGCCTGGAGATCTGACACCCCCGAGGACTCTTTGGGGGCTCATATAGGAGTTGGTTTGCAGGGGCCTGGTGTCATTGGCACCCTTTGGCACGCAGCCTGCCTTTTCCCACAAGCTGATGGTGTTTAGGGAAGCCAGATGAGGCTCTACTGGAATTTATTTGCGTTTCTACTTCACCCGTTTCTCAAAAGTTGGCATACATGGTTCTCCCCTTCCTCATTCATAGAGGAGAAGGTTGTTGGTGGCTACTAGCCATGCTAGTAGAATACATCTCTCAGGGATTCTTTAGCTGTCATTCCTGCACTACAGGGGGTTGGACTAGATGACCCTTGGTGTCCTTTCCAACTCTTTGATTCTTCCTCATGCCTGACTACGTGTGGCCTTAGCTGAAGTTGTGGCTCCTAATCCCCAGTCGGGCAGAGAGACAAAGAATCAGGAGTTAAGGATGGGCAGCGTTGGCATGCTAAGAAGGTCCCATTAGAAGAGGGAGCCCCTTGCCCCGGCTGCTCAGACTCACCTGTCTTCTATTTTTCCTGCCAGCTGGAACTCATCACCTCCCAAGCCATGAAGGCCGGCTTCACAGGCGGCATGGTGGTTGACTACCCCAACAGTGCCAAAGCCAAGAAGTGAGTCCTCTTCCATTTGGAGACCAGGGAGGGCTCCTTGTTCTGCCTTCCATGTTGCCTGGAGAGGCTTTTGCAGGGCCAGAGCAATGCAGGGAGGTTGCCAGAAACTGACTCTTTCTGTGCTGCCCTGCCTGTGATGGCGAGCAATCTGACATGAGGGACGCATTTGAATCCTGTGTACACCAAACCTGGTAGTCGTGGAGGCCTCTAAGGAGAAGGGGGCACCCAAAGCAATCTAGCTCACTTCTGTGTGACCGCTGACTTCCTTGAGGCTTTAATCGAGGCCTCTCCTTTCCCAGGCAAATCGCTCAGAAAGTCATTTCATCCTCCGACTGCTCTCCAGCCGGAGAACGCAGCCTCCTGGAGCGGAGAGCTAAGGGAAAACTCTTCTGGCAACATTGGAAAGCAGCTACTGATGAGGGTTGACAGTCAAGGGGGCAGGTGGGCAGGCTAGTAGCTCCTCTCTGAATAAAGTAACTCCATGTGGGCTGCCAGGAGAACTTGGTGCACAAGTATCTCCTTAAAAATATATATATGTTCTCTTTTTTCAGATTCTCATTATTTTGTGTCTCTTTTCCCCCAGGTTCTTTCTCTGTCTTTTTGTTGGTGCAGCAGATGCGTTGCCAAAGGTAACAATCTGTGGGGCTATTGGGGGTGGGCCAGGGGGTGCACCAGAGATGCAGGAGAGGGTTTGCTCTGAACAGTAAAGGCAGCTGCATCGCTCTGGTTTTCTCCTCTCCCCCGAGGCAAACTGATGTGCTCTGTGTGTGTTTTTCTGCTTTCCCCCAACAGGGTCTTGGCACAGAATGCAGTGATCAGGAGACTGCGAGGGCAAAGTTTACCAATGAAAGGTACTGAGTCAGAGTTGGGAGAGGCCTGGGGCCACAGAGACAGTGCTGTTCACCTTGAATTGGGGAGGCTGTAGGGGACCCAGAGGAAGGGTGAGCCTGCTGTCACAGGTTAACTGCATGAAAGCATGCCACTTTTTAACGTAGGGGATTTATTGATAACCATAACGTAAGAAGAGTCTGCTGGATCAGGCCAATGTCCCATCTAGTCCAGCATCCTGTTCTCAGTAACCAACCAGATGCTGCAACTGGGAAACCCGCAAGCAGGATTTAAGCACAAGAGCCCTCTCCCCTCTGGCCTCAGTCTCTCAACCTTGCAATGGGAACAATAGTGGTATAGCACAATAAAATTCAAACCACTAAAAATTAATTGCACATTTGTTCAAAATTGAGTTCCAGACAGATGAATCGGCTCCTGTGATAACAGCTTTTCAAAGTCTGATTGACACCTCCTATTCCCCTCTAGGTTATCCCCACCCCCTGCCAGGGGTCGCTACTTCCCGCTTTGGCAACCACTGATCTAAAGCAATTGAGCTGCCCTTTCCAGACTGTGTAGGCTTACACCCCCCCCCCTTCCCATCAGCAAATGTCTCCGCCCTTGCAGCTGCATAAGGCAAGACCCACCCTCTGCAGCTTGGGGACAGACAGAGAGTAAGAGCCAGAGGTTTTTCATCGTGGCACCGGAAGCTCCTGGTGGCCATGTTTTCCTGCCTCATACAGCCTGCCCTGCAAGTGTCACAGCCCTCCTATGAGAGCCCAGCAAATCCCCAGAATAGCAGGCCAAAGATTATCATGTATGGTTTTAGTGGCATTTGTTTTTTAAAACCTGTAGTGGTTGCTGGAGGGGATGCTCCTAAAACATTTCACTGGCAGTAGAGTGATCCATTTATTTTTAAAAGCGCCCCTTGGCAAGTCAGTGGCAGGACCGATACGGTGGTGGTGGAGACAGGGGCTGGTTCCTGACTTCACCCTTGTTCTCTTCCAAGGACACGGTTCAAGAACATCAAAGGGAAGTCTGCAAAGAAGAGTCGGGACTGGGTCTTCGAGAAGAAGGAACGGAGGCGGCGGCAGGGCAGGTAAGCCTGGCCTCTTCATCCTGGGTGTGTGGGGCCACCCTTGGGTGTAGCAGGAGGTCTGGGGTGGTTAAACTTTTGTGAAGGAAGCAAGGGTTGCATTTGCCCTCAATCTGTGGGCCGCATGCGTTCAGCGGCTGTGGTTATTGTCGTGGATTTTTGGCCAGTTAGGTTGTGAAACACAGCTTTATCAGCTTAAACAAGGGAAGTAAATTCAAAAGGCCTGTAAGAGCAGGCCAAATTTTTACAAGCTTGCAAATGAACACATCAGAGCACATGCAGAATTTCAAGGCCATGTAACAGGCAGAAGTTGCCATTAGGTTTCAGGCAATGACTTTGTCAGGCAGAGCAAAAAGTAACATCCCAGACTACAGAGAGGAACAGTAAGGCCTTATAAAAATAATTAGCAAATTCCTTCACACATCTTCAGAGATCTGGGCTACTTTTTTGCAACACCCCCCTCACCAACATTAAAACCATTTTTGCTGCCTATACTCCCCTTCCTTTCTACTGCCTATCAATCTTAAGCTATGTAGCAGTGTGTCTATTAAGATGTTCTCCAGGAAACTATCCCCCACACCCATGCGCATGCACACACAAAATTACACCCTTCCTCAGCTGAGGATGATGTGTTTTCCCCTCCTGCCCTGCTTATCAACCAATCGATCTAATGGATTGGGAAAGGAGCAATTTGCAGCCCCTAGAAGCCACCCAGTGTTTTGTCTTGCGGGGGCTGGGGGCAGAGGGTGGCCCCCTCCCAGAGTAGATCCATTCGTTTATTTCTTTCATAAAATTTATACACAGATTGATAGTTTTAAAAAAGCCCTCAAAGTGGTTTGGGGGGGGGGAATCCCCAATAAAATTAACAACAACAATTGAAGACTTTTTGAAAAGCTAAAACAATAGGCTGAAAGCAGATTAAAGCTTGCATCGACTTTCTAAACATCTGGGTAGGCCTAATGTCCATGTCTGATTGTGCATGTCTGATATCACTAAGCAGGGAGTTCCAAAGTGCAGGTGCTGCCACACTAGGAGAGTCCTTACAGATGCAGAATGGGTATTACATGGCATCTGTAAGAGTGCCCGTTCTGGTGACTGAAGCAGTCAAGTGGATGTATATGGGGTAAAGTGATACCGTAAGTAAAAAGTTCCCATGTTGTTAAGGACTTGACTAACACCTTGAACCTGGCCGGGTAGCAAATGGGCAACCAGATGTTATATGCTGACAAGGTAAATATAAAGATGGTCAAATCCTTTCCCCTTCCTCACCTACCCCGTTACCCTTTCTTCTCTCTTTCACACTATCCCTGCAGGGATGTCCGGGCAGACACCAAGTACACCGGCCGGAAGCGGCGGCCTCACTTCTGATCGCAGCACTATTACTCAGACCCCTTAATGGCATGGAGCATTTCGGCAGCAGTCTGCGGCCTCTAAAGAGGGATGTGATATCAGCCATGGCATTTTCACGCAGGACACTTGACTCCCTCCAGACTGAGATCATCCTTTCACCAGACCCAGCAAGGACTGCTTTGAAGAGACAGAAAAGCAGCATCCCCCCAATTTTGCTGCGGGGGGTCCTTCTGCCTGCTGCAAGACAGTGGCTCATCTTTTCCAGAGCCCTCCATCACAGGGAGTGGGGAGATTAGATTCCCCTCTGCTAGAAAAGAGTCGGGCTAAAATGCTTTGAAACATAGAGTAGAAGGTCGGGAGGGGGGCTTTTGCCCACCTCCCAATGTTGCTGAACTACAACCACTATCATCCCTGACAGATGGGAGTTTGAGTCCAGGAATATCTGGAAGAGGGCTGCAGATATTTCCCACCCAAAGACAGAAAGCTTTGTGGCAGCGGCTATTAAAATATTAAAAAAAAAAACCTTTCCTGAGATTGTGGATTGCTAGATCAAGTGGGGCTGGCTGTATGCAGGGTTCTCTGTGCTCAACTCCACCCCCTGCCCTCGATTCGCAGAAGCCACTCTGCCTAGCTGCAGTGTAAGGGGTGCAGGGGTCCCAAAAGCGTTGCTGGAACACTCCCATCAGTCCTGAGTGGTATGGCTGATGGACAGAGGGATGCTGGGAAATGTAGGCACAACAGGGTCTAGAGGGCCACAGGTTCCCTGCCCCTGAAACAGGCCTATGTGTGCATTTATCCTGCTCTCTTGCTGTTGTCCAAACCCCTTCTTCTGCCCTATAAACTTTTTGGAAGCAGCCCCGCTCCTTTGGGCACATAAAACATTTAAAGTCGCATGGAGAAAACCACACTGCCTGGGTGCATAGAGTGCATGTAGGCCTCTCAGCTGCTGGAAAAGCTGAGCTCTCCATGCTAAAGGTCCTAGTTTTCATAAGAAACAAATAAGTGTGGAAAACACCCACAGAAAGGGCTCAAGGGCCAGAGCACGGTAAGAGTTGGATTTTCGGGAATAACTTCTGCATCTCTTCACCTTCCCTAACTCCTAAGCATTGAGGCGTGTCGCTAGCCTTCCTGTATGTTAGAGAGGGACAGAGTGTTAAAACGAGGTGGCTGCATAGTCAACAGGAGGACAACACACACACCCCAAACACACACAGAGGAACCAGAAAACGCTTCACAGATATAAACACTTTTTTTTTTAATTCTACATAAAAGGAAGCTGCTTTTCCACCTGAAATTTTATAGAGGGGGTTGTGGCGTAAAGGGTAAACTAAGCAGGCCAGAATGTCAGAAGAAGGCAACAGACGGACGGACAGTTCCACATCCACGAAGGCAGGAGAGCGAGGCAGCTTTTGAGGGCAGAGAGAGAGAGAGAGAGAGAGAAGGACACTTGGCTTCACACAGCAACACAGCGATGCTACGAGACTCCAGGGGAGGCCTCCGCAAAGATGGATCAATAAATGTCCTTTCCCTGTGAGGAGGCGGAATACTGGTGGTGGCACTTCAGGGCTCTCTGAATTAAAAAACAAAATACACGTATACATACACACCCCAACAACTGGCAGGTTTGCTGTCTGGAGCGCAGAACAGCTTCCAGAGCACAGACACATCACGGATGGCTCAGGTTTCGACATGCAAGGAAAGCAGGGAAGGTCTGGAAAAGGAGCAAAGCAGCAGAGGCCACCGATGGCCAAATGCCGCCACGCCAGGCTGCTTGCAGAAGATTTCGGGCCAGGAAATGTGGGGAAGAAGTAAGCGAATGGCAGAGAGCAAAGTCTACCAATGTAACTTGCACGTGCTCTGCAGAAAGAGGGTCTTTGGCCCCTGCCCCAGCTGATGCAGGGGGAAGGAAGGTCTGCGGTCCTGCAGCGAAAGAGAGGGAGACAGCCTCCTCAGACTACAGAAGGACCACACAGTTGATGCAACTGCCGTGTGGGACTCTTGGCAGGTCAGAGCCTGGAGTAGTTCTGCAGTAGGTGCAGCTGAGGTCCTCTCAGGAGCGGAGCAGGCCTCATCCTGCTCGTTCCAGGGACGCAGCTTGTGAGCAGAGCACGTTCTCTCAGGAGGCAGAGCAAACACCTTGTTAAAAAGGTCTCATTGCACTCCAATGGCTAAGGGAGGAGAGGGCGAGCTCTGAATCCAGACAATGGCAGTGTTGCTTTTCTCCAAGAGACCTGCTGGTGCTGGGAAGCAGCTGGAAGAGCGGAGTTAAAAGACCGGGGTGGGGGTTGGCACTTGCTGCATTGCATATGTAACTGGCACCACCCTTAATGGGCTCTGGGAGAGGGAGGGAGGGCAGAAACCCATCTCCTTGTCGCAGGGACGGGAGCCAGCTATGGCGCTCTGGGTATTGGGCTGCAACTCCCATTACGGCCATGCTGGTCGGGGCTGCATTGCAGGGAGTTGGCCTAGATGAGCCTTTGGGTGCCTTAAAGTTCTGCGGTTCTGAGTTGGGAAGGCAGGAACATCTGGTTTCCCACCCATGTGCAACCCACAGCTTCTCTCCTGTTCCCCTGGCCCAGGGACAGATGGATTCAACACAGGTTCTGCATTTCCAACAGGGTGAGCTATTTGCTCAGTCACCCCTGAGAGCAGCTTGCCACCATCACCTACTGCTAGCAGGCACAACCGGGTGTGTGTGCTTTTGGCAAAGGGAGTAACTGGTCTGGCAAGGTGCACACAGACTCATGCAGAGAGATGCTAGGCACAGTCTTGCACAGGACAGGGAACCTGTGGACAGACTCCTAGCAGCCGGCACAGAAGTGCAGAGTCGAAAGGGATCCCAGTGGGTGATCCCTTCCAACTCCCTCCCTGCAATGCAGGAATGGTCAGGGATGATGGGAGGCCAGCAACATTTGGGGAAGCCAGAGATTAGCAGCTCGAGAAACTCAGTTACAGATCTTAAGTCCGTGGAGGGTTTCCCTGAGAGGGTAAAGCTGCCCACATGCGAAGTGTTGAATTGGTGCCACTGGGAACATTTTGGAAATTCTGGAAGGAGGCGCCGTTTCACACCTGGAAATTCAAAACACGAGCTTTGCTGCTGTGTAGGGCTTGAGAGAGAGAGCCACAGCACATTTGGACAGGAAGATTCATGGACTGCAAACTGCAACCCTCTCCATCCCCCAAAAAACCAGGACGCTATTCAGCATAGGCCTGAAAACCTTGAGAGAACATCTAAAAATAATGGGGACGTAGCATCGACAGCCTGCTTCTATTGACAGGTGGCTGCTGCCTGCTTCTAAAAGTGTCCTTTATAAAAATAAAAAAAAGCCATTGCATTTGATTTAAATCTAGAGTTGCGCACCACCCCGCGGCTGCCTTGAGTGAAAAGGTGGCATCCTGTTTTAAATAAATAGACAGGCCTTGATGGTGTAGGGCAAGAACCTGGCAGGAAAAAGAAGCGGCTCAGAGCAGAGTCAGAAGGGACCAGCCTGACCATTCTGTGGCTGGAGAGAGCAGGGGGTGGAAAGAGAAAGAGAAAATATCGGCCCTTCCCCTGGGAGAGAGCAGGGTCCAATTTTGCACACCTTTGTTGGCAAACTCACCTTTGAAGGCAGAGAGGAAAGAGAAGAAAGAGGGACCTCACTGGGATGGAAAGAAAACACAGAGGAGGTGAGTCGTTGGCCAGTGGAAGCGAAGGGAGGGGGTGTCCCTCTGAGGAGATCAGGTGGGGAAATTGCATGTGCCTGTGGCCTTCCTCCCACCCCCCACCCCACTGCACTGGACACGCAGCATTAACACAAACAATCATGCATAAGAGATGGGAGCAGTGCTGGTGGGCCAGTTCACCCCGGGGTGGTGGCTGCTTCTGCTTCTGCTGCAGGGTCTGGGGGTTGCGGCTGGCTGGCTGGGCCCAGGCACTCTCCACCTCTGCGCCCCCCTCCAATAAAAGAGTCCTGGGCTTCTAGCCGAAAATCCCGCCAACCGTTGAGGCGATGACAATGCCCAGCACCACGCAGCAAATGATGATCATGATCTTCTTCTGCAAAGAGAGGAGGAGAACATCAGACAAGCTCTAGGCTGGGTCAGGCCACTTGCCCATCTAGTCCAGCCCCCTGTTCTCGCAATGGCCAACCAGATGCCCCCCCAAGGGAAACCCACAAACAGGATCTGAGCGCAGCAACAACTCTCCTGTGGTTTCCAGCAACTCACATTCAGAAGCATTGCTGCCTCCGACTGTGGAGGCAGATCAGAGGCATTCTGGCAAGTAGCTGTGGATAGCCAATTTGGCCAATTCTCTCCCCCCCACCACCTAAAATAATTTTTATTAAGTTTTTGATTTTGCATTTCAAAATAAACAAAATTTAAAATATCCAGGGACTTCCCTCCTTCTCCTTCCACGGTTCATTTTTTGTATCATACCTCCCTGCATATTTTACTACAACCGTTCAAAACAATTTTCCACTTTTATGTCCGTCAAAAATTACTTACTCTGTTGAATTTGTCTTAGTGCTGCCAGCATTTTCAGCTGTATAGTTATTTCCCATATATTCAATAAACAGTCTTTAAATGAATGTTCTTCTTGCTCTCTTATTCTATATGTTAAATCTACAAGTTCTGCATAATCTGTCAATTTAAGTTGCCAGTCCTCTTTAGTTGGGACCTCGCTCAATTTTGATTTGGGGGCTAATAAAACACGGGCAGCAGTTGTTGCATACATAAATAACCTTTCCTGACACCTAGGAATTTCAAGTCTGGGTTATCCTCAACAAAAAGGATTCTGGTTTTTTGGGAAAGTAGTTTTCAACATTTTTTCCCAATTCATTATAAATCATTTCCCAATACACTTTAAACTTTTTATATGTCCACCACGTGTGGAAAAACATTCTCTCTGCTTCTTCACACTTCCAACACGTATCTAAATCTGTTTTATAAATCTTAGCCAACCTACTTGGAGTTAAATACCATCTATGGAACCAGACCGGGATGTTTGGCTGGTGATACACCGCAATGTGGGAAAGCAGATAGCACCAACCCTATTGGTGGCCTTTGCTGCCTGCAATGTTTCTTTATCTGCAAAGCACTAACTTACCCGTCTGGCTTTGCTCTGGTACTTGACTGCTTTCTTGGTGTCCGAGACGGCCCTCTCCACGTAGTCCACCGAGTGCTCCACGTTGTATTCAATGCGGTCAATCATCTCGCCCTACGCAGCGGAGGACGCACATACGTTGCTCTTGTTTTAACAAAGCCACTGGCAGGGGCCTCCGCCTGCTCCCCTTTTCCCTCCTGCCTGCTCACAAACATCTTCATTGGGGGTTTGCAAGAGGGCAGATTCTCCCACTTCCCATTCCAAGCGTTCAGTCCCAGACCTGCCAGTAGGAAGGAGAGAAGGAGGAGGAAACGGATTAAATTGAGAACCAGTGCAGTATAGTGGTTAGATTGTTGGACTAGGACCTAGGACTGGGTGACCTCGGGCCAGTTACTGCCTCTTAGCCTAGTTTACCTTGCAGGGATTAAATGGGCAGAACCATGTCCTGCTGCTTTGAGCTCCATGGAGGAAAAAAAAAAGGTAGGATGCAAATGCAATAAATAAAAAGAATAAATCACAGGCAACAGGGAGTCCGGTTTTGCACAGAAAACATTCAAAGAGACAGGAGGGAAAGGCTCCACAAAGTCAGTGATACAAAGACCACACATGTTCCAGCAGCACACCAGGAAGGCAGCAACAATAAGGACCACAAATGCATGCAGGAAGGAACACAGATGCAGCACAACCCATTCCCAGGTCTTACTCCTCTTGACTCACCTTGGCTGGCAAAACCAGAAAGGGGTGCCCTCCCAAGGGAGCACAGACTGCCCATACCAAGCTGCTCCAAGACACAGCTGAGGAAGGAGGCTGAACCCCCCTTTCCCTAGCTCCATGATCCTGTTTCCCCATGGAGGGGGGAGAGCAAATTGGTCCGCAGCAGGGACTAGAGGCATAGTGAGCCTTCCACTACATGCACATAAACTGAGAGACGTCAAGCAGGGCTCTGGTTTCAGAGGGCTGTATTCCACACCTAGCCCTACTCAGAGCAGAAAGTAACTGAAGCTCTGGTGGATCAGGTCAAAGGGGCCCATCAAGTCCAGCATCCTGCTCTCACAGTGGCTAGCCACATGCCCCAATGGGAAACCCACAAGGAGGACCCCAGCACAAGAGCCCTCTCCCCTCCTGTGGTTTTCAGAAGCATCACTGCCTCCATGGCTCATAGTCATCCATCTCTTCCTCCACGAATTTCTCTAATCCTCTTTTAAAGCCATCTAGGTTGGTGGCCGTCACTGCCTCCTGTGGGAGGGAGCTCCACAGTTTAACTCAGCGCTGTGTGAAGAAGTCCTTCCTTTTATCCTGAGTCTTCCAAGATCCGGTTTCGTTCCGATTGTCCACCTGTTCTAGTCCTCGCTTCCCACTGGCATCATAGGGGACACATATCACCAGGCATGCAGGGACAGCACAGGCATGCAGCAGCCTCAGCGCAGGGAGCTGGGGGGGGGAGGGGACATTACCTGCCAATGCCTGGGTGCCCTTCTCCAGGTGTGCACGGCAGCATGGGGGGATAGAAAGAGGGGTCAGGAGGGGCAGGCGCTGAGCTCCAGGAATGGAGGGTTGTCATCAGCTCTGCTCAGAGAAGACCCACTAAAACCAACAGGCCTACATTAGTCATGCCATTCAGTGGGTCTGCTCTTGAGTAGGACTAAAGTTGCAGAAAACCTTGGTTCTCACCTCAAAGAAGAAACCTCTTCAAGGCACTGCATTGCAAGGCGCCTGCTATTGATGGGGCCCACGGACCTTGATTTACATATGCTAATTTATTTTTAAGTATCACAGAAGCAACTCCTCTTCCGACCCATCCAATAAAGCCCTCAACTGATTTGCAACGTAGCCAGATCCCCACAAAAATCTATTTAGCCCAGATTAATTCCCCAACAGGGACGCGGGTGGCGCTGTGGGTAAAACCTCAGCACCTAGGACTTGCCGATCGTCAGGTCGGCGGTTCGAATCCCCACGGCGGGGTGCGCTCCCACTGCTCGGTCCCAGCGCCTGCCAACCTAGCAGTTCGAAAGCACCCCCAGGTGCAAGTAGATAAATAGGGACCGCTTACTAGCGGGAAGGTAAACGGCGTTTCCGTGTGCTGCGCTGGCTCGCCAGATGCAGCTTGTCACGCTGGCCACGTGACCCGGAAGTGTCTCCGGACAGCGCTGGCCCCCGGCCTCTTGAGTGAGATGGGCGCACAACCCCAGAGTCTGTCAAGACTGGCCCGTATGGGCAGGGGTACCTTTACCTTTACCTAATTCCCCAACAAATCCCCCTCTAATTTATTCAATTCCCGCCCCCCATCAGAATTCATTTATTGTAGGGGGTCGGACTACACGACTCTTTGGGCTCCTTCCGGCTTTATGATCCTATGTGGTATCTACAAAAGATCATTCTAAATTAATCCCCCAAATGAATATCCTACCCACTAATCTTATTTTATTATTATTCACAAGATCTCAGGGTAGTTCACAGGATAAAAACACAAGGTAAAAACACAGGTAAATAGTTAAAACAAAACCAACAGCAAAATAACTCCCTCTCCCACAAACATGTAAAAGATCACACAAACCCATTTCAACATACCCAAAGTAATTGGCCCACCTGGAAACAATTGGGGGTCCCATTAGCCCCCACCCAACCGGATCTGCTCCAATTCACTGGCTGCATTTCGCAGCCGGCAGGTGGGAGCAGATGAAATTTGCAACCCTATGACATGTCATGTGTTTTGCCAAAGATATCTAGGGGAGATTGGTGGGGGAGCAGTGGGGGGGGGGCAGCTGCTTGCAGCCTAAAAATCTCCTAGAGACAATGGATAAAACAAATACCATTAGATGTACAGTGGTACTTTGGTTCTCAAACGCTTTGGTACTCAAACAACTTGGAACCCAAACACTGCAAACCTGAAAGTACCGGTAAGTGTTCCAGTTTGCAAACATTTTTCGGAAGCCAAACATGCTCCATTTTGAGTGTTACGCTGAGGTCTGTCTGTTTTTGCTATTTATTTTGCGTTTTTGTGGCTCTTTTTTTTTGCTTTTGTGACTGTGTGGAACCCAGTTCAGCTACTGATTGATTGTGTGACTGCAGTACATTGCTTATTGCTTTCATTTTATGAATCAACAGTCTTGTTAGATAGTAAAATTCATGTTAAATTGCTGCTTTAGGGGTTGTTTTTAAAAGTCTGGAACAGATGAATCCATTTTGCGTTACCTTTGATGGGAAAGCGCGACTTGGTTTTGGAACGCTTTGGTTTTGGAACGGACTTCCGGAACGGATTAAGTTTGAGAACCAAAGGGCCACTGTACTGCTGGATAAGTGTTTAATGGTTCTTGTATTTGTTGAAAAACCAATCCAAAATTGTTTTTAAAAAATAAGTTTGGGAAACCCTGATCTACACTGACAGACAGCAGCTCTCCAAGGTTTCAGGAGAGGGTCTTTTCTTTCCCTTCACCAGCAGGTCCCCGGGTGGGTGGAAACAATGCAAAATTCAGAGTTAAAAACAGTTAACACACATCACAAGGATAGGGTGGGGAGTCCTGAAACACGCAGATACCAGGTGCCCAAGGCCAGGGTGAATGGATTCACATCGGAAGAGGCTGCTGGATCAGGCCAATGGCCCATCCAGTCCTGCATCCTGTTCTCAGTGTGGCCTGTGGGGAACCGACAAGCAGGATCCGAGCACAAGAGCATCACTCTCCCCTCCTGGGGTTTCCACAGCAATTAGAATATGCCCCGCCCACTTTGGCCTCTGGCCCCGCCCATGACTGGCAAGTGGCTCCTGAAGGTGACACAGCCCTCGGGGCCAGACATTGGTTCCTCGACCTGCCAGTCCCAGGGATCCACTCTGCAGTTTCCCACCCCTTCCTTCCTTCCTGCCCCCCAGATCAGCCCTTACCTGGCTCTCCACTAGCATCGCCATGTCCATGAACATATCGTGCAACTCCCGGATGCTGTTCTCGAGCTTGATGATCTCGCTGTGCCGAGTCTCGATCTCGTTCAGCGCCTGCTTTGTGATGTTGGAGTCCATGATGATCTGAGGACAAAATAAAATAATAATAATAATAATAATAATAATAATAATAATAATAATAATTTATATCCCGCCCTCCCTAGCTGAAGCCGGGCTCAGGGCGGCTAACAACAATCAAATAATCCAACATTCTAAAAACATTTCATTATTAAAATTAATTAAAATTAATTAACAAGGCAGGGCATGAGCAGCCTTTGGGATCGGGGACCCCCAGCCTCCAGATCTCCAAGATCTTTCTCTACACCACCCCCCTGCCTCGCCCCGTCTTGCATGACTCGGATGGAGAGAGTCTCACGATCCTGCCAGACCGCAGAAGTCGCTTCCCTGAGAATCGCGTCTTCCGTGAAAAAGGATCTGAAATGGCGTTCCTAGGCAGAACGGATAGCTCAGTCAGTTAGAACGTGGTGTTGATGGTGCCAAGGTTGCAGGTTCGATCCCTGTATGGGACAGCTGCATATTTCTGCATTGTGGGTGGGTGGGTGGGTGTGGCCTAAATCAGGGTTTCCCAAACTCGGGTCTGCAGCTGTTTTTGTACTACAGTTCCCATCATCCCTGACCACTGGTTTTGCTAGCTAGGGATGATGGGAGTTGTAGTCCAAAAACAGCAGGAGGCCCAAGTTTGGGAAACAACTGGACTACATGATCCTCAGGTTCCCTTCCAACTCTACCATTCTGTGTTTCTACGGTTCTAGGCACTTAATATTTGGAAGTGACGTTTAGAAGGGCACTTGCGTCACGTCTGCAGAAGTCCCAGGAATAAGTCCGGGGGTGGGTGGGTGCTGAATAAAATTTACAGGGGTCAGGGACTGACACACACTTGGTGTGGGGGCAAGTTGAGAAATGACTCTAGGTGATTAAGCAGGCTTTATTATTTTTTCTCCCATGCCACAGATGGTTAACGCGGCCTGTCAGCATGGTTTGAAGGTGCAGTAATTTTATTGACACGAAGTAGATTGGGGAACAGTCCATACCTGGGCAGGAGACCTGGGCCTGCCTAGACGGCCTTGAGTGCCATGTGAAAAGCAGGGGAGAAAAAAACTAGCAAGGCTTTGCCTCAGCGGCTGGGCTGGCAGCTTCTGCCTGAGAAACGTTTGCGGTTTTGTTTTACAAGGCTGCAACTCTAGTGGTAGAGAGAAGCCTCTGTTGCACTGGATAGCAATTCGGGCCGAGGTCTCAGCAAACGCCCTTGGTGCTCTCCCCACTGTGGCAAAATAGTTGTCCACAGACTAGCTGGATCTATACTCACCTTTTAAATGTTATTAGAACACTAATATTGTTCTAAAACATCAGTCAAGACAGAAAAAAACCCCATTTGGTTTCCTTTCGCCTCTTTTCCACAAAGTCTACCACCTGGTTTGTGATAGCTAGTTGCTCTGCAGCGCCCTCTGGTGTCACACTTTAATAGCGGCTGTATGGTTCTCAGGACCATTCCTTAACTTTTTCTTTAGTGTTAAAAACCATGAGTGTAGATCTGCCCTCTGCCAAGTCAAAGAGGCAGCACTTCTAAAGCAACCCCCTCCGAACAAAGAAAGCCTTCATTGGTACCTCAAATCTGAGACTTAAGACTAGCAAGATCACAAAGCTGGGGGGACGGGGACAGACGACGACGACACACATACCCCGGAAGAGAAAATGGCAGGGTTCCCACTCTCCAACATATCCTCCAGCTCTTCACTGGTGGTGGTTCTGCCAGCTGCAAAGGACACAGAGAAGTCAATGCATCCCTTTTTTTCCAACATGCTGCGGTTTGAGCAGTGGTCCAGGGTCATGGTGTGTGTGCGCAAAAAGACTCATTACTGTTTATTCTGCAGGGTCCCAGACTCTGGCATCCTGGAGCTGCCCAATCAGCACGAAAGGGAAGCTAGCTAGGCACTGAGAAGAAGTCTTCTCAGCCTTTGTGCTGGCAAGCAGTGAAAGAAAGGGAGACAGCTTCATAGGAGGGGCTTCCAGGGTCCCTCAGGAGAAGGCGCGTGGAAGAGCAACAAGGAGGACTTGCTCCATATGCTCCAAAGCTAAGCATTTTTTAGGAACTCTGAAAACACAAAGAGAATAGGGGCAAGTTATGGAACTTAACACAACTTAAAATCACTCCAAAAGAAGGTATTGGAGCACCCCATCCCCCCAGGGACGTGCGCAGAAAATGGAAGCTAGCTGAAAAGCAGCATATGGCGATCCACACTACTTGTTGCAATGCAATCCCATTACTTATTATTATTTTTGTTACCTTAGAAGGCCCTATAATCTTAGAAGGGACATGACTGTGGCTCTCATGAAGGGACCCTGCTCTCCTGAATTTACCATGACACCACTGGGTTTGAGGACAGGCCATGCTTCTTTTCCTTAATATTTTATTCATTTATTAAGTCTATATACTGCCCTTCATCAGAAGATCTCAGGGTGGTTCATGATACCAAAATACAAGATAAAAGCACAAATACAGTGGTACCTCTGGTTACGTACTTAATTCGTTCCGGAGGTCCGTTCTTAACCTGAAACTGTTCTTAACCTGAAGCACCACTTTAGCTCATGGGGCCTCCCACTGCTGCCGTGCGGTTTCTGTTCTCATCCTGAAGCAAAGTTCTTAACCCAAGGTACTATTTCTGGGTTAGCGGAGTCTGTAACCTGAAGCGTATGTAACCCGAGGTACCACTGTAAATAGTTAGAACAAAAAACTAAACAAAATACTACCCAACCCTGGTCCCACATTTAAAAATATATTGATCAGCCAAAGGCCTGGTTGAAGAGGAACGATTTTGCCTGGTGCCTAACGATGTATAATGAAGGTGCTAGCCAAACCTCCCTGGGGACAGCATTCCACAAATGGGGAACCACTGCGGAAAAGGCCGGTTCTTGTGTTGCCACCCTTTGGGCCTCTTGCAATTACGATCACAGAGTCCGGGTTGGTTTACATGGGGAGAGGCGATCCTTGAGGTTTAGTCAATGTTTCTGCTCAGTTCCTAAAGGATCTGCCTTCAAAAGGCACTTTTGCTCATCTTCACAACCTTCCTTTTACCCTCAGCAAGTAAAAGTGAAGATTGCAGACTGCCCCCTCCCTGTGCTCTGCCCTAGATCCCCCCCCCATCAGCTCATCTCCAGCTAAGGCTGCCGATTGGCTCCATCTCCTCTAGCCGGCTGCCCGCCTTCCCTCCCTCCTGGCAACCGGCTCTCCTCTGATTCCCAACTTCTCCCACTCAGTCCTTCTATTCTCATCTCTCCCAATCTCACCTCCACCCCCTTACCTGTTCCCGCCAGCTCCTCACATGCCCACCCCCTTCGCACTGGCAGCCTGAAAAAAGCCACATGCGCGCACTTCGCCTCAAGGCACTGCACAACTTATCTGCCACCAGGGATGCCTTGCTGGCCACAAAGCCCAAAGGCCAGGTGGAGGTTCTGCCCTGAGAAGCCAAGCAGGTAAGGCATGACCTGCAGGAAGGAAAGCAAGTCGCAGACCTGTTGGACGCAAGGGAATGGTGGGAGGAACCAGCTGGGGAGCCCCAAAAGAAGAAGGCGCAGAGCCAGGGGGCTGTTGGTGGGAAAACAATGAGTGGTCAGAGGGAGAAGACTGGGAAGAGGTGTCAGAAGCTGAAGAGGTAACAGGGTTTAGTGAGCAGGGAGAGTCTGTGGCAGAAAGGAGTCAGGCAATAATAATAATAATTTATTATTTGTACCCCGCCCATCTGGCTGGGTTTCCCCAGCCACTCTAGGCTGCTTCCAACAAAGACCAAAAACACACTAACATGTCACACATTAAAAACTTCCCTGAACAGGGCTGCCTTCAGATGTCTTCTAAATGTCAGATAGTTGTTTATTTCCTTGACATCTGATGGGAGGGCGCTCCACAGGGCGGGCGCCACTACCGAGAAGGCCCTCTGCATGGTTCCCTGTAGCTTTGCTTCTCGCAGTGAGGGAACTGCCAGAAGGCCCTTGGTGCTGGACCTCAGTGTCCGGGCAGAACGATGGGGGTGGAGACGCTCCTTCAGGTATACTGGGCCGAGGCCGTTTAAGGCTTTAAAGGTCAACACCAACACTTTGAATTGGGCTCGGAAACGTACTGGGAGCCAATGTAGGTCTTTCAAGACTGGTGGTATATGGTCTCGGCGGCTGCCCCCAGTCACCAGTCTAGCTGCCGCATTCTGGATCAGTTGTAGTTTCCTGGTCACCTTTCAAAGGTAGCTCCACATAGAGCGCATTGCAGTAGTCCAAGCGGGAGATAACTAGGCAATGAAGAGTCACAGGTGTCTCCCCCTCCTGCTGTGACCAGCTCCCCTTCCCTCTTGTCTCCCTGAACCAGAAGAGGCGTGAAGAGGGCAGAGGAGTAGGTGGCTTCATGCAGGTGCAGTCTCAGATTGCCTGGAGAGGAGGGGACTTGGGGAGGTGGGGACCTTCAGTTTCAGCAACTGCTTCATGGGGGCAAGATCTACCAGAAATAAGTTGCTGTGCTCATTAGGCCAGACACTGCTGTGCAGATCTCGTTTTTGCTAAGAAAGTTTCCACACAGGAAGGTGTGTCTGGGGTGAGGGTGGTTCAAATGGCTGAGCTTTTGAGTGTTGCCGAGGTGGTGTTTGTTCCTTCCAATTAATTAGAAGCAAAATTTGAAAAGGTGTGCCAGACACAGCACAGTGTTACCTAAAACCACCCTTTTCTTATAGCCAAGATCTCCCTAAAATGTTTAATCCCATTCAGTCCTAGTCAGCCAAAATCCTCCCGCAACGCCTTCTCCTTACAGCAGAAGCGTGGTGCCCTCCAAACAGAGTTGAACTACCAATGGCCCATCTAGTCCAGCATCCTGTTCCCAAATGTTGGGTGATAACGCTGAGGCCGGTGCCTCCCCCACAACACAGCATTGCCCGGAATTCATCACTCCGGTGTCCCGTCACGCTGATGTGACCCATATCCAAGGACATGAGCTCATGACTAGCAGAGTCCAAACAGACTGAGCCTTGAGGTGTAACATCTAAGCCTAATTTAACACACACAAAATCAAACGTAACATAACAAAGAAAACATGGCCCCTCTCTCTGTCTTTCTTGTTATTGCAAAAGCAATAGCTGTACAGTGGACGCTCGGGTTGCGAACGTGATCCGTGAGGGATGCAAGTTCGCAACCCGCAGCGGTGCATCTGTGTACGCGCGGGTTGCAATTCGGCGCTTCTGCGCATAGTGCAATTTAGCACTTCTGCGCATGCACATCCGCCGAAACCCAGAAGTAACCCGTTCCGGTACTTCCAGGTTTCGGCGCATCCGTAACCTGAAAAAAACGCAACCTGAAGCACCTGTAACCCGAGGTATGACTGTACAGAATAGAAACAGCGTATCTCACTTTCAGCTCATAGGACTCCAACAATCAGTGCTGGAATGTAAACACAGACATGTGACATTTACACACATCTGCAGCACGGGAGGAATGGAATTCCCAACAGTGGCCAACCACATGACGGTGGAAAACGGAGGACCACAACTCCCATCAGTCACAGCAAGCACGGCCTGATGGTCAGGAGATCACAGAGCTGGAAGGGACCACAAGTGTCATCTAGTACAACCCTCTGCAATACGAATCCACCTAACAATTACACACCCCCAACCCACATTTTACCAGCTTTTACACAAGAAAAATGGGGGGCTTTGTCAAGAGCCTTACTGAAATTGAGATACACTTCCCCTTAATTGGTCAGCTATGGTTCCGTGGCTGGGGGCTCTAAAATTCCTGGCATCTACTTATTTAGAGGTAATTTTAATCTGTTTTAATATTTTAACTTTTGTATGTTTTAAACGGCCTCGGCCCAGTATACCTGAAGCAGCGCCTTCACCCCCATCGTTCAACCCGGACACTGAGGTCCAGCTCCGAGGGCCTTCTTGGTGGTGGCGCCCACCCTGTGGAACGCCCTCCCATCAGATGTCAAGGAAATAAACAACTGACTTTTAGAAGACATCGAAAGGCAGCCCTGTTTAGGGAAGTTTTTAATGTTTGATGTTTTATTGTGTTTTAATATTCTGTTGGGAGCCGCCCAGCCAGGTAGGCGGGGTATAAATAATGAATAATAATAATAATTATTAATTATACTCATCATCATAATAGTATGATTGTGATTTTTTCTCCATTTTATTGGTTTACCTTTTTGTAAACCAGTTTGAGGTTTTTTTAAACAACCAAGTGGGGGGGTGTATAAAATAAATAAATGAAGTTGTTGTTTCATTATCTTTCTTTTATAGTGAAATACTACTTTTTCTGCTAAGCATTGGGAGAAACAATGAGAAGAAATCAGTAATTTGAGCCTCACTTCCAGAAACAGGAACTAACCAATATTGTCACCATGCTGGCCAGGAAGCTTCCAATAAAAGGCACGGTAGCCCTGAAAAATAGGACGTTTCCCATACACAGTGAATAAGATAATGCCTGTGTGTGTGTGTGTCACTAAAGACAAAGACAAGGCCTGAATAGTCAGGAGAACAGCACAGAAAATAGGGGAATGATACATTTGGCAGTAGTGGATTCCCTGTAAGGAGAGAGCGAACAATGGGCAGCAATTCTCAAGAGAAGGGGGAGCATGGAAGCAACTCACTTATTTCTAGCTGCCTTTGGATCCTGCCCTTGCAGCGCTCCCGGTAGTCCGACTGGGTGGCGTTGTACTCTGACATCACCTCCACAAACTTCCGGGACAAGGTGGAATGCTGGGCAGGTGGGGGAAGAGAAAACATGGCTGCCATCATTTTCCAGAACGGTAAGCATGTTAGTCTGTCCGCTGCAGCACCGACAACCAGGCATCCAGAGATCTCCACGTGGTCACAACTGGACCCACACCAGACGCAAAATGTGCCTTGGGAATTTCAAACACCGGCACCAAGAGGATTCTGTGACAATTGATTTACTTCTGTTTATTTTATTGCATTTATTTCCTCTAAGGAGCTCAAGGTGGAGTACATAGTTCTCTATCCCGTTTTATCCTCGTGACAAACCCATGAGGTAGGTTAGACGGAGAGCGCATGGCTGGCCCAAGGTCCCCCAGCAAATTTCTTGGCTAAGTGGGGATTCGAACCCTGATCTCCCAAGGTCCTAGTTCCGCACTCTGACCACTAGACCACACTGACTATCCATCAGTAGGTTTTCTTAAGAAAAGTAGGTTTTCCTTAAGAAAATCTACTTCACACACAACATACCCTGCAATTCATGGCGTTTGCAACGGGGCAGAGGAAGAGCAGGTCCAGGAACCCCTTTGTGGTGGGCGCAGACCCTTGACCTTAGAAGTCAGAGCCCTGGCACCATCACTGACCCCTTGGCCCCGCCAGTTGGGGGGCTGATGGGAGCTACAGCCCCCCGCCCACAACACCTGGAGGGTACCAGGTTGCGCCTCGCTCCTCTAGACAGCCCCACCTTGTTCTGCTCCCGATACCCTTGCGTAATTCAGAAGAGAAATAAAAGACTAAAGCACGGAAGAGCATCCCACCCACCCGCTGCTTCCTGCTTTCCGCCCCGGCTCATGCACCGCAGTTCCTTGCCTCTGATTAAGGAACAGGCGGCTGCACAGCAAAACATTTTCACACTTGCTCTCCCCGGCGCATCGCCCATCTGCTGCGTTTCGGGGAGTCAGAGAGAGAGAGGGAGCGCCGTTTCTTTGGAGATCAGACTTGGCTGCTCATCATCGTGTGACGGGGAGGTTGGGGGGGGCGATGACTTGGAACTGGCTTTGTTTGTTGTGAAGACGAGCTGTTGGTGCCCTTCAGCATCCACAAAGGCTGGGGAGAGGGGAAAAGTCAGGCTTTTTCTCCCCAACCCCATGGGAAGGGGGGGCATCTCACCAGGAGCCACCTCCCAAACCAGCTGCTTCGCCCCCTCAGCCTTAATCCAGCCTTCCGCTTGGAAACTGGACCAGAGATGGATGAATCCCTCCATTTCAGCTGCTCATTTCTCAACCCCGAGTTCAGCTCTTGTTTTGAATCTTTTTAACAGAATTTGTCAGCACTTTTCATATGCCGTGTTTTTCCAAACGGGCACATTTTTGCAAGCGATTCCCCTAAAATATCACACCTTCTTGTATGTTGCATCAATTTATTTATTTATTGAATTTATATCCCCACATCTTCTTTCTCCAGGGGGCTCAAGGACGGCATACGCTAGTGGTTTTCAACCAGTGTACCGTGGCACCCTGGGGTGCCTTGAATGATGGTCAGGGGTGCCGTGGGCAACACTGGCCTCTGCCCCTCTTTCCCTCCTTCCTCTGTTGCCCTCTTGTTTCTCTGTCTCCCAAAGGTTTGCACAGCTGTTTATTGCAGCAGCCCAGGCTTTAAGCTCCGCAGGCAAAGGTTGCCTCTTGGAGGTAATAAATAAATAAATAAATAATAATAATAATAGTAAAGGTAAAGGGACCCCTGACCATTAGGTCCAGTCGTGGATGACTCTGGGGTTGCGGCGCTCATCTCTCTTTATTGGCCAAGGGAGCCGGCATACAGCTTCCGGGTCATGTGGCCAGCATGACTAAGCCGCTTCTGGCGAACCAGAGCAGCGCACAGAAACAACGTTTACCTTCTCGCCGGAGCGGTACCTATTTATCTACTTGCACTTTGACGTGCTTTCGAACTGCTAGGTTGGCAGGAGCAGGGACCAAGCAGCGGGAGCTCACCCCGTCACGGGGATTCAAACCGCCAACCTTCTGATCGGCAAGTCCTAGGCTCTGTGGTTTAATCCACAGCGCCACCCGGGTCATAATAATAATGATAATATTAATAATAATGTATTATTTATACCCCACCCACTCTGGGCGGCTTCCAACAAAAGATTAAAAATACATTAAAACACCAATCATTATAAACTTCCCTAAACAGGGCTGCCTGAGAGGTACCTCTCTTTGGGGCAGGGGGGCAGCTTAGAGACCAAGGGTCGCAGCAGTAGTTGCCCAGAGGGATCCCAAGGAAAAGGGGGCTGAGAAAGGGTGAGAGGCTGCCAGCTCGGCAGGCAAGGGGTGACATAACTGGGTTCCTGAGCCCCACAGAGGTGCCGCAGAAAGAATCTAGTTGGTTACGGGAGCTGTGGACTCAAAAAAACCTCCTCATTTAATTCCCATTACCACCCTGTGAGGCTGAGAGGCAGTGACTGGCCCTCCCAAGGGCAACCAGTGAGCTTTGTGGCTGAATTTGAACCTGGGTCTCTCCTGGGTCCTAATCCAACACTCTAATCATTGCACCACACTGACTCTACACATTTTAATTTGGTACACACTTTCCCTAATGCAGTCCCTTTAAGTACACCTTGCTTGGCTGGAGATGAAATTCAAAGGGGAGATGAAATTTTGCCTTTGGCTTTGTTTCGGAAGTGCGAACGAGGCAGCAACATGTTGAAATGGGAACCACAAATGGAATGTGCCCCCCTCCCCCCCAAAAACCCCTAAAGAGAATTCAGAAATATTAGTTGAAAGATTCCTGAGGAGAAATCTGAACAGACCACACCCAAGTTAACACCCAGCTCACAGCACAAGGGACCAATTCCAACAAGGTTCAAACCAGCAGTGGGTGGAGCCGAGCAAAGGTGGGTGGAGCAAAAGATGCAAATTTTTCATTTATATGTTCCAGCTGCAAATAAACACCCCATCCTCTGTCCACAGAAGCAAGCAGAAGCGTCACAGATTTGAGGGCACATCCCAGTCTGGCTCAAGTGAATGAGGAGAGGGTGAACAAGGGTGTCCCAAGGGCCAGATGGAGAGGGTTCGGGGGGCCACGTTCATCAGCCCCTGCCAGTGGTAAGAAAACACCCAGTGCCAAGATTTGGTGTTTTTCAATGAAAGGATGTGACAGAAGTTTTACTGTTCCTTAAAAATAAATTATGCGTGGTGTGGAGGAAGTGGAAAGAGAGAATTTTATTTTTAAAGCATTAAAGGCCAGGCTTGCAGACAAAATCTTCAGGAGGTGTCTAGTCGTAGAAACCATAAAACAGAAGGAATGTAACAAAACTGATTATTATTATTATTAACTGCAAAGATCAAAATATAAGCATCCAAGGGGTGTAAGTCAGCCAAGTTTGTACTCAAGAGTAGACACACTGAAATTAATGGCAACTAACTTTGGGTAGAAATCGAATACAGCTCCATCATTTTATATTTCAAAATATAAATATTATTTGTCACAAACCACACCGACGCCAGACTTTGGGTCACTCGAATGGAACCAATCAGCCAGAGGCGAAAGGAAGGACTATCTCAGAGTGCCGTCGACTCTCTTTCCTTGGAGCTTTTTAAACAGAGGTTGGATCCCATCTGCCAGGGATTCTGTAGCTGAGATTTCTGCATTGCAGGGGGCTGGACTAGATGACCCTTGGTGGTACCTCCCAACACTACAATTCTATGACTATGGACAACATATTGTGACATGTAATATTTCCAGGTGCCCCGAAGTTCACACCATTGGATGTTAACATATGGAACTCACTGCCACAAGAAGTGCCCACTGGATCATAAGGCTTTAACGGGGGCTTAAAAGAAACTCACAGACCAGGCAGTGAGTGGGTAACAGGGCCACCTACCTGTGTCTTTCTTATTCTCAAATCTGCTGACGATCTGTTGAGCCCTTCCTCCTGCTCAATGCTCTGCTCAATACCTAAGGGGGAGAGAAAAGCAGATCAGACTTCAGAGAAGGAAGAGAAAGGGGGCGGGGGTTGAGAAACAGATGGGACTCTCTCTCTCTCTCTCCCCTTCCTCGCCTGCCTGATGCCCATTTCAGACTAGGTTAAAAATAGCTCCCCAGAAGGCAAAAGACCATCTAGGAGCATCCCTAAAACTGCCCCAGGAAAGTCAGAACACCGCGTTTAATTTAGAAGGAAAAGCAAAAATCTGGGCTATGAAAGGTGAACCCTGCAGCCCAAATAAAGGATGCAAATCTGCATTTCCTTTGGTTATCTCCAAAGGAGAGAGGAGAGGAGCTGCCCTGGTTCCGAGATCTCCAGGCACAGCCAAAAGGATCTTGGAAGCCATGAAGGTTCAAAATCTTGAAAAAAAACAAGGCAGAGGTTCCTAGGACATCCTTGACTTGCAGATCATTTTCCACTGCCCCTTTTAGGGGCTTCCTCCATTCTGATTTATACAGGGACGCGGGTGGCGCTGTGGATTAAACTACAGAGCCGAGGACTTGTTGGCGGTTAAAATCCCTGCGACGGGGTGAGCTCCTGTTGTTCGGTCCCTGCTCCTGCCAACCTAACAGTTCAAAAGCACGTCAAAGTGCAAGTAGATAAATACCGGTAGGTACCGCTCCAGCGGGAAGGTAAACGGCATTACCGTGCGCTGCTCTGGTTCGCCAGAAGCAGCTTAGTCACGCTGGCCACATGACCCGGAAGCTGTACACCGGCTCCCTCGGCCAGTAAAGTGAGATGAGCGCCGCAACCCCAGAGTCGTCCATGACTGGACCTAATGGTCAGGGGTCCCTTTACCTTTACCATTCTGATTTGGAGGACAACTTGCTCTGTAGGGCACAGATGCTCCAACAGCCATTTCCCACAACACCTCTGAGCATGAGGACTAGAAACTTGAAACACACCCACCCAACCCCCAAAAAGCTGAGTTTCCCAGGAAAATAAATATTGAGCCTCAAAACGTGGCCCACTGCACTAGGCTTGCCACCAGAGCCTTGCAGTTCTATCTCCTGCCATGTCCACCGAAGGCTGTCCATGCCACCTGCCTCCCTCTGCTGTGCCTCAAGTCAAGAGAGATGGGGGTCGGAAGCCAAACCAGCCCCTGTGCGTAGCACCCTCATCCTGCCCCCGTGCAAGGAGATACTCACTCTTTAGCTTGGAGCGCACTTTGTTGGCTGTCTTCTTGATGTCAGACATGAGCTCCTCCAGCTCCTCCTTGGTTTCTGGAAGGCAGAAGAGGCAGGAGAAGGTAAGATCATCATCTGAGCCTGCTGGATCAGGCCAATGGCCTCACCTACTCCAGCATCCTGTACTTACAGTTGCCAAACAGATTCCCTGAATGGGAAACCCACAAGCAGGACCCAAGCGGAAGAGCCCTCTCCGCTCCTGTGGCAGAGAGTTCCATAGTTTAATTATGTGCCCAGTGAAGAAGGACTTTCTTTTGAGTTCTTAGGAATGCTTGTGGATGGCCATAATTGCACCCCGATTTCACAGCTGGATTTTGGCCCTGTTGGAATCAGTCCCTTGAACTGCGATGAGAGCGGGGCAGGGCATCCCTGCTTAAATTTATCCCCCAGTCTCGTGCTGGCCAAATCCTGCCACCCTAGTGATCTTTTCTGCCAAGTTCCCTTTGGGATCGGATGCATGTTCAATTTGTGGTCCACATTTTAACACGAACATGCCTTGTTTGCACTTCCCGAAATCTATGCCAAACCCGCAAAATGAGGCTCCCTTTGAAATTCACCCTCCTTCCACAGAGTTCTCCAGCCAAAAAAGACGTACCCAAAATGCATATGTTAGGGGAGAGCGCGTAATAAATTTAAATGTAGAGAGCCGGTGCAGTATAGTGGTTAGAGTGTCGGACTTGGACCTGGGAATCCAGGGTTCAAATCCCCACTTGCCATGAAGCTCAGTGGGTGGGGACCTTGGGCCTAGCCTACCTCATAGGGCTGTAATGGGGATTCAATGAGGAGGGGAATGAACTAGGTATCCCACCTTGAGCTCCTCAGAGGAAACAATGGTGGAATAGTACAGTGGAACCTCATGTTACGGATGGTATCCGTGTAATGAAATAAAGAAATAACAAATACAGTGGTACCTCGGGTTACAGACGCTTCAGGTTACAGACTCCGCTAACCCAGAAATAGTACCTCGGGTTAAGAACTTTGCTTCAGGATGAGAACAGAAATTGTGTGGCGGCAGCGGGAGGCCCCATTAGCTAAAGTAGTACCTCAGGTCAAGAACAGTTTCAGCTTAAGAACAGACCTCCGGAACAAATAAATTCTTAACCCAAGGTACCACTGTACTTAAAGAATGGGGGAGAGGGAGAATACCTTCCCTCCAACTCCTTCTCCACACCAGACCTCATTGCATAAACCTCTATTATCCCTCCTTCCATCTTGCCCATCAACTTTTGCCTAAGCCCAAGAGCTGCAGCCCTCCCTCGCAGGGGTGGCGCGCTCCAGCCCCCCTGGATTGCTCTGCTTGCCCTTTTCCTGAGCTTCGCCAAGCTGCCTGGCGCTGGAGGTGCCAGGTGCAAGCCTGCTCCCTCCCTGCCCCCTCCACAACCCGCCCCCCCCTTGGCCCGGAGAGGAGATAATTGTCGTCACCTGGAACTCTGAACATCGCCAACGTAACCAAGCAACGCTGGCAGAGCAGCCAAGTCTGGGTGGCACAGAGGAGGCGACGGGGGCACGGCGAGGTCTCTGCACTGGCAGCCTCGCGCCAAGACTCTCCGCTGAGCTCAGAGCATCTGTGCGGGGCCTCAGACGTCCTCAGCAGGATCAGCACTGCCTTGGGGCAAACGCTGAGGTTACGCTCAGCACTGAGCTCCCAGCCCATCTCCTTTCCAATTAGCATGCTTACACACTGCAACACGTCCAATAAAGAACCCCCTTGCCAGCCTTTGAGCATTTTACCAACTGGGAGAATTTGGCAAAGGTTCAGGGAAGGGCAAGCAAAATGATGGAGGGGATGACTCCCCTATGAAGGAAGGTTGCAGCGTTTAAGGAGCGACATGATGGATGGTAATAAAATTACGCCTGACAAAGTCGATGGAGAGAAGTTTCCCTCCCTCTCTCCTAACCCTAGAACTCAGAGACATCCAATGTTGCAGGATTCAGGGCAGAGGAAAGAAAGGACTGCCTCACGCAGCGCAGACTGTGGAACTCACTGCCACTGGAGGCAGTCGTGACCGCCAACCTTTAAAAGAGGGCTGAACAAATTCATGGGGGATTAAGGCCATTGATGGCTACTAGCCATGATGGCTATTGTTCTGCCTGCACAGTTTGAAGCAGCGATGTTTCTGAACACGACAGAAGCTTGGGTCCTGTTTGGGGGTTTCCCCATGATGGGCATCTGTGTGGCCATTGCGAGAACAGGACGCTGGACTAATTCGCATCAAAATGGTGCTGAATTTTCATGAGAACTCTCCCCCTTTTTAATGCAAACTGGGCCCTTCTGTGGCACAGCGGGTCAGTGCATCTGGCTGTTAACTGGAAGGTTGGTGGTTCGAGCCCACCTAGGTATGGCTGTGGGCAGGATTCCTGCATTGCAAGGGGTTGGACTAGATGACCCTTGGGGTCCCTTCCAACTCTACACTTCTTATGATGTGGAATCCCAACTGAAGTTGGGGAAACTGAGAAAAGCCTCCTTCGTGTGGCTCTTCCTCAAGAGGTCCAAAGGGTGGCAACACGAGAACGGGCCTTCTCTGCAGTGGCTCCCCGCCTGTGGAATGCTCTCCCCAGGGAAGTTCGCATGGTGCCTTCATTATACACCTTTAGATGCCAGGCAAAAACGTTCCTTTTTAACCAGGCCTTTGGTTGATCTGATTTACATTCTATGTCCTTTTAAAAGGTGTTTTTTTTTGGGGGGAGGCCCTATTGGGTTGTTTTTATTTTTGTTATGTATTTTGTTGTTATGTATTTTGTGGTTTTATATTTTGATTTTATTCTATGAACCGCCCTGAGACCCCCCCCCAGGTATAGGGCATGATATAAATTCAATCAATCAATCAATCAATCAAACTGGTAAGATTTGTTCATTCCTGCCTCACACTGCAGCAGTTTTAAATGGGTTTAACTGTCATGGGTGCCCTTAAACTATCTAGGAGTTGCAGCTTGACAGGGATCCTGAGAATCCTTGGTAAAAAATAAAGAAACCCCATTCTCTCAGTTTCCCAGAGCTTCGTAAAGAGAGAAAATAACCTATGCCCATTTACCCTTGCATAAGAATACATTTATGCGTCTGACGCTACTTAGGGCTTAGAAACACAAGCAGCTGCCTTGTACTGTTTCCATTGGTTCAACTTGGCTCAGTATGGCCCACTGCCGCAAGTCAGTGTAAGTATCTGATTAACTTTTTATTAGGGGAAACTTACTGAAAAAGTGGCCTGTTTTGCCTTTAGAGCAGCGATTTTCAGGGGAAAAGGTGTGTGGGGAAGCCAAGTTAAATTCTTCGGGGGAACAAACTCTTATCTGACAGAAGATCTGGTTTGCACAATTATTTTAAATGCACAATGTATTATATTCTGTTATCTCTGTTTTGCTTCTCATAAGGGCTTTGGCTACACAAATAAATAATAATATTCATTCGTTGGCAGCAGCACTCCAGGGGTCCAGGCAGAGCTCCCTCCCAGCCCTGCCCAGAGATGCCATCGGGGATTGCCATGCAGCGTTAAGTTTTCACCCACACTGAGTCAGCCCATGCAGCCAGTATTGTCTACTCTGACAGGCAGCTCTGCTATTTTGCTATACAAGAAAAGGGGGAGGGGGCGGAATGCACAGAAGCCAGTAATTAACTCCCACCCTGCAGGGAGAAGAAAATAATTAAAGGGCAAATCCTCAATGCAAGCGGAGAATGCCTTATCTTTAATCTCTGTTGAGCTCTCAGAAGACTTCAAGAGCCTAGAGTTGAGTCTGAGGATTTTCCTTCCATGACAGAACTCCCTCCCTTCCCATGAAGAGCCCCTAAATCTGTTCTGAGTCCCCCCACAACCCCCCAGAACAGATTTGGGGACAGTGTGGGACACACACTTGGAGAGAGGGAATCCCAGATGCTGGTTTCCGTTAGTGCAGCGGCCCTGGGTGTTTTATTTTACGATGATGCAGTCTTAATATAATATCACATTCCTACAATTACTCAAAAAATCACAGTCAGCAGGAAGCAATAGAATAGGACAGGGCCTATAGACAGGAAGATGCTCCACCAATGAGCTGTGGCCTTTCCTTTAAAAACAAATCAAGACTCTAGCCCTCATTGCTCTGAATTAATGGCTGGTTTAAACAGGAATATAGGAAACTGGCTTATACTGATCAGGCTGAGGCAGGTGCTCTGATACCCTTTCCCTGCTGGATCGAGGAGATTCAGTCCTCAGCGCAGGGGTTTGGGACCTTTGCCCCCCCCCCGCCCCCCAGTTGCTGTTGAACTCCATCTCCCATCAGTCCCAGGCCAGCAAGGCCAACAGCAAAGGCTGAAGGGTGCCTTCATACAACAATACCTGGAGATCCGTCATTCCCCCGCCTGCTCCAGAGGACAGCAGCATCCACTGACTTGCTCATGGGTAGGCAAACTAAGGCCCGGGGGCCAGATCTGGCCCAATCACCTTCTAAATCCGGCCCACAGACGGTCTGGGAATCAGCGTGTTTTTACATGAGTAGAATGTGTGCTTTTATTTAAAATGCATCTCTGGGTTATTTGTGGGGCATAGGGATTCGTTCAAATTCCTCCCCCCCCCCAAAAAAAAACAAAAGTCCGGCCCCCCACAAGGTCTGAGGGACAATGGACTGGCCCCCTGCTGAAAAAGTTTGCTGACCCCTGGACTTGCTCTTTCCATCCTATCAGGCGGCTGCTAACTAAAATTACAGGAGAAGAGACTGGAATGGAATGATAGAATTGTAGAACTCCAGGGTTCATCTAGTCCAATTAGAATCACAGCTAATAAAGGAAAGGAAAATGTCGAGCAACCCTGCTGCCAAGGGGCAGCCCGGAAAAAGGCCTGCGTTTGTAAGTTGGCAGAGACAAGAGGACTGCCACCTTTTCATCGTGCAGGGCTCATGCCCTCAACCACCCCAGAATAAAGCCCACACTCAGCTTGACAACAGCGCCCCCTCCCCAAAGGCATTTCCCTTCCCTTCCTTAAGCAGACTTTTCCCATCTCCGGGTTTTCCAATGCACAAGACATCTCCAAAGGGGTGCAATTTTCGTCTTGCCACAGCAGAGATGTTTGCAGCGATGGTGAGGATGAGACTCAGCCTGGAAAATTGGCCGTTTCCATCCTCTCTCGCCTGACTCGCCTGGACCCAAAGCTCATTAATAACATCCCGAGGTCCCCGGAGAAGCCAGCTCTCTTTCGAACGGGTGGGCAGGGCGGCTGCAATTTCTCAAGATCGATGTTGACTGCGCATGGAAGGAGCTGACCCTCCCAGCGGTGAAGGGAGAAAGCAATTATGTGGAGGGAATATTATCCTGGGAGAAGAGGGAGGAAGGGCTATAGGCAAGCCAGCTAGCAAAGCTTGCGGAGTAACAGCATTCCATGCCACCCCAACGGTGAGAAACTCCAGGGCTTCCCCAGAGCTCTGTTTCCTTGGAATGAAGGACAGCAGAGCACTCAGGGACCACTTTTAACAGGGGTATGGATGGAGTAAGCAGGAAGGAATGGGTTGTGTGGGTGATGACAACAATCTCCGGAGGAGGAGGAGAAAGCAGGGAGAGAAGAGAAGCAGGCAGTGAGTCAGAAGCGACAGAGGGGCAGCCAACACAGAAACCTCCGGCACTCACCCACGCAGGGAATACAGGAGGCAAGAGGGGAGGGAACGGGAAGAGGGATATGCCTAGAAGGAGCTGCTGGGGGCAGCCACCCGGCACCGGAGGCAGGAAAGCCAGAGAGATTCCCATCCCACGCACGGAAAGCTGCCTCACACCAGGTCAGATTATTGGAGCATCTAAGCAGGACACGGGTGGAGCTGTTGGTTAAACCACAGGCCCTAGGACTTGCCAATCAGAAGGTCGGCGGTTCGAATCCCCACAACGGGGTGAGCTCCTGTTGCTCGGTCCCTGCTCCTGCTCACCTAGCAGTTCGAAAGCACGCCAGTGCAAGTAGATAAATAGGTACCGCTCCAGCGGGAAGGTAAACGGCGTTTCTGTGTGCTGCTCTGGTTCGCCAGAAGCGCCTTAGTCATGCTGGCCACATGACCCGGAAACTGTACACCGGCTCCCTCGGCCAATAAAGCGAGATGAGCACCGCAACCCCAGAGTCGGCCACGGCTGGACCTAATGGTCAGGGGTCCCTTTACCTTTACCTTTTAAGCTTAGTATTATCAGCACAGACTGGCAGCAGCTCTCCAGGGTTTCAAGTAGGGAATATTCCTAGCCCTTCCCGGAGATGCCACAGGGGTGTATGTGTTGAAGCTGGGGCATTCTGCACACCAAGCAGGGGCACTGCCACTGTAATTTGCAGTATCGACAGAAAATGGTTATAGGCACCTGAGGACACGTGGCAACTTGTGCAATGATAGTAAAGGTAAAGGGACCCCTGACCATTAGAGTCGTGACCGACTCTGGGGTTGCGGCGCTCATCTCGCTTTATTGGCCGAGGGAGCCGGTGGAGTGGTGTTGTTAAATATGGTCTACTGCTGCTTGTGAAAATAAAAATAAAAAATAAAAAAATATTTGCAGGCAGGATAAAATATTAAGGGGGCTTCAAAGAAGCAAACACCAGCCATGCTTTCTCCTAATGCAAAGCTCTTCTGGTTCACAGAGCCTGCAGTATTTTGCAGAAGTGCATCCCAAGAAACAGAAATGGACCAAGGCGTTTTGTCGCCTTAACACCACAAATCCACTTCAACCACACTGAACTTTTTGCAGTTAGGAAAGTGACAGGGGAAATGTGCCGGAAAGTGTGGGACAAACAAGGGATTAATGAGAAGATGCATAAACACCCTGGAAGCAAATCAGAATGATGTAGGATGAAGACCCCCTGTGGAATCACTAATCCGGTGTTGGAAAACATTCAGAAAAGGGCAACCACCATGATCAAGGGGGTGGAGCGACTCCCCTATGAAGGAAAGGTTGCAGCGTTAGGACGATTTAGGTTAGAGTTTGCTAAGAGTCAACACGTTAGGAGTTTATAAAATTATGCATGGCATGGAGAAGGCGGATAGGGAAAAGTTTTCCCTCCCTCTCTCATAACACTTGAACATTTAGACATCCAATGAACTGGAATGTTGGGAGATTCAGGACAGATTTTTTAAAAAGGACTTTTCATAGCTCAACTGTGCTCAAAAGTTTGGACAAATTCATGGAGGAGAGGGCTATTGATGGCTATCGGCCAGGACTGCTAACTCTGCCTCCGCAATGTTGCTTCTTGAACACCAGTTGTTGGAAAACATAGGAGGGGAGGGGAGGGCAGGGGGAGAGAGCTCCTGTGACTGGATCTCACTTGCAGGTTTCTGGTTGGCCACTGTGAGAACAGGATGCTAGGCTACATGTGCTCCCTCTGGCCTGATCCAGAAGGCTCAAATTATGTTCTTAAATGCTCAGTACAGAGTGGGGACAGTCTGACCTCCACAAACTTTTTGTGCATGCTCAATAGACAGGTCGTTGGGAGGAGCCACTCCTTGCATCGAATGCCCATGAATATGCCAAATAACCCTGGGGTGCCCCTCAATGGTACCCCCTCTCCCTCATCCCTTCCACCCTTTGCTAAGCAACTGTTCCGATTGCATCCCGGCCAGCTGGATTGGCATCCTGGGTCGGGCAGGAAATCTGATCCTGGCCTGCCCTTCCAGCGCCACCTGTAACGCCTGGCATGGTGGCACTAGCAGGCCCCCTGCTAGACCCACAGGAGTGTCACGCTCCCTCTCCACTGGCTAAATTAAGGCGCAGCTAATTGCTGAGCACTTTCCCCTAATGCGCTCACAGGCGAGGGAGTTAATTGATATTTATGCAGCGCCCCAGCCTGCCACAGGAGAGAACGCTCAATTGTTTGGAGGGCCGGGGTTAAACAAGTCACAGAGATCCACACGGGGCAGCAAAACCTGACAAGAGACACCCCCCGCTGCCGATGCCTTATGCAAAGAAGTGAGGGGTAAGTCTTTTTTGTGGTGGTGGTGGGTAACCTGAGTAACTAGAGCTTCTAGCAGGGAGTGGACCACCCCCCTACAAAATGGAAACCATAGAACCACTGAATTTCAGAGCTGGAAGGGACCCTGAAGATCATCCAGTCCAACTCCCTGCAATGCAGGAATAGGCAGTTGTCCCGTACAGGGATCGAACCTGCAACCTTGGTATTATCACCACCATGCTCTAACTGTTGAGATTTCCATTCCACCTTAAGGAGCAGACATGTGGAACTGTTGCGTGTCACATGCCTGTTTACATTCCAGCAGAGCTTGCTGGGAACTTCCGTTGTGTGTATAGCTTTTGCTTTTTCCCGTTCTCTCTGAGAAGACGAGAGAGAGAGAGACGACATGTTTTTTCGTCCTGATTTATGATTAATAAATCTGTAGTTGTAGTATGCTTTCACAAGCCTCAAGCCTATTCTGTGTGAGCAGTTTGATCTGCTGATAGTGTGCCCTGGCTTTGACCCTCCTGGTCCTCTGCATGTTGACACTAACCAACTGAGCTAACCAACAGAGCTCCTTCCCCACCTGGTTTAAAGGGAAAGTGCCACCCTGCAAAACAAAAGGTGGTGGTCTCTCCTTCATTGGAGGTTTAAGCAGAGGTTGGGTGGCCATCTGTCAGGGGGTCTTGCTTTTGCAGGGGGTTGAGCTAAATGACCTTGGAGGTACCTTCCAACTCTTATGATTCTATGGTCGCAACTTGAGCTGTAGTAAAGGGGCTTGTTTTCATGAAACAAAGATTCACTGTTGAGCGGAGACATCTGCCCCCATCCACTGGCAAAAGCTACCCCCCCCCCACCTCAGCCAAGAAGAGGCAAGGCAGCCTTACTCACTCTCGTCGGGGTTCGGGGCCGCAAGGATGGCACTGTGCTTCCGCTTCACCTCTTCCACATTCTCCGCGATCTTGTCGATGAACCCTCGGATCTCTTCCACCTGGAGGAAGGAGGCCAGAGTGAGCAGAGAGCTTGGAACGCCCTGGCTTTTGACAAGGGCATCTTCCAACATCAAACCCCGGCATCGCCAAAATAAGGATTTACCACAAGGCCTTCTTCAAAGTCCCTGTTTTAATTTTGAAAGCCCTCAACAAGCTGCTAGTGCTCCCCTGACTTCATAGTTCTCTTTAAAAAGCAGGCCTCTGGTTTCATCCCACAGCAACCAGGGAGGAGGCCCCAGCTGAGCCTTCAGTCTTAACTCAGCTTGTATGGGAATAAGCACTACTGAATTCAGTTAAGAATTACTCCAGGGACTGCCTGAAATCTTCTATCCCAATCAGTGGCGTAGCGTGGGGGGTGCAGGGGGGGCCGGCCGCACCGGGCGCAACATCTGGGGTTAGGGCAAATCCACAGGTTAGGGGGCGCAAATCCACGGGTTAGGGGGCGCAAATCCACGGGTTAGGGGGCGCAAATCCACGGGTTAGGGGGCGCAAATTACTTGCCTTGCCCCGGGTGCTGACAACCCACGCTACGCCACTGATCCCAATTCAATCCCTGAGAATCTCTGCAGGAACGTTGTTCCCTGGAATTGGTGAGGCTCATTTGACAGCAATGAAACCTTTTTAATGCTTGATGTTTTAATGTTTGATATTTTGTCACTTTATTATTATTATTATTATTATTATTATTATTATTATTATTATTATTATTATTAATATTCTGTTGGGAGCTGCCCAGAGTGGCTAGGGAAACCCAGCCAGATGGGTGGGGTATAAATAAACTATTACTATTCTTACTATTCTTACTATTATTATTATTTGAAAATCTTTGTACAGTGGTGCCTCGCAAGACGAAATTAATCCGTTCCGCGAGTCTCTTCGTCTTGTGGTTTTTTCGTCTTGCGAAGCACGGCTATTAGCAGCTTAGCGGCTTAGTGGCTTTAAGAAAAAGGAAACAAACTCGCAAGAACTCGCAAGACTTGTGAAGCAAGCCCATAGGGAAATTCGTCTTGCGGAACGACTCAAAAAACGGAAAACCCTTTCGTCTAGCGAGTTTTTCGTCTTGCGAGGCATTTGTCTTGCGGGGCACCACTGTACTGCCCTTCAACTGTAGATCTCAGGGCTGTTCACAACACTGGCCCATTCCTGTGGAATGCCATGCCACTAGAGATTCAGCAGGTGCCTTCCATGTCAACTAACCCTAACTTTTCTATTCCACTGGGCCTATGGAGGCAATTAAGAGTACAACCTTCTGTAACGGCTAACTGAAGTCTGTTTTTAACTTTTGAATGTTTTCAATGCTGTAAAATATCTATACACAGCCGTATAAACCGAAAAGGTTTCCCACTTCTCCACAACTGTTCCCCAATGATCTGCACAGGACTCAAGCTGCCAGGTGCAACCCCCCCCCCCACGCCGAAAATGTATCTAGTTGCTCAAAGAAGAAGCAAAGGGGCGATTAGTGGGGGAGAGGAACTTGCAGGAAGAGGCCAAAGAATTGACTCTCTGACAAATTCGTGCAACTAAACAGGGTTTCTCACCTGCTCAAAAAACTCGTCCATGAAGCGGTCCCGATCCACTCCGACAGTGACGTCATCGTCATCGTCGCTGTCCTTAGCCTGGAAGACATGAAATGCCCTGAATGAAAGAAACCCTCTTGGACAGACTTCTGAAGGAGAGAAACCCCTGGGATTTTGCACCTTGCCGACGTCTTTGGAGACCACCAAGACCAGGGGTTCCCAAACTTTTTTGTGCCACGGCGCCCTTGTTTTCAAGGACTCATCCCCAGTGCCCCCTACCCACTCCACAAAAAGACCCTTCAGAACAGCAGTTTGCACAACCCAATAAGGAAGATAACACCACACTAAAATTCAGCAACAATTAATTGCACATTTCTTCAAAATCCAACTACAGTATTTAATTAATTCAGCAACATTGGTTACCTTGACCCATCGATGCCAACTTCTCAAAGTCTGAGTCATTTACACCGCCAGCGCCCCCTGCTGTCACCTTGCCTCTCAGCAGCAATATTTTGGTCACAAACATCTAGTTTACCGAACAAAAGGTGTTCTTTACTAAGCTACAAGTACATATTGAGATTGTGCTGGAAATGTCCATATACAGTACAGGTATATAGCAATCAATGTAGTAATCCCACTGTCCCCCACAGGGGGCAGTACCACCCACTTTGGGAACCAGTGATCCAGTCTAATGCTCTGCTCCTTTCATTAAAAACAATGCAAGATTCCAGTCCTCATGGAGCTGAATAAAAGGCTGATTTAAACAGGAACATTTATTCTGATCCTGATCTGATTTGAGGATGTATTTTAATTCATTGTCTGATTTTATGTTAATGTGTTATACATTTGATGTTAGCCGCTCTGAGCCCGAGAGGGCGAGATATAAATAAAATTTATTATTATTATTATTATTATTATTATTATTATTATTATTAACAGGTGCTTTATGCTGAGCTGACCCACTGGCCTATTTTGCTCACTATCGTCCATACTGAGTGGCAGTAGCTCTCCAGGGTTTCCTCTCCAGTTCCAGCCCTTGGAGATGGCCCTGGGGTCTGAACTTGCATCCTTCTTTATGGAAAGCAGATGTTCTGCAGAAAATACCGTGCAAGCTAGTATCCTAACCATTTCGACACATTAGATGCACCATCATCAAATGGGGAAACAAAAAGCTAAAGGCTCTCACAGGCCCAAATTAGTAATTCACAGCAGAGGTCGCCGGCTGTGACTCTGCAGGAGTCTCTGCTCTGGGCTTGCCTCCTCTTTTCAATTCGCTTCCTGTGGGGGGAGGGCATCATCCACTGCACCTCTGCACTGAGTGCCCATCGTTCATGCAACTACTCTCAGCGCAGACAGCAGCCGTTTCCAGACAGGCAGCTCCCAAGCACTAATAAATCATTGCTCTTCTTCTGCACAATGCAAGCAGAATTGCAATAGACCCCATCAGGGATATGGGATACCCCCCCCCCAATATGTTCATCTTGCTGTGCTGTTCCATTTTCACCTATAAACATTTCACCTATAAATGTTGGTGGGGAAGGTCCAGTTTGAGGAAGAATAACTTGCAAGCAATTCTTGATTATTATTTTTATTGTTTCAAAAAAAACAACAACAATAATTAATCAAGCACTATGCACTTGTTCATTTTAACCACAAATCCCTATTACTACCCATGAAATGTCAAAAAACAACAACAACCCTGAAACAAAAGTATAGATTAGTGCTTTATTGGGGGCAGGAGTTGCCAAAATGTCCCCCCCCCCTTTTAATTTTTTTTAATTAGCATTGCTCCCTTAGAGGTAACACACGATCATTTACATTTTTGAAAATGTAAAAGTAGAGCCAGAAAAGAATTTTGTTCAAAATAAAGAAACACACAGAGCGAGATTAATGATAGTAATGGGGTTATACAATGGCCAAGCTTATAATAGGTAAAGGGTAAAGGGACCCCTGACCATTAGGTCCAGTCGTGGCCGACTCTGGGGTTGCGGCGCTCATCTCGCTTTATTGGCCGAGGGAGCCGGCGTACAGCTTCCGGGTCATGTGGCCAGCATGACTAAGCCGCTTCTGGCGAACCAGAGCAGTGCACAGAAACAGCGTTTACCTTCCCGCTGGAGCGGTACCTATTTATCTACTTGCACTTTGACGTGCTTTTGAACTGCTAGGTTGGCAGGAGCAGGGACCGAGCAACGGGAGCTCACCCCGTCGCAGGGATTCGAACCGCTGACCTTCTGATTGGCAAGTCCTAAATTCTGTGGTTTAATCCACAGCGCCACCCGCGTCCCAAGCTTATAATAAGCAAGTGCCAAATACAGTCCATAGTTTCCTTGGGACACCCTCCAAGCCACACCCTCTCTTCTTAGGCCCCGCCCCTCACCAGCCTTGAGGGTCCATTCCAAGTCTACAATTCTATGAACAGGTAGCAGCAGCACCTATTGTACAGCAGACTGAGCAAGCATGCACAGGTCACTTGCCTTTACCTGGAGATGCCAGGGATTATAATGTCCGTTGTCATTTCCCAACGCATAATGCCAGAGTGCATATCAACAACAATCCATAAGATTATACATAATATAAAAAGGTAAAGGTAAAGGACCCCTGGGTGGCTAAGTCCAGTCAAAGGCGACTATGGGGTTGTGGCGCTCGTCTCGCTTTCAGGCTGAAGGAGGTGGCGTTTGTCTAGACAGTTTTCCGGGTCATGTGGCCAGCATGACTAAACTGCTTCTGGCGCAACGGGACACCGTGATGTAAGCCAGAGTGCACGAAAATGCTACCTTCCTGCCACAGCGGTTTATCTACTTGTGCTGGTGTGCTTTCGAACTGCTAGGTTGGCAGGTGCTGGGACAGAGCAACGGGAGTTCACTCGGTCGTGGGGAATAGAAAAGCCAACCTTCGGATCGGCAAGACCAAGAAGCACAGTGGTTTAAACCACAGCGCCACCAGCATCCCTAAAGACTATACATAATATATATGAACCCTAAACCCTCCCAGATCATGCTGTGTGGCTGAGACCACCCCCTTTCTCCCCGTCTGACTCCCCTCCAAACACCCCAGCCTTGAAAGCTCGGATGCTGAAAGGCAGGGTGCATACTTAGAAAGTAAATAAAAATAAAACGAATTTGACAAGTGTGACACCTAAAAACAAAGTTCTGGAAAGCATCCAAAATAATGAATGCAGAGGAACATCAGCTAAGCTAGGATCCTTGGAACTAGGTACGCTTTGAGAGGATGGGTGGGTGTTTGCAAATGGGTGGGCGGGCTCAATCCTCACGCGCCTGGAACAGCAGCCACCCCTCGTTCGACACCACTATGGAAAACACACCTGCACTCCCAGAGTCTCCACCCCCCGCCCTGCAATTAATTCCACCTCTTCTATTATGCCCTTTTTATCTGCTATTGTTTCAAACCGGGGCCTTTTTCCACAAACAGCAGCTGCCAAGACCCTCCTATGTGGCACACAGGAGACAAGACCACCCCCCCCCAAAGAGAGAGAGAGAGCGCACTTCATTGCCAAGAAGCCCCTTGCATCCAAAATTATGCATGGTTCATGGAGAAGGGAGATGGGGAGAACATTCTCTGCATGAATGCTGGAAGATTTCGGGCAGAGAAAATGAAGTACTTCTTCAGGCAGTGCATGGTTAAACGGTGGAACTCACTGCCCCGGGATGGAGGACTGACAACCAACTTGGACAGCTTCAAAAGACGATTAGACAAATTCACAGAGGATGAGGCCACCCATAGCTACTTGCCACAATAGCCACAATTTGCTTCCACTGTCAGAGACAGGCTGGCTACAGACTGTGGTTTCTTTGGCACAAAACAAACCCTGATCCCCAGTCTGAACATAAAACAATGCCAGGGATTGCAGATCTGTGTGCTAGTAGGGAGGAGGAAACAGCCCAGATTAGTGCAGTTACAGTCAATCATTGTCTAGGGTTTACTGTGATATGCAAACTGGGTTATTGTCAGTTTCAGTTCCCACCGGTGGGGGGGGGGGGGGGAGTTAATTACAGTACTTGCTTCCCTGCATTCATGTTCTCTTTTCTTTTCTTTTTTTTGAAAAAATAACTAAATAGCACTATTTCTCCCATTTTAAAAATGAAAAATATAAGGAAATCCCTAATTAACCCCACCCCCTGGTGAGAAGAGAAACTGACAGAGGCATACCCCCCCAAGTGTGATTAATAACCAATAAAATGGCCAGCACTTGGAAACAGTTTACTTAAACACACAGGAGTCCAGTGTGTGTGTGTGTGTGTAAAAAAAAATAATCTCACAAGCATTTGGTGTGTGTGTCCATACCAGACAGGCTGGTGTTCCAATAATTTTTTTTTAAAGAGGTGATGGGAAGAAAACCACCACATTGCAGAAAACACTGGCTAGACTGCAGCAAGACTTTGACAATGACCTTATCTGGGTGCTCGGGGGGATGGGGGAGTAAGCAAAGAAAGCAAATCCAGAAAAAAGACCTTGAATCTGGAACGAATATTGGACACAGATTCAAAGAGACATGAAACCCTCTATGTGGGGCCTCCCTCGTGCTTGATTCCGGAAGCTGCTGTTAGCAATTGTGCTGCAGCATTCAGCACAAACAGGGGTGAGTTCTTGTCAGCATATAACTCCTGTTCCTTTACTAAAGGTGTCATGGGCTTTGAAGATGCTCAAACTGAGGATGCAAGGGGAAAATGTGTTGAGAGGGAGGCAAGCTTGGCAAATCCACACCGTGATCAACTCCCACCCGGAAACCAATGTCCCCACTGTGGAGGACGTGTGGATCCAGAATTGGCCTCCACAGTCACTTACGGACTCACTGTTAAAACCGTGTTTATGGAAGACAATCTTACTCGGCTATGAGTGATCGCCAAAGAAGAAGAAGATGATAACTCCTGTGCTCAGAGATCTATACCAGTTGCAGATCTCCTATGAGTCTAAGTTCAAGGTGTTACTATTAGTATATAAAACCCATGACAACTTGGGAGCAGTTTACCTACGACATTGCCTTACCCCACTTCTGCCTACTCGGCCACTTAAACTGGCAGAGCTGGCCCTGTTACAAGTGCCACAGGACACTTGTTCCGATTTTGTAAGAATTCAATCATTTAGTATGGCAGAACCTATCCTTCGGAACTCTCTGCCTCTTGACATCAGGCAAGCGCCTTCACTATATTCTGTTCAGCGCCTGCTAAAAACATTCCTGTTTAGGCAAACCTACCCATATGCTTAGGGATGTGAGTGGCGCTGTGGGTTAAACCACAGAGCCTAGGATTTGCCAATCAGAAGGTCGGCGGTTCGAATCCCTGCGACGGGGTGAGCTCCCGTTGCTCGGTCCCTGCTCCTGCCAACCTAGCAGTTCGAAAGCATGCCAGTGCAAGTAGATAAATGGGTACCGCTCCGGCAGGAAGGTAAACGGCATTTCCGTGCGCTGCTCTGGTGTCGGTGTTCCGTTGCGCCAGAAGTGGCTTAGTCATGCTGGCCACATGACCCGGAAAAACTGACTGCGGAGCGGACAAACGCTGGCTCCCTTGGCCTGTAAAGCGAGATGAGCGCCGCAACCCCAGAGTCGTTCGTGACTGGACTTAACTGTTAGGGGTCCCTTTACCTTTACCCATATGCTTAGAAATGCTGATATGAATTTTAACCTTATTTCAGTAATTTAACTTTTTGTATGTTTTGAAATACTGTATTTCCCCCCTCAATTTTCTTTTATCTTTTTTTGCAAACCACTTTGAGGTGGGTTGTTGGGGTTTTTTACACAATCAAGTGGTGTGTATACATTTTATAAGATGCATAATAAACAAGCCTTTGAAAATGCACCTCCTCACTTTGAAACCAGCCGAGAAGCAACCACAAATTCCTGCTGGAATCATTGGCATCCAGCCTGGCGTGCAAGGGGTGGGGAGGCTGCCAGGAGTGGTCCATTTATCTCTCCTTACGTCTCCCCTTTGCTTTCCAGGTTCTTCAGCTGCGCTGCTTTCGAGGGGGACATTTGGCACAGCAGCCGAAAGGGAACAGTCGACTTGCTGAGCAGCCCGGGCTAAGAATAGCACACCCCAAAGGAAAGGAGGCAGAGCTGGCCAATTAGCCCAGTTAACGGGCTTTTTTTCAAACAAGCCAACCCGGTCCCATTAGACGCGGAGCAAAGGTCAAGCATCTGCTCTCCCCGAGGAGACGCACAGCAAGTCACGAAGCCAGCGGCCAGCGAACGTTTTGAACTCATCGCTGGCAGCAATAGCAGAGTCCCAGATCACGCAGGTGTCCGTGCAAAGCGGCGCTCACCACTCCAGACCCATTAGGCGGCAACAAAGAGCAGAGCCACCATGTGCAAAGGCAGTCTACCCCTGTAAGCCAAGAGCAGGCAGGCAAACAAAGGAAGAATATTTTCCATAACTTTCCACATTTTCCACCTGCGAGGTGCCAAAGGCTACCTAAAGGCACACGGTGACACAAGGGAAACCTCTCTGGCTGCCACCCCTTGAAAAGGATATTGTAGAGCTGGAAAGGGTTAAGAGAAGAGCAGCTACAATGACCTAGACCTAGAGCATGGCCAAACTCCACCCTCCAGATGTTTTGGGACTACAACTCCCATCATCCCTAGCTAACAGGACCAGTGGTCAGGCATGATGGGAATTGTAGTCCCAAAACAGCTGGAGGGCCAAGTTTGGCCATGCCTGATAGGCAAGTGAGGGTCTCCCCTGTGATGACAGGTTGCAGCATCTGAGGCAATATGATAAGACACTTATAAAATTATGCCTGGCGTGGAGAAAGTGCATAGAGAAAAGCTCTTCTCCCTCTCTCATAACACTGGAATGCATGAACATGCCTTGGAAGCTGGAGGCTGAGGACAGACTGAAGTACCTTTTTAGTTGAACTATGGAACTCACTGCCACAGGAGGCATCGATAGCCACCAACATGGTTGGCTTTAAAGGAGGACTGGGCAGATTTGTGTGGGAGAGGGTTACTGAGGGTTACTAGGCCAGGACTGGCTTTGCTCTGCCTCCATGACGTTTTGGAGAACCAGTTGCTAGAAACCAAAGGAGGGGAGAAGGCTATCGGGCTCAAACTCTGCTTGTGGGGTTTGCATTAGGACATCTGGCCAGCCAAGGTGAGAATTGTGTGCTGGACTACATGGGCCACGGGCCTGATTCCAGTAGATTCTTATGTTATTTCCTGGGAAGTCTGCAGGCCGCAAAAGGTGACGAAGGCTGAAGCTGGACCCTCAGGTGCCCTCTGGTTCACCTTTAGCCAAGCAGAGACCTCCTTCCCCGGAGTTGAAAAAGCCTTGCTCATTTTCTGGGATGCCTCATTACTACGAAGCTTCATTCCTCGATCAACATGCCACAACCAACATGCTCTCACAGTCTCCTCCCCCTCAGGCCTTGCTCGAAGCAAGTTGTGGCTTTTCCGTTCCACAGCAGAAATTTATTCTGGATGAATGGAAGGGCTGGAGCACAGAAGAGTAGACAGCAACTGGGGTTTGTTTAAAGCCACTTGGGAAGGGAAGGCAGCAGGGAGGGCCCCTGATTCTCCTAGGGAGGCGCACTGCAAACTGAAAGATTAAAATAAGAGCAATGAGGAGAAGAAAACAAAGGAATCAAAAATATAAACCATAAAAGCGTCACAGCTTAGAAGGACAAAAGTGCAAGGATACTGCACAGCTCTAAAGGGTCAATAAAATATTAACTCACACGAAGATTCCCTTCGCAAATAACAAAGATTTATAAAAGTATTCTCCACCTGCGAGTTCCATCACGGAGACTAAAGGTTCTCTATAGTCTTAAATGAGCCAGATATTTGCATATGACAGTGGCGCTCAGTGACCCCCGTGCCTCAATATTTGTATGAGAAATACCGTAAAAGCAGCCATGACCTCTTTTACAGAAGCCAGCATCTGTGAGTCAAGGATGATTTGTACAAAAGAAGACCCTCAAACCCATCTAGCCAAGATCCCTGCCAGAGACTCCCGAATCTTGGCCCATCCTCAAAAACAAGAATCCTCTAATGTGCGGGAAGATTTCAGACAGATAAAAGAAAGGACTTCTTCACCCAGCACATAGTTAAACTACGGAACTCCCTGCCACAGGAGCCAGTGATGGCTACCAACCTAGACGGCTTTAAAAGAGGATTAGACAAATTCATGGAGAAGGAGAAGGCTATCGATGGCTACTAGCCACAATGACTATACTCTGCCTCCATGGTCAGAAGCGGCAATGCTTCGTCCTGCTTATGGTCTTCATTTTGGTTGGCTGCTATGAGAACAGGATGCTGGACTAGATGGGCCATTGGCCTGATCCAGCAGTCTTTCCTTATGGCTCGTGGGTTTATGCACCTCTGTTGGAATGCCTTGCTGAGTCAGGCAGTCATTGGACCACGGAGGTCAGCGCTGTCTGCATCACGGATGGGGAAGCGGGGGCTCATGGGAGCTGTAGTTCAAGAACACCTGGAGGGCACAGGGGAGTCATGTGGTGTGAAGTCACAGAAAGTCAGAGTTGGAAGGGACCATCTAGTCCAAGGGTCAGCAAACTTTTTCAGCAGGGGGGCGGTCCACTGTCCCTCAGACCTTGTGGGGGGGCTATTGGGGGGGGTGAACGAATTCCTATGCCCCACAAACAACCCAGAGATGCATTTTAAATAAAATGGCATATTCTACTCATGTAAAAACACGCTGATTCCCGGACCGTCTGTGGGCCGGATTTAGAAGGCGATTGGGCCGGATCCAGCCCCCGGGCCTTAGTTTGCCTACCCATGATCTAGTCCAACCATGCAGGAATCTTTCCCCCCAATGTGGGGCTGGAGCCCACAACTCTTGAGACCTTGGGATTAAGAGTCTCATGCTCTGCCAACTGATCTATCCCAGGAAACCTTGGTCCACACTGACCATCAGCATCTCACTAGGATGTTGGGCTGGCATCTGTCCATACCCGGAGACGCCAAGGGTTGAACCTGGGACCTTCTGCATGCAAAGCAGGCGCTCTAACCGCTGGCCTATGCTGAGCCTGGATAGCTCAGATGGTAAAGCACGAGGCTCTTCATCGCAGTGTTCTGGGTTCGAGCCCCACGTTGGGCAAAAAGATAGCTGCATTGCAGGCGGATGGACTGAGATGACCCTTGTGGTCCCTTCAAACTCTACAATCTGACAATTCTTTGGGGCCATCAGAATGCAGCCAAACCCACAAATGTCAGGACTTCCGTCTCACTGGAAAGTGGGTAGGTTGTCTTAGCTTCTCCAAAAGAAGCAACAACGTCCTGAATCCATACCCAGACCACCCCTTCCTTAAATCCACAACCAACCTTACTCATAAGGAAGCCACAGAGTGTTGCACGGTAGCAACAGGTGTTGCATGCTCAACAGGTGACTTTTAAGGTGCTAGCCCTCAAGCATGCAGAGAGTCTCAGGTCTCCATTTCAATCTTTGCCCCTGCCTGCCCTGGAGAAATTTGCTGTGCATTACAGCAAGGGTAGGGGGGACATCTGTAGTCCCCCCCCCCCATCGTTGGGCTCCAACTCCCATCATCCTCCCTGCCTGGGGTTGATGGGAGTTGGAGTCTAGCATCCACAGTCTCCCATCCCCAAATTACAGGAACGACAACAAAAACAACAAAGTTTTGCATTGGCTCAAACAGGATCCTTTTTAGGCAGTCAAAGACCAGGAGGGCAGTCACCTGAGATGCCTGTGGCTGCCAGAGGCAAAAAAGCACAGGAAGAAAATTCCGCTTGGGAAAACAACATACCACGGCTCCCTTCTCGTCATTCAAAAAAGTTACGGCTTCCAACCAAAATCAGTTAAACAATTATACAATTAGGTGCTTGAAACAAGCTGGCAGAATTTAAGCAGCCCCCTTAGTAAAGAACAGCCATGTTAAGGCTGCGCTCCTGAGCTCCCTTCCCCGGGAGCAAAGCCCCCACCCCCGTGAAGACAGAAAGAGCCTCTATTTGTGAGTAAAAGGCCCACCCCCCCGGAAAGAAAAGTCACCCCAGCTCGCCCCATCGATGGGGCTCCCCATTAGCAACCTTTCCCTTTGGGGCTGTGGTGGCCAACAGGATCACCAGAGCCTGGCTCACCCCACGCCCTCAAGGTGATAGAGCAGGCACTCTGCCGATGCTCAGGAGCCCCCTCTCCCCTCTGACGCCGCACGTCCCAGAGATGCGCGCTGCTACGTCCCTAGGAGGAGGACGGGGTCTAATCTTCGTCAACCCCCCACATACACCCCCAAGAGAATTCAAAAGAGATGGCGGGCGTAGGGCAGTTTGCCTCATCATTCCCAATTCCACGGGGTTGAAGACCAGATCCGCACCCGAGATGCAGCCCTTGTTCCTGCAGATCAGAACTGGGGCGATCCCTCCAGCCAGCCCCCTATCTCTCCACCCCACACCCACGAATCAACAAGGCGATATGGAGGCGCGAGGAGCGGGCACAGCCTTGTCGTCCGTTCCCTGGAGAGTTGAGAGGGGGGCAACATGTTCCACGACCCCCGCCGTACGCATCCATGGACGGCACCGCCCTATGGAGAGACGAGGGATCGCTGTCGTCCCCCTCCGGTTCTACGCTGGCTCCGTTTTCGACGGGGAGGTTCGCTCAGCTTCAAATTGGGGGGGCAAGGCTGGAGGGGCCACGGTTGGATGGGACCCCTACCTGTTAGCCTTGTGATGGGGCTCCACCCCATCTCCCTCCCGCGGCCCCTTCCTCGACGGGACTCACCGTGCGCAGCTCCTGCGTCCGATCCTTCATGGCTCCGGCTCCGCTCTCTTGGGCGGCGATCGAGGGAGGAGCAGCAAGCCGCGACGGCGGGGGGGGGGGGCGGCACATGCGCGGGAGCCCGAGCAGGAGGGAGGGGAGCGGGGAGCGGCCGCCCGCCTGTCTGTCTGTCCGTCCGCCCACTCCGCTACGGCCGCCTCCGCGTCGCCGCCCACCCGCGACGGAGCCACCCCCGAAGGTGCCCGAGCCGCGCGAAGCCCCCACCTAACTCTACAGTCGCTTTGGGAGAAATGGAACACCGCCCCGCCTTCTTAGGCGGATCTCCAGCTGCGCGAGGCGCCTGCACTCCCTACATGCTCAGAAGCACGCTCAGTTCCTCGACAGGTTTAATTTGTAGCAAGCCCCGTCTGGTTCAATGGGCCCCAGCTTATTTTTTTAAGCTTCAGAGAGCCTGAAAGAGGAACCTGCCTTGCGGCGGGAGTGGCGGGGCAGTCGTTTATAGGCCTGGAAAAGCTTTCAGCTGTGGCTAGTTTCTGTGGCTGTTAAAAGCTCAGGAACACACGTGTGTGAGTATGTATGCGTGTATGTGTGCATGCATGTACAGTACATGTGTATATGTATGTGTACTTTGACTGTGAGCAGGTGAGCTTGGTCAGCATGGCGGAGGAGGAAAAGAAGGGGTTAAACAAGGTGACTTGCCTTTGCAATTGTTGCTTCCCTAAACTGAATTGCAGGGGGTTGGACTAGATGACCCCTGGGGTCCCTTCCAACCCTCCAATTCTATGACTGTATTCTAAGTTGTGTTTTCTCACAAGCCCTGTGTGCGAATAACCCAGCAGCCTTCTCAAAACCCCATTTCAGCAAGGCTTGGTCAGATCAGAAGCAATAGCTTCCATCTTTAAGTCTCCCCACTCCTGCCACCTTGGCAGTCTCCATTAGGAGCTGCCTTTGCAAAACAAGCCTGTTCCCCTCTGATAAAAAAACCAACTCTGCACATGCTCAGAGGCAGAGTGCTGGGATTTCTGGAATGGGAAACTGAATGCATTGTATGGATCATCATAGTCAAAGGCCAAAAACAGAGAGTTGTTTGCGGGGACACAAAATGAGACTAGCTGGGTTGCTGCCTAGCTATGGCTGCCAACTGACCAGAGGTCAAGAGCACCCCAGGCCTGGCGTTTACCCACACCAAGCCACGGCTGAAAGACGCAGCGGCAGTGGCTGGTCGAGAAATTGGCAACCCATAACCTGACTCGTTTCCATGCATGTTGCCATGAGTGCAACAAGAGAATCCTAGGGATGGCGCTCCCTGATCTATGTCCCCAAAGAGCACGAAGGGAGACGGCGGCGGCGTCTCGGGAACAGCTAGCAAGATGTGCTCTGGTGTTCTGCCACCTGCTGGTCGCGGAGAGTACAGCAGCCTGTCCTGCAGAATCTGTGCGGATAATATATTTATTAGTCTTAAGGATATAAGAAAAGCCTGCTGGATCAGGCCAGTGGCCCATCTAGTCCAGCATCCTGTCCTCGCAGTGGCCAACCAGATAGATGCCTGTGGGAAACCTGTAAGCAGGACCTTAGCCCAAGAGCCTTCTCCCCTCCTGTGGTCTCCCATCAGCTGGTATTCAGGAGCATTGCTGCCTCTGACTGTGGAGGCAGTAGCCATTGATAGCCCTCTCCTCCACAAATTATTAGTTTACTATCATTCTTCCTGTGTTCTTAACGTTCTTAACGTTTTGCAGTCCTCATTTCTTCCGTCTTCACAACAATCCTGTTTGTTTGGTAGCTTTCAAAGTGTAGGTGCTGCCACACTGAAATATTGATTTATTACAGATGCAGAACAGACCAGATCTTTCTCTCCCCCACCAATGCCCTGGGCTAAATTGGACAGGTAGACAGGACCCTGCTTTGACAGGTGGGTGGTCCTGGCCACCCTTCAAATCATCTGATGCCGTAATGGCATCAGGTGATTGATGCATTTCCAAGCTGACTGGCGGAGTGTAGGGAGAGGGAGATAGCTTAAAGAGCTGGCTCAACCAGCCATTTGTCAAGCATTTTGCAAGGGTCAGCAGTGCCTGCAAAAGCCCAGTTTTTCCTTTACATGCCCCCCACCTGGTGTCATGTACAGTAGTACCTTGAGTTAAGTACTTAATTCGTTCTGGATGTCCGTTCTTAACCCAAAACTGTTCTTAACCTGAAGCGCTACTTTAGCTAATGGGGCCTCCTCCTGCTGCCCGCGCCGCCGGAGCACGATTTCTGTTCTCATCCTGAAGCATAGTTCTTAACCTGAGGTACTATTTATAGGTTAGCGGAGTCTGTAACCTGAAGCGTATGTAACCTGAAGCGTATGTAACCCGAGGTACTACTGTGTAATGTGGGGTGTGTAGCAGGTGGGTGTGGCTTGCCCCCAAATGGTCTCGCGGGACAAATGGAGTCGCCTGGCAGGCCAGATTTGACCCACAGGGCGGAGGTGCCCGACCCCTGCTTTAAATCCACGCTATGCCCTATTCAACCATCTGTGGCCATCTGAAGGTCTGTCCCAGGGAAGATGGAGCAAGCATGCTTTCTCCTGCTCCATTGGCTAGGACCTGAAGCAGTGGATTCAAGTTACAAGGAAGGAGATTCTGACTCAACATTAGGAAGACCTTTGCGGTCCCTTCCAAAGTTAAACGATTCTATGATCTGCAGGTGAAATTCCCAAAGCAGATGTCTCCAAACTGTATATTCTGATTTCCAACCAGGCTGGCCTCCTGCAGCCCCATGCTTAGGAGACGTGGGGCTGGAGTGGAGGGGCGATGGGGAGAGGCACATGCCTGGCAGTGCCAGGGGGTACGTTTTCAAGCCTGGTCTTTTGCCAAGTCAGCCAATGTGCGTCCTGCTGACGCAACCCCAGGGCCTTGCGGGGGGGGGGGGGGGGCGTCTGTTTTCACGTGGCGCCATGGCAACACCACCCATAATGATAGCCCTGGAGCCTGCTGGAGGAGGCCTCTTCTGCGCTTGCCCTCACCTGGGTGACAGGTCCCTGTACCTGCTTTCTTGACAAAGGAGGGCTCCCTTTGATTCTCCACTGCCCCCCCTCCAGCTGCTCCAGAGGGCTGCCCCCTCCGCTTTGCGGATGCTCCTTTGTGCCTCCACTTGCCATCTGTCGCCATTCTCTGCCAGGGCCCACATGCCCCCCTCCCCGATCCATCCTCCCAGTGACACATCAGCAGAGTCTTAGGACAGGCAGAAAGGAATTAGCTCATAATTGGTTCAAGCGCTCGTGGCCACGAGGTGCAGCAATGACAGCTGGCCCACACCTGAACATGAGTCCAGAAAAAGTAGAGTGTGCTGGATCAAGGCAGTGGCCCATCCAGTCCAGCATCCCAGATGCCTGTGGGAAACCGCCAAGCAGGACCTGAGCCCAAGAGCCTTCTCTCCTTCTCTGGCTTCCAGCCAGTATTCAGTATTCCAGTATTCAGAAGCATTGCTGCCTCTGAGTGTGGGGGCAGAGCATGGCCCTCATGTCTAGTAGCCATTGATAGTTGTCTCCTCCATGAATTTGTCTAATCCTCTTTTAAAGCCATCTGGGTTGATGGCTATTGCTGCCTCCGGTGGCAGGGAGTTCCACAGCTATCAACTGCTTTGAAACGACAACTGCTAGGAGGGAGGAGAGGTATTATTATTGCCAGGCATTGATCACAACATGGAGACTCCATACTGCATGCAGAAGGAACCTGGGTTCAATCCCTGATGAGGCAAAAATATTTGGCCGCAGTTGGGGAGCCTAAGAGCAGGGGTGGGAAGCCTATGGCCCCCTCAGATGTTGGTGCAACTCCCAGAAGCCATCAAAGCCAGAGGAGCTCCCCAGGTTCTACTTTGTCAGGATTCTGTCCCACAACATGGTGCCCTCCAGATGTTGTTGGACTACTACAACACCCATTATCTCTGGCCATTGGCCACATGGGCTGCTGGGAGTTGTAGTCTCAGAGCATCTGGAGGGCCCTGTGTTATCTTTCCCTGGGCGAAGCCATCATAAATGTATTAGGTGGTGTATATCTAACCATTTCCTCCAGCTCCAACACCCTTCCGCTGCTGGCGTTCGAAAATGTGTGCTCACAATTCCTAGCTATTTTGTACTTTCTAGAGAAATGCGGCAGTTTGATGTGTCTTCCCTCAAATCAGCTTCCATCCAATTTGAAAATGTAAGGCACTGTCACTTCCCTGTTAAGCTGAGGTGTGCCCATTTGAGACAGCCATTGCACATGCTCAAATGATTTCTTTTTCTTTTCGTGAACAGGAGTTCCAGGGTGTGGGTGTTTGCAGGTGTGGGGAACTCAAACAGGCAATGTGCATCGGGCAAAAACCTCCTTGCACCCCTCCTCATGCAAATGTGACTTGAAACGGGGGACAAGGGTCACCTCGCTGCATTTTAGGCCACTAATATGAACCCTGACATGGTCTTTAGGGTGCCACAAGACCTTGTTGTTTTTTCAGACTAAACAGCACTACTTTTGCTGTTGTGTACTGAAGTTCTCACCCTGGGCCAGCAGGGGGATACTGTAGATAGTTATGCAAATGAAGGATCGAAAGTGACGTTCAGTGATTGACTAGTTACAGAAAATGGTTACTGTTGCATTCTAGTGGAGCTCTATATAAGCAGGCTGGCTGAGCTCCTCAGTTCAGTTCTGTTCCAGCTTACAAATAAAGAGCTGCTTTGGAAGAATCGCTGTGTCGTCTGATATGTTCGCCCACAACTTAACATTTGCCCTTCTGGAAATTTATGTCTTCTTGCTTCTGCTCCTTATTGCAGAATATTTGTCAGTACCGCCAGCCTGATGGGGCGGCATTCTTGCCCTGGATTGCAGATACACAGCCTGATTGGTGGTGACCCAATTTCTAAACCTGGTTGTCCCAGCAATTGGGTGAGTTTTGTGACTGTTGCCAAGAAGTACAGGAATGACCACACCTTGCACGCATGTAATTTGAGCAAATTCAACCAAGGTTGAAATCACACAAGTGGAATCTAAGCAAGGCGGAGAGCCTGAAAGCTATTTCCGTGCCGGATGCGCTTGGGGTCACCTGTCATGAAAATAGCTTTTAAGCTCTCTACCTTGCAAGAGGACCAAGTTCCACTCAGCGCAGCAGCACTAGAATGCTCTTGCGAGATATTGTGGGACCGTCCGAGTTCCCGTGAGATCACACGTGAGCATCCCAGAGCTAGCGTGCTGAGTGGGCCTTGCCCAGCAAGCAAGACAGAGAGCCGAAAAGTTATATATACTGTATGCCTGATCCACTTGGGGTTCCCCAATGCAAAAAGAGCTCTCGAGCCCTCTGGTTCTGGGAGGATGGGGGAATTCTTTCTCTCTCTCCCCCTCACCTGCTAGCCATGAGGTGGCTCCAAGGGTTTGCAGGCAACCCCTGATTTGTGTGGGGGTCGCATTCCTGCCCCCCCCCCACGTCAGCGGGCTATGCATAAGCCTATTCCACCTCGTTCCACCCCCATTCTGCCCTCTTCTGAGTCCAAAATGACTCTCACATTGGCATTTGCGCATCAGTTGAACCCGTGCAAAATGGTCGCTGCCTGGATGTGATTTTTGTGTAAACGTGGAACCCTTGGGACCGAACCCCTGCATAAGATATAATTGCTCTGTATGTGCTTGTAGACGTTTTCAACATCCATGTTGCTTCCTTCCTTTCTTCCTTCTGAAAAAGGATATGCTTGTTGACACTTCTGCTTGTTCCGTTCTTTCCAAACCTTCCCCCCCATCCTGCTCCTTTCCCAGGGAAAACCTGCTCTTTAGTGCTAAATTGGAGCAAACATTAATCTGGAGGAAACCGGAATTGCTGTTTGGTCCAACTAAGCACTAAAGAGTGGTTTTCTTGGGGGAGGGGGGGGGAGCAGCAGGAGAAGTGGATAAGCCCTTAGTTGAAATGGAGTATGGTACTGAGCCATCTCTCCATCTCAGTACTGAGCCCAGAAGCCCAGGGTAATTGACAGAGATGCCTTGCTGGCTTTCATCCACCATCACTTCCTCTTGTTTTTGTGGAGATTTGTCAATTTCACATATGCTTTCCAAGCAGACTTCCCCATCTTTGGTGCCCCTGTGATGACCGGGGGGCTGGTGGGAGTCGTGGTCCAGAACAGCTGGAGTCCACCTGGTTGGGGAAGGCTGCTGTGAATTGTTGACAATGTGCTCCAGTGTTCACACTGTAAAATGGTGGGTAAAGTGGATAGAGAAAAATATTCCTCCTCCTCTCCCAAGAACTAGAACTAGATCCAATGACGCGGAATGTTGGAAGGTTCAGCAGAGATAAAATAAAGTACTTCTTCACACAGCACATAGTCAAACTGTGGAACTCCTTGCCACTGGAGGCAGGGTGGTCATCCACATGGATGTCTTTAAAAGAGCATTAGATGAATTCATGGAGGAGAGGGCTATCAATGGCTACTGGCGGTGATGCCTATGTTCTGCCTCCACAGTCAAGGGACTGCAATGCTTCTGAATGCCAGAGACCACAGGAGGGGAGAGGCATCTCGTTGGCCACTGTGAGAACAGGACACTGGACTAGATGGGCCCCCTTTGGCCTGATCCAGCAAGCTTTCCCAGATCCTCCAAGTGTCCCTATTTTCCAGGGATGTCCCTGATTTAGAGAAGCTGTCCCGGTTTCCGATTTGATCCCAGAATGTCCCACTTTTCCTTAGGATGTCCCTATTTTCCTTGGAGAAATACTGGAGGGTATGGAGTTATCTGAACCCTGAGCCGTCAATCCTGTTTAGGGAAGTGTTTTTTAAAAAATGTTTAATGTTTTATTGCGTTTTGATATATGTTGGAATCTGCCCAGAGTGGCTGGGGCAACCCAGTAAGATGTGTGGGGCATAAATAGTAAAATTATCAAAATAGGGAATGGGACATCCCTATTTTCATCCGAGAAATGTTGGAGGGTATGCTCTCCTTATGTTCTTATGGTCCTCCTATGAATCTGCTTTTTTCCTCTGTGGGTGCTCAAACACACAGGCACCATCTGTGGCCTTCCCCCGCAAAGACTGCAAGAGCCTCCTTGTTCGCTCTTTCCGTTGTTGTTTCCTGCGGGTGGGGAGCAGCTTTTCATGTCCATTGACGCTGCATTGCACTCGGGTCGCTCTCCTCCTGCTTATTTTTGTCCTTTAATCGGTGTTTGCTCGCTGGGAACTCTGGGAAGGGGAGTACATTAGCAGTGGGTAAACACTGGGTATAATTCCCTCTCCTGCACATACTCTCAGCCAAGGCAAACAAACCCTGTTTGAGTAGCTCATTGGCAGCAGCTGTCTCTCTCTGTGTGTAGAGGGGTGTCCCTGCCCCCCACATATACAGCAACTGAAGCGAGAAGATGGCTGGGACAGTTTCCTCAACGTGCCATATCACCCGATCGTGGCAGAAGACCAGAGGGTCGCCTTTGCGATTCAGAAGCTGGCAAACTTAGCTGGAGTCTTTTTGAAAGTTGCCTCTTCCCAGTTGTTCGTTTCTGAATGCACCAAGCCCACGAGGGGTTAACTCCCCCCAACTTTTTGTGTGCCCACCCACCAGGAGGTGGAGCCAACCGGGCTGCTCTATAAATGCAGCTGCCACAGGAGGTGAGAGCAGGTGGCAGCAGGAGAGGGAGCGAGAGGTCGGGCTCTTTGCCAACTAAGGTGCGCCATCGTCACCAGGTGCCCACGTGGGGCACCAGCTTGGACCGCAGAGGCTGCTTGCAAGGAGCCCTCTGGGCCAGCTGGCCTTTGCCCCTCCCCATGGCATCCCTCCAGCCGGGCTCTTCAGGACTCTACCTGGAACCGCAGATGGGACCCAGAGACGACTCGGATTCCGATTCCGACAGCCCAGTCCCCAGCGGCACTAGGCCCGGGGCCGGCTACCCCACCTGCTCCCAGGTCATCCACAGCGGACATTTCATGGTGTCGTCTCCGCACAGCGACGTGGGGCCTCGCCGGCGCCACCATCAGGCAGAGCAGGAAGCCCCTGCCCCTCCAAGCATCGACCCCACCCTCACTCGGCTCTTTGAGTGCATGAGCCTGGCATACAGGTGAGTCTCAGGTGGCTACTGGTGGCCAAGTCTGTTTCTTGACAGGTCTGGGGTGCAACTGGGGTGGCCTACTCGTTGGCTCGTCCTCAGGAATATCTGAGGCTGGAGGAAGCTCCTGGAAACCACAGGAAAGAGGGCTCTTGTGTTCGAATGCTGTTTGCGGGTTTCGCAGGTGTAGTTCCATAGAATTGTAGATGGGACCCCCAGAGTCACCTAGTCCAATTCCCTGCAATGCAGGAGTCCTTTTGCCAGACGTGGGGCTCAAACCTGTAACCTTGAGATTAAGAGTCGCATGCTGTACTGACTGAGCCACTGCTGTGTTTCTGAAAGGTGGGCCACTGTCAGAACAGAATGGTGGGCAGGATTCGCCCCCTTTGGCCTGATCCTAGCAGGCTCTTCGTATGTTCTTTCGGGTTTCTCCTTCGCCCGGGAGAGGGAACTGTTCAGAAGCGATACTTTAGTTAAACTATGGAACTCCCTCCCACAAGAGGCAGTGAAGGCCACCAACTTGGATGGCTTTAAAAGAGGATTAGATGAATTCATGGAGGAGGAGGGGGCTATCAATGACTATTGGCCACGATGGCTATGCTCTGCCTCTATGGTCAGAGGCAGCCGGTTGGTGGAAACCGCAGGAGGGGAGAGGGCTCTTGGGCTCAGGTCCTGCTTGCAGCCTTCCCTTGGGGGCATCTGGTTGGCCACTGTGAGAGCAGGATGCTGGACTAGATGGGGCCACTGACCTGATGCAGCAAGGCACTTCTTATATTCTTATGAGGCCTTTCATGTCCTGGGAGGGCAGGCGCAGATTAATTGCAGAGTTGGGGCCCCTGTCTGCCAATAGCTCCCACTGGTAAATGTTCTCACTGTCATACATCTTGTACTGTTAGCCAAGCTTGCTTTTCTCTCTCACTCTCCCCAAATCCCAAACTAGGGGAAAGTTTAGGCTGTACAGACAACGGAGCTCTGAATGATTGTATAACATGGATGGGCTTCTTTGTAGAGTTGAAAGCTCTGGGGTGGGGTGGAGTTGTGAACAGTAGAATCACAGAACTGTAGATTTGGAAGGGACCCCAAATCCATGTAATCCAAGCCCCTGCAATGAAGGAACCACAGCTGAAGAATCCCTGATGAATGGCCATCCAACCTCTTCTTGAAAACCTCCAGCAAAGGAGAGTCCACCTTCCAAGCGAGTCCATGTCTGGTCTTGAGAGCAAACCTGCCAGCAGGGGGCAGTAAGATTCCTCTGGGAACTCCCAAAGGACTACTTCACACGATTAGCCTATGGAACTCTCTGCCACATGACTGCTGTTGGGGATAGAAAGCCCCTCTTCTTTCATGCCGCCTGCAAAGCCTGACACAGAGTTAGGGGCTGAGCTCTCTGCCTCCCCGACCATATCAAGGCTAGCCACCAACGCCAGCTGAAATGCGTGAGCCTTAGATGTCGTCCCTTTGCTGCTTTTGTCAAAACGGCTAGGGTTTTGGTGGGACTTTGGCCCTCCAGAGAGCGCTGAGCTACAACAGCTCAGGAAACTTGGGAGGAACAAAGGTTCCCCACACCTAGATTAGTGGGTACTTCATAAGCCATCCTCTGTCTCCAGCCCTTGTGACATGACAAGGGAACATTTGACCTGTGTCTAAAAAGGGGTGCTTTTTAAACATTTTTGTTGCCTGTTAGCACCTGTCAGGGTTGACCAGGAAGGCCCTTGGCTCAGTGGCATAGTGTGGGTTGCTGGCACCCAGGCCTATTGTGCTCCCTAAGGCAAATATTGTGCCCCCTAACCGGCTTCTCCATGCGTTGCTGCTGCTGGGTGGAACTGAGGAGCAGGAGTGCTCCTTGGGATGGGGCACTGCCACCACCTGAGTCTTGCCATCTGCCCCTCCACGCTACGCCACTGCCTTGGTTGCTGTTGTGGTATTGCGCTGTTACTCTACAAGAACATCAGAAGAACAGCCTTCTGGATCAGGCCAGCAGCCCATCTAGTCCAGAGTCCTGTTCTCACAGAGGACAGTCAGATGCCAAGAAGGACCTAAGTACAAAAATTATTTTATCTGCCCTCAATATTCCAACATTTGGCATCAATGGATGTACATGAGTTCTATAGACTCTCCAAGTGTCCCTGCAGTTTCTTATTTGATCCTGGAATGTCCTGCTTTTCCTTAGGACATCCCTATTTTCACTGGAGAAATGTTGGTGGATATGGAGTTATGCGGCCCCCAAGCCAAGGAAATAAGTAACTGTACAATTTTTAGAAGACATCTGAAGGTAGCCTTGTATGGGGAAGTTTTTAAATGTATATTGTTTTGTTATGTTTTTATATATGTTACTTGCCGCCCAGAATGGCTGGGGCAACCCAGTCAGATGGGCGGGATAGGAATAATAAAGTTGTTGTTGTTGTTGTTGTTGTTGTTGTTGTTGATGATGATGAATAGGACACCCCTATTTTCATCAGAGAAATGTTGTAGTGTTAGGAGAGAGGGAGAAGAACTACATCCACTTTCTCCAGGCCATGCAAAAATACATACCCTCCAATATTTCTCCGATGAAAATAGCGACGTTACATTCCATAATGATAATTTGACTATTTCCATCCCACACATCTTATTGGGTTGCCCCAGCCACTCTGGGCTGCTTCCAACATTTATAAAAACATAATAAAACATTATACATTTTTTTAAAAAAACTTCCCTATACAGGGAGGCTTTCAGACGGCTCAGGGATCGGATAACTCCATACCCTCCAACATTTCTCCAGTGATAATAGGGACATTCTAAGGGAAAGCGGGACCAAATCAGAAACTGGGACGTTCCTGGAAAATACAGTCATACCTCATGTTACATTTGCTTCATGTTACATTTTTTCAGGTTGTGTCCCGTGGTGACCTGGAAGTACCAGAAAATGTTACTTCTGGGTTTCGCCACTTGCGCATGTGCACAAGTGCTAAATCGCACCACGCACCTGCGCAGATATGGCACTTCAGGTTGTGCGCTTTTCATGTTGCGAACGGGCCTCCGGAACGGATCCCGTTTGCAACCAGAGGTACCACTGTAGGGACACTTGGAGGGTCTGAAAATATGCAATTCAGAGTCCTCCCGAGCCCAGCTTGCTGAAGCAATGCTACTGGGGTGTTGTTGCTAGCGCAGACCTGCCTGCTGTTGAGCGAGGAGGGTGGGAAGACAATGCCAAGTCTTCCATTGACTTTTGGACATGCTGTGCTCAAGTCCTGTTTACTCTGACCAGCAGGGCAGTCCAAGCGTAGGCAGATCCGGTCAATAGGAACACGGGAAAGGGACCCCCGTGGTGTTCAGCCGTCCACTCCGCAAACGGCCTTCTTTGGTATCTGCTTTGACAGAAAAGCTGAGCTGTGACATGCACACACACACACACACACACACACACACACACACACACGGGGAAAATGATTTGCTGTTTGTTTTTCTAAGAACTGCCATAGAGGGGAGGGACAGAAGGGAGATGACCTCTCCCACTCCATACACTAAAACTCAGATTGGTGCCGGGAGGTTCACTCAGGGAATATTTTAACTGAATGGCCTTCATTTCCAACAGAGGTTGTGATGATGGCTAGTAGCACTCAACAATGCAGTGATGCAGAGATCCAGGGTAGGGGTTGAGGTTAGAGTGTTGGACTAGGACCTGGGAGAGCAGGGTTTGAATCCCCACTCGGCCATGGAGCTCATTGGGCCAGTTACTTCCTCTCAGCCAAACCTACCTCACAGGGTTGTTGTGAGGATAAAATGGGGGGGGGGGGCGTGGAGATCCTTGGCAGTATAAATGTTATAAATGGTAAACAGGCATTGCTGAATCCATCAGTTTTGCTTCCCCCCAGTTTCTCATTTCTCCCCCAACTCCACCTCAAGATATTGCAAACGGCTGTGGAAATGTGGAGATCTGAATTTAAGTCCTCGTGAAAGTGCACTGGTGTTTTTGTGTGAATTTCTCCCGAGGCATGTATATGTGTACACAATTTCCCCCAAGTGAGAGAGACGTGTATTTGCAAAGCAATCCTCTTTATTACGATGCATTTTTAATATGTTGTTTCCCCCTGATAGCTGCATGGTTTTTATGCACCCTTTGCTCTAATATGTGTGATTTTATACACATTGTGTGGTTGGAGAACTACACTGCAAGATTTGACCAAGCACGAATTTGGAAGGAAATTGGCTTTCCTGCGTCTTGTTTTTGAAAGAGTGGATTATGTCGTTTTTGCCGTTCAGTGTGAACTGAGTCGAGAGCCTTTCAGCCCGAGTCCAACCCTGACAATGTTTGGGGCCTCATGAGAGGACTTTCTGCAAGGAAACCAGGTGCTCTGCTGCTGAGCTAAGACCCTAGTCCTCATGATTCCCAAATAAGGGCTGCTTAGGAACATAGGAAACTGCCTTCTACTGAGTCAGACCCAGAGAGCTCAGTGTTGCCCACACTGACTGGCAGCAGCTCTTTGGGGGTTTCAGGCAGGGGACATTCCCTGCCCTTGCATAGACTCATAGAATCGTAGAGTGGAAGGGTCCCCAAGGGTCATCTAGCTCAACCCCCCACAATGCAGGAGTCATAGCTAAGGATATTTGCCTTTCTTGGCTCATCCTTGGAACCTCTGCATGAGAAGCTGTGAGCCATGGGGTGTGGATATCTCAGATCTCCTGAATGGCTCCGCTTGAATGTTCCATGATGTGTGGGCCAGATCTGACTGGGGAGCTCAGTCCGCAGAGCATTTGACTCTCAGGGTTGTGGGTTCGAGCCCCACGTTGGGCAACAGATTCCTGCATTGCAGGGGGTTGGACTAGATGACCCTCAGGATCCTTCCCAAGTTCTGTGATTCTGTGATTCTACGTCACTGCGGCATCCTGAGCAGGGCAAACACACCCATTTTCATGACTCTTCCCTGTACAGCTGATGCTGTTGTCCCTTTTTGCCCTCACTGTGTCTGTGTCTCTGGGGCAGCCCAGATCTGCTGTGTCCCTCCCCACCAAGAATGGGGCCACCTCTGTAGCCTCCCTACCCTCCCTTCTCCCTGTCGCTTGGCACCCAGATGCTGTCCCAGACATGTGGGGGAAAGGGTGTTTTCCGAGTGCTCTGTCTGTGAACCAGAAGGATTTCTGCATCCCGCTTGGCAGGGAGTGTGAAATCCCACTGGGAATTCTTGGACTCTCCCCCCTCCAATGCGCTTCCCATAACTCTCTTTGGCGAATGCAAAGTAGTGAACACACATCAGAGCTGATTTGGGCTGCATATGCACAAATACTTATCTTGAAAAGCTGCTTTGGTTGCAATCTCCTTTAAAAAATGTATTTATCATGTTTACATCCCAAGGAGCTATACTCCAAGGTTCTCCTCCTCTCCACATTATCCTCACAACCCTGTGAGGTAGGTTAGGCTGTGTGTCTGGCCCACACCCAGTTAGCTTCGTGGCTGAGCAGAGATTCGAACCCGGGTCGCCTAAATCCTACTCTGACACTCTTAACTCAGTGGTTCTCAAACTTTTTCGGGCCGTTGTCTGCTTGGTCCCATAAACCCCTCCTCCTCAGTGCCCCCTACTCAACCCTATAAAAAGCCTAATTCAGAAGAGTGGCTTGCACGGCCCGCTAAGGAAGATAAGAACACAATAAAATTCAAAACAGGAACAATTAATTGCACATTTCTTCAAAATCCAGTTAAAAGGATCTCATTTAATGAATTTAACAAAATGGATGAACTTGAGCCAGCGATCGACATTTGCACCTCCAGGACTTCCTGCCACCCCCTTGCCCCCTAGCACCCTTTAGCATTCCCACTTTGCGAACCACTGCTCTAACCAATGCACCACACTGCCTCTCTGTGGCAGAGCGGAGACTTCCAACTGTCTCCCTTTCCAGCGCCAATTCCAGAGCAGCAGAGTGATCTGGGCTGTGGCCCTGCAGCCAGGGTGCTTCAGTGTGCTGTCCCTTTTAAAGGGGAGAGTCTGCACTGTGGCAACCCTTGGCTTCCCAACAGCTGGGTAGCCTTGGCCCCTGGGGCGGTTGGCCCGGCGCCCGGGAGCTGCTGCCTCCCCATTGGTTGACTCGCCTGCTTGTCACGGGCTTAACATGTTTGCCCTGGAAGAGTCCAAATTCCCAGCGGATGACAGAGTACAGACAGGCTCCTTAAACTGGGACGGCAGGCTTGGCTGGTCCGGCCTCAGCCCTTTCCAAAGCGAGAGAGCATGTGCAGAATGCTTTTCTTTCTTTTTCTTTTGCCCGGCAGGGTAATGGATGCAGCCACGCTGTGCAAATTGCTTCAGTTACCTCACTAAATCCTTAGGACAGCCATAGGAAGCTATCCAAGTTGGTGGCCGTTGCTGCTTCCTGTGGGTAATTTTGGTGGCCTTTTCCAGAACCCTTTCCAACTCTGCAATATCCTTTTTGAGGCGAGGCGAACAGAACCCTATGCAGTATTCCAAATGTGGTCATACTGTGGATTTGTATCTGAGCAAAAAACAGAAATAAGGTCACCTAAGCACGTTTAAAACAGATTTAACAATATCGTATGATGGGAACTTCCCAGCTGCCCAAGAAAATAAGAACACCTTTTCTGACTTTGACCGGAACCAGTGGATTTAAACGGCAAGAAAGGAGATTCCGACTAAACATTAGGAAGAAATTCCTGTCAGTCAGAGCAGTTTGACAGTGGAACGGACTCCCTTGGAAGGTGGTGGGCTCTCTTTCCTTGGGGGTTTTAAAGCAGAGGTTGGATGGCCACCAGTCAGGAATTCTCGAGCTGTGATTCCTGCGTTGCATTACAAGGAGTTTGATTTGATGATCCTTGGGGATCCCTTCCAACTCTATAATTCTATTATTCTCTTTCTTCAGCATGTCATATTAATTGCATGCATGATTGTTCAATGTAAAGTGGTTCCATCTTTCAGTGTGAGGTTACCTGGGCATCCTATTATGTACTGCTAGAAAACAAAATGAACAGTGTGTTAGACCAGCTTACAATATAGCTGGAGATGTTCAGTTAGGCTTTAGGCCTCCAGACCTACCTTCTGTCCTGATCTTTCTCTATAGGACATGTTTTTTAATCCTCATCCCTTTCCTCCAAGCTGCTCAGCGTATCATGCAAGGCTCCCTTAAAAAGGTAAAGAGACCCCTGACCATTCGGTCCAGTCGTGACCGACTCTGGGGTTGTGGCGCTCATCTCGCTTTTATTGGCCGAGGGAGCCGGTGTTTGTCCGCAGACAGCTTCTGGGTCATGTGGCCAGCATGACTAAGCCACTTCTGGCGAACCAGAGCAGCGCATGGAAACGCCATTTATCTTCCCGCTGGGGTGGTACCTATTTATCTACTTGCACTTTGACGTGCTTTTGAACTGCTAGGTTGGCAGGAGCAGGGACCGAGCAATGGGAGCTCACCCCATCGCGGGGAATTGAACCGCCAACCTTCTGATCGGCAAGTCCTAGGCTCTGTGGTTTAACCCACAGCGCCACCCGCATCCCTTACCCACCCCCATTTCCTTCTCGCAACAACCCCCTAAGGCAACTTTGGCTGAGAAAGTGGTCAAACCAGGGCCACCAAACAGCTTCATGGTTTTGCCCCCACACCGCCTGCTCTTGGCCTCTATTTTCTCCACCCCACCTTGATTTCCTATCTGGGAGACAAGGAGGGGTTGCTCTGAGTGCGGGTCTCTGCACACAGATCTGTGCCTGGCCCCATTAGGCCCCTCTTCTCAGCAGCAGAGCAAACAGCATCTGGACTCTTCCTGGGAACTTGGAAACGAGGAAAAGAAAAAACAAGCTGAGCTGCCATCACCCTTCAGGGTTTCAATTCCCCCACCCCACCCCCACACTGCCAGGGTTTCTAATTGCTGCCGCTCGTCAGCCTCATCATCACTGCTCCCACCTTGCTAGGCAGAGAGCCACTGAGCCAGCAGGCAGGGGCATCTGTTGAGCCTCCCCCTCACCTTTCCTTTGGCCAGGGAGAGAGGCGGATGAGCAAGCAGGTTGTACTGCTGGAGTGGAAAAGCAAGCCGTGTGTGTGTGGGGGGGGGGTAGGTGTGTTTTGCTGTGGTCTGGGGCCCCGCTTCTGGATTGGGAGCCCCAGACAGATGCCTGACCAAGCCAAGTCCTGGCGCCAGCTCAGTTCCTCTTTATTAAATTAGGACACTACCATTATGTTGTTACATGCCGTCACCCCTCAGTCTCTGAGCAGTGGGAGACTCCAGGGATTCCAGACACTTTCCAAGATTTGGTTTCCTTGAAATGGTCAGTGGAGATGGTGGTGTCTTTAGGATACAGTGGTACCTCGGGTTACAGACGCTTCAGGTTACAGACTCCGCTAACCTAGAAATAGTACCTCGGATTAAGAACTTTGCTTCAGGATGAGAACAAGAAATCGCATTAGCTAAAGCGGTACATCAGGTTAAGAACAGTTTCAGGTTAAGAATGGACCTCCAGAACGAATTAAGTTCTTAACCAAAGGTACCACTGTATATGGTTTTATTTACACATCTATACAACCTGAGCATCGGATGGAGGGGCTCTCAGCATCGGAACCCAACAGATCTTGCTTCTGCATTCGTCGCAGCTTTGGATTCAGCACAGAGCAAGCAGGTCTCTGTGTCTTCAGCTACCAGCCTGCTTCCAGCTCAGTTCACATGCGTCTTACTGGCTATTGCTCTCCTACCCATGTCTTCTAAAGGTTGTATAGTTGCTGATCTCCTTGGCTCGGGGGTTGCATACCCTCCAACATTTCTCTGATGAAAATACAGTGGTACCTCGGGTTACATACGCTTCAGGTTACAGACTCTGCTAACCCAGAAATAGTACCTCGGGTTAAGAACTTTGCTTCAGGATGAGAACAGAAATTGTGCTCTGGTGGCACGGTGGCAGCAGGAGGCCCCATTAGTTAAAGTGGTGCTTCAGGTTAAGAAAAGTTTCAGGTTAAGAACAGACCTCCGGAACGAATTAAGTTTTTAACCTGAGGTACCACTGTAGGGACGTCTTAAGGAAAAGCAGGACATTCCAGGATCAAATCAGATCAAAACTGTGACAGCTGCTGTAAATCTGGGGCTGTCCCTGGAAAATAGGGACACGGAGGGTCTGCACTTAGTGATATCTCTTGCAACCGAGCTCATTCTTTTGGGATGTTGATGGGGACACTGAAGTGGCCAGCCAAAGTCATTGTCTTATAAAGAAACTTGTCTGACTCATTCAACAGCCTCTTCTATTAGGTTCTATCCCACACTGTACTCCAAGAATTAGAAGGGACGCAGGGCATCATCCAAACTGACCCCTCATACTTAGCTTAGCTCAAAGGCCCAAGGACAGGGTGTGGAGTGAGACGCTCTCAGTTGAAGCCCCTTGGATGAAGCCACAGCAGCTGCACTTCAAGCAAACTTTAATCAAATTTTAATCAACTTTAATCAAATGCTCATGAAACAGCAGGCATCATCTAACCTTCCTGCAAAGAGAATAAAGTCATGTGACAGGTCATCTAGAAGCCCCCTTAAACATTTGAGGCATTTCTATAATTTAACCCTAAATCCCCCAAATCTGACAGCATCTGTTTATGTTCACCTTTTGCATGTATCTCCCCCCCCCCATTCATATTCTGCTGCTTGACGTTTTAGTGAGAAACTGGTGTCCCCCAAATGGAAGAATTTCAAGGGGCTGCGGCTGCTTTGCCGGGACAAGATACGTCTCAACAATGCCATTTGGAGAGCCTGGTACATCCAGTGTAAGTTCTGGGGCTGGGGAAGGGCGGGGACTGGATTCGGCCATAGAAAGCTGATGGCCAGTTTGGGGGTTCTGGGTCTGCATTGCAACCCAAGCTAAAAGGAGCACCCAGAAGTGAAAACTGGGCTTCTGCGATTTCCCTTTATTCACTTCATGGGCCACCTTTTAAATAAGCAAGGGCCCAAATGACAAGAAAAGAGATTCTGATTAAACATCAGGAGGTTAGACTGTGGAATGGACTCTCTCAGAATGTGGTGGGCTCTCCTTCATAGGAGGTTTTTAAACAGAGGTTGGATGGCTATCTGCCAGGGATTCTTTAGCTGGGGTTCCTGCCTTGTAGCGGGTTGGCCTAGATGTTCCCTGGGGTCTCTGCCACCTCTGCAATTTTATGGTTCTATGAAGGGATCTTCAGCTGTGACAGAAGTCTGGCTGTATCTTTGCTGGGTGGGAAAGGGTTGGAGAGGCCCTGCACTGAGGAGGAGGAGGAGGGGTTGGTGGTGGAGGAGCAAGATCAGGACCCGTACTCTGAAGTCTCCCTCTGCCACAGATGTGGAACGGCGGAAGAGTCCCGTCTGTGGATTCGTCACCCCCCTGGATGGCTCAGAGGCAGATGAGCACCGGAAGCCAGAGGTGAGTATCCCAAACACATTTCCATCTCTGTGGTGAAAACTGTGTGTTTGTGAGGGGTGTGTGTGTGTGTGTGTGTGTGTGTGTGGTTTGATTTCCTTTCCTTTACGAATATTGGACACATACAAATGGATAGTCCCCCAGCTAATGGGTTGCATGAAAATACAATCAATAAAACGCAACACATTCATGCTCTTTAATTTTATATTGTATTCTGATTATATTGATTTTTTAAAATCATTTGTTAAATTTGCATAAGACCTTTCATCCAAAGATCACAGGGCAGTTTGCAACATAAAAATGCAAAGCGAGAACACAAAATATATACATAGATACAAACAAACCAATAACCCTCCCTGACGCAAGCACATCCAAAGGCCTGGTTTATAGAGGAACGTTTTCACCTGGTGCCTAAAGATATGTAATGAAGGTACAGTTGTACCTCAGAAGTCGAATGGAATCCATTCCAGAAGTCCATTCGACTTCCAAAATGTTTGGAAACCAAGGTGTGGCTTCCAGTTGGCTGCAGGAAGCTCCTGCAGCCAATCGGAAGCTGCGTCGGATGTTCAGGTTCCAAAGAACATTTGCAAACTGGAATACTCACTTCCAAGTTTGTGGCATTTGGGAGCCAAAACATTTGAGTCGCAAGGCATTCGTCAACAAGGTACGACTGTACTGTAATAGCAGCGTCAAGATCCCAGTAGATGCAATCAATTTTATCTTCGAAATGCTTTGCAAACAAGTCACAGTGAGCTACCCTCGGTTCTGCCACCTCCTTAGGGCCAGACTATAAGAGGCCGTGCACTGCCTGGGGAATCTCTGCTGGAGGGCACAAGGAGGGCCCAATGGAGGCAGCAAAGTATGCCTTATTTTCTGCCTTCACGGCCATTATTCTATTCCTATGGTGCACACATGATGAAAAATCAAGGGAATTAAGGTTAACTTTTTGTTGGATACACTTTGTGTTCAACACATCGGTTATTATTGTGTCATATGTAGAAGTACTGTGGTACCTCGGGTTACAGACGCTTCAGGTTACAGATTCCCTTAACCCAGAAATAGTACCTTGGGTTAAGAACTTTGCTTCAGGATGAGAACAGAAATTGTGTGGCGGCAGTGGGAGGCCCCATTAGCTAAAGCGGTGCCTTAGGTTAAGAACAGTTTCAGGTTAAGAACGGACTTCCAGAACGAATTAAGTTCTTAACCCGAGGTACCACTGTATTTGTTAAACCTGAAAAATATTCTGCTGTATTCACATTTCATTGCCTCAGCGTAATGCTTTTTTGTTTGCTTATTTCTTTGTTTGGTATCCTTTCTCTTGCTTATCTTCTGTCTATAAATGTTACCTTTCCTCATAATTATAAAACTTCAAATATATCTGTATGGGAGTGGGGGTCCTAGGCAAAGTCTCCAGGGTTTGGATGAGGTCAGACATGCACACGGAGAATTATTTCAGGCCATGTCTCTGTGTCTGATTTTCCTGGACAATCTGTGCCAATTGAATGCTGTGAGGGCACTAGAGACCCTCTTGAGGCCCAGGCAAGCTCCCAACTTGCCCCCCCCCCTCAGTATCAGCCGTGTCTTAAGCTCTTAACCATTTCTCTCCCCTCCTTCCCTTCTCCCTCTCCTCCATTTCTCCTTTTCCTTCTTAGGCTGTCGTGCTGGAAGGGAACTATTGGAAGCGGCGCATTGAGGTGGTGATGAAGGAGTATCACAAGTGGCGGATCTACTACAAGAAAAGGGTCAGGTTTCTTTCCCCCACCCTCAACTTGGTTGGAAGATTCAGGACACATAAAGGAAGTCCTTCTTCATGCAGCATATAGTTAAACGATGGAACTCCCTCCCACAAGAGCCAGTGATGGCATGATACGGCTGTTAGTGGCTATTGCCCTCCAAGTGTCCCTATTTTCCAGGGACAAACCTAGGCTAGATCTACAGTCCCCTTTAAAACGTTATTAGAAATGTCATTCTAAAACCTGAGTCCCATTTAGTTTCTCTTTCGTTTTGTTTCCACAAGGTCGACCAGGTTTTAGATAGCTAGTAGTATAGCTCTTGCGGGACGCGGGTGGCGCTGTGGGTAAAAGCCTCAGCGCCTAGGGCTTGCCGATCGAAAGGTCGGCGGTTCGAATCCCCGCGGCGGGGTGCGCTCCTGTTGTTCGGTCCCAGTGCCTGCCAACCTAGCAGTTCGAAAGCACCTCCGGGTGCAAGTAGATAAATAGGGACCGCTTACTAGCGGGAAGGTAAACGGCGTTCCGTGTGCTGCGCTGGCTCGCCAGATGCAGCTTGTCACGCTGGCCACGTGACCCGGAAGTGTCTTCGGACAGCGCTGGCCCCCGGCCTCTTGAGTGAGATGGGCGCACAACCCTAGAGTCTGTCAAGACTGGCCCGTACGGGCAGGGGTACCTTTACCTTTTTAGTATAGCTCTCCAGAGCCCTCTGCTGTCAAGTTTTAATAACACATTATTAACATTCTAAATGAAACGTACAGGAATTTTCTGTGTATAAGGCAAGCTTTTTTTTTATTTAAAAATTATGTTAAAAATTGGGGGTTGTCTTATACACGGATAGTGGCTGGGGGGGGGGTGCGGGATTGGTTGTTGCTGCCACGAGCCGGAGATTGTCAGGGGCTATTGTGCGTTTTATTGAGGGCTGCGGTAAGGGCTGGTGTTGATTGACTGACGCTGTGGCAATTGGGTGGGTGATTGGCAGCTTTTGCGACACATGTGAGTGGCAGTGTAGGTCAGGAGGGTGAGCGATTTTTGGCAATCCTACCCTAAAAATAAGTTCAACAACCTTGGGCAATTCTCCCCCCCCCCCAAAAAAAAGCTCAGCAACTCTGGGCAATCTCCCCCCATTTTCTTATTTTGGAGTACCCAAAAATAGAGGGCGCGTTATACACAGGGGTGTGTGTTATACACAAAAAAATATGGTAATATAATCATTACATTTTGAAACATTTTCTTAACCCTTTCCTAACGTTATAAAGCACAAAGTGTGGCTCCACCCCCGGAATTACAAAAAGTGTCCCAGTTTCTGATTTGATCCTGGAATGTTTCTGTTATGTACTGAAGTTTTCACCCTGGGCCAGCAGGGGGATACTGTAGATAGTTTTCACTCAGGTCCTCATATGCAAATAAGGGATTGAAATTGACGTTCAGTGATTGGATACTTACAGAAAATGGTTTCTGTTATGTTGTACTGGAGCTCTATATAAGCAGGCTGACTGAACCCTTCAGTTCAGTTCTGTTCTGGCTTGTGAATAAACAAGAGCTGTTTGAAGAATCGCTCTGTCGTCTGATATGTTCACCCACAACTTAACGGTCTCGGTTTTCGTTTTTCCTCCCCTTCATTTCTTGGGGAACAATTAAAAGTCGAGTTCACGAAATAAAATAAAATATCTGCACCAAATGAAGGAAATGTTGGTGCTGCCATATGAAGCCCGTCCTACCATTTTGAAGGAAAGGTCACCAATCCACTTTAAATTCTTTAACTGTAATACTTCGGCATTCAGCCGTTTCCTCCAAGGTGCAGGGAATGTTGATTCCTTCATTGCAGACTGGGATTCTAATGGATCTCATTTTCTGCCTATTGATATCAGGACGGCACCTTCCCTACACACTTTTTGGCCCCTACTGAAACATTTTTGTTTATACAAACCTGCCTAGACACTCAGAACGTTAATGTGCTTTTTATTCTGGTTTTTAGATTAGCGTTGGTTTTATTCATTTCTTTAAAACATTTCAATCATTTTGTTGCCTGTGTTTCCCTTGCAGCTCCGCAGGTTCAGCCGGGAAGAGGAAACCGCCAGCCACAAACTAGTGAGTTAAGAAGCCTGACAGAATTGGAAGGGACCCCAAGGGTCATCTAGTCCAACCCCCTACGACGCAGGGACCCTAACCAGTCAGGCTTGCTGGATGGGGAACGAGGGTCCTCCTGGTCCCCATTTGGGGGTGGGGAATGGTCCTGGGTGGATCCCTCCCAGACTTGCTTGTCTCTCCTCTTCAGGATGAACCTTGGAAGTCTCCGGAAAACTGGTGCGACCACCTCTTCTCCAATGTGGTCCCAATGCTACTGCGGGACGAGGAGAAGGAGGCCGATGGGAGGCAGCTCTTCGATCTGGACAGCTTCATCTCGGACATCTCCGACACCCTCTTCACCATGACCCAGGCCAGCTGCCCCCCTCAGTTGTCACCGGAAGAAGGTAATTGTGTGCTGGAACCCACAAGCGCAGAATGCTGCAGCACAATTGCTGGTGGGAGCGAAGCCTTGTCAGCACGTCACACCTGTGCTCACACACTTACCCTGGTTGTTGATTTGCTACTGGGCCGGGTTCAAGGCGTTACTATTAGTATAAAGGTAAAGGACCCCTGACAGTTAAGTCCAGTCGCGAACGACACTGGGGTTGCGGCGCTCATCTCGCTTTACTGGCTGAGGGAGCCGGCGTTTGTCCGCAGACAGTTTTTACTGGTGATGTGGCCAGCATGACTAAGCCGCTTCTGGCGAAACCAGAGCAGTGCACGGAAACGCCGTTTACCTTCCCACTGGAGCGGTACCCATTTATCTACTTGCACTTTGATGTGCTATCGAACTGCTAGGTTGGCAGGAGCTGGGACTGAACAATGGGAGCTCACCCTGTCGCGGGGATTCGAACCACCAACCTTGCGATCGGCAAGCCCAAGGCTCAGTGGTTTACACCACAGTGCCACCCGTGTCCCTATTACTATATATAATTATATTATATTATTAGTAATATACTATAGTATATTAGTATATACTATTAGTATATACTCCTATACTGTACTATTAGTTTATAGAGCCCTTAACAGGTTGGGACCAGTTTATCAGTGAGATCACCTTAGTCCATATGTCATACCCTCCAACATTTCTCCAATGAAAAAAGGGACATCCTATTCCATTATTATTATTATTATTATTATTATTATTATTATTATTATTATCATCATCATCATCCTGCCCATCTTACTGGGTTACACCAGCCACTCTGGGAGGCTTCCAACATATATAAAAACATAAGAAATCATCAAATATTTAAAAACTTCCCTGTACAGGGCTGCCTTCAGATGTCTTCTAAAGGTTGTACAGTTACTTATTTCCTTGGCTTGCATAGCTTCATACCCTCCAACATTTCTCCTATGAAAATAGGGACATCCTACCATACCCTCCAATATTTCTCTGATGAAAATAGAGATGCCCGATGGGAAAGCGGGACATTCCAGGATCAAATCAGAAACCAGGGCGGCTTCTGCACAACCGGGGCATGTCCCTGGAAAATAGGGACACTTGGAGGGTCTGCACATGCACCTACTGACCGCTTCGATCTGCGGAAATGGCCCTGTTACAGGTGCCATGTAACAGCCAATCTGGATCTGTAAGCACCTGCACTTTGGAACTCCCTGCCTCATGATATCAGGCAGCTGCCTTCACTGTAATCTTTTCGATGCCTGCTAAAAACATTTTTGTTTAGGCAAGCCTGCCCAGATATGTAGAATGTGTGTTGATTTATTTATTGATTACATCCCTATCACACCTTTTTCTCCAAAGAGCTCACAATGGTATTCATAGCTCATGGCCAAGTGGGGATTTGAACCCTGGTCTCCTGGGTCCTAGTCCATCGCTCTAACCGCAACACCATGCCGACGCTTCTTAGGAAAGAGAAAAGCTTGGTGATGTGCTGATTCCTCTCTCTTCTCTTTTGCCTACAGCCTACATTGGCAATGCAGACATGATCCAACCAGACCTGGCGCCGCTGCAGCCGACCCTTGACGATTTCATGGAGATATCTGGTAGGAGCCAGCTTTGTTTCTAAGGTCAGAAATTAATGCAATGAGTAGTGGTGGAAGGGAGGTATGGGAAATTGGAGCGACTTTGGGGGGAACCGGTTGCTTCCACGCTGGGACCCCTTGAGCACTTCTAAGGTTGCAATTCTGCGGTTATTTGAAAGCGAGATTAAAACAGAGGGCAGCTTTGGAGCCCCTGCACACTGGGCCCCTGAGCAGTGCAAGACTGAAACACTTCTTTTTAGTTTCGAGAAAAGGTGAATTAGAGGTGACACGATGGAAGTGTTTAAAATGATGCCTGGCACATGGAGAAGGTGGAGAGAGGAAAGTTTGGCAGTGATGGCCGCCAACTTGGATGGCTTTAAAAGAAGATTAGACTACGTAATTCATGGAGGAGAGGGCTATTGGTGGCTATGAGCCGTGACGGAAACTGCAGGAGGGGAGAATCCTGCTCTTGTGCTTGAATCCTGCTTGCAGGTTTCCCATTGGGGCTTCCGGTTGGCCACTGTGATAAGAGGATGCCATTGGCCTCATCCAGCAAGCTCTTCTTATGTTCGTAGCTCTGTTGTTTGAGGCTGAGTTGTGGGTTGCAACCAGGGCTATTTTTCTAGAAAAAGAGGTGCCAGAACTCACCATGATAGCCTCCCTTGTTCTCTAACAATGGCAATGGCACCCACCTGAGAGGTGCTGGAAGTGAGTTCTGGTGAGTTCCAGCTTGAAAAAAAAGCCCTGGTTGCAATATTAGAAGTTAGCATCAATAACAGGAGTCTCTGCAATACAGTGGTGCCTCGGGTTAAGAACTTAATTTGTTCCAAAGGTCCTGAAACTGTTCTTAACCTGAGGTACCACTTTAGCTAATGGGGCCTCCTGCTTCTGCCGCACAATTTCAGTTCTCATCCTGAAGCAAAGTTCTTAACCCGAGGTACTATGTCTGGGTTAGCGGAGTCTGTAACCTGAAGCATCTGTAACCTGAAGCATCTGTAACCCGAGGTTCCACCGTACCGGGATCAAACTTCAGGTCTGTCCTCTTTTCTTTTCAGTTTTTGAAAACATAAAAAGCGTGATCAGTCTGCTTGATAGTCATTTACGTCAGTCAATTACACCAATATCATGATGCTGTTACACAAAAATACTTAGCGATGAAAGCCTGTGTACTGCTGTGTTGGCTTTACCTCAAAAAAGGATGTTTTAGAGCTGGCAAGGGTTCAGAAAAGGGGCACCAAAATGATCAAGGGGATGGAGCAGCTTCCTTATGAGGAAAAGCTACAACATTTAGGGATTTTTAGCAGAGAGAAGGCAAAAAAAGGCTTCATAGTGTTATACGAAAAATTTGGGGCTCTTCGGATGTTATAATGGCTGAGAATTAGCGATGAACCATGCATTAGTGACCCCTCAAATATTCTAGAAGGGTCCATTTCTGTTCTGAGGTGGGTTGTAGTAGAGGCACGAATGGTTTCCTCTCTCTCTTTTTCTTTTAATTTTTCTTATAGGAAACAGGCACCATTTCGCTATTTATTTAGAATGGTTTCTAGCCCACACTTCATTAAAATAATCTCAGGGCATCTAAAAACAAACACAAAGCATAAAATGATTACCTGAAACCAAATAACCCCTCATCACATACAACATACCAACGAGGACACGTGGCTCAATTCTCAACCCATTTAGTCCGAAGCCTAGCGGAATAAAAATGTCATTGAGTAGCTTCTAAAACCCACCAGGGTCAGCACAAGCTGTTTGTGGAGAGCATTCCACAAACGGAGAGCCAGTACTGAGAATATCTCCATACCGTATTTGATTACGAAATGCATCATTCTGTACTCCCAAAGAATAACAGATACTGGTTTGGGGGCCATTGGGAGGGGCAGATTTTTTTCCTTCCTATATACATAGAAATGTAAGGCTGTCGTCACACAGCTCCAATTGCAGGATCTGTAGTGCCGCGTCACAGTCCTGGATTTACATGAAGTCTGGGCGGAGAGCAAAAGAAAAGCCAGGTTTTTAAAAGGATGGTTTTAAACAACAAACAGAGGTTTGACTAAAGCAGGGATGGAGAAGTGTTGAGGAGCTCTGAGGAGTGTGTGTGTGTGTGTGTGTGTGTGTGTGTAAGCCAGACTGGCAGAGGGGGCAAAAATGGGACGGTCAATATATTGAGTGAGAATAGAGTGCCTACGTCTTGCAACAGTTCCCAAAATAGAGTTTGGGTTACAGGAATGTGAAACCACACTGGGGGCGAGACGAGAGAGGAAGGGAAACTTTTGACCCAAGAAAGGGGAAAGAGGGGCAGCTGGGGCTGTCGAGCAACAGAGGGCTGAGGACCTGAAGAGGGGGGGGGTGAGTTTATTTATCTATTGAATTTATACCACACCTTTCCTCCATAGTTCTCCTTCCCTTTTTATCCCCACAACAACCCTGTGAGGTAGGTTATGCTGAGAGCAAATGGCTGGCCCAAGATCACACAGTAAGGTTCATGATTTGGTTAGGATGAGCCAAGTGTTTGTGTGTGTGTGTGTGTGTGTGTGTGTGTGTGTGCGCGCGCCCCCTATACCAGGCTGTCTGAAAGAATACAAACCTTCCCAGGGTGTGAGATCTGGGGAGGAGGCCATTCTCTTGATCCCGCCACTTGGCAGCAACTACACTTTGGAACTCCCTGCCTATTGATATCGAGGAGGCACCTTTGCTGTACTCTTTTCGGCACCTGTTTAGAGACAAACCTGCCCAGATGCATAGAAAGTTGGTGTGCATTTTAATCTGTTTCAGTATTTTAACTTTTCGTTTGCTCGAAATTATTGCTGTGAAATTTTTCTTGATTTTATCCTTTCACCTTTTTCTAAGTTGCTTTGAGGGTTGTTGTTGTATAAATGTTATTAAATAAATCAGCTAGTTTAATTGCTTTTTAATTACCCCCTCCCAAAGTTTTTAACTCTTTCTATTTTAACAGTAAGCCACCCTGAGTCCCAGTCTGGGGGAAAAGGCAGAATCTAAATAATGGTAAAGATAATATGTAATAAAAAAATTGTGTGTGTGATGAGTCCTCGGTCTTTTGCACCAGCCTCCCTGCTCCCCCCTTTAAAAAATCCTTTTTTAAAAAAATCTGCAGTAATGGGCTGCAAAATTCAGAGATGTGTGAATTTCAAAAGATAGCTGCCATCCAGTTTGCTGCCTAGTTTGAGAAGTTCTGGTCTTTTATCAGGAAAATGCAAACAAAACTGAATTTCTCCCTCACCTCTAAATGTTGGCAAGACGCCCAGCTTTCCCAGCTGCCTTAATTTCCTTAGAGACCCTCTGGTTAAAGCAAGGTGCTGTGATCCTCTGGGCTTTGCAGGAAACCTATGCAGCTTGGATTTCAGGGATCATAGCCCCCGCCTCCCTGACAAGTATCCATTCCTTCTTGGTCTTTTCTTGTTCCAGACCTGAAGTGCTGGACTCCTTTGCAAACTCCTGGAGTTCGGTTCACATCCCCTCCAAAATTAGAGTTGAAAAAGGTGTGGGAAAGTGTTTGGGACATTTCAGTTTAGAGAAAACAAGAGTTAAGAGGTGAATTAAGAGGCCACATGTGCTATCATTTTTCCAATGAAAACAGGGACATCCTATTCGATAATGATAATAATTTTATTATTTATACCCAGCCCATCACACTAGGTTACCCCTGCCACTCTTGGTGGCTTCCAACATATTAAAAAAAAACATAATAAAGCATAATACATTTAAAAACTGCCTTCAGGTGTCTTCTAAGCATAGTTGCTTATCCCCTTGGCTCGGGGGTCGCATAACTCTGTACCCTATGATATAAATAGGGACGTCCTAAGGAAAAGCGGGACATTCCAGTATCAAATCAAAAACCGGGACAGCTTCTGTAAATTCGAGACTGTCCCTGGAAAATAGGGACAGTAAGAGGATCTGAAGTTTATAAAATTATGCGTGGCATAGAGAAAGTGGATAGAGATTTTCTTTCCCTGCCTCTCTCCTAACACTGGAATTTGTGGACAAGCAATGAAGCTGAAGGATGGAAAATTCAGGACAGACAGAAAAAAGTTCTTTTTTTATGCAGATCAGAGTTAAACTATGCAATGTGCTCTTGCAGGAGGCAGTGATGGCTGCTAACGTGGATGGCTTTAAGAGATAATTGGAGAAGAGGGCTATTGATAGCCATTTTTGATTATACTGGTCAGAGGCTGTAATGCTCCGGAATGCCATTTGCTGGAAACAGAAGGAGGCGAAAGGGCTCTTGTGTTCGAATCCAGCTTGCTAATATCCCACAGGCATCTGGTTGGCCACTGTGAGAACAGGATGCTGGAGTAAATGGGCCACTGGCCTGATCCAGCAGGGCTCTTCTCACGTTCCTGTGGAAGGCTGAAAACGCCTCCACCCTGCCTCCAGATGCTCTGGGAGGTTGTGTGGCTTGGGTGGGTGGAGGGAAGTCCAAGCAAGGCACTTGGGCCAGCCCCACGGAGGGCTGTTGCAATGGGCTTGGGGGTAAGGTCACCACCTCTGTCCCCAGCCAGCCAGAGGCTTCCTGGGCTCCTGCCTGTCAATCAAAGGGCAGAGTGAATGAGGAACCGAGGCTGGAGAAGGAACCTGAGCCATATGTAGAAGTCCCCATGGCAGGTCCGTGGCAGACCACCCTAGGGATGGTAACCGACCGCGGGTGGACCCCTTCTGCAGGTAGGAGACTGGGGTGGGGGGCAGGGGGTGGGTAAGGGGCTGGGGAGCTGCCTAATCTTGCTTGCAGACGGCCCCCTACTCTCTGGACACCCTCCCTCACTGAATCCCAGAGCGGCTGGCAGTGGGAATCAGAGAAAGGTAGAGTTGGAAGGGAGAATTATTGGAAGAATCACAGCTTAAGAATCCCTGACCATCCAGCCTCTGCTTAAAATGCAGCCTCTGCGTTCCACGGTTAGATAGCTCTTATTCCTTATGTTTAGCTGGAATCTCCTGGCCACTTGAATCCATCGCTTTGGGTCCTCCTGGCAAAGGCCTGAGAGACTTTGCTGCTGGCTTAAAGGCAGGGTGGGCCCTGCCCACGCCACCATTGCCCAGGATTCTTGCCGGAACGACCTGCTCCATTTTACCTAATGCTACGGTCGGCTCCAGCTCTGCTCCTTGAAAAGCGTTCTCTCCTGGTTGTTGCCCCAGAGGCCAGGAGCTGAGGGCAGTTGGAAAGCCGGCCACACTTTCTGAGAGTTGTGTCCCTCCCGGCATGCTTTGGGGGGATCAAAGCTTTGGGGTGGGGGTGTTGTCAGGTACAGTTGCTCGCTTCTCTTCTCTGTGTTTCATTTCGATTGAGTTTTGTCTGATTTGGGAGTAATTCTGACCGCTGTCAGTTTTTCTTCTGTAAAATGGGTACATGTGTGTGTTTGGTACCCACAACAGCCTCTCTTAGATTACCAGGTATGCTCCAAGTCCAAGGAGGTTTGGGGGTCACCGCTCCAGATGCTACTGGAGTCCAACACCCATCATCTCTAACCACTGGCCATGCTGGCCCCGGTGGGAGTTTGGGGGGGTCTCCCCACAAAATCTAGAGGGCCACAGGTGCCAACCAGAGCTGTACTAAAGGCTTGCCAAGCTCTTCTGTGTACCTGACAGTCCCCTGATCTCCGCTGTGTGGGTCTGGCAGAATTTCCTGGTGAATATGTTATCATCACATTTTATTCCTTATTCTTGCATGTCAGGGACGTTTTAGTTTCGAGAAAAGGCATGTGTTTGTTTATTGCATTTACTTACTGAATTTCTATCCCACCTTTTTCTCCAAGGAGTTCAAGGTGGTGGACATTATTCTCAACCTCAGTTTATCCCCACAACAATCTTGTGAGGTAGGTTAGGCTGAGAAAAGACAGCGACAGCCTCCCCTCCCTGCAAGGCCACCCAGTGAATTTCATGGCTGAGCGGGGATTTGAACCCTGAACTCCCAGGTCCTAGTCCAGCACTCTAACCACTGCACTACACTGTGACACGATAGAAGTTTATAAAATTATGCATGTCATGGAGAGAGGAGTAAAGTTTTCCTTCCTCTCTCCTCCTGGATATCCAAGGAAGCTGAGCATTGGGAGATTCAGGACAGACAAAAGAAAACCCTTCTTCATTCAGCGCAGAGTTAAACTATGGAACTCCCTCCCACAGGAGGCAGTGATGGCCAGCAACTTGGACGGCTTTAAAAGAGGATTGGAGAAATTCATGGAGGAGGAGAAGGCTATTGAAGGCTAGTATCTGTGCTGGCTATGCTCTGCCTTTGTGGTCAGAAGCAGCATTGCCTCTGAACACGAGGGTTCACTTTTGCTCGAATCCTGCTTCCCACTGAGACAGCCACTATAAGAACAGGACACTGGATAGGCCATTGGCCTGATCCAGCAGGCTGTCTTCACATTCTTAACATAAGGTAAAGGTAAAGGTACCCCTGCCCGTACGGGCCAGTCTTGACAGACTCTAGGGTTGTGCGCCCATCTCACTCAAGAGGCCAGGGGCCAGCGCTGTCCGCAGACACTTCCGGGTCACATGGCCAGCGTGACAAAGCTGCATCTGGCGAGCCAGCGCAGCACACGGAACGCCGTTTACCTTCCCGCTAGTAAGCGGTCCCTATTTATCTACTTGCACCCAGAAGTGCTTTCGAACTGCTAGGTTGGCAGGCGCTGGGACCGAGCAGCGGGAGCGCACCCCGCCGCGGGGATTCGAACCGCCGACCTTTCAATCGGCAAGCCCTAAGCGCTGAGGCTTTTACCCACAGCGCCACATAAGAATTAACATAAGAATTCCAGCTAAAATCACTTTCGCCCTGGCTGGGCAAATCGGGAGGCTTTAACCTGGTGCCAAAAAGATTGTAACGTTGGCATGACACTTGTGGTTTTGAGGAGGGGGCGCATTCCAGAGTTGGGGTGCTACCACAAATTGTGAGTTGCCTTGCTTCTCTGCCAGTTCTCAGTTGCCTCCCTCTCAGTGTTAATATAACCTGGTGACGATTTTGCATTCTTGCTTTTTGCAAATTGGGGTAGGGCAGGGCCTTCTGTGGCTTAATCTTAACGTGTGCATCCCCCACCACACACGTTTTATAAAGCCAAGAGGTTGCTTTAGTCTCTCTTTTAACATCTTGGCTGATGCAAGAAGAGGATTCAAACTCGTGATCGGAATGGAAACTTGAGAGGCGGCTGCCTGAGCTGTAATTTGGGGCATGGCGCAATCCAGCTTGGAAGTTGCGGTGCCATGAAATCTCTGCTCTTTCCATGATAGACAAAGTCCTCTCGTTTTGCTTACAGTATTTGTATGTGGCATGGGACTAAAGATGAGGCTTATTATTTAATCAATCCATTAATTTCTTAGTCACCTACCATTAGAATTAGTCTTGTAGTGACTTATAAGAGTATTTTAAAATACTGCTGCATGCCACACCAATTTCTGGTGGTTTTGTTTTTTTTTGGCTCCAGGGTACACCAATATTTGGCCATACCAATTTCTGAGTGCTGAGAGAATCCAGCTGCTTACATAGGCTTGGTTTCATTGGGATGAAGGTCAGAGGAGACTGTGGTGTCTTTAGGATATATGGTTTTATTTGCACATCTGTACAACCTGAGCACAGGATGGACGGGCTCACAGCATCAACACCCCAACAGATCTTGCTTCTCCATTAGTCACAGCTTTAGATCCAGCACAGAGCAAGCAGGTGTCTGTGTCTCCAGCTTCCAGGCTGCTTTCAGCTCAGCTCACACACATCTTACTAGCTATTGCTCTCCTACCTAGCAACTAGGTGAGGGAGTGAAGGAAAGGCCCACCCATTCGCCTGCAGGGTCCCATCACTTAGTGCTCGCTCTTGCAACAGAGCTCATTCTTTTGGGATGCTGATGGGGACACTGAAGAGGCCAGCCAAGGTCCCTCACTTACCGAGGGACCAGTTCAACAATCTCCTCTGCTAGATTCTGACCTTCACTGGGTCCAGGACCCCAAGAATTGAGAGGGACTCAGGGCATCATCCAGACTGACTCCCCAAACCCATACCAGTGCTTATTACTTACATTCTGTCCCACATTTTAGCACATGAGCTAAAATCAATAGCAAAGTACTCTGCAGGTTTGGCCTGTATTTATGTTTCTTTATTGCGTTTCTATCCCATCTTTTGTCCTTCCAAGGAACTGGAAGTGGCATAGATAGTTCTCTTCTCCCATTTAATCCCCACAACAACCCTGTGAGGTAGGTTAGGCTGAGAGGCAGTGATTGGCCCCTAAGGTCATTGCTGAGTGGGGATTTGACCCCCGGCCTCCCAGGTCTTAGTCCAAGATTCCCAGCGGTTATTATTATTTGTTAAAGATAATTCCCCCCCTAGTGTTTGTAGAATGTGAGAGATGAGGCAAAATGTCCATGCACGGTTCTTTCTGGAGGAGAAAGCAGCCTGCTCCCAGCTTTCACTTTCCCTTTGAATCCCCACTGGGGGAAAAGAATCCCACAGACACCCAGGCAAAGAGCCCTGCTTCAAATCCGAGAGCGCTGCTGCCAGCCAGTGCAGGAAATACTGAGCTAGATGGACCCCCAACGGTCTAACTCATTGTGGGGTGGGGATGCAGGAAGCTTAATGTGTTCCTAAGGGACGAATGCTGGGCTTTCTTATGGTGGCATTTGAGGGCTCAAGGTACGTTTCCTGCTTGCAAACATGGAACTAGGCACATTCTGTAGGCTCAGAGAATCCCTACCTTGCAGGGCTGTTGTGCAAGGAAGCAATCGGCAGGAACGCGAGAGCGTGGCGGTTTATTTATGTGTGCTACTACAGCTCTTTGAAAAAAGGCAAATGCTGACGATCTGGTGTTTACATGCAAAGGGGAAGTTGCAGTGGAAAGGAAGAGAGAAGTTATATATGTGGATATTTTGGTGTAAGGGGGGTGGTGAGGAGAAAACCGCATAGGCGGTGTTGTGTTTGCATGAAGCAATGAGGGCTGTAGTAAATGTGCTGGAGGGGAGGTGTGTTGGGGGGGGCGTCTGTTTGATGGGGTGACTAAAAGGGGAAATGGCTTGGCCCAGGATGCCTGTGTGTGTGTGTGTTTAGGAGGGCATATTGTGTGTTATGGAGGGGAGTTATTTTTGGAGGGGCTGGGAGCAGGAACAGACAAATCAGTCAATTTCAGTTTCTCTCATTTTCCCTGTCTTGGGTTCACTTCACCGCATTTCCGCAGCACTTTGCATTTGCCTTTGTCCCCGGGCACGAGGGGCTGACTGCACTGCCCACTTAAAGGCAAATCAGCTGCCATATTCATAGAATCATAGAAGTGTAGAAAGGGACCTCGAGGCTCATCTAGTCCAACCCCCTGAAATACAGGAAGCTTAGCAATTTTGTCCTCCGTTCCCTTTGTCTCCCTTTAATAGGCGACCTAACATTGGCCTGCAACCTTTGCTGCAGGCCTGTGCTAGGAGGCCCAGCAGGGAACTGTGCAAAGGACTGTGTCAGTAAATCAGTTACCGTAAGTTCCTACACTTTAGAACTCTCTGCTTATTGATATCAGGCAGGTACCTTCACAAGACTCGTTCTGGTGCCGGGGGGGGGGGGGGATTCTAGACAAGCCTACGCAGATGTTTAAAAAGTTGATGCAAGCCTTAGTTTTTAGTCTATTGTTATTTCAACTTTTTGAAAGCCCTAAATTACCATTGCCCATTTTTCTTAGGGAGAATGTTATTGTTTTTTTCCTTTTTGAAAACCGTTTTGAGATTTTCCACAATCAAGCAGTGCATAAATTGTGTGAAACTGATAAATGACAAAATAAGGGGCAATTAGTTTTCACTTGTGCAGGCGTGATCAGTTGTTGGCAAGTGGCTAAAAACCCCCCAAAAGGGTTTTAAATGGGTGACTTTGTGTTTAAAGGTCAGGACTTGAAATGGGTCAAGGAGCCCAAGCAAAGGCGGTGGAAAAAGCCGCCACAGAGGGGTTGATGTGGGGTTGCGGTTTGCGAATTTTCCAGTCCGGAATGAGGAAGAAAACAAGCCCGTGTTGGATGTGTGTCCCTTCGCAGGAGCCCTGAAAGTGCCGCCGCAGCAGTTTGGGGGTCGTCTGACTCTGAGGAAGCGAGAGGGTTGCGGCGCAGGGGCAGGAAGGGAGAGGGGGGGCACGGCAGGGTCACGGGGCTCGGATTCGGGAAGGCCACGGGATGTGGTTAGCCACAGGCTGCACGCAAGGCGAGCGCAAGAGGGCAGGGAGCGAGCCCTGGGAGGGAGAAACCGCACCCACCCTCTGAGGGGCTCAAACGTTTCAAAGCTGACTCAGGGCTCTTGCACACCTATCTTTTTTAAAAAAAAAAATTATATTTTTATTATTTTATGTTTGAGAGGGGGAGAAAAACTCTCCTGTATCCACTTTCTCCATGCCAGGAATAATTTTACAAACGTCCACCATGTCACCTCTCACTTGCCATTTCTCTAAATTGAAAAGTCTCGAATACTGCGAGGGGGTTGCTCCACCCCCTTGACCATTTTAGTGGCCCTTTCCTGAAGTTTTTTCCAGCTCTACAATATCATTTTTTTGAGGGGAGGGGAGCAGAACCATCCACAGTATTTCAAATGCAGTTGCACTATATTGGCAGTTTCAATTATTTTCTTATTTCTCCAAGATAGGCATATTCTTGCAAACAACTTTCCTTAATGCATTTTGCATGCATTACCTCAATGAATGTAGGCGCTTTTGAGCATGCTTTCCCCTAATTTACACTTTTGAAGCATTTTTCAAAAAAAAAAAAAAATGTTGGTTAGAGAACGGCATCGCAGAATTCAAAGGTGTGCACATTTCAAAAGGCGGCTGGTTCAGAAAGTACAAATTAGGTAACTTGGTGCTAGGATGTGACCTGAACTCATGGCCTCCCCATCAGTAGCTGGAGTGGTGGATATACAGTGGTGCCTCGCATGACAAAAAGAATCCGTTCCGCGAGTCTCTTCATCTTGCGGTTTTTTCGTCTTGCGAAGCAAGCCCATTAGCGGCTTAGTGGCTTAGCGCTATTAGTGGCTTAGCGGGCTTAGCGGATCACCTGATAAGCGGCTTAGCGGATCAGCTGATTAGCGGCTTAGCGGATCAGCTGTTAAGCGGCTTAGCGGATCAGCTGATAAGCGGCTTAGCGATCAGCTGTTAAGCGGCTTAGCGATCAGCTGTTAAGCGGCTTAGCGGCTTAGCGGATCAGCTGTTAAGCGGCTTAGCGGCTTAGCGATCAGCTGTTAAGCGGCTTAGCGGCTTAGCGGATCAGCTGTTAAGCGGCTTAGCGGCTTGGGGAAAGGGGGGGGGGGAGGAAAAAAACCCTGCAGGAACTCACAATACATTTTTGTCTTGCGAAGCAAGCCCATAGGAAATTCGTTTTGCAAAGCACCTCCAAAACGGAAAACCCTTTCGTCTAGCGGGTTTTCCGTCTTGCGAGGCATTCATCTTGCAGGGCACCACTGTAGCTCAATTCATACCCCTGCCCCAATGAAGCCAAGCTGCCTGCCTGAATTCACGGGGAAGAGGCATCACTCAGGGGCACAGAGCACCTGCTTCACACACCGAAGACCCCTGTGACCACATCTGGAATAGTGTGTGCAGTTCTGGGTGCCTCACCTCAAAAAGCACACTGCAGAGTTGGAAAATGATGATAAAAGGGCTTCCAGGATGATCATGGGGAAAGGTTGCCGCGTTTGGGACTTTTTAGCTTAGAGAAAAGATGAGTACAGTGGTACCTCAGGTTACAGATGCTTCAGATTACAGACTCCGCTAACCCAGAAATAGTACCTTGGGTTAAGAACTTTGCTTCAGGATGAGAACAGAAATCACGCGGCGGCAGCAGGAGGCCCCAATAGCTAAAGTGGTACCTCAGGTTAAGAACTGTTTCAAGTTAAGAACGGACCTCCAGAACGAATTAAGTTCTCAACCCAAGGTATCACTGTAAGAGACAACACGATAGAAGTTTACAAAATCACGCACGGCAGGGAGAAAGCAGAGAGAGAAAAGTTTTTCTCTCTAGATCTTAAGGACAAGCGGTGAAGCTGAACGTTGGAATATTCAGGACGGATAGAAGAAAATACCTTTCCGTGCAGAGCAGAGTTAAACTGCCACAGGAGGGCCCCCAAACTAGATGGCTTTGAAAGGGGATTAGACAAATTCGTGGAGGTGATGGCTATTGATGGTTACTAAGCCAGGATGGCTATGCTCTGCCTGCCCAGTTTGAGGGATCAATGCTTCCGAGTACCAGTTGCTAGAACCCTTGTGCTCAGGTCCAGCTTGTGGGTTTCCCATTCGGGCATCAGGGGGACCACTGTGAGAACAGGAGGCTGGACTAGGTGGTCCATTGGCCTGAATCGGCAGGGATATTCATACATTCTTATGTCAATCCCCTGCAACTCTCCTTCAAAGATCAAGTAGCATGTCTAGCTGTCCGCAGGCAGTGATTTCTGTCCCATACCACATTAATCACAACCAGCACTGTTTGCATTCCACTGCAATTCAGCTTTTGCTAAAACCTACATTAATTTGTTTCTCTATCTGCAGGGGTTGAAATTAGCGTGATTAATTTCCATGGAGCGGCGTTGTCATAAAAATGCAGAAAACGACATTACAGATTTACTTAACATTTGTGCACTGGGGGGGAAAAATCATCAATAGTGAATACTGCTTGTATGATATTGCATGGTTTCTCTTCCTGACCTCAGACAAATTTTCAGATTGCAGCAACCTCTTTGTGTTTCCAGGAGAATTCTCTGACTTTGCTAGCATAATAGCAGAATAGAATAGGGGCTGTAAGGGGCTAAGGGTCGTCCAATCCCCTGCAAGTGCCGAGAAAGTTCTTTCTCTCCCCGACACCCCAGAGGGATGCTGTGAGATTGGGCTAGATCAGGGATGATGAACCTGTGGCCATCTAGAGATGCAGCTGGACTCCAACTCCCATCATCCACCAACACTGAATCTTGCTGGAGCTGACCCCTGACCTCTGCAGCCTCAGGCTCTCGTGCAAGGCAGAGGGCGATTGCATTGCATGTTTGGGGTGGTTCCACTTGCAAATGTGGCAACGCCGTGCCCCCCGCCCTGCTGCGGTCAGGGCCCCGGAAGGTGTCGGGTGCGGCTTGAGTGACCCGTGGGCGGCCCTGACACGGGCTTGCCTGCCCATGCAGCAAAAATGCTCGTGTTTCACAACCGCAGACACTCTTGCTTCTTCTGCTGCTTGAAACGACAGCCGCTCCAAACTGGTAGTTGGCCAGGTGAGAGGATGAAGGCAGCATGGGTGGCAGCAGCAGCAGGAGGCCCTCCTCGCAGGGCTGGCGCAGGCAGGAGCACAGTTTCCCCCACCCAAAACTTTGGGATAACACCGGGGTACCCTAAGGAAACTTCCTCATTGTCCTTAATTTACACAAAATTCACCTGTTCCTTTACATGCAGCAGGGAGACTGGCAGGTTGGAGGGAGTGAATTAAGTCCCTGGTTTTCATTCTTTGGAAGCAAACCCCGCCCCCCCTTAATTTTGTTAAGAGAGAGGAAATTGTGCATCTCATAAAAAGTATCTAAAGGGAAGAGCTCAAATGACATTTAAAAATATATACGGCATGATTTTATTTCTTATACAAATATTGAGGCACATGATTGTTCAGCACTATTTGTATGTGCAAATATCTGGCTCATTTAAAACTATATAGAATCTTTATTCTCAGTAACGGTGAAACTCACAGGTGGATAATCCTTTTATTTTTATAAATCTGTATTAATTGCAGGGGGACTCTTTGTATGAGTTAATCCTTTAGTATCCCTTTGGTGCTGTGCTGAATCCCTGTATTTCTGTCCATCCAGGCTGTGACACTTTATGGTTTAGTCTTCTGATGCTTTGTTTTCTTTCTTTTCGTTATGTTTGCACTTTTTTTGTTAACAATTTTAAAAAAGAAAATCGATCTTCATCAAGGCTTAAGAATAAACATCATGGCCTTCCTTGATATTTGTCCCCCTCCTGCCTGAAAGGTTTCCAGGGGAAATGGAGAGGGCATAGATGCCTTTGGAAAACCCCTAAGAAAGATCTGAGCACAAAAGCACTTTTCCCTCCTATGGTTTCCAGCAACTGGTGTTCAGCAGCATTTCCTGCCTCCAGCTGTGGAGGCAATGCATAGACCTTGTGGCTAGTAGCCCTTGATAGCCCTCTCCTCAATGATTTTTTCTCCATTAATTGGTCCTCTCCATGCAAATACATACAAATGTCATTTGTTGGAATTAGCACGGTTTCATCACGTTGCAAAATATGGCATGTTTGGTGCAGCCATTTGCCTGGCCTGCTCTGACCTTTCTTTCTCATCCCCTGCCCAGATTTCTTTTCCAGCCCTCGGCCGCTGCCAGCTCAGACGTCCCTGAACTATCAGGACCAGCCCTGTTTCGCATCAGAGACCCTCTTCGGGACCACCAGCACCACCCTCCTCTCTAGCCCTGCAGACACCTTACTTTCCCCAGGCCCTGCTGCTTCTCCCGTCCTGCCCAGTCCTCGGCACCAGGTGCGAAAGCTCTGCTTGCCCTCTGGCTTTCCAGCTGATGGCTCTGCCCTAGGCTCTGTCATTTTGCTGTCTTGTCCTACAATTCCTACCCTGGTCAGAGGCTTAGCTTGAGCAGAAGTTCCTGGGTGATGAAGCCCTCTTGCTGGTATGGGTTATCTGTGCATGTGCAGAGTGACTTTGGTAATTTGCATGGATTGTTGTGTGTGTGGACTCCTGGGATGGACAGGTGGTCTGGCTTCCTTCAGGAGGCTGAGCTATTTGCTGTCCAGTCAGATGGCCCTGCTATAAACAGGCTGATGGAGTTGTCTCATCTCATGGCGAAACGGCAAGATTTGGTTTTTATTTATATTGTTACATGCCACCCAAATCTCTGAGCAGTGAGAGACTTCAGGGGTTCCAGGCACTCATCCAGACTTCAGTTTCCTTTGAATGACGGTCAGCAGAGATTGAAGTTTTATTTATACATATAGAACCTGAGCCTAGGATGCAGGGGCTCATAGCATTAATCCAACAACAGATCTTGCTTTTCCAAGAATTTCCGCTTTGGATCCAGCACAGAGCAAGCTGGTCTCTGTGTCTCTGGCTTCCAGTTGGCTCCCAGCTCAGCTCAAACGGACTCCTGTTGTTCTTGCTCTCCTACCTAGCAGGTGGGGTGGGGGTGGGGAGTCCCACCCCTTTGGTCCACATCACACATCAACATCTCTGGTTGTGCTATTCATTGTGCTTAACTAGTCAGCCACAACCACGGACTAAACAAAAATATTGGTTTGGCAAGCTTGCTCTCACACCATGTCCCCCAGAGATACAGGACCCCAAGAATAGAAAGGAAGTCAGGGCATCATCCAGACTGACCCCCACCTCAAACTCATAACATTAATTTCCTGACGTTTTCAATGGTTTGAGTTTTCTCCCCGAGGCACCTTAATATCCCAGGGCCCCCCTAATCTGCTGTGTGTTTTCCGGTTTCAAGCTAATAGTCCTCAGCATTGCAAAACAAAGCTTGACAACAGCTGCTGAATGACTCTCCTGCAGTTTCTTTTGAGAGTGAGCAAATTGCACCCACCTCCTTCTGTTCCCTCCCTTTTCTGTCTCCCCACAGCCAGCCAGCGGGTGCCCTGCTCACCTCGGTTCTCCTGGCGCCTTCCTCAACCATGACCTCCTGTCGGCTCCGCCCTCCTCGACGCCCCCCAGCAGCCTCGGCCCCGAACTCAAGCAGAAGTCCGTGTTCCCATATACGTACCCTGGCAAATGGCTCAGCCTAGACCCCTATGGGCCCTACTGCCCCACCCCAATGCCCAGCGCCCCTCTGCTGAGCCAGGAGCCCGGGCGCCCTCCTGCCCCCAACCCCAAATTCCACTACCCACCCTCCCCGCTCTACTCTGGACCCTCATCCCCATCGCTCTCCACTCCCTGCTTTTCCCAGAACGTCCCAGGGTACAGCATGGACCTGTCCTCAGGGTACCACTCTCCTCTCAGCACCCCACAACTACACACTGGTGTGCAAAGTCCCCCCATATATGCTGCTGGTAGGGGGCAGCCACAGTCGGGGAGCGACCGGCCCAGGGCGAAGGGGGCCAATGCCAAGACCAAGAGGCCCTCAAGAATCCCAGCACCTCCACTTGTGGCAATGCCCAACCCGTGTCTGACACAGCTGCTGATCTCAGGTAGGGGGAAAGCGGGATTTCTTTTCCAGGGGTCCCATCTGCTCTTTAACATGCACAGAGCTCAGGGCTGTGATGTTTGGTTAAAGCAGCAGCTCTCTCACGTTTTTGGGTCACTGCCCCCTTGATTCCATAAACTCCTCCCCAGTGCCCCCTACCCTATAAAAAGCCTTATTCGGAATAGCGGGCTGCCCGAATCACTAAGGAAGAGAGTGACACAATCAAATTCAACACAGTAACAATTAATTGAACGTCTACTCAAAATCCAGCTCAAACTGTTTAGTTTGATTAAATCAGCCCAGTGGATGAACTTGATCCAGTGATACCTGCTTTTCAAAACCTGAAAGTCATTTATACCTCCAGCCCCCGGCTGCCCGCCTGCCTCTTAGCACCCACCTAGCTCTTAGCTCCTGCTGCTCCCCAGGAGGCAGTACCACCCACCTTGGGAACCACTAGGCTAAATTATGATTGACCAAAAGAGGAACTCCAGTTAATCAAGGATACGCCCACAGATATAATAAAAAGGTAAGTGTGTCATCATGCTGCAGTTTGCTTGGCCAGAGGCAGGTGGCGCTGCAAACTACAGTACAATGAGAAACAATGGGGGGGGGTCTAGACATGAGCTGCAGAGAGACAGCTAGAAGCTGTACAAGCCCCCCCCCCCCCCGCATACCTTTCTGCATACCTTAAGGCACAGGGAGGCAGAATTCTCAGGGGGTGGAAGTTTGCGAGGACGGCTGCAGTCCCCCAACTAGTCGGCTTCAACACATTTTTCCTTCCTTCTTGCAGCTAAACCAGAGCCAACTCAAGAGGCTTTGCCTGGTCCTAGCCACACCGTTGCTCCTCCGGTGCCTGAACCTCTGGTAGGAGTCAACTGTTGATAGCAGGGGGGCGCATTTCCTTTCTGGGTTCCAAACTGGCTTCGGGGAGGGAAGGGATGGGTCTGTGACCCCACCGGATCAGACAAAGGGTGCATCTAATTCTGTCTGCTGCCTCCAACAGTCGGGGCTGGGAAGCTCATACGCAAAGTGGAATGGAGATCCCGTTGACTGATCCTGGAATTTGGTATTCAGAGCTATACTCTCCCTGAACCTGGAAGCTCCATTCCTTGCTGTCAGGAGGGCTATAAACTGACAGAGCCACCCTCCACACATTCCTGTCATTTATGCCGCTGGCCACCACAACATCCTGTGGCGGTGAGTTCCGCAGGCACCCTTGCTAACCATTTCTTTCTGTCCTCCTTTGTAGCAAAATGCCTTTGGTGAGGAGCCGGCCAACTTCCTGCCCAGAATGACCCAGCTCAGCCCTCGGCTGTCCCCCGCCTCCAGCCCCTCGCAGTCCGTCCCGGCCGCACTGCCATCGGGACCCCTGATTGTCCCCAAGACGGAACGGCTCTCCCCTACCCCTGTCTGTGGTGAGTGGCAGTCTCCCCCCCCCCCCCAGCACAGCCCTCCAGCTCTATTGACTTCTGGTTATACATCTGTCTGTGTGTGTAAAGGGTCTATTCTGTAGCAAGTCAGCAAAAGGGGCCAATTTTGAAGTGTGTGGGGAACTCCTCATGGCTCTCGCTGTGGCCTGTGGAGAGTCCCTAGCCATGCCCCCAAAGAAGGATCCCAAAATGCAGGCAGTTATGTTGACCTGCATATACTGGTGCCTGCCCCCCCGCAACCTCTGAGACCCTCCAGGGGGTTCCTGTGTTTTCCTTGGGTGCAGTTTCCCTGGAATGAAAGTCACTGGAGACTGTGATGTCTTTAGGATACAGAAGTGCTTCCCAAACTTTCTGGAGCCACCGCCCCCTTGGTTCCATAAACTCACCCCCAGGGGCCCCTATCCTATAAACAGCTTTATGCAGAATAGCAGTTTGCACAACCCCTGAGGAAGTTAGTAACACAATCACATTCAGCCAATAATATTGCAGGAAAAATATTGCTGCACCTTCTTGCTAACAAATGCAGTGCTTTTTTGGGGGGGGGGGACGGGGACACAGGGGTACACATACCCCTAACCATTTTGTGAATCTGTGTACTTTTGTCCATTTACTGTATTTATTTCCCCCGGTTTGAACTATAAAATGGTGGTTTCTTGAGTCAAAATGAGAGTACCCCTAAACATTTTTTTTAGAAAAAAAGCACTGAACAAATGTGTAAGGGTGAAGGAAATTTATAGCATGAAACATCCGCCTTTACCCTCTTACCAGACATGCACAAACTTTCCCCTACCACAGATGTACAGTGACTGATTTATAAGGAAATCAATAGCTATTACCAGTGCTGTTTTTCTAGGAAAGACTGGTGCCCAAACTCACCATGAATGCCTTGTTCTCTTAGAATGGCATTGGCACCCACCTGAGAGCCACTGGAACTGAGTTCCAGTTGACTAAAAACCCTGGCTATTACCAGTAATCTTGTGATCATAGGCGCCAACCCTATGGGACTGAGGACAGCTCAGCCTCATCCCCCCAGTATGCGGGGACAGGGCTGAGCCCCCCAATCTTGAGGGGCTGGGTCCCACCAGACCTCCCTGTGGTAGCAGAGGGCCCTATAAGGCCTATCCATGGTGTTGGCAGGCCTCCCTGGGCCTTGCGGCCTCTTCCCGGCAGGTGTGACGTCACAGGTGTGTGTCGCGTGTGTTATTTCATGCACACGTGATGAGCTCCGCCCCCCCACCAGTGTCGTGTGGAACTTGGCTTGCGACAACTCATAAATAGAAACAGACACGATCAAAGGAAATAGCTTTGGAAGAGCAGGAAAACATTAAATATGAAACGAGGAAGGTGTTTTGCTCGAGGCTCTAGCCTGGTCAATCGTAAAGAAGCAGTCAATGGGCTCAGAGGGGCCCAGATCCAGCGCCCTCCCCCCAGGTAATCCCACTGCTCCCTTGGGGAATGACCAAGACATAGGGTTTTATTGACCACGTATATATGACCTGGGGACGCGGGTGGCGCTGTAGGTTAATCCACAGAGCCTAGGACTTGCTGATCAGAAGGTCAGCGGTTCGAATCCTCGCAACGGGGTGAGCTCCCGTTGCTCGGTCCCTGCTCCTGCCAACCTAGCAGTTTGAAAGCACATCAAAGTGCAAGTAGATAAATAGGTACCGCCCTGGCAGGAAGGTAAACGGTGTTTCTGTGCGCTGCTCTGGTTCGCCAGAAGCGGCTTAGTCATGCTGGCCACATGACCCAGAAGCTGTACGCCGGCTCCCTCGGCCAATAAAGTGAGATGAGCGCCGCAACCCCAGAGTCGGCCACGACTGGACCTAATGGTCAGGGGTCCCTTTACCTTTATATATGACCTGAGCACGGAATGGAAGGCTTGGCAGCACTTATGCGCCAACACATCTTGCTTCCTCATTCATCAGTTCCTCTGATGCTCGGCGGACAATGCTGTCCTTCCTGCTCTCAACAAAACGAAACACAAGCCCCATATCCCAGAGCTACGCTGCCTTTCTCCACTATGCTGTGGGTCAGTGGTGAAGGGGAAGCACTCTGTGCATGCTCAGATGTGATTGAGAACAGCAGAGTCTCTTTCTCCCCCCTCCTCAGGGAGTAACCGGAGGATGTCAGGGCAGGGATCCCCAGTGCTGCTGGTGGAGGGGATGATTTCACCCAGCCCCTACTCGTGCAGTCGGAACAAGACAGAGCCAAGCAAGGTAAGGGGGTGAAACAGAGGGGTCTGTGCATGCATTTGATGAAGAGCGCTTGCATCTCGTTGGACAGGTAGTGATCAAAGCAGAAAACGTGACAAGTCACCTCCCAATGATAAGAGAGTCATTGTGGTGCAATGTTGGACTAGGGTCTGGGTTCAAATCCCCACTCGGCTGTGAAATTCACTGGGTGACTTTGGGGGCCAGTAACTGCCTCTCAGCCTAACCTACCTCACAAGGTTGTTGTGGGGATTAAATGAGGAAGAGGAGAGCTTGAGCTTCTTGGAGACAAAGGTGAGACGTAAGTGCAAAAAATAAACAACAGTAATACAAATGTACTCTTTGGTGGCAGTTTGGACTCTGTTTTGTGTTCCAAGTTTGGTCACCTGAATTAATTCCTCTCACCAGCCTCGTGGGACGTATGGGAACTATAAGACATACTTCCTGGCTCCCTCATTCACATTCCCAATCCTCTCATTCAATGATATATATCTTTTCCAGATGGGCCAATTGCCTTCAGTATATGCACTTAATCCTCTGGACGTCTTTTGCTTGTTTCTTTTGTCTTCTTTTTTATCTGTTTCCTTTTTCATATTGCATTGCAATACTGAAAACCTTAGCGGAAGTTACTTCAAGAAAAACGGGGGGAAAGAAATGGAATTGTTGTTATTGTTATTATTCTGCCCATTATTCTGCTTTTTATTATCTTTTAATTTTCATGCTCTGTTCTTAATGTTGTACACCACCCTTGGATCTTGTGATCAAGGGTTGTACATAAAGGGAAAATAATAATAATAATAATAATAATAATAATAATAATAATAATAATAATAATAATAATATTTCCCAGCCCTCCCTGAAGATACCATCAGGGATGTACCTAGGGCCTTTGCCAATGCACATTGGCAATGCAGGTGTGCATTCTGTCCAATGCTCCTCTTAGATATTTACATGGCATACCAAAATCTGAACCATAGAGTTGGAAGGGACCCCATGGGCCATCTACTACAAGCTCCTGCAATGCAGGAATGGCAGCAAAAGCATCCCTGGCAGGTGGCCATCCAAACTCTGCTTAAAAACATCTAAGGAGGGACAGTCCACCACCTTCCAAGACCGTCCAACAGGAGTGGCTTTCTGCACCCCATCCCTGTCTAGCAACTGCCCTTCCTTCTTCCACAGACCGAGAGCCGCCGGATCACCCACATCTCGGCTGAGCAGAAGCGCCGCTTCAACATCAAGCTGGGCTTTGACACCCTTCACAGTTTGGTCAGCACCCTGAGCTCCCAGCCCAGCCTCAAGGTGAGCGGCAGGGGGTTGGGGTGGGAACAGACAAACAGGACAGGGAGGGGCACCCTGAGGCTCGCAAGACCACAGGAAGCTGCCTTATCCAGAGTCAGGCCATTGGCTCATCTGGCTCCGTATTGTTGACACTGACTGGCAACAGCTCTCTGAGGTTTCAGGCAGGGAATCTCTCTTCGAAGTGCCGGGCATTGAATCAAAGAATTTCTGCATGCCAGTCAGATGCCCAGCATTGAAATGTAGTTGTTCTCTGTATTTTACTTACCGTATTTTTTGCTCTATAAGATGCACCAGACCACACGATGCACCTAGTTTTCGGAGGAGGAAAACAAGAAAAAAAAAATTCTGAATCTCAGAAGCCAGAACAGCAAGAGGGATCGCTGCGCAGTGAAAGCAGCAATCCCTCTTGCTGTTCTGGCTTCTGGGATAGCTGCACAGCCTGCATTCGCTCCATAAGACGCACACACATTCCCCCTTACTTTTTAGGAGGCAAAAAGTGAGTCTTATAGAGCAAAAAATACAGTACTTACTTACTTACTTATTTCATAAGATTTCTGAACCACTTGGTTGCAAGAGAAACCATCCCAAAGCAGTTTACAGTGTACAGATAAAACAATGAAATTATCAAGACAACTTTCAACAGATAAAACCAACAGCAAACTCAAAACAGATTAAGCCACATTCTTGCTTAAACAAAAATGTCTTTAGCGAGCACCAAAAAGAGTACAGTGAAGGCGCCTGCCTGCCGTCAAGAGGCAGGGAGTTCCATAGTGTAGGTGCAGCCGCACTATAAGATCAATTTCTTACAAATGTGGAACTGGTGCTATGTGACACCTGTAATGGTGCAGCAGACGTGACATTGAATGGCTAGGGCTCTTGAAGCTCCCTCTGGCCTCTTGATGAACCCGGCCTCTCTAAGCCTACCCCGCTTTCTCCCTCCTGCCTCCCCACACCCGACGATGCTGTGCAGGTCAGCAAAGCCACCACCTTGCAGAAGACGGCTGAGTACATTGGCAAGCTGCAGCAAGAGCGAGCCGCCCTGCAGGATGAGGCCCAGCACCTGAGGGATCAGATCGATGAGCTGAACGCTGCCATCAAGTAGGACGCTACGTGTTTTTTGGGGGAGGCACATCAGGCCTTTTCTCAGGGGTGGGGATCTCAATCTGGCCAACAGGCCAGTTCCTGACCTTCCCTGTTTCATGTGAGCCCCATTTTGCCCCGTTTGCTGGTTCACATTGAACCATGCGGGCAAAGCCACAGCGCTTTGTGAGCACTGGTGATTTATTTGTTTGTTTATTAAATATACTTGTATACTGCTTGCCATAAAAACATATAACCAAGCGGTTTACAGCAATAAAGACCTAAAAACCATACAAGGAAACCACTGAAAAGTTAAAAACAGACATCAGTTAACCATTGTGAAAAGATGTGTTCTTAATTGCCTGCGTAGGCCAGGCAGACTTAGAAAAGTTTACAGCAGGCATTTCAAGAGTTAGCGCAGAAGGTGCCTGCTGAATCTAGTGGCAGAGAGTCCCACAGGACTGGGCTGACGACAATAAAGGCTCAAGCCTTGCCAATTTAGGAAAGACTAGCGACGCCCCTGCAGATGATCTCAGAGATCGTTTCCCCCGAAAGCAAAATTGTCTCCTTGTGGTTCTTTTTGCAGCTTGTGCCAGCAGCAGCTGCCTGCCACGGGGGTGCCCATCACCCGCCAGCGCTTCGACCAGATGCGGGACATGTTTGATGACTACGTCCGTTCTTGCACCTTGCAGAACTGGAAGTTCTGGGTTGTATCCTTTTTGGGAGGAGAGTTTGTGTGTGTGTGTGTGTGTGTGTGTGTGTATGTCTGTGATCGCAACTGCTCTTCATAGTACTTGGTAAGGATTAATTGGAAATAGGCAGCAGTGGAGGGGCAAGCAATAATTGAGATAGAAGTTGAGTAGCAGGCAACATGATAGAAGTTTATAAAATGATGCATGGCATAGAATCATGGGATTGTGGAGTTGGAAGGGACCTGAGGGTCATCTAGTCCAATCCCCTGCAATGCAGCAATTTCAACAAAAGCGTGCATGGCAGATGGTCATTCAGCCTCTGCTTAAAAACCTCCAAGGAAGTCTGCTCCACTGCTGAACAGTTGAAGTTGACTTTCATATCTTCTCTCAGTCTCCTCTTATCCATGGAGAAAGTGGATAGAGAAAAGTTCTTCTCCCTCTCTCAAAACACCAAAACTGGTGGACTTTCAATGAAGCTGCATGTTGGAATAAAAGAAAGTACGTCCTCACATAATGCAGAGTTAAACTGTGGAACTCCCTCCCACTGGAGGCAGCGATGGCCAACAACTTGGATGGTTATAAAAGAGGATTAGACAAATTCATGGAGGAGGAGAGGGCTACTAGCCATGGTGGCTCTGCTCTGCCTCCACGTTCAGAGGCAGCAATGCTTCTGAATACTAATTCCTGGAAACTGCAGAGGAGGAGAGTGCCCTTGTGGTTGTGTCCTGCTTGCGGATTTCCCTTTGGGGCATCTGATTGGCCACTGTGAGAAGAGGATGCTGGACTAGATGGGCCATTGGCCGGATCCAGCAGAGTATAACTATATTCTTATATCCTTACATGGTTGTGGACACCACCCAGGAGGTGGGGTGTGAAAGCAAGGAACCGCTATAACCCCATAAACATGGTATGTCAAATGCATGTTGCGGGCGACAGTAAAATGTAATCATTTTAGAATTCCGTTGTTCTGCTGTTGGTTAGATGAAAGTGGGTTTTAGCTCCAGGGAAAATGTTACCTGGGTGGTAGATATGTCATGTGGCTCATAGCCCCCAAATTCAGGAACAGACAGTGGACAGGTCTGATTTTGAGACAGCGCAAATAAGAGAAGGTGGCGATGGTGGGGCAGCTCATCACACTCCCTTCTGGTCCTTAACAGCACCTCCTCTCTCAGTTCAGCATCATCATGAGGCCACTCTTTGAGTCCTTCAACGGGATGGTCTCCACAAGCAGCATGGAGACCCTCGGCCAGACGTCCCTGGCCTGGCTGGATCAGTACTGCTCTCTCCCAGCGCTGCGGCCCAGTGAGTAGTTTCTGTGACCCCCACTTCCTTCCCTCCAGGAGGGTGATGGCAGTTGGGTCTTTCAACACTGTCGCCATCTTCTTCCTAGTACAGCAAAAGGGTCCTGGATAAGGAGGCTTCTTGGACAAAGCGAGGCACCATGTAGAAAATATACACAAAGATAATAATAATAATAATAATAATAATAATAATAATAATAATAATAATAATAATAATTGCACAGGAAAGAGCAGTTGAGCAAACTAGGAAATGGTGTGTACATTCTGAAAGCTATCTCCATGCTGGCTCGTGAGGCCAAAAGTGTGAATGGCTTCTGTCGGGAAGTGAGTCTTTCTCAAGTGGAGCCAGTGAAGCTCCCGAAATCCCAGGAAACCGCAGGAGGGGAGAGTTCTGTTGTGCTTGTGGGTTTCCTATTGGGCATCAGGTGGGCAGCTCTGAGAACAGGATACTGGGTTAGACCTGATCCAGCTACAGCATTCTTCATAAGTGCTCACTGATGTTTTTAAAAGAGGACGAGGCAAAGTTTTTGTTGTCATTGCACTTATTATTATTATTATTATTATTATTATTATTATTAAAGGTAAAGGTACCCCTGCCCGTATGGGCCAGTCTTGCCAGACTCTAGGGTTGTGCGCCCATCTCACTCAAGAGGCCGAGGGCCAGGGCTGTCCGGAGACACTTCCGGGTCATGTGGCCAGCGTGACAAAGCTGCATCTGGCGAGCCAGCGCAGCACACGGAAACGTTGTTTACCTTCCCGCCAGTAAGCGGTCCCTATTTATCTACTTGCACCCGGGGGTGCTTTCGAACTGCTAGGTTGGCAGGCGCTGGGACCGAGCAACAGGAGCGCACCCCGCCGCGGGGATTCGACCCGCCGACCTTTCGATCAGCAAGCCCTAGGCGCTGAGGCTTTTACCCACAGCGCCACCCGCGTCCCTCCCATTATTATTATTACACTTGATTTATTAATTGCCTTCTGAAGCACTGTCTCTTCCCAGAAGAGGCATCTGGTTGGCCACTGTGAGGAACTGGGTGAACCCTCACATGGCTTGATCCAGCTACGTGACTTTGCTGATGGTCTAATGCTTGCTTTTCTTCCTTCAGCCGTCCTGAGCTCCCTCCGTCAGCTGAGCGTTTCCACCTCGATCCTGACCAACCCGGCAGCCATCCCTGAGCAGGCCACCCAGGCTGTGACAAGGGCAGGAGCCAGCAATGGTTCTTCGTAGCCCCAGAGGATGATGAGACTCCAGCATGGCCATTGGCTAGAGCAGCACCAGCAAGATCTCTCATCCCAGCTGAGGAACTGCTTGTCCAGAGCGGCTTGGAGGAGAGAAGCAGCCTGGAAGAAATTGCCCACACCCCAGGCTGGCCAGCCCCCTTTCCTGGAAGGGAAGCCTCCTTCACCCTGGCAGACTATTCTGTGCCCATTTCCTCCTGAATTTACTAGCGACCACAGCTTAAAAACCACCCGGCGCAAGCCACAACTGCAGCACTCTCCACATCCTGGCCTATGTAGGAAGTGGACTTGCCACCAGACCTCAAGTAGGCTGTGTACTTCTTCACACAGCGCATAGTTCAGCTGTGGAACTCGCTCCTGCAGGGAGCAGTGATGGCCACCAAGCTAGACGGCTCTAAAGAGGATTAGACTAATTTGGGAGGGGAGGGCTATTGATGGCTACTAGCCATGATGGCTATGCTCTGCCTCCACAGTTGAATACCAGTTGCTGGAAATGGCAAGAGAGGAGAGGGGTCCTGCTCCTGCTTGTGGGTTTCCCAGGAGAGGCATCTGGGTGGCCACTGTGAGAACAGGATGCTGGACTAGATGGGCCCTCTTTGGCTTGATATAGCGGGACTATTCTGATCTTCTGATGCCTGCTTTCTCTCTGCACACATAGTGGACACTCTTCAGCTTCTGCAGTGGCACTGTGCCACTTTCCCAGTCACTGTGGGTTCTGGAAGATGCCCTTTTTCCTCTGTCAAATCTTGCCTGTCTCCATCAGTGCCACCCAGGCCTCTGAGATGCGCCCATGTTGCAACTGGACAACCCCCTGCTTGTGCCTTAGCCCGCATTTCAATCATTTTAGGAGACTTTTTTCCAAAGGGAATCCCAATGGGACCCCACTTATATTGGTAGAACACACATGGTTGTTTTTCCCAAATGAAGAAAGACCTACATTTTCAGACAGGGTACATGGTCTCATTCTTCATTTGTAGGGAAACTTAGCCAAACCGCTGTTGTTACATTTTTGCATTCACTAATTTCTGAGTGAAAGGTATTTTCAGGGCCCTCTTTTCTCAGATGCCTCTCAGAAACCTGCACACTAGGTACAAATCCTCTCACAGTGTTTTATCTCCAGAATCTGGAACTCTAATGTAGACAGCCCCTGAACATGGAGGTCTCACTTAGCTGTCACATTTAGTTGCCCCAGCATCAACCCACCTGCTAAACAGTACAGCAACTGCCTTCCGCTAGCCAGCAAACTCCCCTGGTGACCTTTTATTAAGTTCATGCCTGCGTCTCTTTTCCAGCCCATGTTTAAACTGCAAAATATTATTCTCAACCCTCCACCCAAGGGAAATAAATCCCAGCTGCTCCTACTTCTTTCAAAGTGAAACCATCAGAAGCATCTTGTGCCAGGCTGTGCCAAATCCGAAACAAGCAGCCACTATTGTAACAAGGACATGTTTGCACCTGCGTAGCAGAAACATTGCCTCCCAGTGCAGCAATAAAACTTCTGCAAAAGCTTGCGTTTATTCTGTAATGTGATCTATTTGCTTATATTTTCTGTAGTTTACAATTGGGATTGAAAAGAGCTTCTTTGAGCTCCTGCATTTTTTAGGGAGAGAGCCATAGCTCAGTGGTAGAGTGTCCGCCTTAGAACCAGAAGGTCACAACTTCAATGCACAACAGCATCTTCAGGCAGGGTTGAGAGAAACTCCTTCCTGTGCCAATCAGTGTAGGCAGTACTGAGTTAGATGGGCCGAACAGTCTGACTTGATATATCAAGGCAGCTCCCTGACGACTCCTTCTGCAGGCTAGTGTAAGCCTAACAATCTCACAACACGTTCATTTAAGCAAACCCCCAAATTTTAGGCTTCATGTCTAAAAGGTTTTTATTTCATCAGGCTGCATTCCCAAACTCCTGGCTAATTTGTTCTCTCCCTGCCTTGCATCTCCTGTAGAGTTATGGGGCTTGCCTCTTACAGTTATAGAAGCCTCTGCTTCTGTGTGCCTGACATTGCAGGAATGTGTGTGTATCTGGCAGTGGCTTACGATGGCCTTATAATATAGTCAATGGTTTATCCCCACATTTTTCATGAGTCAAGTTATGACAACACTGTACTGTGGCCCATGGTTAGTTCTGTAGGTAAGACTAAAGGGGGAGAGTAACCTGCAACAACCCTGCAGTTTAATCCAGTCTCTATATCAGTGGTTCCCAAACTTTTTGGGGAGTTACTGCCCCCATTGTTCCAAAAACTCATTCCCAGGGCCCCCTACCCTATAAAAAGCATTATTCAGAATAGCATTTGCATGGCCTACTAAGGATGGTAGTAACACAGTAAAATTCAAAAGAGTAACAATTAATTGCACAAAATCAAATTAAAAGTATTTAGTTTAATTAATACAACAAAATTGATGAACTGGATCCAGTGATACCAACTTTTCAAAGTAATTTTCATTTCTAGCTTCCCTCTTTCCTCTTGGCGCCCCTCCCAGGTAATTCTGTTCCCTGCCCGCCCCCGAGGGCAGTACTGTCTGCTTTTGTAACCAGTGCTCTATATTATACGGATATGGCAAGGTGTTCGGGCAGGGACCCATTTACAACATCCCTGCAGTGTAGACTGCTGTTATTATTCCATTTTGTGGCAGTGCATGGTGGCTGACAACAGTCCTGCAAAGTAGGGTGCTTCCAGGTGGGACTTTACAGTGGTATTGGTGCTTCTCACGCACACAAGATCATCGGCATCAAAATGCCAGACTGTACTTATCACATGCACCCCCATTTAATCTGGATTTATCCTTTCCAGGGGAAATCAAGCAAGTAAACATAAAATAGTTGTTTCCAATGACTTGTTTGCAGTGTCAAGCTGGTGTCTGGAAGCAACCCCAGTCTGTGGTTAATGGTGCAGGGTGGGAGGTGAGACTGAGGTAGAGGGAGAGTACCTTGCGACAACCATGCAGTATACATTGATGTAAACATTGGGGTTTGGCTTTTGCTGACCAACTCCCATGGGACCCTGAGTCCCCTAAGTCCATGATTGGTTAGAGAAGAATGGATGGAGGCAGGATCCAGTGGAAAGCAATGCATATCTTTATTTCCTGTTGCAACAGAGTTCCCTTCCCTCCATGCAAGGAGGGAGAGACCCAGAACAAAGTGTGCAGGAACCTTTAAAGACTTTTGACATTGCCCAACCCCTTAGCCAAAGACCACCCTAAAAGCATCACACATACATCATAGGAGGCAGTCTACGGCAGAAATCCTGTCTGCCAGGATACATGAAGGTGGTCACTGATTCCATTACCTGGGCAGCCTGGCCATTCTTTTGTGCTGGTAATGTTACCGGAATCAGAAGTGGGGGGGCACCCACCCCTTCCCATGGCAGGGGTCACCAGACTTTGACTGGTCTGCTCCCTTCATTTCCTTCCCCTTCACATCCAGGGTGTGCTCATAGATAAAGGTAGACCAGTTGCCATACTCATTCATTATTCCTCATACGCAAGACGCCTAGCCAATCAAGAAATATCATTCAAATAGCTGTCAAACTGGCAACCAATCAGAAGAGTCCATTTTGACAGCAACTTCGATATGCTTATACAATAGCACCCCCTAACAAGGGCTCAGCTGGGGTTGCAGAGAAACCCCACTGGTTATTAGTGTGTCCAGTTTAGCTTTTAGACTTTTTCTAAGCATGTACGTTTAGAAATTCATATAAAATCAATCCTGTGGTGGAGTCTCACAATTTCAACGTTGTCTTGCTCAGAGGAGGGAGGCCTACCAGAGGAGGGGCTTGATCTGTGGGTAAGGTCAGCCATAAGCATAGGACCACGTACCCAATGACAACACTACCTGGGTGATAAACCCTGGCATCCTGCTCCAGAGCGCCAGACTGGTAGTCATTGCAAAGACAATGACCGTCCTGCTTCAGTGGATTGGGGTCTAAGTAAAGACAAAGGGGTGTACTTGACTGAACTGGGAGAAAACAGGAAGATCTAAATACTTTCTTTGTTGTACCTGGAAACAGGAACGTAGAGTAAGTTTGACTGACAGGGCAGGTCTGACACTCAAGTTTCAGTTCAGATGCTACGCCTGATTTACGACAAGTGCATGATGTTTATCCAAGGGTGTTGTGGGTAACTATGAGGAACTTTTAAAAGGAGAAGCACCTTTGTTCGGGGGTTCTCTCTGCTTCCTTTATGTTGTAGTTTGAAGTCTTGTTACAACAATAAAGATCAGGCCTCCTGGCTATTTTATTTCATTATCTTGGCCAGAACCATTGTTTGATGATCCAACTCAAGCCCAGGGAACTCCCCACTACAGTAAATACTTTCGTTCCTGAATCCCGGTCACAGGCTCACCCTATTCATACACAAGTACACCCTTAAGACAGGATTTGAAGCATTTGTAAGTGAAAAGACCATGGGAAATCTTTCCCCATTTGCCTCCCTTACTGCAGAGGAATATTTGAGGTCATTGGGAGAGTCAAAATGGCTTCAGGACTGAGGGAGAAAGAAGAGGGAGAACCATAACTTTGAAAATGTTTTGTTTGAAACTTGGACTTTGTGAGAGAATTTATCCATAACCAGATCACTTCTGACCTGAATTTATAACAGCCCTGCAGAGCAGTCCAGTGCAGCTACGATATTCTCAGGAAGATATGAGGGCTGATGCTTGGAAAGAAGATGGTTTCTAACAGCCCCGCAGTGTAGTCCAGTGCGTTTCCCATTATGGTGTGGGCTGAGAGGAGCTTACAACAGCCCTGCAGTGTAGCCCAGCGTCCTCTCCCTCCGCCACAGCCCTCCAATAACACTCACTGGCCTTCCCCCGCACCACTTTCCATTGGCGAATAGCCGAGCCACGCATCCCTCCAATCGAGTGCCAGAACGCCATCACTCTGCGCGCTCCTCCTCTTCCATCGACCAGCTGTGCGGGCAAATGCGTCGCCTTATGACGCCATTTGCCCGCCCTCGCCCGTGATGCGTTCTTTCCTGCTATTGGCAGAGGAACGCGTCCGTCTGCATCCCGCACAACAGCAACCGCGGCGCTACCCGTTTCACAGCAAGGAACTGCCTCCCAATTGGGTCCTGGCCCTGTGACGTCACTAGCCGGCCGGCTCCTTACCTCGGAAGCGAGCCAAGATGGCGGAGGTCAGTCGTGGAAGGGCGGCCTGGTTGGGCCGCTGAAGCCGGCGGCATCCCATGGCATTGTTAAGGGGCCTGAACAAGGGGACGGCGGCCCCACTGCTGTGGGCGCCCCGGGCGGTGCTCTCCCGCCCGCCCCAGACGGCGGGCCTTTCGGGGACCGAATCCGGGGGCGGCACAGGCCGGCCAGGCTCCGGTCCACAGGACTTGTACGACCTGCTGGGGGTCCCCTCGGGGGCCACGCAGGCGCAGATCAAGACGGCATACTACAAGCAGTCTTTTCTGTACCACCCGGACCGCAACGCCGGCAGCGAGGAGGCGGCGCGGCGCTTCACCCTCGTCAACGAGGCCTACCTGGTGCTGGGCAGCGTCGCCCTCCGAAGGAAATACGACCGCGGCCTCCTCAGCAGGGAGGACCTGCGCACCGCCGGGAAGCCCTCGGGCAAGACAGCAGGGTCCTCCTCCTCCACCACCACCTCTTCAGCCACCAGGACGCAGCCCTTTGCCTCCACGTGGCCCCACAACAAGCCCATATTCGACTTTGATAAGTTCTACCAGGCCCACTATGGGGAGCAGCTGGAGCGCGAGCGCTTCATCCGCGAGAAGCGACGGGAGATGCAGAAGCGCAAGGCTGAGATGGAAAACATGTGGCGGCGGGAGCACCTGCAGGAGTTGCTGGCCGCCATCACTTTCTTGTCAGCTCTGATCCTCCTGGTCAGCTTCAAGTGAGCAAGGAGGAGGAGAAGCTGGCATGGCCAGGTGTCACTTTGGGCTTGCCACTCCTGGGGGACTTTCTCCTGGAGCAGGCAGAACCGGCTAGAAGCGTGTCCTCCCCAAAGGCTATGGCTTCAAGAGGTACAAAAAGCGTCCCTCATGAAGGCTGATATGGGTTCCCACCAGGGCCAAGCTTGGAGAGATTTCTGCTTTCCTACATGCCTCACTGTAATCACCCAGAGAACATAACAATTTCAGAAGGATTTGGAGTGTTGCCAACCAACCAACCCCCTACACAGTGCTGGGGAGCAAGACTCCAGATGCCAGTTCCAATAATAATAAAACCTTTAAAACGTGCTTTACTTTGCCTTAGAAATCATACCCCTATCATCCAACTATTGTTGGCATGGAATTGGTTGCCTCAGCTGTTTTATTTGGATCAAAGTGCAAGTGGGTTTAATTTCCCACACCTAATTGTACTGTGAGAAGTGGATGATATTTATGAGTGTCAGTGTATTGAGCATGGTGCTTCAGTTAGCAGGTGTCATCTCTGTAGCTTGAAATTCTCCCTTCCTCTGGGTGGGGGAGGGAGGGATTTCAGGTCTACCTTACCTTTCTTTCATAGAGATTCTGCTGACTCTTTCATTGGGGTGTCCCCTGCACTTGGGCCCAAAAACGCTGCTCCACAACTTGGGCACTTAACAAACCTCTTTGTTTTGATAAAGGATGCATCTAAAGAGAAGAAAATTCTCATTTGGAGACTTTGTGGTGGCTTCTAATAGTGTTCGGGGAAATGCATACGCTTTTATGGGGTAAACTGCTGTAGGATTCACTCTTGCAGTTTGGAATGTAATGACGTGGCCGCGGTGTTTTGATCTGTATATCCAAAGGATTCAAACCAATCATGTGAATGATATTTATTTTAATAAGCTGTATAAAGACACAAAGAAACATTTAGGAACTGTCTCCTTGTCCTTCCAAGTCTTAAAGTGAAGCACTTAGATGCTTTTGGAAACACAGCTGCCTGGTCCCCTCTTTGATTGGTAAGCTAAAGGTAAAGGGCCCCCTGACCATTAGGTCCAGTCGTGGACGACTCTGGGGTTGCGGCGCTAATCTCGCTTTACTGTCCAAGAGAGCCAGCGTACAGCTTCTGGGTCATGTGGCCAACATGACTAAGCCGCTTCTGGCGAACCACAGCAGTGCATGGAAACGCTGTTTACCTTCCCACCGGAGCGGTACCTATTTATCTACTTGCATTTTGAGGTGCTTTCGAACTGCTAGGTGGGCAGGAGCTGGGACCGAACAACAGGAGCTCACCCTGTTGGAGCTCCCCGTCGCGGGGATTTGAACCACTGACCTTCCAATCGGCAAGCCCTAGGCTCTGTGGTGTAGACCACAGTGCCACCCTTTGATTGGTGTTGAGTTGTAAAAGTAAGCAAACATTGTGTAGGGTTATTTAGAAGGCCAAGAGAGGAGAGAGTAGCATTTGGTGAATGTTATTCCTGCATTGCAGTAGTTTGGGATAGATGACCCTTTGACTCCCTTCAAACTCTAACATGTTATTCTTTGAATACATATAGGTAGGTTTCACTGAAATTGCAGGTGGGTTGAAGGTTGTGGGTCAGGCAAAGACTTCTAGTAAAAGGTGAGTTTTTAGTAGGCTGTGGGAAGGGGAGAAGCCCGCCCCCTTCTTCTCCCCATATTCTTTTCCATTCACCATTCCTTCTTGCAATTCCCTTTGAAGCAAGTTAGGAGAGGAGGGCAACCACCCTGAGCTATGGTTGGTCCAGCTCAGCAACTCCCCTTGTGTTGAAATCGTGTTTTTCCAAGCGCTGGGTTGCTGTTCCCGAGTGGTACAGCAGAGGGGGTCCTTGCACCATTGTTCAGCTGACAGTGAAAGGAAACTGATTTTTCATTTGGAAAGGATATCGTCATCCCACAGCTAAATAAGGAGGGAGTGGCTTGCTCAGCCAGGCTTGGTGAGGGAGCTCTTCTCACTGTTAGGTTGATGGCAGGGAAGAAGTTTTTTTGGGGGGTGGCTGATGAAGAAGCCTGAAACTAGCTGGGGAGGTAGTAGGATAACTGGATCACAAAACTATGAAAAGTATCCAATAGAAATATAGATGATTATATTGATTTCTCCCTCAGTGAAAACCTCACCAGGCAACCAGCCCATCCATTCCATTTGAGTATTTGCATCTGATTCAGGGTGCTGCTGCTGTCCTCCAAGCCCAGGTATCCCTTGGCCATTCAGAATAGCCCCCCTCCATCTCCCTTTTCAGCTGTGGAGTTTCAACTCCTGCTACAATTGTTGGACCACTTCCTTGGACAAAGGTCTTTCCTCAGACACCTATGAGATGCTTGAGCTAGCATTAGGGAGAGCGGGAATGCGGTGGCATACAGACAAGAATGCAGTTCTGACTGGCTTGGGCAGAAAATAAGTGAAGCTCTTTGCTGAATGCTATCCCTGATGAACTTGGCTGGTTAGCCACTGGGCCAGCATTAGCTACCCTCATCCTGGTCTTGCAAAGTGCAGGTCCTTGCATCTGGCCTCTAATCCCTACCTGGCCTTTGTGCCAAATCCTGCCTCCGAATTGCAACCCCCCACTGCAAATTGAATTATCGTCCGTGGGTTTCTACTAAGGATTGAACTTTAATCTTCATACACTTGAGTATATCCTCATAGTCTAGTTCCACTGCAGGAAAAGATGCATCTGTCAGAATTCCTTCTCCTAACAGCATGAAGCAATAGTCAACATAACTCCTGTTCTGCTTCTGATGCTTTCTGTGCAGAGGAGGGCGAGCAAGATGATAATATCATTGTAGAGTTGGAAAGGGTAATCTAGTCCAAACCCCTGTAATGCAGGAATAAAGGGTCTGGAAACAGAGCCTTACGAGGAACAGTTGAGGGAATTGGGCATGTTTAGCCTGGAGAAGAGAAGGCTTGAGGAAGATGGAGCAAGCTGCTTTCTGCTGATCCAGAGGGGATGACCCGAACCAATGGGTTCAAATAACAGGAAAGGAAATTCTGATGAAACCTTAGGAAGAACCCTCTGGTGGTAAGAGCTGTTTGACAGTGGCACAGACTCCCTTGGAAGGTGGTGTAATCTCCTTCACTGGAGGTTTTTAAACAGGTTGGATTGGCATCTTTCAGGGATTCTTTCGCTGTATTTCCTGCAGTGCAGGGGGTTGGACTAGATGACTATTGGGGTCCTTTCTAATCCTACAATTCTTTGGTTTCAGCTTGATTTTCAAGCGTGAAGCCTGAAGTCCCAGGATTGGGTTTCCTCAGTGCTTTGGACCTCTTGTCCCCCAAGTTCACAAAAGCTAGCCCACAAATTAAAGAAGAAAAATGTGATGGGGCTGCCAGTCTGTTCATGACTGTTGGATACAACTCACATCAGCCCCAGGCAGCATGAGATGGTGAAGGGAGCTGGGAGTCCAAAACATCCCAAGGACCATGCAAGTTGAAGGATGTTGACTTAGCATGTAGAACCAGGGAGACCCAGGTTTAAATCCCATCCACCTTCAGCTATGTAGTTCACTAGGTGACCTTCAGCCTCTCTCTCCCCCTCTCGCCCTCTCCTTCTGCCTGGCCTACCTCATAGGGTTGTGCTGAAGAAAAAATGCAGCATGTGTGTGGGAGCACCATGTACGTAGCTCCTTAGAATATATATATAGTAAATAACCAAATAAAAGCACCTGGAAGCCCCCCACAGGCCCCCCAGCCATGCCACAGAGCCTGGAGAAAGGGAGTAGGTATATACTCCTTGTTGCATGTGCTGCTTATTTCAGCCCGGGGTGGGGGGTCCTCTGAGACACACCCCACACGATCCTGACTGTCGGGTGAAGGCACATCGCAGTTGCTAGGGCTCTTTGGAGAGGTTTGCAGAACAGCAAGACATCCCTCTCTCACACACAGGAGGAGCTGGATGCTGCTGTTGCCAGGGCAACGGGCGGCCCATCAGCGAGCAGGAGAGCCTGGCTGGTCCTCTCCACCAATCGCAGGGCCCGGCTGGCATCCTAGAGACAGCGACTCTGCTGCCTGTAACCAGGGGTTACCCACTGGCAAATGGGAAGCAGATCTCTCTCCCCCCACCTTCCAGTCCCCCCCCCCCTCTCTGGGAAAGCGTTTGATTTCCTATTAACCTAAGCAACTGGGGGGGCTAAGAGGACCCCCTCCTCCCCATCAGCGGTTACTTAGCAGCTAGTTCATGAGCATAATAACCTGTCCCTGAAGGCTTGGGGGTGGGAGTGGGGGGGGGGGACGGGACAGGATCCAGCCAACTTAGTTCTCCAGCTATGGTTCCAGCAAGCAATGCTCGATTTCTGATGGGGGAGCCACCAGGAGCTCAAGGCAAGGCTGAAACTCCACTCTGTCCCTGGTTCCACACAGAGCTGCATTAGCCTGAATGAAGGCGAACAGAGTTTGTGCACCCAAATCAGCATTATTCGGGGTTACTCCAAATCACAACCACAGCCTTAATGTGTGCATACACAAACACACATAGAACTATTTTCAATAGAAACAGAGTATTTAATTATTACTGATGACATTCAAGCTCCCCCTACCATTTTCTCCAAGGAATTTTTTTTAAAGTTTGTGAAAAGGAAAGTGAGCTACCCAACAACTCTTCCTCTATCTATCTATCTATCTATCTATCTATCTATCTATCATCTATCATTAGCATCCTTCTGTCTTGAGAGACAAGGGAGTGTGCTTCCGGGGGTGAAGTCACTGCTGCATTAGCACCACCAAAGTGACCTCCCCAGGGCGCAAGTCTGGGCAGTGTATATGGAGATCCTGGGCTGCCTAGATGGCAAGAATCTCCCCTCTTGGCCTCGCTGATATGGTCCAAAAGAAAGCAGAACAAGACATTTGGCACCAGCTTGGCTGCAGGAGTTGCTGGAAGGAGGAGTACAAGGCACCATCCAACCATCTTAGGGACTTCACTTCGGATTTGTGTAGGGTTTACGCCTTAGCCTTTTCTTCTCCCAGATATCCCATAAGGAAGCAGAAGTTTAGGATCAGTCTTCCTTCTCCTAGATGGGCTACCTTCCCAGGTTGACAAGTCCCAAAACTGCCCTTGTGACAGTATGGACCCACTATTGGTTTTGTCTGTTCAATCCACCAGAACATGTCTTCGCATGCAAAGGAAGTCCCTAACTCACTGAGGGTTTGAGACCTATTGGCTACCCTCACCTGGTTTAGCTGGCCAATTGACGCTGTTTCTGGGGTATGGCCAATGTTTCATGCTGACAGCTTATATGAGCCACAGGTGAGAGCTGAGTGCAAAGCGGGGACCAAAGGTGGAGCAACTACCCTAGAAGGAGCATGGTGTACCCTTCTGCTAACACCTCATAAACACATATATGAACGGCAAGCGAAACATGCCCAATTCCCTCAACCGTTCCTCATAAGGCTTGGTTTCCAGGCCCTTTATCACCCTGGTCACCCTTCTCTGAAAACCTCCTAGCTTCTCAATATCCTTCTTAAACTGGGGTGCCCAGAACTGAGCAAAGGAATCTGACCAAGACAGAATATAGCAGTGCTGTACATTTCCTCACTGAACAAAGTTACCCCCTCACTTGAGAGTAGACCTGAACAGGAGTCTGCAACAAAGATCCTTTTATTCTTCAGAGGCCATACCCTTGTTGAACATTTCTCTCCCTGCCCTCGTGTGATGTAAAAATACATTACTGAATGTTAGGCCGTATTTATTGTGTTGAATTATTTTGCTCTTTAATTCCTTATTTGTGTTTCTTGATTGATGCCTGGTTTCTGCTCTTAATATCTGCTGGAGGTTTCGCTGTTAATTAAACACACATTTCATGTTTTTTTTTTTGGGGGGGGGGGCATCTTTTAAAACATTCTGTCTTTCCAAGAAGCAGCCACTGCTTGTCTGACTGGGGAGAGCCTCGCCAATATTTTGTCTGGTGCTTCCCCCGAAACAGCAAACACGGCTGTGCTATGCCGAGGCAAACGCTCACCCTGCCAGCCGGCTGTGCCTGCTATATTTGCAGGAGCTGTTGGTGATGCGAATTTCTGTTGTGATCGAATGTTCTGTTACTATCTACCCTGGAGAGCGCCGGGCCTGTGGCCCAAGCCATGCTAATTTGTCAAGGCCTGGGCGCAATCCGTTGGAACTTAATACAGCAGGGAACCAGCTCCTCTCTAGAGCGTGTATTGGCTTCCTGCCTCACAGGGGTGTTGTTAGGGTCGCCCCAAGCACCTCCTGCCCTGGGTTTTTCACACTGAGCCTCGAATATTGTATTAATTTACAAATCCCTGGACAATTAAGTCCAGGGTACCTTGGGGATCACCTAATCCCTTAAGATATCCCAGCTCGATCAGTGAGAACATCTGAAGGAGTGCTGTTGATCATTTCCAGAGTTGGTGGGGCTCATATGACAACAATGAGAAGCCAAGACCTGTGGAACTCTCTGCCACTACATACTCAGCAGGCCAACTTTTAAACACCTGTTGTTAACTTTTTTATTCCACCAAGCCAATGCAGGCTATTAAGAATATATCTTTCCACAATGATTTACTGATGCTTGTTTTTAGCTTTTTTGTTTTTCACTTGTTATGCTTTTCCTATCTGCTTTTATGTTTTTATTGCTATAAACTGCTTTGCTATATTTTTACAGTATACAAATATTTTTATAAGTAAATAAAACAAATATCCTTTTAAACATTTGTCTGAATTGTTAAAACTTTGCTTATAGTGAAGCTTGCTGTGTTGCAAAGCACAGGGTCTGTGAGACACACGTCCCCTGCCATAGTCCATCAGCATCTTAACTTCCAGAGGGTCCGCTCTCCCAGTTTTCCTCACAGATCTATGGGGCATCAATAGGACTTCCTGGGTCCAGTATTCTGTATGCCCTTTTAGGGTCCCTTCCAACTCTATAATTCTATGACCAACTTGGTTGCCCTCCTCTGCACACCTTCCAGAACTAGACACAGGACACCAGGTGGGGTCTAACCAAGGCAGAACAGAGTGGGACTATCATTTCCCTTGATCAAGACTCTAGATTTCTGTTGATACAGCCTAGAATTACATTAGCTTTTTTTGCTGCTGCATCACACTGTTGACTCATGTTCAGCTTGTGGTCTCAGCAGACAACCTATTCGTCTCATATCCGGAAGAGAAATCAACCCAACAAATACAGCTGGTGTTCAGTGTTGTTGTTTTCCATGTGATCCTCTTTAAGATAGCTGAAGACGGCTTTCATATCACATCTTGGTCTTCTCCAGGTTAAACTTCCCCAACTCCCTCAATCGTTCCTCATAAGATTCTGTACCAAGTAGCCCTTAGTGCCTTTGTGACATCAGCAGCCTGTTCTCAGACCTATCTGCATGCTTAGCAACCAACATGCCCAGCACATTGCAATGACTGCCATTGTTAGCAGGTCTGCAACCATCGATTTAAGAGATAGGCATGAACTTAAATAGGCAACTATGCATTGCCACTGTGGCTACTTTCGGAGACCACAGGGGATTGTGACTTAATGGGCACATCCTCCAAATTTTCATGTGCCAACTGGAAAACAAATTGCACTGAAGGGTTGGACTAGATGATCCTTGGGTCCCTTCCAACTTGACAGTTCTATGAAATCTCATTGTTTCCACCATGATGCTGGTCTCCCGCCCGCCCACATACTTCAATGTCTCTAGAATGCAGATGACCCCTGCAGTTGAAGACGCCGCTGGCAGAAATGTATTCCTTCGATTTATTCCAAAGAATATATTTATATTTATATACTTGTTTCCACACTTATTTTTCCAAAAACATTACATGGAAAAGAAAACGTCCACAAAGACAGCATGGGGTCTACCTTGAAGCTGCCGGAATCGGATTGAGACCGTGGGAATATTTAAAGACCCCCACCCACCCACCCAACCCCCGACACACATGGAAAGTTTTGCAGTGGATCCTGAAAGAGAGAGGTTCTGGCTTGTAATGGGGTGGGGGTGGGGAGAGTGTCAAGGAAGTTCAGTTGATGTTTCGGAGACAGGGGAGAACCCCAGGAAACTGCCCCTTCCTCTCCTCCCCCACCCCCCGTTTCTCAAATCTTGCAGAGAAAAAAATCAAATCAGCAAAATTATATTCCAAGAACGAGGCCACTAGGCTTTCTCAGGAAAGTGAGGTCTTTTTTTTTTTTGGGGGGGGGGGGTTGTTTCTGGATATAGGTGGAAATACATTATCACCCACCTACCCCCCCCCCCCAAAACCAGGATGTGGGGCTCTTTCAAAGCTCAACCCAGGTGGTTGTATATTTTTTTAAACCTAGCCATCAAATAGGAAAACTGTTCTGTATCGATGCTAGAAAACCAGCCGCGTTACATTTGCATGCATTTAAATGAATTAAAATATAATTGCCCAATGGCCCCCTGCTTTCCTCCTCTCCTTCCTTGGGAGCTGAGACAACTTAGAAGGTTTCAGACAAATTTTGGAATGTCAGATTTCCTCTGCAAATGGAGCCCCCCCGCCCCCCCACCCCCCCGGATATTCTAAAGCAACACCCTCTGTTACATTTCCAGTGAAAACATGGAGTTTGGGCAAATTCATGGACGGAGAGGTATATCGTCAGCCATCCATCACAACAGCTGAAGAGACATTCCAGGTTCAGGAATAGTCTGCCTCTGAGTTGCAGTTGTCCCATTGGAAATGACCAGCCGGGAATTCTGTTGTGGGCCTCCCAAAGGCATCTGATTGGCTGCAAGTGGAAACAGAACGCTGAACGCTGTGGACTTTCAGCCTGATCCAGCAGGGCTCTGGACTAGCAGGTTTCAGAGAGCCAGCCTATAAAACCAGAGTGGAGGGCGAACATCTGTGGCCTTCCTCCGGGTGTTGTTAGACTCCCACCAGGCCTAGACAGCATAGCCATGGGCCAGGGATGAAGGGAGATGAAGTCTAACAACACAGGAACCTAAGAAGAGGCTGCTGGATCAAGCCATTGGCCCTTCTATCCCATCAGCCTTTTATTTTAGAGGGGCCAAATAGATGCCTATGGAAAACCTGCAAGCAGGACCTGAGAGCCTCTCCTCCTCCTGGGATTTCCAGTAATTGGTATTTAGAAGGCCCTCTAACTGCGGAAGCCCTAACTTGCCATAATGGCTAGTAGTCATCAATGGTCCTCCTCCTCCTCCTCCATGAATTTGTCTAATGCTCTTTTAAAGCCATCTAGGCTGCTGGCCATCACTGCCTCCTGTAGCAGGGAGTTCCACAGTTCAACCTTGCACTGCACAAAAAAGGACTTTCTTTAATCAGTCCTGACAATTCCAGCATTCAAGATCAGGGGCCACCATAACTACTGCAAAGCCAGGGAGGGGGGCCCTCTGGAGTGCCATGATATAAGCCTGTCAACCTGGTGCCTCCTAGATGCTAGAGTCCAACTCCCAGCAGCCAGCATGACCAGTAGTCAGGGACGATGATGATGACAGGCTCCGTCTGGAGGGCTACAAGCTCCCTATTCTGGTCCCTTCCAACTCTTCCATTCTATGATTCCATTTCCTACCAATAATTCAGCCCCCCCCTTTATTTTTGCAAACTGGCTTTGCTTCTGCCAAATTCCACCAAGCTTGACATTTAGGATTCAGACCTCATCAAACACTGTATACCGCTTCAAGGTTTTCCTTACAATCAAGCGGAGGATAAATTTTATGAAAATTAAATCGGCGTTTCATTTCAGCTCCCTGGAATATGCCCTCTAGAGTGGTGGTTTCAGATGGTCCTGAATCACAACCACTCAGTGCCCAATCCTCTACATTTCCTCCTCCAGGAACTGGATTTTGCAGCCGTTCCTTGCGGAGGGAAAATAGGTGGTTGTAATGACTCTGTGACTGGAGAACCTGGCGGCTGCAGCAGTGAGGGGGGTCAGGGATCATACAGTGTAGAAGGAAGACTAGGCTGGCCAGGGGTTCATTTGAACCAGAGTAATCTAGCAAGGCAAAGCAACTGGATGTGCTTTCAGCTCTGGGACCTGTGGAATGCTGACAGTGCCTCTGAGCATGTGCAGAGTGCATTCCCTTCATCATAGCTGCTGTGCCATGCTCCTGCCTGGGTTCAAGCAAAGAAAGAAGGTTCCTCCAGGCCTCCAGCTCAGCTGACAGCTGCTTTCTTCCTCTCACTGTCCCAGACCACCTGGCTCCCTATATCAGGGGCTGGTTTCTTAGCGCTGGATCGGAGGAGCTGCCCTGGTACACAATCGCTCCTGCTACACAATCACCCCAGCAACCAGCCAGAGGTGGAGGGTGCTGCCGTCCTCCTCTCCCAAAGTGGGATCAGTCACAGGGACGTCATGCCCCATGGAAGAGCGGAAAAGTCGTCCCCTGCCTGAGCAGGCTCCCCACAGTCATCTCTCACAGCCGTACCTTTCTCACCAGCTTACCCGGGGACAGCCCAAACGCTCTTTCTACACCAGGGATGGCGCAGTCAGAGGTGTGACAGCTGCACTCATCCTTACCCATCTCAGCTGTCTGTCTCCAGATGACAGGGCATGCCCCATCTGCAAGAGCTGAAATAAAAATCTCACCGCCCGTCAACAAAAAGTGGGGACCTTCTGACAGCTGAACGCAAATTTCAAGATTTGTTTCGCTCTTTTTAAAAACGTTTTTCGAGACACTTCATACAAATTGCTCATGCAGAGAAGCGGCAGGCAGCCTCATCTGCTGGCAGGTCAGAATACTGCTTTCTGGTTCCCTCGGCAGTGACCGAATGACTCACTTGTACCAGCTCCTGAGGAGCCTGAACAAGAGAAGAAAACTGGGCCAGTGACTCATGCAGAGACACAGAAACCACCTCTTCCATGAGGGAGCACTTGAGACTCTCTGGATATATATATTTTTTAAAAAAAACACAAATAAGTTTTCCGGTTCAATCCTCCTTCTCGCTGCAGCCTCCCCCCGATCCTGACAATTCAAATTTTTGCAAGCACATTCAAGTTAAAACGGCTCAAAAATACATCCTCACCTGGCCCACCCCGCCCCAGTTTTTTTTGTGTGTGTGTCGCTCAGCCCTACGTCTTCCGGAAAGACAAATTCCACCCCACCCCCCCCCCCCGCCCCAGACCCTTGCTGAGCCCCACACCCCATACCCTGTTGAATCCGTGTGTGCTGGTTCCACAAACCCATCCTCTAGCCGTGGCCTAACTTTGGGCTTCATGTCCTACCCTGTGCTTCGCAACCTCAGCCCTTGCCCCCCAACCCCCCAAATTAGCCCTCCCAGTTCTACCTCAGAAGCCGCCCCCCCCCACCTCACTCCCAACATACAAATTATTGTGAGGAGGAGAGGGGGAGAAGGAGAATTCAGCTTCTGGCTCAGAAAAAACAACCACACACCCCACCAACAGAATATCTGCCTGTGCCCAACTCCCTTCACCCCACACCCCCATCCCAAATGTGCTCTACTCTACCCCTTTTCTCGGTCTTTCCCTCTGGCTTCCAAAATGGAGACACTTGTGCTATATAGGGGAAGTTCTGTTTGTGGGCTGGGTCTGGAGTACAGGCGTTCCCACCCAGAGCCAGCCGCCTCAAAGCAGGATGGGGGGGCAGCCTGCAAGCCTCTCTCTCTCTCAGGGGTGCCAAATGGGATAAAATATCGGGGGGCTCAGGTAAACCCCGCCCCGCATAATCGATCACAAGACGCGGCACACGCACACCATTTAAATGGCAATGCCTATCAACTTTGGGGGGCCCCCTCAAATATTTTATGGGGACGACGACGAAGGGACCTCGGCCCCCGAGAGTTGGCTCCTATGCTCTTTCTGGCGTCGAATGGGTGCAGAATGGTCATAGGGTCCCCCCACAAAAAAGGAGAGGGGTGGAGCTAAATATAGACTTTCCCTTATTTCTAAATGATGGGGGAGGGCAGCCCCCCCCCCCCCGGCCCTCCGGCACCTATACTTACAATAAGGTTTGATAGCCCCAGCCGGCCAGGCAGCCCCAAGAGATGGGAGACAGAGACAGCGCCGAGCGTCTAAATCATATAGGACACCCCCCTGTAGCTGCCATAGTCCTGCCCCACCCCAACGCCCCAGCTCCGGGCAAGTCTGGGCGGGCAGAGTGGTTGGCAGGTCGGGGGGTGCTGGCGGCGCCGCGTCCCGGACCCTGGCCCGTCTCGTCTCGCGATGGAGGCTCCGGTAAAAACGGTCCGTCAGCTGCGGTCGGCTACCGGTGTGGCGGCTCCTTCTTCTTCTGCTGGGGAGGCAGGTGGGCCTGCGCCAGGTGGATGTGTCCAATCAGGCTCAAGGGCGAGCTCACAAAGGGAGCGGCAGGGTGCGAGGTGGCCAGGGCCGGCAGGCAGCACTTTTGGGGGCCGGTGCCCACCGGGATGGGGAGCACGGCCTCCGAGGGGATGAGGAACGCTGGCGCCAAGCGCAGCTGGAAGACCTTGGGGGGCGGCCCGTTTGGCGCTGGAGGAGGGGCTTGGGCCGAAGGTGGTGGCGGAGGCGGCACTGGCACTGGGAGGGCGGGGGAGACGGCGGGCGGCTCCTCGCTGCCGGGGCTGGGCTTGTCCTTGGCCTTCTCCAGTTTCTCCAGTTTGAGGGCACTCTGCAGCTTCTCTAGCTGGGTGCGGCGCAGGTGGGAGAGCATTCGGGCGTGCTGGAAAGACTCCACAAAGGTCTCCACGGGGAGGTCCCAGCAGAGAAACTGCTCCATCTGCTCCTGGAAATAAACAGGGCAGGGGGAGGAAGGAATGGGAGAATTCAAGCAAGCCTCTGGAGGGCCTTCCGCCCCTCTCACCCCCTCCTTGAAGCGAGTTGGACTAGATGACCCTCGGACCCCCTTTATGATATTAAAGTGAAGAGGGAAAAGTGAAACCTGCAGGGCCCAATTTATACAGAGAGGTCAGGGACAGGGAACCCTGTTCAGCCCAGAGCCATGTTCCCTTCTTAGACACCTTCGCGTGCAAGTGGTGGGCGGAGCCAGGAGCAAAAGTGGGTGGGACAACGAACGCAAATCTTATACAGTGGTACCTTGGAAGTTGAACAGAATCCGTTCTGAAAGTCCGTTCGACTTCCAAAACGTTCAGAAACCAAAGTGCGGCTCCTGCAGCCAATTGGAAGCTGCGTCAGACGTTTGGGTTCCAAAGAATGTTTGCAAACCGGAACACTCACTTCCGGGTTTGTGGCGTTCAGGAGCCAAAACGTTCAACTCGCAAGGTGTTCGGGATCCAAGGCACGACTGTATTGCAATTTTAGGTTGCAAACCGCCCTGAGATCAACAGGCGAAGGGTGGTATACAAATTTCATTTAAAAATAAATGATAAACCTCTGCAGGGGAGGTTGTTTTTGCAAACCTTCACCCCCCCCCATCTGTGCTGTGATCCCCGCACTGTTCTATGGTTCTGCGATCTCAGCCGTCAAGGTTAAAGGTAATTGCCCACCATGGCAAAAACACCCAAGGAGTTTCCTCCTCCTCTCGCAGAACTCAGCAGGGAGGATGAGGCTGAGCAGAAAACTTGGCTTATTGGGCTCTGGTGCCCCCAGCTGATGGACTCCCTGACAACCCTACAACACAGTTTTGTGGGGCAGGCAGCCATATGCACTTCAGTGTGGGTGTTTCCCCTCACTACTAGCCCCCCCTCATGGCAACTCACCTCCACCTTGGCCTCCACGCCGTCCAGCTCAGCTTGCAGCCTGCTCACTGCATTCTCGGGGGTCCACTTGGCCATGCAGGCCCCTGCCAGGCAAAAAAGCAGCCTCAGTCGCAGACACTCCTTCCCCATGTCCCCACTCTTCCCTCCCATGAAGCAGGGTTTAATCCCAAGGCGCCATCGGGGCTTCACCTTCCTTCTCCATCCTGCTCTAGGAAACGGAACATTAGTCCGGGTCAGCAAAATAACAGGTGATCTACCATCGTGGTTAAGTTCCTAGTCCTCAAGGTTTTTAATGTTTGATGTTTTACTGTGTCGGATGTTTCAATTTGTTGGGAGCCGACAGAGTGGCTGGGGCAACCCAGTCAGATAGTTGGCATGCAAATAATAAAATATAATGATGAATGCAAGCCGCCTTTACAGTGTTGGACTCACTGGTCCATCTACCTCTAGGCTGTCTGCTCTGATGGGCAGCTGCCCTCCAGGATTTCAGAAAGGCATCTCTCCCAGCCTGCTACCTGGAGACATCAGGGATTGACCCCCTGGCAGCCTTCCTGGGGAAGAGGGATTGTAAAACCACGCTGGGAATTGTAGCTCTGGGAGGGGAATAAGGGCCTCCTAACTGTTCTCAGCACCCTAAACAAACAACACTTCCCAGAATTCTTTGGGGGAAACCATGACTGTTCAACATGGTATCACAGTCCACTAAATGTATGGGGTGAATCTGGCCATAGTCCCAGACTTCCAGAGGACACCAGGTTGGCAAAAGTTTAGTGTACAGAACTAGTAGGATGGGCAAGTTGCTAGTCCTGAATAAATTGCTTTGTTTTGATGTTTTCCCGCCCTCCTCCTTAAATTGCATTGTAGTTTCTGTTGTGACATGGGGGCTTGCAAATTGCTTTCAGAAGATTCCCTTCCTGACCAGGGACTGCCTGAACACTCACATCCCAACTTGATCACTGAGATTATCTGCAGGAACATCGCTGGCCATTCCCTGGGTTGGTGATGCTTGTTGCACAACAATGAGAAACTGAACCTTTGGTGTCCTGTGGAACTCTCTGCCGTTAGAGATTCAGCAGGCGCCTTCTGTGCCGGCATCTAAACAACTGCTGGAAACTATTCTATTCTGCCAATACTTCGCAGGCAATTGTAAATGCATCCTTCCTCACTGGTTGACTGCTGTCTGTTTCTAACCTTTTTATGGTTTTATTGTTGAACACTGCTTTGATTGTGTGTGTTTTTTATTTTAAAAATGATATATAGTGATAAATAAATGCAGTTTCTCAAATGAACAAATAAAAGGGGAAGGTTCCTGGAGGGGTGACCTCAATGCCCCATCATTTCGGTCCAAGAGTGACTCCACACAAGCAATTGGGTCTCATGCAGCTGTGCTAATGGGAATTACAGGCTCCCTAAGCATACTTGTAGGATGTGTTGGAGGCTACTGGTCCACAGCCCAATTCAGAATGCCAGATGTTTGCATACATACAGGAGTGCTTAATGCCATTTTTGTCTCTTTCATACTTTAAGCCAAAAGAATAGCTGTCTTGTAAAAGTATGGGGCTCTCCTGCTAAGCCACACTGCATACTCGACTTCTCCAACCAGATATTTTGGATCCCAAGTCCCTTCTTCTCTCTGCAGCTGGCATGGCTATCAATATTTATTATTACTTATTAAACTTTGAGGGTTGTTTTGTTTTTTGTTTTAAAGTGACTTAAGGCAATAAAAAAGCCCACATACGTTTAAACTAGCCCAGGACAAAACACAGAGAAAAATCTAAAACGTGTTCATCTTTTTAAAACGCAAGGATAAAACATCCCACCCACGGAAGGAGGCCACAGAGAATTCACAGCCAAAGGTCAGGCAGAAAAGAAATGTTTTGTGTATGTTGAGGCGGTGCCAGGCAAGTCTCCTGCGGAGAGCTTCGCACAAGTGGGGAGCCACCACCAAAAAGGTCCTTTTGACCCTTGAGGCTTATGGTTTTAGGAACCACCTTAATTTTATGGTTGAATGTTGTTTTTAATTGTTTTTAATACTGCGTTTCAATGCTGTACGCCACCTTGGGACCTTAGGGTGATGGGTGGGCAATTAACAACAACAGGAAGCTTCTATCCTAGGGCATGGCATGGTGGATGGGGGTATAGGAAGAGGCTATGACATGCTATTCTAGGATGCCAGCGTGGCTCAAGGATAGGGTCACCGGGTCAGGAGCATCCCAGAAGCTGAGATTTCAGGGCCCAAAGCTGAGACTTAGGGTGATATCACAGGAGGCAGCCCCTGGTGGTTCTTCCTCTGCACTCCCTCCTACCACTGAGCCCTGGAGACGGAGGTTAATTGGGAGAGGGGAGGAGGAAGGGCAGGAGGGCAGACTCCCACCCTAGAGAATCTATGCAATAATTTGCAGCCAGCTTCCCCTGCCACCTGGGCCAGACCAACCTGCAGACTTCAGGTGAGCCCTGGAGGTCTGGCAGCCCTGCTCATGGGACACACCAGTCCGACAAAGCCCAGCCTGGAGCTCAACTCAAATTCCTACCCTTTGGAACTCCCTGCCTATTGACATCACTCTTTCCCCTGCTAAAGACATTTTTTGTTTAAACGAGCCTGGTCAGTTGTTTACAGTGTTGGTGTGTTTTTAGTTTGCTGGTTTTATTTTAATTTTAATGTCTTAGCGGTTTTTATTAATAATCTTACAGTTTTACTCTTTTTGCAAACAGCTCTGAGGTTTTCTACAAGGAGGCGGTTTAGAAGCATTAGGAAATAAACAGCAAATAAGTCACAAAAGGATGTGCAGAATTTCCCTTCCGCGCAGAGAGCCACAGCTGGCAGACAACCAGAATGAGGGGTCAGGCGAGGCTCAAAGAAAGATGGCTGCCAGGCTGGGAAATGGAGGGGGGAGAGGGCTCACCCAGACGCTGCTGCTTGTCCCGGCATGTCTCCCGCAGTTCCCTCAGCTCCTGATACTTGATGGCCAGGGAGGCCTTGCCGTTCTCCAGCCGTGGTTGCAGTGCCAGGTTCTGCTTGGCCAAGGCGTAGTTGGAGGCCAGGCGCCTCTCCCGTTCCAGCTGCAAGTTCTGGAACTGCAACAGACAGACACAGTGTTAAACTGTGGAACTCCCTCCCACAGGAAGACGCAGGGCTGGCCACCAACTTGGATGGCTTTTAAAAAGGACTGGATAAATTCACAGAGGAGAATAAAGCTATCGGTGGCTATTTGACAGGATGGCTTATGCTCTGCCTCCACGTTTGGAGGAATAATATTTTAGGGTAGGTGGGTGAGGCTGAGTTTGGTTGTTTCGGCTACTAGTCTAGCTGGTGTGCAGGATGGGGGAAGCCATACAGAGGCTCTTCTCTCAGTCCTGCCAGCCTCACAGGCACACTTGGTGGGGATATGGGAGAGGGTCTTGTCTAGGCACCCCCAAACTTGGCCCTCCAGATGTTTTGGGACTACAGTTCCCATCATCCCTGTCCACTGGTCCTGTTAGTTAGGGATGATGGGAGTTGTAGTCCCAAAACATCTGGAGGGCCAAGTTTGGGGGTGCCTGGTCTTGTCGGTGGCTGCCCCCAGACTGAGGAACTCCCTCCCTAGAGAAACCAAACTCGCTCCCTCCTTGTTGCCCTTCCGCCAGCAGGTGAAGACCCCTTCATTCCAACAGGCTTTTGGGGAACCGGCTGTTTTTAAAGAAAAGGGCTTTGAAATAGTGCCACATCTGTATTTTAATAGATCTGTTTTTATATTGTTTTATTAGAGCTTAATTACTTTTTAACTATCATCTTTTATATGATTTTAGCCTTCTGTGCTTTATCTGTCTTGTTTTAATTTGTGTAAGCTGCCTTGACTCCCTGTCTGGGAAAAAGGCAGGATATAAATATAACAACAACAACGACAACAACAACGACAACAACAACAAAGGATTGGCCTTGCAATCCTCTGCAGTATGCGGCTTGACTAACTTGCTTGAGCTACCTGTTTGCTCACCAGGCACCTTTTCTGCGGCTCGGCCATCCTCTGTTTCTTGCAAATGGTGCAACTGTTTGGTCCATGAGGCAGGGACCTCTTCTCAAAGTGCCAGGCACATTGATGGTGTTGTGTTATTGATATTAAATTGATGGACTGGTTTTTAAACTTATTAAAAGCTTTTGTGCCATAAACAGCTCCTATCCAGAGCAGAATGCAATCTTTAATGGCTGACAAACACAGTCTGCAGACGTCAAGTAGGTTTTTGTAATATGCTGGTGACCAAAACATTTCACAGCTGAAAAAAACAAGGGCGCCCTTTCACAGACAGGGAGAGCAGTGGAGCCACCAGTACAAAGGCCCTGCTTCATAACAGAGAGCCCACAGGGGGTGGGGGTGGGGGAGAGGATGGATGGAGGAGTAAACTAATAAACTTAATTATAAAACAACAGGAAGAAGAACCATGCAGTATGGCTAAAACTGTGAACAGAGAGGATTTATATGTAACACCCATGAACTCACTTGGTGGTGCCTTTGGGTAAACAATCACCACTCAGCCTCAGTTTTCCCATCTGCAATGTGGGGATAAGAAGCAAGCTGCGACTTTACAAGGATAACCAGAGAGAATGTCTCTGTGCCACAAGGCAACTAAAGTTTAGATTCTAAACTGCTGACTATCGCAAGTGTCACAGACAATGATAACATCTCTCCTTAGAGCAGGCTCCCAGCTCTCTCCTGTCCTTGCCCAACATTTTGGGGTCTTTAAGGCTCCCGTTTCTGAAACGTTAAGCTCTCATGGCTCAGGCAAGCAACAGTGGCTTCGGAGCCCCTGCGTGGAAGAAATCAGATACATGTGCTTAACAGACACAAGAAGAGGCCTGGATCAGGCCAAAGGGTTGGCTCAGCATCCCATTCTCACAGTGACCAACCAGATGGGAAGCCCACAAGCAAGAGCCCTCTCCCCTCTTGCCATTTCCAGCAACAGAGTTTCCAGCTCTGGAGGCACAGCATAGGCTCCCCATGGCGAGTAGCCTTCAATAGCTTTATTATCCTCCATGAATTTGTCTTATTCTCTTTAAAAGCCACCCGAGTTGGGGGTCCCCTGTGGAAGTGAGTTCCATAGTTTAACCATGCAATGCAGGAAGGACTTCCTCTTATCTGTCCCAAGCCTCCCAACATTCACTTTCATCAGATGGGCCAGAGCGGGATGCTTCTCTGCTCCACCAACCCATATCCAACAGCTAGATCCGCTCAGCGCTCTTGAGTTTGCAGCAGGGCCAATGAGAAACTGCGGCGGAGCCCACCTCTGCCTAACCTGATGCCCTGACTGAGCCTCAGAGCAAGATGGCATCTGGACTCTCCCCCCCACCCCGAAGACGCGTCTAATTCTTTCAAGATGACACACTGCACAGAGCGACAATTCTTTAAGCAATTCTCAAATAGCATTGCAAGTATGATGCCTGCTACAAGGCTTTGTTTAGGTCCCCCCCCCCCCCAACAACAACCAGGGTGGGCAGACAGGGCCTTGCATCACCCACCCCAGTTTTAATCCTGGCTAAATGTCCACACGATGTGGAATCCTTTCTACACCTGGGCCCCATTTGGGAGCCTCTCTGGGGCACTGAGTGGGGCGGAGTTGTGGGACCACACAGGGATGGTCCCGGGGTCCTCTGAAACCCTCGTGGGGCACCCCACAGAGAAACAGTTATTCCAGAGCAGTTAACCCAGGACAAACCCAGGAAACGGTGTGTGTGTGGGGGGGATCTCCTGCTTCCCAGGGTCGCGAGGCGAAGGTGCCTTTCTGAGATAAACAGACCCGACGTATTCTTGGGAGAATGGACAGCAACAGCAGTCTGTGACGTGTCTGGATGGGGGTGGGGGTGGACACAAAATTGAGTGGGCCTGTAAAGGTTTTGGGGAGCCAGAATTAGGAGGCGGGGGGGGGGATTCCTGGAACGGGGAGGAGGCTAGTTAGATTTAGTAGGGGTTGGCCAAAAACAAAAAAGAGGATGTCCTTTGTTTCCATGGCTCTCTGTCGGAAAGGCAAAACCCTACGCCATCCGTGATCCAAATGTATGAAAGGCTCTGGCAATTATTTGGCAAGCCCACCCACCCACCCTGCAAACAATACAGACAGCAACAGCCACCCCCCCCCCCCAAATAAAATAAATATAAATCCTCTGGCTGATTCAGGGAGCCTTGGATGGATCCCAAACTCCCTTCCTAAGGGTGCAGAAAAACAAAACAGACAGGGGGGTGCGTGGGTTTGCGATTGTGAGCATTGGGGCTGGTTTTGGAGGGGAGGGAGGGGGCACCCCAGGATGGAGGCTCCCCACCCACCCAGACAAAGCATCCAGGCCCTTGCAGCCTCTCTCTCTCTCACACACACACCTCGACCCTCAACTGGTATCGCCAGTGGCATAGAGATAACAAAGAAGGAGCCTTTGCAAAAACTGCTGCAAGGGGGCGGTTAATTTTTTGGGGAGGGGGGGTCCAAGTGACAGGTGTCTGGGGAAGCAGCAGAATATTAAAATCACCGTGCAAAAGGGCTCGGTAGCATCTATTTTGGTAGGGGGTGGGTGGGTAACTGAGGAAGTGGGGTGCCAAGGAAACAGCAGCTGTGCTCAAATTTGTTTGGGGTGTCCTGGTAGGAGCTTTGAAGGTAAGTGGGGGGCATTATGGTCCCCCCCCAAGATTGGATTGGGGGGGTAAGATGGAGAGGCACATCGGCCAGGTTGGGAGGCAGTCAGGGAGCGGCTGGTTTGCCCACAGGATTGCACATTTGGGGGGCATGGGGTGTTTTGGGGGGTCATAGCCACAAGCCTCTGTGGAAAGGCCGTCAGTGGTGGTGCTGGACACCGTCTCTGGGCACCAAGCACAGGCCTGGCTGGATTGGCATTGTGCCCCCCCATGCCATGCCCCCCTCATCAGCGGGCACCCTCTCTGCAATAGGGTTTTGGGGTGTGTGGCACGGCCCCAGAGGAGGGCAGTGGCAGGCCTGATGGGGGCATCGGTGCCCCCTTTGTGTGCTGTGGGTGTTTTAATTGGCGGGGGGGGGGATTAGATGGATGGCGGGGTGGGGTGGGGGTCGGTTACATGTTTGGACCGGGAGGGGGCTGGGATATGTATCCCGATGCATGCTATCCAAGCGATGCGTGCAAAAAAGAGGCAGGATGCGGCCCCCCCGTCCCACCTCTCCCTCCCAGGGGCCCGATCCTCTCCTCCTCGGGGGTCCCGATCCTGGGCTTACCTTCCTGCTCAGCTTGACGATGCGCTCCAGCCACGTCTCGTCCCGCATGAGGGCGCGGAGCTGCGCGGTGCTGAGCGCCCCGAAGCCCAGGTCCACCGCCGAGCCCCGCGGGCCCCGATCGCGCTCCATGGTGGGGACGGCCGAGCCGACGGAGCAGCAGCAGCGGCGGCCGCACCTGGAGGCGCGCGATCCTCCACCTGCACCTGCAGCGCCGCCGCGGGCCGCCAGGGGGCGCCCTCGGCCGCGCCGACGCTCTTAAAGGGGACGCCGACGCCGACGACGCTTTCCCGGTATGGAAAAAAGGCGGTGGGCGCGGCAGGAGGAAGAAGGGGCGGGCGGGGGAGGGAGAGCTTTAAAGCAGCCCCCCTCCTCGCAAAACAGCGGGAAGGGGCGGGGGTCGCCTAAAGGGGACGGGTCTTTTGCTGCCTTGGTCTCTTAAGCAGGAGATTCTGAGCATGTTAAGAGTGCTTTCTCTCAGCCTCCCAGCGGGCGAGCAAGCAAAAGGGGGCGGGGCTCCTGCTGCCTTGGCGTCTGAAGTGAAATCAGTAGTGTCGTTTAACAAAACTATATGCTCTCCGAGCATCTGATCCCATCTCAACAAGGAGGAGCTTCAGACCACCCTAAGGGTGCCTTTCAGTCCTCCTCCCACGGGGGAAAGCAGGGAGAAGGGGGCGGGGCTCCTGCTGCTTTGACAAAATGAGCTTTTGAGCATGTCAAGTCTGCTTTCTCTCAACTCTCCCCAAAACACTGAGGACTGGTGGGTCACTGTGGAAATAGGATTCTGGGCTCGATAGATTGGCCTTTTGGCTTCATCCGGCTACACAGCTCTTCTTGTGACCTCTCTGGAGAAAATAATAATACTGCAAAATGAAGACTAGGAACTGAGTTGTAGGTCGGTGGCCAGAATCTCAACCCCAGTTCCTCCCTGTAGCTGCAAGATGGAGCAGCCTCTCAGGGTCGGTGTAAGGAGGATTACAGTGGGCATTTGTTTGACGCTGGACTTTTGGCTTGACCTAGCTGGTGTTATTAGGTTCTAGGTGTGTTGGGTTGAAATAAACGCCAGACGAATGACAAGTGTCATATGGGAGGCATCTCTCGAGCATGTCTTGGGGAGTCCCTTTTATTGAATATTACAGCATTGCCACATATGTGCTTGTTGCTGATTGGTTAACACAAATACAATGCAAGGGTTACATATAGACATTAATCATCAATAGATTAAAGGTTGGGAAAGGGAACACAGAATTGGACAGGTATGAAAACCTCCTTATTAAACTATTACTAATGATTGATATAACAAAACTTAAAAGAGCATAACTATCGCATTCCGTAGATGTGGTCAACCATACATTAAGAACAGGTCAGGGTACGATGTTTCATGAACTCAATGTGAACTAAACATTCTAGGGTGGGTGAGGAAGGAATGCTTCAGCTTAGAGCGGTTTGCCAGAGTCATGTGCAGAAGCAAAACTTCCCATCATAGGTGGTGTGAGATTAGAGGTGGGAGGGCACTTGTGAGCAGGGCTTTTTAGTGGTGGCACCCTGGTGATGAAAGAGAATAACTGGATGCTTAGCGCTAAAGCACTGGGCTGCTCTCAGGGCCTTCAGATCAAAGCCCCATCTCTGCCACAGACTCTCTGTTCAGCCTTGGCCCAACCAGAGTCGGTTTCCTGGGGTTAGAAGAAGCTCACGCTTGTGTGTTCATACCTCGATCTCGCACCCCTCAAGAGCAATGTCTGAATGTGTGCACCTTAATCTTCTTGCTGCCCCAGCCCTCTGGGGCCCACATCCTAGCAGTAGTTGTGGCTACTTAACACTCCTTAGGCATGCCACTGGTGCATTTACACAATCACACCAGTTCCTGCATTGCAGAGGGTTGGACTGGATGACCCTTTAGGTTCCCTCCACCTCTACGATTCTACACAGAGGGGGACATACACTCAGTCGGAGCAGGAATTGTGAGATAGCTGGTAAAAGAGACGGGAGGAAAGCTTTTTTTTTTTTTTTGTATTTGATCTTGATCTTTATTATTTATTATGTTCCATTATATCCTGCCTTCTTCCCAGATTGCGACTCAAGGCGGCTTACACAAATTTAAACAACGGGGGGGGGGGATACAAAAAGCTAAAAGCACGTAGGTAATTGTTTAAAAAGGGACGCGGGTGGCGCTGTGGGTAAAAGCCTCAGCGCCTAGGGCTTGCCGATTGAAAGGTCAGCGGTTCAAGTCCCCGCGGCGGGGTGCGCTCCTGTTGCTCGGTCCCAGTGCCTGCCAACCTAGCAGTTCGAAAGCACCCCTGGGTGCAAGTAGATAAATAGGGACGCTTACTGGCGGGAAGGTAAATGGCGTTCCTTGTCACGCTGGCCACGTGACCCGGTGTCTCCGGGCAGCGCTAGCCCCCAGCCTCTTAAGTGAGATGGGCGCACAACCCTAGAGTCTGTCAAGACTGGCCCGTACGGGCAAGGGTACCTTTACCTTTACCTTAATTGTTTAAAAGTAATTAAACTCTAATGCAGTGTTTCCCAACCACTGTTCCGCGGGACACTAGTGTGCCGCGAGATGTTGCCTGGTGTGCCGCGGGAAAAATTAAAAAATTGAAAGATTTTTTTTTTTAAGTCAAATTTTTTATTGGGGTGCCGTCACTAGATGACCCCTGGGGTTCCCTCCCTCCCTCCCGCTCTGCGCCTCCCTCCTCCTCCTCCTCCTCCGGGGAGGCCCTTCCTGGCTCTCGGCCAAGGCTTGGCGGCTGCCACTCACTCACTCGCTCGCCCACCCGTCCCTCCATCCCTGCACCCGGCCTCTCCCCCTCCGTCCCCGGCGCGGGGGCTGCCGGGATCCGTAGTCCCCTCGCCCTTGGGCTCCGCGCCCGTGCGGGGTGCGCAAACTACGTTTCCCAGCGTGGCCTGGCGGGCCTGGCGTTTTGTTTGAAGCGCTCTTCTCCCGGCCATGGAATGAGCGCAGCGGCGGCGGCCGGGCGGGCAGGGGCTCTTCTGCGCAGACCCCGCGCAGCCTGCCTGCGCCCCCCGGAGATCGGGCGGCAGGATGGAGCCCGGGGATCCCCGCGGAGGCGGAGCGGCAGAGGCGGAGGCTGCCCCCCAGGTAGGGCTGCGTCGGGGGTTTTTTATTTTTGCAATGCTGCATCCGCGCCAGAGGGGACGCATCGGACCGCGGGGAGACCCCTTGGCGTGCGTGCAAGGCAATGCATGCGTGCAGGCGTTGCATGGAGTGCAGTGCAATGCAATGGCAACGCGGCGCCCTGCATGCATGCATGCAACTTCCACCGGCGCTCCGGACTTGGCAGGTGAGGGGGGGCCCCAGTGGGCGGCAGAGAGAGCCGGGAGGGCGAAGGGGAGCCGGGGGGGAGCAGCGCTGCTCCCCGAGCCGAGCCCGGGGGGAAACTTCGGCGTCGTTGCGCCGGGTGTTGGAAGCGGAGGCTGGCGGGGGCCCCTCACCTGCAAAACCTGGTCGCCTCTCATATATTTTGTGCATTGCATTCATCGCCCGCTTTCTCCTCCAAGGAGCTCCCGGGGGCGCGCGTGGTTCTCCCCGTGTTATCCTCGCAACAACAGCCCTGCGAGGTGGGTCAGGCGAGTGGCCCAAGGGAGCACCCAGGGATTGTCCTGGCCAGGTGGGGTGATTTGAACCCTGCTCTCTGCCCGATCTTCGTCCTCATTTAGCCCCCACATGTGCATGACTGTGCATGACTGAGGTTTTCCCCCCTCGTCTTGGCTATGGTGTGAGTCTGTGCTGTTAATTAATGGGGTTCTGCCTTCGGAGAAGATGAGCCAGCCCTCAAGGAGGTGATTATGTAATTTGCTAGCAATTCATGTCCCTCCCGGCGTGACGCTGCGCGCTGACGTCACGGGGCTGTAATGGTGGTGTGCCTCGAGATTTTTTTCATGAAACAAGTGTGCCTTTGCCCAAAAAAGGTTGGGAAACACTGCTCTAATGCAATGTAGAAAGCAAATCTATTAAAATACAGCTAATAAAAACAGCTCACAAAATGTATATTCTGCTTACTAGAACAAAAGGCCTCTCAGAGGTTTTCAACGCAGCTTAAAATAGTCATTTAAAATACCTTTTAAAAAAACACATTAAAAGCAAGTTACATTAAATTTTTTACAAACAAAACCAATGTTTTGTTGTTGTTTTTTTGGGGGGGAAACCCCTCATAGCAGTTAAAATTCAAATGTACACTTTCCTGTGGTGATCTTGGGGCCTGAATGGGCCAGACAAGCCTGGGGTAAACAGTCTCCACTGAAAAGTCTTGGACTTGAGCTGATCTTCCCTGAAGATTCCCATCATCGCCCGATGCTCTGCGGGTGCTCAGCTCTTGCGAGAGCGCCTCCTGCTGGTTAAGAGCAATGTCAGAAGCTGTGGTGGCTGGCTAGGTGAAAGCGAGGGATCCAACCAGGGGGTGGCACCAGATTAACATAGTAAAATGATAAATAAATAAATAAACAAATAAGTAATAAGATCGTCTCCAGGTATTTGCAGAAAATTCTCTTTAAACATCAATGATGGTATTCTACTAAGTATTGAACTTTGCTGGTCTCGGCTTTTAATTTGACTGTGGACTTTTAAAAAGTGGGGTTTTAAAAATTGGGTGCTTTTTCTTTCTTGTAACCTTTTTTCTAAAAAAAAAATAGAAAAAGTGGAAAAATTAAGAATAATAATGGGTGATCTCCAATTAAGTTGTACTCAGAGCAGATTCACTGGAATTAACAACATGATGAACTTAGGTCTTTTAATTTGAATGGGTTTACTCTGAGTAGAACTTAGTAGGTTACAACTTCATAATAGTAATAGTATTACTATAAAATTACTAATAATATAGTCGGTCAATGAGCAATTAACACACAGATTCAATTCACACATGTATAGTGGGAATAACTGCATTGCCCACTTCGCAGGGTTGTTGTGAGAAAAAAGCACAGATTGTGAAGCCTGGGGTTTAGGAGAACGCTTTCCCCACCTGCCAGGCCACCTAAGTGCTTCCATCGTTTTGCCACGGAAAGTGTAGGGGAAATGCAGCTGCGGGGCCTTTTTGGTGGTGACCCCATCTCTTTCCAGGAACCTGGCAAATGGAGACTGTGATTCCTGCACTGCAGGGGTTGGACTAGATAACTCTATGGGTCCCAGCTCTACAATTCATTGATTCTAAGGCGTTCCCCTTAAATGTTACCAGTAGTTTGGGCTGAATCTCTGTTAGCTTTGCTCTGTTCCTTTAGTATGGGGAAACAATTTTTTTTCAGTCCGAGGGCCACATTCCCCTCTGGGCAACCTCCCGAGGGCCACCTGCCAGTGGTGGGTGTGGCCAGAGGAAAAATGGGTGGAGCAGCAAAGGCAAAATTTACCTTTGTATAGTAGGCTAGTGTCTACACACCCACAGACAGTCCCCCATCCAGACAAAAAGAGAGTAAGAACAGAATTCAAGGATGCATCCCAGCCAGGCAAAAGCGGGTCCACTGAGGGGCTTGGGTTGGGGAGCACTCTGAGGGCCACACATAAAGGCCTGGAGGGCCACATTCAGCCATCGGGCATAAGGTTCACCACCCCTGTTCTAGTGCATTGACCGGTGTTGTTCAAAACTGGCATCTTTTTAAACGTTGTGCTTTAGTTATTGCCATCTTATAATTACAGGGCCTCTACAATGCAGGGATCACACTTAAAGCATCCATGACAGACGGCCATCCAGCCTCTGCTGAAAAACCTCCAAGGAAGGAGAAGTCCTCCACCTTTCAAAGTTCAACTGTCTCTCAGCTCTAGAACGGCCACTGCTATTTTTCTATAAAAAAAGAGAACTCACCATGAATGCCATTCTGGCAATGATGCCCACCTGAGAGGAGCCGGAACTCAGTTCCGAGGAGTCCTGGTTGGGAAAAAAGCCCTGGGAACAGAGTTATTTTTAAGTTGTTAAGACCTGCGGGGGAATTTCATCATTTTGAACCTGGAGATGCAGGGCCAACATTGCAGGGTCAGAGATGCAGTGCTTCGAAGGGCCGTGCATAGGAGAGGCGGCCATGGCCTCTGGGCAAGGGTCCTTAGGGTTGTGTCTGATGACATCACAGTCCAGCAGGGTGACATCACAGCTTTGTGATCTTGCCAGGACCCTGCCGAGCTGAGGAAACGGAGGGGCCCCTGAAGATGCTCCCAGAACAACCAGGCGCTTTATGGAGGGCCAAAGATCACCTGTGCTTAGCACTGCCGGCAGGGCTCGTGCCCCGACGGCGGAGGACCAGGGGAAGCCAGCGGCGCCATGGGCTCCAATGAGAAGGGGCCGCCCACCAGGATGGTCCTACCTGTTCCAGCCAACGTAGCCCACGAGCCCCGCCAGGGCGCTCCCCGGCGAAGCAGAGAGACCCGGGGGAACACGTCCCCTCGGCGAGAAGGAGCCTCCGGCACCCAGTCCCATCGAGGGAGCAGCCCTCAGAGAGCCAGTGAGCTTCTGAGAAGCTCCTCGCCCCCCAGAGGGAGTGATGCAGGCCAGAGCTCCTCCCCTCGGCGAGGAAGTGAACTGTCCCAGAATGCATTGCCCCAGAGGGGGAGCGTCAGCGAGGCTCCCCAAAGACTGTCCGTTCCGCCGGCTGCCTCTTCACGGAAGGGAAGCGAGGTCTCCCAGGGCACCCTTTCTCAGAGGGGGGCCGAGGAACCCCGAAGGCCGTCTGTTCCAAGAGGGTCAAACTACCTCCTTCCGGGCCCTTCTCTGCGGAAAGGGAGTGGGGTCTCTGAGAATTCGTTCTACCAACAACCGGGTGACCTTCCACAGAACAATTCTCCCCACAGAGGAAGTGACGCTTTCTGGAGCAGGACCTCCTCACCAAAAGGGGGCGAACTCCCAGCTGGGACCTCATCCCGCCGAGGGAGTGAGCTCTCCCAGGGACCTGCCTTGAGGTCAGGGTGTCAGGAAGAAAACGAGCTCTCCTTCGGGGGTCCTCCGCAGAGAGGGAGGACGTCCATCCGGAACATCTCCCCTCAGCCGGTGGTGGACTACCGGTGCGGCAAGTGTTCCATCCAGCCGGGGCAGCTCACCATGACGAACAGTCAGATGCTGATGGCGATGCAACAGAGCCTCAATTCTCAACGGGAGGAAATCTACCAGAGGTCCCGGGCTGCATCCAGAATAGGGAGAACCCAAGTAGACAACAGATGCACCCCCATCTCCCCAAATCCGAGTGACTTGCCCCAGGTGACAACCCAGAGCTATCTGAGGCCTATGGCAAGCCCCAAGGAGGATTCTGCACAAGTAAATCCCCCAAGGAGGGAATCCTTTCAGGTGCCCAAGGCGTTTCCTCAGCTGGCACTGGAATTGGGACCACAGGACACCTGCCAGCCACCTCGGAAACTCATCCGCAAACACGTCCCCAACCCCAAGGATGAGTGGACCCAGACGGAGCCGGCCTACAAGGTCTCTGTTTTCCCAAAGAGCGACTCTCCTCAAGCAGAGGTGTGGTTGGCCCTTCCTCTCCCCACAGAGGCTGAAGCAAGGAGGAGCTCTCTTGAACCGCACTCTGAACCCACCCGCCGGAAGAGCTCTCCTCCCAGGGAGCCAGATACGAGGCGGGCCACCCCTGAACCGCCCCCTGAACCCACCCGCCGAAGGAGCTCTCTTCCCAGGGAGCCAGACATGAGGTGGGCCACCCCTGAACCACCCCCTGAACCCACCCGCCGGAAGAGCTCTCCTCCCAGGGAGCCAGACACGAGGCGGGCCACCCCTGAACCGCCCCCTGAACCCACCCGCCGAAGGAGCTCTCCTCCCAGGGAGCCAGACATGAGGCGGGCCACCCTTGAACCGCCCCCTGAACCCACCCGCCGAAGGAGCTCTCCTCCCAGGGAGCCAGACGCAAGGCGAGGCACCCATGAGCCCCCTCAAGAACCCACCCGCCGGAAGAGCTCTCCTCCCAGGGAGCCAGATCCGAGGCGGGGCACACTTGAACCACCCCCTGAACTCACCCGCCGAAGGAGCTCTCCTCCCAGGGAGCCAGACGTGAAGCGGACCTCCCTCCAGGCAAGGTCTGAACCAACCCAGGGCATTTACAGGCCTTCCCTCCACCCTGTGTATGAATCTGAGTATCGCTGCCCAATCCACCAGGAGATGGAGGATGCTTGGAAGCGGGCTCTCTCCCTGGGGCATGAGCCACTTAGCCAGCAACCCCTTTCCACCGCCGAACAGAGAAAAAGTTCCCTCCAAGCCCGGCTCGAACCGGCTCCAAGGGGATCCGTCCCTCAGGAGCCTGAGGCAAGAAGGGTCTCCTTGCTGAAAGGTGTCGAAGCCAAGAGGACCCCCCTCCAAACAGTCCCCAAATCCACCATTCGTGTGCCCCCCTGGCCTGACTCTCTGCCGCAAGAATTCCAGCCTGTCTACAGACCTGCTTCTCATCCAGAGAGCGAATCTGAGTACAGGTGCCCTTTTCATAAAGAAATGGAGGCAGCCCTCAGCCGGTCCGCCCCTCCAGGGACTGATATTCCACACAGGGGCTCCCTCGTCAGGGAGACCCCACCGCACGGGAGCCTTGGGCCGGCTTGGGCCCAGTCAGAGCCTGGCCTCAATGCCCATCAGCTTCCGAGAGGTTCTCTTCAGCCCACCAGTGCCACCATAGCAAGACCCAGGCCCCTGTCGGATCCAGAGGCCACCGTGAACTGGGGACTCTTGCCTCCAAGGCCCTTAAGCAAGTTTGGGCCTCAGTCAACTTGGTGGCCTTTGCTCCAGCCAGGCCAAAGCCCTCCCACCCCGGATGTGATGGACAGGCACCTCAGCCTACCAGCTCCAGACTTCGGAGAGAAGCATTCCAGCTTAGCTCTGGATTTGAGGGAGAAGCCCTGCAGCCTGCCAGCTCCAGATTTGAGGGAGAAGCCTCGCTCCAGCTTAGCTCCGGACTTGAGGGAGATGTTAAGCAGCCCGCCGGCTCCAGACCCAGCAAAGGTTTTTCCTGGGGAGTTGGAGGAAGCCTTGGGTTTGCCGCAGGATGCCATTTCCACCTCGAGCCAAGACCTGCCAAGACAGACAGCGCGTTTTGAAGAGCCGCCTGCCCACCTGGACCAGAGGCCGCAGTGTGTGGGCCCCAGCAGTGAGGCCGATGACCTCATCAACCTGCGGCGAGGGAAGGACCCCCTGAGGTTTAGTGCTTTCTTTGTGGGTATGTTGCAGGAGTCTGCTGGGCTGCATCTCGTGCCACCAGGCTGGGCCCCTCCTTGAGGAGGGCAGAGGAGGCTGCGCTCATCAGAGGCAAGGTGGATTTGCAGATATGAAATAAAAAGCCCCACCCCACCCCATTAGTTTAAAAATATATATTAAAACATGAAGTCAGCTTTGGCTGTGATCCCTGCATTATAAGGGGTTGGACTAAAGGACCCTTTGTGTCCCTGCCAGTTCTGCAAATCTATGATTACCTGTTTGCATGTGGAAGGTCCTGCGTTCCATTCCTGGTGTCCCCGGTTAGGTAGGTTTCTTTGCCTGAAACTCTGAAGAGGTGGTGCTGCTGCCAGTCAGAGTGGCCAGTGCTGAGCTAGGCAGGGCTGGACACAGTAGTGCAGTCATCAGACCCGGTGAGGGCTGGTCCAATACATTTTGCCACCTGAGGCAAAGGACAAGATGATACCCGCCCCCATTCGACATACAGAATCTGACTGGACTCACAAATGACTCTTATTTCGGCAACATCCCCAACTGCGCCTGAGGCAGGAGGGCAGCTTAGGGGGTGCAGAGTAAAGGTTACAGGACTGCTGTTTGCCACTCTTACGGCCCCTGCCGCCCGAGGCTGCTGCCTCACTCTGAAGAAGGATCCCACTGCCTGTCCAGTTGAGTTCCATCCATGAGTTTGGAGGTTGGCACCACCTTCTCCCCACTCAGGCTCCTCTGGGAAGAAGGCAGAGTATAAATTCAGTCAACAGAAGGCCTTCGCTCAGCCCTGTGTGGAAAAATGGCTTCCCAAGGTCACTGTCTCAACCTGCCTTGTGGTAGGGCTGGCTCTCAGTCCAGTTCCTGTTCAGCTAAACGCAAGGCAGAAAAAAAATACTGAAATATCCTTTTCAGTCTCTCTCATTCCACGTTTTCACAGTTTGCATTAAAAAAAAAAAAATCCCCATGAAAATTCACCAGCATTTTTACTGTGATTTCCTCCCAACATACACCTTTTCGCATTTAATATTGCATAATATACTCATTTTGGCAAAACAGCTTCCCCATATCAAATGCATTTCTTGATGTCATTGTGCCGGACACATGCCTTTTAATGCACGCTTTACTGCACCAAGTACATGCACTTCTGCACATGTCGCTTGGATGGAGAAATGCATTGCAAATTTCGGAGAAATGCGAATTTTGTAAGATGAACTGTGTTTTGGGAGGCATGTTGATTTGGGAAGTGCGAATCAGGTGGTTCCGCCTTAAAATGAGGAAAGGATGGCATTTCTCCACCTCTCCCAAGCACGGCTCCTACATACGGCACTCACTCAGGTCAGCAGAGACAGGGTCACGGTGCAGCGTAACATTAACTGGAGATGCCCTTAGGTATTGAACTGAGGACCTTCTGCATGCCAAGCAGGTTGCTTTGCCACCAGTAGCAGCCCATTGGGAATGGTTGTGTATATGTGTGTAAGGCACGGAGTCTGACACTAGGGGGCGCCAGAGGCAATGGCAGGTGGGGCCAACGCATCCTTGTTTGGAGGGGGCCTGGAAGAGACAAGAGGGGAAGATTACTGTTGTTGCTGTTGCTGCTTTTATTACTTATTTTGTAAAAACAAAATGAAACCCTCAAGTCAGTTTACAAGGAGAATACAGTGGTACCTTGGTTCTCAAACTTAATCCGTTCCAGAAGTCCGTTCCAAAACCAAAGCGTTCCAAAACCAAGGCACACTTTCCGATAGAAAGTAATGCAAAATGGATTAATCCATTCCAGATTTAAAAAAACAACACCTAAAACAGCAATTTAACATGAATTTTTACTATCTAATGAGACCATTGATCCATAAAATGAAAACAATAAACAATGTACTGCAGTCACACAATCAATCAATCAATCAGTAGCTGAACTGGGTTCCACACAGTCACAAAAAATAGCCACAAAAAAGAGCTGCAAAAATAAAAACAAAAAACGCTGAGACAGACCTTGGCGTAACACTCAAAACAGAAGTGTGGCACTCCAATCAAAACGAAGCACATTTGGCTTCCAAAAAAAGTTTGCAAATCGGAACACTTACTTCTGGGTTTGCAGTGTTTGGGTTCCAAGTTGTTTGAGTACCAAGGCGTTTCAGAACCAAGGGACCACTGTAAAGCAATAAAATTATCAGCGAAACCAACTCTTTAAAACATTTTAAAAGAATCAAAACCAGCAATAAACCAAAAACAGATCAAAACGTCTGTCAGCATTCTACCTGCCTGGGTAGGCTTGCCTAGACTAAAACGCTTTTAGCTGGCACCAAAAAGAGGAGAGTACTGGCGCCCCCTGATGTCAGAAGGCAGGGAGTTCCAGAAAATAGACGCTGCCCCGCTAAAAGGTCAATTTCCCTACATCCCACCAGCCCCAGGGGCCAGCATGCCCAAAGTTTGGGGATGAGTTGGGGTCTGACAATATCTTGGGAAACCCCCACATATATCCCTCTCCCAAACCCTCATGCAAGCTGCTGGCTCTGTTTGCTTGTAGCAGGGCTGGATCCGAGCTAAAACAAGGCCCTGATGCTCGGCTTTCGAGGGGCAGAACAGCTTGCGGGAGACGCAAGACCCCCAAGGTCGCCACTGGGAAAAGCGTGGGGTCTGTGCCACCTTCCCTGCCACCACTGTGGGCTCGGCTTCGCCAGAGTGCCTCCCCTCCCCAGGCAGGGAGGTGGTGCAGACACCAGCCTCTGACTCCTTCTTCTCCTCCTGAGTTCAGGAGCCTGGCCAATAAAAATAATCCCGCAAGCAGGATCCCCAGGCTGGCTGGCTAGCTTCCCTCCTGCCTCTCAGATGCTGCACTGCAGCTCCTAATGCTTCTTTCCCTCTTCCTCTGTTCTAGATGTCTCGGACGAGATGCACACGGACGTTCTCTGGTGGCTGAAAGGTGGGTGTTTTTGGAGCGCAATCCCAGGGGGCGAGAGGGAAGGGAAAGAAAGCAGAGTTCCTGTTTTTGATTTGTCATTGTGTGTCTGTGCTGAAATGGCTCTGTGGCCTTTCCTGAAATTGTCCCTTCCTGGGATCCTTTTCCTGCAAGCCTTGAGGATGTAGGACCAGGGCCAAATTGGGGTGTGTGTTCGGTGTCACAGATCAACAAAAACTTGCTGCTCCTTCCAGCAAGACGTTGTCCATTTTCTAGTTATTCCACTCCCTGCTGCTTGACTAGCAATTGGGAATCTTAAGTCGTGCCGTGATCCTGACTTAGGAGTAAACCCCACTGGACACAGCAGGGCTTCTGAGTAAAATGTACATCGAGACTGCGCCATTGGCATCATAGAGAACCAGTGCAGCATGGTGCTTAGAACGTCCGTCTAGGGCCTGGGCAAGACTGGGGTTCGAATCCTCACCTGTCGGTGAAACTCACTAGGTGACCTTGGGCCCATCACTGGCTCTCCGCCAAATCTACCTCACTGGGTTGTTGTGAGGATAAAATGAGAAGGGGGAGACCATGTGCACACCGCCTTGAACTCCTCAGAGGAAAAAGGTGGGAAATAAACAATAAAAAATTGCTATCAGAAGAGAAGCATGTCCCATTACACAGCAGCCGAATCAATACAGTGGTACCTCGGGTTACAGACGCTTCAGGTTACGTAGGCTTCAGGTTACATACTCCGCTAACCCAGAAATAGTGCTTCAGGTTAAGAACTTTGCTTCAGGATGAGAAGAGAAATTGTGCTCCGGTGGTGTGGCAGCAGCAGGAGGCCCCATTAGCTAAAGTGGTGCTTCAGGTTAAGAACAGTTTCAAGTTAAGTACGGGCCTCCAGAACAAATTAAGTACTTAACCCGAGGTACCACTGTATTCTATAGAAGATACCTTAAATTCTTCATTAACAGCAGAGGACTTACCAAAGAGTTGCCAAACCTTTTTGAGGTTCTTCATTATATCTGATGCACCCCCCTTTGCAGGCCTTGGCTGTAGACCTTTTTTCTTTGTTTCTGTTAGCCTGTGCAAAGTCATGGTTTCTTTCCCGTCCCTTTCATTTTTAGTGGCAAATGTTCTTTGATGTTCATGCACATTTATTTCTTTCCACCTTTTTCTCTGAGACGCTCAAGGCAGCATGCACATGGGTCTCCCTCTTCTTCAATTAATGCCAACAACAACCCTGTGAGGTAGGCGAAGTCGACCACAAAACTCACTGGGTGGTGAACTTGGGGGCCAGCCACTGCCTCACAGGGTTGTTGTGGGGATTAAGTGGGAGGAGAAGGGAGAACCATTCACTCCCTGGAGAAGAAGGTTGCTTAGGGATGCAATAAATAATAACATAAATAAAGATAACGAGCAGAGAAAAACATTGACAGGTTTGCCCCTTCCCTGGTTAGTGCACAAGCATGGCCCATTAAAACCCTGTAATTCCTCCACTGATTCACACCACAGGTGGGCTGGAGGACATAAGGACACAGTAAAAGCCTGCTGGATCAGACCAATGGCCCATCTGGTCCAGCATCCTGTTCTCACAGAGGCCAAATGGGAAACCTGAAAGCAGGACCTGAGTCCTCTCCCCTCCTGTGGTTTCCAGCAAGTGGTGTTCAGAAGCATTGCTGCCTCTGACTGTGGAGGCAGAGCAGAGCCACAGTGGATAGCAGCCACCGATAGCTTTATTTTCCTCCATAAATTGGCCTAATCCTCTTTTAAAGCCATGTGGGTTGGTAGCCATCACTGCCTCCTGCGGGTGCAACTTCCATAGTTTATGCGTTGTGTGAAGAAGGACTTTACTTTGTCTCCCCTAAATCTCCCAACATTAAGTACAGTGGTACCTCGGGATGCGAACAGGATCCGTTCCAGAGCCCCGTTCGCATCCTGAATGGAACATAAGACGCAATGGCGCGTCTGCATGTGCGTGGGTCGCGTTTTGCCTCTTCTGCGCATGCGTGTGATATCTTTTGGAGCGTCTGCGCATGCATGAGTGGCGAAACCCGGAAGTAATGTGCTCCGTTACTTCCGGATTGCCACGGAGTGCAACCCGAAAGCGCTCAACCTGAAGCACATCCAACCTGAGGTATGTCTGTACAGTGGTACCTCGGCTTACATACGCTTCAGGATGCAGACGCTTCAGGTTATAGTCTCCGCTAACCCAGAAATAGTACCTCAGGTTAAGTACTTTGCTTCAGGATGAGAACAGAAATTGTGCTCCGGTGGCACAGCGGCAGCAGGAGGCCCCATTAGCTAAAGTGGTGCTTCAGGTTAAGAATAGTTTCAGGTTAAGAACGGACCTCCGGAACGAAGTACTTAACCCGAGGTACCACTGTATTGGATTCAGTATTCCATGAATCTTCAAGGCACCACAAAGCTTTTCATTGTCTTCTCTGTAAGCGGACGTCTAGCCCTCTGGAAATTCTAAGAGAGAATCCTCGTTGCTTGCTGCCACCCGCCACTAAAACCAGAAACTGATTTGCAACATACAATTAGGTTGTAGGGGAGAGTGATGCTGTTACACTCAAGTCCTGCTTGTGGGATTCCCATTGGGGGCATCTGGTCGGCCACTGGGAGAACAGGATGCTGGACTCGATGGGCCATGGGCCTGATCCTGCAGGGTTCTTCTTATGTTGGTAATGGTATTAGCCAATCGATCACTCAGAGTCAGCAATTCTGAATTTACCCAGAATTTCCTGTGGCTCAGAGTGGCATGGTTAAGGGAAGACAGGAGCAGCACTGAAGGGCGGTCAAAAGGCCAGGACTGGTCAGCAGAGTTCTTTCTCCCATTATCTTTAGAATCGTCTTCTGGAACATTTGTGGGCTGCCCCCTCACTTCATACGTTTAAGTTTCTTTTTAAAACTCATCTTTTTTTCCTAAGGCCTTTGGGGCTGGTTAGAGAGTTTTATTATACACGGTGCTGTGGATTGTGAATTACACATTTTAAAGCATTGACTTTTTATTGTTTAAATTTGTTGTTTGGGGCTACATACCCTCCAGGGTGGAATTTCTTATTTTAATTGTGTACAGAGCCTTGTATATGGGTGGAACTATAATAATTCAATCACCATCATCATCTCATTAATAACAATGACGACTAAAACAATACTACTACTAGTAATACTAGTAGTCATCATAATAATAATGGTAAAAATGCTAAGAGTTGCCATTCTGTGGCTGAACAGCAGTGGAGCAAGCCAATTGGGCACCTGGGGCGGCGCTTGTGCCCTGTGCCCAGGGACAGGGCCTCCAAGGAGTCTACCTGCCTCCTCCCACTCAGCCGCCCTACAACTGAGGGGGAGACGGTAGGTGGACCATTTGGAGCCTGCGGGTGCCCAAGCCACAGCGTCACTCCCAGGAGAGACACGTGGCTTGGGCGTGCTGCAGGCCACAAGGCGAATGCCGCCCGGCATTTTGTCACCCCCCTCAGTGGTGACACCCGGGGCGGTCCGTCCCCATCGCACGGCCCTTCCTTCTCCCTGCGGCTGAAATCAAAGGGCAGAGTCTAGGAGATCATGGGATGGAGCCTTGCAGGGCAAGGGCCAGATCTAGTATTGATAGGGGGCAGAGTCAGGCACTGCATGGTGGATCAGCTGATTTGGGAACTCTGTGTTTGCACTGGAAGCGCCACAGCTGTTGGGATTCCCTGAACTGAGATGGATGTATCTTGGGATGGATGTGATGGGTGGGGGGTGTTTCTCATGGGGGGAAGGAGAATGAGCCAGCTCTCCCTGGTCGCCCAAATGCATCCGTCCTGACAGCCATGGGGATTCTGAAGCTCCTACAAAGCCCCTCTGCTTAGCTCTTGGGTGTGACGCTGCACTAATTTGGTCCCTTCTCTTTCTCATCCTTGCCACCTCCTGACCGCCCATCTCTCCAACCTCTTCCCTGCTTGGGACGATGCCTCCTTGAACCCACCAGACGAAGAGGTAAGAGGGACCCTCTGTGTGACGTTCCCTTCAGCACTTTAGTATTTGCGTGACTTGCCTGCCCAGTTGGATTGGACCCAACCCCCTCGAGGGAGGTAAGGTCTGCTCTTTTATTCAGGAGGTACAGGGTGGATTAAAAGTAGACCTCAAAATAGTAATGGTCTTACCCTTAAACATCACACTTTAGGTGTGGTCCCTAAGCTTTTGGTTCCCTAAACTCACCCCTAGGGCCCCAAACCTTTAAAAGGTGCTATTCAGAATCATGAATGGCAAGACTTGCTCGGGAAGATCATAACAGAACACAATTCAAAACGGTAACAATTCTTTGCACATTTAATCAAAAGAGAATTAGAACTATTTGTTGAATTAATTCAACAGAACTGAGGATCCAGGGATACTAGCTCCTGTGCCCCCCCCGCCTCTTGGCAATCCCACAGCCCCCCAGGGGGTGTGGACACCCACTTTGGGAACCAGATGCAATTCATGTTTCTACAGGTCACCTCCCAGCTTCTGTCTCCCATCCATCATTAGACACCTCAGAGGGAGGAAAGTTGAACTCTCATAAAGTTATTCCATGCTAATTCATCATTTGTGCATATCTGACTAATGGATGGCTCTCCCATTAGTCAGAGAGTACATTAGGAGTGGGACGCGGGTGGCGCTGTGGGTAAAAGCCTCAGCGCCTAGGGCTTGCCGATCGAAAGGTTGGCGGTTCGAATCCCCACGGTGGGGTGCGCTCCCGTTGCTCGGTCCCAGCGCCTGCCAACCTAGCAGTTCGAAAGCACCCCTGGGTGCAAGTAGATAAATAGGGACCGCTTACTAGCGGGAAGGTAAACGGCGTTTCCGTGTGTGGCTCTGGCTCGCCAGAGCAGCGATGTCATGCTGGCCACGTGACCCGGAAGTGTCTCCGGACAGCACTGGCCCCCGGCCTCTTGAGTGAGATGGGCGCACAACCCCAGAGTCTGTCAAGACTGGCCTGTACGGGCAGGGGTACCTTTACCTTTACCTTTACCTTTTTACATTAGGAGTACTGTACATTAGGCATCTGACTCAAGTGGAAGACTCTGAGGAGGATGAAGGTGTCCCACACTGCAGAAGGGAAACCTAGGTTTCCACACCCCATTCAAAATGATGGTTTCTGACCTACAAAGCTCTTGATGGCTCAGGACCCCAATATCTTTTGGAACGCCTCTCCTTGGCTATGAGCCCAACCAGACTCTTAGGTCTTCATCTTGACACCCTTCCCTGGGTGCATCCTTTAAGTGGAGACTCAGAGGGTGATGGCAAGCAAGAGCAGAGCCTTTTTGGTTGTGGCTCCCTGCCTGTAGAACATTCTCTCCCCAGTGAGGTCTGCCTGGTGCTGTCCTTGACTTCTTATCTGCCCCCACTCCTAGACATTTGTTGGGCTATGATGATGCCATTTGCTGTGAGTTTGGGCTGCTGAACCTTGTCTCTGCCATTGGGGGGGGTGTGCTTTGTAGATTTCAATGAGCTGTGTGTGTTTTTATTCTAAAGTATTTTCGGGCTATGCTGGAGCTCAGAGGTGCGTTGTAAGTCACCTGGATATCATCTATTGTGCGACAAGTGGCTGACAAATCAAAAGGATTTATTTATTTATTTATTCCAGGTGGGGGTGGGGTGGAGGTGTAAATGACTATAAGGCTCTCACAACAACTCTATGAGTAGGTTAGGCTGAGAGGGCATGACTGGCCCAAGGTCACCCAGTGAGCATCATTCAAACACTGATCTCCCAGGACCTAGTTTGACACTCTGACCACCACACCACACTGGCTCTCATACCAATAATAATAATAATAATAATAATAATAATGCTGCACTCAAGGATACTGTCTCATAGCCAGGTCTGCTTGCCTAGTTGCCCATCCTAACAGTTGCCTCTCAGTTCCTTTGCAAGATAAGACCATTTTGGCTAGTATGGCATTCATAGCCATATTATGGATTTATCTAATCCTCTTTTAAAACCATCCGGGTTAGTGGCCATCTTTGCCTCCTGCGGGAGTGAGCTCCACAGTTTAACTCAGCATTGCACAAAGAAGTCCTTTCTTTTATGTGTCTTGAATCTTCTAACATTCAGCTTCATGGGATGTCCATGATGAGTTCCAGTGTTATGAGAGAGGGAGGTAATCTTCTTCCGAATTTATTCCCTTCATTTTCCAACCTGAACAGCCTTCAGGTGTGACCAGTTGGCACATGCAGAGCAGTTGTGGAAACAGGTCTGACTGGGACCCATGGGGCCAGTTAGATGCATAGAATTGCAGAATGATAGAGCTGGAAGGGACCCGAGGGGTCATCTTGAACAAACCCCTGCAACTCAGAAATCACAGCTGAAGAATCCCTGACTGGTGGCCATGCAGCCTCTGCTTATAAACCTCTGCCAATTTCTAAGTGAGTCCATTCCACTGTTGAACAGCTCTTACCCTCAGAAAGTTCTTCCTAATGTTTAGTTGGAATTTCCATTCTTGTAGCTTGAATCCATAGGTTCAAGTCCTACCCGCCAGAGCAGGAGAAACAAGCTTGCTCCGTCTTCCATGTGCCAGCCCTTTAGATATTTGAAGATGGTGTTATCATATCACCTCTCAGTCTCCTCTTCTCCAGGCTAAACACCCCCAACCCCCTTCACCCTTCCTCATAAGGCTTGGGTCTCAGGTCCTTTTCTGTCTTCGATTGCCCTCATCTGCACATTTCCTATCTTATGTCACTAGAAATGGGATGCAAGCAATCTTGAGTTCATCCGGGAGGTGGCAGTGTTGATTTAACAACGGGCCAGGCATTCTTCTGCCTGAATCCTCTCCAATCTATTTGTTTCCTATATATTGTGGAGGCCACCAAGGTTGATGGCTGTAGGATTAGCCAGAAGGAAGACTCTCTTTTAATTGACTTCTGCTCTGAGGGTGGACAAGTTTTAATGACAGTAAAATAGTGCACTTTTAAAAAAAGGAAATGAATATTAAGGAACTTTTAATTGAAGCTTCCTCTGCCACATCCGGTGGGAACAGATTTTGACAGTGGAGGAATCACAAGGGGCAATTAACAGACGTTGCTAGTACCAGGTGGAAACTTAAATGATGTTGCTGGAAACCATTGTTGACTGGAACTTAAAATCCTAGATACAGATGGGTAGCCGTGTTGGTCTGCCATAGTCAAAACAAAAAAATTCCTTCCAGTAGCACCTTAAAGACCAACTAAGTTAGTTCTTGGTATGAGCTTTCGTGTGCATGCACACTTCAGAAATCCTAGAATTACAGAGTTCGGAGGGACCCAAAGGGTCCATCTAGTTCAACCCCCTGCAATGCAGGAATCACAGCTATAGAATGCCTTACTTGTGGGTACAGTGGTACCTCGGGTTATATACGCTTCAGGTTACATACGCTTCAGGTTACAGACTCCGCTAACCCAGAAATAGTACTTCAGGTTAAGAACTTTGCTTCAGGATGAGAACAGAAATCGTGTTCCGGCGACGCGGCGGCAGCAGGAGGCCCCATTAGCTAAAGTGGTACCTCAGGTTAAGAACAGTTTCAGGTTAAGAATGGACCTCCAGAACGAATTAAGTTCTTAACCCGAGATACCACTGTTTTAATTCCCCTTCTGGCTAATTGTGCCTATGCAAGGCCACATAATTGCCCGAGGGCTTCAAGGTGGATGTGCCACTCTGACAGGTATACTAATAGACTTCACCAGGATTAGCTTCACCTGTTGAATTGTTGCACATCGGGCGGCTGTTAAAGACGCAAGAGCAAGGTTGGTTTATTAAAAATAAAATAAAAATTAACCAAGGCTGGCTTAAAAGGGGTGGAGAACATAAGAACATAGAATCATAGAGTTGGAAGGGACTACGAGAGTCATCTACTCCAACCCTCTACAATGCAGGAGTGTTTTGCCCAACATGGGACTTGAACCCAGAACCCTGAGATTAAGAGCCTCATACTCTACCAACTGAAGGGACGCAGGTGGCGCTGTGGGTTAAACCACAGAGCCTAGGACTTGCTGATCAGAAGGTCGGTGGTTCGAATCCCCGCAACAGGGTGAGCTCCTGTTGCTCGGTCCCTGCTCCTGCCAACCTAGCAGTTTGAAAGCACGTCAAAAGTGCAAGTAGATAAATAGGTATTGCTCCGGCAGGAAGGTAAACGGTGTTTCCGTGCGCTGCTCTGGTTCGCCAGAAGCGGCTTAGTCATGCTGGCCACATGACCCGGAAGCTGTACGCCGGCTCCATCGCCCAATAAAGCGAGATGAACACCGCAACCCCAGAGTCGGCCACGACTGGACCTAATAGTCAGGGGTCCCTTTACCTTTACTCTACCAACTGAGCTATCCCAGCATCCTGTTCTCACAGTAGCCATCCAAATGCCTCTTTTGGGAAACAGGCGAATAGGATTTGAACACAAGCCCTCTCCTCTTCTGCAGTTTTTAGCATCTGCTTCTGACTGTGGAGGCACAGCATAGACATTCTGGCTAGTAGCTTTCAATAGCCCTCTCCTCCATGAATTTTCAAAGCCACTTGGGTTGGTGGCCCTCACTGCCTCCCGTGGGAATGCGTGTGCTACGTGAAAAAGGTGTCTGGGGACAACTGCAAGAATGGGTAAGATGAATGTTGCTTTGCAGTCTGGGTGCTTGTCTCTGCAACAGGTCTGGCCCTTCTGGGTTTGGCTGTTGGGAAGAGAGAGGCCTGGGCAGCGGGCCAGATCCTTCCCAAAATAAAATCTGGCCTCTGTAGATAATTATAGCTCTTCCCCCATGAGCCGCGAGCTGCTGCAGCCTCCCTCCCTTCACAGGAAGCTGGGCTTAAGGGTGGTCCATCCCATGAGTAGAGGGTGTGACAGGGAGGGGGAAGGGAAAGGGGAGGAATTTGATTCCATTTGCATTTAAAGGCAAACCGACCTCATTTGCACTTGGTGAACTGAAATGCAACTTTCCCTTGGAACCCTCCGAATTTTGCCAAGCCGTTCGGCAGCAAAGTAATGTGTGCAAAAATGCATATGCTGTGGGCAAGTATGCATAAAAGAGCATATAATCATGAAAATAACATGCAGAACAAACATTATATGATGGAGAAATCGCTTCATAAGAATGTGTATGTTTATTTGGTGAAAATGAGGTGGCTGAACGAAATGCCCTGATTCAGTTCCTAACGGTCCCAGACACACAAAATGAAACTGTTGAACATTTGCTGACCTGTTTATTTTAACAAGTGTTAAAAAGTACGCGTTCTGATTGTTGAGTTTTATTATACTTTGTAACCTAATGGTGTTACGTTGTGTATGTAAACTGTTGCACTAAATCAAATGCTGCGGGCCTTAAAGACCAATAGTAGCACCTTAAATTTGGCTCAGAAGCATACAGGCAGCCTGCATCATGTGTGCAGGATGAGTGCGATAGGATCAGAGCACCCGGCTCCTACAAGTCTGCCCTAGTTGAAGCTTCCATACCATCTCCAAGGGCAGCCCCATGCAGAATGCACTGCAGTAATCCAGCCTAGATGTAAGCAAAGCATGTGTCCTGAAGGCGAGGCCCACCTTCTTCTGGTTTGGTGGCTGCCAGTGAGCCAGCTGAAGGTGGTACAGAAATCAGTTCTGGCACCTGAAGAAGGGCATGCCTCCTCCGTTCCACAGGCTTCTCCTACCTTCTCCCTGGGTCACTGGGCTGGTGATATGCAGTGGGAGATGTCTGGTGGCTTGGGGCAAGTCTGAGCTTTGGCCCTATGGGCCCTGGTAGCTGGGGTAGGGTTTCCTTGGGGAATTCCTGTTGGACAGCCTCAGGCAGGGTAGCCTCCTCATCTCCAGTGGCCAGCTCAGAACCTGGAACCTCCCTCTGGTGCCTCTGCTGTGTCCCTGTGTCCAGATCACTGCTGGATCCAGGGTTGTGAAACCTGGCCACTGATGACACCTGAGACTGAGATTTGAGTCCAGGAGCCTCCTCAGAACACCAGTGGAATGTTTGAGCCCACAGGGACATTTGCATTGGTCAGAGACCACGGACTCAGCTATAAAGCCATCCCTTGGGTTACAGCCACTTCAGGTTGCGTTTTTTTGGGTTACGCACCCGCCAAAACCCGGAAGTAGTGGAATGGGTTACTTCTGGGTTTCAGTGGTCGCGCATGCGTAGAAGAGCGAAATCGTGCTTTGCGCATGTGCAGAAGCGCCGAATCGCAACCTGCGTGTGTGCAGATGCGGCGCTGTGGGTTGCGAACGTGCATCCTGCACAAATCACGTTCGCAACCCGAGTGTCCACTGTACAGCTGCATATATAACGTTTTAAGTGCATTTTACAAATGTGACACTAGATGGAGATGGTGAGCTTATGGCAAATTCCATATATTTTTCAAAACGCTTTTAAAAAGAGCATTTTCACAATGTTGTTTCATATGTGTCTAGATTCCACCTTTGTTGCGTATCTAATCCAGCAGGACTCTGGATAGGATATAGGGTGGGGGACACCTGACTTGACAGTAGCACATGTGAAAATATCTAGGGGTCTTAGTAGACCACAAGCTTGACATGAGTCAACAGTGGGATGCAGCAGCAGAAAAGCTAATGCTATTCTAGGCTGCATCCACAGAAGTCTAGTATCCTGGTCAAGGAAAGTAATAGTACGGCTCTATTCTGCCTTGGTCAGACCATACCTGGAGTACTGTGATCAGTTCTGGGGACTCCGGTTCAAGGAGGATATTGACAAGCTGGAACATGTGTAGAGGAGGGCGACTGAGATGATCAAGGGTATGGCAACCAAACCTTATTTATGACGCACAGTGAAGGGAGCTAGGTAAGTTTAGCCTGGAGAAGAGAAGATTGAGAGGTGATGTGAGAGCCATCTTCAAATATTTGAAGGGCTGCCACATGGAAGATGGAGCAATCTTCTTTTCTTCTTCTCCTGAGGACCCAAACCAGTAGATTCAAATGATTCTGACTCAACATTAGGAAGAACTTTCTGACAGTAAGAGCCGTTTGACTGTTGAGCGGACAACCTCTGAAGGTGGTGGAATGTCCTTTGTTGGAGGTTTTAAGCAGAGGTTGTTTGGTCATGTATCGGGAATTCTTGAGTTGTGATTCTTGCGCTGCAGGGGATTGGACTAGATGACCCTTGGAAGTCTCCAATTTTATGATGATGATAAGGATGGTGAAGCTCGCTGCTCAAAAGAAGATTTATGCCACCTGCTTCAGGGTTGATTGCCATTTCTTCTCCTGCTTCCCCAGCAGGTGCTACTTTGATTTGCTCAGGCTCCAAATGCTGCCATTGACAGCCTCCAACCGTGACTACTGCCAGCTCCCCTCTTGGCACTGTGTGCCAAAGCATCTGTTGCAAGCATCCCACATGCCAGGCTCCCTGCACAGTTCCCGACTGGCTGTACAGCTCTTTACATTGGCGGCTTTGGAGAGATTGTGCCTGCATTTTCAGCACATTGCCATGTGCCATTTGCTGCCTGCCGTGTTTTGCTACCTGCAGCCGATTTCCAACTAGCCTTGCATGCTGCCGGTGTTGTCACCTGTGATGGTGCTAGGCTTCTCCCTTTCTCCAAGGGCCAGCCCTGCTGTGAGGCAAGTAGATAAGCATCCGCCCAGAGCCACAGATTTCAAGGGCCAGAGCACAGTGGGAGGCAGGCTGCTGGGATCTGGCAGGCAGCATCCTCTAGGAAGGACTCCTCTCTGCAAGCCCTGTTTAGGTCAACAGAAGCACAGCAGGGCATAACAATGTGCTGCACACATGTGCCTGTGGGTTTTTCCCTCCTTTTCCACACCAGGTGCCAAAATGTGGCTATTTTCACCAGGGAGGGTTCCTCTGGCAAAAGGGCACATTTTGCAAAGGTGCAGAACGGCAGAAATTGGGGAAGGGCCGTAGTTCAGCAGCTGGGCACCTGCTTGGCGTACAGACTGTCCCAGGTTCAATCCTCAAGGGCATCTCCAAACAGGACTGGGGGAGAGGGAAAGTCTGAAAGCTGCTGCCAGTCAATGTTGACACTATTGAACTAGATGGACTATGGCCTGGCTCAGCATCAAACAGTATCCTGGGTTCCCCATTGCAGTGCAGCACCAGAGTCATGAGATGTTGCCCTGGCATGAGAACATAAGAAGAGCTTGCTGGATCAGGCCCACCTAGTCCAGCATCCTGTTCTCACAGTAGCCAACCAGATGCCTGTGGGAAACATGCAAGCAAGGTCCGAGCACAAGTTGTGAGGTAGGAGAGCTGAAAATAATGCCAATACTGTATAGTTCACATCTAGCAACCAATGTACCCCTTGGGCTGCAGATAGGACGACTCTGGGGCTGCGGCGCTCTTCTGGCTTTACTGGCCGAGGGAGCCGGCGTACATCTTCCGGGTCCTGTGGCCCCCATGACTAAGCCGCTTCTGGCGAACCAGAGCAGCGCACAGAAATGCTGTTTACTTTCCTGCCGGAGCGGTACCTATTTATCTACTTGCACTTTGACATGCTTTCGAACTGCTAGGTTGGCGGGAGCAGGGACCGAGCAACGGGAGCTCACCCCGTCGCAGGGATTCGAACCGCTGACCTTCTGATCGGCAAACCCTAGGCTCTGTGGTTTAGACCAGAGTGCCACCCGCATCCCAGTACCTGGGCAGATGAGTCTAAAAAAGCCTGGGACACAAATTTTCTCGGCCCTCTAGCAGTTAATGTGTTTAGCATTAACTCTGGAAGTGTATACTCGATTCTGACCAAACTAAACTTCCTGGTGTTTGGAAACCAAAGAGGCACATTGATTGACAGATGTGAATCCCGCCCCCCACTCTTCTACTCCACAAGGTTTCTCTCCCCTCCTGTGGTTTTTGGCAACCGGTATTGAGAACCATTGCTGCCTTCCACCACTGAAGGCAGAGCACAGCCATCCTGGCTAGTAGCCACTGGTAGCCCTCTTCTCCTCTATGGATATGTCCAATCTCCCTTTGAAGCCATGCAGGTTGGTGGCCGTCACTGCTTCCTGTGGCAGTGAGTTCCATGGATTAACTCCGTGCTGTGTGGAGAAGTCCTTCCCTTTATCTGTCCTGAATCTTCTAACATTCAGCTTCACTGGATGTCCACGGTATCTAGTGTTACGAGAGAGGAAGAAAGACATTTCTCTATCTGCTTTCTCCAAGCGTAATTTTGCAAACTTCTACCATGTCTGCCCTCTTCCTTGCCTCTCCCCCCTCGTATCCAGTCTGGGTTTTGCCTTGCAAATCCAGGGGGAAGGCGCACCAGCAATGTTGCTGCTGTGGCAGAGAAATGCATCTGATCTGGAAGGCCTAAGAGGGTAATCCTCAGTAATCCCAGATCTTGGAGGAAGGCGCTCAGTGGACAGGCTACAGATTTAGACTTCCACAGTTCTTTGCTTCCTTGCGGCAGAGTCCTCTGTCCCGCCAGCTCTCCGAGAGCGGAAAGGGAAACACCCTGATTCAAAGCTCTTGCTCTTTTCATCCCTGCCGCCCACTTTGCTGATCTCCTCATTTTGGCCTGCTCTTTCCCGCCTCCTTCACATCACGCAGTGAACCTTGCTGAACCCGAGCCGTCAGGTAGCTCAGATCGATGACCTGCAAAGCTTCTAGTCGTGGCCTCCGTTTGCAGATGGAGATGGTTTACTTTCAGCACCTGTACTCTGCTTTTCTGTGCTGCTATACTAACCCTGAAAGGCTTGCAAAATGTAAAACGAGGCAAATTAAAGCAGTAAAGCAACAGGGTAAACCGAGAGAACTTTGCTAAGCCTGAGCTGCTTCGGAAGCCCAGATGTAACGTCCTGTAGGTTAGAGCTGCTAGGTTGCTAAACAGTAGCTTTGCATGCAGAAGGTTCCAGCTTCAATGAAACCCTGGAATCTCCTGGTAGGAGTCAGAATACCTCCTACCTCAAATCTTGGAGAACCCGCTGACAGTCAGTGTAGACCAGGGGTCAGCAAACTTTTTCAGCAGGGGGCTGGTCCACTGTCCCTCAGACCTTGTGGAGGGCCAGACTATATTTTGTGTGTGTGTGTGTGGGGGGGGGGGGGGAATGAACAAATTCCTATGTCCCACAAAGAACCCAGAGATGCATTTTAAATAAAAGGACACTCATGTAAAAACATGCTGATTCTCAGACCGTCCGCAGGCTGGATTTAGAAGGCAATTGGGCTGGATTCGGCCCCCGGGCCTTAGTTTGCCTACCCATGGTGTAGAGTAGACGATACTGAGCTAGATAGATCAAAGGTCTGAGTTAGTACAGTTTCCCTATTTTAAAGCAGCCCTTGTAACTATGAGGCCTGGAATCTTAGCTCAGTGGTGGCAGAGCATCTGCAGTTGGCCCTGGACTCCGCTGGCAGCTACAGCAGTTCTGCACTCTGCACATGCTCTCCCCCCCCCCCCGAAAGCACCTGTTTTCCCCTCCCCCTTTCTTCCAATCCTGCCTCTTCCTTTCCGAAGCAGGGTCGTCCCGTTGCTCCTTTCAACAGCATCAGCCCACGCCCCGGGTTCAAATGCCAACTCTGCCCTCTGCACGTGCCCAGAGACTCCGCCCCGTTCAGGAGCCGCGGAGGGTCCCGCGCTGGCTCCGAGAGAGAGAGAGAGAGAGAGAGGGAGCGCTGCCCACTGCCCATGCTCAGAGACACTCTGGCGTCCTGGGATCTCCGCCGCAGAGGCCCGGAGGGAGGGAGGGAGACAGGCAGGGAGGCTCCCCCGCCCGTCCTGCCGCCGGTCACATGGCTGCCTGCTTGCCTGCCTCGGTCGGCTGCCCTAATCCGGCGCCCGGCTGGGAGAGGAACGGAGCCAGCCCCGCAGAGCTCACCTGCCGGCCCCATCCATCCATCCATCCCGGCCGCTTCCTCCTGCCATGGTAAGCCTCGCGGGTGCGCGCCTGGAGCAGCGGGCGGGGGCAATCCGGAGTGACTCCGGAGCCGGGCTGGCGTTATTCGCCGGGATCCGGATGGTTGCGTAAGTGGCCGGCGCGTTCTCGGCTGCCCCGAGAGGCATCGCCCTCCCTGCTCCAGGGAAGGGATGCAGGGCGCCGCCGCCGCATCGCCGAGGGGAGGTTTGGAAGTTGGGGGGGGGGGAGAAGTAGACAGGCCTCTGCCCCGAGCGGCTCTCCAGAGCTGCATTTCGGAGGCACAAGTAGGAGCTCCCCCTTCTCCGTGGCCGGTTTGGCCACAAATACCCTCATTAGAGCTTTTTCCAGCCAGGGGAAAGGGAGACTCTGAGCATCTGCAGAGTGCCTGCCTGCCTGCTTATTTATTTATTTACTGCATTCGCACCCCGGCTTCTTTCCTCGAATAAGCTCAGGGTGGCATACGTGGTCTTTCCCTCCCCTCACAACAACCCTGTGCGGTAGGCCAGGCTGAGAGGCAGTGTGACTGATTCTCAAGGTCACCCACCCAGTGAGTTTCTTAGTGGCAGGGGGATTTGAACCCCGGGCCGCTCAGGTCCCAGCACTCTAACCATTACAGCACACTGGCTCTTGTAAGGTAGAGCTCTGGCCCAGTTTGCACACCACGGAAAGTCAAACTATTTATTTATTTATTGCATCTCTGTCCCAACTTTCCTCCCAGGAGCTCAGGGTGGCATATGGAGGGGGGGGTTCTCTTTTATTCTCACAACAACCCTGTGAGGTAGGTTAGGGACTGAGAGGCGGGGACTAGTCACCATGATCAACAAGTGAGCTTCATGGCTGAGTGGGATTTGAACCCTAGCTTCTCCCAGGTCCTTGGTCGATGCTCTAACCACTAGGCAACACTGGTCCTTATTCCAGACATGCTGTCCTTCCTGCATCTGGAGTAAGGGGGTTAGAGGGGAACTTCCTCTCAGTCAGTAAGATTGGGGGTTCCCCTTCTTCCGCGCCAGGGAACAGAAACGAGGATGAGTCAGGACTGCGCTTGGCACCAGCCGCAAACTGTCTAGCTCATTTTAGGCAAGGATCTGTTTCTCCTCAGCCTCAGTTTTACCACTTGAAATATGGGGTGAATGGATACAGTGTGTTATGTAGTGTAGTTTCAATGCATGTGAGCCTCCCTCGCAGGGGTGTTGTATGTGCTGTGCTCTAAAGCAGTGTTTCCCAACCTTTTTTGGGCAAAGGCACACTTGTTTGATGAAAAAAATCTTGAGGCACACCACCATTACAGCCCCGTGACGTCAGCGCGCAGCGTCACGCCGGGAGGGAAGGGCGCCGGGGCGCTGCTGCTGCTGCTGCCGCCGCCTCTCCCGGCAGGCATGGGCCCAGCTGAGGCAGCGGCGGCTGTTGTGGTGGTGGCGGCGATAGCGGGCGGAGGAGGGGGCGGCGGCGGGGCCGAGGTGGCCGGCGGCGGCGGGGGAGGCGGCGGCGGGTGGAGCAGGAGGGCGGCCGAGGCCGGTGAGGGAGTATGGTTGCCCAGGGCTTGAGGAGCCGTCGCCGGGAGTTGCTGCTGCTGTTGTTGCTGCTGCTGCCCGGACATGCCGGCCTCCTCCTCGTCCGCTGTCTCGCGCTCCTCCCTTTTGCGCGCGCTGCCCTGCCGCCGCCCCATTGGCCGGGTCCTGTCAGCTGATCCTGTGTTATTTCCTGTGTGTGTGTGTGAGGGGAGAATGGAGAGAGAAACCTCGGCACCACCACCGCGGAGCCGCCCCTGGCTCGACGCGGATCCTCGCCGCCGCCGCCCCGCCTCTCGCCTCCCGACTCGCCCGCCTCCCTCCCACGGCACACCAGGCAACGTCTCGCGGCACACTAGTGTGCCGCGGAACACCGGTTGGGAAACACTGCTCTAAAGCATTTTAAATGCTCCAGAGGTGGATACTCATTGAAACCGTGAACCCAAGCTGTTGTTGATACTATTTCTGCCATTTATTTATCAGTTTATTGTATTTATTTCCCACTTTTTCCTCCAAGGAGCTCAAAGTGGCATACATGGTTCTCCTCCTCTTCATTTAATCCCTGCAACAACCCTGTGAGGTTGGTCAGGCTGTGAGGGAGTGAGGCAGTCACCCTGCTAGTTTCATGACTGAGGGGGGTGGGATTTGAACCATGGTCTCTCCCAGGTCTTAGTACAACTCTCTAACCGCTAAGCCACACTGCTGCTCAGCCACTTTATGCAGCAAATAAGTCAGAAAGCAACAGAACAAAATGCATAAAAGCCATAATTATTTTTTAAACCGTGACAATACAAAACCCACACAAAGTTCTCATCCAGCAATTCATTTATTTATTCTTACATTTATATTCCCCCTTCCCCCCCACTCCAAAAAGCTCTAAGAGATGTTGATGGTTCTCCTCTCCCCACTGTTTCATCCTCACAACAACCCTGTGAGGTAGGCCAGACTGAGAGAGGAGAAGGACTAGCCCAAGGTCACCCAGTGGGCATTAGTAAGGAGGCAACGTCAACATTAACCAGACCTTGGCCTAGTTGCACAAACAACACAAACATTCTTCTTTGGGACATGGGGGGGTTTTAATTTCATTTCACGGGAATTGTAGAAATGTAAGGACCCACAGAATCAATGCAGGATGTATATATACATATGTATATGTATATGACACCCTGATTCTTGCCCTGATTTTGCCACCCTCTGGAACGAGGTGTGTGCACGTGTGTGTGTGTGTGTGTGTGTGTGTGTGTGTGTGAGAGAGAGAGAGAGAGAGAGAGAGAGAGAGAGAGAGACCTTGAGGCAATCACCTCCACCCTAAGTCGCCCTTTGGGCATCCCACATTTGTTTTCCTCTCATCACACACTTGAGCTGGTCCAAAATCCTCTGGGTGAGACGGTGGGGCCCCTTTCTCCCAGTGTGTAACAAACGTGCAGGATTCGTGGCTGTGAGATGGGATGGGTCACCAGAGGCATGAAAGAATTGGGCATATTCATAGGGGGAAGAAAGGGAATCTCACAATGGCTGTGATGGAACCTCCAGCTTCAGAGGCAGCCTATCTCTGGATACCAAGCGATGGGATTAAACCACGGAGGAGATCTGCTATCTTTATGCCCTCTTCCTAGAGGCACCTGTTGGAAGCAGGGATATCAGAAGGGATGGAAGTTCAGCCTGTCCCTGTTGGGATCTTTCTTAGGAAGACCTTGGTTCATTCTCTGCACTGAAATGATCTTTGCTCTCTATCTTTCTGGTCTTTGTTTCTTTCTAAGCAGTGGGTCGTTCTCACACCACCCACCCCTGCAAGACCGCCTTGCCCCATAGATGTCCACTTGACCGCTTTGATCAGCGGAACTGCCACTGTTAGAGGTGCCACACAACATCCGCCCCACATTTGTAAGAACTTGATATTTTAGCATGGCATCACCTACACTTCGGAACTCCCTGTCTATTGATAATCAGCCTTGCTTATTACTCCTTTTGGGTACCTGCTAAAAACATCTTTGTTTGAGCAACCTGTCCACAGGTTTAGAAAGCTGTTGCGAGTTTTAATCAATTTTAGTCTGTTGTTATTTTACTTTTTATAAAGTCTTAAATACTTATTAATTCTTCTTATTGATAATTTTATTGTGAACAGCTTTGAGTGTGTTTTTTTCCCTTTTAATGACCATGCAGTATATAAATTTCATGATAAAAATAAATAAAAAAGCACCTCCACCACTCATGTAATTTTCCCATGGCTTTCTACAACATGCGGAAGTTCATGCCAGAGATTCTCAATATATTTTAAAATCTCATGCAACAAGCCAGGCATTCTATGCATGTTTGTGTGTGTGTGGCGGAAGCAACAGTTCACTTATAAATAAATCTGGGGGCAGCAGATAGCTTCTCAAGACTTTCCAGATCTTCAGCACTGCTGGCGAAAAGAGTACAGCTTTTTCATTGTACTCTTTCGTCCCCCTTTTTGAGGATCTCTTCGGGGAGAGGCAAAATATTTTAATGGATCCTGGGGGTCAGAAAACAGGGGAGGGCTGTTAACCTACCCCCCAATTCATTGGCTTCCCAGAAGCAGTTGGCTGTGCAGCGTTGGAAACAGGAGACTAGGCTAGGTAGATCTCAGTCTGATCCATTGTTGCTCTTCTTATCTGAACAAGAAAGCTAAATCATTGAGATTTGCTGGTACAGACATGCCTTTAAATCAAATCCATCTGGTTCAAAACTACTTGGTTAAAAGGCATATGATTTAATCAAGCTAGAAAAATATTTGTGAATTGGGCCAACAGCCTTCCTCGCAACTCAGATTTAACAAGTTCTGCAATGCCGTTCGCTTCTGGTTGAGTTCATGTGCTGATAGGCTAAGCTGGCTGATGCTGAGACGAGGATTTCTAGGGATGAATAATATTTAAATTGACTGTTCAAAAGAGAATTGCATTGCATTGATCTCCCTACTGACTGCTGTAAGCAACCAGCTGACATCCTGTTGACCCTGTAAGATGGCGTCACACCTGAGTTTGTAACCCACAAACTCATTTGAGCATATGCAGAGTGTTTTCTCCTCGTACAGTTCTGGCTGCCTCCCCTCAAAAAGAATATTGTAGAGTTGGAAAAGGTTTGGGAAAGGCCAACCAAAATGATCACTGGGATGGAATGACTCTCCTGTAAAGAAAAGTAGCAGTGTTTGGGACTTTTTGATTTAGAAAAATGCTGAGACATGATAGAAGTTTATAAAATGATGCCTGGCATGTAGAAAAACGTATCAAGAAAAGTTTTCCTCCCTCTCTGATAACAACCAGAATTTGTCAACATCCCATGAAGCTGAATGCTGGAAGATTCAGGACGGGTAAAAGAAAGTCCTTCTTCATGCAGTGTTAAACTGTGGAACTCACTGCCACATGAAGCAGTGATGGCCACCAACTTGCATGGCTTTGAAAGAGGATTAGACAAAATCATGGAGGAGGAGAGGGATATTAGTGTCTCTTAGCCATAATGGTTATTCTCTGCCTCCGCAACTGGGAGGCAGCAATGCTTCTGAATGCCAGCTACCAGCAGTGCTCCTGTCCTCCAGTCCTGCTTGCTGATTTCCCACAGGCATCTGGTTGGCCATTGTGTGAACAGGACACTGGGCTGGATGGGCCGGGGGCCTGATCCAGTAGGTGCTTCTTACGTTCTTGTTAACTCAGTTCTCCAGCTAGAAGAAGGGCATTCAGAGACCAGGGATGTGATCCACATTCAAGTCCTGATAGCGCCACGCTTTTGAAACTTTAGCACTCTTCTGGCTGAGGTCAGTTCACTGGCAAGTGCAGGGCACTCTGCATATGCTCAGAGACGCTCCTTTATTATTCCTTCAGAGGATTTGGAATCAAACTGAATGAATGGAAGCTGGCAGTAAGCTCTGGCTCCCCTCCCTCTGCCACCCAGCTCCAATGGCGGAAACCCTTTCCATTGCACGCTGTTCCAAAACAGCTGCCCCCAGGCGGGTCGAAGGACATGCAGCCATTGCTGGGATGTGGCCATGCAAATGAAAGGCATGCTCTTTCTCTCTCCCCCCCGTGCCCATCCCATTGCACTCTCCCCTGATCTTACAAGCCCTGTAGCAAAATATTCCATTTGCAGCCTAGATCTCGCATCAGAGTGGAAAATGGCCTCGTCCGTCCCAGAGCCAACGAATGATCAAAAGGTACTGAGCAGGCGGAGAGGAGGATGCCCAGTTTCTGGGGCTGAATCTGGCACTATCAGGGGCAGCACCATCTTTCCTTTTGGGGCTTGTGGGGGGCAAGGGAAGCAAAGTGTCCACCCTCTGGGGGCCAGGGGCGTAGTAGGGAGATCTTCTGCCCTTCTCAACCCCTCCCTTAAAATTTAATGTTGTTTACAGGTTGATTTTCCCTCTGGAAGCTGACCTAAATTATGTGAATAAATGAGCCCATGCACGCTGGGTGCAGATATGTCCTTTATGTCCTTTAAGGATTTTGAGTGGAATCATGTAATTGTAGCGTTGGAAGGGACCTCCAAAGTCATCTAGTCCAACCCTCTGCAATGCAGGAATTCCTGACTGGTGGCCATTTCTGACTCTTGTTCTGAGAGCCTCGGCGGTTTTGGTTCTGGTCCATGAAAGCTCATTCCACAGGATCTCATTTTTGCAGAGCGCAGCTGCCTCTCTCGACTTTTATTCAGTTATTCAATTTTTAAAATGTTCATATCTTGCCTTTCTTTCATGCTGGAACCTAAGGGGGTGTACATGGTATGTGTGGTCCATGTGGTGGCCCTCAGTAGGAACGTGGGGGGAAATCCGATTTAGTTTGCATTGAAAGGTGGACGTAACGAATTCGCACTTTGTGAAACAATGTGCAAACTGAACTGCAACCGTCTTTCAAAATTCTCCCTACGAGTTTTTAGCAATGAAGTTCTCCAGCCAAGTAATGTGTAGGAAAATGAATATACTATGTAAGGCAAAGTGTGCATAAGAATGCATCTGTTGGTGAAAATTGCAAGCAAAGATGCATTATATTAAAATAAATTGCTTTGCAAAAATGTGTGTGTTAGCCAAGAATTGCATATGAATGAGAAATTTTCATGGCGGACTTAAAAAAATATATGTTCGCAAACAGACATGCATTTATGGAGAACTGAAATATTCAAGTGAGAAGCTATGATAAACTGAAATTGACAGATTTGCCTGCACTAACCATATTCTGGGAATTTTGCTCCAAGACTAGGTCTTGGAAATGGTTCCTTGGCGAAAGGTTGTTCGCGGCAGGAAACATTATTGGCTTTTGTTTATTAGATTAGTTAGATTTATGTATTGCCTCTCACACAAGAAGTCCCTTAGCAATTTACACCAACATTCAGTAGACAGTAAGAAGAAAGGGGGTGGGGAGGAGTTTCTGTGTTTGTGACTTTTTAGTTTAGAGAAAAGGAGGAAGAGGAGACATGATGGACGTGTTAAGAAATCATGCATGACATGAAGAAAGTGGATAGAGGAAAGTCTTTCTCCCTTTCCGCAATAGAAACTCAGGGACATCCTATGAAAGCAGAAGGTTGGAAGATTCAGGACAGATAAAAGGAAGTCCCACAGGAGGCAGTGATGGCCACCAACCTGGATGGCTTTGAAAAGAGGATTGGAAAAATTCACAGAGGAAGAGAGGGCTATTGATGGCTGATAGCCGTTGTGGCTGAGATTGGAGGCAGTGATGCTTCTGAGCACCAGTTTCTGGAAGTCGCAGGAGGGGAGAGTGTGCTTGCACCCGGGTCCAGCTTGAGGTTTTTCCGCTGGGGACTCTGGTTGGCCACTGTGAGAACAGGATGATGGGCTAGATGGGCCGCTGGCCTGATCCAGCAAGGGTCTTTTTATGTTCATAAGGCTATTAATGGCAACTAGCTAGAACGCTCTCCCTCTTTCAAAGGAAGCATGCTTCTGTATACCAGTCCCTGAAGATTGCAAAGGCAGAGAGCACTGTTTGGGTCTAACTCTTTCTGACTAGGATTTCATGCATTGATGGGCCCAATTGGGGCTGGTTCCCAGTAGGCAGAGTTGCTGGAAACTGCAAAAGGGAGGAGACCGAAATCTGGGATGGAGAGGTGGAGAGGAAAAAGCTGAGGTCTAGAAGCTTGATGCTCTCGCAAGAAGGTGCTGCTCAAAGAGAGAGCAGGAGCTCAGAATCTTTGTGTTTGGTTGCTCAACCGCATGGGCCTAAAGCAGTCGCTCACCACTTTGCGACCTCTCCAAGGTCAGAGTCGGCGAGTTTGGCTGGGATCTGGGACGCGGCAATTAGGCAGACATAATGAGTGAAATTGATTAGGGTGGATGAGCAGAGCCCCTCTCCAGATGGTGCACTGTTGAGGGGGGAAGAGGAGGGAGCCATCCTGACCTCGTTCTGGCCTTGCCCCACCCCACGGCTGAGGCTCTCCGCCTCTCCTGCCAGTCCTGCGTCAAATGGCAACAGCCGCCTCTTTTCGGGCAGAGGGGGCTCATCCTGTAGTCGCAAAGCATGAAAAAAGCCCCCAGCATTTCCAGCTGATAAGGACAGTTTGCCTGGGACTCTGGAGAGCTGCTACCAGTCAGTGTAGACAACACTGTGCTAGATGAACCGATGATCGGATTAGAATACAGTTCTCTTTTTATATATAGGAAGGGTTGTTGCTCAGGGATAGAGCATCTATGTGGCATGTAGGAGGTACCAGATTCAATCCTTGGTACCTCTAGGTAGGGCTCAGAGAGATTCCCTGCCTAAAACTTTGGAGAGCTGCCTCTGCCGAGTCAGTGTAGGCAGCATTGAACTAGATCAGAGGTAGACAACCTAAGGCCCATGGGCCGGGTGCGGCCCAATCATCTTATTAATCTGGCTGATGGGCCGGGAATCAGCGTGTTTTTACATGAGTAGAATGTGTCCTTTTATTTAAAATGCATCTCTGGGTTATTTGTGAGGCATAGGAATTTGTTCATTCCGCCCCCCCCCAATATAGTCCGACCCACCACATGGTCTGAGGGACGGTGGACGGGCCCACGGCTGAAAAAGGTGGCTGACCCCTGAACTAGATGAACAAAAGATTAGTATAATAGTATAATAGTATAGCTTTACATGCAGACAGTCCCAGGTCTGTTCCTGGGCATCTTTGAATAGGGCTGAGAAAAAGTCCTCCGTTTGGAATTGTGGAGAGCTGCTGCCCATCAGTGGGGACAGTACAGAGGTAGATGGGCCTATTGTCTGATTTGGTGTAAAGCAGCAACAAATGTTCGAAGGGAATAGGGGCAAGGAGGAGGTTTTCTAACTGAAGGACTTGGGTGAAGAAGCAGAGTAAGAGGTGACATGGTGGAAGTTTATAAAACTCGGCATGGCATGTTACAGGAGAGACAGCTTCAAATACTGGAAGGGCCGTCACGTGGAAGGTGGAGCAAGCTTGTTTTCTGCTGCTCCAGAGGGGAGGACCCGAACCAATCAATTCAAATGACAAGGAAGGAGATTCAACATTAAGAACAACTTTGTGATGGGAAGAACGGTCCGACAGTGGAATGGACTCCCTTGGGGAGGTGGTGGAGGTTTTTAAGCAGAGGTTGGATGGCCACATTTCAGGGGGTCTTTAGCTGTGATTCCTGTATTGCCGGGGGTTGGGCTAGATGACCCCTTGGGGTCCCTTCCAGCTCTAAAGTTCTACGACAAAAAGGCTAACATCCAGGCATGACGAGCGCTGGAGTTCAAAACATCTGGAGGGTTGCAATTGGTTCCTGATCTATAACAACAACCATCGTGGAATAAAAACATCCTCTTGCTGAAACTGAAGGTACATTCTTTCACCTTTGGTGGACGTGCCCAAGGATTAAGGCTTTCTGGGAGATGATTTATAATGAAATGAAAAAGGTATTTAAATATACTTTCCTGAAGAAACCAGAAGCCTTTCTCCTGGGCATAATCGGCCAATTGGTGTTAAAGAAGGATAGAACTTTCTTTATGTATGCTACAGCAGCAGCAAGAATACTCATTGCAAAGCATTGGAAGACACAATATTTACCCACTCTGGAAGAATGGCAGATGCAAGTAATCGACTATATGGAAATGGCAGAAATGACTGGCAGAATCCGAGATCAGGGAGAAGAGTCGGTGGAAGAAGTTTGGAAGAAATTTAAAATTTATTTACAGAAACATTGTAAAATGTATGAATGTTGATGACATTGAAATGAAATGAAGGGGTTCTAGCAACAATATATAATGTAAGACTGGATTGATAACAGATAAAAATTTGAAATTATAATTTGGGAGGAAAAGCAATTAAGGATAAAGTAATAGGATATGAATTTGCTGAACCAATTTTCAAAAAGGGATACAAAAAAGGGAGGCATGAGGAAGTCAGGAAAATAAGTTAATCAAAGATGAGAAATTTAAAAAGAGGGATTTGTGTTTTTCTTTTTTGTGCGCTTATTTGGTTTTTCTGTTTTCTTTTTCTTTTTTCCGTGTTAGGTTAAATGTTTGTATTTTTGTATTGTGTAATTTTGTATTGTTGTGTTTTATATTTTTCTTGTGTTTTTATTGTTCTTTGTTTGTTGTTTTGGAATTTCTTTATTGTTAAAATTTAATAAAATATTATTATAAAAACACACACACACAAAAACATCCTCTTGCCTTTGTTTCCCCCCGGTGTGTGGTTTGGGTCCGGGACATTTCCAGCTGCTTTAACTTTGCTCCATCTTCTGGTTTCTGTCCCTCTTTTTTGCCGTCCCAACCACTTCTCTCGCCTCTCTTCCTGTGCCCTGCCCTGTACTCTCGACTCAGGCTGCAGAGGTGGAAGAGACCTTGCCAGCCCAGAATGACTTCACAGAGACCCAACCCTGCCCAGCAGAAATGCCCTTTGCTGGTGCCCCAGGAGAGGAGGATGCTGATCCTGGCCTCCCTGGGCAGCCGGAAGAGCCTGCCAGGATCCCCAGGGAGCAAGCAGTAAGACCTTGGCATGTGGGGAGAGGGAGCCTTCTCCTGGATTTTCCTCCATGGACCCCTGACTCAAGCTGTTGCAGCTTCTCCTGTGGCCTAACCCATGCTTTCCTTCCTTGATTGACCCAGCGGTTCTTTATGTCTGGAAGATGCAAATAAGCACCACGGATTTTCCTGTTGCATTCCTTCCCTGTTCCTCTCATTCACTCTTCCTCAGTTTAGCTGTGATTCCTGCATGGCCCTTTGGGTCCCTTCCGAATCTATAATTCTATGAGTATGAATTTAAGCTGGAGAATATCTGGAATTAATTCCAGAATTAAGGGGTGCATGCAAAGTTGACTGTAGCTACATGCTTCCTTCTGCTCCCTGTCATTTCTCCGCCTCCACCCCAATTTTGGCGACGGGCATTGATATAAACGCTGCACTGCTATGGTATTATTGTTATGGAGTTTAATGCTGGGGTTTGGGTCACCACTGTGGGTTTGCGTTCATCAGGGATAGAGGCCTCGTGGCCCTCCATAGGTTATCATTATGGATGGCATGGAGAAAGTGTCTAGAAAAAAAGTTTTACTCCCTCTCTCATAACACTTGAACTCGGAACATCCATTGCAGATGGATGTTGGAAGATTCAGAACACATGAAAGGAATCATACAATCATAGAAGTACATTTTCACGCAGCGCATAGTTGAACTGTGGGACCTGCTCCCATAGGGGTCAGTGATAGCCACCAGCTTAAAGGTAAAGGGACCCCTGACCATTAGGTCCAGTTGTGACCGACTCTGGGGTTGCGGCGCTCATCTCGCTTTATTGGCCAAGGGAGCCGACGTACAGCTTCCGGGTCATGTGGTCAGCATGACTAAGCCGCTTCTGGCGAACCAGAGCAGCGCATGGAAACGCCGTTTACCTTCCCGCCGGAGCGGTACCTATTTATCTACTTGCACTTTGATGTGCTTTTGAACTGCTAGGTTGGCAGGAGCAGGGACTGAGCAACGGGAGCTCACCCCGTCGCAGGGATTCGAACTGTCGACCTTCTGATTGGCAAGTCCTAGGCTCTGTGGTTTAACCCACAGCGCCACCTGCGTCCCTTAGCCACCAGCTTAAAAGGTAAAGGTAAAGGTACCCCTGCCCGTACGGGCCAGTCTTGCCAGACTCTAGGGTTGTGCGCTCATCTCACTCTATAGGCCGGGAGCCAGCGCTGTCCGCAGACACTTCCGGGTCACGTGGCCAGCGTGACAAGCCGCATCTGGCGAGCCAGAGCTGCACACGGAACGCCGTTTACCTTCCCGCTGGTAAGCGGTCCCTATTTATCTACTTGCACCCGAAGGTGCTTTCGAACTGCTAGGTTGGCAGGCGCTGGGACCGAATGACGGGAGCGCACCCCGCCACGGGGATTCGAACCGCTGACCTTTCGATCAGCAAGTCCTAGACGCTGAGGCTTTAACCCACAGCGCCACCTGCGTCCCTAGCCACCAGCTTAGATGGCTTTAAAAAGGGACTAAACTTATGGAGGAGAGGGCTGTCAAAGGCTACTAGCCACGATGGCTGTGCCCTCTCTTACATGCTGCTCTGTCATAATGCTGGAGTTGGTACGGCCCCCTATGGGCAGCTACGGAAACTGCCGTGTGATAAGAGCCTTCCAATTTTATTTATATAGTAAGATAGAATGAATAAGTTACAAGTTGGTATCTTTGGGTTGGGAGATGGGAGCAGGGAAATGAGCCAAGATGCGATCTTGGCAGACCCAGTGTTTGCAAGACTCCTGAATGGGAAAAAAAGAGGTCTACCAGGGTTGCTGTGGCTACAACACTGCTACCATTAGCACTTGGGAGACATGACATGAATTGGCAGTGGGGCTTCCTAAACAAAAGTTGTGCCATGATCTGAAGGCTGCAGGTAGCTAGAAGTGCCATTGGCCCAAGACATTTTGCTGTCTTAGATGGAAATGAAGCGATGCGACTGGTAGTTGTATCTGACTTCAACAATAGTGACCAGGCAGTGTCGTCGTCCACACCAGGGAGTGCAATGCTAGCTCAGGGGAGTATTGGGCAGGGCAAGTGGTGCCTCGTCCTGCAGACCTCACTGCCACCTCTTCCCATTTTGCCGCCTGAGGCAGCCGTTTCCCTCTCCCTAACATTAGAGCCGGCCCTTGCTGGAAAGAAAGTTTGAAGAAAGTTCATTGCACAAAGATCAGGAAAATAAATAGATCGCATTTTTTTCTTTTATAAAGTTTGTTTGTTTCATTTAATAATGTACATAAAATTGAGAGAACTGTTATAACAAGAGATGAAAAGCAAAAGATGGAAAACAAAACTATAAAATAGGTGCATAGAATGAGTACAGTTGCACATGGGTTAAAATAGCCAAATCCAAGAAAAAAATATTAGCATTCTCTGATTATCAAGCATAGTTCCAGATTTGCCAGGCTTGTGATTTCAAGCTAGATTTGCCCTGAAATTGATGGCTTTGATGCATAACAAAGGAATGCTAAATCATATTAAAAAGTGCCTTGAGGTTCTGGTCCTTGTTGAAATATCAAATTATACATAATTTTCTCCATTCTAGATGTATTCCAGAGTTATACCAAGTGTCCAGTGTAAGATTTTGGACTGTTTTCCATTGTGCTGCCATAACTATTTGAGCTGCCAAGATCATCTATAATACCAGTTCTTTTGACTATATATGTACATTGCTATCAACAAAAATATTCAGTAACATTGATTATGGACAACAAACCTATAGTCTCTATAGTAATATTAATCATTTCTGTCAAAATTAAATTCCAAAAATCTTGTGCCAACTTATATTCCCACAATAAACATGTACCATGTTTATCGCAACCCATCCAACAATTACCTGTTTTGGAAGGACATTTGCAAAGGAGGGCAATACCACCTGTGTGGTTCTTTAACCTCAGAAAACTGGAAGCAGGTTTTAAGGGTTGTGACCCCCACATTTTACTCCCATGATAGACCCACGTTTTAAACCCTGTGTTTAAGTGCATTTCCTGTTCTCTTCCTCTGCTGCTTCAGATAAAGCACCTCTTGAAGGAAGACTCGGAGGAGGCTGAGCTGGTCCATTTCCTCAACGACTACCCGGCTGAGGAGGGCTTCCGCCGTGTGGAGCCGGGAGAGGCCTGGAAGGACAGGGGCCGCGGTGGCGGCGCAGAGCCCGAGATGTTCCCCAGTGCGGCGCTCAGGACCCTCCCCGACGAGGCCTCAGAGGAGAAGGAGCAGAAGGGCTTCCACCGCCCGCGGCCTCTGGATCTGAAGCAGCACATGGCCGCTCCAACGCCCCCCAGCCCGTCCCGTCCCAGAAGCCCCTGGGGCAGGCTGGACCCCTATGAGTCTGATGAGGTATGCAACCCACCCCCCCACCCCGGATCTCACTTTGGCTTTCCTTCTCTCAAGCTTCCCATACACAACCAGCTCTAAACTTCTTGGCGTTGAGGTGGGCATATTTGGCCTCATCGCCTGAGGTTCATAGAACCGTGGAATTGGAAGGGACCCCTAAGGGTTATCCAGACCAACCCTCTGCAATGCAGGAATCCCCAGTAGATGGCCAATCCCTCTTTCAAAACCTCCAATGAACGAGAGTCTTCCACCTTCCCTGATAGTCCATCCCACTGCCGATCAGCTCTTGCCCTTCCTAATGTTTGAATCTTCTTGTCATTTGAGTACGGTTGTATGGGTCCTGCCCTCTGGAGTGGCAGAGAACAAGCTTGCCCCGTCTTCTTCTGAGTGCAGGTTCCTCAACCCAGTTTAGATTTCTTAAAATGGCAGGCTCTTAGCTTTCATGGGTGTGGCATATGCGTTCTTTTGCCTTCCTGTCATTTGTTATGTTAACGTGTTTTTCAACCATCCTGCGAATTCATCTCCTTCACACTTTTGCCCACCCTGCCTTGGCGGAAGCTTTGGCTGAAGGGTGGCTAAGAAGTGTTCTAAATAAACTGATAAATCTCACGGGCGATCTCTGGGAGGACCTCGCTGGAGATGGTAGAAATATAGCATGTGGAGCATACCCAGCACACATTGAACTCCATGGGATTTTCTTCAGAGTGGATGCGTGTAGGACTGTACAGTTAGGTGGTGTTTCTCTCTTAGGCAATATATAGCATGTGATTTTTGTTGCAGGGTCTTTCAAACCTTTTACCAGGCCAGGTCTCTCAAGGACAGGATTGGTTGTAAATAACAATAAGTATATGAATAAGTGGTTTGGACTGACTTGCTCCAGCTGTTTGGAATTCTGAGATTCTTCTAACCACACATTTCCCCTTCCTTCCTTCCTTCTCTCCCTCCCTCCCTCCAGGACGACAAAGAGTATGTTGGTTTTGCCACACTCCCCAATCAAGTCCACCGGAAGTCTGTGAAGAAAGGCTTCGATTTCACCCTCATGGTTGCAGGTACCAGGGCACTTGAGGGGGGGCAGTTGTTCCCACTTCCCGCCTTCTCAATTACTTATGAATATTTCAAGGTAGAGCCGGTGCAATGCACAACAATGAATTCTGATTAAAACAGGCTATCAAGTTTCTAGCTCTCTGCCAACTTATGTTGAAGCTGTACGTTTAGGAGCACTTCCAACGCACTTTTGGGTGGTTCACAAACCTTCTGGGGACTGTGTCCTGGCCAGTACCGGATCAGGATGGAAATTGTGGCCGGCAGAAGATGGGGGCACATCAGAGGGCAAAGCTGCCACCCCAGGGTGGATGCCTGAACCTTTTCCCTCATAGTCATCCACACTAGTAACTCCCTTATGAGGAAATGGGCTTTTAAGGTGAGAGGGAAAGTGAGTAGAATGAGACATGATGGAAATGTGTAGAATTAGGCATGGCATGAGAAAAAAGGATAGAGAAAGGTTGTCCCCCCATGACACTAGAACTTGTGGATATCCAATGTATTTAGCAGGTGTTGAAAAGAGTATGGGGAAGGCGCCTGCCTGATCTCAATAGGCAGGGAGTTCCAAAGTGTAGATTCTGCCACACGAAATGACCAGGTTCATACAAATGAGGAAGAATATTATGTGGCACTTGTAACAGGGCCAGATCAAAACAGTCAAGTGGACGCATATGGGATAAGGCGACCTCAAATGTAAACTGGTCCCAAGTTTTTAATAATAAATAGTACCACCTTGAACATGGCCTGAGCTTGTTCTCTTTATTTAAAAAGCTATCGTTGGTCTGCACTTTTCCTTTTCTTCCCCAAAGTCTGATTCTTAAGGATCCACCTTCCTGTTGAGTGATCTTGCTTGCCCCCTCCCCCCACTTTCTCTTCCCAGGAGAGGCCGGGCTTGGGAAGTCCACCCTGGTGAACAGCCTTTTCCTCACAGACTTGTACAAAGACCGCAAACTCTTAAATGCCGAAGGTAGGTCGGTCGGTCAGTGGGAGTTCTGGACCAGCCTTTGCCCCTGTTCTGACACTGGGGGAGCAGGTGGGGATGTTGCTCTCAGGCCGCACAGGGGAATCTGGCTGGCTCCCAATGAAATAGGAAAATGCCTTCTACCAAGTCAGGCTATTGGGTCTGTATTGTCTGCACTGACTGGCAGCAGCTCTCCAGGGTTTCAGGCAGGAAATCTCTCCCAGACTTACCTGGAGGATGCCAGTGGGAGTGGAAGCTGGGACCTCCTGCATGCCAAGCAAATATTCTGCCACTGAGCTATGGCTTTTCCCTTAAGACATAGCAACATATATCAAGCTAGACCATGGAGCCACCTATCTCAGTATTGTTGTCACTGACTGGCAGCAGCAGGGTGTCATGCAGGATGCACTCCCAGCCCTACCTAGGATGCAACCTGGGACCTTCTAGATGCAAAGCAGGCACTCTAACCCTAAGATGCAGGCCTTTCTGGGCTCAGCAGACGCCTGCAAGGCAGTTCTCATGGGGGTCATGCCAGCCAGCGGCTGCTATCTGTAGCAGTTAAAGAAACCCTCCATGTTTAGGAATAGTCTACCTCCAATACTTAGATGCTGGTGATAAAGCCGTGAAGAGGATGGAACGGCCACTGCTTCTTATACCCAGAACGTTGACCTGGTTGGACGCATCTTGCCCTGATTTGTTGGTTATGTTCTTGGCAGAGAGGGATTCTCAGGGTTTGAGGGTGAGGTATCCTCTCCTACTCCCTCTAGGCCCCCTGCTCCTCCTCCTCAACTCCCCCCCCCCACATTCTGAACTCCTTCTTTCCATCTTCCCCACGGCCAGAACGGATCCTCCAGACAGTGGAGATCACCAAGCATGTGGTGGACATCGAGGAGAAGGGCGTCAAACTGCGCCTGACCATCGTGGACACGCCAGGCTTTGGAGATGCCTTGAACAACACAGAGTGGTACGGCCACCTCCAAGGGGGTTGGGGGGCAGCAGAGAAGCAGAGAGGAATTAGCTCTGGCAGCTTCTCAGCAGAGCTGCTTGGAGGGAATCCCATTAAGCCATTGACCTTTGGCTGGGGGCCAAGGAGGGATAAAAATAATATGTGGAAGACAAAGTCTAACTGGCTGTGAGGCAGGTAAATCCCATGGGAGCAGGATCCAGGCGAGAGCTGCAGTGCTTTGATCTGCCAGCGAAACGGGTTCATTTGGGGATATTATTATTATTATTATTATTATTATTATTACAATTGTACTTTGGATCCCAAACGCCTTGGTACTTGAATGTTTTGGCTCCCGAACACCGCAAACCCGGAATTGAGTGTTCTGGTTTGCGAACGTTCTTTGGATCCTGAATGTCCGACAGGGCTTCTGCAGCTTCTGATGGGCTGCAGGAGCTTCCTGCAGCCATCAGAAGCCACACTTTGGTTTCCAAACATTTTGGAAGTCGAGCGGACTTCTGGAATGGATTCCATTTGACTTCCAAGGTACAACTGTATTATTATTATTATTATTATTATTATTATTATTATTAGCTAACTACTTATTAAATTTGTATACTGCCCTATACCCACAAGTCTCAGGGTGGTTACAACATAAAATCACAATATAAAAACACATAAGGCATCATAATATTTTTTTTTAAACCAATAAATTCCCCTCCCCAACACATTTTAAAAGGGTATTGGATGTCACGTTTTTGTCTGTATAACGAAGGCACCAGATGAACCTCCCTGGGGAGAGCACCCCACGAACAGGGAGCCACTGCAGAGAAGGCCCGTTCTCATGTTGCCATGAAGGGCCTCAGAAGATGATCTCAGGGTCTGGGTAGGTTTGTCTGGAAAGAGGCGGTCCTTGAGGTATTGCGGTCCTGAGCTGTTTAAGGCTTTATAGGTCAAAACCACCAGTTTGAATTGGGCCTGGAGCTAATTGGTAGCCAGTGCAGTCAGACCAGAATCGGTGTAATATGCCCAAATTCTGCACTAGCTGAAGTTTATGAACCATCTTCACAGGCAGCCCTGTGAAATTCGGAAATTGCGTCCGGGCAAAAATCACAGAACTGTCCGGGAAAATCTGGACTCAAGACAACCCTTGTTGGAAGTGCAGATTTTGGTGATCTTTCTAAAAAATGGCTGCCACCCTAGTCCTACCCATTGCTCAGGATAGGAAACTACAGAAGCCAAGGGAGCCAGCATAGTGTACTGGTTAGAGTGTCGGAATTGGACCTGGGAGACGAGGGTTCAAATCTCCACTTGGCCTTCAAGCTCATTTGGTGACCTTGAAGGCCCAGCCCCTGCCTCTCAACCTAGCCAACCTCATAGGGTTGTTGTGGAGATTAAATGAGGAGCGAGAGAGAGTAATGTACCCCAGCTTGAGCTCATTGGAAAGAAAAAGATGGGATATAAATCTAAATTATGAATATAAATCTAAAATAGGAAATGCAAAGCTTTCCTTTTTCACCAGGTCTTGGGCTTTTAATTATCTAAGGCCTTTTCGTTTGGGCGAAATGTTTTAATCTAATTTTTCAAAACGCAATTGTATTTTAGATTTTTTTTAATGTTGCTTGTGTTGGCTTGTTTAAAATAGTTGTAAGCCGCTTTGAGTTGCAAACAAACAAACAAACAAACAAACAAACAAACAAACAAACAAACAAACACAGAACACAGAGCCATGGCAGATGACTTGCATAGACTCTGATTATGTATGGGGCTGGGTGAGCTCAAGATATTTACTCACGCCTTTTGTGCGCGCCATGGGAAATGCTGGTGGGCACACTAGTGCCCGTGGGCACCACATTGGTGACTCTTTGCTCTCTAAAGCCTGCCCAATTCCCTCTGCAGCTGGAAGCCGGTGGCTGACTATGTAGACCAGCAGTTTGAACAGTACTTCCGGGACGAGAGTGGCCTGAACCGGAAGAACATCCTGGACAACCGCGTCCACTGCTGCCTCTATTTCATCTCGCCCTTTGGCCACGGGTACGAGCTGAGTCTGGCCTACCTGGGCTCTGGGAGGGGCATGGGATGATTGCAGTATTCGACTAAAAATTGGGCAGATGAGAAGCTGAAACTGACGGATCTGTCCCAAATTGTTGCAAAACGTCCAAGCCTCCCAATGCAAGCCATGCGGGGTTGGACTAGATGAACCTTGGGGTCCCTTCCAGCTTCACAATTCTACAATTCAATGAAATAATTTAAATAGAAAGACAAAACTTGGTGAAGTTGCAAAACAATCAGCGAAGACCTCAGTGTGCATCTTGGACCATATCACCTGGGCTCATTATGCAGCAAAGAAAATACAATTTGGAAGTTTTCCTTACTGTGTTTTGAAATTTTTATAAGCCACAATAAAAAAGCTAAACAGAACCTAAGCCTAGGGGCACAGGATGTTGTTTTATACTGAGTCTGACCATTGGCCTGCCTTGCTCAGTGCTGTCTACACTAACTGGCAGCAGCTCTCCAGGATTATAAGGCAGGGGTCTGCCTCCCAAGCTCTACCGCTGAGCTGCAGGCCTTCCCCTAAAAACAAAGATTCTAGTCCTTATGGTTGAGAAGAGAGAGCTGGATTAATTAGGAAGCTGCCTTATGCTAGTCAGACCATTGGCTCCTCTTGTTCAGTTTTGTCTACACTGACCGGCAACAGCTCTCCAGGGATTCAGGCAGGAGTGTCTCCAAACCCTACCTGGAGATGCCACTGGGGAATGAATCTGGGATGTTCTGCATGTTGCTCTGCCACTGAGTCTTCCCCAAGCAGGGTGTGTGTGTGTGCGCGCTGTACACTTGAGACTTGCACTGTCTCTCCTTGGCAGGCTGCGGCCGCTGGATGTCGAGTTCATGAAGGCTCTCCACCAGCGGGTCAACATCGTTCCCGTTCTAGCCAAAGCGGACACTCTCATGCCTTCTGAGGTCGAGCGGATGAAGAACAAGGTGAGGAATTGGGAGCGGGGAGTGGAGATGAGTACCTTCTTTTTTTAAATAATAATTTTTATTGAGTTTACATTTTACCATAATCACATTCCATTACATAATCTCATAACCAAAAAACAATGCTCAAACTGAGCTTCGACTTTCCCCCATCCCACTCTCTGGCTTTCATAAATAACCACTTACCGTATTTTTTGCTCTATAAGACTCACTTTTTCCCTCCTAAAAAGTAAGGGGAAATGTGTGTGCGTCTTATGGAGCGAATGCAGACTGCGCAGCTATCCCAGAAGCCAGAAAAGCAAGAGGGATTGCTGCTTTCACTGCACAGCGATCCCTCTTGCTGTTCTGTCTTCTGAGATTCAGAATATTTTTTTTTCTTGTTTTCCTCCTCCAAAAACTAGGTGTGTCTTGTGGTCTGGTATGTCTTATAGAGCAAAAAATATGGTACATCTTAGCATTTCTATCACCGCTTATTTACCTTCTTTCTTTCTTAATAAAATTTACCTCTTTAAATGTAAACCAGGTCCCAATATTACAAAATATTTCAACTCAAACCTACAAACGTTTTCAGTTTTCTTTCATATATTGTATAAATTTACTCCAGTCCTTTTCAAACAGTTTGTCGCACTGATTTCGGATCTTCCCCGTCAGCTTTGCCAATTCTGCATATTCCATCATCTTAGTCTGCCATTCCTCCAATGTTGGAAGTTCCTGCTGATTCCATTTCTGGGCCAAAAGTATCCTTGCTGCCATTGTAGCATACATAAACAAATTTACATCTTTTTAAGGAATTTCATCTCCAATTATACCTATCAAAAACGCCTCTGGTTTTTTGTTAAAAGTATATTTAAAAACCTTTTTCCTGGTGGCCCTGCCTACTTTCCCGGGCGGTGGGAAGTTCAGGAGAAGTGCCTTTGTCCCAGGATATCTGCTGTGACCTGAGATCCTCTCACACCATGCAGAGGAGCATCTGGAGAGCCTCGTGGCTACTATCAGGCCAAAGGGAGTCCATCTGCTCCAGCAACCGCTTCTCACAGTGGCCAACCAGATGCAGTGGGTACTAGATTGCCCTTTGGGTTCCTTACAACTCTACAGTTCTAGGATTCTAGGAATGTGTTTACCCCATGCACACCCACTCAATTGGTGGAACAGATGCCACGTAATACTCGTTCTGCATTTGTTAGAACCCGGATCTAGTCATATGGCACCTACACTTTGGAACTCCCTGCCTCTTGATGTCAGGCAAAGCGCCTTCACTGCCCTCTTTTCGGCACCTGCTCAGAACATTTTTGTTTAGACAAGCCCACCAAAACGTTTAGAAAGCTGGAGTGAGTTTTAATCTGCTTTTAGATTCTATTGTTATTTTAACTTTTCAAATGTCTTAGATGGTTGTTGCTAGTTTTTCTTATTGGCAATTTAATTTTTTTAAAATCTTTTTGTTGTTGTAAAGTGCTTTGAAGTTTGTTTGCTGTTTATAATTGAGCTGTGTATAAATTTTAAGTTCCTCTTCTTCAGATCCGCGATGAAATTGATCAGTTTGGGATCCGCATCTACCAGTTTCCTGAATGTGATTCTGATGAAGATGAGGATTTCAAGCTTCAGGATCAAGCCCTCAAGGTGAGGGGGAGGATATATTTTGTGAAAAAATATGTGTTGAAATGCCTGTTTAAATACATTATGCGTGTGTGTGTGAAAACGTAAGAACATTGGTATTCAGCTTTATATGGCGTTAAACCACAGGCCCATCTAGCTCAGTATTCTTTGCACTGACTGGCAGCAGCTACTCCAGGGTTTCAGGTTTCAGCCTTACCTGTAGATGCCACTGGAGATTGAACCTGAGACCTTCTGCACACCAAGCAGATGCTCTGCCACTGAGCTACACCCATTGACCACTTAACATTCCGTTAAGGTGGAAATGGAGAGCCAGGGGTGGTGTAGCGGTTAGAGTGTTGGACTAGGACCTGAGAGAGCAGGGTTCGAATCCCACTCAGCCCTGAAGCTCACTGGGTGACTTTGGGCCAGCCACTGCCTCTCAGATTAACCAACCTCACAGGGTTGTTGTGTAGATTAAATGAGGAGGTGCAGGAGACTCATATATGCTACCTTGAACTCCTTAAAGGTGGAATATAAATATATATATTTTTTAAACATGGATGGATGTTTCTGTGCTCCGAATATTTTGCAAACAGCCACTTGTGTTCTTTGCAATGCTATGAGGCCCCTGACCATGAGGTTCTCTTCCAGGAGAGCATCCCTTTCGCCGTCATTGGGAGCAACACGGTGGTGGAGACGAAAGGCCGGCGGATCCGTGGGAGGCTGTATCCGTGGGGCATCGTGGAAGGTAACCAACAGAGCCTTTCCTGGTTTGTGCTGGTTCTGCTGTGCCTGCAAGGAAAGCCACTCATCTCGAATTTGGAGGCAAGAGGTAGCATGACATAGTGGTTAGAGTGCCGGTCTAGGACCTGGGAGACTCAGCCATGAATCTCACTAGGCGACCTTGAGCTCAGCCACTGCCTCTCATTCTAACCTCCCTCTCAGGGTTGTTGTAGGGAGAAAATGGGGGGAAGGAAAAGTATGTTCATCACCTTGAGCTCCTTGCAGGAAAAGGTGAGAAATAAATGCAATCAATCAATCAATCAATCAATCAAACATTTGACTTTCCATGGTGCCCAAACTAGGCCAGAGCTTGGTCTCAAGAGAGGCAGTGTGAAATATTGATTAGAGTGTTTGACTAGGGCCTGGGAGAGACCAGGGTTCAAATCCCCACTTGACCATGGAGCTCACTGGGTGACCTTGGGCCAGTCACTTACTCTCAGTCTAACCTACCTCACAGGGTTGAGGTGAGGATAAAACGTGAAGGAGGTGAACCATGTTTGCCACCTTGAGCTTCTTCATTTGAGGCCTTTATTCATGTGCCTCCTCTATAACAGGTCCAGAGGGCGGCAACACGAGAACAGGCCTTTTCTGTGGTGGCTCCCCACTCATGGAATGTTCTCCCCTGGGAGGCTGGCCTTCATTACATATCTTTAGGCACCAGGCAAAAACATCCCTCTCATCCCTTTGTTTAGTTAGCCTGTTAAACTGTTGGTGGGCGGTTATTGTTATAGTTTGTTATTATGGTGTGCATTTTTGTGTTTTTATTGTAAATGGCCTTGTGATCTTCGGATGAAGGGCAGTATAGAAATTTTTGTAGCACTAATTGTAGTAACAACAACAGCAGCAACAACAAATTGCTTAGCGGGATCATGCAGGAAGCAGAGCAAAGCCAGCCCAAAACTGATCACGGACTGAATTTATGACCAGTTACAGGGGCTTGAAATAATTAATTTTGGCAGTGGGGTGTCTTACCTTTGCAAACAGTGGGGTAGAAGTCCCAGAAAGTATTTGTCCTCTCCCCCTCCTTCCTGAGTGCTGAACTACAGGTGTTCAGAGGAATGCACGGCTTGTGTGCAGAGAAAGGAATAGCCTCGAACCATCTCCTTGCATCTCTCTGGTAACATCCAGGGGAAAAAGGCATGTGACCTGATGTCCCCCCCTCTATCTCTCCCTCCCTCCCCAAGTATCAGCCAATAAAGAAGAGTGGCAATGGTGGGTTGAGGTGGGTGGGCTTTGAATGATATGACACCACACCATGTCCTTTTATAATGCCTGCTCTGGCCCTGAGCAATTGGATCTGGAAGCTGGAATACAGTGGTACCTCTGGTTATGTACAGTGGTACCTCGGGTTACATACGCTTCAGGTTACATACACTTCAGGTTACAGACTCCGCTAACCCAGAAATAGTGCTTCAGGTTAAGAACTTTGCTTCAGGATGAGAACAGAAATCGTGAGGCGCGGTGCGGTGGCAGTGGGAGGCCCCATTAGCTAAAGTGGTGCTTCAGGTTAAGAACAGTTTCAGGTTAATTACGGACCTCCGGAACGAATTAAGTACTTAACCTGAGGTACCACTGTACTTAATTTGTTCCAGTGGTCTGTTCTTAACCTGAAAGTGTTCTTAACCTGAAGCACCACTTTAACTAATGGGGCCTCTTGCTGCTGCCATGCTGCCAGCACATGATTTCTGTTCTCATCCTGAAGCAACGTTCTTAACCCAAGGTACTATTTCTGGGTTAGTGGAGCCTGTAACCTGAAGCGTATGTAACCCGAGGTACCACTGTATAAGAAAAGCCCTCCTGGGTCCAGCATGGGTCCCAGCACCCTGTTCTTACAGTGGCTGACCAGATGCCTTTGTGAGAAACCCGCAAGCAGGATTCAAACACAAGAGCCCTCTCCCCTCCTGCGGCTTCCAGGACTTCTCTATCCTCCATGAATTTGTACACCCCCCCCCCAAACACACTTTTAAAGGCGTCTTCATTTGCACCGTTACCATGTCGTGGTGGGGAGTTCCGCCCGCTAATGCTGCCTTCTCCCGCACAGTGGAGAACCCTCTGCACTGCGACTTTGTCAAGCTGCGGACCATGCTGGTGAGGACCCACATGCAGGACCTGAAGGACGTGACGCGGGAGACCCATTACGAGAACTACCGGGCGCAGTGCATCCAGAGCATGACCAGGATGGTGGTCAAAGAGCGGAATCGCAAGTAAGCCGTTAGCCTGTGTGTGCTTGCATGTGTTATCTGGGGCTGGCCCGATCAGGGAGTGGGGAGGATATGCCCCCCCCTCTGGGATGGAGCACGACTCCCCCTCCCCGACCTCAATAACCTGCTCTTGCCCCCTCCCTCCACCCTAATAACAGGCATCAGGCGGAGAGATGGACAGTGCCCCCAGCTGGGGCGAGGGTGTAAGACAGAGAGAGAGAAGGATTCTGCAGGAAGGTTAGCGCTGCCTACGATTCCAAGATCATTATCTCTTCTTTTTTTTATTAAAAAACCCCAGAAAAAACTATTGTTTTAGCCCCCGCCCCCCAAAGCAGGACTTGAGTTTATTAAAACCACAACAGGCCACCATTTTGCAACTTAAATAAATTATTCACAATTGAAATACATTGGTTTATTTGGAGCATTATTTTTTTTAAGAAACTGCCTGCTCCCCACCCCTTTTCTCTTAAAGGATTACAAAAACAACAACAACAGCAAACAAACAAACCCAACAACGTGGGACCAGTTTACTTGCAGGATCACCTTACCCCTTATACACCCACTTGATTGCTTAGTTTTGCGGAAATAGCATATAATTCCTGTTCCGCACTCAGTGGCGTAGCGTGGGGGGTGCAGGGGGGGCCGGCCGCACCGGGCGCAACATCTGGGGTTAGGGCAAATCCACAGGTTAGGGGGCGCAAATCCACGGGTTAGGGGGCGCAAATCCACGGGTTAGGGGGCGCAAATTACTTGCCTTGCCCCGGGTGCTGACAACCCACGCTACGCCACTGTCCGCACTTTGGAACTCCCTGCCTCTTGACTTCGGCTGGTGCTTTTGCTGTACTCTTTCTGGTGGCCTGCTAAAAACATTCCCGTTTAGGCAAGCCTACCCAGGTGCGCAGAACATTGATGTGTGCTTTATTCTGGTTTTCAGCTTATTGTTGATTTTAATTATTTTTCAATAGCTCTTTTTAACCACTGATGGTTTTATTGTTTTAATTCTTTCTGTAAACCGGGTGTGATGTCTTGCTTTGTTTTGCAATCAAGGGATCTATAAATCTTATGACCAACTAGATAAGAGATCAACCACAATAACAGGCCCTGTCCTCAGGCTGAGTACCCTAAAAGTGATCAAGGGTAGAGAGGTCTCCCTCCATAAGAAGGAGGGATCAGTAACCATTCCACTAGGGCAGCCCCTGCTAAGCTGTTTCCCTCCAGATGGTTTTTATGGGAGTTTCCAGCAGCTGGTATTCAGAAGCATCACTGAAGGCAGAGCACAGAGACTAGTAGCCTTCAGTAGCTCTTTTCTCCTCCATTCATTTGTCTAACCCTCTCTTAAAGCCATCATGGTTGGTGACCATCACTGCCTCCTGTGGGAGGGAGTTCCACAGGCTATGTGCTGCGTGAGTTTTAGTCCAGAACATCTGGGTGGTTCCAGGTTGGAGGTGGTCATCCCAGGGACTCCCCAGCATGAGTTTGCTTTGGTTAATTCCAACTGGTAGATTGAATTCCAGCTCCCCCTAGTGGCTTTCTCTGCCTCTTTGGTCTGTAGCCTGTTGGTCTCTGAAGCTCATATGCCCACCCTCTCCTTCCATCCTAGAAGCATGTATGGCCCACCTGCCTTGCTGCTACCCAAGTCCTCCCTCAGCTCCTTAATGCCTTCTTTTCCACATCCCTCTTTCTCTCAGATCTTGCCCCGTCCTCCCGTGATTCCCTGATCTCCACGCTTCTTAGGCCACGACCCTTTTCCTTTCCCCGGGCTGCTAGCTTACCCCGTTCTGGATCTCCTCTGCTCTTGGCCACCTTCCTCTTCTGCCCCATTCCAGCCAACCGTGCTCTGCTTGCATTCAATCCCCATCTAAACTGACCTCTCGCTTTCTCCCCAAGAGTTGCAGTTTGCCAACATTCCGTGACTGCCCTTTTGCTCTCTGGAGTTGGAATTCCTGTCACTCGGCCAAAGGACAGGGGAACACACACACACCACAGAGAGAGGTGTACCTAGGGGTTGGCGAAGCCAGACCCCACCAGGGACGTAGACCAAACAAGTGCGGGGTGGCAAAAATCACCTACCAGACTAGGGAGTGTGTGGCGTGTGTGGCCACACACCCATCGCTGTCACAGCGAGATCATTTCCAGGAGAAGCTTCTCATCCATCTTGCACTGTGGCATGAAGGCATGCAATTTTCGCCTCCCTTCTGCCCTGCCCTTACTCTGCACGCTTAGAGTACTTGGGCTGTGTAAAAATGTAGTACAGTGGTACCTCAGTTCTTGAACGTATTCCGTTCCGGAAGACCGTCCAGCTTCTGAAACATTTGAAAACTGAGGCACAAAGGGCTGGCTGCAAGTTCAATTGGAAAAATTGAAAAACACGCGGCATAAGCTATTCGACTTCTGAGGCATGTTTGAAAATGGAAGCAATTCTGGGCTTTTGGCGTTCGAAAACCAAAACGTTTGGCTTCCAAGACGCTCGAAAACTGAGGCACCACTGTAATTTCTAATGTGGCAATTGAAGTAAAGTGGTATTTTTCCCCCTATGGGGTTTGCTGATACAACTCCTTGCCAAGGGCCCAGGGGACCCTAAGTACGCCTCTACGTGCATCACACCCAAATCATAAGCTCTGCCTACACAACCCATGGGTTGGCCTTTCGGTTGTCTGGGGTATTATTCCGCACTCCCCCCCCCCCTCTGTCTGCATCTTCAGCCATGAGCCCCCCACAAGGGGCAAGACCAACATAATGGGAAACATAGAATTGTAGAGTCAGAAGAGACCCCAAGGGTCATCTAGCCCAACCCCCTGCAATGTCTCAGCCGCCTTCTGCCTTGGTTTCCCTGATGGTGAATCTAAGCCTAGTGTTTCAATTCCCTTGTTCTGCTTGCCGCCATCTTTTTGGGGGAACCAAGGAGGGACTCCTCATCTTTGAGACTCTGCTGCAGCGACTGTTCTATGGAGTGAGCGACTGAGGTCCCTTTTCCCGGCCGAAGATCCGTGCGGCGTTTCCCACCCGCCCCCCACCCTGGGGCTGCGCCACCAACCTCCTCCTCCTCTCTCTCTCTCTCTTTCTCTCCTGGAGACCTGTGTTTTGTCTGGCGTCCGTGCATTTTTACATAAATTATTTTCTTTCTAACCCATCCTTGTCTCGGACCCTTGCCTTGTGTCTGTGGGAAAGCAAAATGTGTTTTTTTTTGGGGGGGAGGAGTGCACCCCCTGTTTGGCACAACACTTTTGACCCCAAAGGGCCATGCGTCCTTGTGTCACACTCCTGGCAAAGGGGTGATGTTGTCGTGAGCATAAATAGCAAGGCCTGTGGCTGGGGAGGGGGGATTGAGGGAGGGGTTGTTCCTTAAGAGGAGAGAAAACAACAATATAGGATGTGGTCTGGGGTCAGCTCTGTTGAAGTGGACAGGAGCTTCACAAGCAAGGGAGAATTTGGCCGTAAAGACATCAAAGGAAGCTCACGGCTGTTGGGTGAGCCCAGCTTCGCCTCTGGCCCCGCCCACTTTCTGCCTTTGGCCCCACCCACCTCTGCCACACAGCCGCAGAAGGTTGCCAGTGCAGGCTGTCAATCATGTGATGTCACAATGATGTCAAGTCAGAGCCGACTCACCTATTAGGCAGGGTGAAGCCTCTGCCTCAGGCAGCAGAAGCCCTCAGGCGGCATGCCCTGCCTGCCCCCCCCCCCGCCCAACGACAGAGAAGCAATACTGCCAATTTGGGGCAAGATGGTGTCCATTTGGTTGAGATCTTGCCTGAAATCAGCACAATCTTGCCCGAAATCAGTGCTGGTAGTGGTGATGCTTCTCCACCAGTGGTGAATGTGGCAGGTCACATGGCGGTGGCAGAAGGAGTTCAGTAGGGGCAGCGGCGGCAGAGCAAAGCAGCACTATGGTACTTCCTACTTCGCCTCCAGCAGTGAAACGGGATGCGTTGCCCCTGCGTCAGGCAATGATTGCAGGGACTTCAAAGCACCTTCCAGGGCTTGGAAAGCGCTTTGAAGGCCCGCTAATTGGCTGAGGCTAGATGTGACTGCCTGCCCCTTGACAGAATCATGAAATTATAGGGTTGGAAGGGACATCGCCCGCCCCCGGAGTCACCTGCAATGCAGGAGTCACAACTAAAGAATCCCTGACAGATGGCCATCCAAACTCTGCTGAAAAGTCATCACGTGACAGCCCTTTAAATGTAGGGCATGGCTTGTGGGCAACGGCATTGTGGGCCAAACAGGGACCCTTGTTAGGCCCAACTTGGCTCATGGGTTGGAGGTTTCCCACCCCTGAAGTAGATTCTCACCCAGCAAGGGTTGGCAAAGGAGATTCTTGAGTGTCGTATTGCCATCACTGGACAACTGCAGAAGTCATAGCACAAGGATGGGGGGTGCGTGGGAAATGGGGAAGCCTGTGTCATGGATTTGCCCTCCACCTCACTAAGTTTGCTGTGCAGAGGAAGGGTGGCATTGATACACTGCACAACCTGGCTTTAGACAGAGTGCATCAGAACAGGAACATAGAATTGTAGACTTGGAAGGGACCCCCAAGGGTCATCTAGCCCAACCCCCTTCAGTGCTGGAATCACAGCTAAATAACCTTTGGCAAATGGCTGCCTATGGCCCACTCCTGATTCCTCGAGGCCATGTGCCATGTTCTTCCTTCATTCCACTTCAGTTACTCTCCAGGCTGCTCTCCAGATCATTGGAAAGTTTGGTTGGGGGATCAGGAACTGCGCTGAATTTGCAGGTCAGCCTTGAAACGTTCAGAGGGTCTAGACGAGGCATAGGCAAACTCCAGCCCTCCAGATGTTTTGAGACTACAATTCCCATCATCCCTGACCACCGGTCTTGTTAGCTAGGGATGATGGGAATTGTAGTTCCAAAACATCTGGAGGGCCGGAGCTTTCCTATGCCTGGTCTAGGCTGTCGCCAGATCCAGATGACTCTACGAAGCAGCACTGCATTTATTTATTTCCATTATCGCATTTATGCCTCAAGGAGCTCATGGTGATGTACATGGTTCTCCTCCTCATCATATGATCCGCACAACAATCTAGAGAGGCAGTCTAGTCTGAGAGAAGACAGAGACTGGCCCAAGGTCACCCAGTGAACTTTTTGGCTGAGTAGGGATTTGAATCCTTGTCTCTCCCAGGTCCGAGTCTGACTCCCTAACCACTGCACACACTGGCCCTCTTATAGCATCAGTATCCTTTATGGTGGTTGGCCAAGGTGCTCTGGGTCATCCCATATCTTCTGCTGCTACCCTAAGAACCCTTTAGAGTGGGGACAAAGCAGGTATGTGGTACTACATTCAGAGGCGAGAGGGAGTAGGAAGGGGGCTGTGGATGGAACATAGACTCACAGAATGACAGAGTTGGAAGGGACACACCCCAAGGGTCATCTAAAACCCAGGAAACACATCTCTCAGCAGGCTTGACATGGCACAGGGTTCCCACATGAACTGAGAACCAGCGCTTCTCTGAAGACCATTGTGCGTGATGGTACCTTTGGGGATGTGCCCTGACTTTTTGATGCGTCTCTCCATCACAGGAGCTTGTGACTGGGGCTGGGGTAGAAAAGTTGGAGAGAAATTGGATGGGAGGGACACATATGCTTGGGAATGTCATGAGCCCCTGCTGATATTAAAAAAATTAAATTAATTAATGGTATATTTTCACAAGCGTATAGTGCACAATATAACCATCTGCCTGCATGCCCCATTAGTCCCCCTCTTCCAAATCCACTAATCTGCCTTTGCAACAACATCTCTGCCCTTTGGCCACTTATCAAGCCATGGAAATATTATATAGAAGGCTTCTATTGAGACAGATGCATCCAGTATTGTCTACACTGACTCGCAGCAGCGTCTGCAGAGACTTTCAGAGAGGAAGCCTCTCCCAGCCCTGCTTGGAGTAACCAATTTGGAGGCCTGAACCTGGGACCTACTGAATGCCAAGCCAGGTGTCGTCCTTTGCAGAAGACAGTCCTTTTTTTGGACTTAGACTGCCCCACCAAAGAAAAAAGCAGGATGGGGTGTCTGTAGCTGCAGACCCACCGTGAGCTCCTTGTCAGCAGAACGTATCCTGCACTTCCATCTTTTGAAAGCCACCTATCAGAACCTTAGAAGACTCACCTAGTCAAGCATCCTGTCTACACATTGGCCGCAACAACTCTCCCCATGGCAGACTGCCTCTGCCAGCGAAGGGAGAACTGGTAGCCATGATTGATAGCTTCCTCCTCCTCCATGAATCTGCCTAGTCCTCTTCTAAAGCCATCCAAGCTGTTGGCCACTGCTACATCTTGTGGGAGCGAGTTCCACAGTTCAACTTGGCTCAACAGGTGCTCAGCGACCTGGCTGGGCTTGCAGACCAGGATCCCTGACCATTGGCCATGCTGACTGGGGCTGATGGCAGACATGGATTGAGGGGAGCGAAACCACTTGGGGGGGGGGAGGCGCCACAACTATTATTTAGAATGGAGAGCACAAGGCAGAGGGGCGCCGAATTTTGGCATTGCACAGGACGCCGCTGGAATTTGAGAGCCCCGAGGTCTGCTGCTGATGTTGGGCATTGTAGCCCAGCCAGAACTGGGTGGGGGGGAAACCTGTTGTATCTCTAGATGCTCCTTAAGAACATCCCTTGTTGGAGCAGACCGACAGAGGAGGAAAGTCCTTCTTTGCAAGAGCCCCAAGACTCTGGAGTGAGTTCCCAGAGGAGGTTCAACACTCTGGTTCGCTGTGGAGGCTCAGAAAGTCCTACTTATTTAGGTAAGCTTTGCGGGGTGAAGAGCGATTTGAGAGCAACACTTTCCCTAAGAGCCTGATGCTGGGCTTTCCCCCCCCCTCCAAGGTGTTACTCTCCATTTTAACTGTTGGATGTCTTTGTGACAGCCTTGTAGGGTGGCAGTTGAGTAAATTTAAGGACCTCAGTGTGGGGTGGAGACGGAGCAGAAGAATCAGTTGTTTAGGCATCTCTGAACAGAGTCAGGGTGGTGGTGGGTGCAAATACATCTCTGCTGCTTTTAGCCTTGATGGCTTCTCTCTCTCTCTTTTTTTAAAATAAATAAATAGCAAATTGACAAGAGAAAGTGGGACAGATTTCCCCATTCCAGCCATCCCCTCAACACCAGATGTGGAGACGGAGAAGCTGATCCGGGAGAAGGACGACGAGGTGAGTGGCATGGTGGTTACCTGCAGGTCAGATGAGAGCATAGCTGTCAACGTTTCCCTTTTTAAAAGGGAAATTCCCTTATTCCGAATAGGGTTCCTCGCAAGAAAAGGGAAACTTTGACAGCTGTGGATGAGAGTGAAAGAGATGGGAGCCCAGTAGGGCTGGGAAGTGCCCCAAACAGACCAAGAACTTGCAGCCGCAGGAGGCAGTGGGGGCCACCAACTTTGAGGATTGCACAAATTCATGGTGAGGGCTGCCCCAGTTGAGGGTTTCCCTTTGGCCCCTGTGTTTCCCTTTGGCCCCTGTGGGTCCGGCCTGTTAGCCTGCAGGGCCCCATCACTTAGTGGTAGCTCTTTCAACTGAGCTCATTCTTTTGGGATGCTGGACACTTAAACGGCCACCTAAAGTCACGAACTTGTCCGGCTAGTTCAGCAACCTCCTGCCTTAGATTGCAACCCTCACTGGGTACAGGACCAAGAATTGGAAGGGCCTCAGGGCATCATCCAGACTGTCCCCGCCAAACCCTTGACAGTATGAATGATTCCAGATTTAACCGCTCCGAGATTTCCCAAATTCAGAACAGCCTATATATGAATTTGCTAACCACCAAAATAAATTGACATGTCTTCCTCTAAATCCCAAGGTGGAGTTTTTTCCTTGTGGCTTATCCACGTCAGAGGGAACAGAGCCACAATTTAAAAGACCCAGGCCCAGTATCAAGGGGGGCGGGTGGTGCATAATGTTTGTGCCTTGCAACCCAACAAAAGGAACTCTCAGGTCTGATTCCCCCCCCCCTTTTTTTTCAGTTACGCCGAATGCAGGACATGTTGCAGAAAATCCAGCGGCAGATGGAAGATGCCCACTAGCCCCCGACCCCTCAGATCCTGCAAAAACACCTTTACTCCTCTCGCCCCCCAGAGACACAAAATGTTTACATCTCAGCTGCTCCATCTGCCCCTCCCCAGCGCTTGGCCCTGACGATGCACCTTGCACCTTAAGCTAACGGTCATCCGATGCAATGATCATCGCCTTATAACCGACACTCATCCCGGCTTCTAGATCGGATTTCCTAAGGAACGAAGAGCTCACCCGGGCACCAAAGATTCTGCCTGCGACTCTCCAGCATGTGAGAATGTTCTGCCTCTTGCTCTCCTGCCTGACCTGAACCTTTTGGCAGTCGTCGCGATAATGATTTGGGTGCAATTCATGTGCAATTCAAATACCTCTTTTTCCAGCTGCAGGAGGATTCAGCAAACACGGATTTCTCGCTCCTAGCTGATGGCAGTGTGTGTCCTCGGATCATTTGCCCAGCAAATCCCACCGTGACAACCTTAGCTTTTGCCCGTGTTCCTCTCTGGCTAGCTACCAGATTTTTTCTTTTTAATATGAGTGATTTCTCTGATCAAACACACCCTCTGCCCTCTCTGTTGCTGAAAACATGTGACGGGACACTTTATAGGTGAAATTACAAATTTAAAACCCAGATGCATTATCAAATTGCCTGTTTGAGAGATCAAATTTTATTTATTTCATAAAATTTATACACCGCTTGATTGTAAAAAAAAACCCAGCCACCCTCAAAGCGATTTACCAAAAAGATAGAACAATGAAATTATCAATAAGAAGTGACAATGATAATTTAAGACTTTCGGAAAGTTAAAGAAGACTAAAAACAGATTAAAACTTGCACTGGCTTTCTAAACATCTGGGTAGGCTTGTTTAACCAAGAATGCTTTTAGCAGGAGCCGAAAAGAGTACAGTGGAGGTGCCTGCCTGATGTCAAGAGGCAGGGAGTTCCAAAGTGTAGATATTGCTGTGATAAAAGTTGGAGTTTTTAAAAGGGCAGAACATATATTATGTGGCACCTGTAACAGTGCCAGTTCTGCTGATTGAAGCAGTCAAGTGGGCATAAATGGGGTAAGGCAATCTCATAGGGTTGTTAATTTGAAAGACTGTGGGTGTCAACTGGTGCAAGGTCTCCAATTAAAACGAATGGGAGTTCAATATCTTTTTGCCTCCAAGATCTCCTTGGTGGCTTTGTTCCTATGAATACGAAATACATTTATTTTATAGCCTGTTTTTTTGGGGGGGGGGGGCGAAAAATCCAACAACCCTCCCAGCCCCCATAATTGAGAAATGCTCCAAACAAAACACGGAATTAAAAGAAATTTTTTTTTGCAAGTTAATTTTATTAAGGACAATTGGCCTGAGAAATTTACTTCTTCGCGTCATAAGGGTTTCTGGCGCAAACTAGGAGAGCATCAGGGTGTGTTTTTTTGCTCAGTCAAATACACCTGAACTGAAGCCAAATCGCAGTATGAACCGATACTCTGCGGCCTAATTTGCTCAGAAATCTTCCAAGAGGTCTATAAACTTGAGCGACGCCTTTTTCAGAGGCTGCTTCTGCATGCTGCGGGCATCCCTCGGAGCCGTGTTTGTGAGCCTGCTGCAAACCCGCATCTCTGCTGAGCATCCATGCGCCATGCTAAGCTTGAAGAGATCGAGTCAGCGAGCCAAGCTGCACAATACCCCGTCTCCAAACCGTACATTCATTGTTCATGTGTAAAAAGGGACTGGTGGTGAGAGATGGATTCAGGGGGCAGAGAGGTGCTGTCGAAGCCACCAGCTCCTCTGCACAGCCTTCTCCCTGGGGTTGTCGGAACGGACCGTCGGAGAGACGCCGGAATCCAAGCCCATTCCATGTGGAAGGTGGGGCAGATCTCCTGTTTCAAGAAGTGGCCTCCATGGGGAAAGATCTGGAGAAGCAGCAGCACAAACCCTGGTCTGGACGCGCCCTCACAAAGTCTGCTTGCTTGGAGCCTGCATGCACAGCTCAGTGTGGATGGGCCTCCTAAAATATCTAGGCCCCCTTTTTTTACGTTAAATCAATGAGCCACCTCTACCTTTGCTTCTTCTCTCTCCATCAGCCACAGAGAAGGAAGAGACCTGAGCAGGTGGGCGGATGCTCCAGACACCTGTAGGTGCCAAATATTGGGAGCCCCTGTGCAGCCAAAGAATTGGGAGAACCTCACTTCGCGTTGGAATAAGGAACATTGAACATGCTCTGCCAGAGGCCCCTACAGGAAAACGCTGGGCAAAAGAGGATCGCAAAGACCCCCTCATATTACCAGCATCTGGTCATCTGGAATAGGCTTCATCTGGCAGTGAAGGCTCTATTCCTTGTTCGCATCAGAGATACCTGCTAGTTTCTGTGGTGGCGATGCCTGAATTCTCTTTGTTTTAAGCTGCCTGCACGACTGGCTGTTGCAACATCTGGAGTTGAGCCCAAATTCAGCCAGGGACTCCGAAACCCCTGCCTGAGAGCTCAAAGAACCGTCACAATGGTCACCTTGTGCAGAAGCCTCTGCACGAGGAAAGCCTGTAAGACGCCGTGTCTCACAACCACCACAGCCCTGAATTTTAGGCCGCTTTTGCATCAAGCCACCAAACACAATAGAACAGGTTGCCAACTAACCAGGGAAGAAGCCACCCCAGCCTGCTCCTGTGCCTTCAACAGCACCTTGATTTGCGCAAACTGGCAGCTAATGCTTTTCATGGCGTGGCAGGAAAATCCTCCCTCCTAACCAGGGTCCCATGTCTGCAGATTGACCTGCTATTAATGCACAGGAGAGCAGGGGCTGGTTGAAAAGTTGGCAACCCTAGCATAAGCTCGGCTTCAAAATACTCCCTTTTTACTCCTTAGGTTTCTTACTGCCTTCATGTTATTCCTTTATTGTTTGATATATTTATTATTGTTGTCAATTATGGTTTACAGTTGATTATTAATTATTATTTCCCGCCCTCAGCCAGGAAGAGAAAAGTTACATTTCCACATGTTCCTCTGCATGAGATATTGGCAAAATGCCTGCTTTTTCCAAGTCACTCAGTTTTAGATGATATTATTATTATTATTATTATTATTATTATTATTATTATTATTATTATTATTTTACAATTGGAGTGACGGACCACTGAGAAAGCTGTTTGGAAAACTGATTTGCTTTTGAGATGGTTGGAGGCAGACCTTCTATGGAGAGGTGACCCTCAGCTCCAAGACCTACAAACTCACACCTTTGTAGCATAGAATCTCAGAACGAAAGAATCCCTGGCTGTCAACCCCTGAGGAAAAATAGTCCACCACATTGTCTAGGGTGGGGGGCACCAGGTTGGCAAAGGATGCCTTAATTCCCCCTGCCTCAGCCTCTTATTTTGGGGAGCTGTGAAGGAGGTTTGTGTTGGGGTGGAGAGGAATGATTGTTTCTGGTTTTGCTTCTTTATTTTCCAAAACTTGCTATTTTCTTACCAAAAAAAAGAGAGGGTCTATATCTTTGCATGGTCGTACCAAGAAAAGAGAAGGAAAGCTTTATTTATTTAAAAGCTGTAAAAAACACAAAAATTATAGGTTTATACATTCAAATTGCTCCAGTCGAAATATTTTTTATCCTGCTAATAAATGTAGCTGATTTCCATGAGTTTGTTGGGGCCTCATCCTGATTTGGGTCTGAAGCGTAGGTCCGTGTACTGCTGCGATAGCTCAGTTGGTAGAGCATTGTGTTGTGGGTTTGAGCCCCACACTGGGCAAAATATTCCTGCATTGCAGGGGGTTGGACTAGATGACCCTTGTGGTCCCTTCCAAATCTACGATTCTGTGATTCTTTGAATGCAGCGAAAGGAGTCAGCATGTGGACTGCATTGCTCTGTGGCAATATCACGACACCAATATACAAATATACAGCGCAATCGTGATCGGAATACTGCACGCAGTTCTGGTCGCCTCACCTCAGAAAGGAGATCACAGAATTGGAAAAGGTTCAGAAGAAGAAATGTAAGAGTAAATGACAACTTCCTCTATCCCCCTTCCCCCCCAAGGAAACGACAGGAAACTGGAGTGTGGGGTGGAAATATCTTTTTTATTAATTCCACGTGATTTAATTCACATCCCTGTTTTGCAAATCCTCCGCCTCCCCTCCGGAGACGGCATCTAGGTTCACTTCCGGGTCAAAGTGCGTACAGATGCTTCACAGTCTATTTAAAAAAAAAAAAAAATCTCGCGTGCTCTTGCTTCCCCACCCACCCAATGACTTCCCAAATTAATACTTCCCCGTAGGCGAAACTGAGGCAGAGTGAAAACATGGCAAAACTCCAAAAAAGCACCAAGGGCAGCTGTATATGAAAAAATAATACAAACTCTTCTCTTCAACTATGTTACAGAAAAAATAACCTGAATGTAGTGGGGGGAGGGGGGGAGGGGGCCTCAGACATAGTGCGCAGAAGCACCCCTCCCCAAAATGCAGAAGTCGGCGTGGAAGATTCCCCCCCCCCCAGCATGGAAAAACTCCTTCAGATGCTGGGCCTAACCCTTCAGCAACCAGGGAGTTTAAAAGCACCCAGAGGGATGGCGTGGCATGGAGAAATCAATGCAAGACAAGAGGCCAGGATCCAACCAGCCCCACTAGCTGGCAAAAGTAGGGTGGGGCGGGGCTGGAGGTGGCTGGCCCAGGCCCCTTCACAAACAACAGAATGGGGGTGGAGTGGTCCAGAGAACAAAGATAGCAGCAAGGGGCTCAGGAGCCCCAAATGGGAGATCAGGATTGACTTGGGACACAAGGGGAGCACTCTGCACGGGCCCCGTGGAAATGCAACACTTCCCAGTTCGTTTGAAGGAGACCCCCACGGCAGAGGGGGCCACAGTCCTGGGTCACCCTGGCTCTGATGCCCCACACTCTCCAAGCTTCCCTTCCTCCCAGATGTTGCAGGAAGGGACCCAGTCAGGTCAATCATGGAAGGGAGTCCACACAGACAGGGTCAAGAATGATCCGAGTGGAGCCCAGTGGCAGCGAGTGACAATGCCAGTTTGCAAATAGTTTTTTCATTAAAATTCATCAGCATCTTAGTCCGAATCTCATAATATGCTTTTTTATGCCATTTTCCCTAGTACAGTGGTACCTTGGTTCCCAAATGGCTTAGTTGTTGAACAAATTGACTCCTGAATGCCGCAAACCCGGATGTAAGTGTTTGCGAACGTTTTTCGGAAGCCGAACGTCTGACGCGGCTTCCGATTGAGTGCAGGAAGCTCCTGCAGCCAATTGGAAGCTGTGCCTTGGTTTTTGAACAGTTTCGGTAGTCGAATGGACTCCCGGAACAGATGAAGTTCAAGAACCAAGGTACCACTGTATGCTTATTTTTGCTGCTTATTGACTCCTAGAATGGTAGAGTTGGGAGGAGTCACAGCTAAATTGCAATTCTATGATTCTTCTCCATCTTCCCCAAGGTGCTCCTAAAAGAAAGGAGAAGCAGGAGGCCAGGAGGCCTTGAGGCCTAGCAGTGGGCCCCTTGCAAGAGTGTGGGCTCTCAAGAGATGCCCGATGATGCCAGTTCTACCTCCTCCGGGCCCAGCTCTGCTGCACTCCTAAGCTGTGGGGGTCCCCCTCAGACATGGGAAGCATTTCCGGAGGATGCAAGCCTGTGTGCCCAAAGCTCTCCGTGGGAAAAAGAGGAGTGGGCTGATGTCACAAATAACTCCCCGCAGCACGACGGAATCCCTACCAGCAGAACAGCAGCATGGCATGGAAGGGCGAGGCAGAGCAGAGAAGCGGCTGGAGGGGTCAAGCGCATCATGCCACCCCACAATGCACACCGAGAGCACTTCTCCAAATACCCACAACTAAGGGGCGACAACAGGTCCTCCACCAGCAGGGTAAGGAGACTGTCTAAGGGGGTACGGACAGACAGACAGACACACACATCTGGGCACAGAGAGATACGGACACCACACGGGCTCCGGGCAGCGCACAGGCCATGCCTTGAATGTTGCGCGTCACAGGTGCGAGTCCTGCATCCCCGCGAAAGTGACCCACATACAGAGAACAAATGAAAGGGGGCGGGCAGAGAACCAGGGGACGACGAAAACCTGAAGGCACCGCTTTGCAGGAGTGGGAGACTCTGCCCAAGGCAGGGAGCGAAGAGAGCCTGTTTGCGGGGCGCTGGAATGAGGCACCCCAGAGATTCTCTACCCCCAAAAGAAAACCACACACACACAACGCTAGCTTGTGGAGCAATAGCCAGCCGGTAACAGGAAGGAACGTGCTCAGTGGGGTGTTCCAAGACTTTTCGCAGCCACAAAGCGTGCCAGGCAGAAGTTGGGGGCAGTGTGGGGCAAGGGGGCGCCCCCCTTTCCCTTGCAGGGTTTTTGTCCAGGTGCCTCTCCATAGACAAGGGTATTTACAAGAGCTTCAAGGTGCCCCTTCCGACAACTGTGCATGCCAGGCACAGATCCCACCTAGCCCACCCCCAGGGAAAGAAGCAGGGAGAACCAGCTCCCAGCCACGCAGGGCACCACGGATGGACGTGGCCTCTTTGGACCCAGAGACCGGCTCTGGCGGGCATGGGGGGGGGAAAGGGGGCGTACGCAGGGAGCTTGCAGGATGGCCCAGCAGGATGGGAGGCGTCTTCCAGCCCCCCGGTGCTCATTCTGAGACCTCGGGGTGCGCGGGGAGCCTGCCCTCAGCCTGCCGCTGCGTCTCCCAGAAGTCCCGTTCCAGCTGCTCCAGCTGGGAGATGAGGGGCAGCTGTATGGCCAGGTGCATCCGGAGGGCTTCCAGCCACTGCTCCAACCGACTGAAGGAAGGCCTGGAGGAAGAGCAAGGAGGACATGAGGATTCACTCTTGCAGGTAGGCTGCTCCTGTGCATGGAGGCTCAACAATATCGTAAGAAGAGCCTGCTGGCAGGGGTGCTGCAAGGGGTAGGGCCCAGGAGGCATAGCCCACCCCCCATTCATCTCAGGGACCTGTGGGTTTAGGGGGTGTTGCAAGAGGGGCCAGGAGGCACTGCCCCCCCAAAAAAAATTTGATTAGGGGTGTTGCAAGGGGTGAGCCCAAGAGACACAGCCCTCCAATATTTCTCAAAGGGGCCTGATTGTTTCTGGGTCAGTACATACATTTGTTGGTGGGGAGTGAATGGGTCATGAGCTGAGAAAATAAAGGCACCCCCAACCTGTGGCTCTCCAGATGTTTTGGCCTACAACTCCCATGATCCCTAGCTCAGTGTTTCCCAACCTTGGGCCTCCAGCTGTTTTTGAACTACAATTCCCATCATCCCTGACCACTGGTCTTGCTAGCTAGGGATGATGGGAGTTGTAGTCCAAAAACAGCTGGAGGCCCAAGGTTGGGAAACACTGCCTAGCTAACAGGACCACTGGTCAGGGATGATGGGAACTGTAGTCCAAAACATCTGGAGGGCCGAAGGTTGGGGGTGCCGGAAATAAATGATTTGAAGAAGAATCACAGAATCAAAAAACTTTAGAGTTGGAAGGGGACCAAATTATCATCAGTCCCACCCCTGGCAGTGCAGGAGTTTATCTGGAGATAACAAATGGGAGTAACTGAAGGGGACTTTAATTAGGGTTTGTTGGGAATAGGAATAGGGGTTGGCGGGTGCAAATGAACAAAATAATGTCTCTGCGGGTGATCTGGACAGGGAAAATGGTTGCCCTGCCTCCTGCGACATTTAATTTCCAACTGTGAACCTACAGCTAGCTATAAATTACCATATGCAAATTAGTTCCTATGGGCCCACCCCTAAGGGACAGCTCAGAACATCCTGACCCCCTTTCCAGCACTAAATCCACCTCCCATACATCCTTGTCGCTCACCGTTTCTCGTGATCCAGATCGCAGCAGCGGACGGCAATGGGGAAGAAGCTTGGGGGGCAGTTGGGGGGGCAGTAGCGGTCCAAGAAGCCCCTCACATTCAGGCCAAAGTCCAGGGTCCGAGGCAGGTAGTCGGGGTCCGCGCTGACCCTCCCAATGATCTGTGTGCAATGGAAAGGAAGGAGGTGTTAGACGTGCCTCCCTGCATCGGGGGCTCATCCAGGATTAGAACCCAGAGCCCAGCGTAAGAGGGACCCTAACACTAGAACTCGCAGCCATATTCAGGACAGATAAAAGAAACGCCTTTCTAGTTAAACGGTGGAACTCCCTGCCACAGGAGGCAGTGATGGCCATAAGTTGGATGGCTTTAAACGAGGACTAGACACATTCATGGAGGAGGAGAAGGCTAGCAATGGCCACTAGCCAAGATGGCTATGCTCTGCTTCCACTGTCAGAGGCAGCAAGGCTTCCAAATAGTTTCTGAAAGTCCTGAACCTTTCATTATTCAGCTTCCTTGGATGTCCATTAGTTCAAGTGTCAAGTGGAAAAAGCTTTTCTCTATTCCCTCTCTCCATGCCACGCACGCTTCAGAGAAAAAGGTGCACGGCTGAAATCCCAAGTGATTAAATCGACAGGCGAAAAGGGCATGGTTTGGGAAAGTTGGTAGTAGCAGCCGGTGCAGCCAAGCCTACTTGCCTCGCAAAGGATGATGCCGAAGGAAAACACGTCCACCTTCTCGTCGTAGCTCCTGCCTGCACAAGGAGAGAGAGGGAGTCCATTACCCAGGCATCAGACCTACAAGCACTCTCTCAGCAACCCATTTCCCTGCCTGCATGGCGTTGCCTGCAGACCCTGGTGTTCCTCCGTGCCAAAGAAAGAGCCATTTCACCAGAGCCACAGAGGCACAACCCTTGGGAGTGACATCTTCCCCAAAAGTGCAGCTCAAACCGGATTGTTCAGCCCGGTCACAGAGGTCACCTGGGAGGGCGCCGTCAACTGCTCCCCACTTTACAAGGCAAGTGTCAGGGGGCTGTCAGGGGGAGCAGGTTTATCAACAGGTCAGGAGGGAGACTCAAAGTCAAGTCAGCTGCTTCATTCGGGAAATTTGTATACAACAGAGGTCACTCTGGCATGGCTGCCCTCACTGAAAATGTTGCGCCTCTTCTTCTTCCTAGCTTTCCTCTTCCGGACGTCTCCCAAGCAGATGCAAACTCTGTTGGGGAGGAGGGAACCCCTTGCCTTGGGCTTTCCTAGCTTTCTGTTTGGCTATGTGTAACGCTCTGCGTGATCTGAGGGGTGAGGGGAGCTCAAGGCAGAGGGACTGGGCAGCTGCTGTGAAGCTCTTGCAGTTTCTGGCCCCTCCCTGAACTCTAATTCCGAACCTGAGCTTGAAGTATAATAATAATAATAATAATAATAATAATAATAATAATAGTTTTTTATTTATACCCTGCCCTCCCTGGGCTCAGGGTGGCTAACACCAATAAAATTTCAGTAAAAACATAATAAGAAAAGAAAAATTAATGGGAAAATAAGGATATGTTTTTGGATAATATGTTTTGTTATAACTTTGAATAAAGAAAAAAAAAGAAAAAGAAAAATACAGGTTAAAATGCAGTATAAAATGTATGTCCCTTTTCCTGTCCTTGGAGGGATTCCTGCCTCTGGCTCTCTTTGTTCACCCAAGCTGCCTGTTTCTCCCACCCCCTGGCTTCCTGCCTCCTCTGATCTGCCTCGTGTCCCACCACCACTCCTTCTTCCTCTGTGGCTTCTCTAGGGAGTTCCTCGTCCGAAGACCCCGCCCCCCGCACTGTTCGTCATCCAGCCAATCCCTGACAGGAAGGGCCATAGCTCAGGGGCATGCAGAAGGTTCCATCCCCAGTGACATCACCAGGGAAGATTTGGAAAGACCCCTGAGCCTGAAACCCTGGAGGGCCGCTGCTGCCAGTCAGTGCATGCAACACTGAGCAAGGCGGACCAATAGTTGGACTCAGCATAAGCCTGCCTCCTGCATGTGGAACCATGGGGATCAGACTATTTGCACCTGCTTGGCATGTAGAAGCTCCCAGGGTCAACCCCCAACAGCGTTGGGAATGCCCCCCCTGAAACCCTGGAGAGCTGCTGCCAGTCAGTGTAGACAACACTGACCAAGATGGAGCAATGATCTGACTCAAAGTAAGACAGTTTCCCTTGTTCCCATGAACCTTCCTTTGCTCTGGATGCTGAACGCCAAGCAAAGAAGCCCTGGCAATGTCCCCACTCGCCCTCCCTCTGCCCCACTCACCGTTGATCATTTCTGGAGCCATCCAGTAGGGATTCCCCACCACCGTGTACCTCTTCCTGCGGTCTGGCTTCTTCAGAGTGGCCAGTTGGTTCTTCTCATCGACCATCAGCCTTGCAAGGCCAAAATCGGCCACTACCACACTTTTGTTCTGTCCGGGGAGAGAAATGGCCCTTGTCAGCCACATGGCAGCTTCAAGATTTGCAGTCATTGACAGAGGAAGCTCAAGACCCTCCCTGCTGCACTGGACCTGGTACTGCAACAACTCACCTCCCGCACCAGACAGTTGTGTGTGTTCAGGTCTCTGTGGATGATGTTCATGGAGTGCAGATAAGCCTGGAAGTGGCAGAGGAGGGGAGACAAGTTAGATTTTTGCCATGCTTCTTTTCAGAAGACTTTAAAGACATTTTCCTTTTCAGCAGATTTTTTTATTTCTCCCAAACTCTATACTGATTCTTCCTAAGAATATGGTTCATAAAACTTTTGTAAATTTTCTCCTTCCCACACCAAAGACGTGCATGCCAGCCAAATTTTAAGTCATGACCTTCTAAGTGCAGGATGTCTGCATTATCCAATGTAATCCATTCTTTTAACCAACACAAACAGGCTGCCTCATACTACATTTGCGGGTCTGGCAGGGCAAAGCCTCCTCTTTCTTTTATTTCTATCATAATTTTATGTTTAATTCTTGGCTTTCCCCCTGCTAAAGGCACTTGGCACCCAGAGGTACACTGCCTTTGGACAGTGAAGCTCTTCTGGACCGACGGCTCCAGGAATGCCTCCCGTTATGTTCGGAATGCCCTGGTCCAAACCAGGAAAATATATCTCCCCAGAGGATCTTGTGATGGCTTTGTTCACTCCCAAACCTCACATAGCATCTTGTCGCACTGCATTGCAGGAAGGTGGCTGATTCCCCTATATACTCACCATCCCTGCAGCAATGTCTTTTGCAAAGCTGACCCTCTGGCTCCAGGGATACTGGCCATCCTGAAAGCAGAAGCAGATGGTGAGGGGGCACCCCGCTTTCTGGGCAGAGGAGCAAAGACACCCGGGCAGTTGGGATAATCATTTTGGGCTTGTAAATGGCAAAGGATATTGCAAGTTGCTTTGGGATGCCTCACGGGGATTGCTCCATAAATGAAATAAATGATATTTTCTATGCACTGCTTTCAATTTAGAAAACCCCAGGGCAGTTCACAAACACTTGGTGGGTTGTGAACGCATCCCCTCCTGCCGTTTGTCAAATTCAGCCGTGATCCCTGCATTGCAGGGGGTTGGACGAGATGACCCTTAGGGTCCCTTCCAACTCTAAAATTCTATGGAATTATATTTTAGCAAAATTAGGTGAGGCTGTAACCTTCTTATTTGAGCTGGTGGCGGGTGGGATGGCGGAGGCAGAAGACAACAACCCCTGTGTTGTGCAAATGAGGGTCTCCCAAGCCCCTGAGTCACCCAGATTGTAATCTCTGCTGATGTCCTCACCATGTTCTTGATGATCCCACGGAGCGTCCCTCCCTTGATGTACTCAGTGATGAAGTTCAGCCGCTTGTCCTTGTAGAGAACCCCGATGAACCGCAGCACGTTGGGGTGCTCCAGGCATCGCATCACTTTCACCTGGGGGAGGGAGGGCGGAAGAGCACCACGAGGGGGTCAGCCACCAGGCCAAGATGGAGCGGCAGAGATTATCCAAGAATTTATCTGGAGCCAGAAGCAGTCAGGGTGGGTGGGAAGGGGGAGGGGCAGCCTAGCAGATTTATTCAGACTGTATTAGGGTTGTTGCTGGCTTTTTCCAGGCAATTGGTTGGATTTCTGTGACTTCACAGAAGGGACGCCTTCCAACATTCTGAAAGGGAAGGGCCAGTCATGGAATGCCAACATACAGGCTCCAATTGGTTGTATTTCTGTGACTTCACAGAAGGGATGCCCTCCAACATTCTGAAAGGGAAGGGCCAGCCATGGATTGCCAACATACAGGCAATCTGTGAGAGAGATGGAAGATGGAGCTAGCTTGTTTTCTGCTGTTCTAGAGGGGAGGACCTGAACCAATGGAATCAAGTTACAAGGAAGGAGATTCTGACAAAACCTTAAGAAGAACCTTCTGAGTGTAAGAGCCGTTTGACAGAGGAAAGGACATTTTGGAAGGTGGCGGACTCTCCTTCATTGGTTTTTAAACAGAGGTTGGATGGGCATCTGCCAGCGATCTCTAGCTGTAATTCCAGCATTGCAGGGGCTGGACTAGAATACCTTGGGATCCCTTCCAACTTGACAATGCTATGAGTCTATGACTCTATGGTAGCTATCAAGGAAAAAACAGAGCAGGGTGTTGCGAGGGGACTCCATGGCTACTGGAATATACTTAGGCTAGATCTACCTCCTTAAGGAATGTTCTTTGGGTCTCCTCATCAAAGCGGATCAGTTCCTTCATGACCATCACTTCTCCCGTTTCCCGGTGCGTCACCTGCCAAAGGATGCATTTATTTCTTTACACGTTTTGTGGTCCACTCTCAGTGACAGATTTACGTATAAGCTAAACAAGCCAAAGGACCCCACTCCCTTGGGGGTTCCAAAAAAAATTTAAAGGGGAAAAATCTAGATGTACATTTCCAAAATATAAGATAAAAAAACAAATAAAATAAAACCTACATACAGCAACAGTGTTTTGTGTTGTGTAGGCTCCTATTTGTTATGTGCAAATGGCTTTAGATGCCTATTAGGTCCATAAATTACCATATAGAATATATTCAACACAAAAATAGCAGCAACAATTTGTTGTTGACAAAGGACAGCTAGACATATAAAGGGCCCCATTACCTTCAGTAGCTTAGGGCCTCATCAAACCTAAATCCAGCCCTGCCCACTCTTCATGCCCAGAAAGGAAGCTCAAATCTTTAAAACATCATTAACAGTATTAGCACATCTCATGCGGGGGTTCAGTTCCAAGGGTTCCACAAATGCACAAAAATCGTGCATACATACCCAAACCTTTGGAGCCACCCCACAGCTAGCGGGGAAGGGGGAGGAGACTCCTCCGTTCAGCTGGAGCACTGAATGGGCATTGCCCAACCGCAGCAAGGCAGACAACTCAAAAGCTCATTTTGTGCCAGGTAGCTGCCAAGCGGAAACAGCACGAAAAGAGCTTTTAAGCTCTCTGCCTTGCTTGGGGGGTGGGGGGCAAGGTGTGCTCGGCATGTGGGATCTGGAAGGCTGGGGAAGCCCACACGAGATCTCACAGGAGCTCAAATGGCTCCACGAGATCTTGTGCGAGCATTCCAGAGTGATGTCACAGCATGTTCATCATCAGTAATAAATAATAATAATAATAATAATTTTTTATTTATACCCCGCCCTTCCCGGTTCAGAAAACCGGGCTCAGGACGGCTAACAACAAATTTAAAACACTTAATTGATGCAACAAAAAACAGCATAAAATACAGTATAAAACGTGAATAACAATAAATTCAGAATTCAACATCAATTTAGGAGGGAAATCCATCCAGTTAACATGATATGATCACCAGGGCTAGCTGGCTAAATTAGTCCTATTTGGGCCAGCGAGGAGGCCAGGGGAGAATCAATGAGTTGCCTGGGGTTGGTGTGATTGAGCCATGGACAAGGCCCAGCTGGGGAAGGGCAGAGCGGGCACACTGGTACCTTGATTGCCTGCCCAAAGCAGCCCTTGCCCAAGACCTCGCCGTGGATGAGATCCGAGGGGCGGAAGATCCGGTGGAGCCGCGAGACAACTCGGAGGGACTCGGAGCGCCCAATGTCCTTCCGCTGCGAGGCAGGGGAGCCCAGGGAACTGGAGCAGGGGGATTTGTCGATGCTGCAGCTTCTCCTAGGAGGATCAAGGCAAGAAAGAGAGAGGGGGCATCAGCAGGGGCACAACAGAGGAACGATAGTGGTCACTCCTGCCCTCTTGAAAGGGGAAATGTGGGACCTGTTTACCTGCAAGATCACCCCAATTGCGCCCACCCAACTGCTTTGGCACTGTACCTTCAGAGCATGTTTGAAGCATGTTTTTTCTCATAGATTTCTGAACAACACAGCTGGTTAAGGGTTTATGGGAATTGCAGTTCATGCACTGGTTACCCAAGACTAGATTACCACGATGTGCTCTATGTGGGGCCTTCTGGCACCTGATCCGGAAGTTGAGGATAGTGCAGAATGCTGCAGCACGATTGCTGACAGTAGCGAGGCCTTGCCAACATGTAACACCTGTGCTCAGAGATCCACACTGGTTGCTGATTTGCTACTGGGCCAATTTCATGGCGTTACTATTAGTATACAAAGCCCTTAACCCTTTAGGAACAGCTTACCTGTGAGGTTGCCTTATGCCCACTCGACAGCCTTGCTGAGCGGAAGTGGCCCTGTTACAGGTGCCACATCATAACCATTCCATATTTGTAAGCACTTGATCTTTTAGTTTGGCAGTGCCTACAACTTTGGAACTGCCTGCCTAATGAAGTTAGGCAGGGGCCTCTGCTGCACTCTTTTCAGAGCTTGCTTATATTATATTATATTATATTATATTATATTATATTATATTATATTATATTATATTATTTATATATATATTTGCTTAGACAAGCTGACCAGGATGTTTAGAAAGTTGGTGTGAGTTTCAGTCTGTTCTTAGTCTATTGCTACTATAACTTTTTGAACGTCCTATTTTGTTATTAATTCTTCTTGTTGATAAAAACAACATAAAAATAAGGAACCGAAGAAAGACGGGAGCCAAAATAAGAGATATATGAAAGACTGGTGGTGTTTCAAATTTTTGATTTTTTGTATATCTTGTAAAAGCTTATAAGTAAAATTATTTTTTAAAAAACTATTATTGTTGATAATTTGATTGTTTTATATTCTTTGTAAAATGTTTTGAGCATTTTTTTTACAACCAAGCAGTGTACACATTTTGCAAAAAAGAGCAGGTACAACCCTGCCTCCAGCGTCCCCCAACCTGGTGCCCCCCAGGTTTGCTGAACTCCCACCATCCCTGACCCATCACTGCTCCAGTGGTGGGGTACAGGCATAACCCCCCAATTTAGGGCTGGCTGCTTAGCCTCATTGCCTTACATGACGGAGCGCTGGCGGATGGCGGACGGTTCTGGGCAGGGGGTGCGGCTGGGGGAGCGGAGGGGGCTTCGCAGCTCCGAGAGGGGGCTGCCGCCACCGCCCTCCAGCATGTCGTGCGGGTCATGCTCGATGGTGAGCTGCAGCAGGCGGCTGGTCTCCTGGATCAGAAGGTCAATCTGCAGAGGGGAGACAGTAAGGCAGGCCAGGTTGGCATGAATAAGCGACTTCTTTGCAAGGTGCAGAGTTAAACTGTGGAACTCCCTGCCACTGGGGGCAGTGATGGCCACTAACCTAATAATAATAATAATAATAATAATAATAATAATAATAATATTTTTTATTTATACCCCGCCCTCCCCAGCCAAGGCCGGGCTCAGGGCGGCTAACAAGCAATAATAAAAACAAGTTGAATGGATACAACTTAAAAACAAGATTAAAATGCAATATTAAAATATTGAAACATTAGAATATTAAAATGCAGCCTCATCACAAGAGGAGGAAGGAAAAAGGAAAAAGAAAGAGAGGGAGGGAATCAAATTGGCTCCAAGCCAAAGGCCAGGCGGAACAACTCTGTCTTACAGGCCCTGCGGAAAGAAATCAGATCCTGCAGGGCCCTGGTCTCATGAGGCAGAGCGTTCCACCAGGCCGGAGCCAGTGTTGAAAAGGCCCTGGCTCTGGTTGAAGCTAATCTAACTTCCTTAGGGCCCGGGACCTAGATGGTTTTAAAAGAGGATTAGACAAATCCATGGAAGAGGAGAGGGCTACTGAGGGCTGATAGCTCTGCCTCCACAGTCAGAGGCAGCGATGCTTCTCCATACCAGTTACTGGAAATGGCAGGAGGGAAGAGGGCTCTGGTGTTCAAATCCTGCTTTTGGGCTTCCCCTTAGGGCATCTGGCTGGCCACTGCAAAGACAGGATGCTGGACTAGACGGGCTTCTTTGGGCCTGAATCCACCAGCCAGGTTCTTCTCATGGAACCTCCAGGTCCAGAGGCAGTCTATCTAGATACCTAGGAATAACTGGCCCCGGTGAGATCAGGATGCTGGACTAGCTGGGCCAAGGGCCTCTTCTGATGTTCTTATGGGGAGCCCAGATGTTTCCCAGAAAGGCATGGGATCCAGCAGTTACTTTCTCAAAAGCATGGAGGAGAAAGAACCCCCCCAGAACATCACCTCGTCTAGGGGGACATGCCGGATCGGGGTGCCGTTGATCTCCAGGATGCGGTCGCCGACGTGGATGGAGTTCTTCATGTCAGGACTTATGCAGTCGGGGTTCAATCTGTTTCCAGGGTGTTGGAGAGGGAGGCAAGAAAAGGGTTATTATTCCAAGCTGGCATATGGGGGCACCCCCTCAAACCCAAGTCCCAGAGGAGCAAACCAGGCTCCAGAATTCCTAGTGAAGGAAAAAGCAGGACTACACTGTCACAATGCATCAATCTCTTATTTACAATTGACCAGGCTGGAGCCAGGGTGGACTTCGGTAATATGGTACCCTGAGAGAGGACAAAATTTGCTCCTCTCTAAATATTTCATATTTTCACAATAATTCCTTTTGGTGCAGTTGTTTTTTTTAATGGATCTTCTCAGTAAGGTAAAGGTAAAGGGACCCCTGACCATTAGGTCCAGTCATGACCGACTGGGGTTGCGGCGCTCATCTCGCTTTACTGGCCGAGGGAGCCGGCGTACAGCTTCCAGGTCATGTGGCCAGCATGACTAAGCCGCTTCTGGCAAACCAGAGCAGTGCACAGAAACGCTGTTTACCTTCCCGCTGGAGTGGTACCTATTTATCTACTTGCACTTTGATGTGCTTTCGAACTGCTAGGTTGGCAGGAGCAGGGACTGAGCAACGGGAGCTCACCCTGTCGCGGGGATTCGAACCGCTGACCTTCTAATCAGCAAGTCCTAGGCTCTGTGATTTAACCCACAGCGCCACCCGCGTCCCTTGATCTTCTCAGTAGATACCCATATAAATAAAGGTGATATTATTGTTGTTGTTGTTGTTGTTATTTTGTGCCCTCTTGGCTCGGCACCCTGTACAGGGGAACCACTCGCGTTGCTGGAGCCTTGAGCTCCAATTTCACTTGACATTCAATGGATATTTCAAATATTAAGCGCAGTGTAGTGCTTAGAATGTCAGACTAGGATCTGGGGGACCAGTGCTTGAATCTCCTCTTAGCAATGAAGCTCACTGAGTGACTTTGGACCAGGCACTGTCTCTCAGCCTAATTCACCTCACTAGGTTCTTCTGAGGATAAAATGGGGAGCAGGAGAACCATGGGTGCCACCTAGAGTTCCTTGGAGGAATTGGTGGGATATGTATGTAATAATACACAAGAATAAAGCATGCTAACCAAAAACACCTGATAATATTTGATGGCATTTGAAAGATGGCAAATCATGGTATCCAAAATTTCGTAACAGCCGTATAACAGCATCTATCTCTTAATTTCGTAACAGCCATATGGAATTCAGAATTCCATAGTGTCTGGAGAGGGCCACACAAATGCATTAGACAAGACAGCATGGAATGGTAATCTGGTATCTGACATGCAATGGTAATTTAGGATTTGACATGCAATGGTAATTGGGTGTTTGAGAGCCGACAGCATATGAGATTTCGCATCTGAAGCCTACTAGAATCGCAACAAATCAGCAGGCACTGTGAAGCCTAAGAACATGCAAATTTCAAAATGCTGCCTGTAAAATTTCACAGGAAAACTTGATAAATTTTAAACTGTGTTTGAAATAGGAGGTTTTGAAAGATTTCAAGTTGGGTTGGCGATTATTCACTGGAACGATCAGAATAAGAAGGCCGTGGAGGCTGAGTGTGGGCAGTTCCTTGAGGTGAACCACATCACCTGAACAAGGGCAAGACAAGAGCCTGACGCCTGGTGGGCTGTACTTACTCTCTGACGCGGACAGTGTGTGGGTGCTCTGAGCCTCCATGTGGAGCCTCGATGGAGACGGAGAAGCCCCTCTTGCCATCAGAACAGGCCGGGATGGAGACGAGGGTGACCGTGTGCGGGATCCGGGTGCCGGGGGATTCTGGGAGCAGCTGGTCCATCACTGGCGTCACCACCATCTGGTAATAACAGTGTCCGCTGTGGCAGGGAGGAGGAGAAGGGTCAGGCACTAGGGAAGCCGTTCTCAAACGGTGAGCGAGCCCCGAAAGTCCCAAGAGAAATGGAGTGAACTGCGTAACTCGAGGCACCTGAGATGTTCCAACAGGTCTCCTCCGAACAAGGGTTTTAGATTGGGGTGAGGGAAAACAGGCCTCTTTGCCTGGCACTCTTCAATTCTCCTGCCCACCAGGCCAAATCTCTCCTTGGTGCTCCCCCACACCCTCCTTGAGTGTTTCTTCCTGGCTGGAAATGTGCCTTTGAACTCTTATCATCATCATCATCATCATCATCATCTGTTTATTTCCACAAAATTGTGCCCAAAGTGGCTCACAACATCTCATGTGATCACTTAAGTACAACGGTTCAAAAAAGAAAGCATATCAGAAACTATTAGAAATAATAATCTCAATCAATTAAAAATAATAATAATCACCCATACGCATTTTATTTGAAGACGTAATTTAATACCACACTGTCCCCGGCTGCCCTCAATGTTCAAGAAGCTGTCTATGTGACAGGGTTGCTGTGTTCTGGTAAAATATCCCAGTACCAATAGTTTGGAAATAGCACAAAACTGCAGCCTAGAGAAAACAAGCTGCACTGATGTTACAAGAAACAAATACTTGGATCAGTAAATTAGCTAGGGTGGAGAAACCGGTGTTGTTTTGCATCACAGTTTACAAGTTACATAATGAGCCTTGTTTCCCAGAACAGCTACCAGCCTAGTTGCCTTTAAAAGAGGACTAGACAAATTCATAGAGGAGGGGGCTACCAATGGCTACTAGCCACCTCCACAGCTGGAGGTGCAGCAAAGCCACAGGAGGGAAACCACAGGAGGGGAGAGGGCTCTTGTGTTCGAATCCTGCTTTCAGGCTTTGCTTTGAGGCATCTCAAAGCAGCATACAAGAGCAGGAGGCTAGACTAGATTGGCCATTGGCTTGATCCACCAGGCTCTTCTGATGCTCTTCTGATACGGGACAAGGCTCCACAGCGGAGCCTGAAATCTCCATTTGCAGCCTGCAATAATGAAAGCTGTCCCTTTGGTTCTCTCTGCCTGTTTCCTGCCCAAGCACTGCCCCCCCCCCACAAGTGAGCCCAGCTGTTCTCCCCTCTCACCAGTAGAGCTTGGACCGTTCCACCAGCGCATAAGTGTCTCCATCGCCGATGAATGCCCGGCAGTTCAGGCAGCTGAAACATTCGGGGTGATATTTCTGTTCTCCAGCAACCTAGGAGGGAAACAGACACATGTACAGTGGTACCTCGGGTTAATTCATTCTGGAGGTCTGTTCTTAACCTGAAACTGTTCTTAACCTGAAGCACCACCTTAGCTAATGGGGCCTCCCGGTGCTGCCAGAGAACGATTTCTGTTCTCATCCTGAAGCAAAGTTCTTAACCCGAGGTACTATTTCTGGGTTAGCGGAGTCTGTAACCTGAAGTGTATGTAGCCTGAAACGTATGTAACCTGAGCTACCACTGTATTTACATATTTACATCTCTTCCAGTTCTCTAGTTCTATGGAGAGGGGTTTATAAATTCTGGAACAAACTAACAGGAACCAATAGGGAGCCTGGATTTAAACTGCACCTGCAAAGGCACATATCAGGAAGGGCTCACTGTCAGTGACATGTTGGAATCCAGGAGCCCTGCAAGTCTGATCCTATAGGGGGCATGTGACCCCCTCCCAAAACACGACATAGACCTAATTCCCAGAACTATGACACCAGGTGACGTGCAGGTGGCTGTGGTTTCAGTTAAGAGGTGACTTGGAGGAAATAGGAACTACTCAGTTCCTTTTCGGCCTCTGTCTTCTTCTGCTAGGGGAACTATGTTCAGCCTGGGAAATGCAGAACAAAGAAGTCTAAAGAGGGGCTTGCAGTGGGTTATTTCAGAGCCTCTTTTGAGCGTTTTTGGAGAGAAGGTGAGGGGCCGGGAGACTGGAGACGGGCAAAAGGAGTGGGATGGGATTGCCCCTGCTTTTCAAAAACAGAAAAGGAAAACAGCTCTGGGAAATTCAGGCAGGCCAGCCTAATAATAATAATAATAATAATAATAATAATAATAATAATAATAATAATAATATATTATTTGTACCCTGCCATCTGGCTGAGTTTCCCCAGCCACTCTGGGCGGCTTCCAACAAGGATTAGAAAGACATGAAAATGTCACATATTAAAAAATTCCCTGGACAGGGCTGCCTTCAGATGTCTTCTAAATGTCAGGTAGTTGTTTATCTCTTTGACATCTGATGGGAGGGTGTTCCACAGGGCGGGCACCAGTACTGAAAAGGCCCTCTGCCTGGTTCCCTGTAGCTTTGCTTCTCGCAGTGAGGGAACCGCCAGAAGGCCGTCGGCGCTGGACCTCAGCATCCGGGCAGAATGATGGGGGTGGAGACGCTCCTTCAGGTATACTGGGCCGAGGCCGTTTAGGGCTTTAAAGGTCAACACCAACACTTTGAATTGTGCTCAGAAACATACTGGGAGCCAATGTAAGAGCCAATGGCTATACTGGGCAAAATTCTAGGGCAGGCGGTTAAGGAGTCCATTTGGGAGCATCTAGAAAATAATGCGTTGATATTAGAGGCTAGTATGGATTTCACAAGAGAAAGCCATGCCAGACAAAGCTTGTCTCCTTTCTTGATGCAGCGGCTGGTTTGGTAGATCATGAGGATGCCAAAGACACAGAATGTCTTCATTTCAGCAAAGCATTTGGGCTAGAGGAGATCCCTCTGCTCTCTCCTGGACCCCCTTTCTTACCATAACGAGCCCTTTGGTGATCTGCTCTGAGCAGCCGTGGCAGAGCTCCCCAAAGTGCGCCCAATAGTCCTTCTTGCAGTAGAGGCGTCCATCCTTCTCGTAGTACTGGTGGGAAAGGGATGCCCCACATTCGCAGCACCTGCAAGGACAGCAAGAGGGAGAGACGTCAGGCCCTGGGACTCATATTTATTAACTCATTTCATTATGGCTTTCAAAAAGTTAAAATAACAATAGACTAAAAACAGGCTGAGACTTGCATCAACTTTCTAAACATCTGGATGGGCTTGCCCAAACAATAATGTTTTTAGCAGGCACTGAAGAGGGTACACTGAAGGCACCTGCCTGGTTTCAAGAGGCAGGGAGTTCCAAAGTTTAAGTGCTGCCACACTAAGATATAGATTTCTTACAAATGCAGAATGGGTATTATATAACCGCCAACACTTCTTCGATGAAAATAGGGACGTCCTATTTAACAACAACAACAACAACAAAACAACTAATAATAATAATAATAATAATAATAATAATAATAATTTTATTATCTATGTCCCAGCCACTCTAGACAGCTTCCAACATATATAAAAACATAATAAAATATTAAACATTAAGAAACCTCCCCATACAGGGCTGCCTTCAGATTTCTTCTAAAGGTTGCATATAGGCGTACCTTAGAAGTCAAACAGAATCTGTTCCAGAAGTCTGTTCGACTTCTAAAATGTTCGAAAACCAAATTGCAGCTTCTGGTTGCAGGAAGCTCCTGTAGCCAATCATAAGCCTCAGAAGCCTGTCAGACGTTTGGGTTCCAAAAATAGTTCGCAAACCGGAACAGTCATTTCTGAGTTTGCAACATTCAGGAGCCAAAACGTTTGGGAACTAAGCTGTTTGAAAACCAAGGTATGACTGTAGTTACTTATCTTCTTGGTTCAGTGGTCACATAACTCCCTACCCTCCAACATTTTTCTGATGAAAATAGGGACGTCCTAAGGAAAAGCAGGACATTCCAGGATCACATCAGAAACCGGTACAGCTTCTGTAACATCTGGGACTGTCCCTGGAAAATAAGGGCACTGGGAGCATCTGGTATTATGTGGCACTTGTAACAATGCCAGTTCTGCAAATCAAAGCAGCCAAATGGATATAGATGTGGTAAGGCGATCTCACAAGTAAACTGGTCCCAGCTTGTTAAGAGCTTTATATACTAATAGTAACACTTTGAACTTGGCCCAATAGCAAATTGGCAAGCAGTGCAGTTCTTGGAGCACAGGTGTTATATGCTGCCAAGGCCTTACTCCTGTCAGCAACCGTGCTGCAGCATTCTGCACCAACTGCAGCTTCAGCCTCAAGCATCTTAACAGACGGCCTTCGCCCTCAACCGAGCAATGTGTGCACAGCAGCCCTTCCAAAAGTTTGGGAAAAGACTGAAATGGTCTCTTTGGGTCAGATCCATTTAATATTGAGTTACAGTAATGCCCTTCCAGCATGGCATAGTGGTTAGGTTGTTGGACTAGGACCTGGGAAGCCAGGGTTCAAATCCAGACAGCCATGGATGACCTTGAGCCAGCCATACTCTCTCTAACCAACCTCTCAGGGCTGTTTTAAGGATACAATGGAGATGGGAGGAGAACCATGTATTACGACCTGGAGTTCCTTGTTGGAAAGGTAGGATATCAGGGCAAGAGATAAAATAAACCCCCTCCCTCCCTAAGTTTGACTCGTGGATTTCAGGCTGGGCATTTGACTGATTGAGGAAACGATTGCCTCAGCCGGTCAAATAACGGTCAAGACGATTTTCAAAGCATTAAATTGACTAGGACAAAGGGGAATCCTCTCTTTGTCAGCTGGCGTGATCCTTGGGCTCATTACAACATCCAGAGGATTGGGCCCATCATAGTTCAGCAATATGACCAGCCAGATGCATGAATGAGAGGTCCAACAGCAGGACCTGGGTGGTGCAATAGCAATGCTATGCCAACTTGCAATTTCCAGCAATGGGGCATTCAGAGACAACAGAGGTCAAACACAGAGGTCAAACACAGCCGTCACAGAAGGTATTACCCTCCTTGGCAGATATCAAAAACACTTTCTTCTACATCACTTAATTGTTGGGGAGGTTGCAATAAACTTGGTACATATCATTTATAGCGGTGCTGTAAATTGGTGCAAGTTTTTTGTAGTTTTTTTTTTTAATTTTGGCAGATGATTATTCCTAAAGAAACCATGGTTTATTGTCCAAAATTAAATAATGGGTCTTATTGGCAGCTCAAACAGTAACTCCAACTTATTGGTCTTGGCAGCTCAAACAGTAACTCCAACTCAATGGAAAATGGCCCCAAATCTTACACTGGATGTTTAGTACCTCTCACACTGGAATAATGGAGAAAAATATGCATAATTTGAGATTTCCACAGGGATTAGAACTTCTGGACACTTTTTATATGATTAGGCATTGTGTTATGACATCAACAGCAGAAACATCATTTTCATGACAATCCTTGTCCCCAGCCTGGCAAATTGGAAACTAGACTTAATAATCAGAAAACGCTAATATTTTTTTACTTGGACTTTCTTATTTTAGCCCATGTGCAAATGTACTTATTCTAAGTGCCTGTTTTATAGTTTTGTTTGTCATCTTTGAATTCTCATCTGTTGTTATCACCGTTCTCTCTGTTTTATATGCATTATAACAGAAACAAAAAGTCTTCGCCAAAAAACATGGCCATCATGGCCTTATCCTTCATGAATTTGTCTAATTCTCTTATCCAGCCATCACTACCTCCTGCGGGAGTTCCGTAGCTTAACTACGCACTGTGTGAAGACATACTTCTACTGCAATCTCCAAACACTCAGCTTCGTTTTAAAATGACTTCCTGAGGTTTGTGGGAGGGCTAACGGTTAAAGGCAAAGCAGGAGCAATAGAAGAGAAGAGAAGAGAAGAGAAGAGAAGAGAAGAGAAGAGAAGAAAAGAAAAGAAGGCAGTTTTTATGGGAAGCTGTGGTAAGGAGGCAGAGGTGGCTCAGTTCTTCAAAAACTCTGAACACTGATGAATATTTGGTGACGTCTGACAATCCGGTTGTGACTGCCAGCCACATTCAAAATATATGCACCGTGAAATTGTCTCTTTGGCACAGAGGTTGGTGAATCCCTGGCAACCCTGAAAGGCTGGTGGGCCTGTGGAAAAGAGACGAGCTAGGTGCAGTTTGTTTGTGGCAACAAAGAGGCGTCAAAGGCTGGCAAGACCAAGGCCAGGGATCTGAACATGCCACCCGTTGTTTCCGTCTCTGAAACTGAACGTTTAGGGAAGCAACTCTACTTTCCACCCTTATGAACCTCCGTCGAAGTCATTTCCAGGCTTGCAAAATAGCTGTGACACTTTTCTGGGTGAGTTCCCCAACAATGAGGAGGCAAAACTCACCCGAAATCACATGTCCAAATACTGTAAGAACTTTCCTTACACCAGAAGGTCAGACGTGATGGTGGCTGGAACCCATTGAGACAGGATAGGGTAGAAGGCAGGGAACCCAACAGCAGGGGGTGCCAGAGCTGATTGCAGGCAGAGCAAACTGTCTGCCTTCAAGGACCAGCTATTACTGGAAACAGCTGGGTTTTTCTGATGGTGAGAGGGATGAGCTTCTCTGTGGCAATGATTCTCCCTTGCATGTGAACACACAGGATGAAACTGTCAAATCAGCTATGATTAAGTGGGCACAAGATATTGGTCATAACATCATGTTTGAAGACTGGGAACGGTTATGGACCACCGGTATAAAATTTACGGCATGTAATGCCTTAAAAGAAAATATTATGAAAATGATTTATAGGTGGTACATGACCCCAGTCAAGCTTGCAAAAATTTACCACTTGCCTGATAATAAGTGTTGGAAATGTAAAGAGACTGAAGGTACATTCTTTCACCTTTGGTGGACGTGCCCAAGGATTAAGGCTTTCTGGGAGAAGATTTATAATGAAATAAAAAAGGTATTTAAATATACCTTTCTGAAGAAACCAGAGGCCTTTCTCCTGGGTATGGTTGGCCAATTGGTGTTAAAGAAGGACAGAACATTTTTTATGTATGCTACAACAGCAGCAAGAATACTTATTGCAAAGTATTGGAAGACAGAAGAATTACCCACCGTGGAAGAATGGCAGGTGAAAGTTATAGACTATATGGGACTGGCAGAAATGACCGGCAGAATCCGAGACCAGGGGAAAGAGACGGCGGAAGAAGATTGGAAGAAATTTAAAGACTATCTTAAGAAATATTGTAAAATCGTTGAATGTTAAGACGATGCTGATTTTGAAATTAAGGGGTTGCTAGCTGTAATCTTTATGTGAATATGAAAAGTAAGCTTAAAAATCTAACAGAAACTAAGGGAAGGATTTGTTGAAGAGACTTAATTAGAGAATGGAATACAGTAAGGAGAGGTATGAGGAGGTCGGGAAAGTAAGTTTCATGAACATAAGGGAATGAAGTTATACATGTGGTTTTTTGCCTTTTTTGTATGTATTTCTGTTTTTGTTTTTTGTGTTTTTTGTGATTTTTATGTGTTATAAAATTTGTGAAAATGCCAATAAATATCTTTATAAAAAAAAAAGATTCTCCCTTGCATGTGGAAGGTCCCAGGTTCAATCCCTGGCATCTACAAGGCAGGGCTGGGGATATTCCCAGTGTCAAGGACTGGTTGGAGGCAGAGGAGTGGTGGGAGGTACCGGCTAGGGAACCCCCCAAGGGAACCCCCAGGGAAGAAGGCTCAGAGCCAGGGGATTGGTGATGTGGTGACCATGAGTGGTCGGAAGGAGAAGAGGAAGCAGACTGGGAGGAGAAGGTGTCAGAAGCTGAACAGGCAACAGGATTTAGTGAGCAAGAAGAGACTGTGGCAGATGAGTTCAGAGGCAGAGGTAGAAGCGGAGGCTGGGGAGGAGGAGGGCCAAGAGGCAGAGATGAGGCAGGCTGGTGAGGAAGCCAGGGAGTCTCCCCCTCCTGCTGCAACCAGCTCCCCTCCCCGTGGGTCTCCTAGAACACACAGAGACATGAAAAGAGCAGAGCAGAGATTGGTTGTATGCAGGCACAGTCTCAGTCTCTGATTGCTTGGGGAAAAAACCCTGGAGAGGAGTGGACTTAGGCAGCTGTGGGGAAGGTGGGGACCTTCAGTCCTCACAACCGCCTCATTGGGGCAAGAGCTACTGGGAGGAGTTGGTGGGATTACAGTGGTACCTCGGGTTACAGACGCTTCAGGTCCGCTAACCCAGAAATAGTACCTCGGGTTAAGAACTTTGCTTCAGGATGAGAACAGAAATCGCGTGGTGGCGGCTCAGCGGCTGCAGGAGGCCCCATTAGCTAAAGTGGTACCTCAGGTTAAGAACAGTTTCATGTTAAGAACTGACCTCCGGAACGAATTAAGTACTTAACCCGAGGTACCACTGTAGAAGGCTTGTGGTATTTTGCTTGCTGTGAATAGAGAGTTAACTTCATTGACACTGGGTGTTTTACTGCTGACCTACGCTTGACTGCGGCTCATTCTGGAACCATGGAGAGCTGCTGTCCCATCAGTGCAGGCAACACTGAGCTGGATGGGCCAATGTTCTGACTAGATAACTCTTGGGATCCCTTCAGACTCTACTATTCTATTTTATTTTAATTTTTATTTAACAAATTTTATACGAAGCTTGATTGTAGGGAAACTTCTAAGTGGTTGACAAGAAATATTAAAATTATAAATAAAGATCTAAATATCCTAAATATTATTCTATGATGTACAGAATGAAAAGTAAATAAATTGCTTATGAGCTTAATAAATGTCAGTACTAAAGACTATGAATTAAAAAGAAGGTTGTGCATTAAAGACCACAGAATAAGAAAATAATCATGCAGACTCTACTATTCTATGATCTGTATGTTCCTTTGGGGTGCTCAGTTCTAGACTTCTGGGAGACTGAGGTGTGTGTGCGCGCGCACGAGCTTTCTCCACCCCACCATCTCACCCAGCGTCCTTTTTCAGACTGTGGTCAGCTAGAAATCTCAAAGATTCCCCAAGCTGGCAGCAGGATGGCAGAGATCCAGGGTGGGCAAAAGCAAATGCTTCTTCACATGCAGCATGAAGCCCTAGAGTTGTAAGGGATCCCCAAGGGCCTTCTAGTCCAACCCCCTGCAATGCAGGCATTCACTGGTGGAACTCCCTGCCACAAGAGGTGGGGGCAGTCCTTGAAGAGATTCCAAATGGGGATCCTACAGATTAATGGAAGAGAAGGGGATTGGGGTGTCTGTGTGTCCGGCTGGTGGCTAAACAAAATTTCCAGAGTCAGGGGCAGTCTAGATGCCAGGGATGAGGATAAAAAATGGGGGGTTCCAATCCTTCCTTATGTATATTTTGCATGGGAGGAACCAGGCAGGGCTGAGCTAACAGCTGGTGGCGATTTCCCCTGAGGAAAGGAGGAAGTGATGGGACAGATTCACTTCCTGTTTGGGTCTGACAGGTTGCAAAGCCACTGCATGTGTTCTCACGCCATTGTGGCACGGGATCAGCAACAAGCCACAGAAACGCCCCCTTACTGGCACCTCCACAAGGGCAGCCTTAGACCCAGCCCTGAGGGGAGGCTCAGATCCCACTTCAGGACAGATGAAGGGTGTGCCAACTTCCCAAACCTTCCCAGTCTAACCATCCTGGGTCCCACCTTATTCCAACACGGACAGAGGCTCTCAGTGCACTTTCATTTTTCTACCAGGATCCCTTTTCAATCAGCAGCTATTTGCATTATTATTGATTATATTCCTATCCTGACCTTTTTCCCGCATCCTGCTTGCAGGTTTCCCCAAAGAGGCATCTGGGAGAATGGGATGCTGGACTAGATGGGCCACTAGCGTAACCTAGCAGGCTCTTGTATTCTCAAACAGCCTCTGCTTCTGGCAAAGTCCCCCAGTTATCCCAAGGGCATTTCCCACTGCGTCTCCTTTTAGCTGCTCTCTGATTCATCCTCGGTTTGGAGATGCCAATCTGAAAAGGGAGAAGCAGGGCTCGGGTGTCTCCTGAAAAGTGGCCACCTGCAAAGGCTGGTTTTGCCTCTGTCTGCAACGCTCCTTTTGTCCTTGAGCACTCCGTTTACATTTGGGTGTCAAATGTCCCTCCCGGCTTGTCCTCCCCCCTGCTTCTGGTGGATCAGGGCAGCCAAGCAGGCATCCCTGGGGACCCACCATCACCCTTCAACTGAGCAGAAAGGCTGCTATCGGCAACCTTGCTCCTAAGGTTTACTCACAGATCCTGCAAATCTGAAGGATGGTCTAAGAGTGTGAAAAGAGCCCTGCCGGATCACAGAATCAGGAGGGGCCCAAAGCTGAACCCCCGTGATGCATCAGGCCATGGACCTTTCCAGTCCAGCATCTTATTCCCACAGGGGCCGGACGGATGCTTATGGGAAGCCCCAAAGCATGACAGAAACTTTCCCCATTTATGATAGTGTTATCCTCCATGAATTTGTCTACTAGTTCTCTTTTAATGCCAACTGAGCTGAGGCCCTGGTTCACATCCACCCCTGATGGAGCAACTTGCTCATGAGGAGCTCTCCGTGGTTCTGAAACAACTGACCCGACTTGCCCTGGGGACTTCTCCAGGGAATCAGAACTGGATTGATCTAGCCCCAAAGGTCCTCTTCTCTGACCAGCAGCTAGTCTCCGAAGTCAAGCTAAGATCCTCTAGAACGGCTGTAATTTGAACCCAGGATCCCATCCACATGCTAAACGGGTGTTCTGCATAGTGAGTTGTGACCTTTTTGTGTGTGAATCATTTTATTAGCCTGGTGACACATGTTTTCTTTCTATTACCTCCTACAGCAGCAGGCCTTTTAATTATTAGGGAAAGTATTTAATTATAATTGTTCTGAAAAGGGTAAGTCTGAGCACCTTCCACATGAAATATGACATATGTTGTGTCCAACACTAGTCCCACGCAAAACAGACTCAAAACAGATGCACTGAAATAAAAGAGTATATTTAACTTAGGCCCATTGCTTTTGATGGGACCAATTCAAGTGGATCTCAGTTGGATTACAACCATCTGGCCAGATTTACAGAACCGCGCCACCCTACACCTCTTTACTTGGAAGTAAGGCCCACTGAGTTGAGCAGTGATGACTCTCATGCAGGAGACCAGCATTGCGCAATCATATGCCAAACCTTTGGCCAACCTAGGTCCTTCCAGCTGTTTTGGACTACAACTCCCATCAGCAGTGACACCAGGGGATGAACATACTGTCCTTTGAAACAGCTGGAAGGGCCCAGGTTGGCAAAAGGTGGAGTTAGCTGAACACTCTGCAAAGGTGGAGTACATGGTTCTCCCCCTCCTTAATCAACTCCCACAACAGCCCTGTGAGGTAGGTTAGGCTGAGAGAGAGCATGACTGTCCCACAAGGTCAACCAGTGAGCTTCCTGGCCAAGTGGGGATTAGAACCCTGGTCTCCAAGATCATAGTCCAGCACTCAAACCACTACACCACACTGCCTCTGACAATTAAAAAATAAACTACAGGTGTCACTGGCAATAAAAAGGTGCACCTCCCAAACTTAGGGTGCACACATGCATCTGTGCTTTGCAAGCATGCCGAGATTTAAAAACGAGACTTTCCAGACTATGGCAGAGGAAGAAGAAAAGGCTTCTGGACCGGCCACTCTCTGGGAAAACACCTGCCTTGATTTACTAATCTGCCACCTTCTTACAGTGCAGTTAATTTCCATGTCTACATCATTTGGGGAGGGAGAGGGAGGTCTTTGCTTGCATCAGCGCCACCTAGGCCAGCCACGATTCCCATTGTCTGAGGCCTGCCTCCTTGTGGCTGCCTCGCCGGCTGGCCAACCAAGTACGAACCCTGGGAGCGGTGAGCCTGCAGCAGGAGTTTCTGCGGAAAGGTATTCAGTGTGACTCAGCCTGCCGCTGGTGCAATGGATTTACGTGACAGGAGGCATCTGGGCAAGCTGTCGTGCGAAGCTCTCTCTCTCCCCCTCTCTCTTCCGGCACAAGAAGCCTGCAATTGCCCCCTCCCCAAGGGCAGAAAGTACCCTGAGGGGACCAGCTTTTTGCTATAAGCCTCCATGTTCACTGATGAAGTTACTTACGTGCCTCTCCTAGCACGGGGCACCTGCAGAAGGATGGCACCACCCAGCAGGTGTTCTGCACAATAGCCTTGCACGCTGCGGGTGCCACCCCAGCTGACCTCACGGAGGCAGCGACCCCAGATGGCTTTAAAAGAGGATTAGACAAATCAATGGAGGAGGAGGGGGCTCTCCATGGCTACTAGCCAGGGTAGCTGTGCTCTGGTGAGAGGCAGCAATGCTTCTGAATCGCAGTTGCTGGAAACCACAGGACGGGAGAGGGCTCTTATCTTCTTATGCACCCCCTTTCATGGTGTGAACGTGCCAGGAATCAGCTGGCATTTGGGGTCTCCATCACAAGCCAGCAGCGGCCCTCATGCACCCCTTGATCCCTCCCAGTGGCCCCGGGCAGAGAGGGTCTTCCCGGACTCTCCATCCCACCCCCATGAAAGAAACGCTCCTGCCAGAGGGGGAGATTGAGTTGGTCCATGTGTCTCTGGCTTGTGTGATGAGGCTCCATTGCATCATTGCTGCTCAGCCCCCTCCTCTCCTCCCCACCTCATTTCCAGAGCGAGGAGGGGAATGCCAAAGCAGCAGAGACTGACGTCACCTGCAGGGGGGCCACCCCATTACATCACCCTTGCGGAACTTCCCAGCTCAAACTCCAAGCAGGGAGAGAGGGGAGCCAATAGCAGAGCCGGCTGGGTTTAACCCATGCCTGGCTACCAAACAATGGCTATTCTGGATTTCCTGAGATTTAGCAGGAGCATACAAACCTAAGAGTAAGGAGCAGAAGAGCATAAGAATTGAGAGCATAATGCTATTTGGAAAGGTTCTCTGATTTTATTGTTAATATTCCTGTATACTATTTTATTTTTATTATTTTGTACAGCATCTGCTTTTTATTCGCTGCATTGCAGGGGGTTGGGCTAGATGACCCTTCAGGGCCCTTCCAACTCTACAGTCCTAGCATTCTGAGATTTAGGGCTCATCCACACTTTTGCTTGCCCCGTATTTTGATCGCCTTGTGTCCCAATTAATTCCCCCGAGTCCAGAAGCTTTCCTCAATGTTCTGCAGCTGTGCCTTGTGGAAATCCAATCTTACCCGCTGAATCAGAAGCTCAGTAAGCAAAATCTCTCTCCAGTTTTTTCCACGCATCTGATGAGATCTGATTCAGCAGGTAAGATCTTATTTTCACCAGGCACAGCAGTGGAACAGCGATAAAAGCTCTCAGACGCAGTGGAATTAATCGATACACAATCCAATCAAAATATGGGTCAAGTTAAAGTGTGAATGAGCACTTATTTGGTTTTTGCCTTTGCCTTTTGCCTGGTACAGTATATTCCTTGATCTTTTTCTTTTGTGCAGCATTTGACCTATACTTTGTATTTTGTTGTGAGATTATACTTGATAATGTATGTTGATTAGAGTTTCTGGCTTTTTTTGCATTGGATCTCCATTTTCGAACATCAGAAGAGCCTGCTGGATCAGGCCAATGGCACATCCAGTATCCTGCTCTCACAGTGGCCAGACTGTCACTCAGCAAGCAGACTCCAAGCACAAGAGCCCTCCCCCTCAGAGTTCATAGGCATTGCTGCCTCTGTGGAGGCAGAGCATAGCCATTGTGGCTTCCTCTCCTTAATGATCTTGCCAAATCCCCTTTCAAAGCCACCCAAATTGGTCCCATCTCTGCCTCTTGTGGGAGTGAGTTCCACAGTTCAACGTTGCGCTGCATAAAGAAGTTCCTTTTATCTGTCCTGAATCTTCCAACATTCAGCTTCATCGAATGTCTAGCGTTAGAGGAAGATGGAAAACTTTCCTCCATCCACTTTCTCCATGACAGGCATAATTTTGCCTATCGTGTTGCCTCTTACTCGCCAAAAAAAGTCCCAAATGTTGCGACCTATTTTTCCCTACAGTACTGAACCTCCGCTTTGTAGAACGTTCTGAGACTCTACCCTGCTGTATCTGAGTTCTGTTTACCAAGCACTGATCTGGAATTCGTTTGAATATAAGTCGTTTGAGATATTATTATTTTTTAAAAAATAATGAAAGCAAAAGCCACCACACCTACCTGAAGAAAGTGGTGTTCAGTGATAGACTTCCTCTGAACATGGTGGGTCCATTCCTAATGACCTCAGGGAATAAGGGCAGCCCTGTGGGATCTGAGCAAAAGCACCAACCAACCAGATGCCACTTGAAAGTCTATAAGAAGCAACTGGTCTGTGGTAGCCTGATATCTGGCACCCAGCATCCGCTGGATATCGCTTTCACTTCCATGCAAAGCCCACTCACACTTCCTTGCTGGTGGATGGCCTCCTTGTCTGCTCCTCCCCCTCCACACCACACTAATTTGCACATAGGTTGCAGCATTTGGGAGTTTTTAAGTTTAGAGAAAATGCAAGTAAAAGAGGCAACCTGACTGAAGTTTATAAAATTATGCCCGGCATGGAGAAAGTGGACAGAGAAGAGGTTGCCTTCCTCTCTCAAAACTGTAGAATTTGTGGACATCCAAGGAAGCTGAATTTTTGGAATATTCAGAACAGACCAAAGACTATCGTGCTCATCTGTGGAACCCCCTGGAGGCGGCAAAGGCCACCAACTTGGATGGCTTTAAAAGACGACTGGACAAATTCAAGGAGGAGGAGAGGGCTATCAGTGGCTCAGTACAACATCGCAATGTAAAATAGGATAAAATAATTTCTCAAAAGGCTGAGTGGAGACCCAGTGTGGCATAGTGGCTAGAGTGTCAGGCTAGGAACTAGAAGACCAGGGTTGAAATCCCCCCATCAGCCATGAAGCTTGGGCTCTGTCCCGGCCTCTCAGCCTGACCTACCTCACAGGGTTGTGGTGGGTGTCAATGCAATAAATAAATTATGTGCATGCCATGAGAATCCAGTGGATTGCAAGCACTCATGAGCTCACAGAGGTTGGTTCCAAGCAAGTAATGTTCAGTTCCTTGAACAGTTCCTAAAAACAAACAAACAAACAAACAAACAAACAAACAAACAAACAACACCTTTCCTGTGAGGCCTACAGTTCAGGCCCCTTCATTGCTGCCCACAACAAAATGGAAGCTTGAAAACATGAAACTGCAGCCATTCGAAGTTCTCTCTTGTCTCCCCTTCCTTCTTATCTGCCTTGCCGCCTTGCTGCTTCCCTCTCAAACACAATTTAATTTGTAAGCTTCTGGGGGCAGGGAAGCCTCTAATTTTAATGCTCCCTCCATTAAGAGTCACATGGAAGACTCTGTACATCACACATGCCATTTTCATTTGACTGCAGCTCAGCTTCTGGCAAAAAACCAAGACACTCATCTCACACTCTGGAATTTGACATCACCAGTTACGTCTCTAATTATGTAACAACATCATTCTCAGTTGTTGGGTTTCCTTTTGTCGAATAAGTTTTATGACAACAGTGACCAGTCTTCTTCCCAGATCTCCATCTCTTATTATGGACTGGTATTATACCTGAACACTTTTGGTCCTTAGCTAAAATTTTGGCCTCACTCCCCCTCCCAGGCTGTGTGTGGCCCACAGGTTCTGTGTCAAAGTACTATTGTGGCCCACGTGGTATGAAGAGTTGGACCACCCTGACCTAGAGGAACCAAACCTAGTCACTTCCCTTTTCAGAGTCTGCCCTGGGGGTTAATGCGGAAAAGAACCCACCAGGCTCAGCCATTTGGGGTTTCAATGGGATTTCCAAAAACCTACCAAGGAAAATCAGCATTTAAAAGGAAGCACAGTCAAAACCAGGTGCTGTGAATGGAAAAGGGTCTGCTCCCAAGCCATGGACTCTGATAGCTGGACTTCCTCTTAAAGGTTTAAAGTTTAAATGAGGTTAAATGTGGGACACCCACCCAAAATGAGTTTTGGCTTCCTTTTGGAATGAGGACGGGAAGAATCATGCATGGTACCTTGAGCTCCTTGGGGGGAAAGGTCAACAACCACCACCACCACCACCACCACCACCACTACTACTACTACTACTTCTACAACTACAACTACAACAACTACTACTACAACTACAACAACAACAACAGTATCTCAATTCAAAACGGCATCAGATGGTATTCAAACATAGATGGAAAAAGTGCTCCTCTGTCTCAGGCACTATCATGCCACACTGGGGAAACATTATCCCAAGACATGTCCAAACACATAGAGAGCAGGCAGACAGACAGACAAACAGACAGACAAACAGACAGACAGACAGACAGACAAACTACTTTCCAAAATATATAGTAGGTTAATCAATCAATCAATCAATCAATCAATTAATCAGCATTATTTGTTTCGATGCAAAGGAATTCCAATGCAAACAGGGGAGAGGAACACCACCAATTACATATCATTTGCAGACTGAAAGTCACAACAGTGAATGTGGATAACATTCACTGGACTGATTTCTGTCCCACACAAGGAACAAATCAGCAGACACGGGCCATTTTCTGCTCCTGTTCCCATTTCCTTCAGAATTCCACCTTGCCCAGGACCAGTGATCCTAATAATACGAGACAGGATGTTGACAAAAGGAGCCCAGCTTGCCTTTCTTTCTCCACCAAGGACAATGAAAGGTGACCTTCGCTGGCACGTGCTGGCAAGTGGTAGCCACTGATCTGGAAATAGAATCAGAAGCTGCAAAACTCTTCCACTTTGCTGGCACTGAGAAGCTTCTATGAGGCAACCAGGAGCTGGCAGCTCCTTGTTCTCAGTCTGAAGAAAACAGAATGGGATTTCACACCCCAGAGTGCAACACAAATTTGTTCCACCTTCCTTTTGCCTCGGGTCAAACCATGTACAGCAGGTTTTGGAAACCATGCAGAAACCTGCTGGACCTCTTTATGCCAGGTGCAAGTGAGCCGAACAGACATGCCCCACCCCCTTGACCAATTCAAAAGAAGCATTGCTGCCTATAACTTTAGGTGGGGCTGCTTCTGAATCAGAAACCAAATGCAAAGACAAGCCCAACAGGGATCCTCCATTCTTGCTTTAAAAGGCAGTTTTAATACCACGGAGAACCCGGCCAACTAAATCAAACCTCCATGCTCAGAGGAAGTGTAACTTTGGACACCAGATGCTAGAGACAAAGAACAACAGGAACATCAGAAAAGCCTGGTGGATCAGGCCAATGGCCCAGCTACCCCAGCATCCTGTTCTCACAGTGGCCAACCAGATGCTCCAGAGAGAAGCAAGCAGCAAGCAGGACTTGAGCACAAGAGCCTCTTTCCTCCTGCAGTTCCCAGAAACTGGTATTCAGAAGCATTATTGCCTCTGACTGTGGAGCCAGAGCATAGCTACCATAGCTAGTAGCCTTCAAGAGCCTTCTCCTTGTCCATGAATGTGCCTAATTCTCTTTTAAAGCCATCCAGGTTGCTGGCCATCACTGCCTTCTGTGGGAGGGAGTTCCACAGTTTAACTATGCAGAGCATGAAGAAGGACTTTCTTTCCTCTGTACCAAATCATCCAGCAGCTTCATTGGAAGTCCACGAGTTCTAGTGTTATGAGAGAGGGAGAAAAACTTCTCTCTATCCACTTTCACCATGGAATAATAGAATTGCAGAGTTGGAAGGGACCTTGAGGGGCCTCTGCCCAAACCCCTGCAATGCAGGAATATGCAGCTGGCCCATACGGGGATCAAACCCACAACCTTGGTATTTTCAACACCATGTTCTAACCACCTGAGCCACCTTCATCATGCCAGGTGTCATTTTATAAACTTCTACCATGTCACCTCTTTGGGCTTGTCCACATTTCCGCTTGTTCTATGCCAAGGATTGCAAATTGGAGGATATATAAATATATCACCCAACCCTAGTCAGCGGTTCTCACCTGTGACTGCTAAATAAACCCTCCACATTCAGAGGCAGTGTATCTTTCAATATCAGATGCTTAGAGCCAAAGGACAACAGGAGCACTATAGTCATACCTCGGGTTACAGACGCTTCAGGTTGCGGTTTTTCAGGTTACGGACCACCGAAACCCGGAAGTACTGGAACGGGTTACTTCTGGCTTTTGGCTGCCGTGCATGTGCAGAAGCACTAAATTGCACTTTGCGCATGTGCAGAAGCACCAAATCACAACCCCCGCGTGCACAGATGCGTCACTGAGCATTGTGGACGCTACGGGTTGTGAACGTGCATCCCGCACGGATCATGTTCGCAACCCGAGCGTCCACTGTACTGGGAAGCTTTCCAGAGGCGCCAACTGACCACAGCCGGAGGCAGTGCACTGAACCAACCCAACCCAGCGCCTGGCCCAGCTAGTCAGCTTTTATCTCCTGCCAACTCTGAGTTCAAATCCTGCATTTCATCATTTCCGGCGGAGACTTACTTGGCTCCTGCTGTCAGAAAGTGGTTGCTCTTGAGCACGGCAGCCAGCAACGGGGTCTCCTCCTTGGCACCTGCCCACTGCTGGTGCCTCGAACGTGGGCAGAGGCACACCCTTCCCTGCCTGCCCTGGGCAGCCAGGGGCTGAGCCCGGCCCCCAAGATAAGCCCCCGAGTTCGCCAGCTCTGACCCCGAAGAGTAGCTCCTCACTGCCATTGCAATTTGCTCCGCTCTGCTCTGCTCTGTTCTGCCTCGGAAGCTGACTCCAGCCAGCCCAGCCCCAGGGCAGGAAGTTGTTCTGTAATCACAAGGAGGGGAATTTCCTCTGTGACTGCCGCCTCCACGCAGCATCGGGCCTCTCTCTCAGCCGCCCCCCTGGGAGTCACGTAGCTATCTTTGTCAACAGCCCTGCGCAGATGTGCTCTTGCCACAGCTGGGAGGCCGGAGCGCAGGCCTCTCTCTGCACCGCCTCTTGCATCATCGAGCCAGCCTGCGCATTGTCCACCTCAGAGGACACATGCAATTTCCACCCACCTCCGTGCCCCGCTAGCTGGTGGGGGGAGCACCGACACCTGGGCATCTCCCCAGCATGCAAGAGCTGTAAGAACGTGAGAAGAGCCTGATGGATCAGGCCAAAGACACATCTGGCACAGCACCCTGTTCTCACAATAGCTAAATGCCCTTAAGAACTTGGAAATAGAGATAGACTGCCACTGGGCCTGGAGGTTCCATCAGGACATAAGAAGAGCCCAGAGGCAGAGCATAGCTATCATGGTTAGTAGCCTTCTCCTCCATGAATTTGTCTTTTAAAGGAATCCAGGTTGGTGTTCCCCACTGCGTCCTGTGGGAGCAAGTTCCAGAGTTTAAATGCATGCCCTCAGATGGATCACAGACGCGCCCGTTTGTCCTCAAGCCAGACTCTTCCAAGCAGACTCCAGTGTGAGTGTGAGAGAAGAGCTATTTTATTCCCTGCTTGGTGAGAGAGGCAGCCAGACTTTTAAAAGCGCACAACCCCAAAGCAGCCAGGGTCGGGGCCCAGGGAATCGGCTCCGAGCTGGACGTGTGAGGAGTGTGTCTCTTGGAAGGAGAGCCAAGTCTCTGCGCTTGCCAGATGCCACCAGCCATATTGACGGCTGCCCAGAAGGAGGAGGGGGGGGGGACTGTAAAGCCAAGAATGAATGGAGCAGCCAAGCTGTTGGGGAAACAGATGATCAGCGGAGGAAGGTGGCTCTCGTCTTTCGCCCCCTCCCCACCAGGCACCTGGAACATATGCTGGAGGGGAGAGGGTATGTTTAGCCTGGAGAAGAGAAGACCGAGAGGTGCAAGCAGGATAGCTCAGTTGGTTAGAGCACGGTGCTGATAATGCCAAGGTTGCAGGTTCGATCCCCGTATGGGACAGCTGCATATTCCTGCATTGTGGGACTTGATGTTCGCCAGGGTCCCTTCCAACTCTACAATTCTATGATAGGCATCTTCAGAAGAAGTCTAGTGTCCATATCTGCCTTGGTCAGACCCCACCTGGAGTGCAGCGTGCAGTTCAGGGCCCTGCAGTTTAAGGATATTGGCAAGCTGGAAGGTGGGCAGAGGAGGGTGATGGAGAATATCAAGGGCCCAAAGCCTTTTGAGGAATGGGTGAGGGAATTGGTTATATTTAGCCTGGAGAAGAAAAGACTTAGAGGTGATATGATAGCCATCTTCAAATATCTGAAGGACTCTCACTGAGAAGATGGAGCCAGCTTCTTTTCTGCTGCTCCAGAGGGTTGGACCCGGACCAAAGGATTCAAATGGCAAGAAAGGAGATTCTGACAAGGAACAACTTTCTGACCATAGGATCTGTTCCACGGTGGAGGATTCTCCTTCCACAGCAGTGGATTCTCCATCTCTGGAGGATTTTCAAGAGGCTGGACGGCGATCAGTCAGGGACTCTTTAGCTGCGATTCCTGCATTGCATAAGTTGGGCTAGATGCCCTTCCAACCCTACAATTCTAGGTTTGCATGATTCTTTGGTGCAGAAGGAGCTGCTCAAGCTGTCCCAGGGCCAGGCCGCGAGCGTCCTTGGAAGGAGAGCACTGGATCTCGTCGCTCACACCAACCCGTGCTAAAGAATATTCTAAGGATGGGGGGCACTTCCTTTCTGGCCAAATAAGCAACAGTGAACATAGGAAGAGTCCTGGGATGGCTCAGTCGAAAAGAAGCCGATTTCTAGTCCAGCATCCAGTCCTCACAGTGGCCAACCGGACACCTCTTCCAGGAAGCCCATGATCAGGACCGGAGCACCAGAGCAACCCTCTCCCCACTTGGGATCCCCAGGAAGTATGATTCAGAGGCAGACCATAGCCATTGTAGCTAATAACCATCAACAGCCCCTCTGTCCAGTCCTCTTTTAAAACCATCCAAGCCGGTGGACATCACTGACTCCTGCGGCAGTGAGTTCCATCATTTAACTATGCATTGCATTCAGAAGGACTTGCTTATGTCTGCCCTGAATTTCCTAGCATTTCTCCTTTTTCTCCAAGGAGCTCAGAGTGGTGGACGTGGTTCTCCCCTCCCCCCTCAATTAATTCCCACAACAACCCTGTGAGGCAAGCTAGGCTAAGAGGCAGTGACTGGCCTCCAAGGTCACCCAGTGAACTTCATGACCGAGTGGGGATTTGAACCCAGGTCTCCCGTGTCCTAGTCCGATAATGTAACCACTTTGCAACACTGCCTCTCTTAAGATGTAGCTCTGGCCTAGTTTGCACACCATTTATTTGTTTATTGCATTTATAGCCCACCTTTTTTCCTCCCAGGTTTTCCTGCCTACAACAACCCTGTGAGGTAGGCTAAGCCAAGAGGCAGCGACAGATCCAAAGTCATGACCTAGTGGGGAGCTTCATGACCTAGTGGGGATTTGAACCCTGGCCTCTCTCAGGTCCTAATCCAACACTACCACTTTCTAAAGGAAAAAGCCCCAGATCTTGAAACTTTTCCTTGCTCTTATAACCCCCTCACTGCTTTCTGAAACTGTGGTTCTCCAGATCGGAACACAGGAAGTCAGACCACTGGCCCATCTAGCCCAGTACTGTCTACACTGACTGGCAGCAGATCTTTAGGATTTCAGACAAGAAAATCTCTCACCATTGGGGATTGAACCTGGGACCTTCTGCACTCAAAGCAAATGTTCCATCCCTGAGGTATAGTCCTTCCCTTAGCTTGCAGGACTACAACTCCCATCGTCCTTGACCTTTGACCCTCCTGGCAGGGCCTGATGGGAGATGGCAGTTCAGAAAAGCAGCTGGGAGGATGCTGGCTCCCCCTTCCCACCCTACTGGTGACAGCCGCCCTACCAGAGCAGTCTTACCTGAAGCAGTCGGTGTGCCAGTCCGCGTTGAGGGCCTGCAGATACTGGCCATCGTAGATATTGTGGCTGCAGCTGGCGCATATCGGCAGATCGCTTCCTGGAGAGGAAAACAGAGGTGGGGGCAGATTGAGTGGAGGGGGGTCACCAGCACAGCCTGGGCTCTCACTGCAGGATTTCAGTTTTTGCCCCAAACCAGATGTAGGCCTACAAACAGGGCCCTTGTCTGCACGGCACTTTTAAAGTGGTATCGTACCACTTCAAACTGGCATGGCTTTCCCCGAAAGAATTCTGGGGACGGCAGTTTCAGCCTTGAGGAGCTACAGTTCCCAGAGCCCTTAACAAACTACAGATCCTGGGAAGCCAAACAGGCTTTCAATGCATGTTGGATGTGTGGTGTGACCTCAGAGAGGAAGGAGGGAGTCAATGCATATTTAAAGCAGTCCAAGACCACTTTAAACAGGCACAGCTTCTCCCGAAGACTCTTGGGAACCACAGTTTGCTAAGGATGTTGAGTTGCTTTTAGAAATACCCCTATTATCCCCCACTCCCGGAACTACAATTTCCAGAGTTCCCTGGGAACAGGGATTGACTGTCAAACCACTCTGGGATTTGCAGTTTGGGGAGGGGAATAAGGGGTCCCCTAAAAACCCTCAGCACCCATAACAAACTACACTTCCCAGGATTTTTTGGGGGGAAAGGAATGACTGTTTAAAGTTGCATGACGCTGATTTAAATGTATAGTGCAGAGGCACCCCCAAACTCCAGAGGGGCTGTGGGTGATTTCGCTCTCTCCCCCAGAATGCACCTCATCCTCTTGTGCCCCCCCCAGAATAGATTTGTTTGAAGCAGTGCTCAAAGAAATGCAGCACTCACACTGAATGAACAAGGGTACCTCTGAGAACACGCAGAATAGCTTCCATAATCCGAACCTGAAGCATGGCTCCGCCAGGAGCCTCATTCCTGTTAACTCTGAGAGGGGACATGGGGGGGGGGGATAATGGCAATTCTCCTGCACCCAGCTGCTCACAAATGCCCAGAGGCCCCTAGCTGAGGCTAGCCCTATGACCTCCTTTCCCATGGCTGGTGGCCACAGATCGATCTCCTGTTTATATAACAGCAGGACTGTCCCCTAATTCACCCCCATAGATTGGGGGTGTGGAGAGGAGTGGCAGGGAAACCAGAGGGGGGGCATCCCTAGAAATGGGGAACAGAATGGGGAGTGGTAAATTTTTCCTTGCACCCAGACTCTGAACCTGTTTTCAGTAGCAGGCCTCCATGCTGCAACAATTACAGGGGAGCAAGAGTGTCTTGGAGCATGCACAGAGGGTGCTTTCTTTTTTCTTTTTACTTTCTAACCACAGCATGCCCACCCTCTTCTGGGCCCTGATGCCATTGGGGTTATGACAGGATTTGGGGGCGAGGGGGACACCCTTCTTCCTGCTACTAATGAGCATTTTATTCACCCTATCCTGTTCCACCCGTTTGCAAAAGGAGAATTCCCACACTCAGGAAAGGCTCTATGAATCCTCAACTTTCAGTAAAGTAGCGAAAATATTTGCGAAAGGAAGGAGGAAAGCATGGATCCTAGAATCAACCCCGAAGTCTTTTATCCAAACCCCACTTTCTTGCATTCCGGTCAGACGAGACTCCCTTGCCTGCGGCAGGAGGTCGGGAGAACCAGCACCCTGGACAGCACCCACCGGATGGGCACCGGATTAACCTCCCCGCCCCCGCCTCCTGGGGTGAGTTGAAAGCGCCGAGACAACGGGCTGGAGGTGGGGAGAGAGGAAACGCGCTCTGCACGTGCTCAGAGACGCGCTCCCAGTTAGTCTGCGCACGCCCGTTAAGGTGAGTGAAGAGGCGAAGTAGGCCTTGGGGGCCTCTCCCAACCTTCCGAGGACCACTCCACAAGCCCCACGCGCGTGAAGTAGATCTCGCCTTTCGCCCCCACCCCTCCTGGCCTCTTGCACGTGTGAATGCCTGCCACGCGTGCAATGCAGCAAGGGGGCGGCCCGGACGTTTCTCTCTCTCTCTCCCACCCCCTGTGGGGCTCAAGGTCAAGCAGGGGAGGGGGCGGAGGAGCCCTGCACGCCACCCCACTCCGTCCCCACCGCGCCCCAGGAGTCAGGCCAGAGGCCGGGCGAGGGGCGACGTGGAGTGGGGGCGGGGAGGGCTCTCTTCCAGGACCCACCTTCGTCCTCTCCCATGGGCTCGTCTCTCCAGGTGCAGCACAGGAGCATCAGCCTCATGCGGACGCCGCGCCAGACCCCCCCGGCTCGGGCGGCAGCAGCGTCGGCGTCGGCGTCTCCTCCCCGCGCTTGCCGGGCGGCGAAGGGGGCAGGGCGGGCTGCTTGGTTGCGCCGGCTGCGGACTCGCCCGGGCCGACTGCGCGGCAGCCCTGGGAAAATGGGGCGGGGGGTGAGGAGGAGGAGGGAGGCGGGTCCAAAGAGGAGCCAGCCAGCCAGAGGGACCCCCCTTACTCCGCCCGTCTCCAGCTATAATGCAACGTGCGCTGCAAGGCGATGCAAGGCCAGGCGCCTCCCCTCTCGCTTGGACGGGGCGGGGGGCTAGAAGAAGCGGAGTCCCGGCAGGGATGCAGCCAGCCAGCCAGAACCGGACACACGCACGCGCGCACACACACCCCGCCGCCGCCGCCGCCGCGCGCTCCCTGGGAAGCCAAGCTGACGGAAAGGGAGGGGATGGTGAGGGAAGCCCTGAGTGCGCGCAGAGGGTCCGGGGCAACGGCAGATAAAACCGACGGGGGTGTGTGAAGAGAAATGTACGATCTTGTGTCAGACCACAGCTAAGCTGTGATAGTCCACGAGCGCTCTCCAGGGTTTCAGGAGGGGATGGAGAAGGGGCCCCTGAGTATGTGCAGAGCGCCCAGGGTCAACTGCAGACAAAAGGCGAGGGGGTAGTGCAGGGAAGAGGGAAACGCATTGTTGTGTGCTACCCCAATCTCTGAGCTGTGCGAGACGCTATTGGGTTCCAGGCACCTTTACCAAGGGTCCATGTTTCCAGAGTCAGATTTAGGGCAGCATGGCTGGTTCGCCTGCACTGGGCGCCGAGCCGAGGGGACACCACAGGGCGCCACAACTGTGACATGGTGCACAGAACGCAAGGCAAGAGGCAGGAGACATCAGATTTTGGCCTCGCAAAGGGTGCCACTAAAAATTTGAAATACGAAAATTCACCCCTACATGTTTCCTTTTAAAAATGAGGCATAGCGGGGATTCAGGTATTTTTATGATACATAGTTTATGTACACATGCAGTGGTACCTAGGGTTACATACGCTTCAGGTTACAGACTCCACTAACCCAGAAATAGTACCTCGGGTTAAGAACTTTGCTTCAGGATGAGAACAGAAATTGTGCTCCAGTGGCGCGGCAGCAGCAGGAGGCCCCATTAGTTAAAGTGGTGCAGAACAGTTTCAGGTTAAGAATGGACCTCCAGAACGAATTAAGTACTTAACCCGAGGTACCACTGTATATGCAACCTGAGCCTACAATGCAGCAGTTCCCAGCATTAACACCCCAAAAGACTCTTGCTTCTCTGGATTCAAACAGACATCAGCCATTGTGCTCTGACTCTCTGCCTTTTCCAGCCGGTCACTTTTTCTATCCTGCAACTTAGGTCAGATCACAGTCAACTCTACTTCGAACTCTTTGTCTTCCCAACTAACTCTGAGCTGAGGCCCCTTGCATTTGGTTTTCCTAATGGCTTTTGTTCTCCATCATCCCAGGTGATTTCCCAATCAGGAAACTGGCTTAGTTTATATTTTAACATTTACTGAATCCAGAAGTTCAGTGTCTGGCATCCAGAAACTTGTAACGGGTGGGTAGGAGTCTGAAACTCATAAACTCATAACAGTAGGAAGTTGCCTTGTCCTGTGTCAGACCAGCAGTCCAGCCCAGTATGGTGGACACTGACCACCAGCAGCTCTCTCCAAAGTGGGAGTCTCTACCTGGAGATGCCACCTGGAATTGAACCTGGGGCAGATGTTCTCCTGCCACTGGGTTAAGACTCCAGTCCTCATGGTTACCAACCAAGGACTGCTTTCAGACCACCAGTCCGGTCAGTGGGAGGAAGCAAGACTTATCAATACCAGTTGCCGGATGCCATGGTGGCGCGAGGGGGAGTCCCTTTATACCTGAATCCTGCTTGTGGGCTTTCCCTTGGGACATCGGTTGGGCTCTAAAACTGCTGGCACATTTGCAAAGCTAAACAGGGTCTGGTCTGGTTTCAAATTGGATGGGGAACTACGTGTTGAGATTCCAGCACTGCAAAGGGATGGACTTGGATAACCCTAGGGGTCCCTTCCAGCTCAACAATTATATGAAAAGGAAACTGGGCTTGATGGGCCATTGGCCTGATCCAGCAACCTCTTAGGTTCTTATCTGCTGTCTATTTTCTGGTTGCTAATGCACAGCCATTTATGGAGGAAAAGGCTATCGATGGGTAGTAGCTACAATGGCTATGCTCTGCCTCCACAGTCAGAGGCAACAATGCTTCTGAATACCAGCTGCTGGAAGCCAGGCGGGGCCAGAGTGCTCTTGTGCATGAATACTGCTTGTGGGTTTTCCACAATGGCCATCCTGTGAGAACAGGATGCCAGTCTAGATGGCCTGATCCATCCGCAGGGCTCTTCCAAGAGTGCTTAACTGATGCATTCAGGATCTCTTCTTGTTCTGTTGTTGTATTTCTGCCTTTCTGAATTTGTACAGAGCAGCAAGCAGTGACAGCCTTCAATTCCTTCATCTTATTTGTGTATGTGTCTCCTTTCCCCCCCTGCACACATTGCCAGCGTACAGAACAACTTTGCCAATACTTGGCAAAAAGGAGTCTTAGGACAATAGTGCATATGGCTATATTGAGATTCTTTTGATGTGTTGTATGGTTTTCCCAGTAGTGATGTAGTGGAAGTGAGAGCTGGAGAAGAAGGCCGAAGAATTGGTGCTTTTGAATTCTGGTGCTGGAGGAGACTCTTGAGAGTCCCATGGACTGCAAGAAGATCAAACCTCTCCATTCTTCAGGAAATCAGCCCTGAGTGCTCACTGGAAGGACAGATCCTGAAGCTGAGGCTCCAATACTTTGGCCACCTCATGAGAAGAGAAGACTCCCTGGAAAAGACCCTGATGTTGGGAAAGATGGAGGGCACAAGGAGAAGGGGACGACAGAGGACGAGATGGTTGGACAGTGTTTTCAAAGCTACCAGCATGAGTTTGACCAAACTGCGGGAGGCAGTGGAAGACAGGAGTGCCTGGCATGCTCTGGCCCATGGGGTCACGAAGAGTCGGACACGACTAAACAACATTATTATTATTATTATTATTATTATTATTATTATTATTATTATTATCCACCAGAAGCGCTGGCTAGCTTCCATTAAGAACATAAGAGGAGTCTGCTGGTCAGGCCAACAGCCCATCTAGTCCAGCATCCTCTTCTCATAGTGACCACCCAGGATGCTTCACTGGGAAACTCACAAGCAGGACCAAAGCACAGGATCCCTCTCCTCTCCTCTGGTTTCTAGCAACCAGTATTCAGAAGCATTGCTACCTCCAACTGCAGAGGCAGAGCATATCTATCATGGCCAGAAGCCATCAATAGTCTTCTTATCCTTCATGAAACTGCCCCATCCTCTGTTAAAGCCATCCAGGCTGGTGGCCATCACTACCTCCTGTGGGAGCAAGTTGCATGAAGAAGGACTTCCTTACGTCTGCCCTGAATCTCCCAATACTCAGCCTCATTGGATGTCCACGACTTCTAGTGCTATGAGAGAGAGGAAGAAAAACTTTTCCCCATCCACTTTTCCTATGCCATGCATAATTTTATAACCTCTATCATGTCGCTTCTTACTTGCCTTTTCTCTTAACTAAAAAGCCTCAAATGCCACAAGCTTTCTCCTTCAACCCCCTTGATCATTTTGGTTGTTGCTTTCTAAACCTTTTCCAATTCTGCAATATCCGTTTTTAGGTGAGGTGGCCGGAATTTCACACAATGTTCAAAATGTGACCGCAGCATAGATTGGTATGGCATTATGACATGGTCCGTAGAAATTTCAGTTCTGTTCCCCAATGATTCCCGATGCTCTTTCCCCTCCTCAGTGTTGATTTCCTGCCTATTTTCGGTTCACTTGCACCACAAACACTGATATTTCCTTGTGAAATTCACACAGGTGCTGCAGGGTCCCTGCAGATTCGTTTTTGGCAGTAAGGTACGATTTTATGATTTTGTTCTATTTGCAAACATGGAGTAACATAGTTCGTCTCCACCAGATGCATTTATTCACCTGTGGGTTTTATGACTAGGGGAAAAATATTACATTTAAATATAATGGTCCTAGTATAATGACAGTCCAAAACAGTTCCTCTGTAATGTTTTCCAGGATAATTAATTCTTCATTTACAGTTTCTCCGATTTCTACTGTCTTGTTTTTTTCCTGTAATGTTTTTTATTGTTTTAGATGGCTTGTAGGTGTGAAATTTAATAAAATGTATTTCTAAAACCAAACCAACACCATCATTTTCTCAGTTGTGTCATTGATTACAGACGTTGCCCAATTGCTGGGCATTCTGCAATAAAAGTTGCATGACTCCCATGGAAACAGCTCAGCTCCTCGTCAGGCTGCAACTGCTGGTTGCAAAGTTCTTTGCTCCACTCTAGCAATCTCACCTCTGCATCTTTAATGAGCCCTACAGCCCAACTCCTCCCCCTAAGTTATAGGATCCAGAGGGGGCTATTTCCAAGTGTGCATCCCACTACTTTCTATCAGAATTGAGCGATGGTATGAAAACTATCTTCAAAGATCTGAAGAGCTGCCACATGGAAGAAGGAGCGAGCTGGTTTGCTGCTGCTCTGGAGGGGAGGACTGGAACCAATGGATTCAAATTACCAGAAAGGAGATTTTGAATAAACAGCAGGAAGAACCAGGGCCTCGTTTTTTGGCCAGAACTCACTGGAACTCGATTTTGGATAGGGCTGGGTGATATCTGGTTTTCAACATTGTGATATATCACCACATACACATGCATGCATCATGATTCATGATATATTGCCAGGTTAAAAATGATGAAACCAATATCATGATATGGACTTCACACTGGTTTTGCACAATATATCGCCTAGTTCTGGCACCTCTCAGGTGAACACCATTGCCAATATAAGGGTGGCATTCATGGTGAGTTTGAGTACCTCTTTTTCCAGAAAAATAGCACTGGGAAGAACAGTTTGGTGTTAAGAGCTATTGGACAGTAGAACGGGCTCTTTCGGAAGGTAGTGGAATTTCCATCATTGGAGGTTTTCCCACAGAGGCTGGATGGCCACCTGTCAGAGATCTTTAGCCATGATGCACTGCAAAGAGTTGAACCAGAAAACTCTTAGGTTCTGTGCTTCTAATAATAAACAGTCACACCTGCCAAGATGCACTCACTTTGCCCCTCTGCACAGGCTCAGAGACACTCAATTTGTGTTTGCTTGGGTTGCTCAAGGGAAACTAGGTTCCAGACCGTACGTCTCCAGGAGGAAAAAGCACAAGAAATGTTCCTTTAAAAAGTTATTTATTAGTCAGGTTTTATTTAATTCTTTTTTTCCCGGAAAGCGGTTTACTGTTCCTCTTTATAAAAAGTGTCCCATCCCAGTTACATCGAAGTGATTAAACATGAAGAGTCGTGGAGCAGGTCGGCCACGGTCCGGTGGGGAGGGGCGGGGGACCCCCAGGACGGCCTCTTTGCTCGGACCTGGACGGCTCTCTTGCTTGAAAGGCCGGATGTGGCCTGGGCTGTGCTAATCCGCTGCGGCCCTGACAGGCAGCAGCTGGAGGATTAAGGTTAATCCTGTTGGCACCGACCCCCCAGCCCGGCCTGCTCCCCCTCCCCTGCCGATACGCAGGCAGTGTGCCAGGGGAGGGGCTCCCATGGCAACCCAGTTGCATTCTCCCCCCAGAAAAACTGGAGCCTGGAGAGAGAGAGGGGGGGCAGAGACTGGGAAAGGGAGTGGGGCCAACTGGCCAGTGTGACTACTGACCCCCCCCCCCACAGGGCTCAGGAGTGGGCTAAAGTGCTCGGGCATCTTCCCCCCCTCCTCCGAAAGCGGCCCTCCTCGGCCGCAGCACCAAAGAGGCCCCCCCACCGCCCAGGAAGTGGACGGCTGGGTGTAGCACCAGTGAGAGAGGGAGGAGGGCTGTTTGGGGTCTGTGGGGCAGAAAGGCACAGGGCGGCGGTGACGATTGCGGTGGTGGTGGAATCTGCTTTTCTCGGGGTGAGGGGGTACATTCGAGACCAGGCAGTAGCACCAAAGTTCATGAGGTGAATGGTAGGCAGTCTGTCAGGGCTACTTCCTCTTGCGGCCTGCAAGGTGTGGGGAGAGGAGAAGAGGAAGAGCATCAGCGGTGACACATGCCTTACTCACATCCCAGCTGCCTTTGAACTATTTGTATTATTTATTTGTAAAAAATAGTAATAATAATATTACCAGTATACTGCAACATCAGAAAAATATATATGTCAAAGCAGTTTACAGCAGTGAAACCATAAAGCCATTCAAAAAGTTTAAAACAGACGTTGTGGGAGGATGTGTTCTGAATTGCCTCACTAGGTTTGGCGGAATTGAAAAGCGTTCAGCGCTTGCTGAAACTCCAGTGGTGGAGAGTTCCACAGGACTGGGTTGATGACATTAAAGGACATCTGTGGGGGTGATGCCTCAGGGGCTTCCATTTCACCCTGCCTCGTGGGTGGGCTGGCCTTGAGGCACCTGGGGCACACCAGAACTGGTGGATGGGTTCATATGGACTAGCTCAGGGGTCTGCAACCTGCGGCTCTGGAGCCGCATGTGGCTCTTTTACACCTTTGCCGCGGCTCTGGGGCGGATACTAGCGAGGGGAGGAGGCGCATTGTGCGCCCCGACACTCCCCACTGTGGTGGGTGCTGTACTGGCTGTGATGTCGCATGGGGGCGGTGCGTGCATCAGTCACGCACCGTCCCGACGTCACCTTCCCACCCGCTGTCAGATCGCAGCTCCGGAGATATATTTGTTTTAAATGTCGCAATGGTTTTGCGGCTCCCAGTTGTTGTTTTTTCTTCAGAAACGGGTCCAAGTGGTTCTTTTTGTCTTAAAGGTTGCAGACCCCTGGACTAGCTCCTTTGCTACCAGTGGTGTCCTTATTTAACCATCTTCTGGGCTGCTGTCAGGGCAAACTGTATTTCAGTTGCTGGTTCTAAAACTACTTTGCTTTTATTACCTTGTAATTTATAATTTTTTAAAAAATAATAATGTTGCAAGCCACCCTTAATCCCACCTTCGGAGAAAGGCATGATAAACACATTAAAATAAAATACAACAACAATAGGAGAAGGAGGACACTGTGTGTCCGGGGGGCATTTTTCATGGGTGGCTCACAGGTACGGATAGTGGAAGATTCCGATGGACTGGAAAACAGCACCCCAAATTGTGTCCATATGTGTGCTGATTCTCAGCTTGGGGCGGAATTCAGGCAAGTGAACCTGTTGGTACTTGCTGTCATCATTTAAGTCCGCAAACATAATGTGATTGGTGGCCATTCTCTTGGCCCCTTTGCAAAAACAGCCAGACCAAGAGAATTTGCCCTTCGACCTCCTGTTCCCATTAGCAGCCCACCGGAGGCCTATGAGACCCTCCCCGTACAGGCGAGGCCTGATGGGAAGAAGCTATCCCTACCCCACCCTGGCACTAAGCTAGAGCCTGGCACTCAGAGGTAGACTGCCTTTGAACCTGGAGGCTCTTGGAACAAGACAGAAACAGTTTGAAAGTGGACTGCTTCTGGGTTGGGGTGCGACTTACCTCTGTAGCCGTACGGCTTGGGAGGTTTGCCTGTGGAGAAGCAGGGGAGAAACATGGGGTGAGGTCACTCAAGATCTCCTGGATTCACCCTTGACCCCCCACCCACCCAGCCAGCAGAAAGCAATGCACTTACCACCATAGCCCAGCTGGCCAGGGACTCCACCTGCAAGCCCAAACCAGGCAGGAAAACTGGTTAGCCACACAGAGCAGCCAGCAGCCCCCTCCCACCCCACATTCTGAACTGTGTGTGTGTGTTTGGGTGAGGGGTGCATGGCAAAGGTCACAGTGGGCCTCAGAGAAAGAGAAGTGGGGAAACATGCATTGCAGGGGGCTTGACTAGATGACTGTACTGTTCCAGGATTCTATGGAAACACCTAAGCATCTTGTTATATTTCCTTGTATTCAGATCATTACTATGGGACTCCTATCCCTGAGCATAAGAACATACAAAGAGCCCTGTAGCTGGATCAGGCCAAAGGAGGCCCATCTGGTCCAGCACCTCCTTCTCACAGTGGCCAGCCAGGTGCCTGATATGAGAAACCCCCAAGGAGGTGTCAAGGCAGGAGTAGGGAACAAGTCAGCAATAACTCACAAGGTGTCCGTGAAGTTAACTCTTTATTCAAAGGAATTAAACAGCTCAGGCCTAGTGAGCACAGCAACTGTTCCTGATAGAGCTTGCCCCAAGGAGGCAGTTGTGAGGACTGAAGGTCCCCCGCCTTCCCACAGCTGCCTAAGTTCTTTCCAAGTGATCTGAGGCTTTGTCGTCTTCCCCGTATTTCCTCCGCCCTCTTCATACCTCTTCTGGTTCTGGGGAACCGGTGGGGAGGGGAGCTGGTCACAGCAGGAGGGGGAGAGTCCCTGGCTTCTTCAGCAGTCTGCTTCATCTCTGTCTCTTGGTCCCCACCTCTGCTTCTGCCTCTTAGTCTGGACGGCTCTCTGCCACAGCCTCTTCCTGCTCACTAAACCCTGTTACCTCCTCAGCCCCTGACACCTCCTTCTCCTCATCTGCTTCCTCTTCTCCCTCTGACCCACCACCAATCCCCTGGCTCTGAGACGTCTTCCCTTGGGGGTTCCCCCACTGGTGCCTTGCACCACTCCTCTGCATCCAGCGAGTCCGTGACAGCAGAATTCGAACACAAGAGCCCTCTCGTCTCCTGTGGTCTCCAGCAATTGATATCCAGAAGCTCTGCTGCCTCCAACCATGAAGGCAAAACAAAGCCATCGTGGCTAGTAGCCATTGTTAGTCCCCCCTCCATGAATGGACCAAGCATCTTTCAAAACCATCCAAGCTGGCGGCCATCACTACCTCCTGTGGGAGCAAGGCATCTTACGCTTGCTGGTTTCCTGCAGGCGTCAGGTTGGCCACTGTGGAGACAGGATGCTGAACTAGATGGGCCATTGGCCTGATCCAACAGGCTCTTAGATTCTTAAGTTCTTATGAACTGGTACCAGTGACAGGGTGTAAGGCATACCTTATGAGGGAGATGACCCCACTGAAGACCACCTGCTTGCCCCCAAATTGACTGCTCCCCTGGTCTGTTTCAGCTCCTTTATGGGTGTCATCCACAAGGCCACTGCTTTCTCCCTGCACCCGGGTTTTTCAGGAACTGAACTCACCCCCCCGCCCCCTATTAACATACCTGGGTAAATAGGAGACAAACCATAACCATAGCCAGCTCCGCCCGCTACAATGGAGAAAAAATGGGTGGGAGAGAGAGAGTCAGAAAAGCTTCAATATTGCAGGAATTCCACAAGCCTGGTTCATAGAATTATAGAGTTGGAAGGGACCCCAAGGGTCTAGTCCAACCCCTTGCAGGTTTCCACTCCTCCTCCTCCTCCTCCTCCTCTTCTTTTCCCACCCATCTGTTCCCTCTCATCAGGGTGGAATCAGTTCACACATTCCTATACAGCTTGGGGACAGGCTACCAGAAAGATAGGGTGCTCTGAGCCTGGGTGCTCAGATCCTTGGTGGGATCCCAACCCAGGAGAGGTCCGCCTGGCTCCCTCCTTGTTATCCTTCCGCCAGCAGGCTAAGGCCTTCCTGCTTCGACAGAGCTTTGGAAACGGAGAGGCAGGCGATGCTGGCCAACTGGGTTGCTGGCAGGGCAAACTGGGTTTTAATTGAAACAAAAAAAAAGTTCCTTCCAGTAGCACCTTAAAGACCAACTAAGTTAGTTCTTGGTATGAGCTTTCGTGTGCATGCACACTTCTTCAGGTATTCTTCAGGTATCTGAAGAAGTGTGCATGCACACGAAAGCTCATACCAAGAACTAACTTAGTTGGTCTTTAAGGTGCTACTGGAAGGAACTTTTTTTTGTTTTGACTATGGCAGACCAACACGGCTACCTATCTGTAACTGGATTTTAATTGCCCGTTCTAAATGGGTTCTGAGATCTGTTTTTAATTATTGTTTGTAAGCCACTTTGAGCTCCTTGGAGAAAGGAGTGGCATATAAATGCATTAAATAATCATATAAATACATAAATATATAAGAAGGTTGGTGACCCCCGATAAAGGTGCTTAAAATAAAAAGAAGTTAACCTTATTTCTTACCTGTTCTAGAGAACAAGTGGAAGTGTGATACTAATGTAGCTGCTGAGTTTTGGTGTTATTTTTAATTTTAATTCTGTTACATAACTTGTTACAACATTATTGTTTTATCAAACCATCAGAGATGTAGTTTGGGGGGGTCCTCTATTTTATTTTCTCTTTCTGCTGAAAAGCTCTATTTAACATCATTTAGACTTAGCATTTTTTGAATGACAATGTAAATTAAGATAGCTTCCCCTTTTAATCTATTCATGGTACTTTACAGTTTTTTGTGAGTTTCTCGCCTCACTAAGCTGCTCCTGTTCTGCTTCATATGTCATTTTTCTTTTGTTTATTTATTTCCCTTTCTTTCTTTTTTCTTGACAAGCAAGCATGTTGGATGTCTAATGATCTTGGCTACAAAGCATAATAATGTAAGATTAGGTGTGTTGTTGTTTTTTAAAAAAAGACTTAGCATTTTTATTGAAACCAAATTTGTCTCGCAGTGACAGCATTATTGAACTTTGTTCTATAATTTCGATCTCTCTCTCTCTCTCTCTCTCTCTCTCTCTCTCTCTCACACACACACACACACACACACACACACTCACTATAATAAAGGGAATTTAGTTCATCAACTCACCAACTTGTGGAATGCCAGCACCATAACCTGTGATAGAAATAAGAAGACATTTGATCAGAATAGATGTTGTTGAGGGAGGTCAAATTGGGGTGTGTATCACACAACTCTGGCAACGCCCTGTTCAATATCGCAATACACTGAAAGTCTGAAATGTACTTGTCCAGATTCAATGTTGCATCCTTAGGGCAGTTGAAGGCTTTTTTTGGGTGGGGGGTCCTTCTATGAAATCCCAAGACTTCGGTCAAACATACAATCCCAATTTTTTTTCCCCCATGGGGGTAGGAACCTCCATTAGGGTAAATTTGTCCTTTATGAGGCTCTACCATTTTACATCATGGGTGAAGAGTTTTAATCCATTTTTAGTCTGTTGTTATTTTAACTTTCCAGGTGCCTTAAATCATTCTTGCCATTTTTCCTTATCAATAACTTTATTGTTTTAGCTCTTTTGTACACAGCCTTGAGGGGTTTTGTGTGTGTGTGTGTGTGTGTGTGTATACAATCATGTGGTATATAAATTTTATGAAATGATACGAAACAAATAAGAAGGCTTTTCAGCCCGGGGGCCGTGTTGCCTCATGAGCAAATTTGTGAGGGCCGCTCCCAGTGGTGGGCAGAGCCAAAGGCAGAAAGGGGTGGGGCTACAGATGTGAGGGTTGCCATTTTATGCCTGGCTGTCTCCCAGTCATTTGAAAGTCAGATATTTATACACACATTTCCTCTATCCAGGCAAGTGAAGAGGCTTTATGACCTTCCAAGGACACATTCCAGCCAGGCACCGACACTCAAGGAGGGTGCAGGGCAGGGCAAGGAGGGGCGTGGCCTGGGGCCAGTCCTAAGAAGTATGGGGGCCGCATTTGAGGTCCCCAATCTCTGCCTTGAACCTTGGAGCAATCTGGAGAGTTCTGAGGGAAACTGAGCTCCGCCACTCGCCTTCCGCCATTACCCAACTCCACCACGTGGTCCCATTTTGCTCATACCTGGTTTGGGAGGTTTGCCACCGGCTCCTGGGTACGTCAGCGCTGTGCAAGAGAGCATGAGGGGAAATTAGAAGCTCGTCCTGGAAGTCAGGCTTGCGGCCTGCTGACCTCAAGGAAGCGGTGGGGCTGCCTCAGAGGGCATGGGCAGGCTAGGGGAGCTGGAGGCAGGGCCCCCGAAATAGGACTGTAGGAAGCAGATTGGGGCTGTAACATTTGTGGTATATCCAGTACTATTTGGGGGGGGGGTAAGAAAAATGTGGTGCTGGTACTTCTATATTGAGAATGGTGTCGTAGGTACCAGTACAAAATGCCAATGGGCTGCCCCAAAAGAGGCAAATAGCTTTTGGTATTCATCTTATACTCCATGGCGAGAGCTTCATCCTCCTGCTTTGTCATAATTCTGACTCAGACTCTGGCTCAGGGGTGGTGAGCAGGGGAGGGGAAACAGGGGTGAGGATGAGGAGTAGCTACAACGAATAGTTGCTAAAAACAGGGAGTAGCTACAACAGGGTGTAACTACAACAGTTAGCAGATCCCACTGCCTGCTTCCTTGCAGGCTCTGGCTGGTAGCAACGACAAAGCAGAGGGTCAACTCACTGAGGCCACCGTTGGGTAAGGCCACCGAGAGATCTTGCAAAATCCCCTCACACCACCCCCAAATTCAGAGCACAACATTGGGGGCTTCCTTCCCAGTGCTCTGGCTGAACGATCTCTACGCACCTCCAGCTCCAGCGCCACCAAGGCCTGCTCCCCCTGCGCCGGGGACCCCATATCCTCCTCGTCCACCGTAGCCTGCCGGAAAAAGTGGCTCAGTCATAAACCCACCATCATGGTTCATTAGAAATAAGCTATATGTGGAGAACCCATAGAGTAAATAAAGGAAGATGGAGGATACTGAAGTTATTCAGCCCATGACTGCTTGGAATGCTCCCAAGCCCCACAGCCCAGCCCCCAAGTGATTTCGGATGTGTAGCCAGGACAAGGGATGAGCCATGGAGCTGTCCATCTTGTCCCAAAGAATGCCCTGTCTTGTGTGGAGGCCCCTCTTCTCCCCTCCCTCCCCTTGGGTCTGCAGCATCGTACCTGGTACGCCAAAGCCACCCAGCCCAGCTCCTGGCACACCTGTTGGGGTGAGAAAAAGCGAGTCTCGGTTTATCAAAGGCATTTCTCCCCACTGCCGACCAGACACTTCCCATGTCTCCCAGTTCTTCAACTCATAAGAAGCGTCTGCCGGATCAGGTCCGTCCAGCCCAGCATCCTGTTCTCACAGTGGCCAACCAGATGCCTCTTAGGAGCACGCGAGCCCTCTCCCCTGCTCCCTGCAAAGACTTCCAGTGACTGGTATCAGGAAGCTTTGCTGCCTCTAACTGAGGAGGCAGAGCATGGCCATCGTGACTTGTACCCATTCATAGCCCCCTCCTCCTCCATGAATTGACCCAATCCTAAAGCTCTCTAGTTTGGTGACCATCAGTGCCTCTTGTGGTGGGGAGTTCCACAGTTTAACTCTGTGCTGCGTGAAGATGGGCTTCCTTTTATCAACAGATAGCTAGATCTCCTGTGGCTATTTTGTTTTTGTTTTTTGGGTGAGGTGTGGGCAGGTGAGTGGATAGGCAGAACTTCCAGTACTATCATTATCATTATTATTACTTACGTCTTGCCCATTTCCCTGACAGGGACTCATACGTACCATATTTAGGTGGCTTGGCCCCTGGTTGCAGTCCAGTTTGGGGGATTCCTGTGAGATAAGGAGAAACAATCTGTGTCAGAGCCCCAATGGCCAGGCATCTCTTCTGGTGCACAGCAAAACTGGACTGGGAATCTTGTCCAGTGCCAATTCCCCAAGATCAGAGGATGAGGAGTAGCTGAGGGGTCCCTTACCTGCTCCAGGAACACCTGGCACAACGCCTCCCCCTGGCAAGACGCCTGTTCCGCCCCCTGGCAAGACACCCGTTCCACCGCCAGGAAAGACACCTGCCCCACGACCTACAAAGAGGTTGGAATTAGGGGCAAAATTTGACCACATTCCACCACCCATTTAGCTGTGAATTCTGCACTGTGGGGAAGGGGGGGATGGACCAAATGGCCTTTGGAGTCCCCTTCCAACTTTATAATCCTATGATTCTCTGCTCCATTATGACTGGGCCAGTTCAAGAGACCTAGGAACTGTGGTTTGTTAAGGGTGCGAGGAACTGTAGTTCTGTGAGGGACAAACTACAGTTCTCAGGATTCTCCAGGTGGGAATGTGTTCTGAAGGTGTTTTAAATGAACGGTGAGCACACAACTACGGCCTCATGCCCCAGAAAGTTTACAATCCGAATCGTGGCAATGTGGGATGCTTCGGAGATGATCTCATGTTTTTGCATCTGGGGAAAAGCTCGCTGGCTGGCACTATGGGGCAGTGGGCCAGGATGCGCAGAGGGGCAGGGAAGGACTGGATTAGGCAGGGGATATGAGATCAGGATGGACGCAATGGGGACTCACCGTATTTAGCTGCCTTTGCTGCTGCTTTAGCTGCCGCTGCTCCCCCAGGAACTAGCGGAAGAACAGAAGGAGTCAGGATGAGGGCCAAACCCATTGGGACACCACGACACAAGAACTAAGATGACCCTAGCCCAGCTTCCTGTTCCCACAGTGGCCAGTCAGATGCCCCCATGGGAAGCCCTCCAGCGGGATCTGAGCACAAGAGCCTCTCCCCTCCTGTGGTTTCCAGCAATTTGTCAGGGGGCTGACAGAAAGATCAGGTCATTCACAGGTCAGAGGGGGAGACATGAGGCTAACGTGCAGTTAGTTTCATTATTAAGGAAGGGGGGGGAATATAAGGAGGCTCATAAAGGCAAACCGCCGCCCCCCCATGAAGAAGTTGCTTGAACTGGTGTGCTGCCCCTCCATCACTATCTAGCCCTCCGAGTCAGGGCTCCTCCCTTGCAATCTTCTGCTACAGCAAGCCCCAGGAGCCTCTCTCTGTGCCTGCCTAGCCTGTTGCTCAGCAATACGCAACATCCTTCACGTTCTAGGAGTAAGTGGGGCCAGAGAGCCATCAGCAGAGAGGCTGGCATGATGGAGCTGTGGGAGAGATGCAGGGTCTGGCTCTCCTCTGTCGTAGCCTTCATCCAAACTGGGAACCTCATCCCCCTGCCCTGTGCTGGGCCACCAGCCTGCTTCTGCCTCTTCACGATACCTCAAGCTTCCTGCTTCTAGTATCTCCCAGCTTGTCCCCTCCTCTGAGTTGCGGCCAGTATCCTGCCACCAGGACCCAGGATCTAAGTCATCTTCTTCTGTGCCTTCCTTGGGGGCTCTTGGGCAAGTGGCTTCCACCACTCTGCCTCATCCACCCAGTCCCTGACACAACTTGAGATGTGCAGTCAGCTAGTATGCATTGCTTTAAGAAGTTAAAAGCAGCAGCTGTGTACAACCATCTAAACTGGGGCTGCTGCTGCTGCTGAGGAAAGAAATTTGTTTTCATTTAAAAAACCCTCATCCTTATTTTGGCTTCCCACGAGCATCTCTCTGGGTTGGCTCACATCCATTTTGTGTTGTGAACTGCTCAGGAAGCTCCTGCCCTGCACGGAGCCACCTGGAAATCTCCATGCCCCAAATAAAACAAGATAATATTATAAGTTGCTGGCACTTAATGGCTGCTTACCGCCACCAACGCCAACACCGCCAACACCGCCAACGCCACCGACTCCACCAACGCCGCCAACACCACCAACGCCGCCGACACCGCCAATGCTGCCAACGCCTCTTCCTGCTCCTGTTGGAGCAAGGCACACGTTTGGAAAATGGTCCTGAGCCCCACCACACCCTGAGAACAGCACCTGGGTGGAGCCAAAGTCCTCAGAGGAAAACATTTAGATCAAAACTAGGAGAGGGTATTGCAGGCTCCCTGCTCAGACTGCTCACTTCCTAACGCCAGTTGCATTCGTACTGATGTTTTCTGTGTCTTCTTGAAATGAGGCTACATCATCAAAAGGGGGAAGGGCCTGCCCCAGTGGTGTCCATCAGGATTGGTAGGGCAGAAGGCAGGGAGCCTACCAGTAGGTGGCGCTAGAGCCAATGACAGGTGGAGCCAACGCCTGGTTTTCTCCTCCTCCTCCCTACAATGGAGGAGGAGGAAGCTGATAGGCAGAGCCACCCGATGGAATGGTTGTAATTGAAGAAGGCAGGCAGGGTGTGGGCTGGCTGAGGGCAGTGGGGCAGCAGCCTCTTCGTCCTAATAGACCAGCCTCCACGAGCATCTCTGTCTGTGTCTCCAGAGTGTCAATATTTTTTATGACAGGAATCCAAGAGCGTCATGCAAATTTACGTTTGTGCACAAGCTGCTATTTGCAAGGCTAAAGAAAAACTGATCCGCATCTCCTTTGCCATCCTTATCTCCTGTTCTGGTTGGAAGTCTTGATATTTATTTATTTTCTACATTAATATCTCACCTTTCCTGCAAGGAGTTCAAAGCGGCATTCATGGTTCTTTCCCTTCTCATTTAATCCCCACAAACAACCCAGTGAGGCAGATCAGGCTGAGAGACTGTGGCTGGCCCAAGGTCGCCCAGTGAGCTTCCACCACCAACAGGGATTTGAACCCTCGTCTCCCAGGTCCCAGTCGGACACTCTAACCACTACACACCACAGTGGCCCTCCTTACCATATTTGGCTGCTTTGGCGGCTGCTTTTGCTGCTGCTTGAGCTGCCACGGGGCTTCCTGGCACTGAGAATTGAGAGAGAGAGAGAGAGAGAGAAGTGTCAGCAGGACCACCTGCACCAGGTCTGATGGCAGTGGTTGACCACCTTGGCTACTAGCCAAAGCTCTTCCCCAGCCCAGCCCATCTACGACTCTCCTCCCGTCCTTCCAGGACCCTGGATGCTTTTGAGCAGTGGGTGGTGCGCACTCATAGTAGAGACCCTTTTCATCCAGTTGTGAAAGCCTGCCAGGAACCTTCCCCCCCACCACCACAACTGCCTCACTTCTCCCATTGTCTTCAGGAAATGCAGAGAGCGGGTGTCTGTCACATCTTGATGTTGTTCCACAGAGCAGGAGCAGCCTCCATGTTATTGCAAAGACCAAGGTTTCGGGACGAGCCGCTCTGTTGCCTTGAGAAGGCATTGACTTCCCACAGAGGGGGGAACCTACCTAACCCACCGGGTGCGACTCCACCAGGTACGACTCCACCAGGTGCGACTCCACCAGGTACGACTCTACCAGGTGCCACACCACCAATGGCGCCATAGCCAGGCACCACACCAGCCCCTGCAGGAAATGACAAACAAGAGGTCAGATTAGCCATTTGCAGCAAACCTTCAAATACCTGAAGTGCCGCCCCCTGGGAGATGGAGCTAGCTTGTTTTCTGCTGCTCCAGAGGCGAGGTCCTGAACCAGTGGATTCGAATGATAAGAAAGGAGATTCTGACTCAACATTAGGAAAAACATTCTGAGGGTTAGAGCTGTTTGACAGTGGAACGGACTCCCTCGGAAGGTGGTGGACTCTGAAGCACTGAAGAGGTTTTTAAGCAGAGGTTGGATGGCCGCCTATCAGGGATTCTTGTGCTGTGATTCCTGCCTTGCAGGGAATTGGACTAGGTGGCCCCTGTGGGTCACTTGCAATTCTACAAGTCTGTGAATCCATTGAGACCTGCTGCTCCTGGCTTTGTCTAGCCTTTGTCATACCCTCCTCAAGAGCTTTTTGCCTGGCTGGGCCCTTGGCAATGCATGTTTGCTTTCCCCCACATGGAGGACAGAGAGGGCTGTGTGAGAGTGTGTAGAAACTAGCAAAAATCTACATGTGTTGCCCTGCCCATTTCTATTTATTCACTTATTTCATAAGATTTATACAAGGCTTGATTGTAAAAAACAAACACAAAAGCCAAAAGCCAACCATCAGAGCAGCTTACAAAAAAGGAAAAACAGTAAAATTATCTCTAAGGAAATAAAGGGTTTCAAAAAGTTAAAATAATAATAAAGGTAAGGGGACCCCTGACCATTAGGTCCAGTCGTGACCGACTCTGGGGTTGCGGCGCTCATCTCGCTTTATTGGCCGAGGGAGCCGGCGTACAGCTTCCGGGTCATGTGGCCAGCATGACTAAGCCACTTCTGGCGAACGAGAGCAATACACAGAAATGCTGTTTACCTTCCTGCCAGAGCGGTACCTATTTATCTACTTTGACATGCTTCCGAACTGCTAGGTGGGCAGGAGCAGGGACCGAGCAACGGGAGCTCACCCCGTCGCGGGGATTAGAACCGCCAACCTTGTGATCGGCAAGTCCTAGGCTCTGTGGTTTAACCCACCACAAAAAAGGACTAAAACTTTCAGATTGAAACCTTTGCCTCTGGCCTTGCCTACCTCTGGCATACGAATCCCTCCGAAAGTTTCCTGAAACAGAAGGGCTGAAAAACTTCCTTGCTCCTGCTCTAGGCCAGGCATAGGCAAACTCGGCCCTTCAGATGTTTTAGGATTACAACTCCCATCATCCCTGACCACTGGTCCTGTTTGCCTATGACTGCTCTAGACTTTATGGGTTTTCTGTAATATATTAAGTGGCATCAGGTGGTCTGTCCGGAGTGCTGCTTTATAATCGCCTGATTTTCTTAAACAGTTGAGCCCATGTTCTGTTTCCCTAAAGAGATCTTTCTATTCCTTCCTGCCTTGAGTTGACCTGCCCTGATTTATCCAGCAGCCTCAATGCTGTTGGGACAGGAGGAGGATGCTCAGCTTACCGTAGGCGGCTGCCTTTGCCGCTGCCTTTGCTGCCGCTGCTGCAGACACTCCAGCTCCTGTTGGCAGAGACAAAAATGAGTCAAGGGGCTAGCCAGCCACGGCACCCATGCACTCCTGGAGCTACCTTGTCTATTTCATTTATGCACTGCTTGGTTTTAAAAACAGAACCCTAAAGTGATTTACAAAGTGAGACAAACAGCAGAATTATTGGTAAAAACAACTCTTTAAGTTGCTGAATACAGTGGTACCTCGGGTTAAGTACTTAATTCGTTCCAGAGGTCCGTACTTAACCTGAAACTGTTCTTAACCTGAAGCACCACTTTAGCTAATGGGGCCTCCTGCTGCTGCCCCGCCGCCGGAGCACAATTTCTGTTCTCATCCTGAAGCAAAGTTCTTAACCTGAAGCAGTATTTCTGGCTTAGTGAAGTCTGTAACCTGAAGCGTATGTAACCTGAAGTGTATGTAACCCGAGGAACCACTGTATTTCTGATGATACCTATGTAGATATATTGTCAAAAGAATTGGTCTTACTTATGACCTTGGCAGCTCGAATAGGAACCACAATGGGGGACGACGACCCAAAATCTTATACTGGATGTTTGGTACCACCCACTCTGGAATATAACTATAATGGGGGAAATTAAGCATATTGTAGATTTCCACAGGGGCTAGCACACCCAGGTGCTTTTAATATGATTTGCCATTCCTTTATTATGTATACAGCGAAACCATCATTTTCAAGGCAGCCCACATCAGAAATCTGGAACTATGCTATCATATAACGCTGATATTATTTACTTGTAACTTGCTTTCTTTTCACCTGTGTGCAACTGCACTCATTCTGTGTGTCTGTCTTGTAGTTTCTCCTTTCAATTTTCATCTTTCGATATCATTGTTCTGTTTTATATACATTATAAAAATGAAATTAAAAAAAACTTTACCAACACCCTCTACAACTCTTTTAAAACTTCAAAAGATAACATCTGCAATATGCTAAAAAAAAGTATTAAAAGACACAGCAGATTTCTACATGTCTGCGCAGGCGTGCTTGAACAAAAGATGTTTTTAGCAGGCACTGAAAAGAGTGCAGCCAAGGTGCTTGCCTTGTGTCAAAAGGCTGGGAGTTCCCAAGTGTAGGTGCTGCCATGCTAAAAATGAATTTTCTTGCAAACACGTAACGGGTATTATGTGGCACTTGCAGCAGTGCCAGTTCTGCAAATCAAAGTGATCTTGCAGGTAAACTGGTCCCATGTTGTTACCTTCTCATGTAAACGCACCTGGAACAGCAACTCCAGCACCGGGAACTCCACCGACACCAGCACCAGGAACGCCACCAACTCCAGCGCCAGGAACTCCACCAACACCAGCACCAGGAACTCCACCAACACCAGCACCAGGAACTCCACCAACGCCAGCACCAGGAATAAGACCTGAGACAGAAGAAATGAATATGAGAGCCAGGCCAGTTCCAACCAGCTCATCAGATCCCCACCATTAAAAGCAGCCAAAGATCCACAAAGACCCCGGAGGTGGCTACTGCCTCTTTGAGGGACCATGCAGCTCCCTTAAAGGAGGTCATTGTTTGGCCTCTTCAGAAGATACCTGGCCTGGATCTAGCCGATTAGGGTTAAGTCCTGCCAGGGACTGAATTTGCAATTCTGGGGCAAGAGTGAGTGGCGATGTCTCCACTCCTTAACTCTTGCAGGGGGCTGGACTAAGATGACCCTGAGAGTCCCTTCCAAATCTACAATTCTATTAATCCAGGAGGTTTTGGATGACACCGATTATTTGGATCTGTTTTGGGCTGGCTGCAGTGGAAGATCTTTGCTGGAAGGCGGGCTCCCCTCCCCATTGCTGGGTAAGTGAAAAAATGGCAAGTAGTGGTATTTCACTGGTGACCCAAGTGGATCCCCCACCTATTCTTCGCCTCTGAGACATGAAACTTGAAATGGGCACAAGGATGTTAAGGGCGTTGCCTGGTGTGCCCAGTGCTATGGAGTCCACTTGAGGCAGGATCTCTCCATGCCCACCATCTCAAACCCCAGCAAAAACTGTGACTCAACAACTCAGGATCTTACCATACTTTGCTGCTTTTGCCGCTGCGGCGGGACTCACTCCTGCCAAAGAGAAAACAGGAAGATAGGTCTCAGAAATAGGAGGTAAAGCAGGTACGCTTATAATTGTTTAAAATAGCTTTTGACATTGTGCTTTAATGCTGTAACCTGCCCTGGGACCTTAGGGTGAAGAGCAGGAAATGAATTAAGAATCATGATTTATACGCACAGTTATTCCAGTACGTGCATTTTTGTACACGTAACTCGGCTGAAGAAATGCACTGCAAACGCCAGAGGAATGCAAATTTTAAAGGATGGGGGTCTGTGTTTCGTAAGTCACGAAAAGCAGATTACGAATGTGCAAACAGGATCAAATCCCTCCAATTTGGCTTCACCTTTCTCATCTCCCCCCCCCCTGTGACACATACCTCCTACCCCAGTTCCTCCTGGGCCGACTCCAATAACACCAGGTGTTGCGCCAGGAACTACGCCACCTGGCCCAACCCCTGGGACACCAGCGCCACCGATGCCCGTCCCTGGAACTCGGCCACCTGGGGAAAGAGAGAGGAGAGGAGAGTTAACAATTGCCAGAAACACAGCTAGCCTCTGGAATGGTGTTGGGGAGTTGCACCCTGCATAAAATTAATCCATTTTGTTGAATTAATTAAACTAAATAACTTTCAATTGGATTTTGAATAAAGGCATGATTAATTGTGACTCTTTCATTGTTTTATTATATTTCTTAGGGGCTCATGCAAACCACTGTTCTGAATCATGTGTTTTTTATAGAATAGAGGGCACTGGAGATGAATTTATGGAACCAAAGAGGCAAGCCCCAAAAATGTTCGGGAACCACTGCATAACCGCCAAGTGTCCCGATTTTCCAGGGACAGTCCCGGAATGACAGAAGCCACCCCACTTTCTGATTTGATCATGGAATGTCCCTGTTTTCCATTTCCTCTCCCCCACGCCCAAGCAGCTTACAGCTACAATTCCATTCCATTCCATTGATCTGTTGAAGCGGCTGTACATGACCCCTTCCCTCACACATTTTTTCTTTACAACAATCCTGTGAGGTAGGCTAGGCTTAAAGGTTGCAATTGTCTCAAGGTGACCAATGTATATGTGTACGTGAAATATATGAGATCAAACACAGGAGAGGTTTCTTGATGTAGAATAGAATGTCCCTATTTTCATCTGAGAAATGTTGGAGGGTATGCCATTGGGTTAAACATACAGGGATAGTTTGGGGGTGTAGAGGTCCCTATCTGTTTTAACCCATGCAAGACCTCTCTCCTGCAAGTCGCACCCAACATTCACTCAGAAGGCAGTTCAGTGGGACTTAATTCGAAGGGTGTGTGTCTAAGATATACAGCAAACCTTCACATGCCTCCCCAGATGCAAATCCCACTGAGGCTTAAAGTGGAAGAACGGCTGTGAAAGAGTACATCAGTGACATATTTTAGTTTAAACCCCAACATTTTAAATAGCCAAAGCAGCCCAATGGGCAAGATCACTGGATTCCCTTTCATAGGATTATCTATATGTGACATGAGGGGCTTTTTGCTGCTCCACAATAAATTATGATTTCTACCACCACATCAACATTTCTGGCTATATGGAAAGTGAAGGGTTAATCTGGTCTTAAATTGAAGACCCCCCCATCTGCAATCTGTAGTTCAACCCCCCCCCCCCGTAGAATCACATGTGTGTTGTAGCCAGACTGATCCACTAGAGGGCAGCTTCCCTCTTCTGTGGGATCCCAACTCTGCTTGGGCCATAGAGCTAAAAGCATGTGGAACATCATGCAGCCTGAACTTCTGGTTTCAGCAGACCCTCCCGTCTCCAGCTCCTTTGGGAATGTAGGTACCCATAAGGAATGGAGTAATCTAAAATTTCACTGTAGCCTATCTCTCCCGCACCCCACCTCTGCAAAAAAAAAAAAGATTACAGCATAAACAGTTCATGCACTTTCTAACTCAGGACTTGTGAGCAAAAACATATTTGCATATGCATCAGTTTTAACGTATTTAAATCCGCCACATTTCTGCACCCAGGTCAATGGAGTGCAAGGCTTCAGAATGAAGTTGAGAGTTAGACTCAGGCTGAACCAGCCTCTGTTTCAACCTCAAGGGGTGCTTCACAGGGGGAGGGGGTGGCTGGGAATCCAAACCACCACCACCCACCTCCGGGCTAAAAACAAACAGGGAGTAGCTGCCACTTCAGGGCTGTCATAAGTTGCTCTCTGCCAAAGCCCCTCTATACGAGGACGATGCCTTGCAAATGCAGGGCTAAACATAGCAAAAGAACATAATAAGTGCACAGCTGGATCAAGCCAAGGGCCCACCCAGTCCAGCATCCTGTTCTCACAGTGGCCAACCTGATGCTCATTATGGGAGACCTGCAAGCAGGATTTGAGCACAAGAGCCCTTTCTCCTCCTATGTTTCCATCAACTGGAATTCAGAAGCATTGCTGCCTCTTGCTATGGAGGCAGAGCAGAGCCATCCTGGCTAGCAGCCATCAATAGCCTTCTCCTCCTCCATGAATTGGTCCAATCCTCTTTTCAAGCCCTCCAAGTTGGTGGCCACCGCTCCCTCCTGTGGGAGGGAGTTCCACAGGTTCATTTGACCTACTCCATTGACCTGGGCGTGAAGGACTTCCTTAATCTTGTCCCGAATCTTCCGACATTCAGATTCATTGGAGTTCCAATGTTATTATGAGAGAGAGAGGGAAATTTTTCTCTGTCCGCTCTCTCCATGCCTTGAATGATTTTAGAAACCTCTATCATGTCGCCTCTTACTCGCCTTTACTCTAAACTAAAAAGTCCCAAGTGCTGAAATTGTTCTTCAAAGGGGATTCGCTCCATCCCCAGTTGCCCTTTCCTCAACCTTTTCCAACTCTACACTATTCTTCTTGAGGTGAAGTGACTAGAAAAGAACACCGGATTTTGGTCTGTGGTCTTGCTGTGGAGACGAGTTACTCCAGCAACTAAAGTGCCCCAACTTCAACTCTGGAAGTTCCCTCCCCCACAATAAGCTCCAGTGTGGTGTGGATAGAGATGATCCATGAAGCTCTGGCACCCTCGCTCCTAACCAATCACAGGGCGGAAGGTTACTAAGCGCAGCAAAAGCTGGAAAAGGAGTACATTCTCTCTCTCCCTCTCTTCCTTGCAGACACACTCCAGCGAAACCTGATTCGACTGTGGCTTTTCTTCAATCCCAAAATTGCACAGTTCCCCGCTGGCCGCCTGCTTCCAATCAAAACCAGATGGTGTTCTGGGACGATCCCAGGAAAACCAGGCCAGGCCAGGCCGCTATCGCTCTCTGGAGCAGATCAGGTGCGGCTGGGTGTACAATGCTTGAGGCTGGGGGAAGAGTTACTAAGAACTCCACGAAAGTGTGTGTGTGTGTGTGTTGGGGCTCCAGCCTGGCTGAGCTCACACCTTTGGAGCTGGAGTCTGTCCAGAAGATCCACCCCCAAATCAGATCTTATTCTCAGCACTCAAGAAGCACTGGCATGGATCCATTCTTGATAGTGCACTTATCCTTGCTTCTGTGCAATTGGGGCAAGATTTCTCGCCCGCCCCAAATCCAAACCGGATTCACGAATCCAAACGCAAGAGGGCGTTGAGTGGCAGGAATGAAATTTCCATTAGAAAACACGAAAAATCTGGGTTTGGGGATCCACGTCTTTGGCAGGCCTCTTAAAGAGCAGGAGGAAAGAGATGCAATCTGGAGCGAAGTGTGGGGAGAGTTGAAATCAGTGCCAGATTTACGTATAAGCTAAACAAGCTATAGCTTAGGGCCCCACTCTCCCCAAAAAAAATTAAAGAAAAAAACTGGATGTACATTTCCAAAATAATATAAAAAACAAATAAAATAAAACCTACATACAGCAGCAGTTTTTTGTGTTGTGTAGGCTCCTGTGGTGTAAGTACTCGGCACCGCCTGCTAGCCTGTTCCCTAAAATATCACTGGTTTGCTCATTTTTATATATAGGGTGCCTGCATAAAATATGTATTTTATGATAAATTACATATTTTGTTATGTGCAAATGGCTTTTGATACCTATTAGGTCCATAAATTATCATATAGCGTATATTCAACACAAAAAACAGTGACAATTTGTTGTTGACAAAGGACAGCTGGACATATAAAGGGCCCTATTACCTTCAGTAGCTTAGGGCCTCATTAAACCCACCAGTAAATCCGGCCCTGGTTGAAATCCTTCCCCCTTTCTTCAACTCCCCGCCCCCCCTGCTATCTCCCACTTGCTTTTCTTCAGATGCATGCTTCATAGAAAGGGAGAGATGGAAGGAACTCTGAGGGTCCATTCCCCCCCCCCCCACAGTGCAGAACAGCTAACGATTCCCTGACAGGTGGCCATCCACTCTCTGGTCCAAGGCTTCTAAAGAAGGAGAGTTTCCTGCTGTTAGTTCACAAAAGCAGATAGAGAGTACTGTGGGTGAGATGGCAGATGGGGGAAGGGTTAAGTACCCTTCTCCCCACTCCAAACTGGACCCCTTCCCCTATCAATTTTGCACTGGCCACTAATATGCTACCAGGCCGACTTCAAAGAGTCTGGATTAAATTAAAAGGCCCTCAACAATTTGGATACTTTAAGGACCACCTGATTCCATATATCCTTGCCCAGCCACTGAGATCTTGGGGAAAGGGGTTCTCTGTTAGTGGTCTTCCTTGCCTCAGATGCCTGGCTCATATCTATAAGAAGATAAGAAGAGCCTGCTGGACGGCTCAGTGGCCCAACAGAGCCCAGCATGATGCTGTCACAGTGGCCCACCAGATGCCCCAAAAGGGAAGCCCATAAGCAGGACTTGAGTGCCACAGAAACTCTCCCCAGTTGTGACTCCCAACATCTGGCATTATTCAGAAGCATATTGCCTCTTACTGTGGACAGAGCCACCCTGGCTAGTAGCCATTGATATCTCTCTCCTCCATTAATCTTTCCGATCTTTTCAAAAAGCCATTCAGTTTGGCCATCACTGTCTCCTGCGGAAGCGAGTTCCATAGTTTAACTATGCCGCGTGAAGAAGGACTTTCTTTTCTCTGTCCTGGATCTTCCTGCATGGATGCCTGTGAGTTCTAGTGTTAGGAGAGAAGGAGAACAACTTTCATAGAGAGCCACATTCTCCATATCAGCCTCAGGATTGAGGAACTGACTGTGTGGAGCTTAGATCAGGCAAGCCGCCTCCTCCCTGTTGAATTTCAGGCACTTGGCAAAGACCTTTTGATTTCAGCAGGCATTCTCAGTAAGCTCTACTGTACCTATTGACGGAACTTGCATTTCTACCCTTACGGCTTCTGTTTGTTTTAAGCACTGCAGAAATCCTGTGATTTCTGGGCTGTTTCAGCCCAGGGTAAACAGCTCACCGTAAGCTGCTGCTTTGGCTGCTGCTTTGGCTGCTGCTGCCGCCGCCGCTGGTCCACCTGCACCTGCAGTGGAAAAGGGTGAGAGAAACTGAGAGCCATTCCTTTCGCCTGGCCAACTTGGATGGGCTTGTTTTTGAAGAGCACAACTGCAGAATCTTTTGGCCACAACGACAGCAAAGGCACTCACCTAGCGCCTTCATCATTATCCATATCATTTATTATTAGTAGTATTAATTTATTAGTTGCTTTTTCTTGCTGGGGCAACTCAAGGTGACTTACAAAAACAAAGAAAAGAAGCCTCGCAGGCTGTGAAGGACTTGCTCACAAATTTATTGACGGCTGCACGAATTGTGATAGCTAGGATGTGGAAGGGGCAAGCAGAATATAAAATGAAAGAATGGTATAAAGAGGTGTGGGACATAGCTATTAATGATAAATTAACATGTGCCATTAAAGTAAGAATATGCAGGAGAAATGGTTTTGAGGAGTTATGGAGGGTGTTTGTAGGATTTGTACTGTTAAAACAGAAAGGGGCCAAACCATTGCAAGAGGTGTTGAAATTTCAGGTGGTTGGATAGTTACAATGGAATGGTCTCGGCGGTGGGAGTGCACATTCTTATTCTTATTTATTTATGATTATTACTTTGTCAAAATTTAAAAAACCTAAAAGAAAGAAAAAATCAAACCCACATACATACATACATACCAATGTGTTTACTATTGCCCCTTTAAAGGCGTTTACTATTGCCCATTAAAAGATGCTTATCTATCACCCCTCCAAAGGCATTGACTATTAACTCTTCAAAACTGTTTGCCTATTACCTATCCAAGGTCATTTACCTATTGCTCCTGGGACACCAGCACCGGGCACCAAGCCTCCTCCAAGGGCCCCAGCGCCAGGGACTCCGATTGCCCCGGGCACAGCTCCAGCACCTTTGGAGAAAGAAAGAAATGAAGGAAGGAAGGAAGAAAGAAAGAAAGAAAGAAAGAAAGAAAGAGGAGTGAATGAGGGCCAGCCAGAGCCTGGGCTTAAGAGAATGGCTACATATGGGGTTCCTCCAGCAAGGTGTTACTCACCATATTTGGCAGCTGCTTTTGCAGCGGCTACCTGAGCTCCCACACCTGCAAAAAGAACAAAAAGAGCTTCAGTGATGTGGCCACGTTGCTAGAATCTTCAGGACACAAAGCACAGATATCCCTTCCAGCTTACTGGCTTCAGAAATCAAGGATCCAAACCAAGTAACACACTGGAGCAAAGCCTTTTGGCAACCTGGGGAAGTTGTTTGACTCCATCAGTCTCAGCCAGCAGGGCCATTTTGGACTCCAACTCCCATCAGCCCCAGATAGCCTGGCTAGGCTGGCTGGGGCTGCTGAGAATTGTAGTTCAATGACATCTGGAGGCAACAGGTTGGCTAAGCATGTGTTGATTTCTGTCTGTTGAAATAAATAAATTAAGGTCTTATGTATATAATAAAGGTTCATAAATGTACCAAGCAAACATGTACATAGATATATAGGCCACATGCCTGAAGCTGCACAGGAGAGCAGCTATGGAGCCATTTTGACTCCCAGGCTGACCAGGTGTTTTCTCTGCAAGGTCAAATGGAGGAGCCTCCCCATTGCCTTTTCCTTCACAAATCCTGTCCTAAGGGTATATCTGTGTATGAATAGGGTGAGCCTGTGACTTGGCTCAGGAACTAAGTACCATATTTTTCGCTCTATAACACGCACCCGACCATAACACGCACATAGTTTTTAGAGGAGGAAAATCCGTAGGCATGCCACCCGTAGGCATTCCCTCCATAACACGCACAGACATTTCCCCTTACTTTTTAGGAGGAAAAAAGTGAGTGGTATGGTGCAAAAAATACAGTACTTATCATTACAAAAGACTGGCCAGGCTCCCCAGGGTATCAATCCAATAAACATTAACAGGTAACTTCCCAGACAGGAGTTAAACAACCCACTCAGATGATGAGGTAAACAACCTACTCAGATTTCTGCTTTAGCCCGCCCTTTCTGTGATGTATGTATGATGTTTCTGGGGGTGGTCTTTGACTCCAAGGTGGGCAATTTAAAATGGCTATATAAGGGCGGGCACACCTTGGTTTGGGGTCCTCCTCCTTCCCCTGCGTGTGAAGGGGGCACCCTGTTGCAATGGTTCAATAAAGATCAGGCTTACAAGCTGCTTTGCTTCTCAATATTCTCTGGTTGGCCTCTGTTTTTTCCTCTGACCGATGGAGAACCTACAAAGGACTCTATAAGGGCTCTTGTGTCCCCCATAAGGGAATAAGGGCAGATTTTCATTTATTACACTGTGCAGAGCAACAGAGGTGTCAGCAAGGGGTCCAAGACTCTGGGGGTCATCCTTCACTGGTGTTGTGTGCTAGCGCAACTCACTTACCTGTCCCTGTTGGGTAACCGGCCTTCCCTCCGGCACCACCGTACACGCCGCCCGGCCCAACACCTGGAACCACAAAGAGAAGTCAAGTCTTCAGGGGAGAAGAACCGCCCAATGCAAAGCCCAGAGGAAATTGGCCGGGTGTTGGCGATGTGGGTTCCAAGGATCAGAGACTTTTTGTTGTGCTTTTGCCCATCCCCAGATTGCTTCAGAGTGATGTGGTACAGTCCCCTCCTCCTCCTTATTGATGCAAAGAAGTAGACGTCTACACTGAGATATTGGTGCCAGCATCAGCTCTGCTTCTCAATCAAGGGACGTCTATGGGATTGTAGTTTTGAATGGCAACTGACAGAGTTTCCGAAGGGGGTTCAAAATCCCCCCTCAAAAAACGCAGTCCTCACGCAAAAGCCGCGAGAGTGAAACAGGTTTCAAACTGACTAGTTGAAATCTGTAGCACTGAGGTGCCTGTACAGCCAGCCTCATTTGTGGTACCCAGAGTCAAACCTTGGAGAAGCCCATCCCAAACACAGATCCATGTACTTTCATCCCCCAAAATGCACCCGTTTCCCTCAGCCCCTCCCCATCTCCCCCAGGCCACAAGCTAGGCACTTGAGACTAAGAGAACTCACCGCCATAAGGCCCCTTCCCGGCGCCGTATGGGAGGCCATAATAGCTACCTAGAAAAAGAAAAAGAAAATCATAATGTGAGCCTAAGGAACTGCATGCCACTGCCTCATTGAGCACAGAATGGCCTTTGGTACCCCGCCTACTAGAGCTCCCTTCAGTCTGGAGATGATATCAGGGGTTAAACGTGGGACCCTTCTAAATGCAAAGTGAGTCCTTAACCCCTTAGCAGAAAGTTAATTCAGCAGAGCCAGTTTTTAATATCTTTATTAATTCCCACCCACCCCTACAATGGCTGATATGTTAAAGGGATGGTTTGCATTTGCGCTAAAAACCATGGCTAGCTGCCTTAGAGATAGAAGCTGTCCATCTGAATACATTTAAACAAATTAACAACAGAAATTAGATGCCTTTCACCAGTGATGGGAACCTCAGGCTCAGAGGCTCTCCCAACCTCACTATCTGGCTCCTGAGACTTTCACTAGGCCACACCCCCTCGCTCCAGGCCACACCCCTTACCGACCCTGCTAGGCACCCTCTGAGTGAACCCTGTTAATCCTTTAATCTGTTGGGAGCCGCCCAGAGTGGCTGGAGAAACCCAGCCAAATGGGCGGAGTATAACTAATAAATTATGATGATGTTATTGTTTCTTACTTATCTGCACAAAGGAAAGTGTGTGTGTGTGTGTGTGTGTGTGTAAATGTAAAAACAAGCCTGGTGTTCAAAGGTAGAACTACTATTATCAGTGCTTTTTTCCCCTAAAAAAATGTTTAGGAGTGTTCTCATTTTGACTCAAGAAAATCACCATTTTATAGTTCAAATCAGGGAAAAATAAATATATTAAATAGACAAAAGTACAAAGATTCACAAAATGTTTAGGGGTATGAAAAAACACACTATCCATTAATTAAAATTAGCCTTTGTTGTTCCACCCACTTTTATTTCTGTCTCCACCCACCATTGGTATACGGCCCCCGGAAGGCCGCTTAGAAGGGAATGTGGCCCCTCAGGTGAAAAAAGGTTCCTCACCTTTGCCTTTCACATTTGACACGAGCATTACAGCCCTTTATTATAGGAACCCAAACCGCCACCTAACAGCTCTGCAACCAAGGGTGGGTTTTGGTCCCATTTTACGGAAGCAGAACTGAGGCCGGGGCGGGCGGTGACCTGCACGAGTCACACACAGTGAGTCAACAGTCTCTGACAGGACTCAAACTCAGAGCCTGGTTCGCTTGCCAAAAACAAGAGGTGAGGGGAGATATGTCTCGCGTTCTTTCGATCGTGTAAAGAGGACCTTCTCAGAATGGGGTTTTCAACAGCAATTTGGTTCTGGGTGTCGGGCTCACCAGGGAGTTTGGGTGCCTTGATGGGATAGCCCAGTGGGAGCCCAGGCTGCTGCCCTCCAAAGACTCCGAAGGCTAGAACAACAAAGGAAAAGAAAATGAGGCTTCCCACAGTGGAACCATTCTCACCCCCCTACTCCACCATGGTGGGCCGATCTGTTTCCCTCCCGGCTCTGTTGGGAATGGGGCACATGCATAGGTGTGTTTTGATAACCTACGAGAGAGTCCGTTGACAGCTCCTCCTCCTGCCCCTGAAAGGAAAAGAGATAATGATCAGTGGCTGTCCCTGCACACACAGGACTAGCATCATGATACATGGTGGTCAAGACATTTCAATGCAATCGGCAGAAGGCTTGAAGTGTTGCAAGATTTAGTGCAGGCTTCCTCAACCTCCGCCCTCCAGATGTTTTGAGATAACAATTCCCATCATCCCTGACCACTGGTCCTGCTAGCTAGGGATCATGGGAGTTGTAGGCCAAAAACATCTGGAGGGCCGAAGTTGAGGAAGCCCAATTTAGTGCTTAGTGTCAGACGAGGACCTGGGAGAGAACAGGGTTCAAATCCACACACAGCCATGAAGCTCCCTAGGTGACTTTAGGCCAGTCTCTGTCAGCCTAACCTACCTCACAGGGTAGGATAAGATGATGAGGAGAACTATGTGCGCCACCTTGAATTCCTCAGACGGAAGGTTGGGTATATAAATGCAATGAATGTGAAATACATTTATTTTCTGATCACACATAATAGTTTTTATTTAAAGCTCGTTTTGGCCAAAAGAGTGGATTTCAAAGTGCAAGAGACCTTTGGCCCTCCAGATGCTGCCAAACTACAACTCCCGTCATCACCTCTGGGTACCCGGCCTGATCCAGTCAGGGTCTTCTGATATTCTTAAGTAAGTACTACAGCCGGAGTTCTGTAGTAGTGAGCATTCATCATGTGTGAAACGGCCCATATTCTAGTGCAAGGGTAGTGCAACATGGTGCCCTCCATATGTTATCAAACTACAACTCCCATGAGCCCTGACCTTTGGCTCTGGTGGCAGTTGGGGTCCAATGACATCTGGAGGCACCACAATGGCTACGCTTGTTCTAGCAGCCGGACGACTTGAGAGTCGGCTGCAGGAGACTTCCTACCTATGAAAACTGCCATAGTAATTTGAGAAACAAAGCCCATCTGAAGGTGACAAACCCCACCTTCTCTGGAGCAAGGAATGGATACAAGCCATTATTGGGGAGGGGAAAGAAGGCTTACCTGGAACTTTTGGCTTCACTCCAGTTCCGGTGGGAACGCCAGGCAGGACTCCTACACCAGGATAACGGATCCCTGAAAGAGGAACAGAAGATGCTGGACTCTTTTAAAAACTACAGCAGGGCTTCAAATGTGGGTCTTTATTTGAATGCACTCAAAAGCTGAACTGGAAACTGGAAACAGGATGGGATGTGCTAAGAATGTGTTGACTTTTGACACCATGTGCTGAACTGTTGCATTCCTATGGGAGAACACAGATAACTGCCTTATACGGAGTTGAAGCCCTGTGAGGAATGGTTGAAGGAGCTGGGTATGTTCAGCCTGGAAAAGAGGAGACTTAGTGGAGATAGGAGAGCCATCTTCTCATATCTCAAAGGTTGTCACATGGAAGAGGCAACTAGCTTCTCCTGCTCTGGAGGGTAGGACTCAAACCAATAGCATCAAGTTATAAGAAGGGAGATTCTGGCTAAAGATCAGGAAGAACTTTCTGGCAGTAAGCTGTTCTACAGCAGAATGGACTCCCATGAGAAGTGGTGGACTCTCCTTCACTGGAGGTTTGTGAGCAGAGGTTGGATGGCCATCTGTCATGGATGCTTTCACAGAGATTCATGCATTGCTGGGGGTTGGACTAGATGACCCTGGGGGGGTTCCCTTCCAAAGCCACAATTCTATAATTCTGTGAAAGGACTGAACCTGAGACCTTTTGCCTGCAAGGCAGCTGAGCTAAGATTCCAGTCCACATGGTTCCAGATCAAGGGCAGATTTAAATAGAAACAGAAGAAGCTGCCTTACCCTGAGAGTCAGACTTCGGGTACACCTAACTTGGTACTGTCTACACTGACTGGCAGCAACTCTCCACGGTTTCCAGCAGGGGACATCCCCAGCCATACCTAGAGATGGCCTTGGGGACTAAACCTGGGACCCTCTGCATACAAGGTAGAGGCCGTATCGCTGAGCTATGGCCCTTCTCCAGAATGGGACAGAACTCACCTGTGCCAGGGAGCACACCTCCAGGGAAGACGCCAGGGATCCCCACACCTGTCGAGGAGAGAGCACAAACTGTGAGCACCAGCCATGGAGCCAAGGCAGTGGAGCATCTGCAACATGTAGCCTACAGAAATGGCTAGCCGCCTTTGAAGAAACAGGATCAATTTGTAACAGAAAGATAAATCCAACTCCTTTGTTACCCTTGCTAGGAAGATGATTCAAATCAACATGTATCTCACTGGAAGGTGTTGACATTTTTGGTGCTTGTATAGTAGTTGCTAAATGTTGGTGACCAACAACAGGTCTGTCAATAGATTCCTGGTATGCTCAGGTGTGGTCCGTTGCTGAGAAATTGACCTTCCAGGTCAGGGCGGCTCAAAGCAAGACAAGGCCTTTATCCTACTAGCCATTCATCTCCCATATTAGACATGGCAATCAATCGAGACAACCTCCCCAGACAATTGGAAACATCTGGAGAGACCTAGCACACTAGAAATTTAAATATGCTTAATCAATTTAATAAAGTGGTGGTTCCAACTTTAAGGTGTTATTATGCTTTCCCTCAAATAAATTACAGACTAGCTGATATTGCTGCTGTCACAGAGGTACCTCGGTTTTCGAGCACATAGGAAACCAAACGTTTCGGTTTTCAAACGCCAAAAACCCGCAAGTAAATGCTTCCATTTTTGAACGCGCCTTGGAAGTCGAACGGCTTCCGCTGCATGTTTTTCAGTTTTCACAATTGAACTTGCAGCCATCCCTTTGCGCCTCGGTTTTCGAACAATTCAGAAGTTGAACGGTCTTCCGGAACGGATTACGTTCGAAAACCGAGGTACCCTTTTGGGTGGAGATCTGCACCACAAAATTCGGAGAAGTGACCATTTCAAAGGACCGGCTGCATTCCAGCTCACACACCAGACTGCACAGATTTCTTCCCTGTCCGCTACAAAAACATCTGGCTGTTCCCCAAGTTGCCCCTGGATTTTAGAGGGGGCAGCCTTCGACCTACCAGGGATTTTGCCAGGCTTGGCCCCAACGCCAGCCCCGCCAGCTCCTGGTTGCAAGACGCCACCTGCGGGAGGGAGACAAAGAAAGAGAAATATCACATCGCTTGCCCTAGGATGGCCAGAGAGTCTCAGGCCTGGGGGCTGAATGTGGCTTTCCAGGCCTCTGTGGGCACTTTCCAAGCCACGCCTCCTCTCTAGACCACACACCCCTCTAGCCTGGTTCTGAGCCCTCCTTGCAGGCCTTTGCCGGGCTGGAATGTAACCTGTGTCACTTCCTGTGCTGACAGGAAACACAGGCAAGGCTGAACTAGATGGGCCAATTCTCTCTCCAGTGTTCCTAAGTCTCTGGGGTGCGAGGAGATCAAGGCAACATACCCTGTGGAAATAGCTTACCTCCAGGTACAGCCACGCCGCCTCCAGGTACGCCTACACCGGCTCCAGGTACACCCACGCCAGCTCCAGGTACGCCTACACCAGTACCTGCACCAGCCCCAGCGCCTGTTTAAGGAACAACACAAACAGAGTCTCAGGAACTCAGACCCTGTTGTCATAGCTGGAGCAGCCATGATCACATTTCAGAAAGCCGCCTTCCCCCTCACCCAAAATATTTACTTTCTGAGTGCCTAAAAGCAGGAATCACTTGCTCTCAGAGGAGCACATTCCCTGTGCTTCTGGGTGAGTTGCTATCCAGAACAGGGACTCATCCAGAAGCCTACAAGAGGCTGCCTGTTCTGCTATGTCCCTGCACCACAAGCGATGGCATCCTCTGGTGCAGAGAAGGCGTTCGAATGACTAGAATGGGAAGCCTCCTCAAAGGACTGCATCTCTGTATTGCTACAACCCAACATCACCACCGAGGGATTGTTTGGGAATTGCCTTCTAAGGGGAAAATATCAGGAGGGGAGACCAGCAAAGCAATGGCTGCATTGTGGGGGAGAGAGGCAGCCAGAGTGCGGATTCTGTGTCCCACGGAGTAGGCAGGCAGAAGAACCTCCATAATCATCAGAGACACCTGCAGCCTTGACTCACCAGCCTTGGCAGCTGCCTTATAAGCAGCAGCTGCCGCTGCTGCAGGGCTTCCGGCACCTGGGTAGACACCTCCTGGATAGACACCTCCTGGATAGGCGCCACCTGGATAGACACCACCACCTAGGGCAGAGAAGGAAAGTGGCACTGAGTGTCAGGGCTGGAGTCAGATGCAGGTCAGCATGAAAGATGCAGGACTCTGCCATCAGTTGAACTCTTTCTTCAAGGAAATGGCATGCAACTCAGCAACACTTCCAAGCTGGTCTTGCCCCTATGGAGCAGCTTCCTTCTACCCCTCCTAAGGTTCCTCCTCTCCCAGACATTTTCCAAGCCATCTGTGTGTGTGTGTTTCTGACCTCTGCTCTGCCCCCCTCCTCATTATTCTCTGTGTTATTGGAGACCAGCAGGGAGGGGAGTTTGTTGCAGCAGGAGGGGGAGACACCCTGGATTCTTTTGCAGCCTCTTGACCCCTTGGAGTCTGAACACCCTGTCACAGGCTCTTCCTGCTCACTAAACCCTGTTGCCCCTTCAGCATCCAGTTGCTCCTTCCAATCTGCTCCCTCTGACCTCTCCCCAGTGTCCCGCCACTAATCCCCAGGCTCTGAGCCTTCCTTCTTGGGGGTTTCCCTTGGGGGTTCCCTGGCTGTTGCCTCCCACCACTCTTCTTTGTCCAGCCACTGGGCTCCACTTGCTTTCTATGTGCCCATCTCTTAAACTAGCAAGAGCCATCCAACCTGACTCCTGTGGGAGCGAGTTCCAGGAGTCCCCCCCCAAAAAATTTTTGGGGTCCACCCCCTGGTCCCATAAACTCATCCCCCTACCCCATAAAATGCATTATTCAAAATAGCAGCCTGCATGACCCACTAAGGCAGATAACAACACAATAAAATTCAAAGCAGCTACAATTAAAAACGCATTTATTCAAAATCCAATTAGAAAATTGATGATTCAGTGATGCCAACTTTTCAAAATCTGATAGTCATTTTCACCTCCAGCCTCTGTGCTTCCTTCTTTGTACCCACCTAGGTAAGCCCACCCCATGGGCACAATGCCACACACTTTGAGAACCACTAGGTCAAGCAGGCATTCTGCCCTCACATGCAGCACAGGGCGCTGTCCCCATTGCCAGTGCTGAAGTAAGACTCAGCTGCCAGTCTGCTTTTGAGCATAGAATGGGATAAGGTGGCATCTTTCCGCTTTGCCCCAGGCAGCAGTTGTGCTGAGCCAGTGCTCTGCATATCCTCCAAACAATTCCCTCTCACCAGCTTGGGAGCCCTAGAAGAGCCGGTGATGGGTCTGAGATCCCTGCTCTCAGCCAGACCTTCCCAGGAAACAGCTGGAGAGCTCAGGGCAAGCTTACCTAGTGCTCCAGTGCCTCCGACAACCCCTCCGACACCTGCAGAGGAGAAAAGAAGCCAGGGCGTCAGAAGTCCTGCAGTTGGATCAGCCCACAGAGGACCTATCTAGCCTAGCATCCTATTCTCACAGTAGCCACCAAATGCCATAAACACAAAAGCCTTATCCTTTCCTGTGGTTTCCAGCAGATGGAATTCAGAAGCATCAGTGCTTCTGATCATCCTGGCTAGTAGCCAACGATAGCCCTCTTCTCCCTGAATTTATCCAATCCTCTTAAAGCCATCTAGGCTGTTCACCATAACTGCCTCCTGTGGGAACTGTGGGTTCCACAGTTTAACTATGTGTTGTGTGAATCACAGAACCACAGAACTTGAAGGGACCCCGAGGGTCATCCAGTCCAACCCCCTGCAAATGCTGGAATAAGAAGCCCTTCCTTTTAGCTGTCGCAAATCTTCCAACATTCAGCACCATCTGATGTCCACAAGTTGCAATGTTATAGGAGAGAGGGAAAAAACCTTTTCCCTATCCACTTTCTTGAGGTTGTGCATCAGTTTATAAAGGTCTATCTTGCTTTCTTTTCCTCTAAACTAAAAATCCCCAGAGGCTGCAACCACTCCTCACAGGGGAGACATTCTATCCCCTTGCTGTTTTCCAAACCTTATCCATTTCCCACCAGCCCCAGAAGCATGGGCGTAGCCAGGGGGGCAGGGAGAGGCAGCTGCCCCCCTAAATAAATAAAAAAATCAATAAAACACATAGCAAACTGAGGTTCTGCCCTCTCCCAGCAACAAAAGGCCTGCTCCGCCCCCTAACAAAAATCCTGGCTATGCCCAGTGGCCAATCATGATGTGGTCAACATCTGGAGGGCCACAGATTCCTCCCCTCCCTGGTACAGAAGCTGGGGAGAGGAGTACACAAGTAAGCCCACTGGGCTGCCTCTTCCTCCTCCTCTCCCCATTTAGTAGCCCCAACAAGAGAGGAGAGACCATGTCAGTCGCAAAGAGCATCAGGGGAAGTGGAGATGGCCACTTACCTGGTTTGGGGGGCTTTCCTCCTGCTCCAAATCCTGGGGAGAAAGGGAGGCATCCAGTACAGTTAGATGAGCGCCAATGTCAGGAGAAGCGTCCCCAAAAGCAACAGTGGGCAGAGCAAAGAATTGGGGCACTTGCCACTGTATGGTAGGCTGCACCCAAGCCCCATGGCAGTCAGAAATTCTCACACCCACAAAAACACACACTACTTTCACAGTCATCCAAGCAAGCAAGAGGCAACCTCTCAGGTCAAGAACCCATCCCTGCCAGGCAATACAACTCCAGGTAGGTGCAGGGCAGATGAGGGTCTCAGGGGCCACATAGAGGGCTGCATCCAGCACCCAGGCCTGAAATTCCCTGTCCTCACACTTCCCTAATGTGAACTAGATTGGTGGACATAAAGAGAGACAGGGCCTTCGTGGTGACTGGCCCCATTCTGTGGAATTCCCTCCCCAGAAAGGCAAACATGGGTGCTACCCTGAAGACTTTAAAATGGACTTTGAAGACTCCCCACTCACATTTCCCAACTGTCTGATGCTAAGGTCCAAAGTATATCATGGGCAGCCAACGTGACACCCTATAGGTGCTATTTCCAGCAGCTGGTTTTCAGAAGCATTGCTGCCTCCAAGTATGTAGGCAGAGCATAGCCATCTTGGCTAGTAGCCGTCAATAGCTTTATTGTCCTCCATGAATTTGTCTAACCCTCTTTTAAAGCTGTCTAAGTTGGTGGCCATCCCTGCCTCTTGTGGGAGGGAGTTTCAAAGTTTAACTATGCAATGCATGAAGAATCATGGAGTTGGAAAGGGACCCTGAGGACCATCTAGTCCAACCCGCTGAAATGCAGGAATGTGCAGCCATCCCTTATAGGGATCAAACCTTCAACCTTGGCATCATCAGCACCACCCTCTGACCAACTAAGCTATCCAGTAGTCCTTCCTTTTGCAGGTTCTGAATCTTCCCTTGTTCTCCTTCATTAGATGTCCAGGAGGGCCAGCGTTTTGAGAGATGGAGGAAAGCTTTCCTCTACCCACTTTCTCCATGCCATGCATAATTTTACAAGTTCCTCTTGCTCACCTTAGTCTAAACTAAAAAGTCCCAAATGCTGCAACCATTCCCCGTGGGGGATTTGCTGCACCTCCTCGATCGTTAGGGTTGCCCTTTCTGATCCTTGGTTCAGTTTAGGTTCAATGCAGCTGTCCTGAGAAGTAGCCACTGATCCATGAGTGAAACAGGGGAAAGGACAACCACCTATGTTCCCTGCCCCATGCATTATCTTCTAAATCGTTCAGTCGCTCAAGCGCAGGAGGCAGAGAGCATCCTTTCCCTCCTCCAGGGACTCACCTGCCCCACCAAGTCCTCCTAGTCCTCCTACGCCAGCAGCTCCTGTAGGGATCAAGACAGTTGTCTCAGGAGACCCAGGAGGGGCCCTCAAACAGCGCCTAGCCATCGCAAGCAGGCTTACACAGCACCCATCACTGGTGCTGATGGGAACTGAAACTAGCCTCAGCACCAGCAAGCGTAGCTCAGGGGTGAGGATGGGAGTTGTAGTTCAGCAACAATCAGGGGGCCAAAGGCCTCACCCGCTGGAAATGGTGCTATCAGTTGTAGCATTTACTGTTGTTGACTCACAGTTTGTTGATTGATTGATTGATTGATTGATTGCATTTATAGCCCACCTTTTTGGCCAATGAGCTCAAGGCGGCATACATGGTCCCCCCCCCCATTTAATCCCCACAAATTACCCTATGAGGTACGCTAGGCTGAGAGGCAGTGACAGGCCCAAAGTCACCGAGGGAGCTTCATGGTGGTGTGGGAGATTCAAACCCTTGTTTCCCAGGTCCTAACCCGACACTCTGACCACTATACTGCACCAGCTCTCATTGACTGATTATGCATTATTTTGAGATTGCGTTTTAAGACGATGCGATTCCCCCTGGGACGCTTAGGGAGAGGGTGTGTCAGCAGGATCAGAAATTAATCAGCCAGACAAATGGAAGAATGCATGCATGAATTCCACAGGGCAATGCGTTATCTCGCCCCATTATTCCTGTTTGTGACCCTTTTCTTGCAAGAAAGGGGCTTTGAGAAGGGTGGCTGATTGCGGGAAGGGACAGAGAAATTCCACACACAAATAAAATCGGGTGGATTTGGTGACACCTGTAACACAAAGATAAACACAGCAGGTAGTAGCACCCCCTTACCTGGGTAGTAGCCTTGCCCGGGAACTCCAACGCCAGCACCTGGGACCCCTGGAAAGGAAAGGAGAGTTTGATTGGCTCATAGCTGGTGAGGAAGGGAAACCCCATTCGTGCCCATCCAAGACAAAAGTATTGAGAGGCTTAGAAGACTCCCTTGGCCTCCATCTTCCCCCCGCTCCCATCTTCCTGCTGGGTAGTAAAAGGGCTCAGGGCACAAGTCCAAGGGCGATCTGTCAAGGGTTCTTTAGCTGTGATTCTTGTGTCATCGGGGGGGGGGGTTGGGCTAGATGGCCTTTGGGGTTCCCTTCCACCTCTACAATTCTGGGATTCTATGAATCAAATTCGCAAGTGTGATCTGCTAGTTTCCTGGATGCATAAAGAGGAATAATTAATGCGGCAAGTATCATGTTAAGATCTGTGCTCTCTCTTTTGCACAACCCGCCCCCACCATCTCTGGCCTGTGTCAGCAGCTGCTCCAGTCACTGACAGCACTTTGGCTTTCCGGGGTGGAATCCTGCTTTGCCTCTGACCCTCCGTGAGGATTGCGCAACCGTGCCCTGAACAGCTCACCCTTTGTTTTCATGTTGCCTTCTTCCCCCCTCTCTCGCCCTCCAGTCCAGCCAATACGCCTTCCTTGCTCCTCCCCTCTTAAATAAACACTTGTGTTTAAGTTCAACATGCTTTGCCCTGGGAGTCGAACAACAGAGCTGACCTTTTCTCAACCGTCTGATTGCGGAAGGGCTCTCTCCGGGCCAAGGAGCTATTGGTGTGGCTGGTGGGAGCGCAAAGATGCTCAGCTGGAAGCAAAGCCCTGGGAGAAACTGAATTGTCTCCCACATAGAGCTCCCACATAGAGCTTCATTTGAGACGGGGCTCAGCCACAGAACCTGTTTGCAATGCCAGCCCCAGCCTGTGCCAAGCAGGCTCAGAAAAGGCCAAGCAGAGCAGCCTAAGAGGATGGAGCGACCCTCCTCCAAGGGGGTTTTTCATTGAGAGAAAATGTAAGAGGCAACCTGATAGAAGTTTATAAAAGCATGCATGTCCTTGTGGATGGATGAATGTTAACGTATATAAAATTGTACACATGGTTGATTTAAATAAGTTATTATTGATTATGTAGACCCAATGTATCAGCCGCCTGGGGGGTTTCACTCTTTGTGTTTGGTTGCTGGTAAAAAATAAAAAATAAAAATAAACAAAAGCATGCATGTCATGGGGAAAGTGGATAAGGGAAAGATTCCCCCATCCCTCTCGTGACACTGGACATACAAGGAAGCTGGGTGTTGGGAGATTCAGGGCAGGTGAAAGAAAGCACTTTGCACGCAGCATATTGTTAAACTGCAGAACTCCCTCCCGCAGGAAGCAGTGATGGCCACCGTCTGGGCTTTAAGTAAGTATTGCACAAATTCATGGGGGAAAGGGCCTATAGATGGCTGTTGGCCAGGATGGCTCTGCTCTGCCTCCACAGATAGAGGCAGCAATATTTCCCAATGCCCATTGCAGGAAACTGCAGGAAGGAAGAGTGCGATGGGGCTCAAATGCTGCTTGTGGGTTCCCCGGAAGAGGAACAAGAAAGAGGATTGCTCCTGAGCACAAGCAGAGTGCTTCTCTTTCGCTGCAACAAAGGGAGGGGACCTTTTGTCAGCCCAGGGTCTGGGGCTCCAGCTATGGACCTTGGAGGCAGCAATGCTTCTGAATACCAGTTTTGGGGAGCCACAGGAGGTGACAGGCCTCTTGCGCTCAGGTCCTGCATATGGGTTTCCCACAGGTATCCGGCCACTGTAAGAACAGGCTGCTGGACTAGATGGGCCATGGGCTTGATCCAACAGACTTCTTATATTCGTATTTCTTGAAAGGGCTTTTTAAAAAGCCAGTCTCCCAAGCTGAGTTTGCGGGTCATGGTTGGGGGAGATCTGTGGGGGTCTCCAGGTGTTTGGTGGATTCCCAGCTCTTACCATCAACCCCGAGGCCAGATGCCAGGAGCTGGAGTCAAGCACATCTGGATCCCCCTCTCCAGATGTTGCCCATCTTTCCTGTAGGTGGACCACATGGCGTGACATTGCTTTGCTTGTATACAGAAAGAAATGCAAACCACACAGTTGCACACATCAATCTCTTTCCTCTAAAGCTTTGAACATTCTGTTAACAAGAGAGAAGGCTTTTCCTTTTCCTTTTTTTAAAAAAAGAGAGAGAGTCAATCCAACACAGATCTGGCTGTAGTTACGAAAGCATGGCAACACCCAAATATATCTGCTCTCTGGATAAGTTGTGAAGGGGTAGCAAAGAAAACTGGAATTTTCTGCCCATGTGCTCTTTGCCTCAAGCAGGCATCTCCCCTTTCCTGCCCCAGTGGCATAGCGTGGGTTGTCAGCACCCGGGGCAAGGCAAGTAATTTGCGCCCCCTAACCCGTGGATTTGCGCCCCCTAACCTGTGGATTTGCCCTAATCCCAGATGTTGCGCCCGGCCCCCCCTGCACCCCCCACGCTACGCCACTGTCCTGCCCCACCCCCAATGACAATGATTTATTATGGGATGGCCACTAGGAAATCTGGAGAGTGCCCTTGCCAAGTAGGGAGAGCAGCAGCAGCTGGCAGACTGAGGAATTAGACCAACCTCCCCTAGCCTGGGGCCCCCTAGATGACTTGGACTACATAATACCCATTCATACACTTTGGAACTCCCTGCCTCTTGATGCCAAGCATGTACCATTTTCTTTTCTTTTTTAATAATATTTTTAATTGGTTTTTACAAGAACAAATTTGAAATAATAAAAAGGAAAAAAAAACTTTCAACATATCCATATATGAGATTCTCTGAATCTTGTGGCTCTCCCCCCCCCCTGTCCCCTGCATGGGTCCTTAAAATATTTTTTCTAAAACTACATATTACATTCTCCACAATTTTTATCTCTCTAAATTATCCATATCTTTCATTTCTTTACACGTTATTTTTAAAGTCCAGCTAACGTTTTAATTTGTTTACAATGGTCTCCTAAGTAAATGAATTTCCCCCATTCTTTTTTAAAGTCATTACTGTATCTTCTTGATTCCTGAGTCTCCCATTCAGTTTTGCCATTTCATCATAGTCCGGCAGTTTGGCTTGCCATTCTTCCCTAGCAGTGACTGTTGGTTCTTTCCATCTTTGGGCTAGTAGTATTGCATACATAAACAGTCCTGGTACCTTCTTCGGTGCCTCCTAACAACATTTTTGTTTAGACAAGTCCACTCAGATGTTTAGAAAATTGATGTGAATTTTAATCTGCTTCTAGTTCTTAATCTGCTATTGTTATTTTAACGTTCAGAAAGTCTTAACTTTTGTTGTTAATTTTTCTTACGGATAAGTTCATCGTTTTATCTTTTTGTAAACCTCTTTGAGAAGGTTGCGGGTTTTTTGCAATCAAGCAGTGTGTAAATCTTAATAGATAAATAAACAAATAATTCTCCCATCAGCCCCAGTCAGTGTGGTCATGTGATACTTCAGCTGGTGGCAACACAGCTCCCTATTGATGAGGTTGGAGGATGTTTCAGTCCAAAACATCTGGAGGGGCCTCAGTTACATAGAATCATAGAATACAGTTCTATGAGTTGGAGGGGTACCCAAGGGCCATCTAGTCCAACCCCTGCAATGCAGGAATCACAGCTCAAGAATCTCAGACAGGTGGCCTTCTAAACTCTTGTTGAAAAGCCTCCAATGAAGTCCACTGCCTCCCAAGGGAGTTTGTTCCATTGTCAAACAAAGGCCAAGTTGGGATGTGAAGAGGTTTAATTTTTTAGGGGGTGGAAAAATGAAGGACACTCTCTCTCTCTCTCTCTCTCTCTCTCTCTCTCTCTCTCTCTCTCTCTCTCTCACACACACACACACACACACACACCTTCTCAGCATCCCCCTAATTAGCTAATTAACACTGGGGCCATTCTCTGAAGATTGTTTTCCCTCTCTTCAAACCGTGGAAAAGACAGTCAGTCAAAGGACAGGGCCCTCTCAATCTCCCCTCCCCATGAGCCCAAGCAACCCCACTGAACCTGCACCCAAGGGAGATGAGGCAACTGAGCAAAGACTCATGGACGGCTCAAGCAAGCGAGTCAAGCTGTGCATTGGCAGCAAAACCCCGGTCCATCCCCAAATCAAAGTCGTGAGCCACAGTGCGACTCAGAGGAGCAGAGGAGCCATGCCCAATCTTGCACCCACCACCTCCCGCCTTTGAGCTTGGAGCGTATTTTCATAAGCTTCATAAAAATCACAGAGTGTCTCACAGAATTTCCATAACACTTCCCCCTCCCCCCCAAAAAGCAGAGTTGCATGCTTTATCGTAGCAATTTTGCACAACAACTGCAAAAGGTAGGCTACAATACTTGGGAGAATGCAAAGAAGGCTTGAGACTGAGGAATCAGCAGCGCCTCCTAGGGAGGTGGTTGTGAAGATGATTCAGTTGGAAGGGACCTCCAAGAGTCATCTAGTCCAACCCTCTGCAATGCAGGAATCACAGCTCAAGAAATAATAATAATAATAATAATAATAATAATAATAATAATAATAATAATAATAATAATTTTATTTATACCCTGCCCTCCCCGGCCAGGGCCAGGCTCAGGGCAGCTAACACCAAATATGATTTACAATAAAATGCAATAGAAAAACAACAACAACAACAAACAAACAAACAAACAAACAAACAGTTAATTAAAATACGGCTTAAAATGCAGCTTAAAATGCAGCCTCATTTTAGTAGAAGCCCATAATTCAAGGCCATAAAGGGAGGAAACTTCAGATATTCACCTAAGCCGGCTATCCATGCTGGTCCTACATGGGCCAGCAAAAAAAGCCAAGGGAAAATTTATATACCAAATCTCATATAAGGGGTCAGAGTGAGTCTAAGCCGAAGGCCAGGCGGAACAGCTCCGTCTTACAGGCCCTGTGGAAAGATGTCAAATCCCGCAGGGCCCTAGTCTCTTGTGACAGAGCGTTCCACCACATCGGGGCCAGTGCTGAAAAAGCCCTGGCCCTAGTTGAAACCAATCTAACCTCCCTGAGGCTTGGGACCTCCAAAGTGTTGTTATTTATGGACCTTAAGGTCCTTTGCGGGGCATACCAGGAGAGGCGGTCCCGTAGGTACGAGGGTCCTAGGCCAAACCCTGACAGGTGGCCAGAAACATCTGCTTCGAAACCTCCAAGGAAGGAGTGCCCACCACCTTCCATTGGGTCCAGACCAGCTCTTACCGCCCGAAATTCTTCCTGATGTTTGGTCGGAATCTCTCATTTGAACCCATTTCCTTTTCCTAAGATGCTGGACTAGATGCGCCTGATCCAGTAGGATCTCCCTAGGTTCTTCAGGAACTCCCTCCAAAAGGAGGCAGCGAGGGCCACCAGCTTGGATGCATTCCAAAGAGGATTAGACATCTATTGAAGCCATGATGTCTATGTCCTTCCTCCACCGTTGGAGGCAGCGGTGCTGGGAATCACAAGTGGCGAATCCTGCTTTCCCAGTGGTGCATCTGGCCAGCTACTGGGAGAACACGAGGCTGCAACCCGGCGGCCCAGTGGCCTGATCCAGCAGCCTCTTCTCATATTCAAGGGTAGGCACCAATTAAGCGCTACCGCCTGAACATCTGCTCCGGCGTGCTGGAGAGCGCGGTGAAAAAACATCTGGAAACCAGCATAGGAAACAGGCCTCCAATCTCCAGATCAGCAAAACTCTCTAGGTTGGTCCCCCCCCCCCCACTATTCCCACCCCAACACACACCGATGCCTCTTCTAATCGCCTTCCCTCCCCCGTTCTCTGGAGCGGGTCTAGAACTGGTTTAAAGTTCCGGCATTCTAGCTTAATTGGCTGCTGGACAGCAGCCCAAAGTGAAGTCAACACAAGCCAGAATCCCCAAGACATGCAAGCCAGGGTGAACTGGGAAACAGGCAAGAGGCTTCGCCAAAACGGATGGAGGGAAGGAGGGTGGGAAGAGAGGGTGATGAAATAAACAGAGACCCGAGGAGGAGCGTGGCTGCCGGCAAGGGAGGATGGCGTTGAGGGAGGAGAAAGGAGCAGGAAGAGGCTCAGATTTATCCCCTTCTGCCTTTTTGGTGGACCAATGTACTGTAATATCGGACTAGGACTTGGGAAACCAGGGTTTGAATTCTGCCCCTACTCAGCCATGAAGGTCTCATTGAGGGCTGGCCACTGCCTCTCGGCCTCACCCACCTCACAGGGTTGTTGTGGGGATTAAATGAGGCAGGGGGACCATGTCCGCCACCTAGAGCTCATTGGAGCAGTTGGTCTAGCATGGGGAGGAGAGGGTAGGGGCCCTGGGTGCAAAATTATTAGGGGGCACAACATTTCAAAAGAAAAAATACTGGCCCTTCCCAGCTTACTGCTGTCCTCTTCCATGCCGTGATTCCCACCTCCCTGGATTCAGATGGCGCCTCTTTTAAAAGAAACGAGCCCTTGCACAGACTGGCCCGAAACAAACAAAGAAACAGGCAAGCGGAAAGTTGTGTTTGCTTTTCCGCCTGCCTCTGATCCTAAGGTTATCTACAATTCCCAAACTTGGTCCATTTCAGCCCCATGTGAGATCGCCAAGCCCCACCTAGAAAACTTCCTCTTGGCATCTGTGCTAATGGTCCATGGCTTAGGGGATGCAATACTTGCCTTGCCCAAGGCATTGGCAACCTATGCTACACCACTGCCTTGGAGAAAAAAGGTGGTTCATAAACACAATAAATACATAATTCAGTGGTACCTTGGGTTAAGAACTTAATTCATTCCGGAGGTCCGTTCTTAACCTGAAACTGTTCTTAACCTGAGGTATCATTTTAGCTAATGGGGCCTCCCTGCTGCCGCCGCGATGCTATCATGCGATTTCTGTTCTCATCCTGAAGCAAAGTTCTTAACCCGAGGTACTATTTCTGGGTTAGCGGAGTCTGTAACCTGAAGCGTATGTAACCTGAAGCATCTGTAACCCAAGGTACCACTGTAATACAGAAAATACGTCACACTAGATAATCCCAGCCAATGTGGGACCTCTGCCCTCCCCATCAGTTTTGCCTACTCTATGTGGAACACAGGGAGTAACCTTGTACAGAATCAGGCCACTAATCCATCTAGTTTAGTACTGTTGACACTGACTGGCAATGGCTCTTCATAGTTTCAAGAAAGAGACAGTCTCAGGTCTACCTGCAGATGTCATTGGGGATAGAACCTGGGACCTTCTGCATTCAGAGCAGATGCTGTACTGCTTTCACTAAAAGTAAAGTAAGACTCTAGTCCTCATGGTTCTAGACAAAGAGCTGGTTTAAATAGGCCTTTCCCAAATAGGAGCACAGAGAACAGCCTTTGACAAAGTCAGACCACTGGTCTATATAGCTCAGTTGGTAGAGCATGAGACTCTTAATCTCAGCACCAAGGGTTCGAGCCCCACGTTGGGTGAAAGATTCCTGCCTTGCAGGGGGTTGGACAAGATGACCCTTGGGGATCCCTTCCAACTCTACAAATCTATTATCTAGATCAGCAGTGTCTACACTGACAGGCAATGAGCCTCCAGAGTTTCAGACAAGGGTCTCCCAGCTCTACCAGGAGATGCCACTCGGGATTCTGTGTGCATAGCAGGTGCCTGACCGCCGGGCTGCGGTCATTCCTGAGGAAGATCAGCACGATCACCTGCTGCCCAGGAAACAATTAGTTGTGCCCAGCAGATGTCGCTGAGGCTTCAATCTGCCTAGGTATGTGGCTGGAGCAATCCTGGCCTTCCCTCACAGCTGGCTTCGCTAGAGCTCTCTGTGTCTCCTTTGTAAGAAACAAATCAAAACAAAACAAAAACACAATCTTTTGTTTCCTTCCCAAAATTGTCAGTGGCTGCAGGCCAGCTCCCCTCTGCCTTTGCCTGTAATCAGAACATGCTTCTCTTTTTCTCTTTCTCTCCCTGCCCCCCGCCCCCAGAAAATAGGCCTGCCATCAAACACAGCCCATTGGGTCCAGGATTCCGCCCCGGAAAACCTCTGGCACCGGGAGCTATTTCTCCAGACCAGAGAAGATGAATCACCAAGGGAAAGCTTGTCCAGTTCTGGGCACCACAGTTTAAGAAGGAGTCCAGGGGTCATCTAATCTCACCTCCTGCAATGTAGGAATCACAGCAAAAGATATCCTGGCAGATGGCCATCCAACCTCTGCTTAAAAACCTCCAAGGGAGGAGAGCCCAGCCACTTTCTAAGGTTGTCCACTCGCCTATCGAACATTTCCTACTACCAAAAAGTTCTTCCTCACATTTAGCTGGAACCTGCACAGGCTGCTAGTTTGCTATCAGGCCAAGGTAGCAATGCATTGTTACTGGTACAAAAACCTGTTGAAAACTTAGGACCGCTTTCCTTGTAGGACCACCTGACTCCGTAATGTGTCTACTCAACTGCTTTGCTCTGCAGAACTGGCCCACTTACAGGTGCCACACAACCTCTGCACTTGTGAGAATCTGTTCTTTTAGCACGGCACCACCCAAACTTTGGAACTCCCTGCCTTTTGACATCAGGCAGGAGCCTCGGCTGCACGCTTTACAGCACCTGCTTACAGATTTTGCTCAGGCAAGCTTGCCCAGGCATGTATGCATGTACTTCAAATCTCTCTTTAGTCTGCCGTTAATTTTAATCATTTCCCAAATGTTTTCAATTACTGTTTTTTGATGGATGACTTCTCGTAAACCGTTTGGAGCCTTGATCAAGTGGCATATAGATTTTGTTTAACAAATAAAGCTCTGCCAAAGTGTTGCTCTTGAATTTCCAGGGAAAGGGGGCGCAAGACAGGCCATCATTCTCTCTCTCTAACCACAGCTCTGCTGGGCTGTCAGTGAACATGTATAAAATGGAGTTGTTGCAACACACACACACACACACACACTCCTTGTGCAATGTGAGTCAGGATTGGGCAGCCATGGAGAGCGATTCCAGGAAGTGAGGCGGCTGCACGCGGAGAGACTTGGCAAGCCAGAATCTGATGCCTCGCAGACGGACGACTCTCCGAGATTTATTTGTATTTATCACTCGGCTTATATCTCGCCATCTCCTCAGTCTAAATGCATTGGGTTTTGCAACTGCCGAGCAATAGGGAGAGAGGCCTACAATGCCTTTCCCAAGGAGGGCGTGAAAAAGGCTAGGGATCATTAGGAGAGGAATTGAAAATAACATAGCCCTCCAACATCTGTCCAATGAAAATAGAGACGTCCTATTCCATTATTATTATTATTATTATTATTATTATTCCCCACCTATCTGATTGGGTTGTCCCAGCATACTGTATTTAAAAACATAATAGAGCATTATACATTGAACAAAAAAGTCCCCATACAGCTGCTTTCCGATGTCTGTTAAAGGTTGTACAGTACAGTTACTTATCTCCTTGGCTCGGGGGTCGCATAACTCCATACCCTCCAACATTTTTCTGATAAAAATAGGGACATCCGAAGGAATGTCCTCAGGAAAAATGAGACATCAAATCAGAAACCGGGAGAGCTTCTGTAAACCCGTGACTGTCCCTGGAAAATAGTGACACTTGGAGGGTCTGGTTTCAAATTGGATGGGGGACTGTGTGCTGAGATTCCTGCATTGCTGAGTTGGACTAGATGACCCTAACTCTAAAATCCTATGATTTTTTTAAAGTTGGTGAGCATGGTGGCCTCCTGCAAGAATGAGTTGTGCTTCATAAAGAAGTCTTTTTATCTGTCCTGATCATCTCACATCCCGCTTCATTGGATATCTGCAAGTTCTTGTGTTAACATGAGAGGGGTAGCAGAGCTTTTCTCTGTCCCATTTTCTCCAGGCCACGCATGCCATACTTATGGACTGTTGCAAAGGATGGCACTCTTCTCATGCTCAGAGGTGCTTGATTTTCCCCAGACGGTTAGCATCGCAACCATAGTCTAATTAAGCCCTGCTCTACCCCACTCCCTGTTAGCAAACAGAAAAGGACAGTCGAAGGCTGCTTAATTGTATCACTGATGTTTGTGCCCAGAAAATGAATCAACTTTTGGAAAATGCTCTCTCCACACCCCCCCCCACCTCCCCATTTTTCCATGGCTTGCTATGAAAAACAAAATGGGGGATTTGGAAAAATAGACTTCTTTCCTAAACTCACTAACCCCCCAGGCGGTTTGCTGCAAACATGAGTGTTTTCAGGGATGGGGGGGTGCCATTTTGCAAACCGAAGCTCTCCCCGCAAAGGATGTAACCGTTTGCACGCAAAGGGTGGGATGGGACTCAGCAAACCCTCCGAAGAGCTCATTGTTTTGCTGCAATGTTTACGTATTTTCTTTTCATTAAAAATGAAAATAAAACGGGGCGTGTGCCTTTTTCCCCCTCCTCCGCCAGAAATTTTACAGCTGGAGACGGACAAACAATTGTTTAGAGTTGGCGATTTAGGAACAAGAGAAAGGCACTCTGCGTGAGCCCAGAGTCTTTCTTGCTTGGATTCCACCCCGTCCCTGCTCTCAAGTGGCTCGGCTGTAAACAGTTGCCAAGGTCTAAGCTCAAATGAAACCCTATACGAACATGCAGACTGCAAAGTGCAAAAGGAGACCTGGAAGATTCAGGAAAGGAAGTGCACATATTTTAAACAGCGCAACTCCCTCCCACAGGAGGCAGTGATGACCCACAACTTAGATGGCTTTAAAAGATGACTAGACACATTTGTGGAGGTGAGAGCTCTCCATGGCTACTAGCTAGGATGACTCTGTTCCACCTCCGTGGCTGGAGATGGCAATGCTTCCCAAATCCCATTTTCTGGAAACCACAGGAGGGGAGAAGGCTCTTGAACTCAGGTCTTGCTTGCTGGTTTCTCACAGGCGTCTTTAAGAACAGGATGATGCACTAGATGGGCCGCTGGCCTGATCCAACCGACGCTTCTTATGTTCTTACATCAAGTTTCATACATGTTGCGATGTCTCCCAAAGCATTCTGGGAGTCGCTGTTTCGATTGGGGCATGTGGGAGGGAGGGAACCCTCATTGCTCTCTCCCCTTTGCAGAACATCAGTTCGCAGGGATTTCCTGAGAGGAATGAGTGAATAGGAAGCCACACTAAGCCTGCCCTGTAGATACAGCCACCCAAAGATCACTGTTGGATTAAAGAGGGTTCATCCCTCCAATTCTACGATTCCAGCATGCCTCACATCTACTAGATAACGATCTGTCTGTCTGTTCTCTTGAGATATTGGTATCCATAATAGAAGGGCACGTTTGCATCTAAATTTTGATATTGGCAGACGCCATTTGGAATGAAGATGGTGGATCGAACCTTTCCAAACTGCACAGACTTGAAAACTGCACTGATCTGTTAGGTTTCTTAGCATTCCCGAGCAATGATGGGCGCTTCTCATGAACATCTCCTATTTATAGGCATCTGTTAGCCAGATGCCACAGTCCTCGAGTCAACTCAAGGGGCCTTGTTGACCTCACTGGCCCCCACCCACCCCAAACACCCAAGAGCTGGCCTCCCTAGCCTTCTCTGTGGCCATTCCGCTTTGACTACCCTGATGGTGTGTCCCTCTACTCCAGACATCCTCGCCAATTGCCCCCAGCCCGTTTCCCAGAGCTTACGACAGGTCAAAGAGGCGAGGGTTTGGCATGAGAGCTGGTGCTGTGGGCTCAACGCTGCGGCCTCCCTTGATCTCCTTGGGGAAAACTGAGGCGCCTGCTGTGTGTGAGAGCAGTCCGCAGACAAACAGCAGGCTGGGGGCGGCTCTCAGCCGAACTTTCCAGCTCCTCCGGCAGAGCTGCAGCAAAGCTTTGCACAGCCTCGGTGCCAAGTAGACTGCGACTGGTGTCCCGTAGCAGCATAAGAAGACCCTCCTGGATCAGGCCAAAGGGGGCCCATCTAGGCCAGTATCCTCTTCTCACAGCGGCCGACCAGATGCCCCAATTGGAAACTTGTAAACGGGACCCCAGCACAAGAGCCCCCTCTCCTGCTGTTGTTTCCAGCAACTGGTATTCAGACAGTTGCTGCCTCTGAATTTGGAGGCAGAGCACAATCATCATGGTTATTAGCCCCTCTCCTCCATGGATTTCTTGAATGCTCTTTTAAAGCCATCTAGGTTGGCGGCCATCACTGCTTCCTGTGGCAATGAGTTCCATAGCTTAGAGGCATAAAGATCTCAGCTTCCAGGCATAAAGATGCTGGGACGGAGAGGAGATCTTGGCCTTTACTCTTCTAAAATTGGCACTGGGCATCAAACCCCGTCTCCCAATTCAGGCAGGCGGAGAGTCAAAACTCTGCCACCTGAGCTGTTCTCCTCAGTAACGTGCAAAACCCACCTTGACATTTCACTCTGAACAAAACTCAGCGGCGACCGACACAACGTAGATTATGAAGGCAAAATGCACTCGGCACATGCCCAGAGATGTCTGTGCCTGCTTTTTCATACTCCAGAAGGGAGAAAAACTGACATTCAAAAGAGGTTCTGGGGCTAAAGGTGGCTTTCATGAGCAAAATAACAGCAAACATAAGGACTAAACTTTGGGAAGAACTTTCTGAAAGTAAGAGTTGTTTGAGGACTACCTCAGAAGGTGGCAGACTCTCCTTCCTTGGAGGTTTTCAACAGAGGTTGGATGGCCATCTGTCAGGGATTCTTGAGCTGTGTTTCCTGCATTACTGGGGTTGGACTAGATGACCCTAAGGGTGACCTTTCAACTCTCCGATTCTCTGATTCTTCACCTGCTTCAGTTTGGAGACGGCGCAGTTGCCTCATCTCTTGGCCAGCGCAAGATACAAGTCTGGGAGCTGGCATTTCAGACAAGGGAGGGAGCTTTGTCTGTTATATTTCAAACCAACTTGAATATATTTTTAACCTCTCCTATTTTCACAGTTATGATTGTCTTGGCATGGAGGTGTCTGCAGACGCACACATCCAGCAGCGATTGGAGAGAGCTCCTGGGCGGTGGATGGAGAGAGAGAGAGAGAGAGAGAGAGACCTGACTCACACGCAGATGGCCTTCGGAAACTGGACTCAGGAATGGTGATTTTTACGCCGATAATCTGCCCTGCCTCCCTCTGGGAAAGGATTATGGGCCTCCCAGCTCCTTCTTACTCACACACCTTCGAGGCTGGCCAATCAGGACTCGTCTGGATGCCTCGGCTTGGCCTAAGGCCCTGAGATAATGGAGTTCCTCAGGCAACAGGCAGCCGGGGATGATAGCAGGCAGCCTGGATGCTTGTGTCTCTGTGTTGTAGCTGGCTGGCTTGCAAGGGAGCAGGCTAAGCTAATGCCTGCCAGGTGCAGACAAGGAGGGCAAGAGGAGCACATGGGCAGAGGCTACAGAGCGGGAAATGATGCCAGGCACTGCCCCCACAGCTTGGCCCCACACTTTGGCTCACAGGTGCCAAGTTAACAGAGCAGACACAAAAGCTTTAGAGCAGATCCTCCAAGTGTCCCGATTTTCCGGGGACAGTCCTGGATTTACAGAAGCCACCCCTCTTTCTGATCTGATACTGGAATGTCCCACTTTTTCTTTGGACATTCATTGGAGAAATGTTGGGGGGTATGGAGTATGAGACTCCCCCAAGCCAAGGAGATAAGTAACTATACAACCTTTAGAAAACAGACCTGTATAGGGATTTTTTATTTTTTTTAAAAAAATGTTTGTCATTTTATTACCTACGAGACCGCCTCTCCTGGTATGTCCCACAGAGGAATTTACAGTCTTCAAACAAAAACATCCTGAAGGTCCCAGGCCACAGAGAGGTTAGGCTGGCCTCAACTAGAGCCAGGGCTTTTTCGGCTGTGGCCCCAATCTGGTGGAACGCTCTGTCACAAGAGACCAGGGCCCTGCGGGACTTGACATCTTTCCACAGGGCCAGCAAGACAGAGCTGTTCCACCAGGCCTTTGGCCAGGGCACAGCCTGACTCTCTCCTTTGGCAATCTTCACAGAACTTTAGCCTAATGGTTGCCATCAATTTGAGTTGAATTAATTTTAATGAAATGATTTTAGAATGTTGTATTATTTTATTGTTGTTAGCCGCCCTCAGCCCGGCTTTGGCTGGGGAGGGTGGGATATAAATAAAAATTATTATTATTATTATTATTATTATTATTATTATTATTATTATTATTATTATGTTTTTATATATGTTGGAAGCTGCCCAGAGTGGCTGGGGCAATCCAGTCAGATGGGCGAGGGAAGAAAAAGAAATAGGACATCCCTATTTTCATCGGAGAAATGTTAGAGAGTATGTCAGAGTGTCAGAGACCTGCTGGATGAGGCCATTAGCCCATCTGTTCCAGCATCCTCTTCTCACAGCGGCCAAATAGATGCCTCTTCTGCGAAACCTGCAAGCAGGACCCAAGCACACAAGCCCTCTCCCCTCCTCTGGCAGTTCCCAAAAACTGGTATTCAGATACTGCCTCCGGCCACAGAGGCAGGGCAGAGCATAGCCATCCCGGCTAGTATCCATCAATAGCACTCTGTTCCTCCATGAATTTGTCTAATCCTCTTTTAAAGCCATCCAGGTTGGTAGCCATCACTTGCTCCTGTGGGTAGAGAAAGGTTCCCCCCCCCTCAGAAAACTAGAAATCATGGACATCCCAGGAAGCCAAACACTGGGAGATTCAGGACAAGAAAAAGCAACTCCTTCTTCACGCAGAGCAGAGTTAAACTGTGGAACTCACTGCAGCGATGACCAGCAACTTGGGTGGGTTTTAAAAAGAGGATTGGACAGATTCATGGGCTATTGATGGCTACTAGGCATGATGGCTGCATGGATGGAAGCAGCAATGCTTATGAATGCAAGTTGGTGGGAACCACAGGAAGGGAGAGTTGCTCCTGTGATTGACTCCTGCTTGAGGTTTTCCCATTGGGGCTTCTGGTTGGCCACTGTGAGAACAGGATGCTGGACTCGATGAGCCCCTGGCCTAATCCACCAGGCTCTTCTTAGGCTCTTAAGTCATGTTTTTAATCGAGAAAGTTGGCTGCTATTCCAGCCAATCTGATCCCCACACGGGTCTGTGTTTATCTCCTGTCTGGGAACGTATGTTCAGCTGAAGGTGTGGCCTGGGGTGTCTCAAAAGGGAGAGGGGGGACATTTTCTGGCAAGATAATCAGATTCTGTCCTTACACACACACACACACACACACACACACACACACACACACACACATCATGTTCCAAAGATGGAGAGCAATGTTTGCATTTGATGTGATCTCAGACTGAGAATGTTTTCTTGTCACAGGGAAATTAAGGGATCATTTTCTCATTTTCCTCCCAGATTTGTTTCGGGGGTATAAAATTGAGAGGGAGTGAGAAAGGTTGCTCTCTTGGTGGGTGTTAACATTGGGGGGGGGCAAGGGATACATTTGTCGACTCTGGAGGTCATTTCCCACCCACCCCACCCCAATCCAAAGCATTGCCAAGGACTTCTGATGGCGCCTCATGCAAATTCCCGCCAGAGGGAAAAGTCTGGAGAGACATTGAGGAGACCCCCAACAAGCTGCCCTTCTGAAACATCCAGATTTTGTGGGGTGGGCGTGCAAATGGGAATTGGGATTCTGGTGGATCTCCCGGACGCTGACTGTTCAAATCTCACAGATGAGAAAAGCAGAGGTCGAATGGTCCACCCCACAAAACCACCCACAGAATCAGTTCCTAACCAGATGTCTCATTGGGAAGTACATTAAGCAGGATTTGAGCACAAGAGCAACACTCCTCTCCTGTGGTTTCCAGGAACTGGTATTCAGAACTGGTATTCCCTCCAACCATGGGGGCAGGGCATAGCCATCACAGCCAATAGCCACTGATGGCCTTATTATTGCCCAATCTTCTTTTAAAGCCATCCAAGTTGGCAGCCATCACGGAGAGCTCCACAGTTGGACTCTGCACTGCATTAAGGACTTTCTTTTGCCTGTCCTGGATCTTCAAACACTCAGCGTCCCTGGATGTCCCTCAGTTCTAGTGTTATGAGAGATTGCGAAAAACTTTTCCCTACTCACTTTCTCCATTCCAGGCGTCATTTTCTATCGAGTCACCTCCTCCTCGCCATTTCTCTCAACTAAAGAGTCCCAAATGCTGCCACCTTTCTTCACAAAAAAGCTTCTTTTCCTCCACCCACGTCCTCAAGGCCAAAGCTCAGATCGGGGAAGAGAGGTCAGGAGTTGAGAGTGCCACCAAGTGCCGGCATCTCGTGCCCAGCTGCCTCAGCCTCCCTCCCTCCCCTCTGTGTCCCCGCACAATGACAGCCAAGCTAATCGCCTTAGCACTGAGACACGCCAGGCTCAGGAGGCCCAAGACTGCCGTGGCAGAGATGAATATCATAGAATTTTAGAGCTGGGAGGGACCCCAAGGGTCATCTCCTCCAACCCCCTGCATTATGACTTGGACAAATCACGTCTGCATCTGCAGTCGAGCAAGGGCAGCCAAATTTCTGGCCCAAATAATAGTTTCTTTCTGAGACTAGAACCAGCTTTGTCAACTCAGTACCCTCCAGATGTTGCTGGACCACAACTCCCATCAGCCGCCCCGGTCAGTGCAGCTGTGCTTTTTCATCACTGGTTCTTAAAGGTAAAGGTAAAGGGACCCCTGACCATTAGGTCCAGTCGTGACCAACTCTGGGGTTGCGGCACTCATCTCGCTTTATTGGCCGAGGGAGCCAGTGTACAGCTTCTGGGTCATGTGGCCACCATGGTTCATGTGGTTCAGCATGGCGAACCAGAGCAGCGCATGGAAACACCGTTTACCTTCCCGCCAGAGCGGTACCTATTTATCTACTTGCACTTTTGACATGCTTTCGAACTGCTAGGTTGGCAGGAGCAGGGACCGAGCAACGGGAGCTCACCCTGTCGCGGGGATTCGAACCACCAAGCTTCTGATTGGCAAGTCCTAGGCTCTGTGGTTTAACCCACAGCGCCACACACGTCCCGTCACTGGTTCTTAGAGGTAGACTAATTTGGTATATGGAGGCTCCACTTACAAGAATGCAGGGAGCTGCCTTCTATTATACCCTGTCCAGCCACCTCAGTATTTTGACTGGAAGCAGCTCACCAGAGTTTCTGGTAAAGAATTTCTCCCAGACCTACCTGGGAATGCCAGGAATCGAACCTGGGAACATTTGCATGCTCTGCCACTGAGCTATGACTAGGGATGGGGAGAGAAATACAGCTCAGTTTGCATTTAAAAGCAAGCCTCCCTAATATGCACTTTGCACAAAGCAACATGCAAACTGAAACAGAGAACCCATCCTTCAAAATCTGAACATCTCCAGATTTTGCAATGCAGTTCTCCAGCCAAGTTATGTGTACAAAAATCCATACTCTGGGGTAGAGTGTGGCTAAAGAGTATCTAACAGTCAAATAATAAAATAAAATACAGCCAAGCATTATGGAAGGGGAAATTGCTTTGCACTAAAAAGCTGACAAATTTTCTGAAGGACTAATTTGTAAACTGATAGGAAAACGTGAGAAACTGGAAATTGGAAAAATGATAAATTGGTAGGAACTGAAATTAACAGATCCCACCCCCCCAACCCAGCACCGTGGGTGTCAGACTAGCATCAGTGAAAACTGGGTTCAAATCCCCACTGAGTCATGAAGCACAGTTTCCAGTTTCAGGCCAGTCTTCATCTTTCAGCATGATGCACCCACCTCGCAGGGCTGTTTTGATGCTCAAGTGACTGAGAAGGCTTTCTACACTGTTACGAGTTCCTTGGGGAAAAGGCAAGAAAAAATGTGTAATAGAATCATTCATTTGTAGAGTTGGAAGGAACCCCTGGGGTCATCTAGTCCAACCCTCTGCAAGGCAGGAATCACAGCTAAACAATCCCTGACAGATGGGCCATCCAACCTCTGCTTAAAAACCTCCAAGGAAGGAGAGCCCACCACCTTCTGTCCACCACACAGCTCTTACCGCCAGAAAGGTCTTCCTAATGTGTTGTCAGAATTGCCTTTCTTGCAATTTGAATCCATTGGTTCGGGCCCTGCCTTCTGAAGCAGCAGAAAACAAGCTTGCTCCATCTTCCTTCAGGTATCTGAAGATGGCTTTCATATCACGTCTCAGTCTCCTTTATTCCAGGCTTAACTCATACCCAGCTCTCTCAACCGTTCCTCATAAGACCCGGTTTCCAAAACCTTGATCATCTTGGTCACCTCCTCTGCACACCTTCCATCTTGAAAATACCCTTCTTAAACAGGGGTGCTCACAACCAGACACAGGACTCCAGGTGGTGTCTGACCAAGGCAGACTAGATTGGCCCTATTACTTCCCTTGATCTGGACAGTTGACTTCTGCTGAATCGCATTGACCATCACACTGTTGACTTGTGTTAAGCAGAATACAGTGGGCCTATTGCTATGAACTGGGTGCCTTGATGCCAATTGCTGCATTAATTCCCAAGCCTTCCTCTGCTCCTGCTACTCACGAGGGAGGGGAGAGGCAGCTTAAGAAACTGACTTAACGGATTAAGCAAGGCCTTGCCATGTCCCGAACAGCTTAAGAAAACACATGAAGGGCATGCAAGCTAGGAAGGAAAGGAACGAGAAAAGCACAATATCTTTATGGGATCAGGGAGGCGAGACTTTCCTTTCCCTCACATGCAAGTCTCAGATCCCAATCCTTTTTTTGGTTACAGAAGGAGGAGAGAAAGCCTAGTAAGGGTCGTTATCTTATCTTGCAGGCCTCTTCTTAACAAAGGTTTCGTGAGGACACCATAAGAAATAACATTGGGCCCATGATATATCGGGAAGGAAAAACATTGGGGCTGCTAATTTGCCCCAGCTCTAATAAGCAGCTGCTCAGTTTCCAACCACCTCCAAAGCCTTGCAAGTCCCATTTGTTGCCAGCTCAAAAAATCTGTGACGTTTTCGTTGATGGAGCAACCTTTTTCTCCCTCCCTTCCTGGCCCGTCGAGTCCAGCCTGCTCTTTTTGCCTCCAGAGGCCCCATAGGAACCATGGAAGAAGAACCTGCAGATGACAACCAAGCCCTGTTGTTTTGGCTCCCGTGATTTTGTTCTCAGAGGTAGACTTCCTCTGTAGATGGAAACCCCACTCATAAGAACACAGTGAAATGCCTTGTGCAGAGTCTGCCACTCTGTAGAGCCAGTTGAGCTTGTTGGTCCATCTAGCTCAGTACTGCCGACACTGATTGGCAGGGGCTCTCCAAGATTTCAGAAAACCATAGAATTGTAGAATTGGAAGGGATCTCCAAGGGTCATCTAGTCCAACCCCTTGCAATGCAGGAATCACAGTTCAAGAATCCCTGACAGGTGGCCACCCAACCTCTCTTTTAAAATCTCCAAAGATGGAGCCTACCACGTTCCAAAGGAGTTCATTTCGCTGTTGAACAGCTCTTACTGTGAGGAAGTTCCTAATAATAATAATAATAATAATAATAATAATAATAATAATTTATTTGTACCCTTGTACCCTGCCCATCTGGGTGGGTTTCCCCAGCCACTCGGGCCGCTCACAATAGAATTTTTAAAACATGATAAGACATCAAATATTAAAAACTTCCCTAAACAGGGCTGCCCTTCAGATGTCTTCTAAAAGTCAGGTGATTGTTTATTTCCTTGACATTTGATGGGAGGGTGTTCCACAGGGTGGGTGCCACTACCGAGAAGGCCCTTTGCCTGGTTCCCTGTAACCTCACTTCTCGCAGGCAGGGAACCACCAGAAGGTCCTCGGAGCTGGACCTCAGTGTCCGGGCTGAACGATGGGGGTGGAGACGCCCCTTCAGATATATCAGATTCTAATGTTTAACCAGAATTCCCTTTCTTGAGAATGGGATCCATTGGTTTGGATCCTCCTCTCTAGAGCAGTGCAAAACAAGCTGGCTCCGTCTTCCATGTGACAGCCCTTCAGATATCTGAAGATGGCTATCCTATCGGCTTTCACTCTTCTCTTCTGCAGGCTAACCACCCCTAACTCCCTCAAGCCTTCCCAGTTAGGAGAAATCTGTCCTAAAATGAATTTCCATGAGGACTTTTTTTTTATTATCACTAAAATTTGCAAACTGATGTCGAAATGTGGGGAACTGAAATTCAGATTGCAGGGGGTTGGAGAAGAGGGCTCTTTGAGTCCCATCCAACTGTACAATTCTATGATTCCGATTCGAAAAAAACGAGAAACATTTGCCCCTCCCACCCAGCCGCTACCATTTCTCTGCCTCCCTCCCTCTGCTTCCCAAGGCAGCCGGACGCACATATTTCTAGCCTCTTGGCGGGAGGGAAAAACAAGGCGGGAGAAAGCCAAGGGGAGGGCGGGAGGAGGAGGGGTTAAGCAACCCTCCCTTCCCCTTCCGCCTCCTATCCTCCTAGCTCAGGCTTCCTCAAACTCAGCCATCCAGATGTTTTTTGCCTACAACTCCCATGATCCCTAGCTAGCAGGACCAGTGGTCAAGGATGCTGGGAATGGTAGTCTCAAAACATCTGGATGGTCGAGTTTGAGGAAGCCTATGACCTAGCTACTGCTTTGCAGAGGCCCATCAGCCTTCAATCCTCCAAGCAGGACTGCTGTATCTTTAAGTTTTTGCACAGTATCTTTAAGTTTTTACACAGTGCCTGCAACAGTCCTGTCCAGCAGAGTGCATGGTTCCTAGACGTAGGCCCAGGCTCTCACTGAACTCTAAAGATTGCTTTGGAACAGAACCCAAGCCCTGATTTCTCAAAATTGTTGACCGGTTTAAAGGATCTGAAGGCCTGCCAAACTCAAAAAATGCACCGTCCTGTTTTCCTTAAGCAATTTCCCTGCAATTCTCTGAATGCTTCAATGTGGGAGGAAGGCCACTTGGACCAAGTGGGAGCTACCTCCCAGTAAACACGCCAAGGATCAGCCGACGGGAGGCCACTTCTCCTGGGACAAGCGTGGCCTCATCTGTGCCCTATTTTGCAGCAAATGGCCCTCCGATTTGGAAAACTGGCTTGGCGTTTCCCAGACTTTTTGGGGGTCACCTCCCCCTGCCAACTATTATGATTATCAGATGTTAATTTGCACCAAACCTTTTTCCCTGAAAGAGAAAATAAACTCATCCCCATTGACCACCAGCAAACAAACAAACAAACAAACAAAAAACCACTACGAGAAACATTTTCCAGAATAGTGGTTTGCGTGACCTACTAAGCAAGGCAAGAGGCCAATAAAATTCAAAGCACCAACAATTAATTGCACATTCATTCAAAACCCATTTAAAAGTATTTTGATCAATGCAACAAAAACTGATAGAATCACAGCATTGCAAGGTTGGAAGGAATCCAAAGAATCCAACCCCTGGCAATGGAGGAACCACAAAAATGTCAGCTTTTCAAAGGCTGTGGTCATTTCCACCTCCAGCGCCCCCCTGCCACACCCTTGCATCTCAGCGCCGCCACCCCCACCAGGTAATCTGACCACCTGCCAGGGAGTGCTATCCACTTTGAGGAGCATTGAACCAGCTGGTCCAAGTCCCGTTTAGTGCTAACGAACTCTCCTAAGGGGGATCTGGGAGGCTTGAAACGAGCCGTCCACAGTCATTAGCACCTGGGCAGCTGGTTAAGCTTGCAGACTCAGCGAACTTGGCCACTGGGGTGAGATTATTGAATTTCTTCTGAAACTACAGTCATTGTCCCTAAATTTTCATCCATGCATAACAATCAGCAGGTGCACATTTTATGCAAATCTGGATCCTTTCTGGTGGGGGTGGGTGCATTTGCAAGTTATTATCTTTTAAATTTATTTGGACTCTCTGCCTTTCTCCAGAGCATGGATTCGAGGCGGCGTCCAACCTATCAAAGGCAAAGTAAGGAAAGCAAACTAGCGGAAAGCAATAATTAAAAGGCATCAGAGCACTTTTAGAGGCAGCGTTTAAAGCACAAGAGCATTCTCCCCTCCTGTGTTTTCCAGGAATTGTTACTCAAAAGCATTGCTGCCTCCAACTGTGGAGGCAGAAAAAAAGCCATCATGACTAGAAACCACCAATAGTTTGTGAATTTCTCCATTCCAAAGCCATCCATATTGGTGGCGGGTCACTGCCTCCAGGGGGAGAGAGCTCCACAATTTAATTCATTGGAGCTCACTTCGGAACACAGCGGGTGGGTGTGAAAAGGCCTTGAGGATCCTTAATGTATAGGAAAATGTGGTGGTCTTTTTCTGGGTTTTGAATGGGTGTCTGTGTGAGAGGGGAAAGTTAAATCCAATTTAACCACTGCCTAAAGCAACACAGAGTAGGAATTACAGACATAAACTGACCTTCTGACCACAGAAGAGAATACTAGCTTGTGTTAAAAACAAAAAACGGCCCATTTTTGTCATTACCAAAAGAATTTACTGGCCACTGTTAGGGATCTCTAGGCACTCTAGCACCTCATAACGAGAAACCACCCTCTTGATCATTTGCAAGCTGTGGTCAACCAGCAGGCAATCTCGTCTCACCCCTGGCGACTAGGAAAAGAGCTATTGGGGAGCCCGCTTCCCCTTTCTGTGGCTGTTTCCCTTCCAGGAATGAAAGAAGGGGAAATCAGAGCTCTGCCAACTCTCATGAGATCTTTTGTGCACAGAACTCCTGTTTAGGCAGGAGGAAATAGCTGAACTGTAGAGTTGGAAGGGACCCAAAGGGGCATCTAGTCTCTCATAACGGACACACCTTTGTAGGAAAGACAAAAAAGTGCAGGCATGGCTCTGGCTTTCAGAGACAATTTCTCCCTGATAAATATTTATGGAGAAGCGTCTGTCGGAGGAATGGTGGCGAAAGACAGGGGTGTTGTTAGCGGCGACCAAGCCCCGGGTCCCAGATTTCCTGCCCCCCAGTGGCGTAGCGTGGGTTGTCAGCACCCGGGGCAAGGCAAGTAATTTGCGCCCCCTAACCCGTGGATTTGCGCCCCCTAACCTGTGGATTTGCCCTAACCCCAGATGTTGCGCCCGGTGCGGCCGGCCCCCCCTGCACCCCCCACGCTACGCCACTGCTGCCCCCACTTTTTAGTCACAATTTCCCCTTTCCTTGAGAGGTGCTTAGGGGCTTCTATAAACTGCTGTTGAGAACCCAGCCAGCAGCCATCTTCATATGCCCAGAAATTAATCCATATCGTGGGCCTGAGGGTCCTGAACCTTCAAACTATTTCATGGATGCTATTTCATAGAACCGTAGAGCTGGAAGAACCCTGAGGACCATCCAGTCGAACCCTCTGCAGTGCAGGAATATGCAGCTGCCCCGTACGGGGATCAAACCTGGAACCTTCGCATTCTCAGCACCGTGCTGTAGTCAACTTACTAAGCTATCCAGGCTGACTTTCTGGTTACATCCCAGGAGCGCCCAGGAAAAGCGGAGGGGGGGGGGGAAATCCAACTTATTTCATGGGAAGGCAGGAAACTGCCTTCTACCAAGTCAAACCTTTGGTCCATGTAGCTCAGGACAGTCTGCACTGACCGGCAGCTGCTCTCTAGGGGTTCAGGCAGGGGTCTCTCCCAGCTGGGGACAGAACATGGGACCCTTATGCATGCGCAGCCATACTCGGGAGCAATCCCAATTGGCACCTTCTTTGCATACTCCAAATTCCCTGCCTCCCAGACCTGCCACACTTGCAGCAATTCGTACGAGGCAGCCTGAACAGCGAACATGCAAAGCCCCCCCCCCCCAGCTCCAGCCAGGAGTTTCCCGGTGGCATCGGGGCCGGCTCTGCTGTTGGGCAAAAGGAAGAGGAGGCTGCTTCTGGTGGCAGGGAAGCACTGAATGGTGGCAAGGTGATGAAGGAACCAGTTGGGCACACCAAGCAGCCTGGCTACCCCTGCCCTCTCAGCTGACTTGCTGGCGGTAATGGGGTTCTTGGTGATGACATTTTACCACCTGAGGCAAAGGGCTGGAGGGCAAGATCTCTGCCCTGTCCCAGTGGCCCTGACAGAATCTGACTGGACTGATGAATGACTTATTTCGACAAGATCCTCAGCTCTTCCCGAGGCAGCAGGGCGGCTTAGGGGGTGCAGAGTAAGGGCTAGCTTAGGGGGCTTGGCAGAGGGGTTGGGGCACTGCTGCCTGCAGCCTGAGCCAGCTGCCTCACTCCACAGAAGGATCCCGCTGCCCGTCCAGTCAGGGTCTCTCTGTGAATTTGGGGACCACCTTCTCGCCCCCACCCTGGGCTCCTTTGGGAGGATGGGGCAAGATATAAATTTCCAGTGGTGCCTTGGTACTCAAACAGCTTGGCTCCCAAACAAATCAGCTCCCGAACACCGCAAACCCAGAAGTGAGTGTTCTGGTTTGCGAACGGTTTTTGGAAGCCGAACGTCCAACGCGGCTTCCACAGCTTCTGCTTGAATGCAGGAAGCTCCTGCAGCCAATTGGAAGCTGTGCCTTGGTTTTCGAACCGTTCCAGGAGTTGAACGGACTCCCGGAAGAGATTAAGTCTAAGAAACAAGGTACCATTGTAATAAGGAAGGAAATAAATAAATGGACTCTCGCAGCAAAATGACTTCGGTCTACCAGCGTGGAAAAAACCGATCAGAAGGAATAGATGGTGACGGAGCTTGTGCGTTCCTCTAGTTCACTTCGAGAGAGAGAGAGTAGGAGGAATGCTTCTTGTCCCATGGAAGCGGGACATAGAATCACAGAATTGGAAGGGGTACCAACGGTCATCTAGTCTGACCCTCTCTTAACTTGAGTGGGCCTGCTTCACCCATCACAGCTACCTCACAGGTTCCCCCATGATGTCGCAAAGGTTGTCAGGCTGCCACCCCCGGCCCCTTATAGCAAAGGGAACATCTGTAACCCTACAGACCCTGTCAGACTCCAACTCCCAGCAGCCAACGATGGGGAATAATGAGAGTTGGAGTCCTGCAATGTCTATGGGGTCACCAGCTCCCCAGCCCTGACCGTGGCGATCTTTGGGTGCCCTTCTTCACCCAGGTCCCAACATTTGAGCCCTACTGGATGCAGACACAATCTATCAAGCAGGTTGCTGGAGTGAGAAAGCCCAGCCTTCTGAACAGCAGGTCTCTGTCTAGTTTGACCCAGAGATGGGGAATTCTTCCAGCCTATCAGATCTGAATCTTCCCAAAGAGATTTTTTTTTTTAATGGGATCCTCAAGCCGTCACCCCACATGCTTGGACTGAAGCGATGACAGTTCCTGAGGGCGGCAAGGGGAGACAGTACGATCTCGCGGGGAATGCCAAAATAGAAAAGCAAGAGAGTGTGTTTCATTAATGCCTCTTGCTGTGTTCAAAACCCGGGAAGAACATGTTTTCCAAGAGGACACCCAAGTTGCAGGCAGAGGCGACGGCTGTTTGGCGGGACCGCAGTGTTCCCAGAGATGGGGCAAAGGTGTCCGGGATGGGGGCGTCCCTTCTGATGAACCCCATGGGAACCTACGGGCATGACCCACTTCTGCCTGCCTGCTTCCCCTTTTGGGATCGGGTGCAAGGCAGGAACCTCACTTGGATCCTGCCCTCCCGCTCCCCATGGGCTTCCCTTTGCCCTCCGACTGGGCAAAGCGTCTGTGGTCGCCTGGGGAGAGCCACGGCGTCACCACAGGAGAGCGACCTGTGCAAATTGTGTGGGCTGTGCAGGTGGCACATCCTTCTGACATGCAATAAATCATAGGATTGTAGAGCTGGGAGGGACACAGCGACTCAACTAGTCCAACACCCTGCAAAGCAGGAACCACAGCTAATTCTTGAGCAACAACCAAACTAAACTCACTTGTGGGGGGCAAGCGGGGAGCTAACTCCCCCCCCCCAACACCAAAGAAGATGAAAGTAAATGTTGGGGTTCAAGAGGAACCCTTTTTACCCTGACGTTCTGTGCCCCAATCCCCAAAGCACCGCTATGGCTCCTCAATGCACTCTGCACATGCTCAGAAACACTGCATCACATGCTTGTACCATCTGAGGGGCTGAGGTTTGGTGTTTGGCAAACACCTTCTGGGGATTCAGTTAAGCCTCTCCTCTCCTCTCCTGGAGTCCACTGGCTTCATATCCTGCCCCCCTTCCATTCAACCTCCACGATAGACCCTTAAAGTTTGTCAATGGTAATATTAGTGACTCCCTGTGGGCAGGCAGCACCTCAGCCACCTTCAGGGTGCACCCGGAAGATTTCAGAGACCCTGAAGATGGTGAGGGCCAGTATCGGGGGCTCCAGACTTTTGCCCCTTGTCACCAACAAGCAGGGAGTAGAGATATTGGTCCCTGCGGCATGTCTGAGGTTTGGAGCAGTGAGTCTTGCTCCGGAGGGGGGGCGGGCACTGAGTTTTTAAAAGGTGCGGCGGCAGGTGCCCACCAGTGGGGCAGGAGCTGGAGAGACCCAGAGGGAGGCAGAGGTGACTCCTCTCAGTCTTGCCCCCCATCCTGCTCCTTGCTGTGTTCTACAAGTGCACCTCAGAGGGGAGGCTGTGACCGCCAGTGGCCTGTTGCAAGAAAGCAAAAAGATGGGTGCAGGCGGAGGTCAGGTGCCCCGATTGCCCAGACGGAACAGCCTCCGCCGCAGATGGCTTGGAAGCGAGGCGGCTCGACGACCCCTTCCAGGGCCGGGGGGAAAGCATCTGGTCAGAGGCTGTCTGCGGTTTTCGTCCTGAGCCTTCTCTGTTGCTCCCGCTGCCTCTTACCTCCTTGCCACGAAGCCGGGAGACTGAAGAGCAGGAGGACAGTGACAGCCCCGGGAAGGAAGGAAGGAGTCCGTAGCCTGGCCATCTCTCTCGACGCAATGCCCCAGCCCGCTGGCTGCCGGAGTGTTTTATCCTAGCGGAGCTGCTTAATTGCGGCTTCCAAGGATGTAAAAAGGGGGGGGAGAGGGGAGGGATGAGGGGAGGGGACAAGGCTCAGGACACTACGTCATTGGGAGAGGGGGCACACACACACACACACACACACACACACACACACACACGGATCTCTCTCTCCAAGAGCCTGGCTTGCCTTTGTAATTTCTCTCTCCCCAGCGCGGGTGGGATCTGTTGCCAAAAGCGAGCTCTGCTGCCAAGAGAGATTTCAGGAAAAGGGGGAGGGAGCTGGAGGGAGGGGGGATCCAGATTGGTAAGGCGGCTCCCCCCTCCTTTTAGGGAGGGGGATAAAGTTCTGGCCGAATCCGATGCCCCGGACCAATGCAGGACATCAAGGCCTGAGGCCAAGAGGACAGGCCAGAGGCAGTCAGGTTGTGGGACTTAAGCGAGGGGGACAAGGGTCCCTCGTCGGGATGGGTTTTGGAAGCGGGGGGTGTCTTGGAATGGAATGTGAGGGGCCCTGAGGATGGGAGCTGGATGGAAACGGGTCCCCGCCGAACAGACAGGACTAAGGGTGGGGTGGGGGAGAGAGCAGGGGTGGGGGAAGGTGGCGGAAATTAAGTCGGAGAGTCTGGAGATAAGCTATCTCCAAAGGGTTCCAGCTCTGAGCAGCTGAACCCCTGGGCCGCAGCCAGCCAGCCCCCGCTAAGCGGTTGCTTCAGTTTTGTTTGTGCTCAGACATCCTACACCTGGACCGGTGCTCTGCAACACAGGGAGCCGTGGCCTGAAAGTGGCCCTGAGCCAAGGGGGTCGCGGACCCCTGACCTTTAGCAAAACAACAGCACCAATGCTCTCGTTGCCACATTTGCAAAGGCGGAGTGGCACAGATAAACCTGCCCATTTCAGGTCCTTGTTCTTCCAGTCCCCCAGTCTGCTTCTGCATGTTTCCACATCGGTTTGCAATTTGTTTATTTATTCCGAAAAGCCCTCACGAGAATTCGTCAGCTCCGAATGCACACAGTTACATGCAGTTTGTTGCATGCAATTTTTGGCCTGGCTCTATGCGGGGCTTTTTTTTTGCAAAACGGTTTCACATAACATAATGCATTTCGGGCATGTTCTTTTTGCTAATACATGCAATGTTAGGCACACTTTGCTTAACAAGAATGCATTTTTGTTACTTGGCTGGAGAACTGCATTGCAAAATTCGGAGAAGTGCATATGTCAAAGGTTCGGTTCTCAGGTTGTTTGGGAACGTGCAAATTAGATAGTCTCGCCTGCAGAATTTATCCCCTCCCCCCACCTTCAGGGCAGTGAGAGAGACCCAAACATCTTGGGGACGTAGGTGGTGAATTTCAAGATGTCTTGCCCTGCTGCATTCACCACAAAGTGCTGGGCAACTCTCTTGGCTTCAGTTGCCCTTCTGTGAAATGGGTACATCCATCAACACGTTGACAAAATTCCTAGTAGAAGTGATTACAAGGAAATCTGTAATGAAGAAGGTGGTTAGGAGATGGCAGGATTGGAGATGATCCTTCCAAATGATGTTCCTTCTCACACTGGTGACTGAAATGCTCTCTGCACATGCTCAGGGCAGACCCTAGAAGAAGAGTATCTCTCCATCCTGCTACAGAAGGTGGAGTAGAGAAGCCTCGTGCATACCTGACCATAATGACTGAAGCACGGTTTGTATATGCCCAGGAGAACTCTTGCCATCTTCAAGATGCTCATAAAATCTTCATTCTAGGCCCCAGAATCCAGGTGTTACCTTTGATAGAGTCCCATCCCTTGCTATGCCACCCACCTTGGTGTGGGCAGCAGTGGCAGATAGAGTAGGACTGCTCCCCCACTATGTGTAGGGTCACATATAGAGGAGACAGATGGCTATAACCCCCCATCCACAGAAATCTGGCATGGGGCGCAGAATTCCCCACTCAAGAATTTCTGGAACCTTTTGCTTCCAAGGAATTCTTCCCAGCCTCCTAGAAAGCCTGTATTTTGTTGACTTTTTTCCTCGATGCCAGAAATGGGTGCCTTCCCTGCCCCCTCCCACCCCCGTCTGGCAAATTTATTCGCCAGATCCCATCATTTTCAGGATGTCAGTGTTTGGAAGACATTAGCCAGGTTGTTGGACGGGATTTTTAAAAAAGGTTCATCTCAGTGCCTTCAAACAAGAGGACGGATGGCCATCTGCGAGGGGTTCATTAGCTGTGATTCCTGCACTGCAAGGGTTGGACTAGATGTCCCTTGGGGTTCCCTTCGATCTCTACAAAACTTTATTTAAGGTGTAGAGAGGAATGTTGCTTCTTATCTCAGAAATACTTGGATGTGGCACGAAGCTAGCAGGAGTTTCAGGATAGACAGAAAACATTTGGAAAGGATCTATAGGCAGGTGACCATCAGTGACTTGAACGCCAGGTACTGATTAATTTCCATGAGAGCTATTTTTAAAAAAAATATGCAAACCGATACAGAAAGGTGGCAAACTGAATTTAAGAAGAATTAAGATCGAAAGATGACAAATGCATCCATCCCCATCTCATAGGAGGTTGCTGTTTGGGTCTACAGTGGGCAATTCGTCCCTATTGTTGTCTGGGGCATAATTGGGTCATTCCATCACACCTGATCCCAAGGAGGCTGCCTGTTGCAAACCTGCATGATTCACTGGTCTGGGCTCTCCTCCTTTGAATCAGTAATTTCGTTGCTACTCTGCATCAGCTGCAGTTGGGCCCTTCCGCCCCAGGCAAAACCGCTGCACCCCTCTGCTGCACACCCAGAGCAGTGACTCTGGCAGAAACCCAGAGAACAGACTCATCTGAGAGCAAGTTTTCTTTAGAAACAAGTGCTTCAGGGCTCAAGAACAGAGCATCCTACCAGCGATTTTCAACTGAGAAAGAGAGAAACCAAATATCAGACATTTGGGAAGCCACACCCTGCAAATATCGGACAGTTTCCTCAGCCGACTTCCCTGAGGAGGCCTGGCAATCTGAGCCCCAGAATATTCGCAGGGTTGGAAAAACACGGCAGCCCTCCGCCGGGCAGAATAAGACTTTCCAGTGGCATTGGCTCAGGCAGCTGGGCAGGGGCCTGCCCGTTTCCCCAGCCACACCTAGGCGCCTGCGCCAAACTGTCGGGCACAGTGGAGGAGACAGGAAGAGACGTGGGCCTCCTTCTCCCTACATGAACAAGGTGGCAGGCGGGGAGCAGATTTCTCAGAAGGCCAGAGCTTGCAGGCACTCAACAAGGCAAAGAAAGCCTCTTTTCCTAATGTGATGCATCCGTTCACTTATGGAACTCCCTGCCTCAGGAGACTGGCCCAAACGCCAGAGCTCGCAGGCACTCAGCAAAGTCCATTTGGTTGCTTCAGAATGAGCAAAGGATGCAGCCATTCATTTACGGAACTCCCTGCCACATGTAGAAGCGATGGCTGAGAGGCAGTGTGGCACAGTGATCAGCATGTTGGGCTAAGATCTCAAGGTTTGTATCTCTATTTCTTAGCCACAAAGCTCACTGGGTGTGACTACCTCACTGGCCCAACCTACTTCACAGGGGTGCCATGGGGATTAAGGGGGGAGGATGAGGCATGCATAATACTCAAAATAGAAAAGGGGGCAATATAAATACATTAAATAAATAAATAGGTGGACCTTCTATTTTATGCAAACTAGGCCAGAGCCTTATCTTAAGAGAGACAGTGTGGCAGAGTGGTTAGAGTGTCAGGCTGCACCTGGGAGATGCCAGGCTTCAAGTGACCCCAAAACACATGTTTTGGGGCACTGTGTCTGACAAACCATGGCAACCAAAATGGCCGCTGTGCTCTTGTGATAAAAAGCGGGAAGACAGCATCTAGAAAGATGGCGTTCTGGATTTTGATTTTGTTGGAGGATATGGCCCCATCTTCCATGCGACATTCCTTCCAATACTTGTAGATGGGCTGAGATCTGAGATGGGCTCTTAGATCCCATCTCAGTTTTCTCTTCTCCAGTCTAAGCACCCCCAATTCCCTCACAAGACTTGGCTTCCAGGCCCTTGAACCTCTTGGTCACCGTCCTCTGCACACCTTCCACCTTGTCGACATCCTTCTCAAATTGGGGTGCCCAGAACTGGACTCCAGGGACTCAGCTACATTGGTCAAAAAAACAGTGTTTTGAATGTGTTATAAACATGCAAGACCAGAAGGCACTGGAGAGCAAGAAACAATTCCTATGCGATTTTACATAGCGTTTTTCTTTTTCCTTTATTATAACGATTTAGTTTCTGATTTATTTATAGTGGGTTTTTCCTGTGTGTAGATACACTCCAGGTGGGGTTTTCCAAGGCAGAATAAACATCATATACGGGTTAGCCAGAATGTCCTCACCAGCCAAAAGGGGAGACGTCGTTAACTAAGATCACAGGCTGGAGATCCCTCACCACCAGAGACTGTGGAGTTCAGCCCTCCTTTTCTCCATAGCCCATAATGGGGGTGCCAAGGGAAAAGCCTTGTGAGGTGATACGTCATCACCATCAGGATTTCCTCCTCCCACCACCACTTGCTTGTTATCTCTTTATTTATTTTGAGGAATTTATTGATTGCAAAACCAAACAAACCCCACAATTCTCCAAGTGTTTCATCCAGTCTTTCCTCCACAACAACCTGCTTTTGCCTCCCAACAGCCTTGTGAGGTAGGCCAGGCTGAGCAACTACAGCTGGACTACGGTCACCCTGAAAGTCACTCTTCACAAAGCACATTGTCTATGGAACTCCCTCCCACAAGAGGGTGTGATTGCCACCAAACCGGATGACTTTCAAAGAGGATTAGGCAAAGTCATGGAGCAGGAGAGGGCTATCAATGGCTACCAGTCCGAGGCAGCAGTGCTTCCGAATACCAGTTGCTGGAAGCCGCAGGAGGGGAGAATGCTCTTGTGTTCAAATCCTGCTTGCGGGTTTCCCAGAAGAGGTATCTGGTTGGCCACTGTGAGAAGAGGATGCTGGGAAGATGGGCCATTGGCCTGACCTTCCAGGCTCTTATGTTCTTATGGAGGAGAAATTTGAACCCTGCGCTAGAGCCATTCCGCCACGCTGTCTCTCGTGTTGTGGATGGAGAAGGGGCCTGCCATTTTCAGCAGCAAACACCCACGTCTTCAACTGTTACATGTGCTCACTCAAGTCCACCCTGAGTAGAACCTCCAGGTCCAGGAGCAGTTAGCCTCAAATCCCGCATGCTGAAACAACACAAGATGGCTGTCTCCTCTGTGCCATGCATTTGAGTTCCCCAGAGGCATCCGCCCAGCTGTCGCTGGGTACAGGTGTCAAATCTTTGGATTAGCCAAGCTATGTGGAGCCTCCAGGTTCAGGGGCAACCTACCTCCGAGTACCTCCAGATGTTGGGGGACCACCAACAGAGAAGGGCCTTTGCCTTTGTGTGCTGCTTGTAGCCGTTTTGGAGGCATCTGGCTTGCAGCTGTCAGAAACAGGATGCTAGATTAGATGGACTTCGGTTTGGTCCAAGAGAGGAGGGCCGACTCTCCCCCGGGGTGCAGGGAAAGGCTCCAGCAATTGAGGGGGGAGGCACTCAAAAGTATTAGGGGAAAGTTCAATGTCTTACAGATTGATTGATTTTTTCAAAGTGCGGTTTTCAACTGAGAGTCACCCCAAGTCCTGAGAGATTGTTTTTTAGTCGTTTAGTCGTGTCCGACTCTTCCTGACCCCAAGGACCAGAGCACGCCAGGCACTCCTGCCTTCCACTGCCTCCCGCAGTTTGGTCAAACTCATGCTGGTAGCTTCGAGAACAGTATCCAACCATCTCGTCCTCTGTCGTCCCCTTCTCCTTGTGCCCTCCATCTTTCCCAACATCAGGGTCTTTTCCAGGGAGTCTTCTCTTCTCATGAGGTGGCCAAAGTATTGGAGCCTCAGCTTCAGGATCTGTCCTTCCAGTGAGCACTCAGGGCTGATTTCCTTAAGAATGGATAGGTTTGATCCTCTTGCAGTCCATGGGACTCTCAAGAGCCTCCTCCAGCACCAGAATTCAAAAGCATCAATTCTTTGGCGATCAGCCTTCTTTATGGTCCAGCTTTCACTTCCATACATCACTACTGGGAAAACCATAGCTTTAACTATTTGGACCTTTGTCGGCAAGGTGATGTCTCTGTTTTTAAGATGCTGTCTAGGTTTGTCATTGCTTTTCTCCCAAGAAGCAGACGTCTTTTAATTTCATGACTACTGTCACCATCTGCAGTGATCATGAAGCCCAAGAAAATAAAATCTCTCACTGCCTCCATTTCTTCCTCTTCTGTTTGCCAGGAGGTGATGGGCCCAGTGGCCATGATCTTAGTTTTTTTGATGTTGAGCTTCAGACCATATTTTGCACTCTCCTCTTTCACCCTCATTAAAAGGTTCTTTAATTCCTCCTCACTTTCTGCCAACAAGGTTGTGTCATCTGCATATCTGAGGTTATCTGCATAACCTGAGAGATAGGAACAAAATGAACAAATGAACAAAATGAACATTCTGAAATTTTGTCATTTTTCTACCAGTCTACCATTTTATTTGACGACTGTACCACTCATAGGAACATAGGAATATAGCTGCCTTATGGAAAGCCTCGACCCTTGCTCCATCTAGTCCAGTATTGTCTACACTGGCTAGTAGCAGCTATCCAGGGGGGTCAGGCAGGGGTCTTTCCCAGCCTTACCTAGAGATGCTGTGTATTGAACCTGGACCCTTCTATATACAAGGCAGGTGTTCTGCCTCTAAGCTACATTCAGAGCCTTGGTCCAGCTGGCTCAGTACTGTCTACACTGGCCGGCAGCAGCTCTCCAGGGTTTCAGGCTTCCCCAGCCCTACATAGAGACACTGCCAGGGATTGAAGCTGGGACCTTCTGAATGCAAAGCAGGTGGTCTGTTGCTGAGCTTGAAAGACCTTACATTAGTGACGTAAAATGATAGAAAAGTATTTTAATAAAAAAATAATCACACAATATAAAGAAGCAGAATAGAAACAGCACATTCAGACAGGTAAAATCTGGAGAAAGGGAGATTCCCTGCATATTTTCTGGACTATAGTGTGCAAATTGTGTTGTGTTGCAGTACTCCCAACAAACACATTTTTGTATGCATTTTAGTCTCAAACATACATTTTCGTCAGCGCTTTCCCTCCAATAGAATGTATTTATGTACTTCATTTTGGGCAATGATAGCAGGCGATCCCTGCATTCAAAAGCTCCCCCTACTGGACCTGCTGCAGTCAATGGCACAGGGATGCTGCAGGTTGGGCTTTGGGTGATCAGTTGGCAGCCCAGGCTGCAAAGGACAAGAAACAGAGTTGACAAGGCTGGTTTTCAGGACAGCTTGTCCATTGTTCCCAACCTCCTCTGTGGAGGAAACTTGGCATCCCTTTGTATTTCAGAGAAACTTGTTTCAGTTCACGCTTAAAGAGGCACCTCCTGCACTCACAGTTTCCTAAACAATATGCAGACTCAAAACACAGCCAATCTTTGAAAGACACACATTCCCTAATCTTGAGCTACAGTTCTCCAGTCAAGTTTCCTGCCTCTCTCATAACACTAGAACTTGTGGACACCCCATGAAGCTTAAGGCTGGATGATTTGGGACAGATAAAAGACTATACAGTGCATAGTTAAACTGTGGAACTCCTTGCCACTGGAGGCAGTGATAGCCACCAACTTGGATGGCTTTAAAGGAGGACAGGACAAATTCAGGAAGGAGAGGGCTATCAATGGCTACGTTCTGCCTTCACAGTCAGGGCAGCAATGCTTCTGAATACCAGTTGCTGGAAATGGAAGGAGGGGAGAGGGCTCTTGGGTTCGAATCCTGCTTGTGGATTTCCCAGAAGAGGCAACTGGTTGGCCACCGTGAGAACAGGATTCTGGACTAGATGGGCAACTGGCCTGATCCAGCAGGCTCTTATTATGTTCTTATATATCGACATAAAAGTGTGTATGACAATGCACTGTGCATTTATCAGTGAGAGTGGCATACCCAGAACCCTTTTAGTAGGTAGAGGAATGTGCATCTAGGCAAAGTATATTAGGGGAGTTCGCAGTAAAATGCTGACAAAGACTGAAAAAAGAAAGATCCCCAAACTGATGTGAAAATGTGGGCAAGTGAACAAGAAAAATCAGAAACCACCCAAATTGCCCATCTGCACTCTGAATATCGCAGTGCAGTTCTCTGATGGAAAGGTGCTCCAAAAAGTGTATTATTTAAGGGAAGTCCTTTCAAAAAATGCATATCAAGGTGAATTATAGCAAACACACATTTCATGTACAAAAATCCATCATTTTACAGGGAAATGGCTCGCAAAAATGGAGCGTGTATATTAGGTCCAAAATTATGCACCAAATTGTTTTTCCATGCAGGCTTTCTAAATATATTGCAAACGGATGCGGAAAAGGGGTGACTGAACTTCAGGTGGGGGGGGGGGAGAGAATGATAAACCGAGAGAAACTGGAAAGTACAGAACCATCCATCTGTAACTAGAACAGCACAGCTGAAGAGTTTGAAAAGCTCTCCAAGGTCTTCTTTGAACCTATAGGTGGCGCCAGTGAAGCAACCCTCTCACTCTTTCTTGCTGCACCTACCTCTGCAGAGGACCTAACAGGACACAGGGGGCCGCACTCTCTAGAGATGCCCAGCCACAGGTGAGGTTTCCTGCCATCAGCGCTGTGGCCAGCGGAGCTCTGCATGTGGCAGGAGAGAGCCACAAAGATTCAGGATTCAGCTCAGATTGCACTGGTGTTTGTTTTTTTAAAAGGCGAGTGTCCAGCCCTCTGGGTGGGGAGAGTGGCTTTGGAATGTGCAGGCAGAAACAAAAGGACCTTGCATAGGATGAGGCTGGAGGGAATAACCACGCCATGAAGCAGCTTGGCTACCCTGCCTTTGTCCTTTCCCCAGGTCAGGTACTCAGACTACATGGTAGGGAGGTTTTGCTTAGCATGTGACCCACTATGAGGACTGTTCAGGCTGTAGAGATGGGGTCGGGAACCTGGGGCCCTGGGGCCAAACGTGGCTCTATCCAGCCCTCTCTTCATGGAATCATAGAATTGTAGAGATGGAAGGGAACCCCAAGAGGCATCTAGTGCAACCTCGTGGAATGCACGAATCACAGCTAAAGAAGCCCTGACAGACGGCTGCCCAACCTCTCTCTAAAAACCTCCATTGAGGAGAGTCCACACCATTAGCAGGGAGTCCATTCTGCTGCTGAACAGCTTTCATCAGCAGTAAGATCATCCTAACATTTTGTTGGACTCTCCTTTCTTGTCATTTACAGTGGCACCTTGGGTTAAGAACTTAATTCGTTCCGGAGGTCCGTTCTTAAGCTGAAACTGTTCTGAACCTGAGGTACCACTTTAGCTAATGGGGCCTCCTGCTGCCGCCGCACGATTTCTGCTCCCATCCTGAGGTAAAGTTCTTAACCCGAGGTACTACTTCCGGGTTAGCAGAGTCTGTAACCTGAAGAGTCTGTAACCCGAAGTGCTTGTAACCCGAGGTACCACTGTATCCATTGGCTTGGGTCCTCCCCTCTGGAGTAACAGAAAACAAGCTTTTTCCATCTTCCAAGGGACAACCGTTCAGATATGTGAAGATGACTATCATATGACCTCTCAATTTTCTCTTCTTCAGGCTAAACATGCCCAACTCCCTCAACCATTCCTCATAAGGCTTGGTTTCCTGACTCTTTATCATCTTGGTTGCCATCCTCTGCACACCTTCCATCTTTAGCAATATCCTTCCTAAACTGTGTTTTAGGGTCTAGCCTAGGCAGAATAATGAGGCACTATGCCTTCCCATGATCTGGACACTGGACTTTTGTCGATGCAGCTAGAATTGCATTAGCTTGTTTTGCTGCTGCATCACACTGTTGGCTCATGTTAAGCTTGTGGTCCACTTCGCTCGCCCTGCTCAATGACTGGCGCTGCAGCCCTAGGGGCCTGCCAAATGTTTCTGGACTCCAGCTGCCCTTAGCCCAACCGGTATGGCTTGTCACCAGGGAACCACATCTAGATGGCTACATTCTCTCCCCCCTGCCACCCTATGCACTGGAAATCTATCTGGCCCCAATGTGTGCACAACCCATCTTGCCTCCACAGTTCCCAGCCCTCATGACCCCTTAATGTGCCCTGCAGACCCCAAACTGCCTCCATCACTCATTCTACTGCTTAAGGCTGGGCGTGTCTTGTGATGGCACCTAGCAACCCAGTCCCTGCCCGATTTTTGAAATGCTGGTCTGTCTCTGTGCAGGACCCGTCCAGGAGCTTTGAAGGGGCGAGGTGCAATGGGCAAAAAGCAAAACTGGTCTGGAGAGGAAAGACAGCGCCCTTGGCTCTCTGCGCCAATAACTGCGCAGCTTGACGATGCGCCGTCTTGGGAGGAGGGGGCAGCCAGTGAGGGACCCCAGCCAGATGTTTGCACGCCCAGCTGTTTTGAGCCTGGCGGGAAGCCTCCGGTCACTGACCAAGAAGCAATCGAAATGCCCTCAATTAGAGACGGCCTCTGTCTCTTCAAGAGCTTGCCTGTTGCTCTTCTGTCTCTCTCTCTCAAGTGGGTTTCTATCTTTTCCACTTGGCTCTGGATGGCTCCAGATGGCCTGTCTGGGCGGATGTGGATTCTGCTTCTGAATGAACACAGCCTCTCTCTCCCCCCCCCCCTTTCCCCTTTTTTACGCAGCTGTGGTGGAGTATTGCAAAACAAGCATGCAGAGAGGGATCCAAGGCAGGTTGACTGTAGCGTGCTCGGGGCTGCGCAAGAGGAACACACAAGTTGCGCACGGCACCTGCCTCTTTTGATGTGCTGCAGGGGAGGGATTGGGCTGGGAGAGGCATGGCGGTGGAATTAAGAGAGCAGGGTGGGGTGGTGGGGAGGTAACAGCAGGCCATACCTAAAGGACATGCGGAAAGGATCAAAGAGACCACAAGTTTAACATCAAGTCAACAGTGTGCTGCAGCGGCAAAAAGATCTCAATGCAATTCTAGGCTGCATCAACAAAAGTCTAGGAAAGTAATAGTCCCGTTCTATTCTGCCTTGGTCAGACCACACTTGGCCAGTTCTGGGCACCACCTTCTCAGAAGGATATCGACCAGCTGGAAGGTGGGCAACCAAGATGACCAAGGGTCTGCAAATCACGTCTTATGAGGAATGGTTGAGGAAGTTGTGTATGTTTAGCCTGGAGAAGGGGAGACATGATAGCTATCTTCAAATATCTGAAGGGCCGTTGCACGGAAAATGGAGCAAGCTTCTTTCTGCTGCTCAAGAGCGTGGGACCTGAACCAGTGGATTTAAGTGACAAGAAAGGAGCCTTTCAAGAGTTCCATTGTTCTGTTGTTATTATTGTTACTGTTAACGTGTTTATTTATATTCCACCTTTCCTCCCCAACTGGGACTCAAAGTGGCTCCTGTAGCTAAGAGGAAGCTGCGTCGGACATTCGGGTTCCAAAGAATGTTTGCAAACCGAAACACTCACTTCCGGGTTTGCGGCGTTCAGGAGTCAAAACATTTGACTTGCAAGGCATTTGGGATCCAAGGTACGACTGCATTTTAAAAAGGATTAAAATGCAGATAATGAAAGTGCAGTGCTATTAAAAGCCCTTTCCTTAAACGCCAATCAGTTCCCAAGGGCCTGTTGGAATAAAACAGTATTACCTGCTGGCAGAAGGACAGCAAGGAGGAAGCTAGTCTGGTTTCTCCAGGGAGGGAGTTCCAAAACCTGGAAGCATCCACCGAGAAGGCCCTGTCCCACATCCCCATCAATTGTGCCTGTGAGGGTGGTGGGGACTGAGAGACGGGCCTCCGCTGAAGATCTTCGAACCCAGGCAGGTTCATAAGGGAGAAGATGAATGCTGTGGTTTTAAACGTTTGTGGTACTTGGGTTCTTTATTTGTTTCAATAACTGTTATTGGAAACTGCTTTGTGAACACACTGTGGTGAAAAGTAGTCTACAAATAAAGTAAAATCATGACCGATAGCCACTGATACACTTATCCTTTGTAGATCCTTGGCAAAGCCCTTGAAAAGTCATCTAAAATAATAGCCAGTTTCACATCTTGTAGCAATGAGTTCCATAACCCCTCCAGCATAATGCTAGAACTCAGGTGGGGCCATTTAATGAAGCCGGATGATGGGAGTTTCAGGACAGGTAAGAGGAAATTCCCCTTTGCAGATTGGAACTCACTCCCACAGGAGACAGTGATGGATACCAGTTTAGATAAGAGGATTAGGCAGATTCACAGAGGGTAAGACCATCAATGGCTGCTAGCCATGAGAGCTATTCTCTTCCTCCATGGTTGGAGGCAGTAGAAGCTTCTGAATACCAGTTGCTGGAAACTGCAGGAGGTCTTGCTTCTGGGTTTCCCCCCAGGCATCTGGTGGGCCACTGTGAGGACAGGCTGGCTGGGCCATTGGCCTGATCCAGCAAGCTCCTCTTACCTTCTTATTTCAAACTAGTAAAGTTGTTTGATCAAACTGAATTTTTTAGGGTTGATGAACTTAACTCCATTTCCTTGCTGAATTACAGTAGCTGCCTAGAGGTTGCATCAAAGGCTAGTCTTAGAGTAAACCCATGGGAATTAATGGACAATTTAGGCTTGTTAATCTGAGGGCATCTTTGAATACTGCCAGTCGCTGGGGAGATTTACTGCTGTCTGTCGTGCTCAGGCGTTGCTTATGAGCTTCTTCTGGGGCAGCTGGTTGGCCAACATGAGAACATGATTGCTGGACTACAGGGGTCCAGCTGTAGGGCTGTTATGCCAAGTGTCCCTTGTGTGAAGGAGACACTGACTAAACATTAGGGAGGATCCAAGCCAATGCATCCAAAGGACAATTCCAATGAAACCTTAGGAAGAACTTTCTGGTGGTGAGAGCTGTTCCAGAGTGGAACAGTCTCCCTTGGAAGGTGGTGGACTCTCATTCCTTGGAGGTTTTGAAAGAGAGGTTGGATGGTCATCTGCACATCGCAAGGGCTTGGACTACTTGGCCTTTGGGGTCCCTTCCAATTCTATGATTGTATTATTGCATGGACATGCGAGCCCTTACAGGTATCTCCTCCACCTTGGCTGAGATCAGACAAGGGTGCTCCTTTCCCCTTGCAAAGCAGCACGCTGAAAATTTGTGTACCCAGAGTGTTCCCTTTCCCGAGGAAGATGTTGCCTAGTTTGTCCTGCTCCTCATCTCCCCCGCCCTCTCTTGTTGAGTTGGGGGGGGGGGTTGGACAAGGCAGGCTGGGACTGGTGTGGGAGACAGAGATTAGCTCCACAAGCCGATTCCGAGCGAGGCGAGAGCATGCCAAGCCCGTGAGGAGCCAAGGTCAACAAAGCTCCAGTCGCCTGCCGGCCCCAGCATGAGCAACTCTTGGAATTAGCCGGCCTTTCATCTTCGCCCTTTTTACTGGAGCCCTGACTCGGGCAAGGAAAGATGTTTTTGGAATCGGAGCAAAATGCATCCTGCGAGGCTTCTAAACATAGCGGAGGGTGAGTCACAGTGCAGGCACTCAGCGCTCAATCCGCACGGCCCCCAAAGGCTTCAGGTTGGATCCGGGGCCATCTTTGCCGCTTAAAACAAAGACGTGGATTCAAACTCCGCCAGGGAGGAAGTGCAACCGTGCATGAATATAACAGGTCAATAGCCGCTGGGAGGACACCGGAAGTCGCCGCAATTCAAAGTTCCTGAAAAAACGATACCTGGTGGCCTTGCTTCTTTCTGCAATTGAGATTTGGGTTTGCCATGTTCTCCAACCATTTTAAGAGAAAAATACTTGTAACATACCCATTGTCCTAACAATGATTACTGCCCAAGACACGTACCAGGCATTTCATGTCTTGCTCCAACTGCTGGATTAATTTACAGAAGAACATAAGAGCCTCTTAGATCAGGCAATGGCCCATCCAGCTCAGTTTCCTGACCTCACAGTAGCCTACCAGGTGGTTGTCTGTTTGACATCTGATGGGAGGGATTTCCACAGGGCAGGTGCCACCACCGAGAAGGCCCTCCTCCTGGTTCCCTGCAACTTCCCTTCTCGCAGTGGGGGGACCACCAGAATCACAGCTAAAGGAGACCTGGCAGATGGCCACCCAACCTCTCTTTCAAAATCTCAGACAAAGGTGAGTCCACCACCTTCTGAGGATGTACATCCCATAGACAAACAGCTTCACTGCCAGAAAGTGCTTCCTAAAGTTTAGTTGGAATTTCGTGAAATTTGGATCCATTGGTTTGGATCCTTTTCCCTGGAGCAGCAGAAAGATGCTTGCTCCATCTTTGATGCAACGACCCTTCAGATATTTGAAGATATTCTCTTCTCCAGGCTAAACATACCCAACTCCTTTGTCATAAGGCTTGGTTTCCAGACCCTTGATCGTCTTGGTCACCCTCCTCTGCACACCTTCCAGCTTAATCTGTGGCACCCAGAACTGGACACAGGACTTTAGGTGGGCTCTGACCAAGGCAGGATACAGCAGTATGATAACTTCCTTTGATCGGAACACCAGACTTTTGTTGATGCAGCCTAGAATTGCATTAGCCTTTTTTGCTGCTGCATCACACTATTGACTCAAGGTCTGCTATGATCCATTGATCCTTTTCACATGTGCTGCTGTGAAACACTAAGGTGCAGACAATGCTGATCCCTGGGCTACTGTCAGGGCAAACTGGGCATTAACATGGACTTTAACTGCTTCTACGTGTATTTTTTAAATGCATTTGAATTATTGGTTTAACTGAGTTTCTCTCACTTTCTATTTTTCAATGTTGCAAGCCGCCTTGGATTCCAAGGTGGGATATAAAGACATTAGACAATAACACTGACATTACGGATTGCTTTCTTTGCAATGCTGCCTTTAGACAAAGCTAGGGGGAGAAGCTGTTTTGAACAAGGCAGGCGAGTCAGTGCTCTTTCCCTCTGGGCTCCTCTTGCTCATTCTGCCTGTTGCTGCAAAGGTGCCTTGGCTGCTTGACATTCCCCCCTCCCAGCTCCCTCTCCACGTGCCAAGCACCTGTCAGGCTGAATGGGACCTTGGCAGGCCTCGAGGGTGACATAAGTCTCTCTTGCATCGGACATGAATAGCCGCTGTGTGTCTCCAGGTGCAGCATTCCAGGCTCTCCAGCACAGGAAAGGGAGGCTTAGAACATGGTTGGCAAGGCAGATGGGCCCTTCCTCCAGAAACCGCACAAAGCTGGGAGAGGCCGTGTGTGGCTCTCATGGGCCGGGCATGTTTGCAAAGGAAAACAGGGCTGAGATCTTCCAGCAAGACTCCCCTTGGTGATCAGCGACTGCGTTCCAGAGAGAGGGGCACACACCTCAGTTGGGAGAGTTAACCATGGTGGGAGAAGAGGAGGGTCCAGGAGAAAGAAGATGGGGGTCCTGGTGCCAGCAGCCCCCAGAATTTATGCCCCTCTGGGGTCTTTCCAGCCCCTCCTGCTCGGCATAGCTGCAGGGCCCACCAGACAGACCCAGTCTCCCTTTTCTCAAAAATAAAATAAACCCTTGGCAGCTTGTCCCGAGACCAACCCACCGTCCAAGCCTTTTGACAAGAGTTCTGAAGAAACAGCTCCGCTTGAGCCAGAGGTCAGCCCCTGAACCTGTGAGCTCACACATGTGAGCTTGTTTTTCCCGATCAGGGCACCGTCCTGGAAAATGCAGTCATGCTCGTTGAGGGGGAGGTGACCTCTGAGCATGCACAGAATAGTTACCTTCCACCCCACCCTCTGAGCGGTGGGAGGCTACTCAGAGTTCAGTTTCCTTGGAATGAAAGCCAGCGGAGACTGTGGTGTCTTTAGGATATATGGTTTTATTGATGCATGGATACAACCAGAGACACAGCATTAACCTCCGCCACAAATCTTGCTTCTCCATTAGTCACAGCTTTGGAGCCAGTGCAGAGCATGCAGGCTTCCAGCCTGCTTCCAGCTCAGCTCACACCCAAAAAACACAGGCTCCTGTTCTCCTACCTAGCAGCCAAGCAAGGAGGGTGGGGGGGGGGAAGCCCACCCATCAGACTGGAGGGCCTCATCACTTAGGTGCAGCTGTTGCAACTTTGCTCATTCTTTTGGGATGCTGATGAGGGCACTTAAGTGGCCAGCTAAGGCAGGGGTCAGCAAACTTTTTCAGCAGGGGGCCGGTCCACTGTCCCTCAGACCTTGTGGGGGGCTGGACTATATTTTGAAAAAACAAACGAACACAAATTCCTATGACCCGCAAATAACCCAGAGATGCATTTTAAATAAAAGGACACATTCTACTCATGTAAAAATACGCTGATTCCCAGACCATCCATGGGCCGGATTTAGAAGGCGATTGGGCTGGATCCGGCCTCCGGGCCTTAGTTTGCCTACCCATGAGCTAAGGTCACCGTCCTACAAAGAAACTTCCCTGACCAGTTCAACAACTTCCTCTATTAGATTCTAAACCTCACTGAACCCCAAGAATTGGAAGAGACTCGGGGCATCATCCAGAATGACATTCCCAAACCCACCCATATATACCGTATGCTTCAAGATTCTCTCTTCAGGGAAGCCTATTGGTAGCAACTTTGAATGCACAGAATTATAGAATTGTAGAGTTGGAAGGGACCCCCAAAGTCATCTAGTCCAACCCCCTGCAATGCAGGAATTTCAACTAAAGCATCCATGGCAGATGGCCATCCAACTTCTGCTTAAAAACCTCCAGTGAAGGAGAGTCCACAACCTCCAAACAGAGTCCATTCTGCTGGAGAACAGCTCTTACTGGGATCATTAGGAAAGGAAAACAGCACTGCCAATATCATAAAGGCAAGTAAGAGATGACATGATGTATAATTATAATAAATAAATATTATAATAAATAATAAATTGTTGTTGTTGTTAATCTAAAATCATGCCTGCCATGGAGAAAGTGGATAGAGAAAAGCTTTTCTCTCTCTCATCAAGCTAGACATGGTGGGCATCCACAATGATGCTGAAAGTTGGAAGATTCAGGACGTGTAACACTTAGTTAAACTATGGAACTCACTCCCACAGGAGGCAGTGATGGCTACCAACTTAGTGAGACAAGACAAATTCAAATTCATGAAGGTGGCTGCTCTGCCTCCATGGTCAGAGACAGCAGTGCTTCTCAATACCAGTTGCTGGAAGCCACAGGAGGGGGAAAGGCTCTTGTGCTCGAATCCTGCTTGCAGGTTTCCCAGACGAGGCATCTGGCTGGCCACTGGAAGAACAGGATGCTAGAGTGCTGGTGTTATGAGACAGAGAACAGAAACGTTTCTCTAGCCGCTCTCTCCATGCCATGCATAAATTCACACTTCTCCGAAGTTTGCAGCGCAGTTCTTGAACCGAACGCTCTTCACAAAAATGCATCCATTAAGGGAAAGAATGCACAAAAATGTGTCTATTCGTGAAGAAGAAAACATTCGAAATTTGCCTTCATCTCCTGCTTGCTGGATGTCTGGAAACAGGGTGTTGGATTAAATGGATCTTGGTTTTTGATCAAGCCCCATTGTGAGGATCAGGTGTTTTTGTTTGCAAAGCCTGATGCAACCTCGGCCTGCCTTCCGCCACAAGCAGATGCTTTTTGCCTTGGGTAGCAAATAAAGAAAGAATCCCTAATTTGCAGCACATGGTCCTCCTTGGAGCAGAGGGCTTCACAATGAGACGCAACAACACATCCACTGATATTAAGAAGAAGAAAGCCTTGTGGCATCGTGGGGGATGGCAGAGAGATCCAGCTTCCTTCGCAAACCAGGCTGAAAACATCTCCTCCTTGGAAAACAACAACAACAACAGCAACCAGAATTCAGTGGGAAGGAATTCCACCCATCCCCGTCTCCTTTGCCTGGGCTTGGAATAAATTGCACAATTGATGCAGAAAAAGACAGATGTGATTTTTCATTTGCATACATGTGGGACTCCTCGGGCTTTGATATTCAGGGTGGCACCAAAGTCTGAAGGCTTCGGCAGACCATGGTGAGGTCATAGAATCATAGAACCAAAGAATCACAGAATTGCAGAGTTGGACCCCAAAGGGCCATCTAGTCTAAGGCAGGAGTCACATGTATTGTCAAGCAAATAGTCTCAAGGGAGGCCTGGCCTCAACGATGGGGGGCCTGGCCCCCTAAAAAAAAAATGAATTGAGGACCCACAGAGCCTCAGCCCCCTGGAGCCAGTGACTATGGCTGCTGCCAATCAGTGTAAGCAACACTGACCCAGATGGGCCAGCGTTCTGATTCAGTCTACGGCAGCTTCCTGCACTCCTCAGTTCTGCAGATAGCATGCCTCGGTTTCCTTGCTGCAAAGCTGTGTAAGGTTCTCCATGGGGTGACCACCACCAGGGGGAGGTATTTTAAACATCATTCACATGGGATGGTAGTCATTTAAAAAAAATGCATGGCCCTGGGTCTCCCATTTGACATCTGCATGGCTGCATAAGAGCAGGACAGGGGAACATCAGCCCCTCAGATCGATGGTGGCCACCCCCTGGCTTTCAATGTCCCGTAGGGAGGAACAGTGGAACTGTACGTTCCATGCATCTGGCTCTCATTAACAGCCCGGCAGCCACATTTGGGGCAATGCACATGCGTTGCGCACTGAATGGCATGCTTGAGGATCTTCCGCAGTGCGCTGGAGGCGCCCACGCCAAGCCTTCTCGCTCACTGCGTCCATGATGCTTTCGTGCGGCCGCTTTGGAGCAAACGCCACGGGAGACGGTGACGGAGGCCCCTGCCCATATGGAACCCCTGCAAGCGTCACTCCAGGGCCATTAGCGTTACCAGAAGCGACAGGCCTAATTAAGGCTGATGTTCCATTTCCGTTCCGAGCCTTTTGCCACTAATTCAAACCAATTCCACCCGGGCTGCATTTTCGCTCGGCTTGATAGCGAGCCCGTGGTGACTCTTAAAGGAAAGTTGGAGAGCAGGACAGAGCGCCGGGGTTGCTTCGGAGATATGTGACGGGTGAGCGCACATGCGGAAAAATGTACGGTTTGCATGTGCGCGCACACACAGAGCCCATCTGCTTGGGGGGGGGGGGGAGAGGCTTGGTCCAGCCAGCTGAGCCAGAACACTTCAAATTTGGCTGGCCATTTATTCCACATCGCCGTGCAAGCCAGCCCAGCGATGTGGCTTGGGTTGTCCAACACAGCCTCCCTCTCTTGCTGAAAGGACCGTTGTCTCCAAGACAGAGGCAGCCTTCTCGTCTCCCCACCTAAGAGATGTCTTCGCCAGCCTGAACGCAGGCACTGCACACAAGGTGTGAACACCCAAGTGTTTACAGAGCAGCAGGTGGATGTAAAATGCAAGAGAAGGGGGGGGGGACATTTGCCGGATTCCTCGTTCTCCAAAGCGCATATTTCCGAGACAGTTAAACTGCTCAGAACTAGGTGGCCACAATCAGTAATAATGCAACGCCCACTGAGGAGCAGAGTTCCAGTCTGGAGCCAAGAGGGATAGGTTAGCTCATTTTGTATCAGAACTGGAATAAAATCAGCTTCGCAAATGTCAAATTCCATGTGCAGAATCCACCACGTGAGTTAAAGTGGCTTTCACATGCCTGTTCACCAGTGAACATCTCCTAATGTACAGGTGCTTGTATTCAATTTTGCCTAATACAGTGGTACCACGGGTTAAGAACTTAATTCGTTCCGGAGGTCCGTTCTTAACCTGAAACTGTTCTTAACCTGAAGCACCACTTTAGCTAATGGGGCCTCCTGCTGCTGCCACTGCGCCGCCAGAGCACGATTTCTGTTCTCATCCTGAAGCAAAGTTCTTAACCCGAGGTACTATTTCTGGGTTAGCGGAGTCTGTAACCTGAAGCGTCTGTAACCTGAGGTACCACTGTATACACATGATAGCTCTCTCTTCCTCCATGAATTTGTCCCGAAAACACACATCTCAGATTGTCAAAGGCCAGAGTGAAAGGGACCATCTTCAGAACATCTCCCGAATACAATGTCATTTTCATATATATATATATATATATATATATATATATATATATGCATTTTTATGCACACTTTACCCTAGTACGTGTGTTTTTGTACACACTACTTCACTGGAGAAGTACATTGCAAATTTCAGGAAAAGGCCAAATTCAAAGGCTGGTTTTGTGTTTCAGTTTTGGATCTTGCAAATGGGGTAGGTTTTCCTACATCAGTACAAGTGGACACCTCCATCTTCCCCAGCTGCGACGAAACCTGTCTCTCCCGTGTTGGTCTCTACAGCTACAGAAGGCACTGCAACTCTGCAACAATTTGACTTCACCCCTGAAGGCGCCATTGTCCTCCATTGCCTCTGAAGACAGATGGAGGCCGACAAGAACCCCTCCATCCCTACTCCTGCAAATCTCTGTTTTTAAAAATGAGATGTTCTCCAAGGGGAAAATTAGAGACAAAATAGCAACAGTCATTTGGAACCTGGAATCGGGGCTGCCCTTAGTACAGTGGTACCTCGGGTTAAGCACTTAATTCATTCCGGAGGTCCGTTCTTAACCTGAAACTGTTCTTAACCTGAAGACCACTTTAGCTAACGGGGCCTCCCACTGCTGCCGCGCCACCGGAGCACGATTTCTGTTCTCATCCTGAAGCAAAGTTCTTAACCTGAGGTACTATTTCTGGGTTAGTGGAGTCTGTAACCTGAAGCATTTGTAACCTGAAGCATATATAACCTGAGGTACCACTGTATATGGGGCAGCTGAACCACATGTGAGTTGAGGGGGGATATCTGTGGCTACCCCTGCCCACATTCCTTGCAGGGAGCCCACTGCAGACTCCTGGCACAAGGACCCAGAAGGACCCTTCTCTCCCTGGTGCCACTCGGTCCACGGGACCTTATCCAGAGCAATAAGGCATTTCCTTTCGCTGGCCGGCCCCATTTCCTCCTCTGACTCACCTCGCCCACTTTCCCCTCTGTGCCCCGCTGGCACCTTTGCAGCTTCCTCCTCCCCGCCCAGCTCCCTTCCTTGGCACGGGAGGGTGTGAAATGCCCGGCTTATCGCCGTCCTCCGGCCGTTCCCAGGTTCCTTTCCGTGGAGCTGGCCGCAACACCCTCCCGCCTCGCTGCTGACCCAGACGTGCCCCGAGTGGGCAGGTGGGTGGGGACGGAAAGGCCTCGGTTCAGAGACAGGCTAAATCTCCCCCAAGATGCCCAGAGCCAGCAGTTTCGCCAGTGCTTTGCGTTTCAAGAGGTGTGCCTCTTAAAAGCAGTGCTAAGACGCCTTCAATGCACACCTAGAAGTAACTGGGAGACGTAGGACTAGTGGACCCGCCTTTTCCTAACTTGTAAGTGTGCTTTTGACAATAAAGAGTTAATTCCTCACTCAGGACATTCCTTGCCTGATGGTGCCATGACAATAGGCATAATAGTCATAGAAGGGACCTCAAGGGTCATCTAGTCCAGCCCCCTGCAATGCAGGAATCTCAGCTAAAGAATCCATGACAGATAGCCACCCAGCCTCTGCTTATAAACCTCCAAGGAAGGAGAGTCCGCCACCTCCCGAGGAAGTCTGTTCCACTGTCAAACAACTTACTGTCAGCAAATCCTTCCTGATGTTTAGTCGGAATGTCCTTTCTTGTCACTTGAAGCTATTGGTTCAAATCCTACCTTCCAGAGCAGGAGAAAACAAGCTTGTTCCCTCTTCCCTGTTGCAGCCTTTTGAGACATTTCAAGATGGCTATCATATCTCCTTTGAGTCTCCTCTTTTCCAGGCTAAACATACCCAGCTCCCTCAACCGTTCCTCATCAGGCTTGGTTTCCAGACCCTTGACCATCTTGGTCAACATTCTTCTTAAATTGTGGTGGCCAAAACTGGACACAGCACCCCAGGTGTGGTCTGACCAAGGCAGAATAGAGCAGTACTATTACTTCCCTTCATCTGGGCAATATATTTCTGTTGATGTAGCCTAGAATAGCATTAGCTCCCCCCCCCCCCCCGCTGCATAACACTGTTGACCAAGACCCCTGGATCCTTTTCACAGTACTGCTAGTAAGCCAGGTGTTCCCCATCCTATATTCACGCACAGTTGATGGTTTCCCAGAATCATCCTCCCAGAACATTCATTCACTCATTCATTCATTGCATTTACAGTTGTACCTTTGAAGTCAAATGGAATCTGTTCTGGAAGTCTGTTCGACTTCCAAAGTGTTCGACTTCCAAATTGCAGCTTCTGATTGGCTGTAGGAAGCTCTTGCAGCCAATCAGAAGCCCCGGAAGCCCCGTCGGACGTTCAGCTTACAAAAGAACGTTCGAAAACCAGAACAGTCACTTCCAGGTTTTGATCGTTCAGGAGCCAAAACGTCCGAGTTCCAGGGCGTTCGATAACCAAGGTACGACTGTATATCCCACCTTTTCCTTTAAGGAGCTCAAGGTGGTGCATGTGGGGCTTCTCCTCCTCATTAAATCCCCACAATAACCCTGCAATTGACAGGCCTCGGTGAACTTCGTGGCTGAGTGAGAAAATTGAACCCATGTCCTAATCTGAGACACTAACACCACCACCACTGACTAATGTTATTATTCAGGGCTGTTTTTCAGTTCTGGCAGCTCTTAGGTAGACACCATTGCCATTATAAGAGAACAAGGGAGGTATCCGTGTTGAGTTCTGGCACCTCTTTTTCTAGAAAAATAGCACTGATGATGATGATGATCAGGATCTGACCTGGCTCAGGGCCCCTGGCCTCTCCAGCGGGCTTTCTGAACCATGGGAAGGATCCCTCCATGACTACTCCAAGCCTACCCTGTGGCAGATTGGGTCCTCCACCGGGGAGCAACCACAGCAGGGTTGCAGCTGAAGGAATAGGCTGGAGCAGAGGGCAGCATGTCTCGAATCTGCGTGCGTCTGTGTGTGTGTGTGTGTTCCTCCCACCCCCGCCGGCCGCTGCTCACTGCCACAAACCGCTCCTCGTTAAACCCTGGAGCCAGATCCCAGAGGACCGCGCTTGTGATGCCTTTTGCTTGAGTCACCGATCCCTGGCCCAGGCAAAACCCGAGGGAGCGAGATGGAGGGAGAGATGGCGGGGAGTTGGAAAGGGATGATCTCAGAGAGTCCGTCCACAACCCGCCCAGGCAAGGGGTCTCAGAGACAGGATGATGGGAGGGGGGGGGGAGAGAGAGAGACCCAGGGAAGAACAGGGGGTCCCAGAGCTCAACCCAAGTGCCCCAAATTTTCCCCAGCTCCTGACCTTATGACTCTGAAGTCTCTCTGCGCAGATGCTTCAGAAGATTTGTGGCAAGGATTTTAAGAGATGCTCTTTATGAATGGAAAAGGTTGGAGGTGACAAAGAATTTTAGTAGATTTGTTGGTGGTTTTAATGTATATGTAGTGATGGTTGAGTTTTTTATGAAGCCATGGTCTTTGGCTAGTGCAATAAAGTTTATGCTGCTGCTGCTAATTTATTACATTTACCCTACCCATCTGACTGGGTTGCCCCAGCCACTCTGGGCAGCTTCCAACATAGCATATGTCAGGGGTTCAGGGAGAGAGGCACAGATGAGGGAGGAGACTGAGAGCGAGGGGGAAGAATCCCGGAACGAGGAGGAGGAGGATGACAATGACTTGAGGGTTTCCATGAGTCTTTCAAGTGAATCGGAGGATTCCCAAAAGGGAGCGCCCCTGGTCAGGCCAAGGGGAGCCACAGGGGGGACCAGTCAGGAGCAGGGGAGCAGCAGGGGAACCCCGAGTGGGAGTTGGAGATCGGGGCCGGCTTCCCCGCCGGAATGGAGTGAAGAGTTTTATTGGAGTTCCCAGTGTGACAGACGAAGCAGAGCAGGAAGCAGAGAGGGGAAGGAGATCGGGACAAGACGTCCTGCCGGAGGGGGCGGAGAGTAGTACAGAGAGCAGTGTAACTGTCAAGAGGAAGGTCAGAGGTAGCGAACGCGCGCCAAGTTCGAATGTGGAGGCGCGCGGAAATGCGGAGAGCCCGGAGGAGGAGCCTGGTCCCAAAGCACGGAGGAGGGGGGAGCAGGCGTCTGGGGATTCAGCGTCAGGGGAATCCAGGAGGGAAGGAACCCAGGGGGGCAGAAAGACCCTGCGGAAAAGAAAGGACAGGAAGAGGTGGACCAGCACAAGCCTCTTAAACTGGTGTAGAGGCGGGACTGATTCAGAGGGGACTTCAGCGGTCTAAGCGTAACAGACGTAGGGCTGCGCGCCTCGGCTGTGGAGCAAACAATGTTCTTCAATAAAGTCTTTTGTAAATAAAGTGGACTTGGCGTTGGTCTCTTGTGAGCTGGGACCTGAGGCGGCCCTGACAGCATAAAAGAACACACAATTCACCAAAAACTTCCCAATACAGTGGTACCTCGGGTTACATATGCTTCAGGTTACATACGCTTCAGGTTACAGACTCCGCTAGCCCAGAAATAGTGCTTCAGGTTAAGAACTTTGCTTCAGGATGAGAACAGAAATTGTGCTTGTATAACTGTTGATCTTTTTGACATCTCTTGAGAGGGTGTTCCACAGGGCGGGCGCCACTGCCGAGAAGGCCCTCTGCCTGGTTCCCTGTAACTTCACTTCTCACAGTGAGGGACCCACCAGAAGGCCCTCGGAGCTGGACCTCAGTGTCCGAGCTGGATAGTGAAGGCAGAGATGCTCCTTCAGGTATTCAGGGCCGAGGCCATTTAGAGCCAAGCGTCATCAGCATTAAGCCATCCAATCCCAGTCTTCAGCAGGGAAGCATCAGAACCTCAGAATATCCCTGCAGGTTGCAGGCAAGTGACAGGAAAGACCCTTTGCCTTAGAGACCTTGCTACAACTCAGGGCTAGGTGGGCATCGGAAACTGACATTTATTGAGTCAGATCATTGATCAACCAAACTCAGTGCTGCATACAACAGATTGGCAGCAGCTCTCTAGGATATGAGGGGTCTCTCCTATACCTGCCTAGAAATCAGAATTGTTGGGTTGGAAGGGACTCCAAGGGTTGTCTAGTCTAACCCCATGCAATGTAGAAATCACAGCTCAAGAATCCCTGACAGGCAGCCATCCAACCTCTCCAGTGAAGGAGAGTCCACCACCTTCCAAGGGAGCCCATTTCACTGTCAAACAGCTCTGGCCATCAAAGGTTCTTCCTGATCTTTAGTTGGAATCGCTTTTTTTGCCATTTTAATCAGCTGGTTCAGGTCCCTACCCTTCCAAACAGCAGAAAACGAGCTTGCTCCATCTTCCATGTGATGGCTCTTTAGATATCTGATGGTGGCTCCCATGCCACGTCTTCTCTTCTCTTCTCCAGGCTAAACAGCGCCAAATCTCTCGACCCTTCCTCCTAAGGCTTGGTTTCCAGACCCTGAACCATCTCAGTTGCCCTCCTCTGCACACGTTCCAGCTTGTCAATATCCTTCTTAAACTGACACAGGACTCCTGGTGGGGTCTGGGCAAGAGATACCAGGGATTGAAGTTGCAACCCCCTGCATGCAAAGCATGATGAGTTGAAGTGTGGTCCTCCCCCCATTAACCACACAGGTTTCCAGCCCCCATGATTCTGAAGGGACGTGGTGACTTAAAGAGGAACCTAGGAACATGTCTTATATGAAGTCATACTGTTTGTCCGTCTAGCTCAATATTGCCTACACTGGCTGGCATAAGCCCTGCAGGGTGTCAGGCATGGGACGTTCCCAGCCCTACCTGGAGATGCCACCAGGATTTGAACCCGAGGCCTCCCGCGTGCAATGATTCCCACCCACCCCTTCTCTAAAACCAGACAGGGTTTATTATAATTGAAACAGATGTTACAATCATCAGGAGATTATTTAATTGTGCTTCGAACCCCGCCCTGGGATCGAGTTCGATGACAGGCAGGGCAGCAACGCTTTAAATGAATGAGTAAATCGCGTCCAACATTGAGGCGAAGGATCCTGTTGCATCGCAAGCACCGTCTCTCCCTCGCAGGGGCCGTTTTTACTCCCAGAGAACTCATCACCGTGTGCGCTCAGAAAGCAGGTCTGTCTTTCGTATCCCGAAAAGATGATTCCCGTGGGAATCACTGAGGCTTAAAACACCTGCAGATTCCCCCGTAAAATGTTCTTTTTGCCTCGTTTGGCAAGGAAGACGGCGCTTCCCTCTGTTGTTGCCGTTGCCATGTGAAAAGGCCACAGCTCAGAAGCAGAGCACCTGCTTGGTGTTCAGAAGGTGTTTAATGCCCAATGGCATAGGCACCAATTCCTAGGTGGCCCAGCCTCACCCCCCAAAAAATGTTCAGAATGATCAGGGGGGCAGAAGAGGCTGAGTGTGGATCTGAGTGTGGCTTCGGCGGCCAGCCCCTCAGAGGGCAAGGAAGGGGGAAGCAGCACCTAGTGGTTAGCGACGGCAGGAAGAGGAAGGAGAGGCCAATTGCGGAGCCCAGCATGGTGTGGTGAGGCGAGGCGAGGCTTCAGTGGCCCACAGCTCCTTCTCCTCCTCCTGCTGCGTAAGGGAAAGAAGGGACAAGCCGTCCCTGGCCAGTGGAGGACAGCAAAAGAAGGAGGCCAAGAGGAAAGTAGAGGAGCTTCTGGCCACTGAAACTACCCTTCTGCCACATTCAGTTCTGCCCCTGGCTCCTCCAGACGTCCTGACATCGCTTGTGTGACATCCCAACATCACACATGTGTCATCGCTGCTCCCCCCAATCTTCTGCACAAGTCGGTGCCTCTGCCCAATGGCATCTCCAGGTAGGACTAGGAGAGACTTCCTCTCTGAAATGCTCCACAGCCGCTGCTGCCCGTCAGTGTAGACACTCCTGAGCCAGATGGACCATTGGTTTTGGTTCAGTACAAGACAGTTTTCTGTGTTCCATTTTCAATAGGTCTCCGATTCAGAATATTGAGGAGCAGAAGAGGCAAAGCTTATTGGTAGGACACCTGTTTGCATGCAGAAGGACCCAGGTTCAATCTCTGGGTTAGGGGGAATTTTTGTCAATTCAGCTTCTCCCTGTTGCTCCTTTTCCCAATCTTCAGTTCAGTTCAGGACTTTTTTATTTTTTAAAGTCCTCCTGAAAATTCACCAGCATTGTCATGCAAATTCATCTTAATATCCACATTTTCTTGTAGGCCGTTTTGCCTTGTGTACACATTTCTGCAAAGCAATTGCCTAGAATGTAATGCAAGTAAACACATTACTTGGCTGTGGACATGCGTTGCAAAATTATGAAAAATGCAAATTTCAAAGGAGGGGGAGCTGTGTTTCATTTCGTAAATGGTATCCGAATTTGTCTTCAAATGTGAAATGAATTAAATTTTTCCCCCATCCCTGCTCTAGATATGGCTGGAAAAGGTTCTCTGCTTAAAACCCTGGAAGGCCATTTGGCACAGTGTGGTCCAGCAGTTAGATTGCCGGACAAGGATCTGGGAAAGCCCAGGGTTCAAATCCTCACTTGGCCATGAGGGTCACACTGGGTGACCCTGGGTCAGTCACTACTTCTCATCATAGCCTACCTCACAGGGTTGTTGTGGGGGTTAAATGAGGAGGGGTTGAGCCATCTACGTCATCTTGAGCTCCTTGGAGGAAAAGGTGATATAAAAATGCAGAAAAATTAAAATTAAAAAATACAGAACTAGATGGACCACGGGTCTGGCTTCATAGAAGTCAGCTTCCTGTGTCTCTATATTTGACAATGGGTCTAAGGGGGGGTGGGATATAAATAAAAACCAAGATGATAAATCTCTCCAGAATTTCGTTGCTGATGTCAGGAGAGGTGGACTACGGCCAACACTCTTCCCTGGACTTTTTCAGCCTGTGTACATCCAGTCTGGGCTACAGGAACCACACTTTGTGTGGGAAGAGATGTAGATTTAACCCCCACTATGGATTTCTTGAGCAAGTTGCCAATTCTTCCATCGTTTCCCCTTAAAATATCATCCTGTGTCAAAACCTCTCTTCCAGCTTCTCAGAGGTTTTCTTCCCTTTCAAGCAAAACAGGCATCATCACTGACCATCTTCCTCCATGAATTTGCCTTATCTTCTTTTAAAGCCGCCCATGTTGGTGGCCGTCACTGCTTCCTGTGGCAGTGAGTTCCATAGTTTAACTATGTGCTGCGTGGAGAAGGACTTTCTTTGATCTGTCCTGAATATTCCCACATTCAGCTTCTCTTGATGCCCACTAATATTATGAGAGAGGGGGAAAAAAGCTTTCTCTATCCATTTTCTCCACGCATGCAAACTTTTATAAACTCCTGTCATTTTACTTCTTGCCTAAAAATGCCCCCAGTTCTGTAACCTTTCCTTGCAGGGGAGTCGCTCCTTCCCCTTGGTCATTTGGGTTGTGATTTTCTGAATAAAACATCAGGAGAGATCCATCAGAAACTGAAAAGCCAGGACAGCTAAGTGTAGGATTAAATTTCAGGGCAGTGTTTCTCATTCCAGAAAATGAGTTGCCTCCACAACCTGCTTGCTGACTGGAATGTTGAAGCCACGAGGAGACAGCCCTCTGCACATGCTCACTTCTCGCTTTGTCATGTGCATTTTATTTATTTATTTCTCAAGATTTATACACTGGTCCACTGTAATAAATAAATAAATAAATAAATAAATAAATAATCTAAGTGTTTTTACAAAAAAAAATAGCCGTATTGTCACTAAGAAAAATTAACAACAGTAATTTAAGACTTTCAAAAAATTTAAATAGCAACAGACTAAAAATAGATCAGAACTTGCATCGACTTCCTAAACATCTGGACAGGCTTGCCAAAACAAAAATGTTTTTAGCAGTCACCAGAAAGTGGTGCCTGCCTTGTGTCAATGGGCAGGGAGTTCCAAAGGTTAGATGCCGCCATACAAAAAGATCCCATTCTTACCAATGTGGAATGGGGATTAAACAGTACCTCTAGGGGTGCCAGGGATGCAGGTGGCGCTGTGGGTTAAACCACAGAGCCTAGGACTTGCCGATCAGAAGGTCGGCGGTTTGAATCCCTGTGACGGGGTGAGCTCCCATTGCTCGGTCCCTGCTCCTGCCAACCCAGCAGTTCGAAAGCACGTCAAAGTGCAAGTAGATAAATAGGTACCACTCCAGCGGGAAGGTAAACGGTGTTTCCGTGCGCTGCTCTGGTTCGCCAGAAGCAGCTTAGTCATGCTGGCCACATGACCAGGAAGCTGTACACCAGCTTCCTCGGCCAATAAAGCGAGATGAGCGCCGCAACCCCAGAGTCGTCCGCGACTGGACCTAATGGTCAGGGGTCCCTTTACCTTTTACCTAGGGGTGCCAATTCCAATTTCGAGAGTCCCTTTCAGGGCTGGGTCCTGCATCCAACGAAAGGGGGGGGGGTGGAATCAAGAGGAGAGACGCTCGCAGAGCCCACGAAAGGAGAGCTTGAGAAATTGCATTCCCCAAAGCCGCCGGGAGCCCTTGAGCTTCTTGGACAAGAGAGCCATCTTGCAAGCCAAGGGGACCGCCTCGCAGAGGTGGAGGCAGTCCCATTCAATGTTCCATGCTTTCTAAGTACACCCTTGGAAGCTGCTGTCAATGGAAGAATTGAAACATGGGACTTTTCCAGTTAACCCTCCCGACTGTGATGGCTCAGTTGTGGAAGGGAGGGGGCTGGCAGCCCCCCACCCAAGAAGCCACACTGGGTGCCCTCCACTGAAATAATAACCAGTAATAGTGCCTGGCTGTGTTCATTCAGCACTAAGGGAAAGGCAGTGGTCTGAAATACAGTGGTACTCTGGATGCGAACAGGATCCGTTCTGGAGCCCCGTTCGCATCCTGAAGCGAATGCAACCTGCGTATGCGTGTCTGCGCGGGCTGCAATTCGTTGCTACCGCGCATGCGTGTGATGTCATTTTGAGTGTCTGCGCATGTGTGAGCAGTGAAACCCGGAAGTAACACGCTCCGTTACTTCCGGGTCGCCATGGGGTCAGTCTGAATGATGTTCTTTATTATTGTTAATAATAATAATAGCATTTGTATACCGCTCTTCATCGCAAGATCACAGAGTGGTTTACAACATAAAAATACAAAATGAAAAACACAAAATACCTAATAAAACAGAAGCAAAACAAACCAAGAGCCCTCCTCCAAAAGCCATATTTAAAAGGCCATAGACTGTTAATCAGCCAAGTGTCTGTTGGAAGGGAAATGTTTTTGCCTGGTGCCTAAAATATATTTAATGGAAGGGCCAGGTGAGCCTTCTTGGGGGGAGCATTCCACAAACAGGGAGCCACCAGAGAAAAGGCCTGTTCCTGTGTTGCCACCCTCTGGACTTCCTGTGAGACTCCTTCGGGTAGTGATAAAGCGGGATATCAAATCCAAACTCTTCTTCTTTTTCTTCTGTGGAGGAGACACCCAAAGAAGGGCCTCAGATGATGATCGCAGGATCCAGATAGGTTCATATGGGGAGAGCCTTGACAAAGCCCCCATTGAAGGCTCCACAGGGCCAAAGAACACCCCTACCCAAGCACCACCTTCTGGAAACAACCATCCAAGTAGACTGGAACCACTACAAAGCAGTGCCACCCACCCCTAACTCAGACAGCAGTTCCAGAAGGATGCTATGGCCGATGGTATTGAAAGCCACTGAGAGGCTGAGGAGAATTAACAGGGACACATTTCCCCCATCTCTCCCTAGACAGAAGTCATCATACACAGCAGTTTCTGCGCCAAAACCAGGCCTAAAGCCTGATTGAAATGGATCTAGAAAACCAATTTTCTCCACGAGTGCCTGGATCTGGTCCACGACCACCTGCTCAACCATACCTGAATAAGCACCTGGAACCCCTAGTTTCTCTTGCCACTCAGATATCGGGGTGGTATGTAAGAGAATACTTACGATAAGGAAAGGAAAAAAATAAGCATACCTCTTTTATTCCTTTGCTAAAGGCAGATGTTGACAAGGTTATCCCCCTGGTCAGCTAACAGGTAAGTTTACAACTTCCAAGTTTATTTCTTTTCCAATTGCGTCCTGCTGTTCCTACAACGCGCTCAGGTGAGACATTCTGATTTGTCACTTGATCAACCCTGTGATGTAAATCAGGCTGGGAGAGAAAGTGGCCAGTCTGAGGCTACCCAATGAGCTTCAGGGCTGAGTCAGGATTTGAATCCAGCTCTCCCCACAATGTGACTCCACGCTGGCTTCCTTTCAAACAAGCTGTGTGGCCCCTGCATGAATTTTAACATCAAGGCAACACAAATATGGGTACAGTGGACCCTCAGGTTGCCTTACCTTCAGGTAATGTAACTTTTGGGTTGCGAACGCAGTAAACCCGGAAGTGTATTCTTCTGGGTTTCACCACACACGTATGCGCAGAAGCGCTCTATCGCACCACGTGCATGTACAGAAGCGCATCTCTACTTGCGGATTTTTTGGGTACGTACGGACCCCTGAAACGAATTGCCGTATTTTTCTGTGTATAAGACGCCCCCTAATTTTTGGGACTCAAGATTAAGAAAATGCACTATGCAATATCCATGTGTAAGTCAACCCCTTATTTTAAACTTCAAAAATTTAGGAAGAAATATAGTCTTATATACGGAAAAATACGGTACATTCATATCCAGAGGGTCCACTGTACTTCTATGGGGATAGAACAGCTATTGTTCTTTTGTAGTTGATTCCTCTGGAGGAAAGGACCATTGTGTCTCATCCTGCAATGCTCTGCACATACATAGGTGGATGGGGATTGCTAGTGGAAAAGGCTGTTCTAGGCAATTCTTTCTGCCCAGGAGGACCTAAGTGTTCCAGGGCTATCTATACTGCCTCTTTCAAGCATCCCATGAGATGTAACAGTGTCTTGCTATGGAATCTCCCAAGAGTCATTTTAGCAGCAAATAGCTTTCTGGTCAATTACACAGAAACCTTCTTAGCACAAGCACAGAGAGAAAGCAAGAGAGCCTTGATGTATTCAGGCTCACATTGGCACAGAAATTTCACGAGCAAAATACAATTTGATGTATTCATTAAACTGATGTTCGCACAAAAAATTCACGAGCAAAACATGGTTTGATGTATTCATTAAACTCATGTTGACACCAACATTTCCCAAGCACAAATACAATGTATGCTTTAAAATCATGTTGGCACTGAAATTTCACAATTCGATGTAGTCATGTCAGCGCTGAAATTTCACCAGCAAACCACTGTTTAATGTATTCATTCAACGCACGTTGGTGCCGAAATTTCACAAGCAAAATACCATTGGATGTCTTCATTAAAATCATGTTGGCACTGAAATTTCACGAGCAAAGCACCATTTGATGTCTTCATTAAACTCATGTTAGCACCGAAATTTCATGAGCAAAGTGCAATTTGATGTCTTCATTAAACTCACGCTGGCCCTGAAATTTCACGGGCCCAAATGCAAACTGATGTATTCGTTTAAACTCGCATTGGCACCGAAATTTCACGAGCACGAATGCAATTTGACGTGTTTGTTAAAGCACGTGCTGGCCCTGAAATTTCACCCCAAACAGATTTGGATTCAGGCAAAACATCTGAGGAATTTAAAGCCGTGCCAAGCAACGAAAACAGCTTCAGTGAGAGGAGACAGATGCCTCGGGAGAGGTGGTCCGTGCATCCCTAGCTAAACCCTTTGGTGCTGCGGAAAACCTGCTTCTGGGGTCCATGCAAGTGGGGGCCCCCACCGGAGGAAAGCGAGCGAAGGGGTGGAGTCAGGCAGACAGGGTGGGGCTCTTCCTCTCCGCTGTTTTCCTCTTCGCCTGGGCCTCGTTCATTTCCAAGTGTGTTTTTCAACTTGTCTGCTTTCCAGGTCCTCTTGTTCTATCTCTCCCCCCCCCCTTTCACCCCCGTCGCGGAGCGAGCTGTTCTCTCCGCTTGGCAAGAGCTGCCTGTCTTATGGTGTTGACCTTGGCTGGCTCTCGCCCTGGCTGGAGTGGGATTATACCATAAATTCCTGTCTTCTAGGAATCTAGCCTGGGAAAGCAAAGGAGAATATTTGATTAAAATGCTTTACATCTTACCACATAACAGAGCCACTTGGCGCGCAAGCCGGAGCGTTTGGGGAAGGGGGTCTGTTTACAAGCCAAGGTAGATATAGAGGAATGGGATGGAGCGGTGGGGGGGGGGGGGAGAGAGAGAGTCAAGCATGTTGTTGACCCACATACATCTGGGTCCGAGTCCTTAAGAGGCACGAGAGGGCCGAATGAAGCAGAATGGACACAAGGCTCAAAAACAGGGATACTCATGTCTGTGCCCCAGAACAGGGGACTGGGTAAAATCCCTTCCAGAGCAACCAATGGGCCTGAATGATGGGAGATGGAGTTCAGCCCTATCCAGAAGGCCAAAGGTTAGCCACCCCTACCTTAGACACAACTCCCCTGAACCCTAAAACTGAAAGGAACATCAAAATGTATAAAGAGCCTGCTGGATCATGCCAATGGCCCATCTAGGCCAGCATCCTGCTCTCACAGTGGCCAACCAGATGTGCCAATGGAAAACCCGCAGGCAGGATCTGAGTCCTCTCCCCTCCTGTGTTTTTCAGCAACTGGTGTTCAGAAGCAATTGCTGCCTCCAGCAATAGCCATCCATAGCCCTCTCCTCTAATCCTTTTTGAAAGCCATCTAGGTTGGTGGCCGTAACTGCCTCCTGTGGCAGGGAGTTCCATAGTTTAACGACTGACTGCATGAAGGAGGACTTTCTTTTTGGATGTCCATGATAGTGGCAGACTCTCAAATTTCAGCAGCGCCCCGGGCGACGCTAATATTCGGCATCCCGGCCTCTCGCGCTCAGTCCTACAACTTTGTTTTGGTGCCTCCTGCAGCACGGTGCCCAGTGCAACACACACACCCCAGTCACACTACCCTAAAACCGCCTCTGTCCGTGAGTTCTAGCATTATGAGAGAAAGGGAGAAAAATGCTTCCTCTGTTCACTTTCTCCATGTATAATTTGCTGGAGTATTCCTGGTATACACCTTAAACGGGTTGGGGTGGGGTAAACGGCTTCTGCTCAGCAATCCTCGTTGAGACAGCAACCCAGGCAGAAAAGGAGGTCTGTGTGGGGTGCTGCTTGCCCACGCATCTGGGATTAAGGAAGATCTTTTGGGCGTGCAGCTGCTCAGCTGGCTTGCCGCCTGGCACAGCTTGTTAAAGGAATCAAAGGCCTGCCTGTTGTCACAGCTCAAGCGCTGGGCTCAGCCCTGGAATCTGGGCAGGCCAGGCTGCAAAGCAGAGCTTACAAGCTGTAGGGCTGAGGTCTGGCGACACGACAGATAGAACTGCATGGGGAAAGCAGGGAAAGAAAAGTTTACCTCCCTGTTTCTTTTTTAAAAGATTCTTTTTAATGCTTTATTGAAATTAAAAAGCAAACTGTCATCAAAAGAATAATACACCTTACCAAAAATTAACTTAATTTCTTCTTACATAATTTCTATAATAAATAACAAGATGAAAGATGAAAAAAATATTTTAAAATCATTCCAGTGGCACCCTAAAGATCAACTAAATATAAGCTTTCAAGGTATGAGCTTTCATGTGTATGTGTATATGTATTCACCTTTCATCTTGTTATTTATTATGACTATGACATAACACGGCTATCCACCTGAATCTATAATTTCTATAGTGACTTCCAGTCACCCCATCATGGGTCCACAACACATTTGATATAACACACTTTTCATTTTCCATCATAACATATCACAGTTGTCTTATTTTCCTAAGGTTTTCTACTATTTTCTACTATTCCGCAGAAGTCAATGACTTCAGATTTTTACAATGCTCCCACCGAGCGTTGGGAGATTCAGGACAGAAAAAAAGGAAGTCTGTATTCATGCAGCACAAAATTAAACTGCGGAACTCACTGCCACAGGAGGCAGTGATGTCCGCCAACTTGGGTGGCTTTAAAAAGAGGATTAGACAAATTCGTGAAGGAGAGGGCTATTGAAGGCTACTAACCATGTCGAATGGGCTCTGACTCCATGGTTGGGAGGCAGCAGTGCTTCTGGGAACTGCAGAAGGCGAGAGGGCTATTGTGCTTGACTCCTGCTTGTGGGTTTCCCAGAAAAGGCATCTGGTCAGCCATTGTGAGAAGAGGATGCTGGGCTCAAGGGGCCACTGGCTGATCCAGAAGGCTCTTCTTGTGTTCTTATTTCGCAATCGACAGAGAAGTGTGAAACCTGAATGTTATATGTTAGCCTGGGAGGTGCAGATCAGACCAGTTTGCATCTGAATGGAGAGAAACTGCATTTCACAGGCTGGTTTCTTCCTGGGTCTCAGCTGTCCAGACGCTAAACACTGCAATCCCTCTCCAAGCCTGAAGAGGGCTCAACTGAGACCTGAGTGCTCACTCTTCTCCCAGGTAACTCAAAGTATTGAGCTAATTGTAGCAGCAATTAGCTTTGATCGTTCAGCAACAGCCTCCTATGCAGCAACATCCTGCCTGTAAAAACGAAATGCTACATTGTCCTAGGATCATTGGTGGTAAGAAGCAGGGTGGGCTTTTGCTCTGATCCACCAGAACATTGCTATATTCTCATCCTTTTAGTGACGAATGTGTAAACTGAATGAAGATCACAGAATCATAGAGTTGGGGGGATCCTCCAGGGCCATCTATTGCAACCCCCTCCAATGCAGGAGGCCTACATTCCTTCTTGGGTTGTGCAGTAATGATGGAGAAGAAGGTACCTCTGAGCATGTGCAGAGTGCCTTTTCAATCGATTGCATCCCTGTCTCTGCTCTCTGACCCAAAGAGTGCACAGATTTCAGACTCAGTTCTGCGTTCATTTGATCGGGGGCTCGGCCCTCTTGTTTTCCCGGCTCAGTAGTACAGGACTTTGTAATTGGGAAGGGCGATTCTGAGAATGCAGAGAGCCTTTCTCTCACTACTGAGTAGCTGCAGCTAGCCCATAAAACATCTGGAACCACAAAGTGAAGGCTTAAGCACCTCTCCTTAACTCACTTTAGTAGCACATCCTCCTCCAGCTTCTCAGCACTGGGGGAGTTGGGGGCAGCCAATGCAATAACCTTAGGAAGAAAGGCAGCTCCTTAACTGAGCCAGTCCCAGTGCTACATACACTGACTGGCAGAAACCCTCCAGGGTGTTCAGGCAGAGGTCTCTCTCCCAGCCCTAACTGGAGATGATGGGGATTAAACCTGCCACCTTCTGCTGTTCAATGCATGTGCTGTAAAACCGAGCTTAATCATTTCATCAAAAACCAAGACACCGGACCTCATGCTTCTGAGGAAAGGGAGGATTTAAATAGGAACCTAGGAGGCCAGCTTCTGCCAAGTCAGACCCTTGGGTCCATCTACCCCAGTACTGTCCACACTGGCTGGCAGCAGCTCTCCTGGGTTTCAGCCAAGGGCCAGGCATTCAAAAGAGATGCTCTAGCCCAGGCTACAGGCAACCCTTCCAGCCCTGCTTCCCTGCCTCAACGCAGTCCGTCACGGAGCGCTTTCCCTTATGGCTGTGTCTGTGTTCAGGATGATAAGGAACCAAAAGAGGCTGAGATTGGGGGTGCTGACAGGCGCCTGAGAGCAGCAGAGGGACAGGCGGGCTGTGGGGAGGAGGCCGTGGTTCGGAGGTCCAGTTAGAGGAATGCAGCCGCCTTAATGAGGACTGGGGGGTTACGCCGCTTCCTGTCCAAGCACCACTGCCAGGACTCATGTTTTCTAAGCACGCTGTCTTGTCTTGTCCCTGCTGCCGGGGCTGGGGGCTGTCCCGTCCCCCACTGATACTTCCAGGGCGTGCAGCTCAGCTCGCCGGACAGATGCAAATCAAGCTGTCCAGAGCGACTCTCCGGGCTCCCCTCCACCACCCGTCCCTCGCAGGAAGCAGAGGGTCCAACGGACGGCAATGTGGGGATGCTGGCTTGTCCGTTTCGCAACCAAACAGGCCTCAGCGAAGAGCCAGTGCAGATAGATGGGAGGCTAATTGATTCCAGGCGGGCTGGATCGGGGCAGACAAAACACGGAGGGTGACTCAGAGAGAGTGGCGGCCCGGCCAGCTCCCGGTTGACAGGGGCGAGCTCTGCCAAGTGGGATCCCAGCCCAGCGCAAAGGCAGAGAGGGGGGCTTCTCCTCTCCAGATTCCCACCTGCTCCTCAGAGACCCAGGATGGAGCGGGGAGGGTATTGCAGGAACCTGTGGCCCTCCAGAGCAGAACACGGCAACAGAAGAACAGAAGGAGAGCCTGCAGGATCAGGCCACCCGCCCATCGAGTCCTGCAGCATCCTGTTCTCAAAGTGGCCAACCAGACGCCCTTAATGCAGCAGCGTAGCATCAGTTGCCACTGTCCGGGGAAGAGCGTGTGGACTGGGCAGCCCAGTGGTGCTGGGCCATTGCACAAGGAAGTCCTTTGCGTGCTGGAGCCAAGCAGAAGAGAGGCACAAAGATGCTGCCTCTGCTCTCCTCCTCTCCCACTGCCAGGCCAGGCTTGCTCAGAGAGTGTTGCTCCAGCAGGGCAGCGCCAAGCCGTCACGGCACAAAGGCCCGGCCCAGGCACAGATTCCTTCCCTGCGGCTCTGGCCTACAGGAGGGAGCCTGTTGTGGGGGGTGCCTGGGCTGACAGCCCCCCAGCCCTGCCCCGTCATGCTGCTGGGGGAACACAAAGGTAAGACCTGAGTGCAAAAGTCATCTCCCCTCCTGTGGCTTCCAGCAACTGGTGTTCAAAAGCTCTGCTGCCTCTCTGGAGGCAGAGCATAGCCATTGTGGTTAGTAGCCATCAGTAGCCCTCCATGAATTTGTCCCATCCTCTTCTGAAGCCATCCAGGTTAGTGGCCGTTGATTAATGCCTCCTGTGGAAGTGAGTTCCACAGTTCCACAGCCCTGCATGAAGGAGGACTGCCTTTTACCTGCCCTGAATCTTCCAACAGCTTTGTAGGACGCCCGCCAGCTCCACTGTGATGAGAGAGGGAGAAGGAAAGCTCGCTCCCACCTGCTCTCTATCCAGAAGTTGATCAAAAAGTGATCTGGATCAGAACAATGGATTATTAAGAGCTGCTCCTCCAAGGGTGGCTCATTCTGTTGCCCCCCCCCCCAAAAAAGTGTGTGTGTGCAGAGCCCTTTTTGGCCAAGGATGTCAAGGTGGGAGACATCTGCAGCCCTCCAGATGTTGATGAACTCCAGCTCCCATCAATTGCAGCCTGTCAACATCTGAAGGACCACAGCTGCCCCCACCCCAATTTACAATCTGTCATGGCATGGTTCGCCCTCCTGCACCAGCAAGGGTCAGTCTCAAGGTCCCACAGCCTCCGGAAGCAGAGCATATTTAGGGGGTTGGGTTTCCCCCTTTCAATCCCAAAGGTGCTTGCTGCTTCCCTGCATTCTTTCTGCTCCGGATCCAGCCCTTTTCTCTTGCTTTCCCACGTTTCTACCCAGCTTTTCCTGTGCACGGATGCCTTTCTTGGAGGAGGAGGAGGCAGGAGGGCTCGGATCCTGGCAGGTGCACTCCTCGTCTGGTCCCGGCCGGCCAGCCTTGTCAAAGGAGCCGCATTCCTGTGGGTGGGGTGGGGGGGGTGGCTCCCCGCTGCTTGGCTGCCGTCTCGCTCGCTCGCTGTGCGAAAAGGAACTTTGCGCCGGGGCCAAAAGTCTCCCAGAGAAATAAACACAATTCTTAATGGAGGCAGGAATGAATGAAGTAACATGGAAGGTATGAGGCTGCCCCGCCCCTTGCCCCGCCCCCCTTTGCTCTCCCCCCCCTCCCAACTTCACAGCAGACAACACTTTCAAAATATCCAAAGCCTCATCTTCAATCTGAGCAGGAAGGGAGGGTCAAATTAAGGGCTGAAGATGTCTTGCTCGTGCAGATGAAGAATGCTGTAGCTGGATCAGGCAGAAGGGGGGCCCAATCTAGCCCAGCGTCCTGCTCTCACAGTGACCAAATGATCCTAAGAACCTAGGAAATTAGATAGACTGTCTCTGGACCTGGAGGTTCCATGAGAACCTAAGAACAGTCCTGTTGGATCTGGCTAAAGAAGGCCCATCTAATCCAGTTCTTGCAATGGCCAAATGACCCCAAGAACCTAGAAAATAAGAACAGAAGAAGAAGAGGAGGAGGAGGAGGTGCCAGGGACGCGGGTGACGCTGTGGGTTAAACCACAGAGCCTAGGACTTGCTGATCAGAAGGTCAGCGGTTCAAATCCCCGCGACAGGGTGAGCTCCCATTGCTCGGTCCCTGCTCCTGCCAACCTAGCAGTTCGAAAGCACGTCAAAGTGCAAGTAGATAAATAGGTACCGCTCTGGCGGGAAGGTAAATGGCGTTTCCATGCGCTGCTCTGGTTCGCCAGAAGTGGCTTAGTCATGCTGGCCACATGACCCGGAAGCTGTACGCCGGCTCCCTCGGCCAATAAAGCGAGATGAGCACCGCAACCCCAGAGTTGGTCATGACTGGACCTAATGGTCAGGGGTCCCTTTACCTTTACCTTTATCACTACCCAAAGGAGTCTCAAAGCGGCTAACATTCTCCTTTCCCTTCCTCTCCCACAACAAACACTCTGTGAGGTGAGTGGGGCTGAGAGACTTCAGAGAAGCGTGAATGGCCCAAGGTCACCCAGCAGCTGCATGTGGAGGAGCGGGGAAGCGAACCTGGTTCACCAGATTACGAGTCTACTGCTCTTAACCACTACACCACACTGGCTCTCTGGGTCAGGCAAAGGGCCCATTTAGTCCAACAGCCTGTCCTCGCAGGGGCCAACCAGATGCCCCAAAGGGAAACCCACAAGCAGGATTCGAGGACAAGAGCCCTCTCCCCTCTTGCAGCTTCTAGCAGCTGCTATTCAGCAGCACTGCTGCCTTCAACTGGGGAGACAGAGCACAGCCATCATATGGAATCCAGGTAGACTGCCACTGGAGCTGGAGGTTCCATAAGAAGAGAGTCCTGTTGAATTAGGTCAAAGGGGGGGGGCCCAATCTAGTCTAGCATCCTCATTTCACAATGGCCAACCAGATGCCCCTTCGGGGAAGCCCAAAAGCAGGGTGTTAGTGCAACAGCAACTCTCCTGATCGGAGAAGGGAAACTCTGGTCCTAAACCTCTGCTGGCTTACAGCATATATTCGGGAGAGAAAAGGCTAAGGAGTAAACCCTACACAAATCTGGAGTCCCTTAGACAGCTGGATGGCACTTTGTATGCAACTCCCTCAGCCAAGCTGGTGCCAAAGATATTGTTCTGCTTTGGGTCACATCAGCAAGGCCAAGAGGGGAGTCTTGTCCTCTAGGCAGCCCAAAACCTCCATACACACTGCCCAGGCTTGCACTCCAGGGAGATCACTTTGGTGCTGCTAACGCAGCGGTTTGACTTCACCCCGCCCCCCATTGTTTCTCTCCTCAGATGGATGCCAGCAACTGCCTCCAGCTGTGGAGAGAGACGTAGTCATCCTGGCTAGTGGCAGTGATAGCTTTATTCTCCATGAATTTGTCTACCCCACATGCGACTTTTTGCAGAGCATTCAAAGGACCTGGCTGCTGGGTGAGACCAAAGGGAGCCCATCTCGACAAGCATGCTGCTCTCACAGTGCCCCCCCAGATGCCCCAATGGGAAGCTTTGCCCTGAAGGAAGTGCGCAGCCTTTTCCTCCAAGGACGATTCGTCTGACCCTCTTTAAAGCCATCCAAGTTGGTGGCCATTGCTGCCTCTTGCGGGAGCGGATTCTAGTTAATAGGCAGAGCTGTGTGAAGGAGCACTTTCTCTCATCCCCACTTCCTTGGGGATGCAATTTGTGGTTGGGTTTTAAAAGGAAACAGTTCTCACCACATCCACAAGCCCTGCTTCTCAAGCGAAGCTGTGGCACTGGTGGTTAAAAGGCCCAGTTTACAAATCAAGCTGTCTCCCTGGTGCAGATTTTGTCTCTGCTGTCAACTCACTTAGCAGTCAGAGGCAAGTCTCCTCTCTTGGCCTCAGTATTCATCATCTGCAACCTGGGGATAATTATTATTATTATTATTATTATTATTATTATTATTATTATTATTATTATTATTTATACCCCGCCCTCCCCAGCCAAGGCCGGGCTCAGGGCGGCTAACAAGCAATAATAAAAACAAGTTGAATGATTACAACTTAAAAACAAAATTAAAATACAACATTAAAATATTGAAACATTAAAATATTAAAATGTAGCCTCATCGCAGGAGGAGAAAGGAAAAGAAAAAAGAAAGAGAGGGAGGGAATCAAATAATAACAGCACTTAGCCTTGCAGGGTTGTCGTATGGACCACAACAGGATTATACACAGGGTTTTCATGACTCCTAAGGTGCAGGGGTGTTGCTAAGTACATAAAGAAGCGAGGGGGAATGTTGCACAAATCTGGGCTCAATTTGCACATGCTAATACAGCAATAACCAAGATGGTGCCCTTTGGATGTGGACTACAGTTGCTGTCATCCCTGAACACAGGCCATGCTGGCTGGTTTAAAGGTGAATGGAAGAAGAAGAAAGTAGAGGGGTCCTGTCCCTGGGCTTACAAGACCTGAAAACATAGCACAAAAGGAAAAAGAGATGAGGAGGGCAGAGGAAAAAAGCAAGCTCAGACAACAATTCTTTAAAGTTAAAGTTATCGTAACAACCAGCTGGGATGGAAGCAGTTCGGGAGGCTTGATGGAGTAAACTGGCAGATGAATCATTTTATTGCAGCGTATCTTTCAAAGAGGGAAGGATTTAAAGGCCTGCTTGTTAGGTTGTGCAGTGGCATCTGTACTGACTACTATTGGAGACAGTATGCTAGGCTAGATGGACCTTTGGTCTCATCCAGCTGGGCCACTATCCACGACAGTTAGAAATGGAGCTTCTGTGTTCAGCAGCAGTCTACCTTTGAGTCGCTGGAGGGCAGCTCTGGGAGTGGGGCTGTTGCTTTGGCCTCCTGCTTGTGAGCTTCCCAGAGGCATTTGGCCAACTCCTCTTGGAAATCAGGCCCGGGTCAAGGACCAGCCTTTGGCCTCATCCGGCGGGGCTCTGACTCTGTTCTTCCCAAGCTGACAGGACGGAGGAGATGAATCAGGGCCTTTGGCAGGGCGAGGAGGAGAAGCAAGCCTCAGGGGGACTCGCCGAGACGCTGGCCTGGGAGAGGAACTCTGTGCCAGTCCAGAAAATGTCTGCGTGTGATGTTGTGCGAGTTGTTCTGGTATTTGCCTGGGGGCAAGGAAGTCTCCAAGGACAGCCGTCCAAAGGCTGTCTCCTAAGCGCAGCAGACATTCCTCTACCTCGCTCCGTGGGGCAGCAACACACACACACAATGGCCTCCAGGGACCCAGCACACATTCTTCTCTGCTGAGCTCCATCCTTCTCCAGGCCCTTTCTCCCCTCCCCGCTTCCACCCTGGCCCTCCTTGCATGAGGCAGAAGTGGGGACACAGCTGGCAGGTTTTGCAGGACCCTTGCCTCTTAGCCAAACCCTGCCTGAGAGAAAGAGAGGGGGGAGTCAGGCCAGAAGGACATCTCAGCTTCCCACCACTGAAGTGTGGTGGTGCTGATAAGGCCAAGGTCGCAGGTTCGATCCTCCTATGGGGCAGCTGCGTGTTCCTGCATTGCAATGGGTCAATGCCCCGCCTAGTCCAGCATCCTGTTCTCCCGGTGGCCACCCAGATGCCCGCAGAAACCTTCAAGTAGGACCTGAGCACAGGATCCCTCTCTCCCCTTCCGCAGATTCCATAGGAACCTAAGAAGAGCTTGTTGGGTCAGGACTAAACTGGCCCAACTAGTCCACCATCCAAGGAACCTAGGAAGTGCCCAATGGCCAGCATCCTGCTCTCACAGTGGCCAACAAGCAAGATCTGCACACATGCGGCATGAATCTGGAGTCCAGCTCATGTGGGCGCCCTGTAGCCATTGGAACGAGAGAGGGAGAACGCTGAAAAGGATCCCGAAAGCGCACTTGACATCTAAAAATGTGAGGTGACAAAGCACTGTATTGTACTTAAAAGTTGGGTTTTAGAAATATTTTAGGAACATGTATATGTTGTGTACATGTTTTATATACATTTATGTACACCTCTCTATACATATACATATACATAATTAAGAGATTTATATGCATATTTTGATACCTTCCCCTGCACCCCAACTGAGAACAGTGTTAGAACATTTGGGGAAGAGTGGAATTAAGTAGATAATCCCTTTCCAGTGCATGCATGCATAAGGCCAGGAATTGCAGATTACAGTATTGTATTTTCTGATGTTCTTAGGTACTCCCTCCCCCCCCAAAAAAAAAGACACTTGTGGCCTTCTTGGCTCCCCCCCCCCCCGCCGCCTTGCTAGAACTCAGCTACATTCGTAAAGATGAAGTGCTTTATATGCATTATAACACTGTGACACCAGATGGCGCTGTGGAGTCCAGTCTTTCACCAATGGGATTTCCCTGTATGAAGTTTACCATGCTTTTAACTGAACCACTTTTTTGATGTGTCTAGATCCACCCCTGGTTTGAACTGATGCGTTACCAGCCTTCCCCTTGTAGTGAGGTGGATCCTGCTGGTATCTGAGGGACCCAAGGGACAGGCCCTGCAGAAACCAGGATGTTCACCCTGCACCCAAAGGAAGCAGGTGCACAGGGTGGTCTCACTGGTTCTCTTCACAGTGAATGAAGAGGACAGGTGAGGGGAAGGAATTGCCTTTTCAGCAACCCCCACCTTCTAGCCTTCGGGTGAGCCTCTCCCCACACAGATAAGATGAAGGTTTTCTTAAGGTTGACATAAGTCAACCTGCTGCATCAAGCCAGTGGCTCATCGAGTCCTGCATCCTGTTCTCACAGTGGCCAACCAGACACCAATTTTGGGAAACCAGAGAGCAGGATCCGAGCACGAGAGCAACATTCTCACCTCCTGCATTTCCACCAACTGAATTTCAGAAGCTTTGCTGCCTCCGAACGTGGAGGCAAAGCACAGCCATCGTGGTTAGTAGCCATTGACAGTCCTTTCCACCATGAATTTGTCCAATCCTGCTCTAAAGCCATCCGGGTTGGTGGCCACCATCGCCTCTTGCACAAGCAAGTTCTGTAGTTTAGGCACTACATGAAGAAGGACATTTTTAAATCTGTCCTGAGTCTTCGGCAGGGGTTGCCTGAGCATTTCCTTGGCACAGCTCTGGAGAAACCTCACAATCCCTTCCATTCCTCCTTTGCAACAGGCAGGATGTCCATAACTGTCCAGTGTAACCAGGATCCCCAGGGAGCAAAGGTACGAAGAGTACCCAAGCCATCACCATGCAGCCTGGAAGAGGGCTTCTGCACCAGCAGACAACTTGGGAGTGGGCTTAGAGAGCCAACTTTGGAGGAACAGGCAGCAATGAAGGCTCAGATGAAAGCTTGGGTTGTGTATGTGGATGACTTGCCCTGTGATTCCCAGATGGGGCAGTTTCTGGAAACTCTTTCTCTCCCCCACCTTCCTCCGGGCCAATTTTCCACATTGCATTCCTTCGCCACATGCCTAATCAACACTCAAGCATGAGAGCGAGCCCTTTCATGCTCCCACAGATGAACGACATTCTGGGGCAGTTATCCGGGGAGAGAGAACAAGAGACAGCAATATGGGTGTGTGCTGTGTTCCTTATGGCTGTGGTGGGCAGGGGCCAAAAGGAGTTGGCCAATGGGCGCATCTCTGGCCTTTGAACCACAGGGTGCGTTCCAGCCACGCAAAAGTTTGAGGTTTCCACACGTACCCCTCACTCCATCCAGGCAGGCAAGAGGCGTGATCCCTGTTCAAAAGCACAATGCAGCCAGGTGAACTCACCTGAGGCACATGATGCAGAGCAGGCCCAGGGAGGGGGTGGCTTGGGAGAGCGTGTGTGGCCTAGGGAGATCCCTGAGGGTCAGACAGGAAAGCTGAGAGGGGCACATTTAGCCTGAGGTTACCTATACCTCTGGAAGGGTAGTGGGGTAGTGGTCTGGGGTTAAAGATCCCTTTCTATTTCTGCTGCAGGGTTCCTCTCTCCACTGAAAGGGGAGCTCTTCAGTGATGGAGAAATCATAGAGTAATAGAATCAAAGAACTGTAGAGTTGGAAGGGACCCCAAGGGTCATCTAGTCCAACCCGCTGCAATGCAGGAATCTCAGCTAAAGCATCCATGACAGAGAGCCATCCAACCTCTGCTTAAAAACCTCCAAGGAAGGAGAGTCCACAACCTCCCAATGAGTCGAAGGGCTCTTACTGTCAGAAAGTTCTTCCTGATGTTTAGTCAGAATTGCCTTTCTTGTAACTTGAAGCCATTGGTTCCAGAGCAGGAGAAAACTAGCTTGCTCCATCTTCTGTGTGCCAGCCCTTGAGATATTCGAAGATGGCTATCTTATCAGTCTCTTCTTCTCCAGGCTAACCATGCCCAGCTCCTTCAACTGTTCCTCATCAGGCTTAGTTTCCAGACCCTTGATCATCTTGGTTGCCCTTGCCCTGCACACCTTCCAGCTTGTCAATATCCTTCTGTGGCACCCAGAATTGGACACAGTATTAACAACCTTTGTGCCAATTGGAGTGAAAGGAGGTGAGGATGGGCTCCCGGGGTCCCTCTGGAGAAGGTGCGCAGGAAGAGCGAGGAGGAGTTGTTGTTTTGCACACTCCAAAGCTGCACATTGAAAGCACAAAGGGTGCTTCAGTTTTTAGGGAATTGGGGTACAGTGTAAAACACAACAGGTCACTCCAGAAGAAGACATTGGAGTGCCCAATCACATGCTTGAAAGATAGCAGCTCTAGCTGAAAGACAACAGGCTGCAACCTTTCCACATCAGGGAGCCCCTCTATTCCCTTGAATATTCAGGTTGCCCTTTTCCCAACTCTACAATAACTCCCAATGGCAAACAGCCACAGGAATGGTGGCGCTGATGGAAATCCCCTGGAGAGCTTTCCCTTCCTTACAGATGGCCGATGTCCACTCCATCTCTGTTCCTGGAATCAGGGTTGACTGACACTTTAGCAGTGGCATCCCCCTGCCCTGGGCCCTGAGGAATGTACGGCATTCTCCCCCCAAGTCCCAGCTGGCTAATTTGCGAGCCGTCTCCCTTTTCCCTTTATAGAAAAAGATGGCTCTCAAAACATGCCTGCGCACCGTCCCTTAAATCCCCGACACATCCGTGTGCTTACATTCTTCCGTTGCCACTCTATCAATCCTGCTCAGGGTTGTTTTTATCAGCCCTGGAGCTGGGTTGTGGGGTGTGAGCGACCCCGGTGCCTCTTCGAGTGTCAAGGCCCTACATGGCTAAGCCAAGCTAATGCTGTCCTCGCTTCAACCGGATTGTTGTAAGCTGCTTTGAGGTTTGCTTCATTTCCCCCACCCCTCCTCTTTCTAGAGTCTCCCTTGCCCGCTTGGAAATAAAACACGAGAACGGGCCTCAGAGAAGGCTGGTTGGGGAAGCTGAGGGGGGCCTGCAGTTGCTTTCATTTTAACTATTTATTTTGTGCTTTTATCCTGTATTTTTATCTCGTGAACTGCCCCAAGATCTTCAGATGAAGGGCAATTTATCATCACCATCATCATCAATAATAATAATAATGCTTGATGTCCAGCACTGCCCATTTACCTCTGCATAACCAGCATTTTTGTCGGGACGCGGGTGGCGCTGTGGGTAAAACCTCAGTGCCTAGGACTTGCCGATCGCATGATCGGCAGTTCGAATCCCCGTGGCGGGGTGAGCTCCCGTCTTTCGGTCCCAGCTCCTGCCCACCTAGCAGTTCGAAAGCACCCTTAAGTGCAAGTAGATAAATAGGTACCGCTTTATAGCGGGAAGCTGTGGGTAAAAGCCTCCGTGCCTAGGACTTGCCGATCGAAAGGTCGGCGGTTCGAATCCCCGTGGCGGGGTGCGCTCCCGTCGCTCAGTCCCAGCGCCTGCCAACCTAGCAGTTTGAAAGCACGTCAAAGTGCAAGTAGATAAATAGGGACCGCTTACTAGCGGGAAGGTAAACGGCGTTCCGTGTGCTGCGCTGGCTCGCCAGATGCAGCTTGTCACACTGGCCACGTGACCCGGAAGTGTCTGCGGACAGCGCTGGCTCCTGGCCTATAGAGTGAGATGAGCGCACAACCCTAGAGTCTGGCAAGACTGGCCCGAACGGGCAGGGGTACCTTTACCTTTACCTTTAAACGGCATTTCCGTGTGCTGCACTGGTGCTGGCTCGCCAGAGCAGCTTCGTCACACTGGCCACGTGACCCGGAAGTGTCTCCGGACAGCGCTGGCCCTCGGCCTCTTAAGTGAGATGGGCGCACAACCCTAGAGTCGGACACGACTGGCCCGTACGGGCAGGGGTACCTTTACCTTTACCTTTAACCAGCATTTAAAGAGCTGCATGTTAAGGGCAGTAGGATAGGGCAAATTCAAAAGTGCAGGGTTGCTTCCAGAGAGTCGCAGCCATGGCCCCCTTCTAATATGATACAACAATAATAATGAGGGGTGTGTTGCAATGATCAAAGAGATGGAGACATGCCCCTATAAACAAAGGTTCCAGCATTTGGGGGTTTTCTGTTTAAAAAAAAGTTGAGTATCAAGACATCCCTCTCACATAACACTAAAAGGAAAAGGGACCCCTGACCACTAGGTCCAGTTGTGGCTCACTCTGGGGTTGTGGCTCTCATCTTGCTTTATTGGCCGAGGGAGCCGGCGCTTGTCTGCAGACAGGTTCCGGGTCATGTGGCCAGCATGACTAAGCCATGCACAGAAACGCCGTTTACCTTCCCGCCGGTACCTGTTCATTTACTTGCACTTTGACGTGCTTTCGGACTGCTAGGTTGGCAGGAGCAGGGACCGAACAACGGAAGCTCACCCCGTCGCGGGGATTCGAACCGCCAACCTTCTGATCAGCAAGTCCTAGGCTCTGTGGTTTAACCCACAGTGCCACCCGCTTCCCTCACATAACACTAAGATGCACAGAACATCCAATGAAGCTGAATGATGGGAGATTCAGGACAATGCAAAGTTAAACTATGGAACTCCCTCCCCCCGGGGGAAGTGATGGCCACCAACTTGGATGGCTTTGAAAGCAGAGTAGATAGACACACTCATAGAGGAGAGAGATATTGATGGCTAGTAGCCATGATGTCTATGCTGTGCCTCCACAGTCAGGGGCTGTAATTCCAGTTGCTGGAAGCCACATGAAGGGAGAGGGCTCTTGAGCTCAGCTCCTGCTTGCGGACTTCACACAGGTACCTGGGTGGTTGCTGTGAGAACAGGATGCTGGACTAGATGGGCCACTGGCCTGATCCAGCAGGCTCTTCTTATATTCCCACACTGCTTTCTATGAGTTGGAAAGAGGCATAAACACCTCTGGTTCAGTTGGAATCAGTCATTTCATTTCCAACCAGAATCTTGGAGAATCAGATGCAAACAATTTTTTTAAATTCCCCCCCCCCCTTTTTAGCTACTGCCACCCCAGATGACAACCTCCAGGCTCCCTCTACAAAACCCAATCTTCCTCTTAAAAAAAAGCCACATCTTGCCTCGTTTTGGGGTGCTCCAAAGACATTTGCCAAATGCCAGTGGCCTGTCGTGACTCCGTGAACATGGATTTACTGCCGGAGAACATCTGGCAGTGTCTCCTCGCCGCGCTTTCTGCCGCAAAGCAAGGGTGGGCGACGTCTGCTGACGCAATCCTGGCCTCGGAGCGAGCGAGGGGGCCTTTTTCTTTCCCAGCACATGGAATGGAGAGCTTGCAATATCAAAAACGAACACAACTTTATGTCAAATGAAAAAATTCACCTTGCTTGACCTTGGTAGATCTTCAGGCTTTCCAGGATGATCAGTTGCCGCTTCTGGTCCATTTCCAGGCACAATTCAAAGTGCAGGTGAAGACTGATGAAGCTCCCTGAAAGATCACATCTTCATATACAGACCTGCCTGGGTGCCGAGATCCTCAGAGAAGCACCTTCTCCTGGTCTCATCAACATCAGAGCCACAGCTGGTGGTGACCAGAGAGCGAGCCAGGTTGTGGGGTTCTCTTGCAAGAAAGGTTAGATTTGGCTCCCCCTTGGTCACAAGAACCTATGAAGAGCTCTGTTGGATCAGGCCAATGGCCCCTCTAGTCCAGCATCTTGTTTTCATCAGATGCTTATGTGAAACCCTCAAGCAGGATTCAAGCACAGGAGCATTCTCCCTTCCTGCAGTTTCCAGACACTGGCATTCAGAAGCATTGCCGCCTCCAGCTGTGAAGACCCAGCATCACCATCATGGCTAGTAGCCATTGATAGTGTTTTCTTCCTCCTTTATCTAATCCCACCATGAGGGGAAATTATGGGCAACACTCCTCATTTGGCTGGCCCTTAATACAGAGAACCCCTCGTTTTAAAATGATTTGGCCACCTTTGTTGTTTAGGCAGCAACAGAATGGTGGTTTCTTCACCTTGCCTGGTTTATTTTGCCCTCGCTTGCCCTCACGTGATGGCACAGCCAGACCTGATCAGCTGTGAAGCCCATGCCATGGATCTGTGAAGCACTGGTGAACAACAGCCAATATTGTTTGCTTTATGGGGGAAATGGACACGTACACAAACCCACAAAAATGCCAAGACGGTGCTTTCGGTCGCCTGGCCAGAATCGACAGTCAGCCTGCAAAACCATCTCCCTCTTGGCTTCCTGCAGCAATTTTGGGATCATGGAGATCTCGTCCGCTTCAAGGAGCTGCACGCCCGGTTTCAGAATACAACGCTGACACGCTGGTGCCTCCCCAATGGCGGCCGCAGATTCCGTCCCCTGCTCCAGGACACCAAAATAGTCCCACTGAGGAAGATGTCCAACTTGGCAGAAGCTCTGGATTTATTTGGAGAGGAATGTGCGGAAATTTTGCTGGGAAACATCCATGTGTGAGCGCTTGGACGTAACCATTTCCATGTGAGGAAAACATCCCTAAAAGATGTTTTGAGCCACAATAGGCTGGGGGAAAGATTTCTCTGGTTCTTGGCGGGGTCTCGTTGGTGTGTGCCCCAGCCCCCATCTCCCTAGTTCTCCACCTATGCATACTTTGACTCTCCCAAAATATCTGGCATGTGTGGTTTATCTTTGCGTGCCTCGTGTTCCCTCACACAGAGAGACACTCCATTCCACAGTTCTATCACGCCCCCATTTGGACAATCAGAAACAATTTCAACTTCACCCCTTAAGAATGCTTTCTCCCCAAATGATTTTTGTTCCTGAGCTCCGGTTGGCTCCCTGCCCCCTAGCATTCAGCTCAACATTTCAAGCATCTGATGAAGAAAGCAAACACATCATCCATCTCGTCCATGAAAGCTGATGCTGTAATAAATTGGTTAAAGGAATGACGGCTTGGCTGTTGGATCAACAGCTGACCCTAGGAAGGTGGTGGACTCCCCTTCACTGGGGGGTTTTTAATGGGGGGATTGGATGGCTATCTGTCAGGAACTCTTCAGCTGTGATTCCCTGCATTGCACGGGGCTGGACTAGGGGACGTCTGGGGTCTACTCCAGCACCCACCAGATGCAGGACCTGAGTGCAGCAGCAGCAACTCTCCTCACTGCTGATGTCATGTTCAAAGGCACTTCCTTCCTCTGACAGTGGAGCTAGAAAGTTGCCATGATAGCTTGTGGCTTCCACCAATAACCTCCTCCTCCATCAAGTTGTTTGGTGTGGTTTTGGCGAGTTTGTTGGTCTTGAAGGGGCTGTGAGGCACTCTGTTGCTTTTGAGGCAAAAGACTTATCAGGACCTGCCCCTCTGGAGAAGGTTATACTTGGCTCCTTGTCTGGGCTCTTCACACAGGCCTGCACCAGAGAAGTTTCTCCTAGCTGGAAAAGGCCTGGCCTTAAGAGGACACTGTACAAGTAATCAACTGTGCCAGAACATCATGTTCCTTTAGAAACTGACTTTAAAAAGAAACAGAGGCTAGCCTGCTGGCCTTTGGTTGGCAAAAGAGAACAATATAGGTTCTACTAGAGGCTGCGACCCCTGCTCACATTGTGCACCAACCCCATCTCTGAGTGGACTACCTTGGAGGCTTGCTGTTAAGTTATTGTCTCTCAGGCAAGGCCTCTGACATGCAGAAGAGGCAAGATGGTGCACAGGACGCCACACACTCAGGCCTACCTAGGGTATGGGAATGGATAACAATGCAGAGTCGAGGCCAGCTCATCCCTAAGGCAGGCTGAGGCGGCTGGCTCAGGCGGTGGAATCCAAGAGGAGCCTCCATGGATGCCCTTCTCCAGATACACACTGTCACCTCCAGAGAAGCGGCTGCGATAGCTTCTGGGTTCCAGTGAGATCTCGTGAGAGCCCCACAAAATCTCCCGCGAAGCCGCAACCGTGCGACCCCCGTAAGTGGGGCTTCAGCAGGGGCAGCAAGAGGGATAGGTCGCCCCCGTGCAGGGTTCTTGCATAAGCTACTCAGTTCCCACACCTCTGAATTAACACCACACTGCTCAACGTGTGGGTGTGGACTACACCAAAGGGCTGTCGCAGAATTTGCTCTGCGCCAGCCGCCTGAGCACTGTGTTTGCTTTGTGTTAGTGAGACGATGTTTTCCTTCTCATCCAGATGTTCAGAGATTTCTTCTTGTGATTAGGTACCGGGGGGGGGGGATTCTCCAGACACCCATTGCCTCGGGAAACCTTTAATTTTTACATTCTGGAAATAATTGATAATTTGGCAAGGGTGGGCGCCTGACATTAACGAAGGACCCCTTGAGTGAGCTCACCCCAATCAACCCTGAGCCCTCCGACTGCAGGCTGGAGCCTCAACCACTCTTTGAGCACGTCTCAGTCATTCCAGGAGCACAAAGAAATGTTCTTATTCTAGAGTGGCCATGCAGGAAGTGATGTAATGTCTCGCAGGAAGTAGCCACACTCTGCCTTGGCCCGAAGGTTCCATGGGGATATGGACCGTTTCCAGGGTGTTTCTTTTCCCTACATTGAGATGGAAGCCCCTATGAAATATATCGCTCCTCCCCGCCCCTGCCCCCCGGTCTCTCTCTTTTCTCAAAAGGAAACGAAGATGTTTTTGATTAGAGGAGTTAGCGTGAAATTAGCTCTAAATGGTTCAGCGTGTTGGAATGGACAGAAAGCTGGCAGCGAGGACCAGGCCTTTTCCGTCGCTCCTGCGCGTGACTCCTCCAACCGGTGCTTCCAAGGTGTCTCTCGAAGGCTGGACGGGAGCCGGAGTCTGCGCTCACCTCCCATTACCTCGCCACAAGTTGTCGTCAATTGGAGACATCTGCGCGGCAGAAAACCCCGCAGGCCGCGACGCGGATTTGCGTGGCCTGCCTGCTGCCTGCTTGTCAGGAAGTACACACTGGTCACGTCCCTGGGGCTTATCCTGTACCGGCGAGGGCTACAAAACTGCCGTCATAGCCGATTAAGAGCCACACGGGTCTCTCTCGCTCCCCCACCACACACAGCGGTTGGAAGGCAACTGGAGAAGACCACACACTCGCACATGCATGCGCCGGCACGAAGAGGGGTACGGTGTCAGCCTCCGAATCTGTCCTGGCTCCGGAATAGCATGGGGTGGTCCCCCAGAGACATGGACTTAAGAGTAGGCAAACCTGTCACTTTCAGGTGAAGGGGAAGAGTAGAGTTGGAAGGGCTATCTAGTTCAATGCAGGAACCTCAGCATCCCTGACAGGTGCCCATCCAATCTCTGTTTTATGAAATCTGGTAGTGGCATCTGACTTCTTCTAAGGGAGAAACTTAAATACCCGAAAGATCATGCTAATCTTTGCAAAATATACTTGTGGATTATATAAAGGAATACCCACGTTGCATGTATATACCTGAAGGATATACCTAAAGGAGCGTCTCCACCCCCATCGTTCAGCCCGGACACTGAGGTCCAGCTCCGAGGTCCTTCTGGTGGTTCCCTCACTGCGAGAAGTGAGGTTACAGGGAACCAGGCAGAGGGCCTTCTCGGTAGTGGCGCCCACCCTGCGGAACGCCCTCCCGTCAGATGTCAAGGAAATAAACATCTATCTGTTGGGGTATAAATACTATATTATTATCATCATCCTCATCATCCTTGGCCATCTGAGTCCGTGACTATTGCATCTTGTAGAAGGAAATGAGTTGCAAAGGATGGGCAAATCTGTCCATTCTGATTTCTCATTTTTCAACTCCATGTTTCCACATCTCTTTGTAAATTTATTTATTTAAATCAGCCTGTGTTGATCTCACTGACACCTCATCCCTCTCCCTATTATCTCCCAGGAAGCAGGTGTAATGCCACCAAGTAGAAGTCAGGCATGCCCCATCACCCTGTCTCCCGCTGAGGTGGAGTGAGATGTGGCTATCTTTTGGAACTTGTCCTTTTTCCAATACACATTTTGCAATACCCATTTCCAACCAAATAATGTTTGTAAAAAAGTATGTATTTGTGGAAAGATTTCATTAAAATTGACTTATAGTCATGAAAATAACATGCAATGCATTGTATCAGGGGAAACAACTTGCAAAAATGTTTTATTATTATTATTATTATTATTATTATTATTATTATTAACCACCTGCGCTTCACCCTAAGGCCCCTAGGTTGGTTACAACATTAAAATGCAATGTTATGAACAGTATAAAAAGTCACAAAAATAAGATGAGTCCTAAAAATATTAAAGGAAATTTCATGGAAAAAATAAATTGTAAGTTAGGAATAATGTGTTCCAAAATGCTACAAAGTTACATGAGGAGTCTTTTAGGAAAACAAGAAGAAAATGGGGAACTGATGTGGAAATGCGGCAAACTCAACTGACGAGTGGGAAATTGAGAAATCCAGAGAAACCGAAGCTGACAGTTTTGTCAATTCCTCCTTTCCATTGAGGCTTAAAATCTGGGGAAAGGGTCCTGAGGGCAGGAGAGAGAAGGCAGAGGGTGTTCGTCAGAGACCAGGACAAAAAAAGTAAATAAGAGGAAAAGTGTGTTTTTCTGCAAAAAGACAAAAAATGATGAAGGCCAAGGAGGAAACAAGATGTTTTTGTAATTGCTTTTCGTAAAGGAAAAAGGAGGAGGAAGTGAAGAGAACGTTCAGGGGAGGCCGTTCCAAACATCTGGAACAGCTGGAGAAATCAAGTGGGATATCTAGAGCAGCCTTCAGCAACCTGGTGCTCTCCATATGTTTGAGAGTTGTAGCACAGTCTGGAGGGCACAGTTAAGCCGGATCCTGACCTAAGCCAGGATGCCTCTTCTTCCGATGAAGACCCAGAGTCAGGAGACCAGATGGGAGGAGACAGGCCTCCCCACAACTCCAGCACTGAACCAGACAACCTCCCTCATCAAGGAGACACTTCAACAGGTATATATCAATTCAAAGTAGCTGGCCCATTCGTTGACGGCCAATTTCTACTTCTGTTCAAATGTGACATCATTAGGGTGTGTCCCCCCCCCCCATATAACTCCGTTTTATTTGGCTCCCAGTATGTTTCCGAGCACAATTCAAAGTGTTAGTGCTGACCTTTAAAGCCCTAAATGGCCTTGGCCCAGTATACCTAAAGGAGTGTCTCCATCCCCATCATTCTACCCAGACACTGAGATCCAGCGCCGAGGGCCTTCTGGCGGTTGGCTCACTGCGAGAAGCAAAGCTACAGAGAACCAGGCAGAGGGCCTTCTCGGTAGTGGCGCCCGCCCTGTGGAACACCCTCTCATAAGATGTCAAAGAGATAAACAACTACCTGACATTCAGAAGACATCTGAAGGCAGCCCTGTTCAGGGAAGTTTTTAATGTGTGACATTTTAGTGTATTTTTGGTCTTTGTTGGAAGCCGCCCAGAGTGGCTGGGGAAACCCAGCCAGATGGGTGGGGTACAAATAATAAATTAATTATTATTACTACTATTATTAATTTATTTCACTATTTATTTATTATATTTCTATACTGCCCTTCATCCAAAGATCTCAGGGTAGTTCACAATGACACCACACCACCCGTCTACACAACACGCTCTGATTCTTTTAAGCGATCCCACGCCGCTTCTTTCTTCTCCTGAGATCCAAAACCCAGTCCTGATTCGAGCCCAGATCCAACCCGCCCAGCTGGAAAACTGTTAACGGCGAAGGATCCTGAACTTGTTCCGAGCGTCCGTTTAATTAGGAGCAGAGACTGCGTGAGAAGGGCAGGAAGACACACGCACAACCTCTGTGGAATAGGAGTGCAAGAGCTCTTCCACGGCAGCCCAGCCAGAAACCCAGAGCTCAGAGCTGGAAATCCAGAAAGAAGATGGTGAGCAACCATTCCATGGGCCTTTGGAGCAAGCCCAAAGCTGCAGCGAAGTCCAAGAAGAAAGAAAGAGAGCCCCGTTATCTATACGGGATGGGAGAAGGGCCTGTTCTAGCGAGGACTGTGAAGTTTTGCAAACGCCAAGCTGGACCTGGTTCAGAAAATTATCATGAAGAGCAGACACGTCTGAGCTGTATAAATAGAAAACAAGGCCAGCCACCAAGCAGGAACGGTGGAGTAGTCCTTTGGGCCAAGCCCAAAACACAACGAACTCCCCCGCTTCTTTTTCTTCTTCTTCTTTCTTTCACTGAATCCTCCAGGAAGGACGGGGATGTGGAAGGGAGCCACCACCGTCCGCAAGGCACACCTACGCAAAACCACGGGATTGGGGGGGGCGGGGGGTGTTCTGTCATCAGTTTGTTTCGAATGCACAGATTGTCCTGTACTGGCATTTCTTGGGACAGGTAACGGCGCTTGTTCCTTCTTCCTCAAAACAACATATTCCATTTTAAAAGTCCGTTAAAATTAATGGGAGGCTGATTCACCACGGACTGTGGGAAGGTGCCAAATTTATCATGAGTGTGAAGAAAGAAGCGAAAGGCCTTCAGCTCAGCAACATTTGCTCTTTGCCCTTGTTTGCCTATTATAACCCATCAGGCTCTGTTGAAGCCTCCACAGGATACATCTTTCAAGGGAGGTGCGGAGGCTCAGGGCTAGAGCACAAAAACACAGAATTGTCTAGTTGGTCCCCTGCAATGCAGGAATCATAGCTACTTTCTGTTTCATTAAGGTAAAGGTAAAGGGACCCCTGACCATTAGGTCCAGTCGTGGCCGACTCTGGGGTTGCGGTGCTCATCTCGCTTTATTGGCCAAGGGAGCCGGCATACAGGTTCCAGGTCATGTGGCCAGCATGACTAAGCCACTTCTGGCGAACCAGAGCAGCGCACAGAAACACCGTTTACCTTCCCGCTGGAGCGTTACCTATTTATCTACTGCACTTTGACGTGCTTTCAAACTGCTAGGTTGGCAGGAGCAGGGACCGAGCAACGGGAGCTCACCCCATCACGGGGATTCGAACCTCCGACCTTCTGATCGGCAAGTCCTAGGCTCTGTGGTTTAACTCACAGCGCCACCCGCGTCTGTTTCATTGGAGGTTTTTAAAACTGAGGTTGAATGGACCATCTGCCATGGATTCTTGAGCTGTGATTGGGGTTCTCTTCAAACTCCATGATCCTATGGTTCAAACGCTGCCGTAAAATGGGATCACAGAAAATGTGCAGGAGCGCACTTATTATTCCAGTAGCTGTAGGGTTTTGGGGGAGTTACTACAGCTCCAAACCAGCACAATCGTCTTCTAGAGACTTTATAGAGATGTGGGGCAAATCCCTGCTGTGAAACCTGTGGGCACGGTCACCCTGCCCTAGAGATCTGTGTAGGTGGGGCTGCGAGCAGGGGGTGGGGGTGGGGGGAGATGCCAGAGGCCAATGACCTCATGCATCATTTGGAAAAAATGAACAGGCAACAGCTGTTTACTTGCTCACTTAAGGCAGTGACATGAGGGCACTTGTAGTTAACAAATTGCAGATTTTGAACGAACAAGAGGAACACTCTTTCTCTCTCTCTCTCTCTTTCCATAATCCGCTTGTAGAACAATTTCTCATTTTCCTCTCCAGGCAATGACTCGCAGAGAATGTTGGACCCCAACAAACACACATCAAGTGGACGAGGGCTGCGTTCCTGCGCCCTTGAAAGCGGTGGGGTGCCACGTCTGAGGTTCAGATCCTCGGAGGAATGCAGGAAGTTGCCTGCATAGATCGCCAAGGTGGCTCCTTCCAGATGTTGTCGGGCTCCAGAAAAGGATGCAGGCTGGAGCTCAACAGCATCAGGGAGGGCGCAGCAATGATTTCCCCCTTGTCAGCCCTGACTGACAGCAACTCTCCAGGGTTACAGGTGCCAGAGATTTAACCTGGGACCTTAAGAACACGAGAAGAGCCTGCTGGATCCGGCCAATGGCCAGCATCCTTTCCTCACAGTGGCCGCCCCAGTGGGAAACTAGCAAGCAGGACCTGAGCAGAAGAGCGCTCTCTTCTGGAAGTCAAAAGTGTTGCTGCCTCCAGCCATGGAAGCAGAGTGTAGCCACTGTGGCTGGTAGCCACTGATATTCGGAGGCATACTGCCTCCAGAATGTGGCTGGTATCCATCGATAGCCCTCTCCTCCTCCATGAATTTGTCTAATCCTCTTTCAAAGCCGGTTCAGTTGGGGGCCATCACTGCCTCCTGTGGGAGAGAGTTCCACAGATTAGCTATGCACTACATGCAGAAGGACTTTTTTCATCTGCCCTGAATCTTCCAGCATTCAATTTTTGCAAGAGACGGTGCTCTGTTCCCAAGCTGTGATCTCTCTCTCCATTAATATGTGAATACAATAATCAAGTGACCTCCAGTACTTTAAAATCTTTCCACTTCCATCCCTCCATCTACAATCAAGGCAGGTTAGCCCCGGCATCCCTTAGAGAGCAGTTGTGAGGATGATGGAATGCAATGCGCTTTTATGAAAGGCTAAGGATTCTGATTAGAAAGCAGAGGCATCACCTTGCCAACAAAGGTCCGTATAGTTAAAGCCATGGTTTTCCCAGTAGTGTTGTATGGAAGTGAGAGCTGGACCATAAAGAAGGCTGATCGCCGAAGAATTGATGCTTTTGAATTCTGGTGCTGGAGGAGACTCTTGAGAGTCCCATGGACTGCAAGAAGATCAAACCTCTCCATTCTTAAGGAAATCAGCCCTGAGTGCTCACTGGAAGGACAGATCATGAAGCTGAGGCTCCAATACTTTGGCCACCTCATGGGAAGAGAAGACTCCCTGGAAAAGACCCTGATGTTGGGAAAGATGAAAGGCACAAGGAGAAGGGGACGACAGAGGATGAGATAGTTGGACAGTGTTCTCGAAGCTACAAACATGAGTTTGACCACAAACTGCAGGAGGCAGTGGAAGACAGGAGTGCCTGGCGTGCTCTGGTCCATGGGGTCACAAAGAGTCGGACACGACTAAACAACAACAAGGATTCTGATCTGCAGCAAAATGTCTCTCTTCCCATTTGAACGGGGGAAAGAATATCAGGGTGAACTCCTTGCACTTGTTTGATGTCAAATGAAGAGGAGGTTCGTGGAATTATTTTTGTTCTCCTGAGCATGGACAGAATTCCAGGGGCAGCTGTTATTGGCTCATTTTCCTTGCGTGGAGAAAGTATCTTCCTTTTTCCTTGCATGCCAAAATGTTTAGGAGTTGGGGAGAAAAGCATGCCAACATTGGTTCCTTTTTCCCCCACCCCGGCAAAGACAGCTTTAGTTGCTACCTTTATGGAGTAGAGTTCTGGACTGTGCCACCTCAAACTGCAGAAGCCGGGACATAGCAAGGGGAGAGAAATTCAATTCAGTTTGCATTTAAACCTACATAACTCACAGTTTCCAAAGCAAGTTGTGAACCGATATGCAGAAACACCCTTCAAAATTTGCATTTCTCCAAATTTTGCAGTGCACTTCTCCCATCAAGGAGGGTTGGACTAGATGACCCCGGGGTCCCTCCCGACTTGACAATTCTGTGGCGCTCTGCCTGATACCCTGGAGAGCTGCTGCCAGAGTCTAGGCGATCCTGAGCTGGATGGACCAAGGGCACGACTCGGTGCAAGGCAGCTTCCCGTGTCCTTATGGGTCTTCCAATCTGCTCTGTGTGGCTTTTGGCCCATTGTCCAGCCCTGCGCAGAAGACAGTTTCTGGCAAAGGACGGGCCTGACTCACAGGCATCTCTTAAGTGGCTGAATGCTGAAGTCCTTCCAAAAGCATGCAAGATATTCCTGGCATGTGGTGCAGGCGCTGAGGTGCTTGTTCGCTGCAGATTAGCCTTGGTCGGTCAAGTATTAGAGTGATAAGACTCATAAAACTGTAGAATTGGAAGGTGCCCCCAAAGGTCATCCGATCCACCCCCTGTGATGCAGGAATCACAGCTTAGCCACAGTACTGAGGAGCTACAGGAGGGGAGAGGGCTCTTGTGCTCAAATCCTACTTGCAGGTTTCCCAACAGAGTTACATGTTTGGCCCCTGGGAGAACAGGACGCTAGACTGGAGGGGCCTTTGGCCTGATCCAACAGGGACCTTCTGACTGTCTTACATTCCCCTGGAAACCTCTGTGTTGTGTGTATCCTGAGCTGGTTTTTCAGATGACACGATCTTTGCAGAATGTATCTTTGCGTTCTATATTCAGTATACGGTCCTGACCGGCTGTTTTTGCGTATTGTGTCCTCAGCAGATGTTCTGCCTCCTGCCCTGGCCCACACCCTTTCCCAGATCACAGGAGCAGAGTGTGGGTCACATCCCAGACTGCCAGGACCGGGGGCAGGGGCACGTTCTGCTGACAATGAGCCTCTCTCCCCTGCCTGATGGACACCCGTCTGTTTCCTGCTTGTAGCCAGTTGCTGATCTGCGAAAGGGCGAATCTGCAGCCAGCAGTGATGTCAAACCCTACCTGCTCCCAAGTCATTGGGCAGGCCAGCAGAATTGAAAGTTCTCACCCATTGTGGACCAGCCTGGAAAAGCAAAATTGTTGCTTTGAAATCCAAATGCAAAGTGGCATGCACTTTGATGCATGCCAAAGGCGATGTACACATTAGGCCGCTGGAGCACCCAGTGTCACCCTGAGGCGGGGCACCCTCCCCACCACTCAGTCCATCCCCAAAACAATTTACGGGGCAGGGCTAGAGGTTTGTGTTTTTAAAGTGTTTTTAAACTTTTTAAAAAAGGTTGGGGTGACAGGCTTATGCCTCAAGCATTTCTGGAAAATCTGGTTTTATTTTATTATTTTTTGGCATAGCCAATTCTGTTTTATTCATTTAAAAACCATTTCCTCATACAGGTTCCCTGATAAATTATATCCCTAGCTTTTAGCTGTGGGATAGCAGAGGGCAAATAGGAGTGTTCTTCAAGCAAACAAAATGGCTGCAACAGTCTTAAGAGGCACCCTGGTGCTCTGAATTTTGGGTTCACTCTTTCTTTCTGCACACACACACACACAAAAGTTTGATGGAAGGTAGAAGAGGTACTATATAAATTTTCTGCTACACGCAATTGTTGCCGCACATTCCCTCTGGTGGGCTACATCCTCACAGAGACTCATATATTAGAAACATTTTCCTTTCTGCCCCATGATTCTGAAAATGCATTTCTGGAAACGAACAACATATAAAGCAGAAAATATTAATCCAGTAAAACAAACTACATATATCTTTAAAAAATCTGGTTTTATTTGGCTTTGTAAAGTCACTAGCTGCCACACCCCATTGCACTTTTTGAAATTTTTAATGTTTTCAGGATCTTGTTGCTTAGAAAATGCCCCTTTATTATCTTTATAATAAAGGCCACAAGCTTAGCACGAGTCAACAGGGTGGTACAGCAACAACAAAAAAACCCTAATGCTCTTCCAGGCTGCATCAACAGAAGTCTAGTGTCCTGCTCAAGGGAAGTAACAGCCCGGATCTGTTTTCTGCCTTCGTCAGACCACACCTGGTCCTGTGTCTGGTTGAGGGCAGCCCAGTTTAAGAAGGACATTGACAAGGAAGATGCACAGAGGAAGGCAATCAGGATGGTGGTGGTTCTGGAAACTAAGCCTTTTTGAGGAACGGTTGAGGGAGTGGGGTGTGTTTAGCCTAAAGGAGACTGAGAGGTGACAAAGGAGCCGTCTTCAAACATTTGAAGGGCTGTCCCACCAATGACGGAGCAATCTTGTTTTCTGCTGCTCCAGAAGACCCCAACCAATAGATTTAGATGGCTAGAAAGGAAATTCTAACTGAATATTAGGAACAACTTTCTGATGCCAAGAGCCTTTCAACAATCCAACCAATTGCCTCCAAAGGTGGTGGACTCTTGTCCCTTGGAGGTTTTTAAACAGAGTTTGGAGGCCACCTATCATGGATTCTGTAGCTGTGATTCGCAGGGGGTTGGGCTAGATGAACCTTAGGGGTCTCTTCCAAACATTTTATGAATCTATTATTCTTCCTGATTGATGCCCCACCCCCTGACAGCCACAGATGACTCTGGACCAATCTGAGCCAACACAGAGAGACTGTGGGGCAGAAATCTTGCACTTGGTACACACAGAAGGGGGGTAATATCTGGTGCACTGATACGGCCAATGCAAATCTAAGCGGGGTGATCATTATTGGCATTGGCTGATGAGGTCAAAAAGCTCGTGGTCGCTTTAACAGCATGCTTGATCTCAGCGAGGAACTGGCAGTCCTCATCCTGAAACAGGGAAAGGGGACTCAAAGACAGGTCCAGCAACACTTGCAATCTGATTAGGCAGTTAATGGGGTGTCAAAGTGAAAAGGGTTGGCTGTGTCCCTCAACACACACAGGCAGGCGTGGGAAGATGTGTGCAAGGACAGCCCAGAAGCCCACCTTGCACACTGAGATGTCTCCAGGATGCCCACAAAGAGGGCATGAAGGGCAATATGTTTCCCAACTCTCCATGCAACTGGAATTAAAGAGATAAACAGCTGCTGAACCTGGAGGCTTCATTTACATGCTATAGACCATCCTCCACAAGCTTGTCTAATTTGCCATTCATGTGTGTGTGAGAGAGAGTACAAGCTTTGTATAATTAACTTTATTTATATATGAAAGCTCTGAAGGAGTTGTTGTTGTTGTTTAGTCGTTTAGTCGTGTCCGACTCTTCGTGACCCCATGGACCAGAGCACGCCAGGCACTCCTGTCTTCCACTGCCTCCCGCAATTTGGTCAAACTCATGCTGAAGGAGTACTTCACTCCACATGTGTACGTCTTGTACCAATAAGCACACAAGAGCCTGATGGATCAGGCCAATGACCCATCTATCCCAGCATCCTGTTCTCACAGTGGCCAACCAGATGCCTCCTCTGGAAAAAACACCTGGAGGACCTGATTGCAAGAGCCCTCTCCCCTCCTGTGCCTTCCAGTTGTATTCCGAAGCATCTGTGCCTCCGACTGTGGAGGCAGAGCATGGCCATCACAGCCTTTGTGGCCGGTGGCCATTTAAGTTTAACAGCCTTCTCCTCTTTACCATTTTGATACAAGCGACTGACCCTGCACCTTCCTGTAGGCAAAGCTTCTTAATGCTCGATATTTCATTGTGTTTTTATTATTCTGTTTGGAGCCACCCAGTGTGGCTGGGGTGACCCAGTGAGATGGGGGACATAGAAATAATAATAAAATTGTTGTCGTTCTCCTTCTCCTAAAGCCTGTGCTCTGCAAATGGCTGGAAATCTCGTACACAGGCTAAGGAGACTACATTTTGGGGGAAAGGGACCTTCTCTACTTCTGTGTTCCTACCAGGGACAAGCTCCAGCAACAAAGTGGACCATTGGCATCCCTGAGCCCACAGCTGTGCTGCCTCGACAAACACTGGAGATGTTGAATATCCGATTCAGAAGTGTTCCGATTTCATGGTCACCATGACTCACGAGAGCCGTCCCTCACGGCTCCGAAAGCATGTCCTGGGACCCCTTTTCAATTTGCGCTAATTGCCCAGATTTCATCACCTCTCTGAGGCCTCCACCCAGCGGGGCGGCCTAACCAAAGTGTGTCCCCCCTGCTTGTGCAGGGCATGTGGACCCCCTCAGCCACATCTCCCATCAGCTCTGAGTGTTCCTCTTACGCCTTCATGCTCTGTAACATTTCCTTGGCAGGCTTCCCCGTCTCAGACGTTCCTTGTTTTCTGTCTCTAGCTATTTGTCCCTCAAATTCCTCCCTGGCCCGTATCGCGAGGCTGCCCCCGCTTGCCAGAATTCACACCCTCTCCTTTTCGCTCAGGGATACCTTTCCCATTTTTAATAGAGGGGCTCAGCCAGTGTGGTTTTGGATTGCGCCGTCTCCAAATAATTGGGAGGGAGGGAGGGAGAGGACCCCATCCAGCACAAGATGTTGATGGGTGAACGCTTTCGAGAAGGAACTGGGAGTGGGTTGGGGGCCCCAGATCCAACCTGCAAATCTCAAGGCCACAGCGGCTTGCCTTTGCATCTGAAGTAACAGATGACAATCAGAAGAGCCCAGGCGCCAGATCAGGGCAAAGGAAGCCCGCCTTGTCCTCATCTCAACCACATGCCCCAGTGGAAAGCCTGCAAGTAAGACCCAGGTTGCAATAGCAACTCTCCCCAGTTGCGATTTCCAGCAGTTGGGGTTGCCTCTGACAGTGGAGGTAGGAAATAAAAACAGAAGGGGCCAGGCTATCTTCCTAAGAGGCCGGATTGAGCACAGGGGCTGCCAGTAGCTGAACTCTCATAGGAGCCATGCAATTAATTTGAACATGTGTGGAGGATTAACTGATCCCTTTCCTCGAAACCTACTTCCCCTACTTTTATTTAAATGTTTAGTTTTATTTAAAGCATTTTTTTAAAGCCTTGCTTTTCAGCCCCAAAAAAGGGGGGGCTCCTGGGGTGGCTCAGGGTGGTGAATAATAAGAGGGTCCCTGCCCTCAGGCTGACAATCTGAATGAAAGACATGACGCAAAAGGAAAAGGGGTTGAGAGGGAGGAAGAAAAACTTGATGCGCTACTTCTTAGTTACAAAGTTCTTACAAGTGCCCTTTCTGGCAGGGAGGGCAGGGGGAGAAGAAAGCTGGTGGGGTCCTGTTCCTGACCTCTTGTCGAATAGAAACTTGGAAGGCTGTCAGCATACAAAACATATTGCAGGATTCTCCCGCTCTGCAAACATGCAGTCCAGAGCAGGCTCCCTGAAGGTTAATCAAGGAGATTGCAGCCTTTTTGTCCTCCAGACAAAATGATGGTCATTTCTTTGCTAGTATATAAATAAGATTAAAGTGTGTGTGTGTGTGTGTGTGTGTGTGTGTGTGTGTGTGTGTGTTTTTAAAATAGCACAATTCCTAAGCCCCTTTCCAGCTTTGGACTGTAAACAGGATACAATGATACAATAAGCAATCAGCTCACCGCGTACGTTGCATGGAGACAGCCGAGAACAGAACATTAAGAAACAAAACATCGCGTCGCCTTTCTCCTTTCTCGTCGCTGCAAGCAGAGGGGCTCCAACCCAAGCCCCAGTCGGGGGCCAACAGCCACCTGACATCTCAAAACCCTGGGCACAAAAACTGCAGGAGGCTCGCTGGCTCGCACGCCGAGGCCGTTCACCAACGGTGCGCGTGCACCAAAGCAAGTTTGACTCAGTGCAATGAACAGCCAGGGGGCTCTCAGACTAGGACCACCAGCCTGGATGGCCTGAAAGGGAGAATGGGCAGATTTGTGGAGGATAAGAAAGCGATCAACGGCTACTAGTCACAAGGACTGGGTTCTGCCTCCATGGCTCTAGGCAGCAATGCTTCTGAGTACCAGTTGTTGGAAATCACCAGGGGGCGGGAGTGCTTGCGGGTTTCCCCAGAAGCATTCTGCATGCAAGGCAGCCATCATGGTTTTGAACAAGAGCTTCTGCCGCCGTCCTCGGTCAAGTCCAATCTTTGGGTCAATGTGGCTCCATCTCATCAGTGCTCCTGGATTTCAGGCGGGGGGGGGGGTTGCTGGGGCATGACCCTGCATTCCTCTGCCACTGCGCGACAGCCCTTCTTCCACCCAGCCCGGCCACAAGATGAACCAGGAAGGTATCATTGCAGAGGGTCAAAGACCCTGTTGATGACTCAAATTCTGTGGTTCTATGATCAATCAGAAAAGAAACAAGCACACACACGCGCGCGCACACACACACACACACACCTGTTTCCCCATGGGCTAAATCAGTGTTTCCCAAAGGAGAAAGCATCTCTCCTTGGGGGACAGTGGGATTACCTGGGGGGCGCTAAGAAGCAAGGAGGCGGCAGGGGGGGCACTGGAGGTGGGTCCCTCCAAGCATCTCAATCTCTTATTTCTGAATGACCAGGCTACAGCCTCTAGCGAAACACCTTCCTTGCTTCGTATTTAAAGTTTCAACACTCTTATTTCAAAGCTATTTCCTTCAGTCTTTTTTGTTTTTGTTTTTTTGTATATACGATTCAGTGTTAGCCAATTATTGGTAATATTGCTATTGATTCTCTTTTAATTACTGACCATAGATTTGCGGAAGGGGAAGATTTGTGCACCTTTGGTGAGTAGTTATATAGAACATGACCCGGAAGCTGTATGCCGGCTCCCTTGGCCAATAAAGTGAGATGAGCGCCGCAACCCCAGAGTCGGCCACGACTGGACCTAATGGTCAGGGTTCCCTTTACCTATATAGAACTATTTCATGCTATAAATTTCCTTCACCTTTATGTTCCCCTCAAGAATGCATAAAAATATGTTTCCTGCAATTTCTGGTATCATTAAACAATTTCATTAAACTCAATAGTTTTAGCTGGAATTTGAGTAAACGTGCAACTGATCCGTTACTGCTTAGTGCAGAGCTTTCCAAACTGTGTGTCAAGACACATTAGTGTGTCAGCTGCAGTGTGTAGGTGTGTCACACAAACGCTCCTCCCAGGGCTGGAAAGGGGTTAGTTTAACCTCCTGTTTGCTAGTAAAACTGAATTACTGTGTCACGAAATGATGCATGTCTAAAAAAAAGTGTGTCACCAATATGAAACGTTTGGAAAGCTCTGGTTTAGCGGTTCATGGAAGTCACGACAGTGGTACCTCGGGTTACAGACGCTTCAGGTTACAGACCCTTCAGGTTACAGACTCTGCTAACCCAGAAATAGTGCTTCAGGTTAAGAACTTTGCTTCAGGATGAGAATAGAAATTGTGCTCTGGCGGCGCGGCAGCAGCAGGAGGCCCCATTAGCTAAAGTGGTGTCTCAGGTTAAGAACTTTGCTTCAGGATGAGAACAGAAATTGTGCTCTGGCGGCACGGCAGCAGCAGGAGGCCCCATTAGCTAAAGTGGTGTCTCAGGTTAAGAACAGTTTCAGGTTAAGAACTGACCTCCAGAATGAATTAAGTTCTTAACCCAAGGTACCACTGTACTCTGAATAATATTTTTGATAGGGCAGGATAGGTGGCGCTGGAGATGAGTTTATGGAACCAAAGGGGGTTCCCCCAAAATGCTTGGGAATTACTATCCTAGAGCATTCGTGCACTTTTGTGTTGTTGGGCTCTGACACCCAGTGGTGGGGAGGTTTGTGCCTGCGTTCAGAACCAAACAAGTGTGCACCAGCGCTTTGTTCCGGCAAACATGTGTTTCTGTCTCAATGGCTCATGCTTCCCCCTCGCTCTTCATCGCCATCATCATGCAGCGGGGCCAGCCAGCCACAGGGCAGAGAGATCTGGGGAGGAGCGGAGGAGATTTAGGCAGGGAGCTGTCCAGGACTTTGCTTACACAACAAGCTGGCCTCATCAGCCACCCCCTTTGAGGCTTCACCTGGTCTTAATTTTCATCTTGGTTACCAGGGTTCTTGTTTGTTGATCAAACCGGAGCCGGGAGTGCGGCTGGGGAGTCTCAGAGGGTCCGGAGGTTGCTCAGATGGGCAATTTGGGGCAGTCGACGAAGTGTGGGGAGAGACACCTGCATCAAAAAGCCTCCCCCACCCCCTCTGCTTTTCCCACAAAGCTAGACCGCCAAATGTGCAGGGAAAGTCGTCCCCCTGATCGCTCATAAAAGTTTCTTTGCAAATCTTTCCCGATTGCATATGCATAAAGGGCCCTTCTGACTCACTGGTTGGGAGGGGGGCATATGGGAACATGCCTAGTCCAAGACCCTCCAATTGTGGGCTTAACACTCCACAAGTTCAAGGGAAGAAAACACAGAGTACCACCCCATGTCTAACGTACTTCCAGTCCACCCGCCTCCAAAGTTCAGGGTGGGCAAAGGTGCCCATTTTGACTGCTCTCGGTTTCTCATTTTTCCAATCTCACGTCCAGTTCCCAACCTTTCCACATCACTTTGTGTTTTCAAGACAAGTTGTTGTTGTTTTATGTTGTGTGTTAAATTGTAGCCCACACTGGGACCTTGAGGTGAAGGATAGATAATAAATTATAATATTTCTGTTTTTAAAATTAAAAAAATTCCCCTGCATCCCTAGTCTGGGTTTATAGCAGGAGTGATGGACATCAGTGACCCTCAACCTGTTATTATTGGACATACAGGTGTGGTGTAGTGGTTAGAGCGTTGAATTAGGGTTCAAATCTCCACTCAGCCATGAATCTCAGTGGGTGACCTTGGCCACAGTCTCAGCATGACCTATCTCACAGGGTTCAAAAGCAAATCAGTTGCAGGTGGTTGGACTAGATGACCCCTGGGGTGCCTTCCAACTCTAGAATTGTGTGATTCTGTGAACTGAGCTAATTCCACCAGCTGAACTTGGATCTTGACTTCATTATGAAATGGGTGGTTCTACGAGTCAAAAAGAAAACAACCCATGACTGAGGACCTCTTCTTTCAGTCTCAGCTGGTCAATTTCTGCAAGCCATTTCCACTGATATAATGCCTTATTTTCAGTAACGTGGGGCATTTTTAAACAACACTTCCCCCTGGTGCGCACATTGTTTGACGGGGTAACTGCATTCAAAAACTGGCAAGGTTCGAAGGAGAGCTGCCTTAGACCCCCAAACTGATCTACGCCACCTCAAATCCCTCAAATCCTGGTTGTGGTTGCTATGAGGCGGGGGGGGGGAGACACTCAGCGAAAGCTCAGAGACACTCTTGCCTGTACCGCCGGCTGAGTTACCTCCTCTGGCTGGCCACGGTGAAACTAGTTCAGGCATAGGCAAACTCGGCCCTCCAGATGTTTTGGGACTACAACTCCCATCATCCAAGGACCAGTGGTCAGGGATGATGGGAATTGTAGTCTCAAAAACATCTGGAGGGCCGAGTTTGCCTATGCCTGGACTAGTTGGACCTCATCCAAATAGGGTTTTTCCTCATGATCCAAGTTGTTATGCAAACAACACAAGAACGGGTCCTTTTCAGGGGTGGCTCCCCTCCTGTGGAATGCTCTCCTTGGGGAGGCTCACCTGGTGCCATCATTACACATCTTGAGGCATTTTTCCATGGAGGGAATATCTTAAGGCAATGGGTTTTTTAGTTTTTTTAAAGAGGTCTTTTACCTTTTTCTTAATGCTGGTTTGCTTTTTGCTTAAAATAGTGTAAGCCATTTTGAGTTGCCATAGCAAAAAAAAATTCAATTCTTGCTATTATTATTATTATTATTATTATTATTATTATTATTATTATCATCATCATCATCATTATTCTTACTTCTGGGCATGCTTGCCTTGCTAGATGGAAGTGTGTCTGTGTGTTGTGTGGTCAAGAGGTAAGTGGAATCATCCTCCAAGGGGGGTGAACTAAATGACCTTTGAGTGACTTCAGTCTCTGCCTCCCTTGTCTTTTTTTAAAGCTGCAGGAATAAATTCAAGGGCTGTCAGCAGGAGATTTGCAGGCCGCCCCGTGGGGAGGCTGAGAAGAGGTCTTGCCTGGGATCTCAGAGTCCCTCTGCAGAGAGAGGAGTGCTGATGGCAGACGGACATAAACCAGAGCGAGATCTCAGCTATTTTAAATCCGGGGCTGGAGGGAAATCCAGGACAGGCCCAGGCATGAGGCTTAAGCGCTGGCAGGCCTCCCTTCTGCGTTGGGACACAGTCGGTGTGTTACACCGATGTGGGGGGGGGAGAGAAGGTGCGGATTTGAGTCGCGACGCTCACTCCGGTGACCTATGGCTCGGCCCAGCCTACCTCGCAGCTTTGTCACTGAGGACAGTGGGGGGGGGGGCATTCCACAGACATCACCCCGAGATCTGCAAAGGGCAAAGTGGGCTTAAAATGTAACTAAGGTGACGTCTCTCCCCACCCCCCGAAGCTTTCAAAGATCCAGATGATCTTTTCTCCACCAGAGCAGGGAGTTTCTGAAATCCCAGGGCCTGAGTGCGCAATTAAAAGCTGCAAGGTTTTTCGCAAAAGGTAAAATTTAATATCGCGGCGCGGCCTGACATTGTGCAGAGGTGGAGATGGCCATTGTCCAGGAGGGCTGAGCAACTAACATCTCTGTGCAGAGGGGGTTTTGCTGGTCTGTCCCTTTCCCTTCTCTCCCCCCACACATAAATATTCTCTAAGCATTGCTTCCTTGGACCGTGGAGAGAACCATCCTGGCTAGGAGCCATCAGTAGCCCTTTTCTCCTCCTCCATGAATTTGTCAAATCCTCTTTTAGAGCCATCAAAGTTGGTGGCCATTACTGCCTCCGGTGGGAGGGAGTTCCACAGTTTAACAATCTGCTGCATGAAGAAGTCCTTTCTTCTGTCCTGAATCGTCCAACATCCCACCAGTTCTAAGGGTAGGAGGGAGGAAAGCTTTTCTCTATCACTTCCTCCACGCCAGGCATAATTTTAATGTGATTTGAACTGATTTTATAATGAAATAATTTTAGAATGTTGTATATTTTACTGTTGTTAGCCGCTCTGAGCCCGGCTTCGGCTGGGGAGGGCGGGATATAAATAAAAAAAATTTATTATTATTATTAAGCTTCCGTGAAGTCACCTCTTATTCGCCTTTTTTTCTGAAAAGTCCCAAATGCTGCAACCCTTCTTCACAGGGGAGTCACTTCATCTCCTTGACGGTGTCTCATTTCTGGGTGAAAATCTGCAGAGGGGAAATGGAGCCAAATCTTTCAGAATCCCCATGCTAGATAGAATTGCTTCTTAAGGGCAACAGTTTCCCAGTGAACCATTATGGTTTCTGCTTATCTGCACACACAAAAAGAAAGGAAAAAGAATCCGAATTCAAAATTACAAGTGATGGGTCATGATACGATTGAGGGGCTTCAAATAAAACAAGGCGTAAAGGGATTAAATTGGCCTAGCTAATACTTTACTACAGAGTGGGGTTTGTTTGTTTTTTAATCAGAGGACTGCATTCCATCACTGGCAAGCTTTCTGGGGCCACATTGCAACAGCGGCCAGAGCCAGGCAGAACAATGGATGTGATGCTTGCCTTTCGTACGGCAGGCTACATTTCGTCCATGCAGATTTATTTATAAACACAGAGACACGTTTATTTATTTGCTGCTTAATATTTCTAATCTCTCTCTCTCTCTCCATCCAGGCAAGGAAGAGGCAGGATCGCAACTCAAGGACTGACGCCAGCCAGTCAAAAATCAAGAAAGGTGTAGATCAGGGATTGGTGAAGGGTGTGGGGTCTGGGGAGGCTCTCAAGGGCCAGATAAAGAGATCTGCAGGGCCACCTTCTTTCTTGCCTGAACAAGAGTTCAAGGCTTCTGAACTTTTTTATATATAAAAAAGCATGTGTCATTGAGATTTTGCTTAGAATTTGGGTTCTAAGATTATACTGGGATTCTGAACCTTACAGACCGCATTTCCCAAAGCGAGTCCTCACTTAATTTGGCCTAAAACAACAATAAAAGGGAAAAACCTGTGGCAAATGTGGATTGGCCAGAGTACATCTGTAAGGGGTTTTGAGGGAAAGGGGGGAAAAGAATCCCCATAAAATTAGCAGGATTTCCCTGGGTAGCCCTGAACATTTTTAATGAGCAAAGGTTCTGCATTTCAGGCAGGAGCAAAGAAATACGGAGGAAGGAATCTTGGCTTTGGCTAAACAGCCCCAGAGAGGAGCAAGTGAGCAACAGAGTCAGGGCAGAAGCGAAGAAAATATTCTGCATGCTGCATTATTATGGGATGCCCTGCCATCAGCTGTGGTCCCTGGCCTCCAGGAAAGAGCTGAGACACATACAGGACTGTCGAGAAAATAAGAAGAGGAGAGACGCCTCCGTGGCAACGAGGGGTGGGTGGATCGGACAATGTTGACTTATTTATAAGAATACAGTGGTACCTCTGGATGTAAACGGGATCCGTTCCGGAGCCCCGTTCGCATCCTGAAGCGAATGCAACCCACGCCTGCACGTGCACAGGTCGCGATTCGCCGCTTCCGCGCATGCACGTGATGTTATTTTGACTATCTGTGGCAAAACCCAGAAGTAACGTGCTCCGTTACTTCCGGATCGCCGCGGAGCGCAACCCGAAAATATTCAACCTGAAGCTACTTCAACCTGAGGTATAACTGTATTTGTATACAGTGGTACCTCAGGCTACATACGCTTCAGGTTACAGACTCCGCTAACCCAGAAATAGTACCTCGAGTTAAGAACTTTGCTTCAGGATGAGAACAGAAATTGTGCTCCGGCGGTGCGGCAACAGTGGGAGGCCCCATTAGCTAAAGTGGTGCTTCAGGTTAAGAACAGTTTCAGGTTAAGAACGGACCTCCGGAACGAATTAAGTACTTAACCCGAGGTACCACTGTACTGCTGTGTCATATAAGATGTATCAAAGCGGTTTACAGCAACAAAAACATAAAAGAATATAATAAAGACCATTAAACAGATAAAAACAGATCTCAATTAATCACTGTGTGGAAAGATGTATTCTTAACTGCCAGCACAGACAAAAAATGGTTTCTAGGCATTTACCTGCTGAATCGCTAGTGGCAGGGAGTTCCACAGGACTGGGCCACAGACACAGTTTCATCTTGTTGTCAGTGAGTGAACTGGGATATGAGTTCAAGCAATCTCCAAGATACCCTGGGACAAAGTTGAAAAGCCCATGTAGTTCACTGGCAGAACATCTGCTCAGCGTGCCCTGGATTCAATATCTGGCATCTTCAGGTAGGAATGCCCCATCAGTGGTGCCAACTAAAACAATTTATGCAAATATTCCCAATTTACATAATTTATACAGGGTGCAGAATTCCAGGGTGGGGCGGAATGTTTACTACAGTTATGACCACAGCTCAGCCCATCCCACAATTGCACACTGGCTGGAAAGGGAGACGGGGTGGGGGTGGGGAGGGCAGACGGAATGGGTGTTTGGGGAAATCAAGGAAGGAATTTGGATGTTTTTTGGGAAATGGAGCCACTCAGCTCAAGAGAGGCAGATGGGAATGATTAGGCTGCCCTGACTCCCTCCCTCCTTCCACCCCACCAAACCTTCCTGAACAATTCAAATCAAACGCAATGGACGCCGCTGACTGCTCAGCTTTTTGGGAAAGGGCTCCGATGGCACCGTCTCTCGCACTCGAGATATTTATGACCAATTGTCAGCAAGATCGAATTGATGAATTCCACATTTGATTTCTCATCACGAGGACACGGCTGTTGGATCACGAAGCTGGGCTCTGTTGCCCAGGGGTGCACAGAGGACAACGGCCTCTGCTGGCTTATATAATCCTAAAGCTGTAGGGTTGGAAGGGAACCCCAAAGCTCATCTAGCCAAACCCTCTGCAATACAGGAATCACAGCTCAAGAATCTGTTATGTACTGAGTTACATAGGATCCAAAATGCAGCAGTCGGATTGGTCCTAGAACAATAGGATTCAGAATGCAGCAGTCTGATTGGTTCTAGAACAATAGGATCCAGAATGCAGCAGTCTGATTGGTTCTAGAACAATAGGATCCAGAATGCAGCAGTCTGATTGGTCCACAGGAGCCACCCAATCCAGCTCCAGGTGGAAGTGAATCCACAACCTGATTGCCTTACAGGAGAATCCCAGAATTAGCCAATCACATGGGGCCCATTGTGTAAATAATGTATATAAAGCAGACATTCTGGCGGAACTTCCATTCCTCCTCACCACTATGAGCTGAATAAAGAGCATGAAATCCACTCTCGACTCTGAGTACTGTATATCTGATTCCTATTGTTCTAGGACCAATCAGACTGCTGCATTTTGGATCCTATTCAACTCAGTACATAACAGAATCCTTGACAGGTGGCCATCCAACCTCTGCTTCAAAACTTCCAAGGAAAGAGAGGTTGTTCACATTCTGAAATTGTCCATTCTACTGTTGAGCAGCTCTTAACCTCTAAAAGTTCTTCCTAATGTTTGGTCAGAATTTCCTTTTGGGTCATTTGAGGGTTGCTATCTTTCATTTCAGTTCTATGCGTGGGCTCTGTGCCACTGAATAGAATGGATTTGTAGCTGCGATTCCTGCGTTTCAGGAAGTTGCACTAGACGGCTCCACAATTGTATGATTCTACGCCTCCCATCGTGGGGAAGAACATGACGGGGGATTTTGGTTTGAGACAGATATGTGGAGAAATCTCAAGAACTGACCTAGTTTCGATGCAGGAGGCATTCAAACTCTCCCAGTCCTATCAGAAACCCAGCGTGGGACCGTCATTTTACATTTGCTGCCGCTGCTGAGATGGAAATCCTGCGGCTTCTTCACATTATTTCTGGCAAGGAAAAGAATAAAACAAATGCAAAGTATAACATCTAAGATAACTTCAGCAGGCCTGAATCAGGAGAAATATTTCCAGACCTTTTGTCAAATGTATTTGAACACTCCAAAATTTAAACTTAATACAGTGGTATCTCAGGTTACATACGCTTCAGGTTACAGACTCCGCTAACCCAGAAATAGTGCTTCAGGTTAAGAACTTTGCTTCAGGATGAGAACAGAAATCGGGCTCCGGTGGTGTGGCAGCAGCGGGAGGCCCCATTAGCTAAAGTGGTGCTTCAGGTTAAGAACAGTTTCAGGTTAAGTACGGACCTCCAGAACGAATTAAGTACTTAACCTGAGGTACCACTGTAAGTTAAGTTGGAATCAGACAAATTCTGGAGATGCAGATCAAGTAAAGTAGACCACATACACCCCTTTTGGAACTGCTCTCAAACGTTTTGGAAATATGTGCAGGCTAATATATCGGACATCTTAGGATATCATAGAACGGTAGAGTTGGAAGGGACATGGGGGGGGGGGGTCGTAGACTAGTACAGCCCCCTGCAGATACCCATAGAAAGTAAAACACTGTACTGCTATTGGGCTCCCTGAAGGATATTATCCTGGAAAATGACCAAGAAATAGTATATCTCATACTGTATGTGAATGGTTAGAGAAGATCTGGCTTATATGAAGACTGTAAGACATTTAGACTGTAAGGCAAGCCTGCTGGATCAGGCCAATGACCCATTTAGTCCAGCATCCTGTTCTCACAGCGGCCAACCAGATGCCCTTAATGGGAAGCTCACAAGCAGGATTCGAACACAAGAGCCCTCTCCCCTCCTGTGGTTTCCAGGAACTGGCATTCAGAAGCATTGCGGCCTCTGACTGTGGAGCCAAAGCATAGCACACATGGCTAGCCATTAATTTGTCTAATCCTCTTTTAAAGCCATCCAAGTTGGTTGCCATCCCTGCCTCTTGTGGGAGGGAGTTCCACAGGTTAACAATGTGCTGCGTGAAAAAAGAACTCTCTTTTATCTGTCCTGAATCTTCCAACGTTCAGCTTCCTTGGATGTCTACGAGTTCAAGTGTTATGAAAGAGGAAGGGAAGCTCTCCCCTATCCATCTTCTCCATGCCAGGCTATCATTTTATTAACTTCTATCATGTCACCTCTTACTTAATAAATTATTACAAAGGAATACATCTAAACCAACCTAAGAGGTCCATGGAAAAATGTTTTTTATATAGATTATAGTGTTTTGGAATGAGTCTAAAAATAGTGTTTCATCTCATGCTGCCTTCAATGTGTTGGAATACTGTATTTGTCCATAGATTTCTTTATTTACTTTATTGGATGTAATAAAGAGAAAGAATTTTTTAAATGCTCAAAGCCAAGTTCTCCCACTTGTCATGAAAGGTCATGGACTGGGCTTGGCGCGTCCCTAGTGTTTGAAGATGCCCTGAAAAAAATTAGATTTTATTGTGTGGGGGGGGAATAGGGGTCCTGGATGGGTGCAGAGTTTGTTATCTTGAAGGAGCCTCCTAATACAGTCATACCTTGGTTGACGAACGCCTTGCGACTCGGAACGTTTTGCCTCCCGAACGCCGCAAACCCGAAAGTGATTGTTCTGGTTTGCAAACGTTCTTTGGAACCCGAACGTCCGTCATGGCTTCCAACTGACTGCAGGAGCTCCCTGCAGCCAATCAGAAGCCACGCCTTTGTTCCCAAACACTTTGGAAGTTGAATGTACGTCTGGAACGGATTCCGTCTGACTTCCGATGTACCACTGTATTATGGTCGTCTCCCCTCAAAAAGGACATCGTAGAGCTTGACAAAGGTTTAGAAAAAGGAAACCAAAATGACAAGAGGGGATGGAGCAACTCCCCCAGGAACAAAAGTTAAAGCGTTTGGGGCTTTTTAATTTGGAGAAAAAGCCAGTACAGTGGTACCTCAGGTTACATACGCTTCAGGTTACATACGCTTCAGGTTACAGACTCCGCTAACCCAGAAATAGTGCTTCAGGCTAAGAACTTTGCTTCAGGATGAGAACAGAAATTGTGCTCCAGTGGCGTGGTGGCAGCAGGAGGCCCCATTAGCTAAAGTGGTGCTTCAGGTTAAGAACACTTTCAGGTTAAGAACGGACCTCCGGAACGAATTAAGTACTTAACCCGAGGTACTACTGGAACAGGTGACGTTTTAGAAGTTTATCAAACTATGCATGGCATAGAGAGAGTGGACAGAGAAGTTTTCCTCCCTCTGATCATAACACGGGAACTCGTGGACATCCAGTGAAACCAACTGCTGGAAGATCTGGGACAGATAAAAGAAAGTCCTTTGTCATGTGACACGCAGTTAAAACTATGGAACTCCCTGCCACAGGAGCCAGGGATGGCCACCGACTTGAAAGTGGATTAAACAAATAACAGAAGGTAAGGCCATCAATAACTAGTAGCCATAGTAGTTATGCTCTGCCTCTATGGTCCGAGGCCTCTTCTTATGTTCTCAAGGAGAAATAAAGCTTGATAGTGTGTGTGAACGATACGTGCCAGATCTCCAAAGCCAAACGGGAGGTGCGAGGGGGGAAATAAGATTTCAAGTGAGCATCTCTGCCCCCTCCCTGTGGCCAACAGAACCCTGCAATGCTTATGCAAATACTTGCCTGAATTTCTACAGCTCCTAGAATGCAGCTTTTCGTCAGGTCACCTTGGAGCAGATTTTTCTCCAAGCCTCCCATTGGCCAGACAGGAAGCAGCCAGCTTTGCAGGGTTGGCGCAGGAGAGGAGGAGGGACCAGGCTCTGTAATGGTGGCGCTGGGGCCCGTAAGCAAAGAGCACTCACTTGCCTGGTATGTGGGCCCCAGCCAGCCTGGGAGAAGAAGGGAGGGAGGAAGGGAGAAAATGGGAAAGGAAAACAAACGCTCTTCCCTCCGACACTGTGAGGCGGCTTTTTCGCTTAAACAAAACATGATGTCAGCCATTGTTCTCGCGAGGGGAGGCCTGCCAAAGGGGGCTGGCTGCATCCCAGGCCTCCCCAGGGCCCGTCTTGGACCCCCAGCTCAAGAGACGGAGGGCAGTTGCCAGGAAAAGCGGCTCTGCAAAACAGTGTCTCTCTTTTTTGGTTGGGGGGGGGAGCTATTATTAATAACGTTTTTGTTTTGATCCTCAGAGCATCGTTGATGTGCATGAAGCTGCCGGAGTCAGAACCATCATCCATCTAGTCCAGTGTTGTCTGCACGGGCTGGCAGCAGCTCTCCAGAGTTTCAGGCATGCTGTTGTTTCCAGCCCTATGTGGAGAGGCCAGGCCCTTGTGTGTGCAAAGCAAGTGCTCTACTCCAGAGCCTTTTTGCCCTCCCCTTAAATATTATGTTAAGTTGTGGGTGAACATATCAGACAACACAGCGATTCTTCAAACAGCTCTGGTTTATTCACAGGCCAGAACAGAACCGAAGGGTTCAGCCAGCCTGCTTATATAGACCTCCACTACAACGCAACTGTAACACGTTCTGTAACTATCCAATCGCTGAACGTCACTTTCAATCCCTTATTTGCATATGTGGACCTGAGTGAAAACTATCTACAGTATCCCCCTGCTGGCCCAGGGTGAGAACTTCAGTACATAACATATTAAGTAAACATTTGTTCCTCGTTCTGAATAAAGAGCTGAACTCAATAGGGACGTAGGATGCTGTCTTATCAGGCCATCTTGAGTAGCACTGCATACCCTCCAACACCACGACAGCAAAATTCGAAACACCAACTTCCTGGACTCCATTTTCCCATTTTTCTCACAAGAGAACAGCGGCCATTTTGGTAATCGTCAGTTTGTGCAGTTCCGCACTGCAATTTTCCACTGGGAATTTATTTCCCTTCAGGCATGGCACCCGAAAACAGGTGTTTTGTAGTGCTGCGTTAAGATCGCAGCCCCCCAAAAAAGCACATTTTCCAGGGGGAAATCGCAGCACAATGTCGCACAAGATCATGGTGCCCAAAATCACCATTATCATTTATATCTTGTCTTTTTCCCTGACCGGGACTCAAGGCGACTTACACAAATTAAAACAACACAGCTAAAATGCAGAAAGCTAAAAACATATTTAAAGTAATAATAGCTGATAAGTAATTAAACTCTAATAGAATTAAAGCGGGGAAAACAGATCTATTAAAATACAGGTAATAAAAACAGTGTAGCACTATTAAAACTCCTTTCATTTCATTTCATTTTTAAAAAAAAAAACAGTTCCCAAACACCTGTTGGGGGGGGGATCAGCTGATGGAAGGAAGGAGGGCATCTCTAGGGAGGGAGTTGCAAAGTCTGGGAGCAGCCACCGAGAAGGCTCTGCTCTGCACCAAGCATGCCTGTGAGGGGGGTGGGATTGAGAGAAGGGCCATTCCCAAAGATCTCAGAGAACCCAGGCAGGTTTATATGGGAGGATACAGACCTTCACATAACCTGGGTGGAAAAAGCACCAGCGGGTGGTGATGGGCATCTACTTGGAATGGGGGACAAATCTGTCCTGCCTCTCTCTGTTGCACTTCCCAAACCAAGAAAGGAGCCAAAGCCCACATGTCCCCAAATTTTGTGACGCAGTAGTCCTCCACGCACACCAAAATAGGATATATACCATATTTTTCACCCTATAGGACGTACTTTTTCCCCTCCAAAAATGAAGGGGAAATTTGTGTGCGTCCTATGGGGCGAATGCAGGCTCCTTGGCTTCAGCGATAGCAACGCGAAGCCTCCGAAGCCTGCGTGCGTTGCTGACTGGCCGTTTCAGTCCTTTCTCCCTCCTGGTCGAAAAGCTCCTGTGGGCTTTTGCGGGAGGTGGGGGAATTCCGCCATCTCCCGCAAAAGCAGGGAGAAGGTCTTGGAGTAGCGCACAGAGCTGCGGGGGGGGGGGGAATCATATTTTTTCCTTGATTTCCCCCCCTGAAAACTAGGTGCGCCCTATGGGCTGGTGAGCCCTATAGGGCGAAAAATAAGGTAAGTGAGGGGAATGCACCTAAATTTATTTATTTATTATTTATCTATATCGCCCTATACCCAAAATCAGTGGAAAGGATGTCCAAATCAGCATCACATCAGGAGAAAAGGCTCGAGGGAAAGGGCACCCGTTAGAAGAGCCACACACGGAAATGGGTGCAATTCTCCTCAAAGACTGTGTTGATTTATTCATCAAATCGGTGTCCCAGGGTGACAAGTGGCAAGCGATAAAGTGGAGATCTGGACCTGCGGTTGGGGAAACGAGAAGCTGAGAGGACCTGGAACTGACAGCCTGGCACTGGTTGACCTGCTGTATTTGCAAGCACCTAGGCTCACTGGGGATTAAGGGGGCAGAGATGCAATTGATCCCCGTCAAAAAACAAACCTCATGGAGTCCAAATCCTGCCTGCCTGCCTGCCTGCCTGCCTCTCTCCCTTGGCCAAATCTGAATTGCCACGTTCAGCGCTCCTTGAACACACCTCTGCCAAAAGAGAGAGAGAGAGAGTGCTGTATGTCCTGGCAGAAAAATGTGACTCGCACTTCAGGCATTTGGAACTGCCAGCATTCCCATCAGGACCCATCCTGTGCGCACACACACACACACACACACACACACACACACACACAGAGTCACCACCAGTGGTGACTGTCGCTTTGCCCTGTGCCAAGAGTCGCTTCTCCACTATTTTGCATGCAGCAATCTGATCCACAGCCAACACGTCCAAGGCAGAATTGCCAGTGTTTTCACCAGCCCTCGCTCCTGCGCTACAGGAGCTCCATCTGCAGATGATTATTTATGTTTATTCTTGTTTATTTATTGTCTTCATATGAGCTCCAAGTGGCGTTTGTGGGTCTCCCCCTCCTCGTTTAATTCCCACAACAGCCCTGTGAGGTAGGTTAGGCTGAGAGGCAGTGACTGCCACCCCACCCCCCAAGTCACGCCCAGTGAGCTTCATGGCCGAGTGGAAATTCAAACCCTGGACTCTTTAACCACTGCACCACACTGCCACCACACACTTCATTTCCTGGTTGTAGAAAGCTCCCCCCTTCTTAGGGAGAGGGCTGGGGGAGAAATCTGATTCAGTTCACATACAAATGCAAAACTACCTGATTTGAGTTTCCAAAGCATTCCACAAACCAAAATGCATCCCTCCTTTGAAATTTGCATTGCTTCGAATTTTGCAATGCCGTTCTCCATGAAAGAAATTTGTACAACTCATTGCACTGAGGTGAAATGTGCAAAAAAATTGCATCTCTTAGTGAAACTAACAGATAAAAAAAATGTGTTATAGGAAAGTTGCTTTGCAAAAAATGTGTGCATTAGGTAAAGCTGTATACACAAATGTAGAATCATAGAACTGTAGAACTGAAAGGGACACCAGCGCCATCTAGTCTGCCCCGCTGCAGTGAGTTTATTAGGAGAAATTTACACTAAAATGCTCGAAGAACTCAAGGGAGTGAGGTTCAGCTGAGAGGCCGTGACTGTCCCCCAAAGTCACCCAGTGAGCATCATGGCCAAGTGGAGATTCAAACCCCAGTCCCTCCCAGGTCCTAGCTCGACACTCTAACCACTGCACCACACTGCCTTTTCTCACATTTCAGCTATGGCTTTAAGTCACTGAATCCAAGAGGGCTTTATGGGGTTGAGATTAAACCAGCAAAAGGTCTGAGGATCTCAATGTCAGACGTTGCCATTTCGCCTTAACGCTGTCTCTGCGGTGCGTGCCGCTAACTTGCTTGCCATCCGCCCGTGCCTCAGAGATGGGCCAGCCTCTTAAGGTTGAGCAAATTAAATTAAAACTAACAGTCTGTAACCGAGTAGATGGTTCTCCCGGAGCCAAGAGCGCGAGGAGAAGGATCTGTGCATCTTTTGATTAAACACCACCAAGAACAGAATGTTCCTTGCAATTCCGAGCCTTTTCAGAAAACGCAGCGGTCGGATACATTTTGGGATCCATTCAAGAGAAGCGGCTGCTCGGGATTGTCTGAAATCACCCTAGTTACCCTGGAGGGGGGCGCAGAAGGAATGTCAAAACAGAGGGCCTGGCAGTCAACACTGGACTTGCATCATCAGAGATGATAGATCAGCCCAGCTATGGAGATGAACCAGGGGGTGAGCCGGGGACGATCCGTAAAGGAAAGGGGTTTAATTTATTTGTTAAGATTTTTAGACCGCTTTCTGCCCAGGGTCCCCAAGCTATTTCTGACAGCGAAAATCCAGCCATTAAAACCAGATACTTTTCAAAATCAAGCCATACAACAGAAATGATACAGGCTAGAGTTTCTCCTCCAAGTGCCCCTGGGAATAAATAGGTCTGAACTAGATGACACGATAGGAAAGTAAAAATGTTGGAATAGTAGTAGTAGTAGTAGTAATAATAATAATAATAATAATAATAATAATAATAGTAGTAGTAGTAGTAGTAATAGATCTATTAACCCCCCCCAAAAAAGTGCAAACATAACAAAGAGAAAGAAAACAAAGAATCAGAAATTTAAATCAGCCTGGAGGGACAAAAGTACAAAGATACAGTGCAGCTCGAAAAGAATAGTCAAGTATGAATTCATGCAAAGATTCCCTTTGCAAATAGTAAAGATTCGTTTTTTAAAATATTCTCTACCTGTGAGTTCCATTATTCTTCAGAATAAAGAGAGAACAGAACTAGTAAAGACTAGTAAAGACAACAGAGAGTAAAGTGGGAGTAACTGATGGGGCTTACTTCTGAGTAACCTTATACAGAGGGTAAGCACCCCTAAACATAATCTGACCTGGGATTAAGTCCTGCTCAACTCAAAATGCAGCAGGTGTAATGTATTCAGGTGTAAGTACATACGAATAAACCGCATTTCGAAGACCCTGCAGCCTCTGCTGTGCCTTGATTTCCCCCCTGGAATTTTGCTACTGCTAAACAGAGATGGGGGGGGCAGCATATAACACCATTTTAACATTTCATGGAGAAATGCCCAACCACACCTTACTTTAAGTATCCTCTGCGGGGCACCTTCCTTGAGACCCAGCAAAATGTAAACACGTCAAGGGAAACAAATATTTTGGTTTGGCTCCCCGGCTTGCCATTCTCTGATCGCTTATGCCTTACGCAACGTCTCCCTTTAAGAGATCAGCGTGAAGTTTCACACACAGGCTCGGGACCCAAATCTGCAGGGCGAGTGCAAATCCCAGCTCAAACTCAACAGCCGTTTTTCCCCAGGGTGGCTGAGGGGCAGCAGAGCGTGCAAGAGTTTACGCTCCCTAGAAGAGGGACATCAGAATGTCAGCTGGTGGACATGTCGACGACACAATTCTACATTTCAAGTTGGAACTGGCAGGGGCTGATGGAAATGATGCCACTAAGTGTCTGAAGGGCACCAGGTCAAGGAACGCTGGTCTACAAGGGAAGGTGCTAAACCCCAAAGAACACAGATAGTAACTCTAACTTGTGGCTTCTTTTTATTATACACATTCCTCAATAGCAAAAAATGGGGACAATCTGGAGAGAACAGTTTGGCAATCATAAGAGGAGTCTGCTGGATTATGCCCATGGCCCACCTAGTCCAGCATCCTGTTCTCACAGTGGCCAACCAGATGCCTGTGGGAAATCTGCAAGCAGGATTCGAACACAAGACTATCCCTCCTGTGGCTTCCGGCAACTGATATTCAGAAGGGTTGCTGCCTCATTCAGCTTCATTGGCTGGCTACGGATTCTAGTGTTATGAGAGGAGGAAAACTTCTATTATCATGTCATATTTGACTCCTAAATGCTGCAACCTTTCCTCACAGGGCAGTTGCCCTGGACCATTCTGGCTGCCCTTTTCCACCTGCAAACCCCACAGTCCTTCTCCATGCCCCCTTCTCCTTGGGCTTACGCCATGTGGTGGTGTCTGTGGCCGTGCGCATTCCCAGAGCTGTGCCAAAGGTGCTTAAGACGGTTGCTCTGGAGCCAGGCACTTCCCGGCAGCTGCCAGACACACCCCATAAATCCATACCACACATCTTCTAAGTCCGCGTATCCCCTCCAAACTCTCTTTTTCTACAACCCCCCCCCAAGCCCCTTCCCCATGTATACACATGCGTAGCTGCTCAGAGCCCAGGCGCTGCCCACAAGGAGACAGCAAGAGGAAAACACCTTGTGGCTCTGGCGTTTATCTTTCTGACACTCTGGATATCCTGTCTGGCGTCCTCAGAAACTGGGCCTGTTTGATACGCACAGGGGACTCTCGTGCGCACACAATCACCCGCCCCTTGTATATCTGCAGAGACACATGTTGACAGCATGTCTGGATGAGGGCTGAGCCAAAAGTACTTGCTGTGTTCGGCAGAATGTTTTCTGCTTCATTTATTTACGTTACTGTATTTACATCCCACCTTTTTTCTCTTGAGGAACTCAAGGTGACGGATGTAGTTCTCCCCGCCGCCTCAATTAATCCCCACACAACAACCCTGTGAGGTAGGTTATGCTGAGAGGCAGTGAGCAACCACCAAAGTAACCCAGTGACTTTGTCGGGAAATAGATTCATTCTCAAATTGTTTAAGTTCCATTACAGTTTTAATTAAACTACTATTTTAAAACACGTTTTAGCTTTCTGTATTTGATCTATGTTTTAATTTGTGTAGGTCACCTTTAGTCACAATCTGGGGGAAAGGCAGGATATTATTAGTATTAGTATTATTAGCAGAAGCAAGAGACTGGTTGAAACATTGCTAAATGGTTAACCTGTACTGTGGGTTTTGGAGGGATGTGTTAACAAGCGCTGTAGGATACGTATGGTTGTGAATGACAGTCATGGTGATGAAGAATTTATTTTTTGTAGGCTGAGGAAGAAGCTTTAGACCATTTCCTGAATGTATTGACGCAGGGAGTCGAGCAAAATGCCTTTTCTCCATGGCTTCAGCCGCATCTATGAGTACCAGGGGTTGGTCAATGAGATCTTGGAATGTATGAATCCTCTGGTGCTGGAAATGATGGACAGGTAACTGGGAAGCTGCTTCCCCATCAGTGTAGGTCAACAATACTGAGCAGGGTTCTTATTCTTATTCAATTCATCCTATTCTTCAGAACTTTGAGAACTAGGATCTTTGAGGGTTTTCTACAATCAAGCGGTGTACGTTGAAATGCACAAAAGGAATCCTACTTTCAGGGAAAGGGCCATAGTTAAGGGTAGAACACCTTATGTACATGCAGAAGGCCCCTAATGGCATCTCCAAGTTGGCGCTTATAATATCCCCTGCCTCAAACCCTGCAGAGCCATTGCTCCTGTCAATCAGTGCATACAGTACTGAGCTAGATGGACCTGGTGGTCCAATTCCTGGGAGTTTACCTTAGCGAAGACCTCACTTGGAAAAACAATATAACTCAGGTGGTTAGGAAGGCCCAACAGAGACTCCACTTCCTCAGGGTCTTGCGAAAGAACAATGTTAAACAACAATTGATGACCTCCTTCTACCAGTCCACAAAAGAAAGTGTCCTCTCATATTGTATCACAGCATGATATGTTGGCTTGACAGCCAAGGACAGAAAGTCTTTACAGATGGTGGTGAACACAGCACATGATATCAAGGGCTGTCCCCTGAGCCTGCTGGATGACATCGCAAGGGATCGTTGCCTTAGGAGAGCGAGAAAAATTCTCAGGGACGATTCACACCCCGACCAGCACCTCTTTAATCTTCTACCCTCGGGCAGGAGGTATAGAAGTATAAGGTAAAGGTAAAGGTACCCCTGCCCGTACGAGCCAGTCATGTCCGACTCTAGGGTTGTGCGCCCATCTCACTTAAGAGGCCGGGGGCCAGCGTGGTCACGTGGCCAGCGTGACGAAGCTGCTCTGGCGAGCCAGCACCAGCGCAGCACACGGAAACGCCGTTTACCTTCCCACCAGTAAGCGGTCCCTATTTATCTACTTGCACTTAGGGGTGCTTTCGAACTGCTAGGTGGGCAGGAGCTGGGACCGAAAGACGGGAGCTCACCCCGCCACAGGGATTCGAACCGCCGACCATGCGATCGGCAAGCCCTAGGCGCTGAGGTTTTACCCACAGCGCCACCCGCGTCCTATAGAAGTATAATCAGTCGTAAAAAACAGGCTAAAAAACAGATTCTATCCGTGAGCTGTTAGGCTGCTGAACGGAAAATGATCTAGTGTAACTGACTTTCAGGGTTGGTGTGTTGTGCGACAACCACACAGAGGGCTATGAGATTGAGTGTTTATGTGGTGGGGAGGGAGGCTCGGATAATTTCATTGTACACAGGTTGTACATTGACAATAAAAGTATTATTAATGTAAAAATAAATCAATCACATTAGTTTCTCCTACCCACTCTGGCCTTGCCCGCCCCTGGCATGTGGCCCCCAGAAGGACATGTCTTCTCATTGGCACACCGCTCTTCCCTCTGAGCTGCCTACTGATTGGCTCTTTATCATTACCAAACCACCACCACCACAGACCTTTGCCCTCCTCCTATGGTCATGGTGGTGCTTTATTTGCCTTGTTTTCTTGTGAAGCGCCGGCGCCGTGGTAGAAGATGACAGACGGATTGCAGCCCTTCATGAGCTGCTGGAGAGGAACACCAGTTTCGTGTACTACCAGGAGGGTGTGAACTATTCATTGCTGAAGATGGCGGCGTATGGGATGGTCCGAGCCGCAGAATCTCTCCTGCATGGTGGGGCAGACATCACCTTTGAAGGCTGGAGGGGGACCCAGTTAATGCTTCACATCTTGCATTTATTTTAAAATTACAGAAATGATTAGAATAACTATTTATGGAGACTGTATTTTTATATACATTTTTTGTGACACACCCCCCCCCCCTTTTTCAACTGCTTCCTTTCTGGTTAGGCTCTAGGCAGCAGTGTTGGGGTTCAGATCCACAATACGGAAAGCATTTGCCTTTTGTTGGAAGGAGGTGAGCTTCCTCCGGCCGCCTGCCCTACTGAGCCCTGCTGCTTCCTTCAAATCCAGTGCAAAACAACCAGCGGTCTCAGAGCAGGAATATGAGCCCGGAAGGCTGGCACCCTTTTGCCACCACATGGCATTCTCCCTAAAAAGACCTGCCTGGGTGGACTGGAATGATAAAAGGGCAAGCACTGACCAATCCTAATGTATTTTTATGAGATATATATATATGGTCTATATAGATAATGGATTACTTAGGCAAAAAAGAACATTATTCTTTATTTTAGGTTAACTGAAAGAAATACGAATAATCCTGCACTGCCGCAATATATTCTCAACTTCAAATACTTCCAACACTATTCTAAACACATTATTAAACCTCTTTGGTATTACTTTAAATAAGGGTTAAGATATAATTGTGATAGCAGGCCATATATTTATTTTCTCTTTCTCGTTTTTTCTCATTTTTTCTTCCTTAGTTTGGGCTTTGATTGTGTTTTATGTCAAATACTTTTAGTAAAAATTGATTAAAATAGGAAAATGATGACAGTGGTGATGTTGCCAAGGGTCATTTAAAAAACCAAACCAGTAAACTGGCCATTTCTTTATTGTCCCTGCCCTTCAGGAGCCAATGTGAAGGCCACAACAAAAGATGGCGACACCATCTTCTCCTCCATCATCTCCCTCCTTTGGAAGACAGTGGGAGGTGACGAAGAGGAGGCTCAGACCGTCAACCCTTTCTGCTTCCAGGTCACTCAGCTGCCGATGATGACCCACGGGGCCAACCCTAGTGAGTGCCCAACCTACGAGTCCCTCAACCTGTTGGCTATTTGCAGTTTAGTAGCGCTGCAGAGAGCTTGCTGGGGAGACCATGCATTAAAAAGGGACTCAAAAATAACTTAAACAAGGTTTTAATAACAAAAACAAAAACTCCTTATACACTAAATACATCAACAACAAACCAGACCCAACCACCAACCCATCCCCCAGGGTAATGGGAGAGCTAGGTGCTGCTCCTTATATACTATACCCAATTGCTGACACAGCTTGATTAACACAACTCAGCAGCACCTGCTATGTTTCACAGCTGTAAGACTGGGTCTCGTTATTTGCCCTGGCCCTTAAAGACATACACAACTTGTGAAACAATAATGAACCTTCACATTTTAAAGTGACCATTCAACACAACCATGTGCGCCTGAAAAACTTCCAGCTCCGCTTTCCCCTCCTGGAGTTTGAGGCACGCTACAACTGCACCCTCCATGGACCTGCCTGCTGGTCGGGCTTCAGCAGTATCTTCGAGTGGCTGTGTTCCTACCTGTGGTGGTTAGAGGACGACACCTTCTCTGCTGACCTCTTTCAGAAGGCCGAGACGGTGCTGGAACTCTTGGCCTCAAGCTCCCAGATCATCAAGCTCCCCAGCAACTTCGATATCAACCTCAGCAACTGCCGGTTGCATAGGAAGAGGATCTCGGACCTCTTCACCAGCCTGAAGAAGCTGGAACACTCCCCTCCTACCTTGAAGCACATGTGTCGGGTTTTCCTGTGGCAGCATCTCAGACCCTGGCCGAAAAAGTCAAGGCCCTCCCGCTTCCCAACTTGTTGAAAAAGTATCTCCTCGTAGACCGGAGGAGCTCTGCAGAGGTAGCCATCTGACTTGGACTTGAATTCTGGTCTCTCCCAGGTGCTAAGCCGACACTCTAGCCACTACACTATCCAGATGCTGGGAGATTCAGAAAAGATAAAAGGAATTCTTCACATAAACTGTGGAACTCACTTCCACAAGAGACAGCAACAGGGGTGGGCTTTGAAAGAGGATTAGACAAATTAATGGAAGGTACGGCTATTGATGGCTATGAGCCATGATGGCTATGCTCTTGCCGCCACAGCTGGAGGAAGCAAAGCTTCTGAATGCCAGCTGCTGGAAGCTGCAGGAGGGAATACAGCTCTTGTGTTCGAATCCTGCTCACAGATTTCCCCACAGGCGTTTGGGGATCCAGCAGGCCCGTCTTACGGGCTTATGTTGCTGGACTCCAGATGTCAAGCCCATGAGACATCATGGCCAAGGATCAGTCATACTGAAAGGGTTGGTTGTGGTGTAGTGGTTAGAGTGTCAGACTAGGACCTGGGAGAGACCAGGGTTCAAATCTCCACTTGGCCATGAAGCTCACAGGGTGACCTTTGGAGGCCAGTCACTGCCTGTCAGCCTCACAGGGTTGTTGTCGGGATTTGAGAAGGAGAACCATATACGCCACCTTGAGCTCCTTGTAGAAAAGTTGGAATATAAATGCCATAAATAAAATAAAATAAAATGTAGTCTGGCAACATCCAAGGGGATAAAGGGTGCTTGATGGTCACATCTGCCAATCCCTGCATTGCTGGGGGTTGGACTAGATGACCCTTGGTGTCCCTTCCAACTCTACAATTCTAGTAATAATAATAATAATAATAATAATAATAATAATTTATTTAGATATTATAATTTAGATATTATATTTTATGCGAGAGAATCATTGGGAATTTTGGTTATTATGTATATATGTTAAGTTTCAATAAAGATCTTTGAAAATTAATAATAATAATAATAATAATAATAATAATAATAATAATAATAATAATAATAGATTTATTATTTATAACCCCCCCATCTGACTGGGTTGCCTCAGTCACTCTATTCTGGGGCAATTCAATTATCCTGCAAGGCTCCTTAAAGTAATCAGAGTTCTATGATCCAATGGGATGTGTTTTCAGAAAAATATTCCATCCACTTTCTCAGCCAGGGAGGCAGGTGATTCTTGTTGCTTCTGGCTTCCATTGCCCAACACCCATCAAGAACAATCCTAGTCCGATGTGAACATCAGAGGATGAATCTGACCACAGCCAGATACCTGTCAACAACGGCATCCTAAGGGTGAAGACAGGCGTGCTAAAAATGCATGGTGTGTTTTTTCTGTCCCAGAACAGAACCTTTTGGCATGGTGAGGTTGAAGAGTAAGGCCCGCCAAGGAGTGTTATTTTCCAGTGCCCAGGACAGGGATGGAAGAGAAAGTTGATTCAGTACACGTTTAAAGCTGCATCTATCCTATTCACACTTTCCGAAGCATTATCAGGACAGAAACAAAGGCATCCTTCGAAATGTGCACTCCTCCAAATTTTGCAATGCAGGTATGAGTGAAAACAACATGGAGAAATGTATTGTATTTGGGGAAATTGCATCCCAAAAATGTATTTATTTGGAGAAACTTGCAATAAAATACCGGCCAATTTTCATGAGGATTTTTAATTATTTCAAAAGTCGTACAAATTGCTGCAAATTGCAACAGAAGCCCAAGGAGCAGCAAAATACCTGGACATCCCGGAATTACAGAAGCCATCCTGGCTTCCGACTGGATCCTGGGATGTCTTGTTTTGGCTCCTGCAAGAGCGCAAAAGATGCCTGTTTTGGAGGCTGCGTTCTTGTGCAAGTCACATGTGGCCTTGAAATAAAAAGGTAAAGGGAACCCTGACCATTAGGTCCAGTCGTGACTAAGCCGCTTCTGGTGAACCAGAGCAGCGCATGGAAACGCCGTTTACCTTCCTGCTGGAGCGGTACCTATTTATCTACTTGCACTTTGACGGGCTTTCGAACTGCTGGGTTGGCAGGAGCAGGGACCAAGTAATGGGAGCTCACCCTGTTGCAGGGATTTGAACCGCTGACCTTCTGATCAGCAAGTCCTAGGCTCTGTGGTTTAACACACAGCACCACCCGCATCCCTGGCCTTGAAATACACGTGTCCCAATTTTCCTCTGCAGCATGATGGAGGGTATGCAGCCCCGCTGAGCAAACCCTGAGGACGTGGAGATGAAAATATCCTCATTTCCACTCTCTCCAGCTCCTCAGCCCTGTCGGATCAGTTCGGCAGAATCTTTCAGTCGATTCTAACCCACTGTTTCCCAACATTTGGCCTCCAGCCGTTTTCAGACTACAATTCCCATCATCCAGGACCACTGGTCTTGCTAGCTAGGGGTGATGGGAGTTGTAGTCCAAAAACAGCTGGAGATCGAAGTTGGGAAACACTGTTCCAACCCCTCACTGGGTACAGGATTCCCAAGAACTGGAAGAGTCTCGGGGCATTCTCCAGACTGACCCCCCTGCAAAAAGCAACCACCCTACAATACCTTATTCATAATTTTACAAACCTCTGGGTTAGCTTTCTACAAGGTGTAGAAGTCAACGCCCTTAGCAAAGAGCGGAAACTGAGAAATGGGTTAGTCAGTTCATCAGCCATGAGCCGCTTGGGCCCCTCTAATTGTCAAGGAAAGGAAGGGTGGTTCCTTCCATCCATATGCAATTCTCTCCCCGCTACACCCCCACCCCACCCCACCATCTTCTTAATTCCCCTTTGTCTCCCTCCCTCCGAATAATCATGCCCAAGGCGCCTGCCAAAACTCATCGAATGAAACAATGATCTGTGGCCAGATGGTTGGGGAACCACAAGCCATCATGTGAGACCACAAACCCAGGGCTGAAGAAAGAGCCCGATGCAACGTGATCCGTGGACCGCGAGGCGTTTGGCTGGCCTGCGCAAGATCCGAGGCTTGGGAAGAGGCCAGGAACGGGATGCAAAAAGCAAGCCACAGTCTCGCCGCCTGCCACAAAACGTGAGCTTCGGCAAAGGAGATTTTGCTGGTTTCGGGGTCTCAGGTGGCGGGCTGCCTTTAAATTTCCAAGGGCAGTTTTCCAATCTTCATGAAGTCCAGATCAAGCACAATTCCTTGTGGGATTGCTAATGCGCCCTCACTGCTGGGCAGGGGGGCTGGCGTGACTGCAGCATCAATATAAGAAGGGAAAGCCGGGAGGTGGGGGGGTGGCTGTCCCATAATAGCACCTTCTGTCTCAGTGGTCCCTCTCTGTCATTTATTTATTTCCTAAAATTTATACACCTCTTGGTTGTAAAATAAATAAATAAACCAAACCCTGACACACCTCACAGCGGTTTACAAAAGAGAACAATAAAATTATCAACGAGAGCAATTAACCGTCATAATTTAAGGCTTTCGAATAGTTAAAATAACAAAGACTAAAAACAGAATTAAAGCTCACATCAACTTTCTGAACATCAGGGTAGCCCCGCCTAAGCAAATGCTGCAAAGTGTACAGGGAAAGGGGCCTGACTGATATCACTAGGCAGGGAGTTCCAAAGTGTAACTATTGTGTTCTTACAAATGTAGAATGGGTTATTATGTGGCACTTGTAACAATCCAGTCTAGTGGGCATATATGGGGTAGGCCATCTTGCAGGCAAACTGGTTCCCAAGTTAAGGGTTTTATATATTGATAGTAATTACCTTGAACTTGGCTCAGTACCATTCATATACCATGACAGTACCAGTTCCTCTCACACGCAAAGTTTCGTTCCGTCCTTCCTTTCCTTTTATTCTATCAGACGGAACCTCGTCCCCAGAACCTCGTGTGCTGACCCTCTTTAAACTCCAGAGCAGTTTAGATATTCGTAAACATTCTGCAACCACAGCTGCTGACCCCATGGAGGACTCCTTTCAATAAACCAAGCCAGTGTTCCTCTGGCTAGAGAGTTAACTAGGTTTCAATAATAGCTAGCCGCAGGCTGTGTTTACTAACGTGTGTGTTTGTGTGTGTGTGTGTGTGTGTGTGTGTGTGTGTGTGTCCCCACACCTTTTCCTTCCTTTGTGCCAAGTTGGTCTGCATTCATTCTTTCCTCGGGGTAGACAGGCAAAGAATTTCCAGCCTGCCGCCCCTGCAAATTTGCAGCGATTTTGATACCTCATTCATCTCCCGGCAATCTCGGAACAAGCCCTAACAGATCATTCAAAGTTAGCTTTGACTTCGCAAATGAAAACAGCTATGTACTTTTATGACTGGCCAGGTAGCGGGAGAGAGGGGAACCGCGGCTCAAAGCTCTGTGGGAGAAATCAGAGTCTCTCTCCAGGATTTGGGGAAGTTCTGGGATGTGGTGGGGAGATGAGAGAAGGTGGGAAAGGGGCCAGAATTGGTTGTAGATGGATGGTTCTTGTCTGCAGCTCAGCAGTTTTGAGTGAGGGGGGGGGGGACAACAACTCTGTAGCCCCACCCTGAAGCACAGGCCCTGAACACAACCATCTGGCTGCCTCACCCAAGTGCACCAGACAGCCAGTCCCTCCTTGCAAGTGGGGCCGATTTGTCTCGTGCCTGTGTGTTCCCGTTTCCAGCACCCATGCGGCGTTTTGGGCCTGAACGCCTCCAGATGTGTCTGAGAGCTTTTTTTAAAAAAAGCCAGCTGTGTCTCCCTGGGATACTCCGCTGGCCGGCTGAGAGGTCAGGAAGAGGCAGAGAGCTGATCTCCATCTTTGGGGTTGGTCTAACGATTTAATAGGATAGCTAAGTGGACGGTGCATTTCCAGAGATAGTGTAAGTCTGGATTAGGGCAATGCACTCTACATTCCCTTACGCTTGATCCAGAAGCTGCAGCTAGGGCAGAATGCTGCAGCATGATTGCTGACAGGAGTGAATAGAACACCTGTGCTCAGAGATCTGCACCGCTTGCCAATTTGCTACCAGGCCAAATTCACCATGAATAGGTAAAATCCTTGGGGTTAGTTTACCTGCGAGATCACCTTGCTCCATATACGCCCACTCGACCTCCAGAACTGGCCCTGTTACAGGCGCCACATAACATCCGTTCCTCATTTGTAAGAACTTGGATCTCTAACGTGTGGCAGCACCTGCACTTTGGAACTCCCTGCCTCTTGACAACAGGCAGGAGCCTTCAGTGTGCTTTTTTAAGGCACCTGCTAAAAATAATTTTTTTTGGCAAGCCTACCCAGACATGCAGAATGTTGATGCGTGTTTTGATCTGTTTCTAGTTTATTGTTGATTTTATCTTCAAGGGTTGTTCTAAACTGAAATTTTTTATTGTTTTATTTTCCTAGTAAACCACTTCAAGGCTTTGTTTCTTTTATAAAAACAACAACAATCAAGTGGTACATAAATTTGGTGGGGGGAGAATGGGGTTGGACTAATAATGACGGCCGTTTAATAGGGTAGCTAAAGCGAAGCCACATTTCCAGAAGCAGTGTAACTCTGCATGCCCGACTTGAAAATAAGCCACCATTTCCAGCACCTTCTGCTTCTGAGCTGTCCTCTGTCGGAAGCATAATCCTGGGCCTTTTGGTCTGATGCAGCTGGACCCTGGTTGACCTCTCCCTCCAGCACCCTCCCTGGCCCACACCAGTTCTGCTTCACACCTGCCTTGAGGGCTTTTCCCTGACTGGGATGTGCCTTTGGGCTACAAACATGCCTCTCAGTTTCCAGGAGAGAGGTGTGTATAAATTTAAGTCTTCACACAGCACGGAGTTAAAACTACGGAACTCATTCCCACAGGACATACCGACGTTCACCAACCTGTGTGGCTTTGAAAGATTGGACAATCCAGATAATAAGGCTTTCAATGGCTACCAGCCGGGAAGGCAATGCTCTGTTTCCAGAGGCGAAGATGCTCTTGAATACCACTTGCTGGAAGCCACAGGAGCAAAAACAACAACAAACCAACCTATGGTCACGTAAAGCATACTCAATAAACACACGAGACGTAACCGGCTGTGTTCTTAGATGAATAAGGTATACTATTAGCAGCTAGTACTTTGCCATAAGATCCACTGTCCTGTAATATCACATATGAGCTTAAACTACTGATGAAGCCCAGGATGGCGAAACAAGGCCAATATTCCGGAAATCCTTGTCTTAGACTCTTGTGAAAGGATTCTGTGGAACTGTAACAACCTTTCAAGTTGATGGTTTGGACGTTATGAACAGACAGGTGGAATAGACACGATTACACGGATGGACCTTATGCATGAACTGACTAGAGAATGATCTGATCCACTGGGTCTTCTGCTTTGTTCGTTTGTTGAACTTTATTAGTTACTTCTGTTGAAATTTACAATTTGTTACAATGAATAGTATACCTTATTCATCTAAGAACACAGCCGGTTACGTCTTGTGTGTTTATTGAGGAAGCCACAGGAGGGCAGGGTGCTCTTATGCTCAGATCCTGGTTCCCCATAGGCATCTGGTTGGCCACTGTGAGAACAGGATGCTGGATGAGGTGTCACTGGCCTGATCCAGCAGGCTCTTCTGGTGTTCTTAAGAGTGGCTAATATGCAGAACAATTGGTTATTGTGCACATTCACCAGGCCTCATACCCCCAATTAAATGATGAAAATTATGAAATTCTATTAGATGGAACATTGTACGGCTTTCTGGTCCCCCTGGTTGCAATGCCTCTACAGCATCCCTATTCGTTCCGCCTCCAGGGCAACGTTTCTGCCTGCAGGGCAGTGCAAGCTAAGGAAGCCAACATGGGCCGTTCTTTTGCAGCTGCTGAGGACATCAAGCCCACCTCTGCCCAAGTGGGGATCCTGGGGGAAACGGCCAACAATCCCCGCTTTGCTTCGGCTGCATGGAGAAGGCAGAGCTCCTGCCGCCTGTTGACAGGGGCCTAAGTCGCTCCATGTCGATGGTGTCAGATCTCATTTAGCGGGAGGCCTGAGTCGGCCGAGAACTTGTGTGGAATGGCCAGAGGCCAAAGCAAATATATTACACAGCCTGAGGCTGCCCGGCCAGAAAGGAAGTGGACAGAGAAAACACCTGCTGCTTTGAATCCACTTTGTGCAAAGGCTCTCCGCTCTACAAAGAGGCCTGCTCTTTTGGAAATGGTCAAACAAGGGAGAGGGGATTTGTCTGTGCCCATCATCCCAGGACACCTAGCAGCCCCTCCTGCTCCCCCAATTCAGGGCAAGCAACACCCACCTCTACGGACAAGGGGGCAAGTGGATTTCTGCAGAGCAACCCATCTGCCTTGCCTCAGCTTCCCCGGACTCATCAGTGAGCCTCTGAATCTGTTTTAGATCTACCAGAAATACTTTTGAAATCACTAGCCCACATTGCTTCAGTCAGTTGACTCCTGGCATGCTGGGGGTTAAGAGTAGACAAACCCCAATGTGTCCCTTCCAACCCTACAATTCTAATAATAATTAATTTTATTATTTATACCCCGTCCATCTGGCTGGGTTGCTCCAGCCACACTATTCTGGGGGCAATTCAATAATCCTCTAAAGCTCCTTAAAGTGATCAAGAGTTACAAAGGCTGGACATTTAACTGGTTTGACTGGGGGAAATGGGGAGGGGCGATTCCTCTAGGACAAAGCCAGAAGAATCTTTTTCAGCCAGAGAGCCACATTCCCTTGGGGGCAACCTTTTGAGGGCCACATGCCTTGGAGGATCAAGATGGGTAGCAGGGCTGATACAGATGGGGAAAGGATTTTTTTAAAAAAACCCTAAGTATCCAGTAAATAGTTGCAACTCTTTGGATTTGAAAAAGAAGAAGCGGGATATAAGTATTGACAATAAAAAACGGAAAGACTAAGGGTTTGTGGGCATCCAGCAGGATGTTGGAAGATTCAGGACATATAAAAGGTTTATTCATGCAGCGCACAGTTAAACTGTGGAACTCCCTCCCACTTGAGGCAGTGAAATCCACTAACCTAAATGACTTTAAAAGAAGATTGGACAAATTCTTGGAGGAGAGGGCTATTGATGCTACCAGACAACGATGGTGCACTCAGTAATGCTTCTGAAGAGCAGTTGCTGGAAATCACAGGCTGGGAGAGTGAACTTTTGCTCAGAGTCTGCTTGAAGATTCCCCAACTGGGGCATCTGTTTGGCCACTGGAGGAATGGGATGTTGGACTGGAGGAGCCATTGGCCTGATCCAGCAGGCTCTGCTTACGTTCTTATGTAAAGGGAGAGAGGTGGAACTTCCATATTCGTCCCACTCCTTTCTTAGGCCAAGCAAGGGATTGTGGAAGCTCCTGAGCTCCCCAGAACCCTTCACCAGGCGAGATGTTTAGAATGCAAGAGAAAGGCTGTTGGTGTTAGTTGAGCCATCCTTGTCTACATCTGGTAAGTTTCAAGAGGCAAGTGTGGGAAGAGCTGGCAGGCGTTCAAATGAGGCGCCTTCAGGTGCCTGCCGGTTTCACATTGCACCACGACCCCCTGGGACAGAGATTATGGCTGAGCACCCCCCGCACCCCTCAGCAAATACAGTCACCAGATGTTTTAAGTCCTGCCTCTATCCTTAGGCAGAACACACACCGGTTCCTTCCGTAGGTAGAGAATGAAGAGAAGTTGTTTACAATCTAGTAGTATATAAATTTTATGGAAGTAAATAAAATACATAAATGTCTAAGAGGGTAGCTTCTCCTAACAGTTGGAGGGAACATTCCCTCAGAGGATAAAGGCCTGTCTTCAGGTGTCAGGAGTGGGATTGCGGCTATTTGAATACACACACACAAATAGCTGCATGCGCACCATACATATAGCTAAAGCACAGGGTTTCCCCCAATCCTGCAGATCGTTGCTCACTCCAAACAGTACAATTCCCGGTGCCTTAACAAACTACAGTTCCCAGGTTCTTTGGAAGAAATCAAGTGCTTTAGCTGTGCTTCAAATATACAGTGGTTACAAACACCTCAGGTTACAGACCCTACTAACCCAGAAATAGTACCTCAGGTTAAGAACTTGGCTTCAGGATGAGAACAGAAATTGTGCAGCGGCAGCGGGAGGCCCCATTAGCTAAAGTGGTACCTCAGGTTAAGAACAGTTTCAGGTTAAGAACGGACCTCTGGAACGAATTAAGTTCTTAACCCGAGGTACCACTGTATGGTGTGCAGGCAGCCGTTTGGAAGGGGGTGTTCCACAGGGACATATTCCTCAGCCCAGCCTGATGAGGAGCCCCTGCCAAGATGTCCTCCATCTGGTAAGAGCTTGTGAGACCCGCCATCCCTTCCTGTTGCATTTATCCACCTTCGTGAGCTTGTGAGACCTCCCATCCCTTCCTTTTGCATTTACCCACCTTCGTGGCCTCCTAACTCTGCTGTTGTGTATCAACTCCCAGGCCTGAAAAGGTGGGCGGCACCAGCCCCTCACTAAGGCATCGCTGGGTGTACTTCGTGGTCTTGTCGTGTATGTGTTTGTTGTGCAAGACAGAGGGGGAGATGTTTATTTTCTGCTGCGGGCGAGGTCTGTGGAGCCCATCACGCCCAACTTTCTAGAAACCCGGGGGCGCAGCCAACTCTGATTCAACAGGCGAATCTGGGACAGCGGGAAATCCAGCCAACAGCCATTTGTCTGCACCTCGAACAACAAAAGATGCAAGAGTTCCAGAAATGTTGAAGGCAGGGGGAATGTAACTCTATGTTCTCTCTCTTGGAAGGGGGGTGGGAGAAGGATGTTCTTGTTGTAAACAAGCTCCTTGGTGACTGCAGAATGACCCCGTCTGTCCGTTTGGGGAGGTTTTGGGTCCTAATGGTCTTTCAGTGACAGGTGGCTGCTCAGCAGCCGCTGGGATCTGTGTCACTCTCAACATGCCCCCCACACACACCTTACCCTCTCCTTCCTTGGAAGTTTTTAAGTAGAAGTTGGGTGGTCATCCATCAGGGTTGCTGTAGCTGAGACTCCTGCATAGCAGGGGGGTTGGACTAGATGAGTCTTGGGGTTCCCTTCCAATTCTACAATTCTTTTTCCAAGCGAATGCCACGACCTGTGCCAAACTTCTCCCCTCGCTATGCAGCATGTTTCATGAATGACCCCGATTGCAGAGAGACAATGGGGAGAAAGGAAAGGGAAATGCCCTCTTTGGCTGCAAACCTGCTTCCCAAATGCGGAATGGCGTCATTTCCTCCGAAAGGTTGGGGGACAGGAGGCTGCCCTGGTCCACTGTCAGCTGCATCAGCCCAGATCCACATTCCTGGCTGGGGTTACGCAGGAATACGGTCACCGATCCAGGAAATGCTGGTTCAGCTCTCTTGGACCACAGCCTCCAGCCCTGCTGAGGTGCACTGTTCCCATGCCACCCTGGCAGCTTTTCTCCTGGGAAAGTTCACATGGCCACGTTTGGCACCAGGCAGGCAGGCAACGGGCGCGCCAAGGTCTCAGGGCAACCAGCGCCAGGGGGCCCTTGTGATCTGCAGCTTCGTTTTATTAAAGAACAGGAAATTCTGCCGCATCAGCGAATGAAGGGCCGTAGTTCAGTGGGAGAATCATAATTTTTTGAGTTGGAAGAGACTGCCAAGGTTCATCTAGTCCAGCCTCTTACAGTGCAGGAATCACAGCTCAGGAATCACCCACTGTCTGCCATTTCAAATTTCCGCAGCACCCTGTGCATGACCAACATTCACCCCCATCCTGACTCTCACCTTCCATTCTGGCCAATTCACGTCCTAGTTGCAATACCCTGGATCACTCTGGTGCAGAAAAACTGGTTGCTCTGCCCTTAACCCGCCTCTGGTGGAGCCCAGAACTGGACAGTCCTCCAGGTGTGGTCTGACCGAGGCAGAATAGCAAGGCACTATGACTTCTCTTGATCTGGACACTGGGATTCCGTTGATGCAGCTAGAATTGCATTTGCTTGTTTTGCTGCTGCATTACATTGTTGGCTTTGTAATGTGTTTTCCGTCTCTGATCCATGGGGAGGTGGCAGGGTGGCTGTCCTGCAACGAAGACAACCTTCTCTGCCTCACACCCGGTGCTTTATCACGGATCCATCAGCCTGCATTTTTTCTCTCCGTTAAGACTTCCAATTACACACTTGAAAAGAATCCGCACAAACATAGGTTTCGCTCAGCATCATCTGCGCCATTGCTTTGCTTTGTCTTTGGGTTTTCTCTGTGGGCCTGAGACGGGACACGCTGAGAGGCTCAATCAGGAAATAAAAGTATTCGGCGTCATTCGGAAACAACTGGTGGTGTCAAAGATTTGTGTGTGTGTGTTTCATTTCCTACACTGTGTTTTGGAAGCGAAAGTGTGATTTGTTTTCCAATACTTCACTTCTGACTCATAATGTTCAGGGAAAGTGCCGCATCCTCCAACATTTCACAGACAAAATAATGAGATGCTTGGGTGACATCACACTAGACAGTGCGCCCGATACCAAGTCATGACGCTGGGCTACCTAGCTCAGAATTGTCCGCCCTGACTGGCTCTCCAGGACAGTGGGGCAGGGGATCGTCTCCTCCCAGCCCTACCAGATCCGTTGGGGGAATCAACCCTGGGACCTTCCGCACACAAAGCAAGTGTTCAACCACTGAGTTGTGTCCCTTCTGTAGTGACACGTGGCTGAAGGCTTCATGAACTCCTTACCCGAGTTGCACAACCTATTGCAGAAGATAACAACACAGCAACGTTCAAAGCAGTCATTTCTATTCAAAATCCAATTGAAACTTTTTAGTTTAAGGAATTCAGTGAAATTGATGAACTCCCGATTCCAGCCCTTCAAAGCTGGATACTTTCCCACCTCCAGTGCCAATGTGCTGCCCCCTTGCCCCTTAGCGCCTCCCTAGGTAATCCCATCGCCCACCTGGAGGGTGCTACTGCCCACTTTATCCTCGGGGTGTTGGGTGTGCCCACTGTATGATCTGTGGAACAGTCCTTTCTCCTCCTCCTCTCTGCTCAGATCTAAACACTGAGACTGAGGAAGAGGAAGAAGCTAGCAGGCAGAGCCACCCCACGGACTGGTTGTGTTAAGCAGAGAGGACCAACAGGCAGGTGGGGCTAACTAGGGCAGGCTGAGGTTGGTGGGGCTGTGCCCTAATGGACCAACCTCCACTGGAGTTTGTGGTTGGCATCTGTCTCGGGAGACAATGGAGGAGTGAGCCTTTTGGGAGTGAAGCCAAACTTCACAACGCCTGCTGTGGCTGTAGAAACCGATACAAGAGAGACATGTTTTGTTGCAGCTGGGGCAGATGAAGGCATCCGGTCTTGCTGCTGCAGATGCATCATGCCGTTTCTTCTCTCTGCACTCCTCCCAGCGGTCATTCCTTCTCTGGTCACAACTGTGGATGCACAACCTGACTGCCTGGGTCTAGGCACTGCGGTCGTCTGCAAGGGATTCCCACATGGCAGGGTTGATGTTGCCAGCCTTCCCGTCACATTCACAGACATCTTTGTAGTGCAGAGTTGGTCTGCCAAGGGGCCTAGTCCTTGAAGCCAGCTCCCCATGGATCACGTCCTTGGGGGCCCTGCCATCTTCCATTGTGTGGACATGACCGAGTCAGTGTAGAAATCACTGAGATAGGAGTGAGAACATGCTGGGAATGCTGGCTTGGGAGAGCACATCTTTGTTTTGAGACTCTGTCCTGCCACGTGATGCCCAAAATCTTCTTGACGCAGCACATGTGGGAGGCATTGAGGCGCTGCTCCTGGTGGTTGCCAGTTGCCCACGACTCACTGTTCCAGAGGTTCAGCTGTCATAGCCAACGGGCACCTCAGAGGACTGCCAGCCAGGAAACGGGCTGCAGAATGTGCACACACTCATGTTTAAGCAACATGCCAACTCTAGCCCCTTAAAAAAAAGCTCATACACAACACCACAATCCTGCCCAGGAGGTGAGGGGAGAGGCCTCTCCACAGCTCTCCCAGGGACTCTGAATGGGGCTCAGACACACGTTCCAGGCCGATGCAATTGGGGATTATAAATAGCAATGAGATGACAGTCCATAGAGCACCATTGTTGTCCTGTGACAGGCAAAGTAACTCCTCCAAGCCACAGTTGATTAGCACGGCTGGCCACCGTCCTTGTTTTCCATCCTTTCTGGAGGAGAAGTGAGAGAAACATTGAATCACCGGGCAGTGGCGGAGACAAAGGGCACGTTCCTGGGGATCATTAGGGAAAGGGATTGGAAATGTAAAATTATCTTCCAATATGCATAAAAACGTAAGGCTGTTGTCACGCTGCAGTCACTCTAGCCAGACAACGGAAGGGCAGGCAGGCGAGCAGTTTTAACAGAGCTAAGGAAGGGTTAGTGGGCTAGTGGGATGTAAAGGGAGGGAGTTAGTCAGGTGTAAATGGAGGTATGAAAGAAGTGGGTTTGGCAGGGTTGACGAGTGGAGCAAGTATTCTATATAAATCAAAAGTGCAATCCCAATGGGAATGCAGTTTGAACCTCTAATGGCTCCATCGATCTAGAAAAGGGGGGGGGGGCACAGACCTGGAAAGAGTGAAAATTGCTAACTGTGATTAGCTCAGACTCTTGCATTGCAGCAGGTTGTACTAGATCACCTCTGGGTCCCCTTCCAACTCTACAGTTCTATGATTCTATGACTTATGATACAAAACCAATCAAGGTTCACAGCTGGCTGGTAATGCTGGGCATTGTAGTCCAGAACATCTGGAAGGAATGGCCTTTGCAGTTTTAGTTTAGCAAGATTGGGGAGACTCCAGGGGGCTCCAGAGGGACATTGTAATGAGTTTTAAAGTACTTTGCATGGCACAGATAAAATGTAGAAAGGGTTCAAATCTCACCTCACTGCGTACCCATAGTTATTACCGGTAATTGAATTTATTATTACACTTACACCCCACATTTTTTTCCTCCAAGGAGCCCATTGTGGTGTGTGCTGCTCTCCCCCTACCCAATTTATCCACACAACAACCCTGTAAGGCAGGCTAGTCTGAGAGGCGGTGATTGGTCCCCAAGGTTACCCAGTGAACTGAACGGCTGCATGGGGATTCAAACCCTCATTTCCCAGGTCCTGTTCCGACAATTGTAACCACTATATCAGTCCCCATCACCAGTAAAATGTCAGCAATAGCTCAATTTTTTAAAAAATAAAATGTTCCTATATTTATTGTCCACAAACAATGTCCCAGTGACAATGTATTTTCCAGATACATATTTCACAGCCGCTTCATTTCACATCATATCAAACTAGAAATTATCCGTAAAATTACTGGCAAAATCAAAATTCCATAATACAGTCCAATTTTTTTATTTAAAAAAATGAGTCATATGCTACTATACTTTTCATACTTAAAACAATTCATCAAATGAAGCATTTGCCAAGCCAATGTTGTGATTAAATTGTTTCAACTCAGGGGGTGAATGAACGTGTCAGTTTCTCATCCCCCACCCCAATCTTTCCAGCCAGAGAAATTTGTTAATTTCCTGCTATGGTTTGGGATTGCACTCACCCTGAAGGAGCAGATATGCAGTCTGGGGGCTTCTTCAGGATCCTGGTAACCTCAGTGGCTAGAAGCAGCTTCTACCAGCTTCAACTGGTGCAAAATCTATGGCTGTTCCCAGATTTGGAACGTTTGAACTCAGTAGTTCATGCATAGGTGACTTCAAGCCTGGATTAGTGTGATACACCCTATTGTGAGGCTTGCACTGTTCTCCAACAAAGTATGGTGTGCAAAGATGCATTAAAAGGTAAAGGTAAAGGGACCCCTGACTATTAGGTCCAGTCGTGACCGACTCTGGGGTTGCGGCACTCATCTCGCTTTATTGGCCGAGGGAGCTGGCGTACAGCTTCCGGGTCATGTGGCCAGCATGACTAAGCCGCTTCTAGCGAACCAGAGCAGCGCACGGAAACGCTGTTTACCTTCCTGCCGGAGTGGTACCTATTTATCTACTTGCACTTTGACGTGCTTTCGAACTGCTAGGTTGGCAGGAGCAGGGACCGAGGAACGGGAGCTCACCCCGTCGCGGGGATTTGAACCGTCGACCTTCTGATCGGCAAATCCTAGGCTCTGTGGTTTAACCCACAGCACCACCCACATCCCAGCAAAGATGCATAGACTAAGGTAAAAAGCCTTCCCAGAAATGCACATCTTGGTATAAAATACATTACGGTAAAGAAAATTGCATGCAATAATGCATTTCCGTGTGCTATTTTCCCTTTGGCATATGCATCTTTGTATACATCCCTTGGCTGGAGAAACGTACTGCAAAAATTAGAGCAGGATTTCGAAGGAGGGCTGTGCTTTGGTTCGCTTCTTATTTCACAAAGTGTGAACTAAGAATGCAAGGCCAGATACAAACCCACATGCGGTACACAAGCACAGCAACTCTCAGCCACACCTGTGACTCCCAGCACCTGATATTCAGAGACGTAATTCCTCGGATTGTGGAATACAGCCATCACAGTTAGAAGTGGCTTATCGTGGGTTGCCAGTGCCCATGGCTGTGCAGTGGGATGAGTGGGAGAGAAGGAAATGGACAGAGCATGTATGAGCATTCAATTGCATCCGTGTCACCCAGGAGTTTGCAGCCGCACAGCTAAGAGTTGTTCTGTTGTCCGGAGAGGTCACTTCCTGGCTTGCGTGGATAAGCTGTTTTCAACCGAGCCCAGTAATGGAGCGCACAAATGTATTCTGGGTATTTTCTCAGTTGACCATTCAGGGGTTTCTTTCTCTCATCATGAACTCCACAACGCTGGTCCACACACTGAAGAGTGATGTCATTTCCCCCAATGATTTTATTATAAAATTCTGGTTCATCATCCTCCAAAGCAGATTCTTCACCAAGGAATGAAATATTGAAATTCGTGCATATAATTTTCCCATAGGTGCCACGGTTTGATCCATCATCTTGTGTGTACTTCAAAACCATATTTGCCTCGCAAAGCAGCAGTTCACTTGGCAACAAATATGGCTCTACTTCCTTTCCTGTGGCTTCCCTCACATATACCTCCTCCGGGCTGATGTAGGAGACGAAGGAGGGCTTGGCCAGCCTGGCCCCCGCGCCCAGCATGTCTGGCCCCTGTGAAGTCCCAGCAGCATCAGCGGCGCTGCCAGGGCTCCGGCTGGTGCCGGTGTCGGCAGCCCCTTGCAGGAGGACTCCGTGGTGGCGGCGGCGTCCTCCAGCGCCGCCCTCTAAATTTTGCACCCTCTAAAAATGTTGTGCCCGGGGCAACCACCCCCTACGTTACGCCACTAGGGACTAGCAACTTCTGTCCTACAGAGGTTCATGTCCTAGCACCACAAACACATGTCTGCTCTGCCTCCTGAGGGCAGGTGATGTCAGCTGCCGGGAAGATTCATGAGGACATCCCGGTCCTGCCAAATGGGGCGCCCAGGGGGCCCGTTCGTCCTGCGAGTGGCTGCAATGTTTTAATGAGGCCAGTTTCCAGTGGCAGCATTGACTGCTGGCCAAGGCGAACACCGCCATGCGCCCCCCCCCCCAGCCCGCCACCTCCGCAGCCAGTAGCTGCCTGATCCAGCCACTTTGGGCGTGAGGAGCAACTGCTTCCTCAACGGCATGACGGGGGGTCGCACTCCATAACCATAAAAATGGCAGCTGTTGGCTGCTCCTGTGCAAAGGCGCCACGCCAAGCTGGGTCTTTGCCCACGGATCTCAGCCAGGCCAGGACGGGAAGGCAGAGATGGGGAAAGGAGAGGCAGTGGGGCTGACAGGACAAGAGGTAGGAGACCCCTCGGTCGGAGGAGCAACAGGGGAGAGCCGCAGCAAAACGCAGAGGGTTGTAATGTTTTTATGGGTGCCATGGGGGGCGTCCCTGCTCACAGTAGGGATGGGCAAAATCTGTCCACTCCAGTTTCACTTCATTTCCCCAGCCTTCAAAGTTCAGTTCTCCATACGCCCACATCGGTTTGCAATTTAACAAAAATCCTCATAAAATTCATCAGCATTTTAGAATTATCCCGCAAATAATGAAGATTGGAAGCAGGAGGAGTGAGCAAGGCCTACTGAGCAGAGCTGCCCGGGATCAATTTGTGGCATTTATTGGATGGGTCTTGCACACAAGACCAGTTTCTGCCTTTTCCACAAAGTCCGCCAGCAGGACCTCAGCAGAACAGCTGCCCTCTCCCCACTTGTGAATTTCAGCATCTGGTATTCAGAGGCACACTGCCTCCAAATGCAGGTTATCGTCATATCTAATCCTCTTTTCAAACAATCTAAGTTGGTGGCTTTTGAATTATAGTATAGTTAAAGCTATGGTTTTCCCAGTAGTGATGTATGGAAGTGAAAGCTGGACCATAAAGAAGGCTGATCGACGAAGAATTGATTCTTTTCAATTATGGTGCTGGAGGAGACTCTTGAGAGTCCCATGGACTGCAAGAAGATCAAACCTATCCATTCTGAAGGAAATCAGCCCCGAGTGCTCACTGGAAGGACAGATCCTGAAGCTGAGGCTCCAATACTTTGGCCACCTCATGAGATGAGAAGACTCCCTGGAAAAGCCCCTGATGTTGGGAAAGATGGAGGGCACAAGGAGAACAGGACGACAGAGGACGAGATGGTTGGACAGTGTTCTCGAAGCTACCAGCATGAGTTTGACCAAACTGTGGGAGGCAGTGGAAAACAGGAGTGCCTGGCGTGCTCTGGTTCATGGGGTCACGAAGAGTCGGACACGACTAAACAACAAGAAGTCGGTGGCCATCACTCTTATCTTGTGGAAATGGATTCTGCAGTTTTAACCATGCATGGTGCGAGAAAGCACTATCTTTGTCCTATCCAGAAGCTCCCAACATCCATCCTCTCTTTATCAACCTCCAACAAGGCAGAGTCCACCAATGTTCAAGGGAGTCCGTTCCACTGTTGAACAGCTCTTACCCTCCAAAAGTTTTTCCTAACGTTTAGTTGCAATCTCCTTTCTTGTCATTTGAATCCAATGGTTCGGGACCCACCCTCCAGAGCAACAAACTTGCTCCATCTTCCATGGAAAAGCCCTTCAGATATAGGAAGATGGCTCTCCTATCCCCTCTCAGTCTTCTCTTCTGCTGGCTAAACATCCCCAACTTCCTCCTCCATTGCTCATAAGGCTTGCTTTCCAGACTCTGGAGCATCTTGGGTTGCCCTCCTCTGCACACATCCTTCTTAAAACTGTGGTGCCCACAACTGAACACACTACAGTGGTACCTCGGGTTACATACACTTCAGGTTACAGACTCCGCTAACCCAGAAATAGTATCTCAGGTTAAGAACTTTGCTTCAGGATGAGAACAGAAATCATGCTCCGGCGGCATGGCGGCAGGAGGCCCCATTAGCTAAAGTGGTGCTTCAGGTTAAGAATAGTTTCAGGTTAAGAACAGACCTCCAGAATGAATTAAGTTCTTAACCCGAGGTACCACTGTATTGTATTACAGGAGAATGAGAAAAAATATATTCTCCTTATCCACTTCCTCAACACCGTGCAGACTCCTAACACACCTCGGGTTTATCCCCCTTCCTCACTTCAATACCTTTACTCTGCAATTTGCAACTCTACAATACCCCTTTGGAGGTGAGGCCACCAGAACTGTACACCGTAATCCAAATGCAGTCACAGCATAGGTTTGTATAGCTGCGTTAGGATACCTGTTTTATTTTCAGTTCCTTTCCTCATGATCCCTAGCACGGAATCTGCCTTCTTCATAGCTGCCACACCCTGGGTTGACATCTTCATTGAGCTATCCCTCCCCAGAGACTCCCAAGGTCTCGTTCCTGCTCGCTCACCCCACCGGAAAATTAGGCCAGGGCTGGGATTTTTGTTAATTCCTTTAAATTGGCTTATGGAAGAACAGCTAAATCGTTGACAAATGTTAAGACCATCATGCTGATCTGACATGGGATTTCCTTACAAGAGACCTCCCCTCCCATTTATTCCAGTTCTGCTGGTGAAAAGACTGCGTGCGTGTGCATTCCTTTGCTCAGGACGCAGCCTGGATCGTGCCCGTTGCTCTTAACTTGCCAGATTAAATACTTGACCCTCTCCCCCGCCGACACACACCTTTCCTTTTTTAAACCCAGCGTCGTCCAGAATTGTGAAAAGGGTAGCCAACAAAAGCACTGATTTGTAAGATGGAACTGCTGTTAACAGGCCTGGTTTGGGAATGTTGTTTCTTTACATTTGCTCCGGTCCTATCTCACATGCCTGAACGAAGATAACGCTTCCCTCTCCTCCTGTCCACTTGCACACGTTTACCTACCTTTACAATGTGCTGTGCGAGCACGACAGCTAGCTAAAGAGGACCTCCACCATCACAAGACAGAATTAACTCCCGTGATATTTAGCCATGTTCTTTTGAGGAAAAATCCATGGAGAACAAAAGCCATCAATGGCTGAGCCAACCTGTTGAAGCCGTTCCCAGGGTGTGGCTGCTGTCACATGCTGACAAGCTTCTAGGAGCCACAGGTGAGAGCTGAGCGCAGGGTGAGGACCAAAAGTAGACAAACTACCCCAGAAGGAACACAATGTCCCCCCCCCCAACTCCCCATTGAAATTAATGGAATCAAGCTAGCTAAGTCTATTAATGGGCCTATTCTCAGTAGGATTAGTATGGGAGACAACCCTTTGCTGTTGAGTCCCCAAGTGTCCCTATTTTCCAGGGACCATCCCAGATTTACAAAAGCTTTCCTGGTTTCTGATATGATCCCGGAATGTCCTGCTTTTCCTTACGATGTTCCTTACGATGCTGGAGGATATGGAGTTATTTGACCCCCGACTCAAAGAGATAAGTAACTATACAACCTTTAGAAGACATCTGAAGGCAGAAATGTATGGGGAAGTTTTTGAATGTTTACTGTTTTTATTATTATTATTTTGGAAACCCCCCCAGATTGGCCGGGGCAACCCGGTCAGATGGGTGGGGTACAAATCATAAAAACTATTATTACAGTGGTACCTCAGAAGTCTAATGGAATCTGTTCCAAAAATCCATTCAACTTCCAAAACGTTCGGAAACCAAAGCGTGGCTTCCGGTCATCTGCAGGAAGGTCCTGCAGCCAATCGGAAGCCATGCCGGATGTTCAGGTTCCAAAGAACATTTGCAAACTGGAACACTCACTTCCAGGTTTGCAGCATTCATGAGCCAAAACGTTCAACTCGCAAGGCGTTTGGGATCCAAGGTACGACTGTATTATTATTATTATAATAATTATTATTATTGAATAGATGTTCCTATTTTCATTGGAGCAATGTTGGAAGGCATGAGAGACTATTCTCCTCTGCAAGTTGCAAACACTGATGGATGCTCTTCCACAGAGCCACTGGTCCCCCAACTAGCCAATGACCCCAAAAACCCGTTTGAGTGACAATAGCACCATCTGGTCCAGCTCAGCCTCCCTTTCCCCCGGTCCCCTCTCTGCACCCTCAAGCACGTAACCCGGAGACTTGGCCCCAGTCACAGGGTTGGACGGGGCGGAGGGGGGGGATCAATCAATCACCGGCCAATGTGGGACAGAGCTGGCCCAGGTCCCTGCCGCCGAGCCAGTGCCGCTGAGCCAGAGACGGAAAGAAAAGTGGGGTGCTGGCCGCGCCTGCCACGGACGCAATCTGTCTGCAATGTTTTCCTCCCGACTGGAGGGGATATTTATAGCCAAACCCCCTTTCCCTTTTGAACCAAGAGGAAATGGCTGGGATAGTTACGTACCTGGCCAATGGCTCAGACAAGGCCAAGAACCATACACAAGGCTCAGCCTTGGCCAAACAGCACTTCGTAGCGCCAGTCTCTCCAGGGCCTGCGAGACAATTGCGGGGCTCGATGCCACCGCTGCCGCCACCACCACCACCCTGTTCTTCCCCCCTTCCTGGTGGGAACCTTAAAGCACCCCTCACAGACCTCCGCCTCCCGGCCTAATACAAAGTGGGCTTCCTGTTCTCTGTTCTCGGGCAGCCTGCCTGTTATGTTCAGAGAAGAAAAGGCCCTTTGCCAAGAGCTGGGGAAGCGGACACCTGGGTGCCCCCAGGCTTACACGGCAGGCCAGACGGTTGTTTTCAGCTGCAGAGTGGCTCGCGGTGGCAGAGAGAAGCTCAGCACTCCCAAGGCCACAGTCCAGAGAGAGTCAAGGAGCAGAAGTTGTCCTGGGAGGAAGAAAGGCCAGCGGGGAGCAGCCACATCACAGGCAAACTGATCCCGTTTCGGTTCCTTTCATATTCCCCCGCTTGCGTTCACTTTTCCGTTCACATCAGTCAGCAATTTGGTTTTAGCAATGCTTCTGAACACCAGTTGCTGGAAACAGCAGAAGAAGAGTGTGTTGCTGTTTTGCTCTTGTTCCCATAAAGGGCATCTAGCTTTGCCACTGTGAGAACAGGATGCTGGACTAGGTAGGCCACTGGCCTGATCCAGCCGACTCTTCTTTCATACATTGTATTTTTGTTTTCCAAGTAAACTCAAATTAGGATGCCCTTTCAGATCCCCATTAGATGCTCTCTATGCCACCCTGGCCACCCGACTGGGTGCATCCCAGCGCTGTCACCTTCCTGCTGCTGGGAGTGGGGACTTAGGGGTCAAGCAAGGCCACACCCTTCCTTTTTTATGAGGTGCAAAGGACTATGGAAGGGTGTGCTGAGGGGAGCTCTCCTTCTGCTGGTGCTTGCACAGGGACGTTGCCGGCACCGGACACCTCCTTTGCCCAGCTCCCTGACGTCAGCTAAGCCTTAAACGAGTTTGTAGTTTGCCAGTTCAAGACTTCATTGTCCAACCTTGCTAATCCTGGTTGGTAAAACCTTTTGCAATGATTTCTGGCCCTCACTTGAAGAAACAAAATGGGATGATTCCAAAGAGTCAGAGAGTGCAAAGCGCTCATAATTTTACAACAACTAATTAACTAATTTGCACTGCAATCTTCAACTCAGCGCGCAAAGAGATGGACGGGTCAGGAAAGCTCTCCTGGCGAGGGATGGGGGGTTGACAGGGTTTCCCGCTATGGGGGGGTCACCTGATACCTGGGGCCAGAGCATAGGAAGAGGGCCTTCTTGGTGAGGAAAGGCAAGCCTAGGCCCTCCTGCAAGTGCCCCAAAACTCCACTCAGCACCACGAGCCCCCAGGGAGGACTTGGCCAATGGCCCGGTTTCCCAGCTCATAAATCCAGACATTCCTGCCCTGCTCTCACAGCCAGCTGAGCTGTCACGAAGGCATTTGGTGCTGGCCTGCAAACCCACATGGCTGTCGACCAGGTAGCGAGGAGCAGCAGGGCGAGGCTGTAAATCAGCCCCGGAGCAGAGCGGCGTTGGCAGCCAATAGGAGGGCTAGCTGCGCGCGCTCTGGCAGGCCTGTCCGAATGTGGGATTGAATGCACAGAACACTCTGGCTGAACGTTCCCAGGGGTGGGGGTTCCTTCTCCCCAGCACCTACCCCAAAGCCCAATCCCTCTGCCATGGCAGCCAATGTCCTCAAATGGCCCACTGGAACATCGCACCTGCTCCTTAAAAAGGACTGGCTGCATGGGTGCTCAGGTGGCTTCTTTGGGGTGGAGGACAGCCATAGCTCTGCATGCAGAAGAAGGTGCCAGGTTCCATCCCTAATAGGTAGCAGGTAAAGGTAAAGGACCCCTGGTTATTCCCAGTCAATGGCGACTATGGGGTTGCGGAGCTCATATGGCTTACAGGCCAAGGGAGCTGGCGTATGTCCACACATAGCTTTCCAGGTCATGTGGCCAGCATGACTAAACTGATTCTGGTGCAATGAACACCGTGACGGAAATCAGAATGCACGGAAACACCATTTACCTTCCTGCCACAGCGGTACCTATTTATCTACTTGCACTGGCATGCTTTCGAACTGCTAGGTTGGCAGGAGCTGGGACAGAGCAACAGGAGCTCACCCTGTTGCAGGGATTCGAATCACCAGCCTTCTGATCGGCAAATCCAAGAGGCTCAGTGGTTTAGACCACAGTGCCACCCACGTCCATCCCTAATGGTATCCCCATGTAGGGCTAGGACCATGCAAAATGTCTCCAAACAGGATTTAAGTTGTTGAGTTCTCCAGAACACTTGATGACACAATGCAAGGGACGACTGAGTGAGTGAGTAAATAAATAAATAAATAAATGGGCTTTATGCTGAATCCTGCATTTTGGACACAGATTGAAGATGAAGATTGCAGAGTGGGTCAGTCGCTAATAGGTGCTGTACCTATCCAATTATGTACCATGGCTTCTGAAATGAGAAATGGAATGCCCAGCTATTACCCAGATCTGTATTGTGCCTTAAGTGTAACATTCAGTTTTTCTCCCTCACTCTTAACACTAGAACCTGTGGACATCCAAGTGAAGCCGAATGTTGGGATAATCTGGTCAGATAAGAGAAAGTCCTTCTTCACGCACCACAGAGTTAAACTCTGGAACTCCCTCCCACAGGAGGCTGCGATGGCCACCCACCTGGATGGCTAAAGGCAGATTGGGCAGATTCCTGGAGGATATGGCTTTATCAACAGCTACTGACTGGACAAGGTGGCTTGGCTAAGCCTCCATAGTTGGAGGCAGTAATGCTTCTGAATTCCAGTGGTTGTGAATCAAAAGAGGGGGGGTCAGCTCATGTGCCAGTCCTGCTTGGGGGCTTCCCTTGGACACATCTGCTTGGCCACTGTAAGAACAGGATGCAGAACCCCAAATTTGCCCCCTGCTCCTGCAAACTTGCTCCCTTTCTTTGAAACCACGATGTCAAGCACTTACAAGGCCTTTCACGTTTTGTTTTTCTTTCGGTTCCGTTTGGGAGCCCGATGGGAACCCAAAGTCAATACGAAAAGGTCTAGAAGGTGGTGGCTTTCAAGGTCGCACAAGGGAGAGGCAATCTGGACCATAATCCTCCGGGGCGTCTCCTGGCCAAGCAGCCATTCCTCATGTGCAGAGCTTGGGTGAGGCCAACGCCAAAGACGTCCCTCCAGATCATGCCCCAAACCCAGCTCCGTCCTCCAAGTTGTGCGTTTCCACCGGGGCATTTCGACGGTTCCCGATAATGCTCTTGGAATGCTGTCGGGTGATGCCTGAGCCTGGAAGAACATGAAGTCATTCCCTCTCCCCGCCAGATCTTGTGATATTTCTGCCCTGTAAAAAAAGTCTCTGCGGGGCAATAAACACCCAGGCCAAGAAATGCCTTTGGCTTTAAGAGAGGTCCCCAGGGTGAGTGCCCCCCCCCACCCCACCCAGGGAGGCTTAACCAAAAATCACTGCTTGAGGTTAACAAGTTTGCTATGTCCCCAAACTGAACAGAGGCCAGAGTCAAGCTCTTTATTTGGAGAGGACTGGAAGGAGTTTTGACGACTGAAAGATGGTTCATCTCTCCTCTCTCATACACACAAAAGCAGCCTGTCCCTCTTTCAAACAGCCTCAGAATCAGGGGAACCACCATAGCTCAGTGGCAGAGCTTTTACTCCGTACGCAGAAGGTCCAAGGTTCAATCCCTCCTGGCATCTCCAAGGTTGGGAATGTTTGTTCCTTCCTGAAACTCTGGACAGCCATTGTTGCCTGTCAGTGTCAACAATACTGGGCTAGATGGGAAAACTGGGATAAAGCAGCTTTTTTGTTCCCCTCAGCTCTGCAGAAATTGGGAGTTTTTGAGTCCAACCAGCTGTTTCTGAGACATCTGTCCTCCTTGCACAAGCAATGCCGGGTTCTGTTCAGGTGGGAAATCTCCAGACTGGGTGCAGGAGGCCAGTTTTATTTTCTAAAAGGAGGCCATAGCTGTCAACCTTCCCTTTTTTTGTGGGAAATTCCCTTATTCCAGTGCCATTTCCCGCTGCTATCCTGGATTGTTAGATATCCCGTAGACTGTCCCTGGACAGGTGAGGTTGCTGACAGCTATGAAAGGAGGCACAGGGACTACTCACAAAAGCGCTTCCCACGTAATCATTGGGTGTGTTTTTTTAATTCTTGCAGCAGCCGAGGGGATGGACTCTGTACATGCTCAGGGTGCTCTTGTTGCTGCTTCCGGAGTTGAGCTTTGCTGCTCCATAAAAGCCCAGACACAAACCAACACCCCACCTATATATCTGGAAGAACTTCCCGACAGTGACAACTTTTCGACAGAAGAACAAGCCTCCTTTGGATGGTGGTGGGCTCTGCTTCCTTGGAGCTTTTTAAAGAGCGGTTGGGTGGCCATCTGCCAGGGATTCTTCCGTTACGATTCCTGCATCGCCGAGGGTTGTACTAGATGACCCATGGGGTCTCTTGCAACTCGACAGTTCTACAACTCTGTGACCACAACTCCCCAACTGCCAGTGCTTTTTTCTGGAGGTACTCAAGGGTACACAGTACAGTGGTGCATCGGGTTAAGTACTTAATTCGTTCCGGAGATCTGTACTTAACCTGAAACTGTTCTTAACCTGAAGCACCACTTTAGCTAATGGGGCCTCCTGCTGCCGCTGCACCACCGGAGCACAATTTCTGTTCTCATCCTGAAGCAAAGTTCTTAACCCGAGGTACTATTTCTGGGTTAGCGGAGTCTGTAACCTGAAGCGTCTGTAACCTGAAGCATCTGTAACCCGAGGTACCACTGTACCAGCACCTTTTGCCCCCATGTTCCAAGTGTGGCACTTTTTTCTTTAAAAATAAAGCACTGCCCATTGCCATCTATGATCAGCCTGGCTGCTGGAATCCAGCAAACACCTGGAAGGCTGCAGGTGTCCCGCATCCCAGTATGGGGCAGCGGTTTGAACAAGCCAGCACCCTCCCTGCTCAGCCAGTTCCCTTGATGCCCCCACTGCAGAGCAAAACGTGACTTGCCCTGTACCTGCCTGGGCTGGCGTCAGGCTGCGCAGGTGCCGCCAAAGGGAATGGGGGTGGGGGTTGAGTCCAGCGGCACCTCAATGGGGCATCTGGGCTTCGAGTCCTGGCTTTGCCTCTGGCACCCCCTCCCTCTTTCCCAGTGCCGAGCGTTACTCCCCGCCAGAGGTGAGCAGAGCTGTTTGCACAGCTGTTGCCTGCCCGAGCCGAACGCCAGCCCCTGGGAACACGGCGTCTAGGAAAGCGCCAGCTAATTTGAGAATTTCTCAGCGAAAAAAGGCCCAGCCTGTCAGAGGGACCGGCTCAGGAATGTCAGCTTGTGAGGCGAGCCAGGCGTCCGGGCCTCGTCCAGCCAGCGAGCAAGTGGAGAATGCGAAGGAGGGTGACCCTGCCTGTTGATCTTGTAAGGGAACCCGCCGACTCAATTAGCAATGGAAACAAAGTGCTAAACGTGTGAAACAAGCTATTAAAGTAATGGTTTTTAAGAGCGGGAGAACAGAGGCTCTGACAGCCGTGAAGGATGTCTGGGCAATCCAACAACACAGGGCCAGGATGATGTTCAAAGTTTGGGCTGAACCCTGCTGTTGAAGGGGGGGGTGTTAAGGGCTCAGTTTATCCCTCTGCCAGACCATGGTGTGGAAGGAAAGGGGCAACGATGAACATTATTTCCATTTCTTGCATGCTTCTGCGATTCTGGCTGTAAGGAACGCAGCCAGAGCTCACTCACCCACCTGCTTTCTTCAAAGAACATTAATCCTGCACCCTGAAATGTGCAAAGAGGTGCACAGGTCACCAGGGGGCGCTATTGGTATGTCTGTTTGTTAAAAAAAATAAAGGTAAAGGTAAAGGTACCCCTGCCCGTACGGGCCAGTCTTGACAGACTCTGGGGTTGTGCGCCCATCTCACTCAAGAGGCCAGGGGCCAGCGCTGTCCGGAGACACTTCCGGGTCACGTGGCCAGCGTGACATCGCTGCTCTGGCGAGCCAGAGCCGCACACGGAAACGCCGTTTACCTTCCCGCCAGTAAGCAGTCCCTATTTATCTACTTGCACCCGAGGGTGCTTTCGAACTGCTAGGTTGGCAGGCGCTGGGACTGAGCAACAGGAGCGCACCCCGCCGCAGGGATTCGAACCGCCGACCTTTCGATCGGCAAGCCCTAGGCGCTGAGGCTTTTACCCACAGCGCCACCCGCGTCCCAAAAAAAAAAAAAAAAATATCCACACACACAAAAAAACGGGTTTTTGAATTTCAAAAATTAAAAGCTGGAACAAATTTGCCACCCTGAACCCTTTTCAAAATTCTCTTCAGAGGTTTCCCAAATACTCTCACGGGATTGTTTCTCACCCAACATGCTATATAGTGGCACAGCTATATGCATCAGTCTTGTAGATTTACTTAAGACGAACTCCCAAACAAATTTCAAAAGTCTTGTGTTGAATTTCTAGCACGCTGCCATTTTTACACAAGCACGGTTCATAACTATTTGACTAAAATTGAATACAATAAAAGGCCCAATTTTGAAACGTGAGCCCGTTGTAGATTTCAAAATCTTGAGAAAAGCCTTTTTACTAAACAAGGTAAGCTCCATGGGTACAGCGTGATACTTTTAATCTCAGGGTAATGGGTTCGAGTCCCATGTTGGGCAAAAAGATTCCTGCAATGCAGGCGGTTGGAGTTAGATGACCCTCGTGGCTCCTTCAAACTCTACAATTCTGCAGGTCAGGAAACTGCTGGAAAAATGTCCTATTGCAAAGAAAACACAGAACACACCGCAGCCGTAAGGTAAGCTCAAAACTTTGCATCCACTGAAATTCTAACACGCTCCGAGAATGAAACATAAAAATGGGAGCTTCTTTCACTGCGGGACGGGGGGGGGGGGGAGCTTTCAGAAAACAAAGGGCAGATTTTGGCACGACTCTCGTTCCAACCTGCTGTGCTGCCATCATTAACCATCAGTGTTAATTACAGATGGGTAGCCGTGTTGGTCTGCCATAGTCAAAACAAAAAAAATTCCTTCCAGTAGCACCTTAAAGACCAACTAAGTTAGTTCTTGGTATGAGCTTTCGTGTGCATGCACACTTCTTCATGTATCTGAAGAAGTGTGCATGCACACGAAAGCTCATACCAAGAACTAACTTAGTTGGTCTTTAAGGTGCTACTGGAAGGAATTTTTTTTGTTTCATCAGTGTTAAGACAGGAGATCAGGAGACAAGCCACTTGCAAGAGACTGCCTGAAGAAGCAAAGTTTTGCCTTTTGGCTCTGGGGAATGATCCAGAAATGTAGATCAAGGGCGGCCCCTCCTGGTCGAAAGGCAGACTAGCGTGCACATGTTTGGGTGTGTGTTTTGGCTACAGAACTGCATTACAAAATTAAGAGAAGTGAGAATGTCAAAGGATAGCTCTGCATCTGATCGGGTACACAGCTGACTGTGTCCCCAGATACCCCTGTAATAAGATCATTAAGTTTGCAGATGATACAACAGTGGTTGGTTTAATCACGGCTGGAGAGGGGGAGGCGGCATATAGAAAGGAAGTTGAGCAGTTGGGGGAGTGGTGCAGGAAAAACAACTTACTCCTTAACTTAAAGAAAACGAAAGAGATTATTGTGGACTAAATTGAATATTCAGCCACTTATTATTGAGGGGAAGGGTGTGGAACAGGTCTCGATGTTTCGATTTCTGGGAATGGAGTTGAGAGATGACCTAACCTGGGGAGAAAACAGCAAAGACCTGATGAAGAGAGCACAGCAGAGGTTATATTTTCTGAGAATCCTCCGGAAAAACAATCTCTCAAAGGAACTGTTGATGGCATTTTACCATTGTACTGTGGAGCGTGCATTAACTTATGGTCTGTGTGTGTGGTTTGGGAGCTGCACCGTCAGGGAAAAACCAATGCTGTCCAGGGTCGTAAAGACTGCGGAGAGAATAACTGGGTGCACTCTCCCCACCTTGGATCAAATCTACGCTTCCAGGTGCCATAAGAGAGTTCCAGAGATAGTGCAGGACAGTGCACACCCCGGAAATGATCTCTTTCAGCTTCTGCCTTCTGGAAGAAGGTACAGGGTTATAAAGACTAGGACTAAGTCGCCTGAGAAACAGTTTCTACCCAAATGCGATTTTGGTTTTAAATGAATTGTAAGGAGTCTGTATGGGAGTATATTGTATTTAAAAATGGGTATCAGAGGTTTTTAGGGGGCTAACCAGGTTGGGATAGCAGGGATAGGAGGCTCTTGGGTTTTGAATGTTTTATGTCGTTTTTCAATTTCATTGTTCTGTATGGGACAATGACAATAAATATATCATAATCGTACTGTTCTTAGGAATCAAACAGACAGCCAGGCTTGCTTCCAGTGCCATTTATTGAATGCCAGCTAGGTCCGCTCCTCTTGCTTGGGGAGAAGGGTGGCGCGGCATGGCATTGGCACCAGCGCAGTCTCTTCCTCATCTTCATCTTCCTCGTCGCTTGCTATTTCGACAGCATGCTGAAAGGTGCTTTCCAGGGCCTGGGTGATGCAGACGATGGGGCAAGTCAAGCGGAAAGCCAGACCCCAAACGATCTGAGCCACAAGGCTCTCGAGGTACCGGCAGCAGGCATTCAGCAGGGAAAAAACCCGAGTGATCAGACCCTTCGGAGCCTGGCAAGGAAAAGGCGAGGGCTCGTTAGGGACTAGCAACATGCCATACACACCCAGCTGGGCAAACAGCAGTGCTGGGAGGAACGGCTCGTGCATTGACTCGGCCATTCATTTATATACACCACCAGAGCCAATGTGGTGTAGTGGTTAAGAGTGTCGGGCTAGGACCTGGGAGACCAGGGTTCGAATCCCCTCTCAGCCCTAAAGCTCATTGGGTGACCTTGGGGGCCAGTCACTGCCTCTCTCAAACTAACCTACCACACAGGATTGTTTTGGGGATTAAATGAGTAGTGCGAGGCGAACCATGTATGCCACCTTGAGCTCCCTTGGGAGAAAAGTGGGATATAATTGCAATAAATGTATAATAAATATTGCGGCAAACCGCATACAATAAATCACCATTTTAAACCATCCAAAATCGTTAAAATGGCAAGCTAATCAAAATAATTTTAAACAGCAGAGCTCATAAAAGGGTACTTCTGTCTACAAACACAATTACCAAATTAAAATCCTTACTCCTTCCTGAGGTTAAGTTGCTATGCCGGACAAATGGAAGAAGTTGCTCTAGGATGGCAGATCAGACGGGAAGCAGAATCTGGTCTCTGCCTGGTGATCTAGGGCCAATGTGGGGCCAGCTCTCTGCTTCCCAGGAAGTGGGGAGGTGTGGGGGACAACCAACTCGGGATCAACCATCAGCCAGAGAAAGAACGGCATTGAGGGAGCTTGCTCCCTGGCTGCTACCACCACCAGAAAGAACATCTGAGAACAGGGGGGTCATCTACAGGGGGCCAAGAGTCCCATCCCCCCCAATTGTAAAGGACATATTCCATAGTGGGCCTTCCCACAGCAGATCCAAGTTCTGCAGAGGCTATTTATAGTCACGGCCAGCCTCCTTGCGGCCATGGCAGGCCCCCTCCCCAATTCCGTCTTCCTTTTGAGTTGGGCCTTTCAGAATTTAAGGTCCCATCTGCACTATCCATTTAACAACAACAACAGTAATAATAATAATAATAATAATTATTATTATTATTATTATTATTATTATTATTATTATTATTATTATTATTTTACCTCGCCCATCTGGCTGGGTTTCCCCAGCCACTCTGGGTGGCTTCCAACAGATATTAAAAATACAATAAAGCATCAAACATTAAAAACCTCCCTAAGCAGGGCTGCCTTCAGGTGTCTTCTGAAGCCACTTCTGCTCTGCAGAGGAGGTGGGATTGCGCGTGTCACGGCCCCACCAAGATCACAGGACTGGAGTCCAGCCCCTGTTCAATTGGGGGAATCCCAACTGGCTGGCCAGGGGTGACTTGGCCTGCCCGATTTAAACGCAGATGCAGCCAGGGATCTCCCTCTTTTCCCGCCTGCCAGCTGTTCCTGTTTCCCACCCTCCCGCCCTTTAAGGTTTTCGTTCCTTGACCTTGCTATGGACCTTGGTTGGTTGCCATTGAGGGGCCTGGTAGGAATTTTTCCACTTGGTAAATTGGCACCAGACACTTGGTTTTCGCCTACCTCGTAGCAAATCGTCACAACTTTCTTGGTATTGGCGGTTAGGCATTAGGGGAGGAAGCGCCATCACCCATCACCTGCCCCGCATATTGAAGGGTAGTCCGATAAAGGATTCCGGGGGGGGGGGGGTCGTGACCCTGTCCGAAGCCTATGGAGGTGAGGGCCTAAGGCATGCCCCCGAGCGATGACCCCGGGGCAGTTCCGCATTGATGTGCATCAGCAGGACTCCCCCTACTGGTGGTTAACCCTTCCCAGACTTCTAGTGGACGGGCTGAAGTCAGATATAGTTGGTTATGACCAATGCCTAAGCCAATACCGCTCATCACCTGTAACCAATAAAGTTGTGGCCTTATTTAGCCCATTAACCTTAATAATTATGTCATGTGTCTTTATTTCCACTGGGGAAGGCGGGAACTCGCCACACAAAAGTCAGTTAATTGACATCTGATGGGAGGGCGTTCCACAGGGCGGGCGCCACTACCAAGAAGGCCCTCTGCCTGGTTCCCTGTAGGTTCACTTCTCACAGTGAGGGAACCACCAGAAGGCCCTCGGAGCTGGACCTCAGTGTCCGGGCTGAACAATGGGGGTGGAGATGCTCCTTCAGCATCATAACACTTTAAACAATCACAGCTTCTCTCCCCATAAAGAATTCTAGGAAACAGTTTGTCAAGGATGCTGAATCCAAGGACACATCATTTTGCCAAGGATTCTGAGAATCGTGAGGTGACCCTATTCCCCTCACAGAGCTACGGTTCCCAAAGGGAAAACAGCAACGGTCAAACCGCTCTTGAGAAAGTGTCGCTCTGCAAGGGGAATCCGAGTCTCCTAGCAACCCTCAGCACCGTTAAGAAACTGCACTTCCCAGGGTTCTTATGTGAGAAGCCGTTACCTGTTTAAAGTCGCACGATGCTGCTGTAAGTGGAGAGGGCAGATGGGGTCCTAAGTCTGAAGGCAGAGAGCATCTTTCCTCCATTACAGAGTGTTGGACGAGATTGACCCTTTCCAATTCTACCCCACCTAGGCCTGAAGTCACCTTAGGCCTCACCTCCTTCACCTCTATGTTTCCATTACTGGCTATTGCTGCAAGCCGCTCTCTGAGAGGCTCTGGAGAAGCTGCTTTTGATAAAGGCTTCCAAGTACATAGAAGGGTCAGGATTCAGCCCCAGCTCCCCTGCCCTCCTCCTCCTCCTCCTCAGGACCCAACCTCCTTTGGGGCCCCCTCACCAAGCCCCGTAGCACTGATCTCCACCCGCGCTCCTTGGCTCCGTCCCGAGCCCTCCAGGCCAGCAGCAGAAGCATCATGGAAGCCAAGAGGATGTTTTGGGCCCAGCAGAAAAAGAAGTCGGTGGCCAGTTCGAAGGAGGCGTGGATCCACCGGAGGAGGTCCCACTGGATTTGCTTGAAGCAGAAATACCAGTCCAGGAGGCCCACCCGCAAGGAGAGGAAGTGCAGGTACAGGGTGCTCAGCCCGCCCTGGACCATCCTGGGCACCCCCTTGCCCACAGGCGCTGGGGACTGGGGCCCCGGCTCAGGGACTCGGCCACACGGGTTCATGTCTGCGTGGCTTTGGAGAATGTCCGGCTCCATCGAGGTGAGCCCAGCACTCGGAAGAAGTCTGTGAAATAAAAAGACGTTGACCCATAGCGTAACGCGTCCTCGAACTCGGGCCCCGTTTGCGCGATTCCCGTCTAGCTAGCAACCGTGAGTGCATTGGCCTGATCCAGCAGGCTCTTCTTACGTTCTTCTGTAACGTCTTAAAAGGAGGAGCCTCCTTGAAATGTACTAGTTATTAGTACTAGTAGTAATAATAATAATATTGTTATTATTCGTACCTGCCCATCTGACTGGGTTGCCCCAGCCACTCTGGGCTGCATCCAACATATAGAAAAACCAAAATACAGTGGTACCTTTGTTCTCAAGTGCCTTGGTACTCAAATGCCGAGAACCCGAAAGTGTTCTAGTTTTTGAATGTTTTTCGGAAGCCGAACGTCCGATGAGGCTGTTGGCTATTGTTTTCGGGGTGCCTGCACCAATCAGAAGCTGCGCCTTGGTTTTTGAACGTTTTGGAAGTCAAACAGACTTCCAGAACAGATTAAGTCTGGCGCTTTTGTTTTTGCTATTTATTTAGCGTTTTTCTTTTTAAGGCTATTTTGGTTAATTTGTTTTTGTAACTGTGTGGAACCCAGTTCAGCTACTGATTGATTGACTGACTGCGGAAATGGATAAAAGCCACCACCCCCCGCCAAACAATTACTATCATCGGTGCACGTAAGTAAAAAATAATTTTAATTTCCATCATCTACAATGTTGTTGTTGTTGTTGTTTAGTCGTTTAGTCGTGTCCGACTCTTCGTGACCCCATGGACCAGAGCACGCCAGGCACCTCTGTCCTCCACTACCTCCCGCAGTTTGGTCAAACTCATGCTGGTAACCTCGAAAACACTATCCAACCATCTTGTCCTCTGTCGCCCCCTTCTCCTTGTGCCCTCCATCTTTCCCAGCATCAGGGTCTTCTCCAGGGAGTCTTCTCTTCTCATGAGGTGGCCAAAGTACTGGAGCCTCAGCTTCACGATCTGTCCTTCCAGTGAGCACTCAGGGCTGATTTGCTTAAGAATGGATGCGTTTGATCTTCTTGCAGTCCATGGGACTCTCAAGAGTCTTCTCCAGCACCATAATTCAAAAGCATCAATTCTTCGGCGATCAGCCTTCTTTATGGTCCAGCTCTCACTTCCATACATTACTACTGGGAAAACCATGGCTTTAACTATACGGACCTTTGTTGGCAAGGTGATGTCTCTACTTCTCAAGATGCTGTCTAGGCCTGTCATTGCCCTTCTCCCAAGAAGCAGGCGTCTTTTAATTTCGTGGCTGCTGTCACCATCTGCAGTGATCATGGAGCCCAAGAAAGTAAAATCTCTCACTGCCTCCATTTCTTCCCCTTCTATTTGCCAGGAGGTGATGGGACCAGTGGCCATGATCTTCGTTTTTTTGATGTTGAGCTTCAGACCATATTTTGCGCTCTCCTCTTTCACCCTCATTAAAAGGTTCTTTAATTCCTCCTCACTTTCTGCCATCAAGGTTGTGTCATCTGCATATCTGAGGTTGTTGATATTTCTTCCGGCAATCTGAATTCCGGCTTGGGATTCATCCAGCCCAGCCTTTCGCATGATGAATTCTGCATATAAGTTAAATAAGCAGGGGGACAATATACAGCCTTGTCGTACTCCTTTCCCAATTTTGAACCAATCAGTTGTTCCATATCCAGTTCTAACTGTAGCTTCTTGTCCCACATAGAGATTTCTCAGGAGACAGATGAGGTGATCAGGCACTCCCATTTCTTTAAGAACTTGCCATAGTTTGCTGTGGTCGACACAGTCAAAGGCTTTTGCATAGTCAATGAAGCAGAAGTAGATGTCTTTCTGGAACTCTCTAGCTTTCTCCATAATCCAGCGCATGTTTGCAATTTGGTATCATCTACAATACAGTCACTCTATTTTATAGTTCAGTACATTGATTATTGCTTTCATTTTATGGATCAATGGTCTCGTTAGATAGTAAAATTCATGTTAAATTGCTGTTTTATTAGGGGTTGTCTTTTAAAGTCTGGAACACATTAATCCGTTTTGCATTACTTTCTATGAGAAAGCGCACCTTGGTTTCAGAATGCTTTGGTTTTGGAACGGACTTCTGGAACGGATTAAGTTTGAGAACCAAGGGACCACTGTAAAACACTACACATTAAAAGGCTTCCATGTATAAAATATGGGAATAGCTTAGTTGCTTGAGCAATCTCAGGTTCAAGCCCCCCTGCATTGCAGGGGGTTGGACTAGATGGCCCTCGTGTTCCCAACTCTACAACTCTATGATACAGAGCTGCCTTCAGATGTCTTCTAACGGTTACACACAGTTACTCATCTCCTTGACATCCTGATGGGAGGGCGTTCCAAAAGATGGGTGCCACTCCCAAGAAGGCCCTCTCATTATCCATCGTGGGGTAGTGGTCGGAGTGTCGGATCAGGACCTGGGAGACCAGGGTTCAAATCCCCACTCAGCCGTGAAGTTTACTGAAGGTGGCCTTGGGGGCCAGTCATGCCTCTCAGCCTAGCCTACCTCCCAGGGTTGTTGGGGATTAAATGAAGAGGCAGAGAACCACATCTACCACCTTGATCTCCTTGGAGGAAAAGGTGAGATAGGAAGGGAAAATAATGCCCTGACATTTTCTCCTATACTTTCCTAGCAGTGAGAAAGGGACGTTAGCCCTGACACACAAAATGAAAATTGCTGTGGGGGCTGGAAAAATGGTCCTAAGGCCTCCTTGCCAGTTTCCCAACTAAGGGCAGGGTGGCTCAGCCCTGCATCTTGTTGAGCGCATACTTTTGCCCACTGCCCAACACAGTGAACACAGGGGGAAAGGCCACAGCTCAATCCCTAGTGACATCTGCCTTAAATCCTAGAGAGTAGCTGCCAGCCAGAGTAGACAACAATGAGCTTGATGGACCAGTGGTCTGGCTCAGTGTAAGGCAGCTTCTTATACCCTACACTGGCTCTCTTCACAGAGAAAAGGGAATTCCCTCAGCTACCCTCCCCTGGTTTAGCTAGCCAGTCAAAGCTATTTCTGGGGTGTGGCTGCTGTCACATGCTGACAGCTTCTAGGAACAACATGTGAGAGCTGAGTGCTGGGTGCCACCTCCCCTAACACCCCGTACACCTGTTAAACAAATTGGTGCAATCAAAGAACTGTATATAAAGACGTAAGGCATGCATCCTTATGCCTTGAAGCACATACCTTTTGCTCTCTGTAGTCAACCCTCCTGTCTAGGCAACGGCTAAAGCGATGTATCAACGCAACACAGTCCTTGGGACTTCAGAGGCTGAAGTGGTCCCAGAAATGTTGTGCGACTTCCTGGAGGAAGCAGCTGTGAGCTTCCAACACCCCTCCCAGCTTTATGATGTCACTCCGTGACATCACTGCGCAGGTCCCTCCAGTGTGATGTCGTTGCTGACCAGCCACTAGGGCTCCTCCCCCACCATTGTGCTTTGTGTGTACTGAGGAGGCCGCGACACTCTCAAGAGTCATAAAATCATAGAATTATAGAATTGGAAGGGTTATCTGGTCCAACCCCTTACAATGCAGGAATCTCAGCTAAAGCATCCAATAACAGATGGCTATCCAACCTGTTTAAAAACAGGAAGGAGAGTCCACAACCTCCTGAGGGAGACTGTTCTACTGTCAAACAGCTCTTACTGTCACAGAAATTTCTTCCTAATGTTTAGTCGGAATCACCTTTCTTGTAACTTGAATCCAATGGTTCAAGTCCTACCCTCCAGAGCAGGAGAAAACAAGCTTGTTGCCTCTTCTGTGTGATAACCCTTGAAATATTTAAAGATGGGTATCATAGATAGCGCTTCAATATATTCAAGTCAGTCAGTCAAATCTGCTAGAGGGGTGTAACAACCAAGGTACCTGTGGTTGCATGGTGGAGTCATTAGATTATTTTTGTCCACTGTACCCAGTGAAATAAATTCAATTTGTGGTATAAAAATAGATGTGACACCAGAACTAGCATTGCTGGGGATTAAAGTCACCCAGACCCAGAGATCATTGAACAATGATCCGCTCTCCTTCGTCTTTAACAGCAGCGAGAATTAAAGTTACTAGGTGTCAGAAACAATGGAGTTTAAATGTTGAATCCTGGCATAATAGACTAGAGCAGGGGTTCTCAAAGGAAGCAGCACACCACCCTGGTGTGACAGGAGACGATGGCAATCAAGGACAATCAAAGAAACGTTTGAAGATTTCAGTATAGTAGCGTATAAAGATCGGGGTGAGGGTTTTTTTTGCAGAATATGGGTAGATCTCTTTTCAAAATGAGATTAAGAGCATCCAGTGATACTGCAGACGGCTTTTCCTCCAGACTGTGGCCAGTGAGGCCACTTCGCAAACCGCCCACCTCTTTCCGCCCCTCTGAGGCTTGTTGGACTACAGCTCCCAGCAGCCCTGGCCCCACAGACAAGTCAGAGATGATGGGCAACATCTGCTTCCTGGTGGGGAGAGGAAGCCAGTTTGGGAAAGGCTGCTCTGTGGTATTAACCCTTGTGTTTCCAGTTTGCAAGGCTAGGGGTTCCTCCTCCGGCAGCAGCACTGGCTCTCCTCACCCAGCACCCACCTCCAGAGCTCCTGGAAGACACCAAAGAGAAAGGCAGAGCTGCAGGGGGCAGGTCCTGCCATCCTTGACCAGCCCTGGGCAGGCTGACAGCTGCAGCCCCAGCTGATCTGCGAAAAGGAGCGAAGCAGGCGGCTGCCGGCAGGGCCAGCCCGGCCCATCCAACAGCCCCTCTGGCCCGAGGCCACGCAGCAGGCCATGTCTCCATGCCCCTCAGCACCCGCGGGGGCCACTCCCAGGGCCCGACCGCGGAGCAGCGGCCCCCGCCAGCTCCTGCCTTCCATGCTGATGTTTGGTGTGATTGTGGCATCAAGCAGCCTGCTCCTGATGATCGAGAAGGGCATCCTGGCGGAGGTGAAGCCCCTGCCCATGCACCCTGCCCGCGGAGAGCTGCCGGCAAGGCGTGGTGGCAGCGTGGGGGTGGCAAAGGAGGAGGAGGATGTGGCTGCGCAGGTGATACACGACATCCGCAACCGGACCATCCGCGCCGCGTGCGGGCAAGCGGGCACCCCTCGGAGCGTGTGGGAGCTCTCGGCAGCGCAGCGGCGCGTGGTGCTCAAGCACCTCCTGGTGAGCGACAAGCACCGCTTCCTGTACTGCTACGTGCCCAAGGTGGCTTGCTCCAACTGGAAGCGCATTCTGAAGGTGCTGGGCGGCACCCTGGAGAACGTGAACACCCAGCTGAAGATGGACCACCGGAGGGACCTGGTTTTCCTTGGCGACATGAAGCCCGACGAGATCCGCTACCGCCTCAAGCACTACTTCAAGTTCATCTTCGTCCGGGACCCGATGGAGAGGCTGCTGTCCGCTTACAGGAATAAATTCGGGGAGATCAAAGAATACCAGTTAAGGTACGGCGTGGAAATAGTGAAACGGTACAGGAAAAACCCTGGGCAAAGCGCCGGAGACGACGTCACCTTCTCCGAATTCATCCAGTACCTCTTAGATGAAGACGTGGAGAGGATGAATGAGCACTGGATGCCCATCTACAACCTGTGCCAGCCCTGCGCCGTCAGGTACGATTTCATTGGCTCCTATGAAAGACTAAATGAGGACGCCAATTACGTGCTAGGAAGAGTTCGGGCGCCTTCTTTTGTGCAGTTCCCGGAACGGCAATCGTGGTATAAGCCAGTGACGCCAGAAACTTTGCATTATTACCTGTGTAAGACTCCAAGGGGGCTTATCAAAGAGTTATTACCAAAGTACATTCTGGATTACTCTCTATTTGCTTACCCGCTTCCAAATGTTAGCAGTCAATTTTGCAGACAATGAACATTTTCCACTATGAAGAAGTAGGTGCCCTATGCAATTTCCCAATTTTATCCCCTTTTTATTATCAAATGCCTTGCTGCTTTGCTCTACAGGTTGCCTTTACATTTAAAAAAAGCATTACCTTTTATACAAAGTGTTTATGGGCTGCTGACTTAAGCACAGTTTTTTACGTGGTTTTTGTGTATTTTAGGACCAAAGCATTTTTTCTATCAACTGCAGGGCAGCAGTCACATTTTAAGAACTGGAATAGCAGGAGACATGTATAGAATCAGGCTGTGTCAAGTATTATTTCCATTATTTTGTGTAATATAAATGTAGCATCCTCATCTTAACAACATTTCTGCCCGCGTATATGAAGCAATGAAGACTATTAACTTGTGGCTTGCGTTATCTCAAGCACTTGGCTGCTTCCACAAGTTGTACGAAACAGCATTTGCAGAGTATGCCTATGCATGTTTACTCAGAAGTAAGTCACACGGTTCAAATTGGGAGATTGTATGACCTTTAAGGATTGTAGCTTTCAAAGTGTCAAGTACAGCTGAAATGCAAAATATGGGAAAGCCTATCTGTATTTCTGGGGGTTGGACTAAGTGGCCCTTCGGGTTCCCTTCCAACACTACAGTTCTCTGTTTCTCTGATAACAGTAAGTGCATGTGTGCAAAGTATACTCAAATAATTTGGCTCTCCATGCAGTTCAGGTAATAGGATTTATATTTTCTTTGGTGCAGTAGTTTGGTCGGTTGCTATTTTATTTTCTTCATTTTCATTATGCTTTATTTGCTTAGGAAAATAGTTTTAATAGCTTGTCTCAAAAATTAGCTCTGACATAAAGCAGTTAGAAAGCATAATTTCTCCAGGGAATTTGTTGTTCTTATTATCGACATGCATTCACACAACTTTCTATTTAAGTATTATGGTTATTAAATGTGAAAACAATTGAACTGGATGGCTCATGGATGTTTATTTTGTACCTGCCTTTTAAATAGTTTGTATGTATTTTTTTTTAAAAAAATGATGCTGAGAACAATCGTCGTTGTGATCCAGAATCGCTGTTCAAACCGAGTGCTGGACACAACTATTTTGTATTTTGGCAATGGTTCATGTTCTTATGTAGCTGCATTGTTTTATACTTTCTGGATAACCCATAATCATGTTACATGGTAGTTGTGTTCTATTTTATAAATCAGCACTGCTAAGAGTTCATTGTTGTTGTTTTGTTTTCCAATGTTTTTTCTTTTCAATAAAAAATTGGCGTGGCATGAGCTAATTTTTATTCTGATAGTGTGGCCCGGAGAAAAACGTTTTGAGAGCCACTCGACTAGAATACGGTCAGTTTTGTTAGCAGTTTTGAATTGGCATGTCAGTTTCTTGGCTAAGAGGGAATGCCTATCTCTTTTCAATCTATAAGAAATTGGCAACCATTCATTGGATTATGTAAAAATACTGGGCACAAAAGTCCCCCATCAACACATACAAAAATGTGGCAAGACCTTTTGGAATAAAACTTGAAATGTTTATTACAGGACATTGATTTCACTGATTGGGATGAACTTTGTTGTTATGAACTCTTGTTCATTGTTTTTTGTAATCTGAAAATAAACAATTTTTAAGAAACGCAGATTTACAACTTTTAAACATTGGACACAGAAAGCAACTTATTCTGCCCCTGGGTTATCTCAGCTTTCCCTTCTAGCGTGTCATCCAACATGATATAATACATGGCATAGCTAAGAAAACATGCAAATGGTTAAACTGTACTTTTTGTGTGTGCTCTTTATGATAATAGAGTTCTGATCTCCCAAGAGCAATTAAAGAGATAAACTGGGCAAACAGCCCCTCTCATGGCTACTCTGGCGAGAATTTAATGAACAAATCTTTTTTAGAGAATGTGACTCAGTAGGCAGATGGGTGGGGGGAGTTGGGAAATAATAGGAGGTAGCAGCAGCAGAGGGGCGACAGCAGACCCACATGGTGTCTTTAGAAAGTGTTCCAGACCCCACCCCTCCCCTCCCAGAACCCAGCAAGCCTTGAAAGTAGGAGAGCAAAGAGCTCAAAGACAGAGGGCATGTAGAAGTGTTGAATGAGGAAGTGGGAGAGAGAATGAGGGGGTGGAGATTCGCTCGGGACAACACCATTGGGTTGGGGGGCTATTGGGTTGTTGTTTTTATTTTTATTATGTATTTTGTGGTTTTATATCTTGATTTTATTCTGTGAACCACCCTGAGACCCTCGGGTATAGGGCGGTATAGAAATCAATTACATTGCATTACATTACATAACCTTTTTCAAAAGTTTATTATAAACAAAAACAGAAAATAAAAATAATATCAAATTCATGTAAATTTGTTTTGAATTTAGCCATCTAAATGGTACTAAGCTGATGTGGGGGAAAGATATTGACTACATTATGGATGGAGACACTTGGACTAGACTCTGGCATCACCCTCCATATAAATACATCTTGGCGAAGAACAGGGGGTTAACATTAAAAATAATCCACCGGTGGTATCTGACCCCAAGCAGACTGACATATGTAGCTCCTCCTTCCTCACTCAGATGCTGAGAAGTTACCTGCAGAAAAAAGTAACTGCTGAAAAATGAATATATCTGATTTGGGAGAGAAATTAAGAAATGGACACAGAGATATGACCCAGAAAACTTGCAGAGGGGAATAGCAGGTGCCTCAAAGTTCTGAAGAAACGTCATGACTTGCGAGGGAAACGACTGGCCCAGGGTTAAGAAGGGGCTGATGACATCAGTACACAAGGTGGCAGTTTAGGCTGTCTGCTCGCACTCACACCACCAAATTGTAATACTTTTCAACCCTAGTTAGCCCTCAATGCGCTATTTCAAATTTAGCCTAAGAATGGCAGTACTTACAACCTACCTCACACATTGTGATAAACTACTCTGAAGATTTCAGGCCTAGCAGAAAATCAAACCACACCATTTAGATCTGATAAAGAGCAATAAAACTTGGGCTATCCCTGCAAAAGGGGTTTCTGGGGATTTGGAAGGGTGCCAAGCTAACTGGCTGTGAGGTTGTTTAGCTAGGTATGCTGGGAAGAATAAAGTGTGAGAGTTAACACAGAGGCAAGACTGAGTTAATGTGGGCCTTAGAAGTGTTGGTGAAGTAGGGCAAATCTGCTGTCTCACTTGTACCATTAACTACTCGTGAGTCGGGTTGAAGCAAGAATCCACAAAGTTTATTTACTGCAGTAAGGTGTTTCAGTGGGACTGTTCCACAAAGGTTGAACATGGGTGGGGTTACTTAAAGGTTTCTTACACAAAGCATTACAATTTCCTCCAATCATATGCATTCTCATTACCTCATTCAAAGAAGCATACAGTATGTTGTTAGCCAGAACTCATTTAGTTACATTTCATTTTAGCGCTCCTGCACTTCTAGCTTAAGCATATTTGCATTCATATCGGTTGTTTTGCTGACATAGCTTTAATTCCGATATTGCAGGCACGTCCAACTCCCAAGAAATTGCAATCTGCTCCCAGTATAACATAACTAGCAATGATCTAGAACTATATTACAAGGCTGCCTGCCTAACCTGGATTAGGGATTGGTGCATATTACAAGACTCAGATCTACTAGATCTGGAAGGCTACAATAACCGTTATGGTTGGCATGCTTACCTAGGGTAAAGGTAAAGGTAAAGGTACCCCTGCCCGTACGGGCCAGTCTTGACAGACTCTAGGGTTGTGCGCCCATCTCACTCAAGAGGCCGGGGGCCAGCGCTGTCCGGAGACACTTCCGGGTCACGTGGCCAGCGTGACATCGCTGCTCTGGTGAGCCAGAGCCGCACACGGAACGCCGTTTACCTTCCCGCTAGTAAGCGGTCCCTATTTATCTACTTGCACCCGGGAGTGCTTTCGAACTGCTAGGTTGGCAGGCGCTGGGACCGAGCAGCGGGAGCGCACCCCGCAGCGGGGATTCGAACCGCCAACCTTTCGATCGGCAAGCCCTAGGCGCTGAGGCTTTTACCCACAGCGCCACCCGCATCCCCGCATATGTAAACATTCATAAGAATTTCTTAAAATCATCATATTATAAGAAGGTCTCTTTATACAGTCTGGGCAAAGTGTAAAGAGCTTTTGGAACCTAAAACATTGTGGTGGATCTCCCCCCTGGAAGCATTTGCTGTGAAAAAGAAAAATATTGAAGAAAATTGGCCGGTATATAAACTCCTGCAAAAACTCTCGAGTAGTGTTTTATATACTGGCCAATTTTCTTTCATAGTTTTCTTTTTCACAGCAAATGCTTCTGGGGGGAGATCCACCATGGTGTTTTAGGTTCCAAAAGCTCTTCATACTTTGCCCAGATCATATAAAGATACCTTTTTATAATACAATGATTGAAGAAATTCTTATGAATCTTTACTTTATCGTACCCTAGGTAAGCATGCTAACCATAACGGTTGTTGTAGCTTTCCAGATCTATCTAGCAGGTCTGAGTCTTGTAATATGCACCAATCCCTAATCCATGTTAGGCAGACAGCCTTGTAATAGTTTTAGATCACTGCTAGTAATGTCATATTGTAAAGTTAGCTGTATCGCTACATGCGAGTGGCAGTGGCTTGTATTATTTGGAGTGTTTTTTTGTCACACACACACACACCCAAAATAGCTCAACAACTCAGTGCCCCCCCCCCCAAAATGGTCAATAACCTCAATCAGGTCCCTGAGCAGCAGGTGATACGCTAAGCACGCGCCTGCCTAGGAAGGGGGGGAGAAAAGAAAGAAGAAAGCCCATCTCCCTCCCCCTCCCTGCAGCGCCCCCTGCCATGGAGGCGAGCAAAGGCAGGGGGCGCAGCCAGCTCAGGTGGGCGTTGAAACTCGGGCTTTAAAAAAAGGAGCAAAGTCGGAGAGAGCTTCTCCAAGTGTGCAGCCAGCTAGATTGTGGCTAGTGGCACCTTGTTGGATATCATTTAATATCTTGCATATCAGTATCTGGACCTTCCTCCACTGAATTGAAATTTCAGTCTTCACGACATAGGAAAACAGCCAAGGCAACAGTATTATTGCAGAGATTGTTGTGTTGAAGGTGTTTACAAACGTGCATCCATACCAACAGTCCGAAAAGACACAATTAAGGCCTTTGTTCTGAAAGTGTTTGAAAAGCATCAAGAAAGATGCGTTTCTGAAAGAAATGTCCTGTTTGTTTGAAGTTGTTGACAATGAGAATATCCCAGAGTGAATTTTTTTTAATTCTTTTTATTAATTTTCAATAACCAAACAGAGAAAACAAGTAACAAAACAAGAAAAAAAGAAAACAACGACCAAAACAGAAAAACATAAACGGACCAAAAAACAGACATTAATTAACAACAAATAATAATTGACTTCTCAAAACCATCTCGGTTTTGGATTATGTAAAATATTAATTCCATTCTGCAGTTTTCATTTTATAGCATCTACGCATCACAAGGATTATGTTAAACCTACTGTGATTTTTAGATCTCTAAAATTTATTTCCATGTATGTTATAAATTTGGTCCAATCATCAATAAACTTTGTACCTTTTTGCTGTCCGATATTCTGTGTCATTTTTGCCAATTCTAAGTATTCAAATAGTTTAATTTGCCAATCTTTAACGGTCGGGATATTTGGGGTTTTCCAATTTTGTGCTATCAGGATCCTGGCAGCTACAGTTGCATATTGAAACATTATGTGGTCTTCTTCCTTAATCTTGTCTCCAATCATTCCCAAAAGGAAGGCTTCGGGTTTTTTAACAAAGGTGTATTTAAATATTTTTATCAATTCATTGTATATGGATTCCCCAAAAAAATTTCTTTCTTCACACTTCCACCACATATAGTAGAAACTTCCTTCTTTGGTTTTGCACTTCCAGCACCTTTTATCTCCAGTCTTATACATTTTTTCAAATTTCACAGGGGTGATGTACCAACGGTACATCATCTTTTCCATATTTTCTCTAAGAGTAGTACAGGCTGTGAATTTCATTCCTTTATTCCATAGCCTCATCCAACTGTCATAGTCCAAATTGTATCCAAAGTCTATCGCCCATTTTACCATAACTTCCTTGACCTCCTCATCCTTGGTGTCCCATTCTAATAACTGGTTATACATTTTGGATAGCAGTTTGGTTTTACTTTCTATTATCTCTACCTGAAATCTAGATTTTTTCTCATTCATCCCAGTCTTTTTATCTTCTTTCCATAAGGCATTGATTTGATGAAACTGCAACCAACCTGTTTGTTTTTTAACTCTTCATATGGTCTGATTTTCCAGCCTTTTTCTGTTCTTTCCAGGAGATCTTCGTAAGTCCCATCTCTCACCTTCAATATTTATTTTTTTAATAGTTAAGATATCGATAGGCGATAGCCACCAGGGGGTATTTTTTTCCAATAGTTTTCTATTCTTTTCCCACACCTCTAACAATGATCCTCTAATAATATGATTTGAGAAGCCTTTATGCACCTTTTCCTTATTCTGCCAGAGATATTTGTGCCAGCCGAATCTTACATCGAAGCCTTCTAAGTCCAGCAGATCTGTTTTTTAAGACAATCCACTCTGTAAGCCAGCAAAGGCACGAGGCTTCATAATACAGTCTCAAATTTGGGACCGCAAATCCTCCTCTATCTTTTCTATCCGTTAACAATTTAAATCTAATTCTCGGTCTTTTGCCTTGCCAAATAAATTTGGAAATAATTTTTTGCCAATTTTTGAATATTGAAGTTCCTCTGATTACCGGGACGTTTTGGAATAAGAATAGTAGTTTCGGCAGTATGCACATCTTAATTGCAGCCATTCTACCTGACCAGGAGTTTTATCCTATTCCAGGTATCTAATTCCTTTTGAATTTCTTTCCAGGTGTTTATGTAGTTATCAGCCATTAAATTTATATTTTTCATAGTTAACCAGACACCCAGGTATTTTACCTTTTTTGCTTCTTTAATTCCTGATTGAAATTCTAACTGCCTCCTTAAGTCTTCCCCCATATTCTTAACCATCATTTTAGTTTTGGTTTTAACTTAAAACCCGATACTTTCCCAAATTCTTCTAGTAATACCAAAACTTTATCAACACTTTTTTTGGGGTCCTCCAACGATATTACCAAATCATCAGCGTAGGCTTTCAATTTGTATTCTTTTACCCCAATTCTGATTCCTTGTATCTCTGGTGTTTTTCTTATCTTATTTGCAATTACTTCTAATACCATTATAAATAAAAGCAGTGACAGGGGGCAACCTTGTCTCGTGCCCTTCGAGATCACAAATGAGTCAGTTAAATTATTATTGATAATCAATTTGACTCTTTGACTTGAGTAGATTGCTTTAATTCCCTCCATGAAGGCACCTTCTATCCCTGCTGTCTCCATGCACTTTAATAGGAACTGCCAGGATACATTATCGAATGCTTTTTCTGCATCGATAAAAATTAATACCGCAGGGATTTCATTCTTCTTGTCCAGATATTCGATAATGTTTATTATGTGCCTTACATTATCTTTTAATTGTCTATTAGGAAGAAATCCAGCTTGATCTGTATGTATTGAGTTTTTTAGGTATTTCTTGAGTCTGTTCACCATTATTTCAGCAAATATTTTGTAATCATTGTTAAGAAGCGATATCGGTCTGTAGTTTTTTATATTCAATTTGTCTGAGTCTGCTTTAGGTATCAACGTAATATGTGCTTCTTTCCAGGACTCCGGTATCTTTCCTCTTTGTAGGATCTTATTCATTACACCACATAGCACCGGGACTAGGTATTCCTCCAGAACTTTATAGCATTTGGCCGATAATCCATCTGGGCCCGGTGCTTTCCCTTGTTTCATTCTCTTTATTGCCTCCTGGACTTCATCTATTTTTATGGGCTTGTTCAGTTGGGTTTTCTCTTCCTCCGTTATGGATGTTATTCTGTTGTTTTCTAAATATTTTCCTATTTCTGTTATATCTTCTTCTCTTTTGTATAGTTTTTCAAAGAACTTAAGGAAGTTTTTCTTTATTTCATTTGGGTCTTCCGCATGTCGTTCTTCTATTTTTATCTTATTAATCACACTTTGTTTTTTCCTTTTTCGTAGTTGTCACGCCAAAAATTTCCCTGTTTTATTTTCTGATTTGAAAAATTTTTGCTTCATTGATTTAATTCTCCATTCCACTTCTTGGTTTATTAACATTGAGTATTGTAATTGTAGCAATTTGGATGTTTGTTTATTCTGTTCGTCACTGGGATTTATTAATTTTTTCTCACATTCTCTTAATTGGGTGAGGATTCCATCTTTCTTTTGTTCTCTTGTTTTTTTCCTACGGCTATTTTGTTGAATGGCATCCCAGACTATATCAATATTTGTCTCTTTATTAAGGTTTAAGTCAAAAAAGTCTTTCAAGGTATTTTTGGCCTTCTCAATCACATCATCGCTTTCAAATAGATATTCATTCATTCTCCATCTATACACACCCTGAATTCCACACTTAATTTCCAGGGTTATTGAATTATGATCGGAAAGAGTTCTGGGTTGTATTTCACATTTTTCAACTCTTGTTGCTAGTTCTCTTGATACCCATATCTGAACTATTCTGCCCCAGCTCTAGTGCGGCTCTAAAAAGTATGTAAATTGTTTTATTAGCACGTTATTATGTCTCCAGATATCTGTCAAGTCTAAATTTTCTTCAAGATTTTTAAACGATTTTGGTAATTTCCCTTGACTCAGTTTTTTCCTTTTTGCACTTCTATCTAATTCTGGTATTGGTACTCCGTTTAAGTCACCGAGTAAAATCAATTTATGATTCTCTAAATCCAATAGTATTTGTTCCAATTTTTTTGGAAAAAATTCTCCTTTATCCGTATTTGGGGCATAGACAGTTACCACATTAAATTTTTCTCCCTGATTAATTTGTATTCCCAAAATTCTTCCTTCCTCATCTTTGCATATTAATTTGGGCTCCCATTTTTCTTTAGCATATATCACTACCCCTCTTTTTTTGTTTGCATCTGAATTAATAAATTCAACCCCCAACCTTTTATCAGAATGTTTTTGTTTTTTAGCCACATGTTTCCTGACAGCATATCACATCAAAATTCTTTTTCATCAAAACCTTCAAAATTTTATTCCTTTTAGATTTGTCATTTATTCCATTCACATTCCAAAATAAAAAATTTAAAGTCATTATTGTGTTTTTTTATTTGTACTATACACGTTCTCAGGCTTATAGTCTGGTTTTTCTATTCCTTGAATAGAAGTGAATTTCTCAAAGATCAGCGATCCATTCAGAATATAACCATAAGTAGTACAGTGGATAAAGAGGCTACCAGGAAACAACAGAAGAAAGAGTCAAGTAAGAAAGCAGAAGGAAAGCAGGGCTGCACAGTAACGACAACAAGAATCTCACTTTCAAATTGTTGCTGCCGAGAATGTTGATATTGTTGAAACTGGTGACTATGGTGAAGATAAAAGTTGAAACAATAGAGGAAGGTATTTGTCCTGCAAATAACTCAGACTTAGATTTCCAGGTGAAACCAAGTACTGTACCTTGACCTATAGTCCTTCTAGTGTTGTCAAAATCTCTTTGAAAAATTGAGGAAGGGATCTTCAGGAGATAGCGGAAGCCAAGTTGCAGAATTCGATCTCTGATAGAGCCACGGCTTCCATTGTCAATGCCACTCTTCGTACATACACTATTCCAGAAATAGTAGACAAATCAAAAGTCCACAGAGCAGTTAAGTACTATATGGAAGAAGTTCAAGCAGCGCCAACTTTGTTTCGTGGTGGATTTTGTTATGATGGGTGAAAATATGTGACATTAATGCAAGAAAAATTAAATGAGAAATACTCAAGGAAAACTGAGGAACATGTCACAATTGTTTCATTTCCTGATTGGCAGTTCTTGGGCCATGTATCACCAACTGATGGTAAAGCTGTAACAGTTTCTAACTCTCATATCCAGTTTCTTCAAGAAAAACAGAGGGTGTCTGAGGCAGCAGCTTCTAGCGGATCTCTGACCCTATAGCTCAGCTTTAAATGTTTTAAATGCTTTTATCGCAGTCCATTAGTTTTAAGTGTAGCCCCCCTGTTGTTTTACTTTACTGGCCTATTTTAATGTTTTATTGCTGGTTGCTGTGCCGGTCTGCTATTACTGGAGACACCTCACCAGCAGTAACACCTCACCTGCCATAATCTAAAAGCAGAGAGAGTTTAAGATGAGTTACCGCTTCACAGAGAGGAACACCAGATGATACTACCAACTCTAGAGCCTAGCGCTGTCGGTGAGGAATTACAGAACGACTGCAATCTACTCTTAATTACTGTGAGCTGCTTCACGCCTTAGTCTCCCCTCTCCTCCTTTCTTCCGAGTCATGGTAAAGCACGAGAAACAAGACTGTTGTTGCTTCTGAGGCGGAGGGGTTGGTGAGGAAACTCTTAGCCCACTTTGTGCTAATTCAGCTGAACTCCTGTGGCTGGCCACTCTTATTTGCCTGCCTCCCCCTGGCTCGAAGGAAATTCCCTGTTAACAAGCCTATCCACTACACCTAGTTCCATTTGTCTGTCACTGAGAGCCACTGAGCCTTTGGAGGTACCCAGAACAAATGTGCAATAAATCCACCATGGTGCTAACTAGAGCCCAAGAGAGGAAGCAGAGCAATAAATAAACAGCCCCTGCCATCCAGTGGTAACCAGCCATACGGCTACTTAAGATAACCTAAGGGCTAACTCCACTGGCCCTGCCCAAGTGTCACTGAATCTTGCAACCTTAAGGAGCATTAATGACCATAACCAACAAACAGAAGGTTGGCAAAACTCCTCCGACCATGAACACTTGGGTAACTGGTCTCCTGCCCCAGCACTAGTACGTGAAAATTCTTTTATTACACACGTGGATAACAACATGCAGTTCAACACAAGCTCTACCCCTAATCTTCAAGCTCAGTCCACAGCCAAAGGAACCAATAGGGCAGAGCGAGAAAGATTTGCAGATTTATATGGCTATGACTTATTATTAAGTCATTATTAATTATTATTATTAATCCGTGAAATGTATCGTGACACCGAAACATGAATTAGAGTGGGCTTAAGGGGAAGTCTGTCGGAGTCATTTAAGACACAAAAGGCGTGAAACAAGGCTGCATATTGGCTCCCACACTTTTTAACTTTAATATAAATGACATGGTGCCACATCTAACACAGGCGCAATCCCCTGCTCCATCAATTAGTAATAGGTAGATACCCTGTCTGCTGTACGCCGATGATGTGGTGCTCCTATCACTTTCCCGATTAGGTCTTAATAATCTGCTCACAGCTTTCAGCTCGTATTGCAAGCGGGAAGAGCTTGTCGTGAATTACTCCAAGACCAAAATTTTGGTCTTTGGGAAGCGTAGCCCCCGTTTCAAATGGAAAATGGACCGGCAGAATCTCAAGCAGATACGCTCCTTTAGGTATCTGGGAGTTATTTTCATGGAGACACTCTCATGGAAGGGGCACATTGAGGCTGTGAAACTCAAAGCGCAGAAAGCTTGTGGGGCATTAATGGAATTCTATTTTACAGTGGGTGGCCAGTTACTAGAACCTGCGTTGAGAATCTTTGCCAGTAAAGTGGTTTCCCAGATGCTCTATGGAGTAGTGATATGGGGCATGGATCCAAATGCTAACAAAGCCTTAGAAATAGTGCAGAACAAAGTCCTCAGGAAAGTGCTCTTGTTCCCCAATGGGACCCCAGCTGCTCTTCTCCGCGTGGAAGCGGGCGTGTCAACAATACAGGCTAGAACTGACTATCTGTGTCTAAACTACATGAAGAGACTTCAATCTCTCTCGGAGGAGATTCCCCGCTATGTCCCACACAGAACGAGAACAGACCAAATGTTGGAAGGATGGCAACCAACGCCTCTTGACCCAATATCAATTACAAGATCTTCAGGTGATCATGAAGTTGGGTAAGAGGCACTTAAGAGATTGTCTCTTCAGGTCCGATGCAGAAAGGGATTTAACCACAATTGCCTCTACCAAAAGTTCACCATGGTCCCCACTTATCAAAACAGAGCACATCCAAGCTAGTTACTGACAAAGCTCCCATTTGCCATACTAAGAATCGATTTAACAGAATTACGATTCCAATCGATGCCCTCGGCAGTGGTGGATGGTCAGTACGGCAACGTACAGTACAAGGAGAGACTATGTCTGTGTGGGCAACCTTACGTAGAGGACCTGTACCACTATTTATTGCCATGCCCGCTTTATATAGAACCAAGAGATTGATTTATAAAACCCCTGCTTACGAATGGAACACACTCAAACAGGGTGGAAAGGGTGAAATAGCTGAGTGATACTGATGACTTCGTAACTTATAAAGTAGCACGATGGCAGCGAAGATCAGGAGAAAAGAACCAGATAAAATAGCAGTCAATTGCAAAGGTTATTTGGACATTTAAGCTGGCACATTCTATCTGAGAACCCCATGCTATTCTTTCGCATGCAACAAATAATTTCTAGGAGACGTGACCGTGGTTCTTTGTATTTGCGGTTCATTGTATCTTATGGTTTTTATGATTACTGTTGTTTTCCTTTTTGTTTCCTTTGTGAATGATGCCATGACCTTTGGCTAGTGCAATAAAGCTTATGATAATGAAGAAGAAAAACAGATTCTAGATCAAATTGATGCCTTGGCATGTGATGGCACTAACACAAATGTTGGATCAGAGGGTGGAATTAATCATCTGATAGAAATGACTATTGGGCGTGCTCTACAATGGATTATTTGCCTTCTGCATGCTAATGAATTGCTGCTGAGGCACATCTTCATTGAAATGGATAGTCCAACAACAGGTGCCAACACGTTTGCTGGACCTATTGGAAAATTACTACCAGAAGTACTGAATTATCCAATAATCAAAAACAAAAGATTTAATGGTTCTCAGTCTCTATGTAAAATGCCTGAGAGAATTTGGAAAGATTTGTCGTCAGACCAGAAATATATGTGAAAGATTACGTTGGCACTCATTTCTGGGCAATTCTGCTGCTGCTGCTGCCACCATGAGTGCTGGGGAAAGCCGCTCCCTCCTGCAGGCCAATTCCACCAGGCCTAGGGGGTGGGGCCCACACTCACCACAGCTTTAAGAGGCCTCATTGAGGCACTGGGACATCGCTGCTGCCGCCACCGTGAGTGCTGGGGAAGGCCGCTCCCTCCTGCAGGCCAATTCCACCAGGCCTAGGGGGTGGGGCCCAACACTCACCACCGCCACAGCTTTAAGAGGCCTCATTGAGGCACTGGGACATCGCTGCTGCCGCCACCGTGAGTGCTGGGGAAAGTCGCTCCCTCCTGCAGGCCAATTCCACCAGGCCTAGGGGGTGGGGCCCAGTACACTCACCACCGCCACAGCTTTAAGAGGCCTTATTGAGGCACTGGGACATCGCTGCTGCCGCCACCATGAGTGCTGGGGAAGGCCGCTCCCTCCTGCAGGCCAATTCCACCAGGCCTAGGGGGTGGGGCCCACATTCACCACCACCACAGCTTTAAGAGGCCTCATTGAGGCACTGGGACACCGCTGCTGCCGCCACCATGAGTGCTGGGGAAGGCCGCTCCCTCCTGCAGGCCAATTCCACCAGGCCTAGGGGGCAGGGCCCACACTCACCACCGCCAGAGCTTTAAAGACACTGGTGCTGCTGCAGCAAATGTCAAAAATGTTTTTATATATTTTAAAGTGTTTTAAAAGTGTTTTTACTTTTTACTTTGTTTAACCACTGTGAACGGTGGTTTTTATTCATGTATTTTTATTTTGGTTTGGTTTGGGGTGGGATGGATGTTGAATGGAGTGGGGATTGGTTTTGTTTTGGTATAATTGTTTTTGGTTTGTTTTGCTTTTCTATTTGTAAATCGAGGCTAGTATGAGGCTTGGGATTGCTATCGTGGAGGGCGAGGGAGGTATGGCGGTGGGGGCAGATGTCATAGGCGAAGGGGATCGAGATACGGATATGCTCGTACCCCTTCCAATCTGCGCCCCATCCCGAGGGATGAGGGTAGGGTGAGCAAGGATTACTCACCTCCATCACTGGTGCTGTGCAATGCCAGGTCTATAGGCAACAAAACCGCCACTCTGCGAGATTTCTTTACCTCGCAGGGGGTCGACCTGGCTTGTGTGCGCGAAGGGGAAAGTTACCCTACGAGATGGCACCCCCGGGTTTCTCCATCCTTCATCAGTCGCGGACTGTGGGCTGGGGGGGAGGGGTGGCATTATTAATCCGGGAAGATTGTCCTTTCAGGGCTCTACCATCGCCATCGATCCCCGGCATTGAATGTGTTGGCCTAGTGTGGGTCTCCAAGGTGAGCTTGGCTGTCTGGCTGGTGTACCGGCCACCTAGCGCACCAGCAGCCACCCTGTCAGGCCTACTGGAGGCGGTGGCCGGCTGGGCCTTGGAGTTCCCTAACATATTGGTATTGGGGGACTTCAACATCCATGCTGATGCCACTCCCTCCTCACAGGCTCTGGACCTGGTGTCTTCCATGGCGACACTAGGGCTCTCCCAGTTTGTTTCGGGCCCCACCAATCAAGCAGGCCACACGCTGGATTTGATCTTTGGCGTAGGTATAGATGTGGTCATGTCTCCTTTGATGAAGGTGCCATGGTCTGATCACTACGCTCTGAAAGCCAGGATTGACTGTCCACCCCCACCCTGCTTAGGTGGCGAGCCGATTTGGGCTCTCCCGCAGAGGATGATGGACTCTGATAGATTCCGCCAAGCCTTGCGGGACCTTGCTCCCCCTGGCGACTCATTGACTGAGCTTGTTGAGGGCTGGAATACCCAGCTCCTGGCAGCCATCGATGAGATCGCACCTAAGCGCCCTCTGCGACCCCGCAGAAACCGGGCTCCCTGGTTTACCGAGGAGCTCCGGAAAATTAAGCGGGACCTCAGAAGGCTAGAGCGAGTATGACGGGGTGCCCGTGATGGAGCCTCAAGAAAGCCACTTCCAAGCTCAAGAGGAGGTGGGGTTGCGACTCCCACACACACACACATGGGGGCTGGTTTTAGCCCCCGCGAGAAGAGGGAATCCCCGGCTCGCCAATTGGCGGGCAGGGGAGGCATGGCCTAGCCCATTTAAGGCTGGCACGCCCGGGGACCGCCCTCTTTGCCCCGTTCCAGCTGCCCAGTTTTGACCCGGTTTCTTGTCTGTCGGCTTTTCTGCCCTCTGTTCCTTTTACAGGACCAGCTTTTGGGAGCGTCTCTGCGTTGGTGTTTTGCTCCCAAGCTACATCGGAGTTGCTGGGACATCCAGTCTCCCCTGATCGTCCGGTGACTGGCTAAGTACTTGGGTGTGGGGGGTGGTTTCTGTAATTTAATCAGGCAATCCACTTTTTCGCGAGACAGGTATCTGCGGGGCTGTGGATCTTGCTAGACTAATTTTCCAGGCAGGGAGGTTTAAATCGGTCCCTGCTTTAAGCCGTGCGCGCAGCTTCCCTGCTCACTACGCATCTGCTAGGACCTTGTCCGGGTGTGGGGAAGGTCCTCAATAAGGGTGAATTCGTCAGTGGGGAGGCTGCCTTTGTGATCGAGTAGCTGAGAGTATTCCCCCCCCCCCAGCTGCTTTATTTCTCCAGCCTCTTTATTTCTCCTCTTTTGTGGTGGGGAGGCTGCATTTGTTGTTGCATAGCTTAGAACACGGTATGTCTTATTTGCTATGAGGTAGTGGCAGTGATGAAGGAATACCATTTACGCCGGCACTTTGAGACCAAACATGGAGCCAAATTTGCTAACCTTAGCCACCAGGAAAAGCAACAAAAAGTCCAAGAATTAAAAGGTAGCCTGCATTCTCAACGGAATATTTTTGCAAAAATGACAGCAAAAAATGATGCAGCAGTGAAAGCCAGCTATCTTGTGGCTGAAGAAATTGCGCGAGCTTCAAAGTGCTTTTCAGAAGGTGCATTTGTAAAGCAGTGTATGCGAGGCCAAGATGGCGACGGAGGTAGCAGCCTAATTAGAGCCTCCGACTTCAACTAAGCGTTTTTATTAGTTTTAGCCTCTTCAAGACCTCAAAACTGCACCTTAAGGACCTTAAAGACTATTGGCTGGCTGTCTTGTCGCCCCGTTTTAATTAGTTTACTCTTTTATTGTTTTACCGTCGCACTGTTTACTGATACTGCTACACTGACTTACAACCTTGGAGCTCCCGGACGACGGACTGGCTTGAAATACAGCCAAAGAAGCAGAGGAAACCACTGAACTCCATTGAGCCTAACTTCGATAAGATAAGTCCAAGAACTCCCCCATGAATACCCTCCCGCCCCAAGTTAAGGCTTAAAGAGGGAAAGGTAGGGAGGCTCCCTGATCCAACAGCCTGGATACCGGTTTTCCAAAATTTACCTCTACCTTTATTTCTACAATAAAGTGCCCAATAAGGGAAGCTTTCAACTTAGAGAATGGTGTTCACAAGACAGAGCTATAAAGAGCTGGGAATCCCCCTCACCAAAGCGGCTGAACCCTCTACAAGAGGAAGGCAGGTGAAAATCTCACAATATTTTAAACCGAAAACAGACAAAATAAATAATGCTGACAAACGACACCCGCACGAATGGTCCATAGACCGCACCAGGTATGGGGAGCTTATGGAAACAGACGAAGAAGGGGTGGGAGTCAATCTTCGGCATTTTCATTAGCTGTTGATGAAAGCACTGACAATACTGATACAGCTCATCTAGCTATTTTTGTAAGAGGTGTGAAGGAAGACTTGTCTTGAGGAACTCTTGGATGTGGTCACCATGTATGGGACAACTGGGAGGGACATCTTCAATGCAGTGGAAGAATCCGTAAATAAAATGGAATTACCTTGGGAAAAGTTGGTGGGACTTACTACTGATGGCGCTCCAGCAATGTGTGGAGAGAGAAATGGCTTGGTTGGACTGTTGAAAGAGAAAATGAAAAAAAGTAATTGCCACACGCCGCTAACTTATCACTGCATTATCCACCAAGAAGCTGTGTGTGGCAAGGTTCTGCAACTGGATAACATAATGTCCACAGTCACGAAAACAGTGAATTTTCTGCGTGCACGGGGTCTGAATCATCGTCAGTTCCGACAATTTTTGAAGGAGGTGGGCATGGAACATACAGATGTGGCATACCATACAGAAGTAAGCTGGCTGAGTAGGAGCACCGTTCTCAAGAGATTTTTTGAGCTTTTGGAAGAAATTACTCTCTCTATATATATATATATAAGTTCTATTAAAAAATAAATAGGTTAAGAAAAATAAAATATAATAATAATAATAATAATAATAATAATAATAATAATAATAATAATAATAATAATAATAATAAATAAATAGCCTAATTTTTCCACCGTATAGCCAGAGCCTCTAGCGGCTGGTAGCTAGAGTGGGAAATACCGAACTAGCCTTGTGGTTCTGCGCCGAAAGTCAGCGTAGATTATACTGAACAAGCTTCTCTAGATTCAGGGTAGAGTTAAGCCAGTGTAGATAATACTGAACTAGGTGCAACTCTTAAGCGGTGTTGTTAATGCTGAGCAGGTGCTAGCGGGTACGCATTCCCACCAGTGTGGGCAATACTGAACTAGTAGTTTGCAAATAATTTGGAGGTTTCCTTGGTGTATTTCATAGTGCGGAATGGCTTCTGGCGGTAACCAGCAGGCATCCTCCTCGGGTAATCAGCTGGCATCTTCCACAGGTAATGGGGGCGCCCAATTACCAGCCATGCCCTGTGATCCTCAAGCCTTTGCTCAATTTTTCATGGCTTTTGAAACATTTTATAGGCAGTGTAGGCCAAGGGCTCTGGCACTTCCAGCCCCGGAACCTTCACAGTAAGTAATACCCGATACTCTTAATAATCAAGAGCAGGGCACTTCAGCCGGTGCGTCGGTTAGCGCCCAGTCAGCCGGTGCGTCGGTTAGCGCCCAGTTAGAAACCACGGCACTAGGACGCCCTAACACCCATGGTCAATCAGCTATTACTAAGAAATCCACCCCAAGCGCCAGTAAAGGTAAGGCTCCCGCAAAGGGTCCCGGCAAGGGGAAGGCGCCTGCAAAGGGGGCCAGCAGCACCATGTCACAGGTTGTAGGTATCCCCAGTGCCTTTCAGGAGCCGCAGCCTCAGCACAGCTCAACTGAGGGTACCTCGGGTTCCGGCTCGGATGATGAACAGCTGGAACCTCAAATCGCCCAGCCAGCGGCCAACGTGAACCCAGCCAACAGTGAGGTGCAAGGGGGCAAAAGAAAATCCAAGAAGCAGCACACGTCGGCAAAGAAAAAAAGTAAGCAGTCAGAGACTGAGGATGAGTCAGGTACATCCTTCTCGGATTCGGATAGCGAGGGACCTATGGATGGTTACTGGGGTTTTGGGGAGGACAATCATGGGATCCCACTTTGGGCACATGAAAGAAGGGCTAATTCGCACCGTAAGACATTCAATGGAACACTGGAATGGAAGGATGGGGCGTTTGTGGAAGACGTAAAGGTTTCCACCAATCAGTCTACTGATTTTATATTAGGGAACCATTTGTCCCAGAGAAGGAGGAATAAGATCCTCAATGGCGACTATGTGGATATGTTTACCCTTCTCCCGCCCACCAAGCTAACTGGGAAAGGGGAAAAGAAGCGCTCTTTTGGTAAGCGGAAGTATAGGACTCCTAGGGCCGAACGCACCTTTGAGAACTGGTTGGATGGGCACCAGGTCTTCATGGGTGTGATTTGCGCAGCTTACCCAAAACGTTCTATGGATTTGGTTGCTTATTTGGCTCACGTGAGGCGGGCTCACACGCTGGCGGGAGAAACCGCGGCACTAACCTATGATGAGAACTTTCGTAGAAACGCTTCTCTCCTGCCCTCCACCCGGTGGGACCTAAGGGACCCTAATTACTGGGGCGAGGACGTTGGCCCTTACATCGAAAAGAATAACCAGGAATCGGCCAAGTCGGGTAAGACAGAGGCAAAACGGCGGCGCCAGTGCTGGGAGTACAACAGGGGTGTGTGTTCGCGACCCTCCTGTAAGTATCTTCATGAATGCGAGCGGTGCATGGGAAACCACCCTGCCTCTGCGTGCTTTAAGAATAAACAACAGCCCTTTCGGGGTGGCAAAGATCGCACCTAAGCGCCCTCTGCGACCCCGCAGAAACCGGGCTCCCTGGTTTACTGAGGAGCTCTGGAAAATGAACATGACAGCCCATCGAAACAAGCTAAATACAACCCTTCAGGGGAAAGGAGGCACAGCCCTGCACATGCTGGAGGTGGTTTTGGCATTCGAGCGCAAGTTGACAGTGTTCGTCAAAGATTTCCAGAGAGGTACACTGACTCACTTTCCCTCTTTGAGAGTTCACACAAAGTCATGATACGATAAATTTGGAATATTTCAAGTCAGCAATCACCGCAATGCAAAGCTCGTTTGGGAAACGATTCTGTGAGTTCAGAGAGGAAAAGGTCACATTATCCTTCCCTGTCACTCCCCTGGCGATCGATCCATCCCTATTGAATATGACTGCATTTGCAGGTGTAAGTCAACCTGATCTTGAGATGGAACTGGCCGATATAGCCGACAAAGATATATGGGTGTCCAAGTTCAAATGCTTGACTGCTACTCTTGAGGATGTTGCCCGTCAGAAGGCCATTCTGGCTCAGAATCATAAATGGAGTGATATTGAAAACCTCCCAAACAGGACAAACTTGTATTCGAAACATGGAATGCCATCCCCAACACTTACATAAACATGAAAAAGTATGCATTTGGAGTCCTGTCGATCTTCGGTTCCACATATGTATGTGAGCAGGTCTTCTCCAATATGAACTATATTAAAAACAAACATCGATCACGCCTCACAGATGACAGCTTGCAAGCCTGTGTGAAAATGAAGGTGACGTCTTACAGCCCTGATGTGCAGACACTGAGCACTGAGGTTCAGGAGCAAAAGTCCCATTAACCCTGTAAATTTAATATTTTAATTAGCTATTAATTTGCAAAAATATATTTTACATTGTTAAGTGAAAGTCCTTTTTTTCTTCAGATTGACAGCTGACTGCACGATCCTGTATATATAGCATTAAGGTAAGAAACAATATATGCAGTGTTATATTTGTTTTAAATGTCGCAATGGTTTTGCGGCTCCCAGTTGTTTTTTCTTCGGAAACGGGTCTAAGTGGCTCTTTTTGTCTTAAAGGTTGCAGACCCCTGCTCTAGCCGCAGACAAAACGGAGGGCCCAGCTACAACTATGGTTTACTTGGGTATTGAATTGGACACTATTGCCCAGACCTCTAGACTGCCCAAAGAAAAATTAATTGCTCTCGGAGACCTTATTCGACAACTTCTCCCTCTAAGGAAAGTTACCCTCAGGCAGATTCAGCCACTGTTAGACCATTTAAATTTTGCTTGCCGTGTGGTTTCCCCTGGTCGCCCATTCTGCGGCCGCCTAGCGAGGATGTCAGCAGGCCTGCGATCCCCTCATCACAGGGTTCGCCTATCAAAGGAGGTAAAATCCCACCTGGAAGTCTGGTTGAAGTTTTTGGAAAATTATAACGGAATTTCCTTGTGACAGGATAACATGTCGCTGCAAGTTGACTTCAAAGTACAATGAGACGCTTCAGGCTCTCTTGGATTCGGTGTTTATTTTAGGGGGCAATGGTGTGCCCAGCGCTGGCCTGCAGCCTGGCAGGGAGGCCCCATTACCAGAGATTTAACCTTCCTAGAATTCTTTCCGATCGTAGTGGCGGTGCACTTGTGGTCTAAGGAATTTAGCAACCATAGGGTATGCTTTCACACCGACAACCAGGCAGTAGTAGCAGTCCTTTCCAAGCAGGCCGCCCGGTCTCCAAGGGTGAGTGCCCTGACATTGCAGATGCCCTATCTCGTTTTCAATGGACCGCTTCCGCTCGTTAGCACCGGACACACAACAGCTTCCTCAGCCGTTCCCGGAGCATTTATGGAGCCTTGGGAACTAGAAGTGATGCAGGGAGTATTAGCCTCAGTGGTGGCTTCCACTTTAAGATATTATAAGAAAGCTTGGTCGGATTTCTTAAAATTTCGCAGTAAATCCTACGCCGCTAAGTCAGAGGTTCTTTCCTACTTAGTACACCTGAGGCGCTTGGGCCGCGCCCCTAAAACCCTCAACTTACAGGCGGCAGCAATATCATTCTTTTGCAAGTCAGTTTATTCCTCTGACCCATGCGCAGACTTTGTCGTGCGGAAGGCCTTGGGAGGGCTGGTGCAGGCTGCAGCCCCCCAGCTGCGATACAAGAAGGCCAATATCACTTGACATCCTTTATCAGATTCATAAAAAGTTGAGAACTGTCTGCTGGTCTAAGTACAAGGCCCGCTTATTCTCAGCGGCATACTCCATCGCCTTTTTCGGCGCACTTCATGTTGGTGAGGTGGTATACGAAGAGGGTCAGCGAGGTTCCTCCCGGGGTTTGCTATTAAGCGATGTCACGCTATCGCAGGAGGATCTAGTCTTGCGGATACGCAGTTCCAAAACAGATCAGTACGGGAGGGGAGCTTTGGTTCTGCTCTTGGCAACCGGAAAATCAGGCCCTTGTCCGGTTAAGGACTCTAGGAGTTTCTTATTTCTGAGGACTAATTCCGCTGGGCCACTATTGATCCATGCTGATGGCTCACCCCTGACACGGCACCAGTTCACGCATGTTATGCACTTCACAGTGGCAGCATGTGGCTTACCCCCCACGGATTTCACGGCGCACTCTTTTAGGATAGGAGCAGCCACCACAGCAATGCACCTGGGCCTGACTGCTGAGAGGATCAAGGACCTGGGGTGCTGGAAATCGGATGCTTACAAGCGCTGTTAGAAAAAAATTATGACTGCTTTCCTGGGGTTACCTGACCTTGGCCTGTTCTTTCAATTTCTTGCAGGAGCTATGAGGGCACGCATCTGGATAATTGGGCACAGCATTGTGCATTGGGCCAGGGTCCGCGCCATAAATTCTGGTCTCGGGCCGCAACTTAAATTACCGTCTGACATCAATATATCCTGGATCTCTCGGAGGGGAATGCGCTGGGCCGAAATGTTGCCCGCAATTAGGGCCGCAGCGGAGGGCCCCCCAGATGCTTTAGTTATCCAATTAGGTGAAAATGATTTAGCTTACCGAAAGGCAGTCGACTTGATGTGGCATATCTTTAATGACTTTGAGGAACTTAAGGCCTCTTATCCAAACATCACCATTCTTTGGTCTAAGTCCAAATTCCCGCGCCTAAGTCCTGTAACAAGCAACCTAGTTCTGCATCGTGTGTGTGAAAAAATGTTCATTCTTCCATTGCGCCCCAAGGGGGGGATGAGCAGGCTCGGCGCACAGGCCGAAAGGCCTTGCAAAAGACAGATAGGCGGGTTTCTTCCCCCCATTCCCCTGTCTCAGCTGGGAGGCTGCCATCAGTGTCATTTTCCAGCTGCACACCGAGCAATGCGTTGTCACAAATCATAGGCGCTTACACGTCCTCGGAAGAGGAAAGTGTGCTTCAATACCCAGATGCAGCTATAGCAGCCAAGAAGCCTTGTCATAAGAAGCATTCCAAAAAGAGCAAGAAGTCCATGAAGGACGACTCTGACTCAGATTCAGGTACATCCTCCTCTTCATCCAGCTCTGACTCTGATAGCGATGAGTCACTGGATTGTTACTGGGGTCAGGGGGAAGGGGTTCCGGGTTTACCGTTATGGGCTTGGAATAGGAGAGCAAATTCCCATCGAAAACGGTTTGGCGGGACCTTAAGAGTATTAAGGACGGGGTTCTACTAGAGGACGTTAAAGTCTCTACAAACAGGCCCAAGGGTAATCATTTGTCCTGGGTAATCATTTGTCCTCAAAAACCAGGGCCAAAATATTGAATGGTGAGTCTATATAAACTATAAAGTCTATATATGGTCTATATTAACTATAGTCTATATATATGTCTATATATGGTATATATTAACTATATTATATTAACTATATTAACTTTATAAAGAAATCAATGGAGAATCGGGCCAAATACCTGAAACAGGAATCAAAGAAGAATTTTGTCCCAAAATAGTTCACATTCACAGCTTTATCTTGTCCCAAAATAGTTCACATTCACAGCTTTAATTTTTTATTTGTTCTTGAAGTAATGTAAATGTAACTTTGCATGCCAGTATTAGTATTAAGTCATAATAAAAGTTGGTATTCAATATTCACGTATCCACTTGCTTAAATGTGGAAAAAATAATTGTAGGATCGTATGAGTCACATTTTGATTGAAATGCCAATACTATCATCATTAAAAGGTGTTTTAAAAAAAAAAGTACTGGTGTTTGTAGTATCAATCTTTATTCAGCATCTTTTACTGTTCTTTTTTTTTAAAAAAAGCAATTCATGCCAAATAAAGCTGAATTGGTCATAAAGTAACGAAAACAGCTGTTACTTGGCTGTTTTCCTATGTCACGAAGGCTGAAATTTCAATTCAGTGGAGGGGAGACAAGGCATTACCTCACGAAATTCATGAAATTTTAGATAGCTGCAAGACCAGACCTTTAGAGCAGGCATTTAAAAAAAATAAATTTATGAACCACCTTACTGATCAAAGTTATTGAGCTTTTGGAGGGGCACTGAGCTGTTGAGAAATTGGGGGGGTGACAAAAACACTCCAAAAAATACAACCCACTGCCACTCGCACATAGCGATACAGCTAACTTTACTAGCAGTGATCTAAAAGATGAAAATTGCCCCAAAATTACCTGCAGATCTTGATAGCAAAGTAAATAGTTTCCATCAATACGTAATACAACAGCGTGCTAAACATGGCTATGTGTTAAGTAGTATTGGAAATATGGATGAAACTCCAATGAATTTTGGTATAGTTGGAAATAAAACTGTCCATCAAAAAGGTGAAAGAAACGATTTTAATTAAAACAACAGGACATGATAAGTAAAGACGTGATCTTTTTGCACAGCTGATTGAGCTTGGTGAACACTTTACAGAGCGGACGGCAGACAACTGAGCAACAAATGCTGTCTGCAAACTGCTCCGTCATGATTGCCGATGGACAGTGTCTTCCTACATCGTTGCTCAAGAGAAAGAGTGAAAGTCAAGTATGCCATTACAGCTATTGCTATGATTGTAAATAGTACCAACTACAGTGATGTGTTTATGACTGGTTCAAGCAGTAAATCACTTGACTGAGTTTTACGGTGTCTGTGACTGTTTCATCTCAAAGTGTAACTGCAATCACTGACCACTGCTTCCCAGAAAGTCTGCTAAATGGACGAAAGCTTCTAATGAGGTGCCTACAAGCGAGTATTCTCAAGCAGCTGAAGTGTGATGGACTGTGACCTTTAATAGGATGGCCAGCTGCCGCGGATGCTTCAACTGAGATTCCTGCATTGCAGGGGATTGAACAAGATGAGCCTTGGGGTCCCTTCCAACTCCACAATTCTACGATTGCATGATGCTTTGGGCAGAAATAGCCTCTGACATGGCGAGGAAGGGCGTGTCCACTCATAGAAGAAGGGTGGCATGTGTTTTGTCTCTGGTTAAGGTATTCCAGCAGGAATCATTGCAACGTGGTTGTGATGGCCTGGGATTCGGACTTGGATGCTGAGCCTGAGGGATCCCAGCCTGCACAGGATTCCCCACCTCCAGAACCAGCTGAGCCGGGGCTGGGGCATGAGCCTGAAGGGTCCTCACCTGTGCAGGATCCTCAGGTGCAGGCATCAGCTGAGTCTGCTCTGGCTCCTGAGGTGATGGAGGACACTGCATGCAGGTGCTCCACTCTCAGCCCCGTCAGGGGAAGAGGAGGCTGCCTCTGGGTCCGGTAACCCTCCAGCCTCTCCTGAGCTGCAGAGGCTCAAGGCAGAGAGGCGGAGGGAACTATGTTCCCTCAGGAGGACTGCTCGCCTCCAGGCCAGGAGAGGCAAATCACCAGAGGATTGGGGCCGTCCTTTGCCTTGGGGCAGATAAAAGACGGCCAGCCCCAGTCCCAAGTTGTGGGAACAACATTGTTGGTTGCTAGTTCCTGCCTGAACCCTGTCCTGCTTTCCTGCCTGAGCTCCTGCCCTGCCCTAGCTCCCTGCTTGCAAGCCTGTTCCTGATTTCACCCAACTCCCTGCCCTGCACCCAGCTTCGGCTACTACGGACTGCCTCCACGTTGCACCTCTGACCACGGACCAGACTTGGACCGTGCCGCTTGAGTAACCCACGGGACCAGCACAGTGGTATTTAATCACTTGTGAAATACTTTTGCCAACTGCTCACACAGTCAACACATGGGGAAAGGCCACAGCTCAATCCCTAGTGACGTCTGCCTAAAACCCTGGAGAGCAGCTGCCAGTCTGTGTAGACAATACTGAGCTAGATGGATCAGTGGCCTGGCTCAACGTAAGGCAGCTTCTTATATCCAACTCTGGATCTCTTCACAGAGAAAGGGACTCCCAGAGGGTTTGAGAACCATCAGCTACCCTCATGTGGTTTAGCTGGCCAGTTCAAGCCATTTCCGGGGTGTGGCTGCTGTCACATGCTGACAGCTTCTAGGAACCCACAGGTGAGAGCTGAGTGCTGGGCGCCACCTCCCCTAACACCCCGTACACCTGTTAAACAAATTGGTGCAATCAAAGAACTGTATATAAAGATGTAAAGTCATGCATCCTTATGCCTTCAAGCACATACCCTTTGCCCTCTGTAGTCAATCTTCCTGTCTAGGAAATGGCTAAAGGGATACGTCAACCCGTCATTGTGAAATTGCAGTATGCAGCTTTGTGCCAATATTACTTCCAAGATTCCCCAAGTGTGAAAGAAAACAGCAAATGCTCGAAAACGCAATTGCCTGCAACATGGGTGCAGTTACCCCCCCAAGATCAAGTGAAACAATATGGGTGAAATATAAAAGAAAATAGATACCAGCAAATTCCCAAATAACCGCGGAGGTGGTGATAGAAGACTTCCCAGAAAATGTTTTAAAGGAAATTGAAAAAGATGTGAAAGAGAATAAAATACTTAAACTAAAGGACTGGGTGGAGAAAAGGAGAAGCAAAGAACAAGTAACAGAAGCTCTAACAGGAACTAAAATAACTTGGTTTAACTGTATACAACAGGAGCAATGGACAAAGAAGTGGTTAAGGGAAAACAAGAACTGCAAAGAATATACAAAATTTAAAACAATTATTTTAAAAAGGGGAGATTAAGAAAATAGTTATAAAAGGGCAATTCCAGAGTGAAATTTATAAAGTATTAGTAGAAATGGAGGATCAGGAAGATCAATTGAAAGAGGTGTAGCAATAGGAGACAACAGGGCAAATAGATTGTCAAAGCTGGGAGAAGGAAATATGGGAGAATCGTACATTGAAAATGTTGTCTATAAGAATAAAAGAAAATTATTATAAATTAGCTTGGAGATGGTATTTAACACATGTTCACATGTGGTGGAGGTGTAAATATGTATCGTTTTTCTGGTAGGGTGTTTAATGAGATAACATAAATCACTGGGTAAAAGCTGACCAAAAGTCCAGACGTAGTATTTGTGGGATGTAAAAACGTGTTGCAGTCAAATACAACATTCCTACAATGCACATGCTGGGGAATGCTTTGTATCACTCAGGAGAAAAATTGCTAGTTCCTCCTGAGCTGGGACAGACTTCCTTTGCATGTGACTTAATGTGGGTGTGGTCTGTTCTTGGACAGAGGAGCACCCGGCCTCCATGTTCTACTCTTCTTGTTCTCCATTTTGGTTTCCTAAGAGTTAGGAGATGTGACTGCTGAGTCGCAGTCACTTGAGACCATTTCCCTTAGTTCACATAGTTATATGTTGTTCTGTAAATTAAGCCTTGCCTTCAGGGATCTTATTGTGAACTGGATGATTGTAAGTAAGTAAACTAGTTTTATGTTAACTTTAATCAGATGATAGTGTCTATTCTTTTAGGAATGATATAAAAAGGGAAACCAAGAATCCAAAGTAGTGAGGCTCAGACGAGCCTGCAAGTAGCTAACTGCTGGGTAATTTAAAAGGGGGGGGGGTGTTTTAAAACTCTGCTAAGTTATAGAACTTGCTGGTGCAAGTTAGGAAGGATATCATAAAATAATATATCCTCTCCTGCCTCCCTAAACATCCCCACAATATGACCCCTCAAAAATTATCCAAAATGTATAAAAACGTATCAAATAAATGTTGGAGATGTGGAGAAGCAGTGGGATCTATGCTGCAAATGTGGACATGCAAAAAGATTAAGAAATTATGGGATGAAATGTATGTGGAACTTTAAAAAATGCTCAAGGTTCCATTCATAAAAAACTCCAGATGCTTTCCTTCTTGGAATATTAGGTCCTGACTTACCAAAGAATGTAAGGGAAATGGGGTTTCTTTAAAAATTATATCCAAGATTGTAATACCATCTCTGTGGCAGCCTTTGAATAGCTTCTGTAGTCCACTGAACAAGTTTAAGAAAATACAGTATTTCTGATAAGCAATTATGAGAAACAGATATGAATAGTGCGATAGATAAATATACAGTACAGTATTATCAAACATATGGAATCGACGGGAAGTCAGTGGAACTAAAAGAAGACTGTGAAAGAGTGTAACAGATATTGATAATACTTTTGTTTTTTGTTCTTTTTGTATGGATAACTAATTTGTGTTATGTTTTTCTAAGTTTAATAAAGCAATTTTAAAAAACTAGCAGTGACATTGGAGGGAGGAGGAGCTTCCGCTTTTAAGGGGGAATTGCCAGAAGCTGTTGAGCTTTTTGGGAGGAAAGCTGATCAAAGTTATTGAACCGATTTTTTCCCCATCAATGCAATTGCACCCAGTGCAAAATAGTCAGAGAAATGCAAGTGGTAAACTGCAATAGAAAAACGACCCCAAAGTCAATAACTGTTCAGACAATAAACACTTGTTTTCTTCTCCTGCAGGTAAGCACTAATTGTGCTAACATGCAGTAAGCCAAACATTCAAAGATCATGGAATCTGGAACCAAGCATTATAGTAATATCACCGCATGGGTCTATTTGCTTCAGGTCAATAACTTGCAGATTTGCTAGCTCCAACAAACAGTAGAATTTTCCTGCTACTTCCATGGGGCTTACATTTTTTGTTATTTTGAAAAAGCTGATGGATTCCTTTCCAGTTGTGGCAACAGCATCCTGAAGACCATGGAGCATTTGCTTGGGGCTCCGGTTCCATTCTCCTTCCTCTTCATCCTAGTGGCCACTTGGGGAAATGGGGGAAAGTCAACAGAGAGCTGCAATGATGGAGTTTTCTGCAATGATGGAGAGGGCTGCAAAGACTACGGCATCGCTTCTGCAGCCACTTGCTTCAAATCGCACTGAGGTTAGCTTGGGTGGATGGGTCACGGCATCATCCTAGTGCCTTCGGAACAGGCTTCCTGATAGCTACATGAGGGCTGTTCCACATTGGGCACTTCTGGCCAGAACTCCATGGTCCATGGTAGGAAGATTGAGTAGGAAACATTCTGGCACTCTCAGTCTCTCCCAGCTTCCCTCTTGCCTTCCTTTTGAGTTCAGCCTCACTTAGCTCTGGCAACAGCTCCTCAAATTCGGAGATTTCTCGTAAGGTGATAGCGTTGTGACTGGCTTCTCCGACTCCAGGCAAATCAACCCCCCTCGTTTTCCAAACGGTCAGAGTTTCTCAACGCTTTTTGAGCCTCTTCAATAAAGTACGTATCCTTTTTATTGTAAACCCGAGTAGCTCCTAGTAACAGGAGCACTGAAGTCTGAAGACTCCCCGCCAAACCAGAACAGGTAATTTGTTCCACGCAGATCTCCAGTTTGCAGGACCAGAGGCTGCATAAGAATGTAAAGTTGGAGCCATGGACCAGCAGTTTCTTATCTCCAACAAGGGGCCACTAGCCACAATCCAGCTTCTGCACACTTAAGAGAAGCGGCTGAGTAAGCAGCAGGTGCTCGATTGCCGAGACTCTTGTGGAAACCACGCTCTCTCCGACTTCGCTCCATTTTTTAAAGCCCCAGACTCGCGACGGGACGGCGAAAAGTGAGGCCGCGTGGCTGGCGCAGCAGCAAATTAAGCTGCCGTCCACACCCCTTCCAAGCCGCCTGGTTGGGCGCTTGCCCGTGGGCGTGGTGCACCAGCCAGGTGAATGGGTGCTTGAGGCGGAGATTGGATCCCGCCCACAACCACTCCCCTCTTTGCAGCAAGAGTGTCTTTGTGGAAACCACGCTCTCTCCGACTTCGCTCCGTTTTTTAAAGCCCCAGTTTCAACGCCCACCCAAGCTGGCCGCACCCCCTGCCTTTGCCCGCCTCCACGGCAGGGAGCGCTACAGGGAGGGAAAAGGAAACGGGCTTTCTTCTTTCTGTCCTCCCCCCCCCCCCCACTTTCCTAGGCAGGCAAGCGCTCAGCGTATCACCTGCTTTTCAGGGACCTGATCAAAGTTATTGAGCTGGGGGGGGGGGAATAAAAAAACCACTCAAATACAAGTCACTGCCACTCGCACGTAGCAATAAAACTAACTTTACTTTCACTTTCCATATTACATAATGTTCACTACTGCTCATAGGCACCGACTCCATGGGGCCTGAGGGGGCCCGAGCCCCCTCAAAAATTCGTTTGGGGGGGCTCTGCCCCCCCAATAATTTAAGAAAATTATTAGTTATATTATGCTTTGTAAAATCACAAAATTATGTTGGTATTTTTTATTTTCCTTGTTTGACGATAAGTTACCTTTTAAAATACATTCAGTAATGAGTTAAAACAAATAATTATTACGGTAGTAAGCAGGTTAACTGAAAAGAGTGGTGTGAATCATGATAGTGTTACGGTGCTGGGGGCACACTTAGAATTTGTCCCGGTGCGCGAACCTTCGTGTAAAGTCTGGCGGGCCAGCGCTGCGGCCGTGGCGACATCAAAAGGACTGGAGCAGAAGCGCCTGGAATCCTCCACCTCGCGTCGCCTTGACGCTTCGAGACATTACGACGCCGCGGCTATATAAAGCCCACCCTGCTGGCGCAGTCATTCAGTGTGGATAGTTTCGTTCAGTGCATGCTGCAGACGTGTTTAGCGTTCCGACTTTATTGTTTAGTGGACTCTTTTATATGACTATATTTTATTCGTTTACTTTAGTCTCTTAGTGTATTGTGAATTAAGTTTGCAATGGATAAATTTGTTACCAAAAAGGCGCGCTTGGAAGTTGATGATACTGCAAGTCAACCTCCGACAATAATTGTGTCGTCAATTGCTTCGTCGTCTTCAGGCGAGAACCGTTCGCAGCCGAAACCTGGACAATCCGGTAAGGGAAGATCATTTCAGAAGTCTTGGTTGATCAAATATACATGAAGCATGTACCGAAAAAGTTTTTTGCAAAACCTGCAAAAGAGGCAGATGCTAAAAATCTGTTACAATTTTCTTCAAAAAAAGAAGATGCATTTATTTCCGTAGGGTTTTCTAACTGGAAAAAGGCTTTGGAAAAATTCCATCTTCATGAAAATACGTTTACACATAAAGAAGGTGTTCTGAAACTAAATTCCATCACTAACCGAAGTGTGGCCTCCCAATTGAATGAACAGTTAGATAGTGATATGAAGAAAGGCCATTTAGCTCGAGACAATTTTTACTACCGTGCAATTTTTATGCCGACAAGGACTAGCAATTAGAGGGCATGAAGATGTAAACTCAAATTTTTTTCAATTGTTGGAACTCCGAAAGAATGACGTACCTGAGTTAAAAGATTGGTTAGGGCGTTCGGGGTATAAGTGGATGTCCCACGATATTCAAAACGAGATCATTGATCTACTAGGATAGTCTGTGTTGAGAAAAGTATTGGCTTCAATCAAGAAGACTGAACATTTTTCTATTATGGTTGACGAAACAAGTGATTCTTCGATTCACGAACAAGTGTCATTTTGTATTCGTACTGTCGATGATTCCTTAATTATCAACGAAGACTTTATTGGCTTATACGAGACCCCCAACACCGAATCACAAACTCTGTTTAGTATTTTAAAAGACGTATTTGCTCGTCTTGATTTGTCAATGGATAACTTAAGAGGACAGTGCTATGATGGTGCCTCGAATATGAGAGGCAAGTTCAAAGGACTAAAAAAGTTAGTTTTGGATATACAACCAAAAGCATGTTATGTGCACTGCACTGCTCACAGTTTAAACTTGGCAGTTGTAGACAGTCTCCGCCATCTTACGTCTATGAGGGATATTATGGCCTTAGCCAAGGACTTAATAAACACCGTAAGGGAATCCAACAAAAGGATGGGACTTTTCAGAAGCATACGCTGTGAGAGCGCCAACGACCAAGCTGGTCTACGACCCCTTTGCCTGACTCGATGGACTATGCGAGCTTCTAGTATCTTGAGAATATTGAAAAACTTTGAAGAACTTCTAGAGTTTTTTGAAACATTTTCTGCAGAGGACAAAACAGAGGCAGGTTACAAATGTGCAGGCTACCTTGAGTCAATGTTACAATTCAAAACTTATTTCTTTTTACGTCTTTATTGCCATGCAATGAACCCAGTAGAGGATGTCAATGAAAAAATTCAATGCCCTCATCTAAGTGTTGCTGATCTGGAAAAAAGATATGAGGGCTTGATTTGTATATTGAATGGAAGGCGTGATAGTTTTGAACACTTTTGGGAATTGTGTTTAAAAGAAAAACCTTCACAAGTTGATGATCCTTCGCTTCCTCGGAATCGACGTATACCAAAGAAGTATGAAAACAACGAAGCCAGCTCACCGCACACTTTCAAAACCCCAAAGGAATACTACAAAGCTATTTACATTGAAGTTTGTGGAACGGTGCAATCTTGCATTACTGAGCGGTTTGCATCAACTGGATTCACACAGGTCATTGCAGTTGAACAAGAGTGCTTGCTTTTCGTAAACAGAGGTGAAACAAATTTTGAAAAATCAACTGAGTTTTTCAAAAATGACCTAGACATTGAGAGACTGCGCTTACACTTGAATATGTTAGCCGATATCGCTAATAAAAAACAACTGGTCTTAAAAAACATGTGTGATGTGAGAAAGTACATTACACAAGAGCCTGCAGTTGGAGAAATGTTATGTGAAGTAGTGAAGTGCATTAAGCTTCTCCAAGTAGTTCCAATCACGACAGCAACAGCAAAACGGTCATTTAGCGCCCTTAGACATCTGAAGTCATATCTCCGATCAACAATGGGACAGAAGCGATTGAACAACTTGGCTGTTCTTCAAGCCCATCGAGATGTTTTGGATGAATTGGATATCCGACCAGTCATCAACGACTTCATATTCAGTAATCCAGTCAGACGGTCGACATTTGCACCTTTCTAAAGACACTCTAGCCCTAATAATGGTATTTAGAGCAATATTAAAAATCTTTATAAAATAGAGAATCAAATACATACAGAATGTTAAATTTTCAGTTTCGAAATATTAGTACTAGTTTAGTACTGTATTTCTATATTACTATAGTACTGTATTAGTTATTTTCAAATACTTAAATATTTTTAGGGTGTAAGACCCAATTAAAGCCCGTTATTTACATACAGTATTACAGTATTTACATACAGTATTAGGCATACTGTATTAACTTTATTAACTGTATTAAAGCATTAACTTTGAGATATTATTTTTATTTAATGAACCCTCAGCCTTATTCAAAGTAAGCTTAAATTAGCTATTTCACTGTTACTGTTACAAGTGTTGTGTATTGAGTCAAAGTATTTTATATCTGTATTATTATTGTCTGTATTTGCATTAGGGTAAAGTAACTGCCTTTTGGTTCCAGAGGGTACAGCTACTATTGGTTCATTTAAGCTGCTGTATTTGGATCCTCTGTCTTATTGGTTTCCTCCAAAAGGCAGGACTGTGATTGCCTGATATTGTTCCCTCCAAAATGTATCCTTTCTAGCTAGTTCCCTGTCCCTATAAATGTAGCTCTCCCCTCCTCAGGTCTTAGTCTTGTTTGCTTTAATAAAGAAGTGTTACTAGAGAACTGTCTCCAGCATATTATGTCAAGAGAGCTGAAATCACAAACCCCACGTCACAACAACAAGTTATTGAGCATTATATAAGGCAGCCAGCTTCACTGTTGTTCAAGAGACTTAGAGCAGTGCTAACTGCTGTAATAAAGAGCTGTTGCTTAAAAGAGCTGTGTCTGTCGCCCATCTTTCCCACTATACAACACCCACCCCCCCACCCAGGATCCTGGAATACCCATTACTCTCCTAGGTTTTTTCCATTCTGCAGTCCCAAAAGCTGAAAAGCTCTTTCCCTGAAGTGACAGCCTGACAAATGCCCATTTCAGCAACTGTCCTGGGGTGAGGCATTTCTTCAGTGTCCTGGGCACCTGCTATGAGGGCAAGGAAAGCCTTGCCTATTCAAAAGGAGATTCTGGCAAGCAAAAAGATTGGATAGAATTTGGGGAAACGTCCTGCGGGTCTGGCTGAGACAATGGCTGAGGACATTTGGCATGGACTTGCCAATGGTACTTGGAATCAAATAAGCCTGTTGTGTCTTACTATGAAAGAATTTAAGGAAAGGAAGTAACTGAAGAACAGATGTAAAAGTTAACTAACCAAGAGACGTGTGGTGAATGCGGTGGAAGTCTTTTATAATATTTTAACTAGGATTTAAGTATTGTAATGTTTGAAGTATGAATTTGGAATAATTGATTATGAAAAGTATTTTCTCTTTTCATTTTTTTCTTGTTTCTTTTATCTTTTGTCTTTCTTTTGTAGTTTGCATTCTGGAAAATTGTGTAGATAAAATGTTTTTATGTATGGTTATGTATTGTTTCTATTTCTTTTTTTTCTATTCATTTTTTTTGTAACATTTAATTTAAAAAAAAAATTAAAGCCTGTTGTGTCCTGATGTCCAAGGAGAACTTTTAAATTCCGCTCCTTGGTTCTCTCTGAACATCATGGAAAGAGGGCACATTTCAGAGAGCCCACAATGATCTTGCAGGCGGCCTTGTGCCTTTGGCATAAATAAGAACAGAGCTCTATGACACATATTCACTGAGGGGGTTTGCCACAAGCTGTGCTCTGCCTCTTTGGTCCAGACCAGCCCCGCGATTCTGATATGCTGTTTCCTCCCACAGAAGCTGAGATGTTACACTGCCACTGAAAACATGAGACAGAAATCAGCTGACCAGCAGCAACCCTTTGCAGCTAGTCTATGCAATGAAGATTCCCAAACCTGAACATAAGCGTGAGCTTCGTTTAACGATTTGGCATGCCAATATTCCACTTTAGAGACTGTAGAGGCATGAAGATCCTTAAGTATGGCTGCCATACTTAATTGTGGAGAGTGAGAAGCTGCATGAGATATCCAGTCGTGAGGTGGGCAGAAGGTCTAGGGATATGATTTTGGGTAGAAGGAAAGCTTGTATGGGTATTTGACATGGAATTGCCAATTCCTGTTGCCAACCCTGTGCCAACTGTTTGGGGTTGGAGCAGTCCTCCTGATGTCCACAGGTTGACTGTTCTCCTCTGTCCTCGGCTGTCTTCCATGTTATCCTTGAAAAGCTGGACTCCTCCATCGAGCCCACAAAGATCCTTAACACCCAAGGCCTGTGACGGAAAAGTTTGTTTGCTGGGCAGTTTGGGTCACCAAGTGGTTTTTTTTCCTGCCACCAAATGATTGACTGGCAATAGGGTCTGATTGGCCAGAGTTCCAGGGGAGGGATATGATTGGTTTGGAAAGGTTAAGACAGGTTTCTGGTTGGGAGAGTGGGTGAAGGGGTCCTGAGAGGGAAAGGAGATACACACTGAGGAGACTATCCATAGGGAGAGGACAGAGCCTTGCAGCTGGGATAGGGAGACCAGGCTGAGAGTCTGGGGAAGAGATCCAGACAGGAGTGTGCTGGGAGGGCTGAGTCTGAACCAGGAGAGAGAGAGAGATCCTGTGGGAATTCTGGCTCCCTGGGTTTCAGTCTAGCCAGGAAGGGAGAATTCTTCTAGGTACTGAAGACTCCCAACCCAGTAACAAGGGGAAAGGGGATCCCCTGGGTCTGTAATACCATTTATAATACCTCAGTTATGGGATTGTTAAAGAGAGGGAGTAACTGAAGAAAAATGCCCCTCACTCATGAACCAAAGCATTAAGCTGCGATAGACACTGATTTGAACATTTTACCATTTTTTCTGGAAACCTGAATATTTATCTACCTGTTGTGCAAACCGATGTTCAGTGACTAAAGTTTTCGAGTTGTACCTATAATTATTAGTGTTTAAGCCTGAGGCATCTTATAAAGTAAGTTAAATTCTACCTGAAAGAACTCATTTCCTGACCCACTTTGTGTCATAAACTGCCTTTGTTTAATAAAAACTTTTCATGTTTGTTTAATCAACTCCTGCCTGAGACTCTAAATCATTGAGTTTTCCCTCACAGAAGTCTCCCACAATCTGGCGTAAATTGTAGAAATTCGTGTAATTGGTGTACTGTGAGGTGGTCACACTAAATTTAATTGAGGGCTGGCCCAATGGCACTAGGGTGAGAAAGTGCCATTGTGCCATCACATGACTGGAAAAAGGAACTTCTAGAAGCCTGTAACTTTAAGAAACCCTTAGACAGATTCAATCGCTACTAGGTCACCTCAATTTCGCTTGCCGGGTGGTGTCCCCCGGCCGCCCCTTTTGTGGGCGTTTGGCAAAGCTGTCCGCAGGTCTGCGGGCCCCTCAACACAGGGTGCGCCTTTCTAAGGCGGTCAAGTCTGACCTGGAGGTTTGGTTAAGGTTCTTGGACAAATACAATGGCATTTCTTTATGGCAGGATAATCTGATGCTTGGTGCAGACTTTCAGATACAGTCTGACGCGGCTGGTTCCTTGGGGTTTGGTGTTTACTTTAAGGGCAGTGGTGTGCTCAGCGTTGGCCCTCTGCCTGGCAGGGAAAGCCTATCACACGTGACCTCACCTTCCTATAATTTTTTCCTATAGTAGTTGCAGTGCACTTGTGGGCCAAGGAGTTTAGGAATCACAGAGTATGTTTTTGGGCAGACAATCAAGCGGTTGTCTCTTACTGTCAAAACAATCCTCACACTCCCGTCCTGTCAAAACAATCCTCGCGCTCCCCTAGGGTGGGAAACTTGCTTCAGTCCTTTGTCCTTTTATGCCTGGAACTAAACATCTATTTCTCCGCCAAGTTTGTACCTGGAGTTACAATGACATTGTGGATGCTCTATCTCGTTTTCAGATGGACAGCTTCCAACAGTTTATACCAGAGGCATGACAATTGCCAAAGCCATTCCCAGAGAACCTTTGGAGCCTTGGGAACGAGACGTCATGAAGGGAGTATTGGCGTCGGTAGCCCTGTCCACCCTTAAATCATATAAAAAGGCCTGGTCGGATTGTTTGGAGTTTTGAAGTAAGTTAAAGAATGTTAGGCTTCACACCCCCCCTGCAAAGGCCGAGGCGCTTCAATACCTGGTACATTTAAGGGAGTTGGGCCATGCAGCAAAGACATACAGTCTGCTGCAATCTCATTCTTCTGTAAGGCTGTTTACTCAACAGACCCTTGTGCGGACTTCCTCGTGCGAAAGGCACTGGAGGGTTGGCGCAGGCTACAGCCTCCCAGCAGTGATGGTAGAAGACCCGTAACTTTTGACATTTTATGCCAAATTCATAAAAAATTAAGAAGTATTTGCTGGTCCAAATAGGAGGCACGTTTATTTTCTGCCACTTACTGCATCGCCTTCTTTGGCGCTTTGCACATTGGCGAGGTGGTTTGCGAGGGCCAGCTGGATTCCGGGGAATCCTTTTAAAGGACCTGACCTTATCCTGCTCAGATTTAGTTCTGCATGTCCGTCGCTCAAAAACCGATCAACAGGGGAAGGGGGCCCTTATCCGGCTTCATGCAATGCATAATAAATAAGGGGCCATCCCCAGTAAAGGACACTAGGCATCATCTCCTTAGCCTGAGATGCTCTATTGACTCTTTCAGTCAGCTCTAGGTAGTTTGCTGTATCTGTCCCAGTGGAGCAGACCAGACATAGCGTTCGCTATCAATCTGCTCAGTAGAGAGGTTTCAAGTCCTAGTGTACAGGCCTGGAATGGCATCAAGAGGGTACTATGGTATTTATAAGATACCAAAGATTGTTGCCTTAAGTTGTCAGCTCAGGGTGAGGTCAAACTGACCTCGTGGTTGGATTCGGACTGGGCTAACCTTCAGGATCGCAAGTCCGTGTCCAGCCTAGTGGTGAAGTTTGGGAACGCAGCAGTTGGGTGGAGGTCCAGGAAGCAAAGCCTCATAGCGCTCTCATCCACTGAGGCTGAGTTCAGTGCGCTTTCTGAGGTGTGCAGAGTGTTGGAGTTCTATGCTTGTTTGGTGGATTGGATTGTTTGCCCATCACTGTTTTCGAGGACAACCAACCGTGCCTGAAATTGGCTGAATCGGGGCAATTTAAGGCCAGTACCAAACATCTGGACATTCGTTTCCAGAATGTGTGTCAGAGTGTTCAGGAGGGATTGGTTGCGCTGAAGTATTGTCCCTCAGCCAAGAACCTCGCCGATGGTTTTACGAAACCACTAACTTTCCAGAGGCATGGAGAGTTCTGCGAAGGTCTGGGTTTGGGGTAAGCATTGGTGCTTGTTTCCCCCCCAGTGCGGAACAAGAGGGGGTGTAGAGTATGGTGGTTATAGGGTTAACCTTCTTGTGTTCTGCTCTGGGGGTAGGAGCGTCTATGCGATGCTGTACTTTTGTCATCTCTGTGTGCTTTACTTTCAGTTTTAGACTGAGCTGCTGCAGACAGACAGAGTGCTACGGCACGGAGTGTAAAATGTCTGAATGTTCTGATGGCGTCTTGCTGCTGTAAATAAACGCTTATAGATAGAAGAACTGTCTCTGGACTATATCACTCCCTCTTCTCCTACACGGAAAGCAATCCGCTGCGTCTCTGCTAATTTTCCTGCCTAGGTTGCATTTCTCAGAGTGTACGCAGAGGAAACGGCTGGACGGATGAAGACATAAATCTTCAAACTAACTCATCCTGATTATCAGAAGATTGTAAATGATCTGCCATGCAAGCCTCTTGGTGGTGATGTCTTCCTGTATTCATTCAAAGGTTCTCCTCAGGGGAAAAAAACCCAATTGGCACGGTGATCAATATTCTTGGATCAACTGTGGTGCCCGACTATGGCAAAGAAAGGACCCAGAGTTGAGAAAATGTTACCATAAAATCAAAACTGGTTCAAGTACAGGCAACTTCATAAGGCACAGTTATTACACTGCTACAACCTTCTTGTGAAATGGTTGTTACACTATATTGGAAATGAGAAGGAATTCCATGCAGTTCCTCATGGTAACAGAAAGAGAAATTTGATAGGACCACATGTACGGACAATGCCTTCAGTAATAGGAAAGATTTCAGATACAAGTGCTAAGCCTTCAAAAATCTTTGGGCAGAGTAATAATTTTTTTTAAAAAAAATGGAATGCTGGAAATCAGAGGCTTATAAAGGATGCATCAGATCGCGTTAGGTTTTCCTGTGCCCGATTTTTGCTGTTCATCTTAGGTTTCTGGGTTTAAACGTTTGGATCATTGGCCACAGCATCGTTTACTGGGCCGTTTTGAGGGCCATGGAAGACGTGGGATGTGCTGGGATGCCTTCCTGCCATTGGTCAAGGCTAAGGAGGACAATGGCGGTGTGCTAAGTGTCATCCGCGACACAGAGCCAGCAGAGAGCCTTGGAGGGCAGCGCTAGAGATCAGCACACCCCCTAACCCCCCACACACACAGGAGAGTGGGGACCTGAGGGCTCCAGCAGAGCGGAAAATCTCGTCCGCCCCCCAGAACGTCTCCCAGCTGCTGCTGTGCGCACAGGAAGGAAGGGGAAGAGGCTCAAGTTCGCTCTCGGCACCAACGCAGCCTCCTGCCAAAGCTACGATCCGTCACCAGAAGCAGTAGATCTTCCAATTAGAGGTAAAAATCACATAGAACATTTTGAACTTTTAATTAAGAGTATGAAAACTTAATTTGGCGAAACGGAAGCAAAACAGGAAATCAGCTTCCAATTTCTGTGGACGAGCTCTGCAAAGGGAACTTTTTTTGTGAATGCAACTCAGACATTGCCTACAGCAAAGGAGTTGCAACATTTAATTCATGACTTGGTGGATGGTTGCATTCTAACGGATTTATACATTAACTGTATTTAGTTACCTATTGTAATACAAAGTTAAAAAGCTACTGACAGCTGGAGGAATCTGAACAGTCTTTTAAAATTGGTGGAGCTGAAGAGAAAAAGGGGAAAGGAAGGGAGCTTGCAGGGGACCCTTCTGGGGGGTAACCCCAGAAAGTGGAAAGAGCCTGGAACAGTTTCTAAAGCATCTTTTGATACCCCAAAGACTGAAAGATCTCACCAAGAAAGATTTGTTAACTGAAACCCCAGCACTTCTGTGAACTGAACTACAACATAAATGCCATGGGATTACAAATAAGAAATAAAATGGAAATATAACTTTTGGAACTACTGCAAGTTACCACTGTTTGAGACATTTATAAGGAGACAAGTACAATTCAATGAACAATTTCATTTTTCTTCCTTTAAGGACATAAACTTGAAAATGACTTGGCCTAACATTTTTATCTTTTTCTCTTCCCTCTGCTTTTTGGATTTTTAAATTACTTCATTACTTTCCTTTTATTATTTTTCATTCTTTAAATTGCACATTTCACACTTTCAGATTTATTGAATGGTTTTATTTTTTTCTGCATTTTTTCTTCTTTTGCTATTAATTGTATGATGTATTGTGGTGGGGAGGGAGAAGGCAGACAAAAAAGGAAAACTAGAAAAAAATCTGGGAGCGGGGAGAGTCAAACAGACTCAGAACCTGCAGGTGTGACCTTGAACAACTCATAAAACACTGGGAACCAACTGCTAAGAGATGTCAGGCAAGGAGGGAGCAACAATTAGGAAAGCATCAGCTGCGGCAGCGGCCTATTTCTTTGTTAAATAATGATTACAAATTGTTTGCAAACGTATTAGCTAACAGATTTTAAAATATACTAAACGAGTATGTACATCAAGATCAGGCAGGGTTCCTACCAGGTAGACAAATGAAGAATATAAGGAATATTCTAAATATAATAGAATACCTGGAGTCCAAAAACAAAAATAAGCGCCAATGATGTTTATAGATGCTGAAAAAGCCTTCGACAACGTGTCTTGGAAATTCATGACAAAGTTATTAGAACAAATTAAATGTGGTTCTAAATTTTTAAAAGGAATAGCAGCAATCTATTCAGAACAAAAAGCAAAATTAATTATAAATCAGGTGCTAACGGACGATGGTAAGATTCAAAGAGGAACTAGACAAGGATGTCCACTATCACCATTTTTGTTCATCCTGGTACTGGAAGTACTGGTACTGGAAGTACTTGCCAGAAACGTACTTGCCAGAAGAGCAGATAAAGAGATCACAGGTGTTAAAACTGGGGAAAGTGAGTTTAAATTAAAAGCATATGCAGATGACTTAGTGTTAACAGTGGAAGAGCCAAAACCTTCACTCCCTAAAGTAATAGAAAAGATTCAGAAATTTGGGGAAGTGGCAGGATTTAAAATTAAATAGGAACAAAAATTATTAGTTAAAAACTTGAAGAAAAAAAGGAGTTAGAACAAAACATTGAGTTTGAAGTCCATAAAAACGTTGTTAAGTATTTAGGGATATGGTTGACATCAAGAAATAAAAAATTATATAAAAATAATTATGAAAAAAATCTGGCTTGAGGTAAAAAATACTTAGAAATGTGGAGTAGAATGAAACTCTCATTGTTAGGAAAAATAGCGGCGATTAAAATGAATGTTACCAAAAATGTTATTCCTTTTGCAATCAATCCCAGCCTTCCTGAAAGATGAATGTTTTAAAAAATGGCAGAAAGAGATTTCAAAATTTATTGGGGGGGGGGGGGCAAAAGGCCAAGGATAAAATATAAAATAGATGTAAAAGATAGAGGCAGGTTTGCCCTCCCAGACCTTAAATTGTATTATGAATCTGCTTGCCCGATATAGATCAGGGACTGGATGAGGTTGGAAAAACAAGAAGCATTAGAATTAGAAGGATATGATAACAGATTCAGCTGGCATGCATATTTATGGTATGGGAAAGGGAAGGTTCATTATTAGTTTCTACAACCATATAATTAGGAAGTCATTAATGAGAGTATGGGAGAGATAAAGACTTGTTAGAACAACAAACTCCTTGGTGGCTCTCACCACATGAAGTGTTACTGCTCAAACCACTTGGAAGGAAAGGAAAACGGCTTACATATACTGATCTGTTAAAGGATCATGATGGAAAATGGAAATTAAGAGACTATGATGAGATAAAAGATCACTTTCAGAATTGGTTGCACTATCGACAATTATATGAAACATATAAAGAAGACAGTACAGTATATTGGAATTTACAGAACTCCTTAAAGGCTTCATCCATATCTGTGTCCTACAGTGATTGTTGTTATGGGCCTACAGGATATTTCATCTGAAATTGGGAAAGTAGTATCACTGAAAACAGATTTACCTATGCTTTTTTCATGAGACACTGTGGCACATATATGTGCTCAGGGAAGCCATTTTGAGAGTTAAAATGCTAAGCAAGGAAGCCATTTTGTTGATCTACGCCAGGCCCCCATTTCCAGTACATACACTCACAACACTCACAGATAGGCTGATAAGGATTAACAAATAGGGACATGGAAGGGTAGTGTCCCAACTCCTCATGCCTTATCTCTAGGCAGAATCTAATGTATCTATCTGGAACACAATCTCCAGGCAAAGTAGTTATTGTCTCTAGGCAGAATCTATTGTATCTGAGTATGTGCAATGCTGTAACTTTTGATTGGATAAAGACCTGATTTAAGAATGTATAAAGGGAAGCCTTCCCTGTTGGGAAGGGCCGGACTTTGGAACTTATTCCTCTGTGCCATTGCTTGCTGCCGCAAACAATGAAAAATTTATTGCTTTATTTCTCTGATTGCTGCGTGGTCATTTGACTGGCCTAACCAATTGCTACAACACAACTTGGGAGACTTCTACCTATCTACTTTATTATTTCAAAACGTGCTTTTCACTGAATCACCACTGGTTCCTGTAATGTTCATGATACACGACAGCAGGCGAGAGAACAATCACAGGATATTTTTGGAAACCCTTTCAAAGCAGTGTCCTTTGCTCAATTCAGATAAAGTTGTCTCAGTGTCTGACAGAGAAAAAGAAATTGAAAAGGCTCTGGATAATGTTTTGCTCAAGAGCCACAGAGTGGTATGCTGGAATCACATCCGCAAAGAGATCGTGTTTTGGTTGAAAAAACATGGGGCCAGTTCAGAAGATACCAAGGTATACCTTGCTGACTTTTATCTTCTGAGGTCAAATTCTGAGCAAAGACTACACATTCAAATTAAATAAACTCAGTAGAAGGTGGAGCAAAGTGTTCTTGGACTACTTTAATGAAGACCTGCACCAAGCAATAGTAACTCGTGTTGGGGCCTGGATTTCAAAGAGACTGAACATATATACTGTAACGAAATCTGTCTGAGTTTTCATGCAGCTCTAAAAAATACTTTCACAATGGAAAGAAATGAGGATTGAAGCAATGGTGTTATCCGTATATGCAATGCAAAAACTTTACTCGAGTAATTTTTCGTGGACTATGTAACACAGGAAAACTTCATTTGCAGCCTCAGTTTATCCGGCACTCAAGATCACCAGAACACAGTCTTTCCTCATATAGCTTGTGATCCATCACAAATCATGGATCTTGTACAAAGGCGAGAACTTCTGCAGCCTAAGAAAGATGAAAGCTATGTTCTAAGCAATGGAAAAAAGATTTAACAAAATTTATTTGGCAATACAAAACACCATGAATTAAAGATAAATCATTAAGAGATAGTAGAAGTAGGCTGATTGTCGTTACCCAATTTAAATTTATATTTTGATGAAGCTTGCTTCATGTGGTTGAGAGAATGGCTAACGCTAAACAATGGAGATTTATTGGACCTAGAAGGGTTCAATAATCGTTTTGGCTGGCACACACCCCTAGGGTATGAAAAAGTGAAGGTAAACAGGGGTTTTCTTAACCATATTATAAGAAAATCATTATATAAACTATGGGGGAAATATAAAGAACTTTTAGAACTCAAAGTACCTTGGTGGCTGTCTCCCAAGAAGCAGTAACGATTAAAAACAAAAATATGGAAACAAACTGGGCTACATACAGTTTGCTAGAGGAAATGGTTAATAAATTAAAATTAAAGGATTACAAAGAAATAAAGGATCACCTGGCACGGTAGATTCAATACCACTAGTTATATGGTAAATTTAATGAAGACAAGAAAAACAAAGGATTTGCGACAGAACTCTCACTATTAGATAAAAAGTAATAAGTAATGTTAAGGTAATTTCCAAAATGTACACGGATTATTAGAATGGGAAATTAAGGACGAACAAATCAAGGAAGTAATGATTAAATGGGCTATGGATCTGGGTAAAAACATTCAAGTAACACAGTGGGAGAAGCTTTGGAGGGAAAATTAGAAATTCACAGCATGCGAAGCGATAAAGAAAATATGACATATAGTAGCCCCATATTCTCAACACAAAGTGAGAAGCGTTTGGGCAAATCACTGATTTGTACATCAGTTCCCCCATGGCACAACTATACCTTCACCACACTCATTTGTACAACCATTTCTGTGTATGATTATGACACAGGAACACTGAGAGGATGAAACTGGATAAATGACCGCACAATAGATGCATTTCTTGCCTCCAGGGTGATTATGGCCAAAGAGTTAGGTCACAATGGAACAATTTTCCCACTTAGTTACCACTTCATACAGACCATGATGTGTCAAAGATTGTCATTGCAAACCTTGAAGTACTGTTTGAGATTTGGAGTGCTAAAGAAAGATGTTTTGATTATTCCAGTAAATGATGAGAAAGTCCACTTGATACTGGTAGTTATCATTTTTTAAAGGAAGATTGCACAAGCCAAGTGATGCAGGGAGTATTGAGAGCCCTTGCACCCTCCAGACTGAGGGCTTACACAAAAGCATCCTCTTATTTCAAAAGGGCTAGAGCCAGGTTTTGCTCCAGCTATGGGCATTATGCTAAGGAATCTGATGTCTTGAAATACAGTATTTGGTTTATCTGAAACAAAAAGGCCTGGCCCTTAAGACCATGAGCCTTCATAAGTCTGCACTCTTATTTCAGTAATTGTTTGTGGCAGCCCCACTCTTGTGACAATTTCCATGTTAGGAAGCTATTTGCTGGCTGGCGTTGCGCATACCCCCAAATCAGACTAGAAATATGATGGCTGATAAGAGTATTTTGCCCAGCATTTGCTGGTCCAGCTTTGAGGTAAAACTTTTCCAAGCTGTTTTCACGTTGTGCTCCCATTACCTGATCCCAATCGGCGCAGACAAGGGTGCTTCACTGGTGGGGCAGGGAGTGGGGCAGTTAGGTACCACTTTGGCGGGTATGGCCAAGAATCCACACGCATTACCAAGTTTTTTTTTTAATGAATTTGATACAATGATGCAGCGGTTTAGGCCAAGGGATGAAGGCCTTGCAAGTCTCTGACCCTCAATCTACCCCCTGACAGTATTCCCGACACTGGAGCCAGTTGTTCTAGTATGTCCTTGGCCAGTGATGGCAGGGATGAGATGCCTTCTACCTCTCAGGCCCTATTCAGTGACTCACACCTATCCAACCCTGCATCCCGGCCCCGCAATAAAAAGCCCACTGTGACATCGCGCTTGTGCCACAGGGGTAGTAATGAGAATCTGCCACAAGTTGGGGCGACGCAGGCTCGGCGCACAAGCCGAAGGATTACTAGAGGCGCAGAAAGGCCAGCTTCTCCCCCTCCTATCAACGCTACTGCTGAGCGGCATCTGGCGGTATAGCTTCCATTTCCAGATGCTGCAATAGCACTCAGGAAGCGCCATCATAAGAAAGACTCCATCAAGAAGAGCAAAAAGTCCAGGAATTCAGATTCAGATCTGATTCTGATAGTGATGAGTCTATGGATTATTACTGGGGCCAGGGGGAAGGGGTTCCTGGTCTTCCTTTATGGGCATGGAATAGGGCTAATTCCCATAGGCAGAGGTTGTGGGGTCCTAGGAGTGTAAAGATGGGGCCCTGGTGGAGGATGTTAAAATCTCTACTAATAGACCCAAGGACATTATCCTGGGTAACCATTTGTCTTCAAAAATTTCAAGCTGTTCCTGCTAGATGAGTCCTATGAAAAACCCGAAAGGAAGCATGGTTTTGGTAAACACTTGAAAATTGGTTAAACGGCTTCCAAGTTTTTTCCTGTGTAGTTCCTGCTGCTTATCCGAAAAGAGCCATGCATTTAATAGTCTACCAATCCCTTCTGCAAAACACGCTGATCTCCCAACAGGCAAAATGGCCACCCAGGACTTAACGCCTTACGTTCTCCATGGATCCCCTCGCCCATCACCTCCAGACCTCTCCCAGACAAGAGATCCCTGAACCCCATCTGGGAAGCTCGTGAAGAATGGACAACCAGCGGACCACCACCCCAGAATCTGAAGCCAGGAGCACAAGCCTCAAATCCTTGCCTTGCTCCTGGGCATCCCTAGACACTGTTCAACTTCTCCAGCCAGAAATCCATCCAGAAGACAAAATGTCTTTCATCCCTTTTCTCTCCCTCTTTGCTGTGGTTATCATCAGACACAATGACACCCCCCCACACACACCTTGCTGAAGTGACTTGCTGCACTGATTATCTCCTACAGGCTAGGGACAGAGGTGAAACCTGTTTCCTCTCTTCAGCAGACCAGGATGGTGACGCTACACAGAAGAGACTGCCCTTGCGACAGATAGTTGAGGATATCCAAGGACTCTTGCCAATTTTCTTCCTCAATTTCCAATAATGACTACTAGGGCTGAAGTGTTGCAAAACACTGAAGTCTTAAAAACACTGAAGTGTTGGATCTAGAAAGTTTCAATAATGCATTTGGTTGGCATGCGTATTTGTGGTACGATAAGGTAAAAGCACATAAAGCGTTTAATGTTTGGATAAGATATAAGGATTTGTTAGGGAAAAAAACCCCAAGATGGTTGTCACCAATGGAAGCGAAGGCACAGAAAAAACTCAATATGGAGGCCAAATGGCCGAAATATTGGGAAATTCTGGAACTCCGAGACCAGGGAGAAGTCAGTGGAAGAAGACTGGAAAAAGTTTAAAGACTATTTACAGAAACATTGTAAAATTAATGAATGTTAGAAGAATTTTGGAATGAAGTGATATGGCTTTAGTAGAAATGTTATAAGGAATTAAGTATAAATAGATTAATAGAATATTAAAGGAAAAATAAGGTTAGAATGTGTTAAGATAATTATAGGATAGAAAACAGAGGAAGATGGAAAGGAATTGCTGAAACAACTAATAGAAGTGGAATACAAAAAGGGAGGTGTGAAGTGGTCGTGGAAATAAATGAATGAAAGATAAGATACTTAAATAGTTTGATGCGTTTAAAACTGTTTTTGTTTGGTTTTGTTAGTTTTATGTGTCAGTGTTATGTAGTGTTTTTGTATTGTATTGTATTGTATTGTATTGTATTGTACTGTTCTTTTCTTTCTTTTTCCTTTGTAGTGTTGTGTTTAAATTGTTGGAAAAGTAATAAATATCAGTTTTTTTAAAAAAGTGGAACCTGTCACAAGTCAGTCCACAGAACCTGAGCAAACTGAATAGTCAGCCTGAGAGACCAGCCGAAGTGGAACTGTATGCAGACTTGTGGCATTGAATGAGGTGGTAGTTGAATTAAGGGATATTGGCTCAGGTCACTCTAATCCAACCTCAGCTGCTAGACACCAGAATTTGCCAGGCCAATCCTAGAAATCAAGGGAATTTGTCGGAGTGGTGCATCCAAAATGCTATGCAAAGAATTAATGTAGTATAGAGTTCATGCTGCCACCACAGTAGGCAGTTTTCAGTTAGGCATGCCTCAAAGCCAGTCTGAAAATATTTGTCTCTGACATAAATTCATGAAATAACTTAAGTATTGCCTACCTCCCTTGTACATTCAAATTGGACAAGAGCAAGTAAAATTCCTATGTTGTTTTTAAAAATTGAGTGTTGCGTGGGTTTTTTCTAGAGGGAAAATAACTCTTAAAAAGGTTCAAACAACTTGGGGCAAATAGCACACAACTCAATAAAGTGCAATTACCACATTTCCTGCCTTCTTTCTTGGTGTTGTCTTTTAGTCTCTGCCTACTAGGCCACAGGACCCATTGAGATTCTCTAGGGCAAAGAATTGGGGTCAAGCAGATGGAACTCACACAAACCCATGATGGAGGAAAGTCTTCCCTGCCTTGGATCTGCTTCAGTGTTCTTCAGTACCCATTGGGTGCTTCCAAAAGGCATCTGATCCAGTAGTGGCAAACTAGCCAGGGTATCAGTTTCCTGATGGCAATTGCTATTTGGGGCTCACTTTTATAAGTGTGTCCACCCCAGACATTTTTGGGAAAGTAAATAAATATCTGCATGGGAACTAATACATAATTAACTAACGGGGTATCCCTTTGGGAGCAGCACTTCGCTGGTGGAACAAGGTGGGGGCTGCCCCCCAGTAGGATTAACGCTTTTAATGGGGTTGGGGTTATTTTAAATTGTCAAGTTTTACTCGTTTCAAATCCTACAACTCTAAGAATGATTTAGTGGATAGTCATTTAACAACTCCAGGCATGTCTGGATGATGCGGACAATATGAACCACTTGCAATCATGACTCAGGAGAAACCGCCTTGGCCACACTGATCATCTGTGGGCTACAGAAAAGAGGTGAAAGTTGTTTCCTCTCTTCAGCAGACCAGGATGGTGACGCTACACAGAAGAGGCTGCCCTTGCAACAGATAGTTGAAGATATTCAAGGACTCTTGCCAATTTTCTTCCTCAATTTCCAATAATGACTACCAGGGCTGAAGTGTTGCAGATGCCACACCAACCCATCGTCTACTCAAAGACCTCTCAAAATCACACTCAAAACAGTAGTTTTCTCTCCCACTTTGCTGTGGTTGGTGTCAGACACAATGACCCCCCCACACACACAAACACACCTTGCTGAAGTGACTTGCTGCACCGATTTATCTCCTGCAGGCTAGGGACAAAGGTAAAAGCTGATTCTTATCTTCCTCAGACCTTGATGAGGCCCCAAAAAGGCGGCTGTTGCGCAAGATCGTGGCAGATATCCAAGGCCCTCTTGCCAATTTTCCTCAATTTCCAATGACTACCAGGGCTGAAGTGTTGCAGATGCCACCCCAACCCAGTCTGCTGTGAAAAGCCTGCATCCACTTGGAGCTCAAAGACCTCTTAAAACCTCACTTGCAAAGAGAGCTACTGTTGGTGGCAGAGGACCTGATCCATACAGAGGCACTAAAGCTGCAAAACACCATGATCTCCCAACAGGCAAAGCGGTTACTCAGGACCTAACGCCTTACATTCTCCACTGCTCCCCTCGCCCATCACCTCCAGAACCTCTCCCAGACACGAGATCCCCGAGCCCCATCTGGGAAGCTCGTGAAGAATGGACAACCAGCGGACCTCCACCCCGGAATCTGAAGCCAGGAGCACAAGCCTCAAATCCTTGCCTTGCTCCTGGGCATCCCTGGACACTGTGTTCAACTTCTCCAACCCGGACCCTGCATGGGAAATCTATCCGGAAGGCAAAATGTATCAAGTTAGTGGTCTGATACAGAGTCCTTTCTGCTACGTTTTTTGATGGAATGTATTCTGGCTTCTCATCACTAGCTTGCAATATGAATGTTTTGAGAACAGTCTTAAGGTGTTTTGGGAACGTTGAGGTGAAGCCTCCCTCCCTCCACCTGCCTTACCCAGTTTTGGAGGATAGTGCTTGGTACAGTCTCTCATGTTTGACGTTTTGAGAAAGTGAGGCATTGGGAGGGGGTGGCTAATGTATGATTTGCGTGTAGCCAGTACTGAAAGCTACACAGGTGTACATCATCTGACACTGAGCAGACTGTGCAAGCTGAGACTATCGCCCATGGAATGGGGAGCAGGAAACGTTACACATGTAGAAGTGTTTCCAAAAAATAGACCAGAGGCAAAGGTACTTCATCCAGCAGTTTACGGATACTGAAGGTAAATGAGCATAATGAACACAATTCCAATACAATCAGGATTGGCACAAGTCCATAAAAATCCAGTTGAAGCACTTAAAAAGAACTTATAATAAGACTTAACCTTAACAATAAGCATACAGAACAGAACAGAGATAGAAAGAGAAAGTGAGACAGAAGCTCCTCCTGGCTTACCTTGACAGAAACTTAACCAGTTTAAACCAGCTGTACTCAGCTTCCCAGCAGAAATGTAAGCCCTACAAAAAAACCTTCCTGTTTTTCTCACAAATAACTTTCTAGAACACTCCTGAACTAATCAGAATAGGAAAGATCTCTATACTTTCTGTACTATGAAAACTGACAGGCTACCTAGGGGAGTCTTGGGCTCATGACCACATGCTCTTGGGTGCTCTGTTCAATGACACAGAGGGGAGAGACAGTACTAAAAGTGGGTGAAGCACTCATGCAACCCAATTTTCATACTGGGAAGCCGCAGACGGTTACCCTACTACATACATACAAAACCTCCAAAATAAAACCATCCTGTAGTAACACTAAGGTTGGGATTTGGAGCCTCAAGACTTTCAGGAGGACCATCTTGGAAGCAATTAAATTGGCGGTGGAGGGGAATCAAGGTTGGACCAAGATCCAGACCAGTGCCCAAGATCCAGATGAACACCCGTTGGCTTTTTACATGCGGCTTGTATCTGCCTTCAAAATGTGGGGGGGGGGGGGGGAATCGATCCAGATAACCCTGACAATCGGGTCATTGTGATATCAACAGTAGGAGAAGTCTGCTTTCCACTGTAAGGAGGAAGGGATACACAAAGCCTTACACTGTCCAAAACTACAAAAAGGCAATCCCCAAAAATAAATCGCTTTTGGTTGAATCTTTATTTTAAGAAGTGGAACCTGTCACAAGTCAGTCCACAGAACCTGAGCAAACTGAATAGTCAGCCTGACACCAGCCAAAGTGGAACTGTATGCAGACTTGTGGCATTGAATGAGGTGGTAGTTGAATTAAGGGATATTGGCTCAGAGGTCACTCTAATCCAACCTCAGCTGCTAGAGACATCAGAATTTGCCAGGCCAGTCCTAGAAAATCAAGGGAATTTGTCAGAGTGGTGCATCCAAAATGCTATGCAAAGAATTAATGTAGTATAGAGTTCGTGCTGCCACCACAGTAGGCAGTTTTCAGTTAGGCATGCCTCAAAGCCAGTCTGAAAATATTTGTCTCCGACATAAATTCATGAAAATATTCTTCGGTAACTTAAGTATTGCCTACCTCCCTTGTACATTTAAATTGGACAAGAGCAAGTAAAATTCCTATGTTGTTTTTAAAACTTGAGTGTTGCGTGGGTTTTTTCTAGAGGGAAAATAACTCTTAAAAAGGGTCACACAACTTGGGGCAAATAGCACACAACTCTATAAAGTGCAATTACCACATTTCCTGCCTTCTTTCTTGGTGTTGTCTTTTAGTCTCTGCCTACTAGGCCACAGGACCCATTGAGATTCTCTAGGGCAAAGAATTGGGGCCAAGCAGATGGAACTCACACAGACCCATGATGGAGAAGTCTTCCCTGCCTTGGATCTGCTTCAGTGTTCTTCAATACCCATTATTTGTGGGTGCTTCCAAAAGGCATCTGATCCAGTAGTGGCAGACTGGTCAGGATGTCAGTTTCCTGATGGCAATTGCTATTTGGGCCACACTGATCATCTGTGGGCTACAGAAAGAGGTGAAAGTTGTTTCCTCTCTTCAGCAGACCAGGATGGTGACGCTACACAGAAGAGGCTGCCCTTGCGACAGATAGTTGAGGATATCCAAGGACTCTTGCCAATTTTCTTCCTCAATTTCCAATAATGACTACCAGGGCTGAAGTGTTGCAGATGCCACACCAACCCATCGTCTACTCAAAGACCTCTCAAAATCACACTCAAAACAGTAGTTTTCTCTCCCACTTTGCTGTGGTTGGTGTCAGACACAATGACCCCCCCCACACACACACACACACCTTGCTGAAGTGACTTGCTGCACCGATTTATCTCCTGCAGGCTAGGGACAAAGGTAAAAGCTGATTCTTATCTTCCTCAGACCTTGATGAGGCCCCAAAAAGGCGGCTGTTGCGCAAGATCGTGGCAGATATCCAAGGCCCTCTTGCCAATTTTCCTCAATTTCCAATGACTACCAGGGCTGAAGTGTTGCAGATGCCACCCCAACCCAGTCTGCTCTGAAAAGCCTGCATCTACTTGGAGCTCAAAGACCTCTTAAAACCTCACTTGCAAAGAGAGCTACTGTTGGTGGAAGGGGACCTGATCCATAGAGAGGCCCTAAAGCTCCAAAATACCATGATCTCCCAACAGGCAAAGTGGCCACCCAGGACCTAACGCCTTACGTTCTCCATGGCTCCCCTCCCCCATCACCTCCAGACCTCTCCCAGACAAGAGATCCCCGAGCCCCATCTGGGAAGCTCGTGAAGAATGGACCTCATCAGTCACAAATTGTTAACGCTCCTGGCTCCAGCTTGGCTTCAAGAATTTCAGACCCAACGCCCTTCATGGTTCCTTGTTCATGTAACCCATCACACCCTCAAAACCTTCTGCCTGTCCTGTAGTGTTATATGGAGCCTCCTCCGGCAGGCCCTTTACGCTTCTAGGGGCTGGTGTCTTCACACACACAACAGCCGGCCCTGTTACTCATGTTGCCCCCCATCTTAGCCCCCCCAAGTCTGCTTACTGAGACCCTACCGCAACCGCCAGCATCATGGATCTTCCAAAATCATAAATATACATTTCCACTGTTTATTTCTTTGTAAGAAAACATTCAACAACTTCCCTTCTTCCGCAGTTCCTTTTGAATTTCCCACCACTCCTGCATATTCTTAAATATCCATTTAGTGCATTATACTGTTGAATTTACTTTAATCCTGTTAGCGTTTTCACTTGCTTAAAATTATTTTCCAAATACTTGACAAACTTTTCCCACTCCTTATATACTTCATCATCATCTTGTTCTTGTTTTACTTGTTAGACCTAAGAACTCTGCATATTCAATCGCTTTTAATTGCCAAACCTTATTAGGAACCTCACACACCATTTTAGCAGCATACATAATTTTTTTGACTCCTGGGTCCTTCTACCATTTCAGTGGTTTGAAGGCCCCATGTGACCTGATTACCTTGATGTGGTAAATTATGAAAGCGCAGAAAGTTAAGAAGAGGATGCACACAGTAGTGACAGCGACGAAAGTGATGACGAAGAGAACCAAGACTATGGGCTCCCCCTCACTCGTAGCCTCAAGCAACTTTCCGCATTCTAAGCACCACTATGGTTTCTCCCCTGAACAACTGAGTTCTTTGACAGGAAGCGAGGGCTGCTCTGACTTAAGTGGGGGCAGTGAGTGGAGCAGGAGAGCAAGTGGGGACAGTGGGCAAGTCAGGTCTGCTGTGCAGGTTTTTGCATGGGCCGAGGGGGAGGGTCAGACTCAGAAGGGGGGAAGGGGTTGCCTGGCCCTGGTTCAGTGCAGAAAAGCAAGAGTGACACTTCCAGGGGCAGCAGGCAGGTCTTTACACTCCCAACAACCTGCCCTGGTAGTCGAGATACCCCACCCCCCGCCCACACACCTCTTGCATCCTTTTCTCTCCCTCTTTGCTGTGGTTATCATCAGACACAATGACACACACCCCAACCTTGCTGAAGTGACTTGCTGCACTGATTATCTCCTGCAGGCTAGGGACAGAGGTGAAAGCTGTTTCCTCTTTTTCACAGACTAGGATGGTGACGCTACACAGCAGAGGCTGCCCTTGCGACAGATAATAGAGGATATCCAAGGACTCTTGCCAATTTTCCTCCTCAATTTCCAATAATGACTACCAGGGCTGAAGTGTTGCAGATGCCACCCCAACCCAGTCTACTGTGAAAAGCCTGCATCCACTTGGAGCTCAAAGACCCCTCAAAATCTCACTGGCAAAGAGAGCTACTTTTGGTGGAGGTGGAGAGGACCCAATCCATACAGAGGCCCTAAAGCTGCAAAACACGCTGATCTCCCAACAGGCAGAGTGGCCACCTAGGACCAGAACCTCTCCCAGACACGAGATCCCCAAGCCCCATCTGGGAAGCTCATGAAGAATGGACAACCTCCTCATCAGTCACAAATTATTAACGCTCCTGCTCCAGCTTGGCTTGCCCTTCAAAGCATTTCAGACCCAACTCCCTTCATGGTTCCTTGTTCATGTAACCCATCACACCCTCAAACCATCTGCCTGTCCTGTAGTGTTATATGGAGCCTCCTCTGGCAGGCCCTTTACACTTCTAGGGGCTGGTGTCTTCACACACACAACAGCCTGCCCTGTTACTCGTGTTGCCCCCCATCTTAGCCCCCCCCCCCCAAGTCTGCTTACTGGGATCCTAAGGCAACTGCAAACATCATGGAACTGGAGATTAAAGTAGGTTCAGAGCAGCCAGAGCCCTTTAAGGGTTACATCATACTGGGATGGCTGGCTACTTCACAATATTCTTTAGTCACAGCCATTGAAGAACCCAACGCTTCACCCAGCAAGAGCTGTTATCAATAGAAAATTACTAAATTGAAACTGACCCCTACTTTTATGTGCCTTTAAATTTTGAGATTTACAACTATATTTGCTAAGAACGTGAAGATTGGTGACAAAAGGAACCTTTGGCTTTAACCTGTTAAACGTTGTGTGGTTAAAACTACCATATTTTAAATACTACAGACCCAACTGTTTCTATAGAACACTTGAGTAGCTATAATTTGAGAACCTCAAGTAATCCCAGTCCAAGTTGCCAAAGGCCTTGACATCATTGACTTGCTTTCTTTGGTGAATAGTGCTCACAAAACTATCACCTTAATTGGAGGCTTTCACCACAATGCTTGCCAAGCTTTTAAGTACTATTGTCAACCACTATCCGTTTCCCAAATACTGTATTCAAACTTATATTAGAACCTATAGCACATTTTAAAGGTCTCTTGTAAGTAAGAGACACCACTAATAAGAAGTTACTGTCCAGGTCCAATTGGCCTTGTCCTGACCTAATTAGTAAAGCCCAGGTGCTGTTGGTTAGATTCTTTGTGATAGGGTCTAGACAACACAACCCTATTAGTTCAACATGCTTGGTTGTTATACTCCTGAATTTTTTAATCCAGTTGTGATATTTCTTTATAATAGAACACAACATCTTCCCTTCCCCAGTTCCTTTTGAGTTTCCCACCACTCCTGCATTCTTGCACATCCATTTAGCATATTACCGGTATACTGAATTATAAAATAAATTCATTTTAAGCCTGTTATCGTTTTCACTTGTTTAAAATTATTTTCCAAATACTTGACAGACTTTTCCCACTCCTTATATACTTCATCATCATCTTGTTCTTATTTTACTTGTTAGACCCAAGAACTCTGCATATTCAATAGTTTTCAATTCCCAAACCTTATTGGGGACCTCACTCACACAGCATTTTAGCAGCATACCTATTTTTTTCTGACTCCTGGGTACTTCCACCATTTCACAAAAGGGATGCCTGTTGGGAGGGGGGAGTGCTTTTTAAAAACTTCATCTCAATTATTTTTTATCATTATTTCCTCAAGTTTCAAAAACTTCTGCTCTCCCTTGCAACCCTGCTTCTATGTGTGTTAACAGTTAATTAGAATGCCTTTGTTTCACATTCTCAATTAGAAGTTTGTGATTGAAAAGCTTGGTTTACTCAAATATATACTGCTCTGGGATGTCAATTCAAAGTTGCTCCATTCTCTTGTACTGTGTTTGCCTTCTACTGCAAGTTAATTTTCGTATTTCCTGGTCTGGAGAGGGCTTCTGTGTCCCTAATCCTTGACAACCACCTACTTTTTACTCTGGCAGTAGCCTTCCAGGATTTTAGGCGTGTTTTCTCCCAGCCCCACTAAGGCGTGTCAGGGATTGGGCCTTGAACCTTCTGCATGCAAAGCATTTGCCCTACTACTTAACAGCCCTTAACAGTTTGAGCTGGATTTTTGTTCACATACCCAATGAAGTTCATTTCCCTCTCCTTCCTGACTGAAAACCCTTCCCTTTCCCAAGCAATTCTCTATTATGATATAAACCATTTTCCCCACCGCATTCCTTTTATTGGAATCAATATCCATTATGTTTATGAACTGTTAGGTACAAGAAACTTAAAAATTCACGTAAATGAAACCCAGAGTCGTATTAACGGGCATAAATAATTTCAGCTGGTCTGCTCTTGAGAACTTGGGTACAAACTCTAGATTTTACACAACTGGGATTTTTGGGGGAGCAGATAGTAATTTCTCTTTATATGCGAACTAGAACATGTCTTACTTTGAAAAACTGTAGATTTGGAACCACCTTAATGTAACTAATTGTACTATCTGAAATTAAATGCTAAAATGGTAGCTGGAGCAACTAGTAAGTTCTTCGACTGAGTGGTAGAGAACAATGCTGTTTTATTACACATTTCATTACATCCCCATGTTAATATTGATGGTATCTTGCTTCTCTTTCCTGGAGAAGCCCAATGTGGCCAACAAAAAAAGCTCGGTCAAATCTAAAACTTAAGTTACCCAAATATTAAACATTGATTTTGGCTTTTTTATATTTTACAAGAGAAAAAGGTGAGTCAAAGCTTAAGTCTTTCAAATCAATTTCCTTCCTATTTATTGCCCAGGCTTTCCCATATATTTTTCCTGCTTTAAAGTGCGCTTCCATGCCATTTTATTAGCTAAGTTGCGGCTTTTAAAAAAACTATATGACTAGACTTATGAAACATGAAGCAGCTTTCTAAGCACTTTAAAATAATTCATGCTGATATATTAGCTCATATTTCTCTTGGACCAATTATTCCATTCCCTCATTTTCACCAAACTTGTCCTATTTCTACATTCACATTCTACTCATCTTAAATCCTCCTTTCTGTTTATCAAGTTAACAAATCACTCAACTTTTTTTTTAGTACTAGCCACCTTTATCTCCCTATTTATCCACAGTATCAAGTCCCATTATAATCTTGTTTCACCCGTTTTATAAATCCTTCTGAATTTCTCCCATTACTTTTTTCATCTTCTCAGTTTACAATTTGGCTGTTCATAACCCAAGTTTTCGTTTCTGGTTTGGACTCCCTGGTATTTTTTAACTAGACTAAAGACAAAACAAAAAGGTTTCCCGAGGAAAAATAATCACAAGGGGGTAAAAGATAAAAAAAACAGCGCTAACTCCCCTCCTCTCCCCTCTGTCGATAGCCGCCAGACAGAAGAAAACTAAATTTTTTGTAAGCTTTTTCTTCCAGAGAGGCAGGGAGAGACAAGAAGCACTTCTAATTCCGCTTGCCAAGCTGCCTATTTGGAGCTCACTATAAAGAAAATGTATAAGCAGCCCTGACCCACCCAGCCCCCAAATGGCGACCACGCTTCCCTGGCGTCTATTTCTAGCTCTAGAGCAGCAAAGCCCACCCAGCACCCATTACAAAGCCTTAGAATTAGCATACCCTTACGCTAAGGTTCGCCTATTTATACAGCTCGCTAACCTTTTGGCTCCGCCCCCCCACTCGTTCATTGGTTTAGCCGCGGCCACAACCACCTTGTTCGACGCCCGCGCTTCCCGCTCTGACGTAACGGTCTGGCTCCGCCCTATTTAGATAAGAGGGCGGGGGCAGCTGCAACAGCCTCGTTCTCGGCCATCGGCTCCCCGTCGTCGGTACGAATGATTTGCGCATGCGTAGTGGGGGAGACAGGCGACCTCTAGCGGTGACCTTGAAAGAGAACGAGAGAGAGAGCCGGAAGCGGAAGTAGAAAAAGGCCGGACTGCGTAGCCCTTGAGAGAGAGCAGCTGCAGCAACAGAAACAGCAACCCGAGAGCCGCTCTTATTATTGTCGCCACCATGCCGAGGGGAAGCAGGAGCAGAACGTCCCGGATGGCGCCCCCTGCCAGGTAAGGGGGCGGGACCAAGCGAGGGGATTTGTGAGGGTGATCTGGGAAGGGTCGGGAGGGGGAGGTGTGGTTGGAGATATTCATGGCAGGAGGGCTGGGAGGGAGCCACGTGACGCCTCCATGGCCTCCTAATTTCGCCCCCAGCACTGCCAACTCAGTGGAGATGAGGGGGGGGGGGAGATATTAGGGAAATGCCATAAAACTTGGGATGATGAAGGAAGGGGGGGATCAAAACAAAGGCGATGTTGGAGATTGCAGGGCGCAGCTGTATTAAGCGGGGGCTATATTATCTCCCTGCCACATGTAGTAGTAAGGGGGTAGTCTCTACCCTTTATTAATAGTGAGCTAGAGTTGTAATCTCAAGTTAGGAGCAGATGCTGGGGGAAAGGGGTGGGATGGGGGAATCCAAAGTCTCCATGCGGATGTGGCAAGTTCGGGTGAGAATTACAGCAACACACGTGGAGGTGATGAAAGATGAAGAGAGGGATCGGTGGGTTGCCAAGTATAATACATGCCTTACATTTCACTTGTGGAATGGAAGTTGTGTTATGGATCTGTAAATCAGAGCTTATTTCTGGTGTTACACTTGCATCCTGCTTTGTAAATAGGCTGAATGTGACTTAAGGGTCTAAATGAGAGTCCTGTTTATCAAATGCTTAACTTCAGAAACCAAACAGTGTACAGTGCTCCCACCACAACTGAAGGATGCCAAATGATTTGGATGGACTAGACTGTGATCTTCTAGAATATTCCACAGGAGGAATATTCTAGAAGACCATGTGCTGTAAAAGCCAGCGCTGCTTTGGTGCTTCTGGGATTAAGAGTTTCTATTCAGACAGCAAGTTGATGCTAAAGCTGGAAAAGTACTAATTGGCTTACCTTAGGCAAGGGCTGACCTCACTGGGCCTGGTTCTTGCCTAGGGGTAAGGCAGAGGCCTCTGAGGTGTGGCCAGAGAAAGTGAGAGCTGTGGAGGGGCAGATCACAAGCAGAAATGGAAGAGGTGGGTAAGGGTGCAGGAGGAAAGGGGCAGGTTAGGTTTGGGGAAGGAGTAACAGTTAAAGTTCGTGGAGTGAAATGGGTGGGTCAAGGAGCAGGCGGTTGAGCGAGTAAAAACCTTGGCGTTCTATTGAACAAAAGTTCTGACTAAGAGAGGGATCCACATTGCATTGGTAAAGCACTGCAAATGCGGGACTTCCACAACAGACATGTAAAGCACTTTTAGACCGCTTTTAGCAGTCGTTGAGAATTCTGAGAACTGTAGCTTGTTCAGGGTGCTACTAAGAGTACCAGAGTGCTTAAAATGCATAGGGTGGCTGTGACCAGACTTTGGAACTGCAAAAGCAGTGACAGTTGGTTTTGCCTTTCTTATTATTATGTACATCAAGTCTGTGAATCTGAGTTTACAAGTTGGCCTTTACTCACTACCAAGAGGCTAGAATGTGGTTGCTGCTTCCTTCTAAGCAGCTTAGATAGTATTATATAGGTGGAAGGAACCACAAGGGTCATCTAGTTCAACCCCAATGTGAAGCTCAAACCCATGACCCTGAGACTGAGTCTCATGCTGTACTACCTCAGTCCATTATCCCAGCTTTACTGCTATGTTAGGTTTATTAAATGTATACATCGCTTACCACAGAAGTATCAAAAAATCACATTGTTTCATCAGACAGGTCACTAGACTGGCAGGCAGTCACCAAGGAGACTACATTTCAGTTGCAAAATCCAAATGTTGCAAAAACAAGCACCCCACCTTCAAATTTGGGACAGATAGAGATGGATGCTGGATTCCCAACTCACATCAGTCCTAGCCAGTGTGGTCAGGGATACAGGGAGATGTAGTCCAGCAACATCTGAAGGGCCGCAGGTCCCCCACTTCTGCTCCAGACTGGCTCTCTACCAGCTCTGACCAAAGATCAGCAGTATCATGTTTCACTCCCTCTGTGTACAAGACAGGTTTGATAAGAGACTGTGTCTTCCTCTGTGAATGTTTAGCCAGCTTAAGGACCAATTCAGTTTTGTAATGCTTTGTGTTGACGCCCCGCTTCCAATTTAGCTCTTAGTACGTAATATGTTCAATGCTGCATTCTTTGGTGGAAATGAGGGCTATATTCTTTGGGGATAAAGGTGCGCAAGAAGGTTGTACATGCAAAAATTTAGAAACTTTGGATTCTTGCATCAGGGGCATTTTAGCAACTCTTCTCTGAACAGGAGCACTATCGACCAGGAACTATCCTGCTTGCAGATACAAGTGTGTGGGCTGGAAAGCTAGTTGCCCATGAAAACGTATGTATCGGGTGTGTGTGAACACCACCTACATCAGCCTTGAACCTTTCCCCTCCTCCCCCAGATGTTGCTGAGCTACAACTTCTGTTATCGCCAGTCATTGTCCTTGCTTGCTGGGGCTGATGGGAGTTGTAGTTCAGCAACATCTGGGGGAGGAGGGGAAAGGTTCAAGGCTGATGGAAGTGGTGTTCACATGAACATAGGTGGTGAGGAAGCATAGCCCCAATTGTTGGGGCTCAACATTCTTCAAGGAGAGTATAGGAGGGTATTTTTCTTACCCTGGAAGCATTCACAGGATCAGCGTTCAGGAGAAAGGTACATATGTACTGCTTTCCAAGTCATTGTTCCTGAGCATTTTTCACATAACAGCTCTGATTTCAGCAAAATGGCTGCATCAGGTGGCTTCAGACCATGCTGTAGGGAGATGTGTTAAAGTTAAACTGAGGCAGCAAATCCCTAGAATCAGCCTCCCCCACCCCCTCTGGAGGGGGGACCAGGTTGGAGGAAAGTCTGGACTTTGGTTTGTAATTGCTATACTTGTTTATTTTTACTTGTATGATTGTATTTTCGAAATGCATCAGGGGACCTTATGCTGAAGGACTGGTAAGAAGTCAAATAAATCAACACAGGCAGAATAAATAAAAAATATCCCACACTGGGCCGCTGTAACAAATGTTTGCATCCAGGATTGCTTTTCAATGTGTTTCTTCTCCTGCCTTTGCAGCCGTGTGCCTCCTATGAGGTCTGCTCCACCACCAGCTTCTCATGCCCCTGTTCCAGCTCCTGCCCCTGCCTCTGCAGTGGCTTCTCCTGCCCCCAGGCAGCCTGGCCTAATGGCCCAGATGGCCACCACTGCTGCTGGTGTGGCCGTGGGCTCTGCTGTGGGACACACTCTGGGGCACGCCATGACCGGAGGGTTTGGAGGTGGAAGCTCTGAAGCGGCAAGGCCCGACATCACTTACCAGGTGAGAGAGAAAATGATATATTTTTGTTTATCTGAGCTTTTTATGTGCTCAGAGCAAGACCTTGAGCCATACAGAATTCTCCTGGCTGATGAAACCCGTGTCAAATTTTCTGGGCTGATAGGTGATGAGGGCAGAGCTGTGCCTCCTCCCCTCAAGTTAAAGAAGTGGGCTCAGACATGGCTTATGAGTGAGCCTTGCTGGCAGGATGCAACTTAACAAAAGCTTTTCAAGAACAAAAGAATACATGCAACGTGTGTTCCATTTGAGCACCTGCCAACCCAGGAGTAAAGCATATATTTGTATCTGGTATAGTTATGGATTTGCATCAGTTCTGAAAGTCAAGAGACTAGATAATGTACAGTTGTGTATTGATGAATCACACCCATTTGATGATGTTAGTATGAGTGTACAAAGCCTTAAGCCTCTTGGGACCCAAGTACTTGAAAGGGTGCCTTCACCAGTAAGAACATTGTTACCTGGGAAGAAGACGCTGCTTATGGTCTCCTACAAGTAGGAATTGCACAAAGAATCCAAAACTTCATTCTTGGTGGTGGCATCCCAACTACGGAACTGCCTCCCAGTGAAGATCAGGCAGTGCCCTGCATTCAGGAAGAAAAACGTAAAGGCTTTCTTATTTATCCAAGATTTTGGACAATAGTTTTTATGAACCTTTTCACACTACTGCTTTTAACTGCTTTCAGCAGTATTTTATAGTGCTATTCTAATTTTTTGTGGGTCATGTTATTACTGTGAGACACCCTGGATTTCCTTTGGGGAGAAAGGATTGGTTATAAATTTGATATAATACATAAAATAACCTTGACACCTGACAGAACTGAATGCAGAAATCCAACTAACAAGCCAGCTGGGCATCATGAGAAGGTGTCATTTTATAGCACTCCCCCCTCCCTTGGACCTCAGTTGTTATTAGCAGCATATAAGTGCCAGTGTGGTGTTTCTGGACTACAACTCCCACCATCCCTGATCACTGGCTATGCTATCCAGAAACATCTGAAGGGCCGCAGGTTGTGCACCCCTGGATCAGAGTGTTGGGCTGTCACCTGTGAGACCACAGTTCAAATCCCCACTTGGCCATGGAACCTTGATGATCTTGGGCCAGGCCTACTTCACAGGGTTGTTTGTAAGGGTAAAATGGGGGGCGGGGAGAGAGAGAACCATGTACGACAGCTTGAGATCGTTGGACTTAAGGTGAAAATATAATCAACAAACATTGAAAGCTAATTCTGAATGCATAAGGTATAAAAAGTGTTGGCGGTCCTTAGTAACTGGAGGATTTATCCAACTGACTAGGAAGGGAAATTGTTGGCACTCCTGAGATTTGGAAATTTTCTCCTCCAGCAATTTGGAATGAGGATGCTGCTGTGCCTGTTGATGCCTCCCCTTTCTGCTGGGGAGCCACCATACCCTGGCACCCTGAAAACATTTTTAAAGGCGGGTTCTTAGCAAATATAATCTTTTAAAAAACATTTCCCCATCTTAATTGTGCTGCTGTTCCTCCTCAGGAGCCTCAGACAGCCCAGCCTGCGATGCAGCAGTCGCAGTTCACGCCTTGCCAGTACGAGATGAAGCAGTTCCTGGAGTGCGCCCAGAACCAGGCCGACTTGAAGCTGTGCGAGGGGTTTAGCGAGGTGCTGAAGCAATGCCGGTTTGCAAATGGTGCGTAGCTCCTTTGGCCTCCCCGGGGGTCTGAGCAAATGTTGGGTGCTGCAATTGATCAGGGCTGAGGGGTCTCGAGCCAGTGTAACACTTTTGAGGAGGTGCTTCTGGTTCTTCCAGACCCTGCCAGGTAAACCTTAAGCTGGTTGAGGGGGAGAGAACAAGGAGCTGCATTAGTCAGTATAGAGCAAATGAGAGAGTAATACAAAACTGACTTGCATAATTGTGTGCTATTTTAGTCCTGGGGACAGGGAGTCCTTTGTACATGTTTTAGTTAGCTGCTAATATACTTTGCAGTAAAAGTATATACTGCAATTCCTGGCAGAATATATAGAATAGAATAGAATAGAATAGAATAGAATAGATTCTTTATTGTCATTACACAAGTGCAACATTGCACAAGTGCAACGAAATTGGATGCCATCCCTTAAAAACAACAAAAGCAAAACAACAACAACAACCAAACAAACCACATTCCAGCCACACCCACACCAACACCCATCAAACTCCCAGGTCACACTATCGAGTTACAGCATTCAAAAAGGCCACAGCTCTTGGATAGAAACTGTTTTTCAGTCTATTTGTCCTTGACTTGATGTTTCTATATCTCCTGCCAGAAGGCAGTAGTGCAAACAGACTGTGTCCCGGGTGAGATGAATCCTGAATTATGGCCTCTGAATAGGCGCTGTGATTTCTTTGAACCAAAGTGGGATCCCAGACAGGCTTCGTTCTCCCAATCACACTGAAGCTGTTTTGACACGGGGTTGTATTCAGTGCCACCTCCTCTCCTGCCCTAAGATTCTGCTGGGGAGGGTTTGAGGGAGCCTCACACAGATTATGGGGGAGGGTTGTTGCTCCACAGTCTTGGATTAGGTCCTCTTTATTGGTGCATTGTACCCAGGTGAAATATTGGTGCATAGACTCAACTTTATTTATACCCTGTATCAGCCACAAAGGCAAACAAGACAGTTCCTGCACACTTGCTTAATGGTCTAAAAATCACAGCACAAAAGGAAAAATGGATGAGGAGGAAAGAAGGAGGGGGAGCCCAGCTCAGCCACTGATTTTTGAAGTTAAAAGGCGGTGCTTATCATGAACTAGCTGTTGTCAAAGCGGTTCAGGGACAGGAAGAGTTCAGTGGAACCAGTTTTTCCAGCAGGGCTGATGGAATGAGACCTGCCTCCCACCTCTCCCTCTGTAGCAGTTTCTCATTAATGGTTGATGCCAGATCAGTTGAAGGAGCTGGTTTTCCAGTTTGTTTGCTTTCAGAGCACCAGACTCTGAGGTGTGGGGAACAGACACTTCCTATAATCTGAAATGTGTGCCCTCCTGATGTTTTAGGACCTAGCTTCTATTAGCAGCGCATCTGGAAGGTGCTGGGTTAGCAAAGGCTGATCTACAAATAAGGCCACACCAGTATATTTGCGTTAGATGGGTTCCATCCTGGGCCCCTTTTCTGATATGCAGGTTCTGTACTGAAATCCATGAACTCTCCTACCTACTTCACCACCACCACCATGCCGGAAAATAGAATAATACTGCTCTGAAGCTCCATTTCAGCAAGGTGGATTGTGTTTAGGTTCTTGTGGAAAAATCAGAAATGTTATTAGGGGCTTGGGGTGGCTGGGGAGGGGGCAGAAGCAGTCTTTGGAGGACACATTAAGAAGCCAGGGGTCTGCTGGACACAGCAAGACCTCTTCTGAATATATGGCTTTTATGTGTGTCTTGTTAGTAATCAGTTTCCTTTCCTCTGTTTCTCTTTCAAATACACAGGTTTAGCCTAACGAGCTCTTCGAGATGAATCTCATCCCCCTCGTTGAATGACATGTCGCTAGTGAAACTCTTCTTTTAACATCTTAAAAGCTGCCTGGCATTCCTTCATGTGTGGCCACTTGTCCGTCTCCCGAGGAAGGAAACCTGGAGTGCTTTTTACAGCCGGAAGGATGCTTCTGGCAAGAGAATGTGGGGCATCTGTTGCGTGGGGAGAGATAAGACACACAGAATGCTAGGATTGTGATCGTCCCCTGCTTGCATTTACCAGTATGCGCCTCTGAATAAAAGTCAATTTCTCTCTAGAAAACATGTTTTGAAGTGCCTGTTCTGTAGCTCACATCATGGATCTCTGATGAGTATGGCTGAGCTGGGAAACAGAAGGTGGTAGGATCTCTGGCAGTCTCCATTTTCCCTCTGTATGATGAATAGCATGCTTTCCCCAGTGCTGTTCAGTGTCACGGTAGAATATAAGCATAGCATTGTAGAGTTGGAAGGGATCATCCAGCCCAGCCCTCTGCAATACAGAAAGCAGAGTATTGCTGCGTGGGAATCCAAATTCTGCAGCTCAAACAAATTGATGAAAGAAAGCCATGCCAATCCACTGCAGCTGAGTGTCTTGGTGCCAGCACTGTGCCAAGTGGTAGAGAATGTGTCTCAGTGTAAGAACTGCTATGGGGTGTCTTCTCCACAAGGGGGAGCTTCCTGCCTGGTTTATATAGAGCCCTGATCTCCCAGGTCTCTCAGTTATGCAGAAAGCCTTCATGCTTGAAGGAGGAGTTCTACTCCAGAATCTGTATAGAGGTGAGAGAGGAGGTAAACATTGGGGTGGAGAAGCCAGATATATCTCCCCTTTCTGCACACTTGCCCTCTACATGTGCAGATGCCTTATTTGAAGATGGAAGCAAGTGCAAATTAAAGTGGGCATCCTTCAAAAAAGGAACAGCAGGCTATGAAAATGAAATAAATCTCTGCCTGTGAGCCGAGGTAGGGCCTGTTCTGCTCTGGGCTGCAGCCAGGGTTATGTTACTGCCATGAATGGCTGTTTGCAGGCTGCAATGGTGATACATGGTTGGCTGAGCACAGTGCAGTTTTAAAAGGGTGTCTGCCCAGCAGTGCCCAGGACTAGCCATGAACTACCTTACAACATGATACCAGCTGCCCGGGCACAACCCCTCTCTACATGCTTGTTATGTATGAGCCTCCTTAATAGGCAAATTCCACATGGCTATTTCCGGTCATTGTTTCAGGGAGTGAGCACTACAGAAATAGATACAGCCATATTGTTCCTGCAAGGCTGCCTTGACACCAGTGGCTACACCGTGTAGAATATGCTGCAACTGAAAGACTTGTGGTTCCCAAACTTTCAAGCCACTGCCCCCTTGTGCAGTGTCCCCTACCCTATAAAAAGCATGATTTAGAATAGCTGTTTGCATAACCCGCCAAAGCAGATAATGATAAAATTCAAAACAGCAGTGACTGCACCTTTATTAAGTTCTAAGTCAATAACATGGATGAACTGGATCCAGTGATGCTAACTTTTTGAAGTCTGATAGTCGCTTACACCTCTATTGCCACCACACACACCCTGCCCCACACTTGCCTCTTAGCACCCCCAGGTAATTCCACTGCCCCCTTTGGAAGCTACATAAGCTAGGCATTCCTAATAATTGCTAGTAAAGACTGAAGGGAGACATTCTGCATCTCACGCCCAGAAGTGTGGAGGACCATGAAATAACAAAATGTAGCTCTGCACCACCTTGCGGGGTTCTTACTGCTACATGTAGCTTGTCATGTGCCTGGATGATGACCTGGATGCCACCTGGCAGAAGAAAGACAAGATTGAAATATGCAAAAAGAAAAACTAGAGTCAATAAGATGTGTGTATTGGTTTGAATGTGGTTTGGGTCCAGTTTTGTTTTCTTCAGAAGTCATTCTGAATGTGAGTCCCTATGGGTCCCAGATTTGATCACTGGCCATCTCAGTGTGCGTCGCCCAACTTATCTTTGTGTGCCAGATTCCCTCCTTGGGGTGACCCTCTAGGAACGTGAGAAAAGCCTTCCCAATGGCCCATCCAGTCCAGCATCTTGTTCTCACAGTGGCCAACCAGGTGCCTGCAGAAATCCCACTACAGTAGCAGGATCCAAGCACACAAACTCTGCTGTGGTTTCCAGCAATTTGGCATTCTGAATGGAGGCAGAGCATAGCTAACGTGGCTAAGTAGCCACTGAGAGCTGTATCCTCCATGGATTTGTCTAATCCCCTCTTAAAGTTTGGGGCCATCACTGCCTCCTGTGGGAGCAAGTACCATAGTTTAGCTATGCTCTGCATTAACTTTCATTTATGAAATACTCAGCTTCATTAAATGCCCTTTGAGTTCTAGTCTTATGAGAGACGAAGAAAAACTTTTCTCGACCCACTTTCTCAATGCCATGTGTAACTTTACACACCTCTATCGTGTCTCCTCTAAACTAAAAAGTCCCAGTGCTGCAAAATCTTCTAGGGGACCCACGTCATCCCCATGATCATTCAAGTTGCCCTTTCCTGAGCCTTTTCCAACTCTACAGTATCCTTTTAGAGGTGAGGATTTGACCACCCTGTTCAGTGTCACTCCAGCAACTCAGAGACAGCGTTGTTGCCTCTGCTGAGCTGCTCCTTCACCTCAAAGCAGGGTCACTCCTAAATAAACACTCCAGCAGTTCAGCATGCTCAAACCGGAGGGCTGGACCAGCTCCCAAGTTGCATGACCGTTCTTATTTTGGACATTGGTGTTCCCGCAGCGGCGGAACGGCGCCCACAGCAAATTAACAGAGAATGCAGAAGGCTGGTTTGTTGTAGCCTCAACATAATCGAGGCAATTTGTTTCTGGAGTTGCCTGCCGGATTTTCTCACAAGGCATTTCCTAAGGCCGGATTAAGTGAACAGTTTCAGAGAAAGGAAGGTAATGGTGAGTACCAGTTTACTTTGTCCAGAAATTGCTCCTGTTCAGCAAAGAGATTTAAGGGGGGGGACTTATACTCAGGACAGCCCCCCCTGAAAATGATGGGCATGATATACATGGGCCCATTAATTCCAGTGGGCCTACTCTGAGTAGGACTTAGTTGGAGACCATCCTACATTTATGCAGGTGTAATGATTACTTTCTAAGACATAAGTATGTGTTTGTTGGGGTGGGGCTGAGTATGCCTGGAAGCAGAGCTGAATTTGCACTTGGGTTCAGCTCCGAATTAAAGCAGAGCACAGCTTGTCCAGAGTGTGGCTTTTTCCTCGCTGCTCGGAAATCACAATTAGTCCCCGAGACATCTGGAACCGAGGTCAGACTTTTGACCCTGAAGCTCTCAAAGCTGCTTGCTTTAAAACCCAAATGCATATGAGCTGCCTGTGTGGGTATCAGAGGAATGAGAGGGTTGAACTCTGCACGTGCCTCAAAGGATTATATCCTGAGGTGGACTGGGCTGTCAGAGCCAAAGGCAGGCTATTCTGATACCTCATGCCACAATTGCGGGTGGGAGTGTGATTTTGTGTCACAGCACAAAATGAGGGGAAGGTTAACCATCCCCTTCTGTGCCGTTCAGTTGTGACCATAGGCTTTTTAAAAGCTTCAATTGTCACTAATGGCTTGTTTGTTTTTAAGCAAGCCTAATTGTATGGGGGATCAGGGCATGAGAAGGGTGAGGAACAGGAAGACTGTGAGCCCGCAGAATGAAGATTCCCTCCTTCCCCATAGAAGGCTGAGCCCATTGAAACCAATGAGATTTCAGATGTATGTTTTTTGGTTATTGCAATTATGTCCCACCTTTTTCTTTCAAGGAGCTCAAGGTGGTGTACATGGTCCTCCCTCACATCAATTAATCACTACAACAACCCTGTGAGGAAGGTTAGGCTAAGGGGTAGCAACTGACCCCCAAGGGTCACCCAGGGAGCTTCATGGCTAAGTGGGGATTTGAACCCGGTTTCTCCCAGGTCCTAGTCCAACACGGCACTACCACTGCACTACTATGGCTCTCACTAGAGTTCACTGGCTTCATTCGTCCCATAGACTTCAAGGGGAACTACAAGCCAATTTACCGTAATAGCTGTCAACTTTTCCCTTTTCTTGCGTGGAATCCTATTCGGAATAAGGGAATTTCCCTTTAAAAAAGGGAAACGTTTGTAGCTATGGCCAATTTGACACAATCCTATTACTGCAAGATAAGTTGGTATAAACCTCAAAGCAGTTTAAAAAAACAACAACAATAAAATTATCAGCTATTGAAGCTATTGAAAACATTTTAATAAACAATCCAATTAAAACATACACCAACATTCTGCATGTCTGGATAGACTTGCCTAAACTAAAACATTTTAGCAAGTGCCAAAAAGGGTGCAGTGAAGTCACCTGCCTGGTGTCAATTGGCAGGGAGTTCCAAAGTGTGGGTGCCACCACACCAGAAGATTGATTTATTGCAAAAACATAATGACTATAATCACCTAGCATGTGTAATAGTGCCAATTCCGCAGGTGGAAGCAGTCTAGTGGGATTGTATATAGGATAAGGCAATATTGCTTGCTGCAAAGGGCTTTATATACTAATCGTAATACCTTTATCTTGGCTCGGGAACAAATCGGCAACCAGTGCAGATCTTAGAGCACAGGTGTTAAATGCTGACAAGACCCCACTCCTGTCAGCAATTGTGCTGTAGCATTTTGCACTAACTGCACCTTCAGGATACTGTAGATTTGACTAATGTTGGGCAACATCCCATGTCAGGAATGGGGGACCTTTTTTGGAAATTGTATCTAGCAACAAAAACAGACTATACACACAATGGGAATAAACAAGCAGTGACAACAAAATAATACAAGATCAACACAAGGAATTCTTCTTATTCTTTGATAATAAAGTTGAAATAAAAACCTATTTTCAGTCCAAGGGCCACTTTCCCTTCTGAGCAACTTTTTGAGGGCCATGTCCCTGTGGCGCGCTCAGCCAGTGGCAAAAGTGGGCAGAGCAAGGAATGTGAATTTTAACTTTTTAAGCAGGCAATTTTTCACACATACCCTTCTCTGTCCACTGTCCAGGTAAGGCAAGTGCCATGATCAGAGTTCAAGGGCACATCCCAGTCAGGCAAAAACACCTGAGGAGGATGCAGATTACTGCTGTTGAGGGGCATGGCCTGTGAAGGGTGTGTGTGGATTGGGAAGAGTCCTGAGGGCCAGTTAGAGAAGTGTAGAGGGCCGCAGTTGACTCCCAAGCCTTCTGGGTCCCCTCTCCTGCAATAAGATTTGGTATATATTGGAGAAGACGGCTAATTTCCTGTGGGTGTTTTTGCTTGTTTGTTTCTTTACAGCTTTTTGTCATCTTGAAGTAAACCTCTAGAAGGTTGCGGGAAATCAGGCCAAGATGACCAAGACTGAAGAAGTGCCGGACAGCCATACATCTGGGGAATTTTATGAGAAATATGAACCAAAGGAAATCCTGGGGAGGTAATGAAATGAAATGAACTAATCTTGCTGGTTAATACGCTGCATGTCCCTCAGAAGCAGAATATGGATGTCAAATCAGCCAGTTGTGGAAATTGGAAAGCTTTTGCCAGGACAATATCACACACACACACACACACACACACACACACACACACGTGTGTGTGTATGTGTGTGTGTGTGTGTGTGTGTGTGTACTAAGAACCCAAAACAAGTCTTGTTGGAACTGTCTTGTCAAGAGTCCTATTTCTAGCAACTGTAGTTCTCAAGTATACTGCTATTGGACTTGGAGGTTCCATCCAGCCACCATGGCCTATAGCTGTTGATGCACTATTATCTTTCATAGCATGGGGTGGAGGGTTTGATCTGGCTGATGGGCCCGATACTGAGTTCCCCCACTCCATGGCCAGCCACTTTGACAGGTGCAGGGGACTCCTATTGACCCTGCCAATCACCTTTTTTTTGGACCGGTTGGCAATTTGAGAAAGTGCCAGTCACAAAATGGCTGCCTGCGGCGGGGCATAATGCAAAATGGCTGCCATGGGAGTGTGTGCCATAGCACAAAATGGCAGCTGGGGGCGGGGGTTATAGGACACATGGCTGCTGTGGAGGGTATGGCATTATACAAAATGGTTCAAAATCCCCACCTGACAGTGGATGGCCTTGGGGGCCAGTCACTGTCTCTCAGCCTAGCCTACCTCCCATGGTTGTCATTGAGTTCCTTGAAGGAAAAGTAGGACACAAATGTAGTAATATTAGGATTGATTTTTTTATTGCATTTTCTCCAAGGAGATGGCATAACGCATAGTTCTCCCCCTCCCCTCCTGAATTAATCCCCACAACAACCCTGTGAGGTGGGCTAGGTCGGGAGGGGCAGTGGATGGCACCCATGGGCACCCAGTGAGCTTCTTGGTTGAGGATGGAGCGGGATTTGAACCCTGTTTTCTCAGATTTTAGTTTGACACTCTAACAACTACACCACACTGGCCCTAGTACCTATATATTTGTAGATAGGGTGTAGATATAGGGTTTAATTCTTGGCTAAAACCTCTCTTGTCTGCTCTGCCCTTCCAGGGGAGTGAGCAGCGTTGTCCGGCGCTGCATTCATAAAGTTACAAGAGAAGAATATGCAGTGAAAATCATAGATATCACAGCTGGGAATCTGTCTCCAGAAGAAGTCAAGGAGTTGAGGGACGCCACTTTGAAAGAAATTGACATACTCCAGAAGGTGTCTGGACACCCAAACGTTAGTAAGTCAGGCTTTGGTTCCAGAAAGTTCTGACGGAACAACAGCTATGAATTGGGGGGGGTGGAGGCAAAAAATGGAGTCTGCTGGCTGTTATTTTCACTGAAGTGAAGGACCTAGACCTTGAGATCATGCCTGTGGATTTGCTTTGTCTTTATGATTCTGAACCCTGCGTCCCGCCATTTGTCAGGATAAATGTGCTGCTGTCTTTCAAATGCTCTGGGTAAGAACATAAGGAGAGCCTGGCTGCTGGATCAGGCCAAGAGGGACCCACTTGGCCCAGCGTTCTGTTCTCACAGTGGCCAGCCCATTTTAGGAAGCCCACAAGCTGGGTAGGCAACACAGCAGAGACCCCTGGGGAGATGATTTGAGGAATGGAAGAAAGAACCCTCACATTAATCCTGCTCCATCTCCTCAAACATAAATACGACAAAAACTCCAGCACCCCACCCATTTCCCTGAAATGTCACCTTCTTCCCTTTTTCCAATTTTAAAAAGAACCCACACCTCATTGACATGCAAAAATAACAAATAAAATAAAAACAATGCAACTTAAGTAAAATCAAACATATGTGCAAAATGTTTTGATGAGAATAGAAATTGCATTTGGAAAATTATGAATTGATGGGTGTGAGGAACAATGGGGGAAAATCTGGTCTGGGATCTTGTTATAAACACCTGTGCTGCAGCGTCTCGATTCCTTGTGTGACATTTGCAGTGCCGAGAGAGTAAAGTTTCCGTGCCACACAAAAAAATCCTCGTTCTGCTTCCCTTGGTCATTCGGAATGGTGGACACGGTTTTCTTCCCTGTAATAGATGGTGTTCTCATTTGACACCCCCCCCCTGCTTTAAACCCAGCCCCTGTGAGATCCCCACATGGCCCCAGCTATCATATTTTCGATGTGCTGATGAATCAGCATTACCGTAACACACAGGCTATAACTTAAGGAGGACCAGGCACTCCCAGGAAAAGGCTTCCCTCTTCTCGCTATCCGCTCTTTGCCTCATGGCATTTGTACAGAGGTGCCTAATGCGTTTCTGGGACCCATTTGTAATTCCAGGGCTGATTCCAGGGAGTTTTGACAGCAGGGGGTTGACAGCCTCTGCCTTGGAAGATTTCCTAGACATGTTCACAGAGGATCAGCCAAGCAGAGGATCGGTTGGTTCCAGGGCCAGAATCACCTAGAGGCAGAGAGATCAGGGGTAGCTTTTCATTAGTGTGAAATGGCAGCAATTTCTCAGTTACTGCATCTGCTTTGCATGCAGAAGGCACCAGTTTCAATCCCTGGCGGCAATTCCAGGTAGGGATAAGAATGTCCCACACATTGTAGATATTGCAGAGCTAGGTAGACCAATAGTCTGAGTGAATATAAGACTGTTTCTATCTTCTTATTCAAATCAGAACAATGAGGACTAGAATCATGCTTTATTCTTTGGGAAAGGGACATAGTTCAGTGGCAGAGCATTTGCTCTGCATGCAGAAGATCCTGGGTTCAATCCTTGACAGCATCTCCAGGTAGGGCTTGAAAAGACTCAATTTATGAAACCCTGGAATGCCACAGACAGTCAGTGTTGACATTACTCACCTAGGTCAATAGTCTGCAAGAGATATATGGCAGCTTCCTATATTCCTGTTCCCCAAAAAAGTGCATTGGGGGTTGGGGGACGGCACCACAGCATGAATCACATGAGGTCAAGGCAACCAAAATGGCCGCTGGGTTTGTGTGATGGAAAACAGGAAGATGGCGTCCTGGATTTTGGCTTCAAAGTGTTGGAGGGTATGCTAACGTCCTTGAGCTATGGGGCCTACCATTAAGCAGCCAGCAAACCTTCTGTATGTCATACGACCTGTCTTTGCCCCTTGCCCCCAGTCTCCCTCTGCCACCACTAGCCTGTTGGCTTCAGGTGTAGCGGAGACATCCATCCCATTGCCAGTGTTAAAATAAGTTTTAACTGCCAGTCTAGTCAGCTTCTGTACATGAAACAACTTGCCATTCACCTCAGGCAGCCAAAATGTCCCAGACTGACTTTGCTGAGTCACCCTGCCTGAGTCACGCCATCCACAAAGGACTTTTAAACAAACATACATTTCAACATTTTACAGGCATCACAGTGGAATTTATCTGTTGCTTTCCTTATATGATCACATCTCTCCCAGTGTGCTATTTATGCACCATTTTAATTTAATTTAAATTATTTCATACCTGCTGTTCACCATAAGGTGTGTGACAGTTATAATCTGTTCTACAGTGAAGGTGCATAGATGCACATCTGTGGGGAGGGAGTTTCCCAATCTAGGGGCTACCACAGAGAAAGCCCCGTCCCAGCCTGTCATTCCCCATACCTCTTAGGGTCCCCTCTGCGGAGCTTAACACCTGAGAGGGTCTGTAGGGAAAAGGGGGGTCTTTTAGACATTAATCCTCAATCCTTGGGAGACAATTATGCTTTGTGGTCTTCTGGATGATGCTGGACTCAAACTCTCATCAACCCCAGGAGGTCACATGACCAGTCTGGTGGCGTGGCTGGCCCCAGGTGACAGGTGAGGAAGAGCAGGCCTGGTGGAGCTGAATTACAATGCACCGTTGCTCAGGGATCTCCAGTTAAATGGCCTTGGAAAGCAGAGGACAGGAAGGACCCTTCCCAGTCTCATATCTGGGCCAGAGCCAGTAAAGTGATCTAGACCAGAGTTTCCCAAACCTTTTCAGGCCATCACAATAAAATTCAAAACAATGAATTGCAGATTTATTCAAAATCCAATTAAAGCTATTTAGTTTAACTAATACAACAAAACGAATGTACCTGACTTAGTGATGCCAGCTTTAAAAAGTTTAATTTACACTGGGTCAGAAATGATATAAACCAGCTTCCCCGGTTGATCTTGCACAGATATCCGCACTGATTTTTAACTACAGTTCCTAGGATATCTTGAAGGAAAGACGTCATCAACGTTAGAGTGGTATAGAACAGTTTGTAAAAAGAGCTGTCCAGAGCCCTCCCAGCCCAGTTCAGCTTTCAAGCCCAGATTTTGTGGAGGTGGTGAATGCTTCAAAGGTGATCCCACATTGCTAAGAATACCATATTTTCTTTTGCAGTCCAGCTGAAGGACAGCTTTGAATCCAACACGTTCTTCTTCCTGGTGTTTGACCTGTAAGTACTGGTGTTTATTTAACCAACGCATCGTACTGAAAGAGCGAGATTTTGCCATGGGCATCCGGGCTTACAAACAATATAATGTTTGGAAATGGTTTGAGGAGCATTTCAGCTAGTGAAAAATGCAGCTACTTGCCTGCATACAGGCTCGAGTCACCATATTAGTGGGTCACCTGTTTTGAAATCTAAGAAGATCCCTGCTGGATCAGAGCAAAGGTTCATCAAGCCAAGCCCCCTGCTTCTTGCAATGGTCAATGATAAATGTTCCCATGGCATGAAGGGAGCAGCTGTTCGTCTCTCCGCCTCTCTGTTGTGGGGCTGGCTCAGATTTCCCCGTAACCTTTGCTAAGGTCTCTGCTGCTGTCACAGATCCTTGGGGGTTTATTTTTAGCCGCCCCACATTTGTGTAATAGCTGGTGTGGTGGCTGCTTTAACCAGAGTTTTTCCTGCACAAACATTCTTGATACATTTTTAATGCACTCTGAGTAAGCAAATTCTCCTAACATCCTTTTCAGACACACTTTTTCTTACTTCTCTTCATATATCTATTATCTGTCAAAGCATATACTGTACCATAATTCATTTATAATGATACAGTCATTAGAATTTATCCAAATGTATCTTCTGGAAGAAATTCTGATTCCCATGAGTGCTTTAAATATGTATCCTGACCTGTGGAATTCTTCTTGGTCCGTCTCCTGGCTGAGATCTTACTAGGCCACATCCCCATTTCTGACCAAGCTTATCTTTTGAACCATGAGGACTAGAGGCTTAAAAAAAACCACCCCAAAACCCTGACATTTGGAGGCCAGTTGAAGTAAACATTGGAAGTTTTAGGAGTGCTGTTCGGTCTGTAAAAGGGGAAAGAGGAGTTGTGAAGCTTCCAACCTTCCCCACATCAGCTAATGCCCTTTGCTTCTTATTTAGCTTATTTTTGATGTAATTTTCTTTCCCCTCCCTCAACTTAGAATGAAGAGAGGGGAGCTATTTGATTACCTCACAGAGAAGGTGACTTTAAGTGAGAAGGAAACCAGGTAAGGCATTTCAGCCCCCTCTGTTTCAACCGCCCTAAAGAGACAAAATGGGGGTGATAATACATGCTGGCCTACCACACAGGGCTGTTGTGAGGCTTGATTAGAGTTGTCAACCTATCCCCCTGCCTCTGCACCCCAGGTCTGGGTTTTTGCTCGCACCGGAGCATGGCAAAATATTGGGAGTTGGGTTTTCTAGAGACACGAACCGCTGTAATAAGAAGCCTGGGTCTGAGCCCGAGAGAGAGAACAGATTTGCTCTGAATACAAGTGTCCTGTGAATTAATCTTTGGGCAGGATTGATTAGAAAGGGTTGTTCCCTGGAATGCCAGGATCTCTGTGTCATCACCAACAACTGTGGGTGGGGGCTGCTCCCCGGCTCCCCTTGCTTGCCAACTCCCACCCAACTTCCCTATCTCCTCAGAGCATCTCATGTCCCTCCATCCTTACTTTATTCAAATCTCTCCTGTTGTTGAAAACCACCATTTTAAAACCTGCCTTCCCTTTTTGCTTCCCACCTCGACTTCATGCAAATCTAGCGCTACAAATCCTCCTATGGGGCTGTGTGGTGACAGCCTTATATTTCTATTTCTTGTTATAATTATACAATTATAAACAAAACAACTGATAAAAAGACAAGAGAAGTATACTACGATAGCAACTTTATCTGTTTCTCGTTATAAATTTAGGGTGCATTTCATTTCCCTCTAGCCTCACTTTTTGTAGCTGTGTGTATATAATATTTATTTAATTTATTTCATAAAATTTATACGCCACTTGGTTGTAGAAAAAACAAACAAACCTCAGAGCGTTTTGCAGAAATAGATAAAACAATAAAATTACCAATAAGAAGAATTAACAACAATAATTTAAGACTTTTGAAAAGGTAAAAGAACAATGGACTAAAAACAGATTAAAACTCGTGCCAGCTTTCTGAACAAACGGGTAGGGTTGTCTAATCCAGTGTTTCCCAACCACTGTTCCGCGGCACACTAGTGTGCCGCGAGATGTTGCCTGGTGTGCCGTGGGGAAAATTCGAAAGATTTTTTTTTTTTTTTGTAAAAGTCAAATTAGGTCCTAATCTATCCCTCGAGCGCCTCTTGTCCGTTATTGTGACGCATGAAGCGTGTTCCCGCCCACTCCCCGCCCTCCCTTGCTTCTCTCTCTCTCTCTCTGTGGCGTTCTCCGCCGCTTCCTGCTGGGCATGCGCAGCTCGCCTCGCGCTTCCATTCCGGCCCCTCCTTCCTCCGCCGCTCCGTTCCTTTCTCTTTCTCGCGTGTCAGAGAGCGGCGGCGCGAGCGCGGCGGTTCCCTCAGGGCTGACGGAGGGCTCGAGGGGGAGGAGGCAGGACGTGGAGGCGGAGAAAGCGGCGGCGGCCACCCCCCACCTCCGGCTCAAGGCCCGCGTAGAAAGCTGAGGGGGAGAGATAGATAGAGGTGGGCGGCGGCGACCACGACCAACCGCCACAGTAGTTGTAGCGGTGGCGACGGCGAGCAGGGACTCCCGCTCTCTCTCCGTCGTGTCTCTCTCTCTCTCTCTCCCGGGCCCGTCCGTTGAGTCTCCCGCGCGCCTCGGCTACAAGATGAGCATCGAGATCCCGGCGGGTCTGACTGAGCTGCTGCAGGGCTACACGGTGGAGGTGCTGCGGCACCGGCCGCCAGACCTGCTGGCCTTCGCCGCCGAGTACTTCGCCAAGCCGCGCTCTTCTTCCTGCCTCGCTTTGCTGCCTCCTCCCCCCCACCCCCAAAGCTTGGAGGTTCCCCGGCGCCGACCCGCAGGTTTGACCCCCTTCTCACACCTGTTTGCGCTCCTTGCACGGAATGGGGCGGATGGGGAGGAACGGGGCTCGCCGCTGCCCCCGCTCGCCCTCCCCCCCTCCGCCGGCGGTCCCGCGATTCTTGGCTTTTTGGCGGTTGGCACAGAAGGAAGGCAAGGGGGAGGGGGAAAAATTGAATCTTACACTTTCGTGCGTCCCTCCCGGCGTGACGCTGCGCGCTGACGTCACGGGGCTGTAATGGTGGTGTGCCTCGAGATTTTTTTCATGAAACAAGTGTGCCTTTGCCCAAAAAAGGTTGGGAAACACTGGTCTAATCAATGTTTTAAGAAGGTGCATAAAAAGAGTACATTGAAGGCACCTGCCTGATGTTAATAGGAAGGGAGTTCCAAATTGTTGGTGCTGCCACACTAAAATATTGAGTTGTTTATGTTTCTCTTTCTCTCTGGGTTAGGCAATGTGGTGCCCTCCAGATGTTGGTGGACTTCTTCAGGCCCAGCCAGTATGACCAATGGTCAGGGATGATGGGAGATTCCAGCAACATCTGGAGGGTACCACACAGGCTCCCCTGATCTATCTATCCATGCATCTACATACTTCCAGCAAAGCAATAGGGAACAGGGGTGCCCATCTTCTCCTTTAGATGGTTTCCTTTTGCTAAGAAGCATCTGCTTTCTCTCCCTGCAGGAAGATCATGCGTGCTCTCCTGGAAGTCATCCAGTATCTCCACAGCATGAACATTGTCCACAGGGATCTCAAGCCGGAGAATATCCTTCTGGACGACGACATGAACATCAAACTGACCGACTTTGGCTTCTCCTGTCAGCTGCACAGAGACGAAAAGCTCAAAGGTGGCATGGCGGGCTTATGGCAAAGATAAGAAAATGTGGGGTGGTGAAGATGGAGGCTGCAATCTAACCCCTGCCCCTTAAAAAAAAAAAGTAGGAACTTAGGAAGCTGCTCCATATCAGGGGTAGGAATCTTTTTCAACCCAAGGGCACATTCCCTTACAGGAAAACCACCCGGGGGGCCACTGGCTGGAGTGGGTGGGGCCAGAGGCAAAAAGTGGGTGGAACAACTAGTGGGACTCTTACCTTGGTACAATATGGAACCTTAAACACACACACACACACACACACACACACACACACACATTCACCATTGCACCTGCACAAGCAAAAGGTTTTATATTATTAATCTTATTTGATTTGTTAACAAAAAGAAAGTGCAAACATGACAGAAAGAAAACAAAGAATAGAAACTGTAAGTCCTAAAGTGTCACAGCTTGGAAAGAGAAAAGTTCATCATTATGGCACAGCTCCTATGGGAGGCCAGAGAACTCTGAGGGAAATTGCTGCAGGTTTGTTTTATTCATCTTGTGTCCAGAACGGAAACAAATCCAACAAACATTATTGGTGTTCCCTGTTGCTGTTTTCTGCCCGCAAACCATGTATTGTTGATGACTTTCCTGCTAATTTGCATTGTGTTCCTTTGCCCTGAAATGAATGGCGTGGAATTAGGTAAAATTTTGCCATTGCTAAGAGATGAATAATGTAGTTTTTGCCAGAAGACGAATTGCAGTGGAAGGGAAACAGTGTTGCATGCTGTGTAGACAGAGCAGAAATCAATTCCTTCCTACAGCCTTAGTTTTAAGGGATGCATTTTGCTCCAGGGCCGGAGGTTCCCCATCCCTGCTCTATACTGAGTCCATCTAGTTTAGTACTGTGCACACTGGCCAGCCAGGGTTTCAGACAGGGGTCTTTTCCAAACACTCACCTAGAGGTGCTGTAGACTGAGCCTGGAAAACCTCACCATGCAAACCATGAGTCAAAGGCCTTCCCCATTTTACAAGCCCAGAATCATACAGTCCTGCAGCATCTGTCTAGACAAAAAATCCTGAAACTGGCATGTTTCCCACATGCATCTGGTTGGCCACTGTGAGAATAGGATGCTGGACTAGATAGGTCTTGGCCCGATCCAACAGTCTTTTCTTAGGTTCTTAACTTGCTTTGAGCCAATGGGTATAGCAGGATTTTAATAATACCTAATACTAACTGATATTAGCGGTACTTTTAACAAGTATTTGGCTTTTTATTCCTGTTCTTTGCAGAGATCTGTGGAACTCCTGGCTACTTGGCTCCCGAAATACTAGAATGTTCCATGGATCCAGACCATCCAGGTTATGGGAAGGAAGTTGACATGTAAGCAGAACCAATATATCATCATGGGGTGGGGGAGCAGACTTACCTAAAATATCACATACCCCTCGAGGAACCTACCTGGGTGCTCAGGTACTCAGGGAAGCACTTTCTCTTAATCCCATCAGCATCAGAAGCACAGCTGGTGGTGACCCATGAGAGAGCCTTCCCCATGGCTGCTCCCAGATTGCAGCATTCCCTCCCCAAAGAGGCCAGACTGGCTCCCTCCTTGTTATCCACCCACCGGCACACTATTGGAATTACCCAACACTTCTGTCTTCATCCGTCCTTCGTTCTGCATGACTCTCGGTGCGCGTTGTGTCTGCTTTACATTATGCACGACTCAGGCGCAGATGCATTTAATTATGGGGGTGGGATTGCTTGTTTCAGGTGGAGCACCGGGGTCATCATGTACACCTTGCTGGCAGGATCCCCTCCATTCTGGCACCGGAAGCAGATGCTGATGCTGAGGATGATCATGAACGGGGACTACAAGTTTGGCTCCCCGGAGTGGGACGATCAGTCAGACACCGTCAAGGACCTGGTGGGTGGTGTTTCAAGAGGGAGGGCAGAAGGGCCATAGCTCCATGGCAGAGCATCTGCTTGGCATGCACAAGGCCCCAGCTTCAACCCACACTATCTCCAGGTAGGGCCCCTCTACCTGAAACCCTGGACAGCTGCAGCCATTCAGTGTAGACCAGGCCTCCTCAACCTCAGCCCTCCAGACGTTTTTAGCCTACAACTCCCATCATCCCTATCTAGCTGGACCAGTGGTCAGGGATGATGGGAATTGTAGTCTCAAAACATCTGGAGGGCCGAGGTTGAGGAAGCCTGGTGTAGTCAATAGTGAGCAAGGTGGACCCAGTGGCCTGACTACATGTAAGGCAGCTTCCTAAATTTCTGTGAACAACAAACAGATTTAAAGTATAATATTTTGTTGTTTAAGCAGAAGGGGCTATAGCTCAGTGGTGGAGCATATTCGGTTCATGCATCAAGTTTTAGGTTCATCTCCACATAGGCTGGGGAACGTCCCCCTTCTGAAACCCAAAGAGCCACTGCCAGTCAGTGTAGACAATACTGAGCTAGATGCAGGGACAGACTTTGGTAATATGGTGTCCTGAGCAAGGAAAATATTTGGTGGGCCCCTTGCCCATATATTTCTTATTTTCACAATAATTCCTTTTTGTACTTGGGGGTAGGTACTTATATTATTAGCCTCCTTGGCTTGGTACCCCCATGTGGGAGAACTGCCCACACCACCCTACATCTGGCACTGCTAGATGGCCTGACTCTGTATAAGCAGCTTCCTGTTTAAATTGGCCCTTTGTTTAGAATCAAGAGGACTAGAATCTTCCTTTATTTTCAGTATAGGCAGCTTCCTAAGTTCACTTGCCAGGTCTCCTGACCCTCAGGAAGAAAAGGCAACTCAAAGGACAGAGGTCAGAACAATTACAAACAGGGTGCAGAAACTGAATTGTTTTTTTCCTTCCACACTCATAATGCCAGACCTTTAACTACACCACCTGAATTTTCTGGGGTGCAATTGAATCCCCCTTGAAACCAGAGACGGTCTGAAAGGGTACACTGTCTCTAAAACCCATGGGTGACCCCTCATTCAAGGCCTGAACAATTTATAATCAGGCAAGCAAAAGAAGAGAGAAGAGTTTGATTGCTAGGTATGTGCCAGGCCATGATCTGCGGCTGGTGAGCTCTGACTGGTACAGGGCAATGGAAAATTGTCTGGGCCCCAGTTCGTGCTTTAGCAGCCCCTGAAGCCTTCCTGCGGCCCAACCCCAGCTCTTCTTCCTCTGCCTACAGATCGCCCACTTCTTGGTGGTGAAGCCACAACACCGCTACACCGTGGAAGACGCCCTCGCCCACCCCTTCTTCCAGCAGTACGTCGTGGAGGAGGTCCGACACTTCAGCCCCTTCCGGAAATTCAGGGTGAGTGAGTTAGCCAGGTCCTGCTGGGGGGCTCACCTGGCCCAGTGTCTGACTCCCAGATGTTGCCTTTCACCGTAGAATTGCAGTCCTTTTCCCCTTCTTTAGCTGTGATTATTGCATTGCTGGGGGTTGAATATGACCCTTGAGATCCTTTCCAACCCTAAAATTTTCTGACATGGCCTGCTGTGCACTGGAAGCTCCTCCTTGTTCTTTTTATCACTTAACTCTCATTTCCCCAGGCATCATAAAGCTGTGCTGGCTGAGGCTGATGGGAGTTGAGAGTCCAAAACAGCTGGTGACTGCAGCTTGGGGAAGACTGGTCTAAACCTGGTAGTACAGATGTCCTGTGTAGAAGCTGGGCCTGACCTAAACAGGTTTCCCCCTCCCAAAAGTCAATTATTGACGCTGAAGATCATTTCAAAGCAGTTAAATTGATCTAGATTCCTCAGTCAAAAGACAGGTGATGAGTCAATGAAATGCTCCCTAAACATAAGGGACTGCTGGATGAGGCCAACAGCCCAGCTAGTCCAGCATCCTGCTCTCACAGTGGCCAATCCTGGTGCTGCTTCTGGGAAACCCACAAGCAGGATCCAAGCACAAGAGCACACAGCCCCCCTTCAAGAAACTGGTATTCAGAAGCATTGCTGCCTCCGACCGTGGAGGCAGAGCATAGCCATTGTGGCTAGTAGTCATCAATAGCTCTCTCCTCCGCCATGAATTTATCTAATCCTCTTAGGGAAAGGGAAAGGGACCCCTGACCATTAGGTCCAGTCGTAACCGACTCTGGAGTTGCGGCGCTCATCTCGCTTTATTGGCCGAGGGAGCCGGCGTACAGCTTCTGGGTCATGTGGCCAGCATGACTAAGCTGCTTCTGGCGAACCAGAGCAGTGCACGGAAACGCCGTTTACCTTCCCGCCGGAGCGGTACCTATTTATCTACTTGCACTTTGACATGCTTTCGAACTGCTAGGTTGGCAGGAGCAGGGACCGAGCAATGGGAGCTCACCCCATTGCGGAGATTCGAACCGCCGATTGGCAAGTCCTAGGCTCTGTGGTTTAACCCACAGCGCCACCCGCGTCTCAAACCTATGTGCTGTCCTTCCGTTTTATCAGCCTACAGCCCTCGTCACTGAGTTTCTAAACGTGTTCCGTCTCCCTCTCCAGGTCATTTGCTTGACTGTTCTGGCATCGGTCCGCATCTACCTCAACTACCGCAACGTCAAGCCCATCACCAGGGACGTGCTGCAGCGGGACCCCTACAGCCTGAAGCCTGTCCGCAAACTGATCGACGCTTGTGCCTTCCGGATCTACGGGCACTGGGTGAAGAAGGGTGAAGCCCAGAATCGGGCCGCTCTCTTTGAAAACACTCCCAAGGCCGTTCTGTTCAGCTTGGCAGCCGAGGAAGAGTTGTTCTGAGTTCCAGCACACTCAGTGGTCGGGCGAAGCCTCCCAGCATGTTAACAGCTAAAGCAAAACTTTATTATTTACTTTAAAAAACCAACAACTCATATTGCCTTTTCTCCATGGAGCTCAGCTACACTTCCTGCTCACCATTTTTATCTTCCCTGCGACCCTGTGAGGTAGGCTAGGGTGAGCAATCTCCAGAGAACTTTATGGCTGAGCTGGGGGAGATTTGAACCCAAAGTCTTAGTCTGGCAATCTAACCACTATACCACATGCTCTCATTATATATACTTTCCTTAATTACACAGTCTGAGACACACCAAAATTATAACAGTATAGTAGCGCTCTAGAAGCTTTCAGAATTTTGTCTGGTTTTCCTTCCTGGACTGGGTGGGGTGGGGCGGGACATTGTTTAAATCTCTAACCAGCCCCATCCTAAGAGTGGCAGACAAAAATATGCAAGGTGATGTATGCTCAGAAATTAAATGCAGGCATCAAATATTCCTGCATTGCAGGGGCTTGGACTCGATAACCCTTGAGGCCCCTTCCAGCTCACAATTCTGATTCTGTTAACAATTTTGAAGCGGTAAACTCCAGCCATTGAAGGGTCGTCTCCATGCAACGTAAAAAGGGGTGCATGGCAGGAAGAAATTCAACAGGGTCTCTGGAGAAACTCAACAGGTGAAGCAAGCTTCTTTTCACCCCAGTGTATGGCTGCTTAAATGAGGAGGCAGAGAAGCTGCTTTATGGAAAGGAGCCCCAAAGCCCTTAAACCTCTTAGAAATATTGAGTTTGCTGCCCCAGGAAATCTTTTAAGACTAGACAAATGCATGGGGTTTTCCAGGAGCTGTGAGTGGCGAGAGATAAACATGGAACCTCCAGTGTCAGAGGCTGTATACCTCAGAATACCAGATCATAGGGCACAAACAATGGGATTGGGCAGGGGGAGTGGGGGTTGCCTCTTGCTTTCAAGTTCGGCTTCTCGTGTTCCTGAAGGAGTCTGTGCAGCCAGCGTTGGAAACAAGGATGCTGGACCAGGAGGGAGGCATTTGCATCCTCTGGTTGGCCTGCCATGGACTCTGGAACTCAACTGCTGCTTCATGTCTGTGTTGCGATGCCCAGTGGCAAAGTGAGTGTCCAGCAAGCCTTAGAAAAGGTGCTGATGAACCACAACTCCCATCAGCCCTAGCAAGCACAACCAATGGTCAGGGCTGATGGGAGTTGTAGTTCAGCAACATCTGGAAGGCTAGGGATGTCCCCCGCACTTCCTGCTATATATAGCATCAGCCCAGCTCAGGGGTGTGAAATATTTATTATGACTATTTATTACATCTGCACACACGGAAGGGAATGGATTGGTTTTCTAGGGGAGGGATTGATTTAAGAATGAATAAATGTGCTTTATTTATTGGATGTGGACTTTTGTTCATTGCACAGCGACATCTTGCTTCCTCGAATCACTTGCTTAGCGACGTCTACAGGGTTCTTCATATAGCAGGGGGTTTGACTAGAGGACCATTTGGTCTCCTTCCACCTCTAGAATCCTATGATAAAACAGGAGCCTCTGTGCGCTTCCAGGTTATAATCCGTTTCTTCTGCAGTGTTCTGCAGCTCAGCCTCCCACAAGCTGGTACCCTCTGGATGTGGCTGGACTCGAACTCCCATCAACCTCTCTGGAACATCTGCAGGGAAGGGTGACTCAGATGATGAAGGGTCCGGAAGCCAAGCCTTTTACGGGGAGCAGCTGAGGGTGCTGGGCCTGTTGAGCCTGAAGAGGTGAAACAAGACCCCTCCTCCAATTTCTGAAGGGCTGCCACATGGAAGATGGAGCAAGCTTATTTCCTGCTGCTCCAGAGGGTCAGACCTAAAACAATGGATTCAAGTGGCAGGGAAGGAGATTCCAACTAAACATTACAAAGAAACTTCTGACAGGAAGAACAGCTGGACAGAGGAACAGGCTCCCTTGGAAGGTGGTGGACTCTCCTTGGTGGGAGGTTTTTATAGAAAGGTTGGGTGGCCTTCCGTTGGTTACAGCAAGGTTGTAGGTTCGATCCCCATATGGGACAACTGCATATTCCTACATTGCAGGGGGTTGGACTAGATGACCCTCAGAGTCCTTTCCAACTCTATGATTCTGATACAGAGCTGTAATTCCTGCATTGCAGGAGGTTGACCCTGAGGGTCTGACCACATATGAAAGATACCAGGTTAGGGAAGACACCTTTGCCTCAAACTTGCAGCACCACCAATTCAGCCCTTCCTAAACCTCCTTTTACAAGAGGCTCCTCCCCAGAACCAAAGCGGGGATCCGGTCTCTCCACTGGAGAAAAGGTCTGTTCCTTCCTTTTGGGAGGAAGCCCCTTCAGAGCTCTGCTTTTTCGCTCCCAGTTGCTGGGGGCGGCTGCTCGGCAAGGCTGGCAGCACACCGGAAGCTCAGGTTGTCTGAGGCCGAGTCTGGAGTGTTCCCCATCCTAAGGAGCGAAGGGGGAAAGGTTAGTTCCCAAGAAGCTGCTTCATACGGAGTCAGCCCACCAGCCCACCTCAGTATTGTTGGCACTGACTGGCAGCAGGGAGTCTTTTCTCAGCACTACTTAGAGAGGCTGCTGGGACCTTCTGTATGCTAGGCAGGTGCCCTGCCCTGAGCTCACAGCCCTTCCTCTGAAGGTCTCTCTTCTTCATGAACCTAAATCAAGGGCTCTACAAGAGGATCGGACAAATTCATAGGAATGTAAGACGCTGCCATCAACAGAATCAAACCATCAGATGTATCTAGCTCAGTACGGTCTACACTGACTGGCAGCAGCGCTCCAGTGTTGCAACTCCAAAGTGCTTCATCCCTGTTAGAATCAGTGCTATTTTACTCAGAAGTAAGCCCCACTGACTGCAATATGGACTACAGTGGTACCTCGGGTTATATATACTTCAGGTTACATACGCTTCAGGTTACAGACTCTGCTAACCCAGAAATATTACCTCAGGTTAAGAGCTTTGCTTCAGGATGAGAACAGAAATCGTGCTCCGGCGGCGCGGCGGCAGCGGGAGACACCATTAGCTAAACTGTTCAGGGAAGTTTTTAACATGTGATATTTTATTGTATTTTTGGTTTTTATGGAAGCCGCCCAGAGTGGCTGGGGAGGCCCAGCCAGATGGGCGGGGTATAAATAATAAATTAAAAAAAAAAAAAAGTGGTGCTTCAGGTTAAGAACAGTTTCAGGTTAAGAACGGACCTCTGGAACAAATTAAGTACTTAACCTGAGGTACCACTGTACTGTCAAGTGAGTGTGAGAAATATCGCCTGTGTGTGTTTTTTAAAAGCCATTCCCACAAAACCAAAATTTCAGAGATTTAAATTGTGAAACCTCAGTTACAACTGTCAGATTCAGAAAACGGGAGTCCGTTTTGGACAGTTGAGACATTGTTTTCAAAATTAGTGCTAAATATTAGTGGGTGGAGCAGGTGGGTGGGGTGATGCTAATGAGGAGCCCAAGGGCCAACCTACCTTGTCGTCAGCTGAGCCTTGTGATTGGCTGATCCGTCCACCGTGTCAATCCAAGAGGCTCCCCGCAGAACACGCATCCCCTGAGCAGAGTGGCGGACCCTGGTAGGCCCCTCTGGACTATACTCTGAGTCTGTCCATTCCCAAGTATTTCCTAACAGGTCATATAACCCTGGGATACAGAACAACAGCAGTTGGCTAGGCTACTTGCTGACCTCGTAAAAGCTCACTGGGGAGGAAAATGCACTCTGCACATGTTCAGGAACCAAAACTACTGTAGCTCATTGGCCAGGGCTTTTCAGGTGGGTGGGATGGCTAAAGGAAGATTCGAACCAAGTCCTGGTAACAGAGGATGGAATCACAAAAACAGAGTTGGAAGGCCATTTCATCCAACAGCCCCTGCAATGCAAGATTTTTTTGCCCAACGTGGGGCTTGAACCCGCAACCTTGACCTTAAGAGCCTCACGCTCCATCAACTAAGCAATCCCAGGAAGCTTTGTGGAGTCTAGAAGGAGGAGTTGCCAGTGTGGCATAGTGGTTAGAGTGTCAAGACTAGGATTTAGGAGACCAGGGTTCAAATCCCCCCTCAGCCATCATGAAGATAACTGGGCTAGTCAGGGATAACTAGGGATAAAATGGGAGGGGGAGAACCATGTGACCACCTCCAGCTCCTTGGAAGAAAAAGTGGGATATCAATGCAATAAAATAAACTTTCCTTACCGTAGTTGTTCTGAGGAGGAAACGCAGCCACTGGGGAGACCCCATGGTAGCCATCTTCAGCTGTGTCGACAGCAGGAAAATCGCCCTGTGGGGAAAGAGGGAAGGAGCACCCACTCAATATTCGTGTGTGTGTTGCACAGCTGGAGTCACAAGCCCCCAAAGGACACCCCAGGGCATAAGCTGATTCAGTTGTAACTAAGGGCAGCAAAACGTGAAAACTGGCCTTGAAAAAACACTCAGGATTGCGTCCATTAAGAAGCTGCAGAAATCTGGTAATCCTTTCAGGCTAATGTCTCTGATATGTTAGGATACCATATACCCTGGGAACCTAAAATATTTCTGCTTGGTTATCCTGTTATTGCAGGAAATGATCAAAAAATAGTGTTTCAGTGTTATAGCTGCTGCTGAGATTATAACGGCTAGTAATTGGGGTGTGGCAATGACTGATTTAAGCGCATCCAATTGATGTGCGGCCACACATGCATCGCAGTGACCTGGAAGTGGCTTATGCGTGCTCCGTCATTGTGCGAGATGACCTGGAACAGATTGGGGGTTGCCTGCATATCCAAATGGATTGATAAAAAATTATTTACAGTAACTATGATTAAGTTGACTTATTGCAAAATAATATATATAAACCAGGTTCGTTTGTATTTTTCGTAACGTTTGTAACAAGAAGTTCAATGATAATGTCCAACCGTATGCTGCTTGCAACGTGCTGTACTGGTCTTTCTTTATGCTCCTTGTCTTTGGCTTATTTTGTTTCTTGATAATAAAAACAGAAGGTTCAGAGGTTTAGACCAGTGTTTCCCAACCTTGGGGGCCTCCAGCTGTTTTTGGACTACAACTCCCATCATCCCTAGCTAGCAAGACCAGTGGTCAGGGATGATGGGAATTGTAGTTCAAAAACAGCTGGAGGCCCAAGGTTGGGAAACACTGGTTTAGACTAAGCAGGAAATGCTCAGGTGGCTTTGTGAGATGCAGCTGCCAAAACTGCACAGAATATTCCAAGTGCAGTCAAGCCACAGAGTTAAAGGCATGTGGGATACAAGCTTTTTATTTTATTTCATATAGAAAAAAACACCTCAAAGGGGATTACAAAAATGATAAAACAGTAATGCTATTGATAAGCAAAAATAACAGCAATCATTTCAGGCTTTCGAAAAGCTGAAATAACAATAGACTAAAAACAGAATTAAAATTTTCATTAGCTTTCTAAACATCTAGGCGAGCTTGTTGAAACAAATGTTTTTAGCAGGCACCAAAAAGAGTCCAGTGAAGGTGCCTGCCTGACGCCAAGAGGCAGGGAGTTCCAAAGTTTGACTGTTGCTTTGTCGCTTTCCTAAGAATGCCCGGAGGCTGTGGAGATATTGCAGTCACAGAGTCTCCTGCAGAAGGAGCCAGTCTTCAACAGCCAGCTGTGGCATAGTGGTTAGAGTGTCAGACTAGGGCCTCAGAGAGACCAGGGTTCAAATCCGCACCCTCCACATTTAGCCATGAACCTTGCTGGGCAACCACTCTGCCTCTCAGCTTAATTTACCTCGCAGGGCTGTTGTGAGGAACAAACGGGGAGAGAACCAGATATGCCACCTAGAGCTCCTTAGAGGAAAGGCAGGATATAAATGTAATAAATAAATAGGAGTCAGGACAAAACACAAACGGAAGACTAGTAAGCTGTATGCCAGGTGTTTCCGACTACAACTCTCATCAGCCAGGGGCACCAGGTTGGGGGAAGGTTGGAACCAAGGTTCCCAAAGCCCTGCTCTCCAGTTTTCCTACCTGCCAGAGGTTCATACGGTTGGTGAGGAATTTGTTCCCCCAAGGATACAACCTGTCTGGCAAAAAATAGGGAGGGAAAAAGAAAAGGTCATTTTAATTTTTTTAAAGAAAAGGTCATTTTTTAAGCCGGTTTTATCAGTTCCAACATGTTTACATACACAAACACCACCTTCTCTTATCAAACCAGGCGAGCAGGAAAGGGTGATTTTAATCCTATCCTAAAAATGTTAAATTAAAACGACTGATGATGATGCAGAAGGGGAACAGCAGCAGCTCAGCCAGAAATCTTACACACACACACCCGCCTTTATGCCTGAATAGAGAGAGAGAGAGAGAGAGAGAGAGAGAGAGAGAGAGAGAGAGAGAGAGAGAGATGGTCAGAACGGTTTTGCTGCCTTTGGGCTAAACTTAAATTGACTCCCCGATCCTGAATCCTGTTGTGCATGTAGCCTTAGAGGGGGGGGGGAGTCCTCCTTATGCCACACTCCCCACTTTAACCAGAGAGCCCCTCACAAATCTGCTGCCACTTGTACTGCTTATGTAGTCCTAAAAGGCCTAATTTTCACATGGATGGAATGGGCGGAAAGTGAGGGTAAAGGGGGTGGCACAGAGAGGGGAGAGAAAGAAAAGGAGGTAGAAGAGAGAGGGGGGGGAAGGGGAGAAAAAATAGCCCCTGCCCCACTTTATAGGAATCCAGAGCACAAAAACAGCTGCCAGCAATAACGAAATTCTTCTAAACCTCGTTTTTGTCTCCTCCCCGTGCCCTGACAATTTGTCTGAAGCCGTTCAGAGCCAGCTTTGTGCTCAGAGGCTGGTCTCTTTGGATGAGGGTTTACCCCCCCCCCCAAAAAACTTAGCCTGCTCTCCCCTGGTCTGGATATGCTGACCGGATGAAGCTGCCGCCACCGCGACCCCGGGCCCTTCGCTTACGTACTCTCCAGGCCTCCCCTGGCAGCAAACTCCCACTCCTCCTCGGTCGGTAGCCTCTTCCCTCTCCACGCGCAGAAGGCCTGGGCATCGTTCCAGCTCACGTGCAGCACCGGGAAGTCCAGCCTCTCCTTGATGCCAGATCCGGGACCTGCGGGCTGATTGGGGTTACTCTGAGTAGGCCTTGAACCAGACCACAATATCAGTAAACAATGATGACACAGCACCAACGCAGACCCAGGATGGCAGCCACTGCTGACTATCAGAGAAGCTGGTATCCCTGGATCAAGTGCATCAGTTTTGTTGAGTTAATTAAACTAAATAGTCTTAACAGGATTTTTGAGTAAATGTGCAATTAGTTGTAACTGTTTTGAATGTCACCGTGTTATGATCTTCTTTAGCGGGTCATGCAAACCGCTATTCTGCACAATGCTTTTTATAGGATAGGGGGCATTGGGGAGGAGTTTATGGGACCAAGGGGCCCCGAAAAAGTCTGAACCATAGCCCTAATCTGGGTGGTGGAGGGGCGAGCCTGTTCCTCATTCTCCTGTCTGGGGCAAACACCAAACTAGCCTCCTAGTGTAGTCAAGGGAGAAGAAGGAAGTGGCTTGCGTTGAAAGAGCTTCCTCCAGCGCTCTGAAGACAAACTGATTTCTCTGGAAAAAAAGTTCTGTTTTGGGAAGCAATTTCCCCTCTGCAGAGACTTCAGAGGGGCTCCCTGTGACTGACAATCAGCTAATTGGCACTGACAGATGGATGCAAGTTAAAGCAACCTCCCTTGAACTTTGACAAGTGTCAATCGTCTGACATTGTTATGGCCCATCTAGTGCAGCATCCTGTTCTCCCGGTGGCCTCTTCTAGGAAACTTGCAAGCAGGAGCTGAGCACAAGAGCACTCGCCCCCACTGTGGCTTCAAGCAGCTGATATTCAGAAGCATCACCGCCTCCGACCGTGGAGGCAAAGTGTAGCCATCCTGGCTAGCACCCATCAATAGCCCTCTCTTCCTCCATGGATTTGCCTAATCCTCTTTTAAAGCCATCCAAGTTGGTGGCCATCATTGCCTCCGGTGGGAAGGAGTTCCAAAGTTTAACTATGCGTTGCATGATGCAGGACGTTCTTTTACTTGTCGCGACAGGTGGATGGAAATAAGGATCTGGTGTGTCAGGTTGTGAACTGTGACATTTTTATTTCTTTATTTCACAGAGTTCATACATCGCTTGATTGCATGGGAAAGCCTCAAAGTGGTTTCCAAAAATAGGCTCTATGCTGATCTTTGGGCTCCAGCTAATGGCCACTGTTTACTCCCTTTTCTCGGATGGCGACATGGACCATTTTAGTGACATCACTCTTATAGAAGGATGAACATTCCCCTGCCCCTACGTAAGACTCACCTGTCTCCAAAATGCTTTCTCAATAGGAAGCCACCACGGGGCAGACTAAAAGAAGGAAGAAAAGTGTGTTCAAAGCAAAAATCTCACCAGTGCTAATTCAGCCCACCTTTTCCTCCCCACCTACAATAATTATGTCCCCGTTTTAGGAAAAAGGTATTACTAGTGACATCACAGAAGCTTGGCCAATGACTTGAGAGCAGGGCAAACCATGGGCAGGTAGCATCAAGCTAGCCTTTTATATAGCATGGCACAGAAACTTTAAGATTTGGCAAGTCTCAATTTTTGGAAATACAACATCCAGAATCTTCAGGGGGAGGAAACATATTGTTTGCAGGAACAGGCCTGTGATGGACATTTACCCCCATGACCTAAGGCCCCACCAGGAACACCATTCGTCTCTAGGGCTGTCCCCTACCTCCAGCTTCCGTGTCACCTTCTTCTTCAGCTCTTCGGGGACGAAATCCTCAAAGACAAAGCTCCACCCGTATTGCTCAGCTTCTGTTTTGTATTTCTGGTCTCTCACAAACTCCCTGTTGGTTTTCAAACCAGGAACTTAGACACAAATCCCTAGATCAGCCTCCCCCAACCTGGTGCCCTCCAGCTGCTTTGGACAACAACTCCCATCAGCCCCGGCAAAGCCTGGCTTTGATTGACTGTCCAACTTTTCTCATCCAACACATCTGAAGACCTCTCTTGACCCATTTTCTTTTTCTACCTATTCTTTTCCCAACCATAAACATCCTGGGAGGCTAATGGATGGGAGATCTGAGATAGCAGGATCATAAAAAGAACCCGCTGGACCAGGTCAATGGCCCATCTAGGCCAGCAACCTGGTCTCACACTGGCCAACCAGATGCCCTTAATGGGAAACCCACAAGCAGGACCTGAGCCCAGGAGCCCTCTCCCCTCCTGAGGCTTGCAGCAACTGGCATTCAGAAGCATTACTGCCTCCAGCCATGGAGACAGACTATGGCCAACACAGCTAGTAGCCACTGATAGCCCTCTCTTCCTCCATGAATTCATCTAATCCTCTTTAAAAGCCATCCAAGTTGGTGGTCATCAATGCCTCCAGTGGGAGTGAGTTCCACAGTTTAACTATACACTGCATGAAGGACTTTCTTTTATTCGTCCTGAATCTTCTCACATTCACTTTCACTGCATGCCCATGAGTTCTATTGTTACGAGAAAGAGGGAGAAAAGCGTTTCTCTCTCCGCTTTCTCAACCTCATGCATAGTTTTATAAATGTAGAGGAAAGCAACATCATTTTTTTGCCATCAGTTACACTGGTCCTAATCTGAACACTTCCCACTGGACAGTTAAACTATATAGAGCATCATATATAGCCAATATTTGAATTTTCTCTCTATCTGCTGCAGGGAAAGGCCCTCGTAGCTCAGCAGCAGAGGATGTGCTTTGCATGCAGACGGTCTCGGGTTCAAATCCCTGACGTCTTCAGCCAGAGCTGGAATTAGCACCCTGTTGCTGCCAGCCAGTGTAGAACAGGAATGGGGAATGAGCTGGCAGTTTAGAAATACTCTTATAAATGAAATAAAAAATAAACTGTATGCAGAACATGTTGAACACTCTGAAGTCCTATTCATATGTCCTATTCAGACAGAAATCATTGCAATTTTGCAACGCCACATCCCCACGGACCCAGGAGCACAGCCAGCCTCAAGCAAGCGTGGGATTTATGCCTTACCGGAAGTCTTTGTTGGTGACTGGATATTTGTCCATCAGGAACGGTTTGACTTTCTTGAAGGCTCCATCTCCTTCTTTACCGTCCAAGAAACCTGCCCCGATTTGGAACACCCCACCAGAAAGCCGCACCACACTGTCGTCTGCTGAGAGGAGGGTGTAAATCAACAGGGAGAGAGAGTCAACACACACAAAAATTGTGGTTGCGATTCCTACATTTCTGCCTTTACAGCGGGTTGGACTAGATGACCCACTGGGCCCCTTCCAACGTTACGATTCTATGAAATGATGTCTCTGCAGAAAAAAATATGCCTGAATTATATTAGCATCCACCAACAGGGGACACCATTAAATGTTAGGGCACCAGGGGGAATCGTTCCAGTGCGCCCATTTGCAGTGGTTGAAAACAGGGAAGGGGAAGATGATGGGTATCTAAGTCTGAAATAAGTTTGATGCATCAGTGTCCGTGTGTTCACACGTTGCACAAGTACACCTGAAGATAGGGATACCCAATGCACCTAACCAGGCTCATTAACCTCAGCGATCCTAATGAAGCCATGTCTGAGCAGCCCCCATTGCTGAAGGTTCAATAAGAATAATTTCTATGCAAGGTTGAAATCTGATTCATGCATCTTCAATAAGAATAATTTCTGTGCAAGGTTGAAATCTGTTTCACGCATCTTCAATAATAATAATTGCTATGCAAGGTTGAAATCCGTTGCGTGCATCAGCAATAATAAAGGTAATGCGAATAATTGCCTTGCAAGGCTGAAATCCGTTTCATATATCAGATGCACTATCGATAACAATATTAATACTAATAATACTAAGACTCATTCGCTGCAAGGCTGAAATGCGTTTCATGCAACTTCCCCCGCGGGGCAAGCAAGGCATAGGTCTACCGAGGAGGAGGAAGACCAGCCTGGAGAAACTCTCCTGCCTCCGATCCGGAGGAGGAAGTCAGTCGGTCGGGCGGGCGGGCGGGAGACTCACCGGGCTGCTGGGAGCTGCTCCCGGCCAGCGCCCAGGCGGAGATCAGGGCCGCCCAAAGCACCCCGAGGCCGCGGCGCCCCGACGCTGGTCCGGACGCCATGGCAGCCGGAGCGAGAGAGACGCCCGCCGGCTCCTTCCCGCGCCCAGAATTGAGTTGTAGCTGAAGGCAGCAAAGGGAACCGAGGGCAAGGCAAGGAATCGCTTCCGGGGTCAGCCGAGGAAAGAGCACGTGGGAAGCTTTCTTTTCGTTTTCTCCCCCCCCCCCAATAAAAAATAAAACTGCGCTGAAAGCATGACTCCGCTTCCCTGTTTTGGAAGGATTTTTAAAAAAATAATTTTTATCAACTCTTTATTAACTTTCTGTTTTACAATTTCAAATAAACATTTTACAAACTGCAAAAAATATCCAGTTACTTCCCTTCTTCTCTTCCCATGGTTCATTTTCCCTGCATATTCAGATCAGTGTTCCACTTTTACAGCCGCCAAAAAATATTTAGCTACTCTGTTGCCAGCGTTTTCAGCTGTATATTATCCATATATTCAATAAATGTTTCCCACTCTTCTTTAAATGTATGTTCTTCTTGCTCTCTTATTCTATATGTTAAATCTGCAAGTTCTGCATATTATGCCAACTCAAGTTGCCAATCCTCTTTGGTTGAGACCTCGCTCACTTTCCATTTTGAGGCTAACAAAACACGGACCAGTTGTTGCATACATAAATAACCTGATTAGTGACAATGATTTTTAACAGGTCTCTCTTCCAAATTAACAGGTAAATAGAAGGGCTATATCAAAAAGCAGCCATCAAGATATCAAAGCATTTGTAGAACTGGAGAACTGGACAGGGCCCCTAGGGCTATCTATTCTAACCCCCTTGCAATGCAGGAATCGCAGCTAATTTCTTATTAGCAAACTGGAAAGACTACAGTTGAAAATTTCTGTTGTAATCTTCTTAAAAATGGGGGAACGTTTATATAATTTAGCAGAGTTTAAACTATCCCGTTTGAGTTTATGCAGCGACAAACAGGTTGCTAACTTGTTTGAGTCCTATCAGTAATTATACCTTCCTGGTGGATAATCCTTCTGTACCTCTTAAAGAAAACACACATGAATATGAATCACACTAACGTAAACTACTTTACTATCAGATTCATTCAGGTTTAGAGAGTTGTTCCTGAAGGCAGGCTTAGGTTACTTAACAGATAAACTATAGTAGTGAGTCATGAGAAGACTGCATCCGAGCAGTTACCAGTTAACAGCAACCAACCAACAAAACTGCCTGCCACATAGAGGCAGTTAGTACTCTCTCTGAATGTTGGACTTGACTGACAGCTTTATATTCCACAAAAAATACCATTTGTCTTTATTTATCCTCTGCCTTCTTAGTCTGAAGCAAAATATTGTAGCAAAGACTGTATGTGACACCCACCCGCCCAATGGAATGACACGAGAATTAAATTTTTTTAAAGAGATATTTATTCAAATTTTACAAAAAGAAAATGTAGGTTTACAAAATAGAGAAAATTATAACAACAATTAACAAACTAAAATTATAACAGCAATTAACAAACTAAAAAAACACACATAGGAAAAAGAATAAAAAAGGTACAAAATACAAAAAAACAGGTAGCTGAAAAAAAGAAATTTAAAAAGAAAATATATCCATTTTTCAATATCTTTGGGCTCATTTACTTGTTTCCTTGACCTCCTCACACCTCCCCTTTTTGTATTCCCATTCACAAAGACATTTCAGCAAATCCTTACCCTCTTTCAATTATCTTTACTCTATATCTTAACCTATTATAACTATCTATTTTCATCCATTATCAATCCATATTTGCATATTCTTGTTAATCTTATTACCAATACCACTTATTTTCAATCCAACATCATTTTAACATTCATTAATTTTACAGTATTTCTGCAAATAGTCTTTAAATTTCTTCCAGTCTTCTTCCACCAACTCTTCTCCCTGGTCTCAGATTCTGCCAGTCATTTCTGCCAATTCCATATATTCGATCACCTTCGTCTGCCACTCTTCCAGTGTGGGTAAATCTTGTGTCTTCCAATACTTTGCAATCAGTATTCTTGCTGCTGTTGTTGCATACATAAAAAAAGTTCTATCCTTCTTTGGCACCAATTGGCCAACTATGCCCAAGAGAAAGGCCTCTGGTTTCTTCAGGAAGGTATATTTAAATACCTTTTTCATTTCATTATAGATCATCTCCCAGAAAGCCTTAATCTTTAGGCACGTCCACCAAAGGTGAAAGAATGTACCTTCAGTTTCTTTACATTTCCAACATTTATTATCGGGCAAATGATAGATTTTTGCAAGCTTGACTGGTGTCATGTACCACCTGTAAATCATTTTCATAATATTCTCTCTTAAGGCATTACATGCCGTAAATTTCATACCTGTGGTCCACAACTGTTCCCAGTCAGCAAACATAATGCTATGTCCAAGATCCTGTGCCCATTTAATCATAGCAGATTTAACCGTTTCATCCTGGGTGTTCCATTTTAACAGCAAGTTATACATTCTTGAAAGTATCTTAGTTTTGGGATCTAACAGTTCTGTTTCCAATTTTGATTTTTCCACCTGGAAGCCAATTTTTTTATCCAAATTATAAGCCTCTCTTATTTGATAATAATGAAGCCAGTCTCGCACTTTGTCTTTTAATTTCTCAAAACTCTGCAGTTTCAATGTCTCCTTCTTGCTCCAAAAAAATATGGAATGCTTCACGAATTTGCGTGTCATCCTTGCGCAGGGGCCATGCTAATCTTCTCTGTATCGTTCCAATTTTAGTATATGTGCTGCCGAAGCGAGCATGGAATGACACGAGAATTAAAGGTCTCTGCCCCAAGGAGCAAGCTGGACAGATCATGGATACCAGTACAAAAACAAGGCCAAAGGGATGCAAGTAGATAACGTTTACTCAAAAGGAGGGATCCTGGCATTCATTTAGGGCAGGATTGCCTCACCTGCAGCCCTTCAGATGTTGCTCCCAAGGATGGGAAATGGCCCTGGAGGAGCCCCAAATTTTATTAATACATGAATGGCCACTCATGCTTTGATTCATGTGGTCGCTGGTTGAGGCCTCTTGAAAAGGAGATTGGGCAAACATGTGGAAGAATGAGAGGTCTATTGGGCCATGCTAGGGTTGCTGCATAAATGGAACCTCCAACTGCAAATGCAGTCTAGAGCAATCAGTTGCTGAGGAGAGAGAGTAGAGGAGGGTTGCTGCTTTCAAATCCTCATTTGGGGCTTCCAAGCAGGTTCTGATTGCTGGGAAAGCAATCTTCAGACCAGTGGCTCCCAATCTTTTTCAAGTCCCCATTGCTTCAGTTTCATAAACTCATCCCTGGTGCCCCATAGCCTACCCTTTAAAACTGTGGTTTGGGGCGGGGGGCAGCTCAGAGACCAGGGGCCGCAGCAGCAGTTGCCTGGAGGGATCCCAAGGAGAAGGGAGAGGAGAAAAGGCAGAGGGAACACTCCACAAGGGAGGATATTCGAAAAAGGGCGAGAGGCTGCCAGCTCTGCAGGCAAAGGGTGGCCTAACTGGGCTCCTGAGCCCCACAGGGGTGCCACAGAAAGGATGCAGGTGGTCAAGGGAGCTGTGGACCCCAAAAGGTTGAAAACCTCACAATCCACTAAGGAAAATAATGCTATAAAATTCAACAATTTATTCAAAATGCAATTCAAACTAGTTAAATGAACTTGACCCAGTGACATCAGCTTTCCATCACCCCCTTAATTCTTAAGCCCCCCCCCCCCCAGGTAATCCCACCATCAGCTTTGAGAATCACTGGTTTAAAAATCAGCTATAGACTGTTCTTTTCTGTGGACCAAGCATGCCCTCTCCCCTTAAGCTTCCTCTCTCTGGTTTTGGGGTTCTGTTTATCTCCCATAGTCTGAAAAGAACGTTCATCCACTGACATGAGGTAATGGGTAGCAGCCAAAATTCTCTGGTAGAGTACTGTAAGGAAAGCTGTCTCCATGCCAAAGGCGGTGAGATACATTACAGAATAATCTTTCACCAGGCTCATTTGCCCACGGAACAAGATGGATAAGCGCCAGAGGACAAGATTCACCTCTGCAATTGTCTTCCCCACCAGCTAAAAATATGAACAAGACCTGAGAAAACACCCTCCTTGCTAGTGGTCAGAAGTCAACCTGGAAGGGGGGGGGGGGACCTGCCAGAGAGTTTAACTCTTAATCTCCTGCCAACAACACAGAGAGGAAGCCAGGAACAGCTACTGAGAACAAGAACAGACTGGCATAAATTGACATTGCTACAGTCGAAGCAGAGAGCAGAACTGTTTATTGGGTAGAAAGACAGTAACATCAGATGTATTAAGTCAGTCAGTGCATGTAAAAAATAAATAGTAACAGAAGCTAACAATTTTCATCTGTGAGTGGCCAGAATTTCCCAAAGGCAGAGCTCCAATTCCTCGTGCTGGCCTGAAAATCCACCTAAATTGTGCAGGGAGGGATACAGGGGGACATCTTGAACTTGTTTCGGAGACTGCTTGTTAGAGACACACTCTGCCCTCAAGCCAGCTTTTCAGCTCAGCCTTTGAGTGAAGACATCCCAGCACGCATAATTTCATCAACCAAGAGAATGTTGCTTGCAATGACGGTGCTGGAAGAGAAAACCGGGGGAGGGGGGAGAGAGAAGAGAAATTTCAATGATTGTGGAATGCAACCAACATCCTGCCTCCCTCCTTCATATTACTTCCCATACAGCCTTCTGGATATGTATGCTTCATATTTGCCACCCCATAGAAACCCACGAAAGCTTCCAAGCCCAATCATTTGTTTACTCCATCCTTTGCCAACCAGGTTCCCTTCTAGCTGTTTTGGACTACAAAAGTCTAGAGCAAAACTGTCCCAGCTTGATGAAAAGGAAGCATTACTAAGTGCAACTGGACTTGACTGCCCAACAGATCTGTGAAGGACTGCAAGCCAAGCCCTTTAAAAGCCAAGTGTTTCTTCTTTTAACTGCCAACTTCTGCTAGCTGAAAAAACGTTTACCTTGAATGAAGCAGCTGCTTTTTAACATTGTAATTATCCCAAACTCCAGCTGCTGCCGCCAACATTGGCTCACCTGGAAAACACAAGAAATAAATGTTTAAAAGGCAATGGTAATGCTGTAGCTGATTGACATACTTCGAACAGTAATGGAGACTGAACAAATTTATTCACAGGCTTGTGTGTGCTTTAGGCTGCGAAGCCTGGGTTGAATTCTGCCTTGAGCACACAAAACCTTAAGTGAAGCCTAGAGAAGCTAAATGATGACCTACATCTTATTCCAAGAGGTGTGGGGAGAGGCAACAGTGGGCTTCTAGAGGCCTTGATCAACCTTACACCAAAGAACTTCTACCATTGGCCCACCTGGTTCAGAACTGTAACCACCCTAAGTAGCTGATCTACAGCCCCTTCAGCCATTCTTGGGGCTCCTGTGAGCCCAAACAGCCACTGCTCAGAGATGTTGAGGAGCGCTGGTCCAAAACCATGGAGCTGGGGAGGAGTAAGCAACTTTTGCTCTACACAGGTTGGCAGCGGCTCTCCTTGGCTTCATATAGAGGCCTTTCCCAATCCTACCTGGAGATGGTGGGGACTGGATCTGGGATTGGACATTTGCCATAGTCCTCAATGCCCAGGTTTTCTATGGTTTAGAATTCACTGTGTTCTTTGGAGACTGGACAGTCAAGAACACCTCACACAGACCACTTTGACTCCCCCCCCCCTTTTTTTAAAAGAAACCCAACCCATTTCATGCCTGCATAAAGGAAGAGCTGGTCCCCAACTGCAGCTACCAGTTCATACAACTAACCCCATCTCAGTGGTTTCCACAGGGGTAAGCATGCCAAATGAACCGGTTTAGACTGAGCTGGAATTCTGAACAGCTCTCCAGAGGCTGGGTTTTGGGTGAGTTTGTTTCTCCTTAAATAGTTACTCAGAGCCACACGAAAAATACTTTAAAGTCAAATAAGCCGTTTTGGGGGCTCCTCAGCCAACCTCTCTTCCACTTCCACCAAGTTTGAAATCCAGAAGGGCTTCCAACAACACATCAGGGTCCCAACCCTTTTTGAGATCAAGCCAACCTCTATTTTACTGCACGCGCTCCCTTACCAGAGTTGAGGTCCACACCAGTCAGCTGCCCGGACTCTGCATACTCAGCCTGAACTTTCACAAGCGTTTCTTGGGGATCATAGCCAGAGTTCTGAGCAAGTACCTGAGAAAGAATCACAATACAAAAAAAATTCAGGTTTCTCCCCACAACTGCTAACACTCATGAAACATGTCACTTCAGATTTCGATCTGTCCTCATCTTCCTTTTAACCTGCCCTTCCAGCTGCATTCTCTTCCCTCTGCAACTGGAGCACCTTTCGGAGATTTTATTGATGGTTCTCCCCTTAATCCAGCCTTTGCCAGCCTGGTGCATTCCAGATGCAACTTCCATCAGCCCAGCTGCCTTAACCACTGGGTAGAAAGCTAAGTAAATTTAACACCTTAAATTGATTTATTTTCCCATCAAGCAGACCTTTGGAATGATAAGCAGAGCATCAGCAAAAGCTTGGACTCCCAGCTGGGCTCTTCCTTTCACACTGGGCTTATGCTTCACGAGGGCATCTGCTATAGCCACCTCCACGGCTCCGGCACCTGGGACCACACATCCTGCAAAAAGGACAATGTGACACAGCATTTAAACACCGCACTGGCTTTGAATTCAAGGCAACATGTGCATCCTTTTGACTATTATATGTTTGTTCCTTTCAACTGTAACATTCTGTTCATTGTTTTACAAGGGGTTGCACAGGACTGTTCAAATTACATGTTTTGGACACTCTCTTATATTATTAACAATACAGAATTCGTATTCTTATTTCCACACCAACTGGGGCCTTTTGTGGGGGGCTGTCCCCCCTGAGGTATTGAACCACCACCACCATTGCTAGAGAAGATGTAACAAAATCAAAGTTTCCCCTTTTAACCCACCATGCCCTGCCCATCAAAGCCTTATTAAGTGCTTCCAATACCCACTCACCATCCTCAATGGCATTTTTGACAGCACGTAATCCATCCCGGACGGCATCCTTGATTTGTGTCAGCGTGTGCTTATTCGGCCCCTTGATCAACAGCGTCACAGAACGAGGGTTGTCGCACTTTTCAATGAATGTGAACTTCTCCTCACCCTGGGGCCAAGAAGATGAGGAAATGAATTATTTGAGTGTTATAAATGCCACCACAATCTACCAGGCTCCAGCAAAGGCAGCCCACTGACTATACTCCCCGAGACGCTTTTATTTATTTTTAACTCAGTGGTCCAAGTTGCATTTTCCAATTAACTGAGCAACAAAACTGTGTAGTACTACTTGGGGAGGGGGGGGGGGAAATCTTACCACCATTTGGCAAAACTTAAGCAGGTACTGAAGCCTTCACTGATCCAGAAGGCATTAAGAGACTTCATTTGGGAGTTTCCCAATTTGCAACACTTGCCACAGAAACCAAACTGTTGCCAGGAATGTGAAAGGGGAAGGTGACACATACCAGTGTGTATTCGTAGACGAGTCCTGCATGTCCCAGGCAGTCCACAGAGAGGTCGTCCACAGAATTCATAGCAACGCCTCCACAAGCAAGGGTCAACCTGGGAGGTGGGAAAAAGTCATGTTTCAGCATTTAAGGTCACGCGGTTGAACCTAACCAACACTGATTGATTGGTTTCTTGAAAGCTGCCTGCACTATCCCGGAGGTGGTGTTGGACTCCAACCCCCACCATCCCTGACCACTGGGCCATCCCTGATGCGGTCTAGAGGGCACTAGGTACCCATTCCTACTAAAGAATAAATTCAGCTTGGCTAAACACAACTAACTGGAGTCAGCAGTGCTAAGTTATATTGGAAGCAAAGATTCACTGAAACCAGTACTGATGGGTCTTCTAATTGCACTTAGAATCATGGCACAAGAGAAGTCTACCCTCCTCCCAGAGCTGCTGTGCATCACTCCAGCACAAGGAGTATCCCTTTTCGCAATTGTCTTATGGCAGTTCCATCAGGCCTTCTCTCCCCCTGACCAGAGACCAGCTCAGCAGCAGCCAGGACAGATGGCTCCATGTGGGAGAAGTGGGCCCTTTCCACCAACTCTGCCCAAGACCAGCTCTCTCAGGCTCTTCCTCAATTGTTTCCAGAACAGCCAATCACTGTAAGAACTATTATATGCTCAGATCTGCACTGCTTGCTGATTTGCCACCAGGCCAGGTTCTATGAGTAGACACAGCCATCAATAATTTGGGACCAATCTACTTGTAAGATTGCATTTCTCATATATGCCCTCTTGAACTGGCACTGCTACAGGTGCCCCAAAATATCCATTCCACATTTCTAACTTCCTGATTGTTGACATCCAGCAGGTGCCTGCACTGTTGTTGTTTTTTGGCACCTGCTAAAAACATTTTTATTTACACAAGCCTTACCAAATATATAGAATACTGATTTTTAAAAAAATTTTGACTGTTTCTTTTTTACCAAAAAAAAAAATCTTATTGTTTTATTCTTTTTGTAAACTGCTTTGAGATCTTGCACAATCAAGTAGTAGATAAATCTTATGAACTTTATAAAACTGGTGCCCAAGATGTTTCCTCCCACCCTTCCAGAAACTGACCTCTCCATGTTCCTTCGTTTTGCTCGGCGCAAAGCGACGATTCCTTCTTTTGCGAGAGCATCTAGGGAAAAAGGGTCAATCCCCTGAAAAAATAGAAATTAATATTATTTTGAAATGTTACAGATTGTAGTTTGAAAGGCAGCTAATGCAATGAGAGGTCTATTCTTAGAAAACTGTCCCAATCAATTCTGAGCTCCTCACTCCAACTCTCTCACCTTTTGGTTGATTACTACAAAACCTTTATTTGTCTCTCCAACCACAGTTCTTTTCAGGTCTATTATTTTCTTCACTCTATCTTCAATGAACTTCCGTTCCGCTTTAACTAGCTTCTCTCTTTCTTCTGCGCTTTTATAGAAAAATCCAGAATTCACCTCTCTGGGAACAGAAAAAATGTGATTAGAAACTCACCACAGTAAGCACAGAGGTGGAAGCAAACTCAAGTGATGCCCAAAACTCCTCCCATGAATGTGAAGACCAGACCAGCCTACAGCCAATTAAGCCTGCCACCCTCATCGCATACGTACGTTTTTTCATATTCTAGTGATACATTGCAAGTGAGAATGTAAGCATCTTCAGCTCTCTTCTTCATGTCTGGATGGCGAGCGCCGTGATCCAAGACAAGTCCCCTGATCAGCCTGTTAAGAAGAAGTTTTTATTTCACATATTACGGTATTTTATTGAGAATTTTATCCTAGGTTAATTAATTTGATATTTAATTCTGCTGGTCTAAGGAAAAGTCATATTACAAAGGAAACTCCCCTCCCCTCCAATATCATCTTTATTGCTCTTCACTGAATGTTTCCAATCCCACAGCAGGGAAACACAGAATAAAAATAAACAGAGGAAAACAATACACACTAACTACAAAATAATTTAAATACGACCAATAGACAGCTAAACAATTCTATTGTAAACAAGCAAAACTACAGCAACAACAATTAGTATTTCCAATTTAACCAAATACCAAGGTAGGAATAAAGACTTTGGGTCCCTTCCAACTCTGTGTTTGAATCATCAAATCATAAACTGATTAAACAACCTTTGTGTCCTGTTTATTCTATACGCAGCCACCTGCTTTCTACTACCATCCTGACTCCTAATACGTGGCAAACAATTTAGACCTGTATCCTTTCCAGACTTGGGCAGGCTACCAAATATGCAGCATGCCGCTAGGAGTGTCCATAGCAGGAACTTTCATTTTGCATGGTGTCTGACTCCATTGGCCACTGTCAAAGCCAACACAGAATTCATCCATGCCCTTAAGCTTACGCCAGTTTGACTCTCACAGCTCAGAGCCTCTAACTGAGACCATTTGGAGAATGGCATCCATTGCACAGACAAAGAGGAGGCTGCTAGCCACGGTATATATGCCTTCTGTCTCTTTGCCACATGGAAAGAGTTAAGCACGTTGCCATCTCCTCAGCAGCAGAAAATGCAACACAGTGGCAGCTGTATGATTTCCAGTAGGAAGGCAGTGGAAGAAGAAATGTAAAGAACGATTTAAAGAACAGACCCCTTCCATTGTACCTACGCTGTGTCTGTTTCAGATTTGTGCTTCATCTCCATTATCTCCACCATGTACAGGTCTATTGGTTCTTCTGGTTTTCTGATGGCCAAAATGGCATCTACGACGGCCTGGAAAGAGAAAAAGCAGCCCCCATCAAAGGCCACTCCAAGACCTAGCAAGCCTCTCCCCAAATATCTACCCTCTGCTGATGCAGTGGGAGCTGGCGGCCATAAGACTAGGAGGAAGGCCAGAACACCAATGGTAGGTGGAGCCAGAGGCAATGAGGCAGAGCCACCTCCTGGTTGGTTGCAGGTAAGAAGGCCAGCAGGTGTGGCCAGGCTGAGTAGAGGCTGGTGGGGCAACCCCCCCTCACCCTAAAGGACCAGCCTCCACTGCTGCTCTCCTTCCAATCAAAACATGAAAGCTCACCTCTTTTTCTCCTGAAGTGGAAAACTAAGAGGGCTCTTGAATGCTCACCTCTGTAAGGATATCGGCAAGCTCAGCATGGACCTTCGTGCGGAGGGAGGTCCGGGCCACGTCCAGGAGAGTCTCCCGGTCCATTTCCTTGACCACTTTGACTTGCTCCAAGACCTGGAGGGCTTTTTCCTTGGCAGCTTCAAACCCTTCCGTGACTATTCGAGGGTGCAAACCCTAACACCAAAGCAAGCAATTAAAAAAATTCTGCACACTTCCACCACCCTCTTAATATTTTCAGTCATGCGCTATTGGGCAAAGCAGGGGGGGGGGGAGCATCAACCATACTGGAATCTCACAACGTAACAGATCCACAAGATCATTTAAAAACGGATTGAATGGAGTAGGGACAAGAATATACATCCTTTCCTAACTCCCCAGGTAATGAATATATCCTTATAAGCCTTAATACGGCAAAGAAGCCTTCCACAAGAGCACCATCCAATTTCTGCCATAACTTGACCCTGGAGATCAGAATCAAAACCTGCCTTTAAATCTGCGAAGGCAGTAAAAAGTTTCCCCTGCAAGAATCTTGTCAATTTTTCATCAAGGAATAAGTCTGCTCCCAAGGATCAACTGTCCTGTCCTTTTGAATACATTTGAAAGGAAGTATGTTCCTTGCAATGCAGAGGGTAAAGCACAGGTTACTCTAGCACAGAGTTATGCCAAGGGAACTACAGAGCTCACTTGGGTGTTCACCGTGCAATGGCATTTGAAGGCTCCATAAATTTTTACACAGACAACTGTTGATTACACCACAAAGAAGCAGATGTATGAAGAAAGCAGCCTCCCCCAAACTGCTGCCCTTCAGCTGTTTCGGACTACAACCCCCATCGGCCCCTGGTCTAAAGAAACATAGAAGTCCAGCTCTGAGGTAAAGATGCCAGACAGACGAGCTCCACCCCTTCCAAAAATATACATTCTAGTGTCAGAGACTACAGCAGAAATTCCTCCTGTATCATCAATTTCATCTTTATCCAAAGGCTTGTGCCAGCATCACTAAAACGATGAAACCTCACAAGTGAACTTATTTAATCTGAAAATAAAGAGTAGCCCAGCACCTAACCCCCCCCCCAAAAACAAAACAAAACAAACAGCAGAGGGCAAATAAAAAAGTAAGAAAGCTGCCACACACCTCTGAAATGTAGAGATCTGCCTGCTTGAGCATTTCCCCAATGATGAGAACATTGGAAGTTGTCCCGTCGCCAGTGATGTCATCCTGCGCTGTTGCTACTTTGGCAATCAAGGAGGCCGTCGGGTGCTGGATTTGCTGCGAGATACAAGGGGAACAATAGCTAAAAGAGTTATCCCTCATCAGTGTGCTTTCCCATCAGCCCAACACTGAGCCTTGCACACGTATTTTCAGCATCTTATGCCACGATCCGAACCAGAGAAGGAACCGGGCTTTGATGGTGAACAGTCACTTCAAAACTGCATGTTAATTTTCATATATTCTGAGGTAAACAAAGATATATCCCAATGCAACCATGTTAAACAGTTGAAAGAGGAAAATGAATGAAAGCTATGTTCCAAAGAATAAAAAAAGGCACACCCTAAGATCTTCAAGAAGATCTGCCCTTCCCTAATCTGGAGGAGCCTTCCAGTTATTGTTGGGATCCCCATCATCATCCCCAAATGTTGACTGTGGTGGCCGATGGGAGGCAGAGCTCAGCAGCAACTGAAAGGCTGGACTAGACATCTGGGGTTGTACCCAACTAAAGTCATATGCAATTAAGTTACTGATATCAATGGATCTAAGATTATCAATTTAAATGGGTGCACTCTGAGGACTTAGTTGGACACACCTCATGGTTTTAAGGTTGCCTATAATCTTCCAAGTTATGAACCTCTGATGGGCAGTTATGTTCAACCTGCTGCCAATTCTTCATGCCTACAGTTACCACCACAAACCTCCAGATTATGCCAATGTTACGTCCTTAGTGGACTCCAGGGGAGAAAAGAACTCACCATCTCGTGAAGCAAGACGTTGCCATCTTTGGTAAGTTTGATATCTCCAGCACCAGACACAAGCCTGTGTGGGGACAGAGCACAGCCATCAACCCTCTGGTCCCCGCCTCCTCTTGCTGAGGACAGGAGGTGATTATAGCAGAGTCATCCCTGCTGCAGCCAGCATATGCAAAATGACTCATTTTTTAGGTAAAGGGATCATGCCACAACCAGATACTAGTCCTTCTTTTGGGAAGGATGAGGAGCAATGTTGGAGCTGCTTCTAAGCCCACTTGTGGAAGGCCAGGTGGGTCCTTGTAGCTGCGTACAAGATGAACCCTGCTGGTTCAGACCAAAGGCCTATCTAGGACCAGCATTCTGTTCAAACCATGGCTAACCAAATGCCTCTAGCAAGCCTGAAAGCAGGATATGAATACAAACAGCCTCTCCCACTCATGATGCCCTAGCAATTGGTATTCAGAGGCACAGTACACCAATACTGGAGGTAATATGCAACCACGGACAGGCTTATCCTCTATTTTGGGAAAGGCTAGCCAAAAATTGCTGCCCTCCACTCAGTACATAAGAAGCTGTCTTATACCAAGTCAGGACATTTCTCCATCTAGCTCAATTGTTGACGCTTACTGACAGCACCTATCCAGTTTCAGACGGGGATCCACTCCCCCCTGCCCCACCCAAGATCCATCAACCAGACCCTGCTGCAAAAGACATACATTTAGAATTAAGTAACTAGAAGACTAAGATTTTATTTGGAAGCCAAAACTGAACTCAGACCTTTTATACAAAAACCCACTCCAGGACACCCCCATCCAGTATAATTTAGGCACAAGGGGGTGGGTAGTTTATTGCCTATTGTTAGAATTTGGAGTCAGAAACGTGTTTGTCTACTGCAAGCTGCCCAGGCAGCTAGCAGTAAGTATACTGCAAGTTGCTCAGAGATAAACTTTATGCCCACCCCTGTGTTGTGTGTGCGTGCGTGTGTATATACACATACATACACACATAAATGAAAACAAACAGGCCCAGGTTCCTTTCCTGATTTTCTTTGCAGCTGCTTTGCCTCACCAAACAACAGATGACTCCAGTACTCTTAGGAGTTGTGCAAGAGAGGGAACTCTTGACACATGTGAATGATCATCACATATGGTCAAGTCATACTATGGATGCATCACGCCCACTGCTGTCTCATCCAAATGGCAGCAGCTCACAAAGACTAGATTTGTAATTGTGAATGGAAGTCCAAGATGAGATAAGTCTGTGGGACCAAAACAAATTATTTGGCTGAGCACATGCTCAGATACACTCTGCTCCTTAACTCTAGGTGTACAGCTCAGCCTGCACCATCATTTTGTTCTGGCTCTATAGCTTGAGGATCTCAATGCTAGATAGTAAAAATCTTAAGCAAACCCATCAAGCCTGAAAGCCTATCCACCGCTGCTGTGGGCAATAGAGCCTGGTAGGCTAATAGCCTGACTCTGCTTCACCTCATACCCCCAGGGTAGTGGCAGATGCCATAGTATTACAGTTCAACATTTCTAGGGGGGGGGGGGAGATTAGGAATCAATCAATAACAATAGCATTAATGACGAGTTGGACAATGGGAACCCAGCCAGATGGGCGGGGCATAATAAATTACTATATATTATTACTCATTTTCCTCCAGAGCAGACCCACTAAAATTAATGGCCTACACTAGTTGTGCCATTATTATTATTACTATTTTTATTTATTACTCGCTCTTCACCCGAAGGTTCCTCTGGGCGGGTTACAACATTAAAGCATAGTATTTAAATCATCTTAATTCCAATGGGTCTACTCTGAGCAGGGCTAACCAAATCATTGTACACATGCACACGCTAGAGTCCCTAGCCGGCTCGGGGTTCACTGGCACGCTCTGCGCACGCGCCGCCATTTCCGCCCTCGAGCGCCACGCGGGTGGGCTGAGATCGACGTGGCCACGCCCATCCCGGCATCCACGCTCCTTCCCCTCCCCCCCCCCGCGCCCACCGGCCTCCCCCATCCCCCCAATCCTTCCCCTCTCCTCACATCTTCATGGTTCCTTTAGGGCCGAGGTTGGTCCTGAGCACGTCCTGCAGGCCCCGCGCCGCGCTGATGTTGACGGCCAGAGCCGCCTGGGCCCTCGCCACCTCGGCCTTGGGGTTCAGCGCCTTCACCGCCATGTCGGCCGCCCGCCTCGAGGAAAAGGAAAGGGAGTGATAAGAGAAAGGGGCGTCCCCGCGCATGCGCAGGCGCCGACAGGGCGGGGGTTGTGGCGTCCTAGCCCCTTCTAGAATACTCCGCCGTTTCGGGGGCCCGCCTCTCAGCTCCCATTGGTCCGGCGTACCCGTCGCTCAGGAGGAAGCCGCCTCGGCCGCAAACGGTGGTGGCCTGGATGGCAGTTAGAGACGGTTGCTATGCAAAATCGTGGCAGGCCTCGGCCCGGCGTTGGCAAACTAGGGCATGAATTTGCATAAGCGCCTTATGCTATATTCATTATGTCTTACTTTGAGGCAAATTAAGTGTTTCCCTTTAAGGATCTAAATAATTTTATATAAATAATTCATAGCACTAGTATTTATTTTTAACCTATGTTTAGGTTACCTAAACCTCACCTCCTCCTCACCTCCTTCAATATAGATACAGATAGATATAAAACGCAGTACTGATATACATTTTTAAATGAAATACACAAAAATATGTATAGCATAATGATTTAATATATAGTATCTCATACATCATAGACAATACTCATGCTATGTCTATAATTAGTTGGGCATATTACTACATAATATGTTATATAAAGTATTTAATGTATTGGTGTAGCACGTAACACTTTTTAAATCCTACATTGATTAAATACTAGAATTACGGGTTATATGTCTAATTTTATTTATTTGCAATTATTTGTGACCCACTCGTTCTCTGATAAGTAAAAACACAACAAAATACCAAATAATTGAGAGTGGTGAAACTCAGGAGCAGTCCAAACAACTTGTGTCATTTTAGATCAAGGGTAAGTGTATATTTTAACTTTTCCATCTGGCTTTCTTTATCAGTTAAATTTGCATCCTGATTGTTGAGCAGGGTCTCCAAAGGGACTCACAACAGCATTTCTAACAGCATTATTGATTTACTTAAAATGTTTCTGCCCTGCAGTTCATGGTGAAGGTGGTATGGAGCATGAAGAATTCAGAAGGAATTAGAAAGTGGACAAACAGACAGTCTGAAAGAGTGTTTCAGTATGTAGAACCATGTGGCTTCTTGGGATAGAAGCAGCACAATGCAAGGATGTGAATTGGCAGACAGAAAGAAACAGAAGGGAAGGCTTTGAGAGCCTCATAGGACAGAACTGAGCCCTAGGATTACAATACTGACCATTGAGGAAATCCGCAAGATACAGGCCCTCAGGGAATCTGTTTTTCCCGGCCAACGCACCAAGAAATGTAGCCTTATGAGGCTTTGCCCTCGGGTGGGAAAAATATTGCGCCTGGGAAAGGGAAGTGGGAGTCAACAGACACTCAAGGAATAGTTTCGGAGAAAAGGCTTTTATTTCTACCATCCATGAACTGGTAGAAGGAGCAAGTGTGATAAGTCACAAAAAACATGCACGAAGTTCACAATCATGTGCACAAGTGTGGCATCTGAATATAGACTGCATTATTAATCAAGACTTATATTGGCTTATATTTTGATCAGGTTCCTAAAATTCTAAAAATAATGTTTCTTCCAAGGTAGAAAACCAGCAAGCAGCAAGCAGCAAAGGGCCCCCTGGTTTATTGCGGTCATAAAAAAAGCTGGAATTACAGGTTAAAGAGCAAGGTTACGGACCCAACATAATTAAGAGTTAGTAAACAGTAAAATGATACCAGGGGCCTCTCTTAAACTTGAGCCACAGGACAAAAGGTCAAGAGCACATGGAAGAGAAAGCAACTGGCTGAAGGGGGGGGGTAAACTAAAGAGGCTTCTTTAAAAACTGTTTTTTACTGAGTTCCTTCCTTTCAACTTTGAGAAGCTTTATTCTTTTAAAAGGTTACCTATGATAATGTATGAAATATATTGGTTTAAATGTAATTATGCAAAGGATTTAAGAAATGCTAAATTCTTATTTCATATAGTTGTAAGAGTTGTATTTAAGTCAGCCCCCCTGCCAGAAATGAGACGCCATCCGAGCAGTTCTGATATATATGGTTGTCAGACATTTGTTTAGAAACCTTCATATGAAGTAGATCTTTCAATGTTGATGTGAAACTCAAGATCCTTGACATATGTTTAAGATAAAAATTTAAGATTAACCATTTGTTTTAGAAGGCAGTAGGGCAAGGAGGGCAGGAGGTGAGCTTGGTAACCATATACCACTGTGCCTCACATTTATTTGTCTGACAAATAAATTATTATTTTAATTTCTCTGTTGCTGCGTTGAATATTTCATTCCAGCTAAGCGTTAACCACAAGCAGGGTGCTACATTTTATGGTGCCTGCGACTCGGATCAGTGGTCTGCTGGAACGCAGCCCCTTCGCCTTACTGGACGGGGTACAAGACAGAGGACCACACTGCCTACCCAGCGCGCAATGGAAAATTTTTTTCCAGGGGAACGCAGCAGTCTCGTCTGTCTGATACCCTGCCCACCGACGGCGACGGACCGGGGGGAAACGGAACCAGCTAAGGGTAAGTGCACTAAGGGGTTTTGGCCCTCCAATTAATTGGGAGGAAGAGAAGTCCTGATCAAACTTCTGCGTCTCAGTAAAGGGGAACTGAGTACGCTAGGTGGCTGGGTACATCAGATGGTGATCTGGTGTAGGGCAAAAGGGAAGATTGGGAGGTAGAGTGTGGTTGAAGTATCTAGCGCATTGCATGTGTGAGAAAGTACAATGTGTAACTGACCTAAGTGTGGAGTGAGTACTACTTCGTTTCCCAGTAAGGTGTGTGTGTGAGTGACTGAGTGGATACTTCACAGGGCCATACAATGGGAGTTGGGGGTTCAAAGGGGGGAAATACACCTCTTGAATGTATGTTAAATAATTTTAAGAAAGCCTTCTCAGGGGCATATGGAGTCAAAATGACGCCAGAACGCTTGAGAACGTTATGTGAACTAGAATGGCCAAAACAAAATACTGAATGGCCATCTCAAGGAACCTTTGATATAAATTTAGTAAGCAAACTTTGGTCTAACATCACCAAAGAAACTGGAGGGTGCCCAGAACAATTTTCATATATAGATTCTTGGCTGAGCACATTAAATAAAAATCCTCCATGGATAAGAGAATGCAAAGTCCAACGATGCAAATTATTGGCTGTAAAAGCCGAAGCTAGGAAAGGAATCTTGCCAAATAAACTCAAACCCATTTTTGAGGGACCAGAGGAAGAGGTGTTTCCACCTCCACCCTATGCTCCACATTGAAGGGAGCCTAATTCAAACCCTCCACCAGTTGTAACCCCAAGGCAAGAAAGTGGAACGAATAATGGGGGTAGAGACACAGAACTTGACTCCTTGATAGATTATGATAAATATCTTCAGGAGGCATTGGAGTCCTATAATGAAGCCCAAGCAGAAGTGGTTATTCCATCTGTGAGTCCCAGTAGAACTCCATCTACAGTCTCTTTTAGTGGAACAACTGATTGCCTACCCCAAACCCCTGTACATCCAAGTCCTAGAGAATTATTACAGAAGTTACAGGGAGACCTTAATCGGTCAGCAAGCAATACAGCCAGGCGTATTAAGCTGCTAAAAGAACGCCTTGGGACAGATACCATCCCCTATGATTTGAGGCCCCTAGAGCAAAGCGAAGAGAAAGGTCACGTAGTAGCCCCTCTTAGAAGAGTATTTGATGCACTTGAGGAGCCTGTGCTGGTTAATGGGCAACCCGGACCAAGGCCACCTCGAACTTCGATCCTCCAGTACATTCCATTCACGACTACAGTCTGATGAATTGGAAAACGCCCCATCTTTCGCAGAAAAACCTCAGGCTATGATGGACTTGGTGACTTCAATAGTAATACTCTCTTCACCACTGAGGAAAGAAGAGACATAATTGAAAAGGCACAGATATATTTGCGTGAGCAGGCCAGAGTGGGAAATATTTTTAATATTGACCGTCATCTCCAAGATAACTTTCCCTTGGAAGATCCTAATTGGGATCCAAACAATGCAATTCATCTGGCCAGACTTACCACTTACCGCCAGACGCTTGTGCAAGGTATCTGCAGGGCATGCCAGAAGCCCACTAATATGTCTAAAGTCTCAGGAGGGTAGATGTGTTACCCATAACACTGTTTCGTGTTCGGTGTGCACCCACAAAAAGACTTAAGTTGTCACCTTTTGAGCTCCTGTATGGGAGGCCGCCCTCCTTTGTTCAGGATATTCCAACTGACCTCAAACAAATAGGAGACCATGTGACACAGGGACAAGTGCAATCTCTCTCCCGTGTTTTTGTCTCTCTCCCGTGTTTGTTTGTTTGTTTGTTTGTTTTTCTTAACAGGTGGGCCCTCAAGCACACGCCGTGCAGCATTGCCAAGCCGATTCATCAGCTCCAGGCTGGCATAGCATATGGGTGAAAGAGTGGAAAACGTGATCCACTTGCACCTAAGTGGCGTGGACCTTACACCGTCTTGCTTTCTACTCCAACAGCGGTGAAGGTAGCTGAGGTGACCCCCTGGATTCATCACTCTCGTTTGAAGAAGTCTGAAGGCAGTTGGACGTGCAAAGGTGACCCCTCTAATCCTTTAAAACTGACTCTTTCTAAAAACCCCTGTATCTAGCCCTACCGGGAACGGGTTAGGTCACGGGCAACATTAGACGACCGGCCTGCTGCAGCCACAACTTGGAAGCTGGCTGACCTGCGCACGCCTGAAGCTTGAGGAGCGTCTGAACCAGCGACTGTGAGCGGGAAGATTCTCTTATACAATTGATTGACTGCCCCCTTGTGGAACAATTATCAGAGATATTACACATTGGGGATCCTTGGGATATATGTTTTGGTCTTGGTGGTTCCCCATTTCTGTCACTGGGGGAATTATATTGGGACTAATAGTTTTATGCTATCACAATAAGGTAATCTTTTGTGGAAGGAATGCATATGCTAGACATCAACATGATTTTATTATTAATCCTGATCCCTTGGGAAGGGGAAGGGTCCTTGAATCTGACCAAATTTGTTAAATATGGATTCAGCCATGACCACAATATGTGGGTAGGCTTAGCTGCGATGGTAGGCAATGTGGCAAATAGGACCAATTGCCTTGTTTGCTCTCTTGGGCCAGATGATTCAGAGGGAGGTATGCCCTTATTACTGATACCATTAAATGCCATTGGTATGGTAAGCGAAATGCCACACCAAACAGAAATACAGAATTTCCCCGGATGGAACTCAACTAAACCATTACGAGTTATACCTGTACAAGGGGAATTCTGTGTACATAAATCATCAGATGCAGCTGATTCTATCATGATAGGCTCTTCTCATTGTCACTATACTTGGGATTATTTTAAGAATAGTCATACCTGGGCACACGGTACTACCTATCGAACTCGGAATACCTTGCCCTGTGCACCTCCTTTTATTCATGCATGGAAAGTGGTATGGAACACAACTGTGACAGAAAAAGGCAATCTAACATACTGCACTGTGAACTCTCTGCCTCTTTTGATATTTTCGCCTTCTGTACTCCACGTACCAAAAACCTCAGACCCGATGGTTGTGGTGGATATGTGGAGAATGGGCATACAAGAAACTCCCTTCCAAATGGAGTGGGACTTGTTTCCTGGGATGGGTATTACCACCAATGTGGATTTTTGCCCACTAGTTCAGCTAAGCGAACACAAAGAAATGCTGATATTTCTCGTATAGCAGGAGGAAGTACCCAAAGTTGGAGCGGTACTAATGATTGGCCACCAGAGCGCATTATAGCCTATTATGATCCTGCCTCCTGGAATCCTGGTGAGCTCATACAAGGGGCACGGGATCCTATTTATAATCTAAACAGAATAATTCAATTACAAGCAGTAGTGGAACTTGTAACCAATGCAACGGCCCAGAGTTTGAGACTTATTGCACAACAGTTGGATGAAAGTAGAGCCCCATTTTGCAGCTGAAAATGGGAATGGATTATGTACTTGCCAAGCAGGGAGGTCTATGTGGAGTCTTGAACTTGACAGGGAATGCCTGTTGCTTTAACATTTCAGATAATGGTGAGGCAATCCGTGTGTTGGCTACAAAGATGGAGAATATAGCACATGTCCCCATTTCATGTTTTAGATCAAGCTATCAAGGACGCTTGGTAAGCAAGGTCCTTGAGCTTGAAAGGGGGGAATGTGGCATCTGAATATAGACTGCATTATTAATCAAGACTTATATTGGCTTATATTTTGATCAGGTTCCTAAAATTCTAAAAATAATGTTTCTTCCAAGGTAGAAAACCAGCAAGCAGCAAGCAGCAAAGGGCCCCCTGGTTTATTGCGGTCATAAAAAAAGCTGGAATTACAGGTTAAAGAGCAAGGTTACGGACCCAACATAATTAAGAGTTAGTAAACAGTAAAATGATACCAGGGGCCTCTCTTAAACTTGAGCCACAGGACAAAAGGTCAAGAGCACATGGAAGAGAAAGCAACTGGCTGAAGAGGGGGGGGGGGTAAACTAAAGAGGCTTCTTTAAAAACTGTTTTTTACTGAGTTCCTTCCTTTCAACTTTGAGAAGCTTTATTCTTTTAAAAGGTTACCTATGATAATGTATGAAATATATTGGTTTAAATGTAATTATGCAAAGGATTTAAGAAATGCTAAATTCTTATTTCATATAGTTGTAAGAGTTGTATTTAAGTCAGCCCCCCTGCCAGAAATGAGACGCCATCCGAGCAGTTCTGATATATATGGTTGTCAGACATTTGTTTAGAAACCTTCATATGAAGTAGATCTTTCAATGTTGATGTGAAACTCAAGATCCTTGACATATGTTTAAGATAAAAATTTAAGATTAACCATTTGTTTTAGAAGGCAGTAGGGCAAGGAGGGCAGGAGGTGAGCTGGTAATTAAGATTCCTTGTTGAGACACATGTAAAGATATATTAATACTTGTTTGTCAATTATAAATGGAAGGAAATATAGCTCTTTGTCTCCCATAAAAGGCAATAGGAAATGAGTGTATTTTTGTGATTGGTCATACCAATCAGCCAATAGGAATTTCAACCAGGCTGATGGGACAGAGGCAGCCCAAGGAGGAGCAAAGGGGGCTGGATTAAGGGAATATAAGTGCTGGCCATAATGGCAGGAGGGCAGGCCAGAGCTTGGTAACCATATACCACTGTGCCTCACATTTATTTGTCTGACAAATAAATTATTATTTTAATTTCTCTGTTGCTGCGTTGAATATTTCATTCCAGCTAAGCGTTAACCACAAGCAGGGTGCTACACAAGCATATATATCCCTTCCATGCGGCAGCAGAGTTAAACTGTGGAAGTCACTCCAACAGGAGGTGGTGATGGCCACCAGCTGAGATGGCTTTAAAAGAGGACTGGACAAATTCATGGAGGAAAGGGCTACCAATGGCTACTAGCCACAATGGCAGATCCTCCCAAATGTCCTTATTTTCTAGGGATGTCACTGATTTAGAGAAACTGTCCCGGTTTCTGATTTGATCCCGGAATGTCCCACTTTTCCTTAAAGGTAAAGGTAAAGGTACCCCTGCCCGTACGGGCCAGTTGTGTCCGACTCTAGGGTTGTGCGCTCATCTCACTCTAGAGGCCGGGAGCCAGCGCTGTCTGCAGACAATTCCGGGTCATGTGGCCAGCGTGACGAAGCTGCTCCGGCGAACCAGCACCAGAGCAGCACACGGAAACGTCGTTTACCTTCCCGTTATACAGCGGTACCTATTTATCTACTTGCACTTAAGGGTGCTTTCGAACTGCTAGGTGGGCAGGAGCTGGGACCGAACGACGGGAGCTCACCCTGCCACGGGGATTCGAACCGCTGACCATGTGATCGGCAAGTCCTAGGCGCTGAGGTTTTACCCACAGCGCCACCCGCGTCCCCTACTTTTCCTTAGGATGCCCCTATTTGTTGGAAGGTATGGAGTTGTCTGACCCCCGAGCCGTCTGAAGGCAATCCTGTACTGCATAGGGAAGGTTTTTTAAAGGTTTAATGTTTTATTATGTTTTTATATATGTTGGAAGTGGCTGGGGCAACCCGGTAAGATGTGTGGGGTATAAATAGTAAAATTATCATTATGGAATGGAACATCCCTATTTTCATCGGAGAAAAGTTGGAGGGTATGCAATGGTTCTTCTCTGCCTCCACTGTTGGAGGGATCAATGCTTCTGAATACCAGTTTCTGGAAACCACAGGATGGGAGAGGGCTTGTGCTGAGGTCCTGCTTGCAGGTTTCTCACAGGCATCTGGTTGGCCACTGTGCGAACAGGATGTTGGACTAGATGGGCCCTCTGTGGCCTGATCCAGCTGCATGCTTTACCCCCAAAGAATTCTGGGAACTATAGTTTGTTAAGGGTGCTGGGAATAGTAGCTCTCCAATTGATAAATTTCAGGATTCTTTGGGAGGAAGTTGATTGCTTTAAATGTAGGGTGTGGATGTGGCTTTAATACAGTGGTACCTCAGGTTACATACGCTTCGGGTTACATACGCTTTAGGTTACAGACTCCGCTAACCCAGAAATAGTACCTCGGGTTAAGTACTTTGCTTCAGGATGAGAACAGAAATCATGCTCCGGCAGCGCAGTAGCAGCAGGAGGCCCCATTAGCTAAAGTGGTGCTTCAGGTTAAGAACAGTTTCAGGTTAAGAACAGACCTCCGGAACGAATTAAGTACTTAACCCAAGGTACCACTGTAGTCCCATTTTGGCACCAGTCCTGTCAGCTCTCACCATCTGAAGTCACTAGCAGAGGGTGTGGTGTTTTAGAGATGTTTTTCACAGCAGATATTAATATTTAATATCTCATAAAGTAATATTCAACTTTTTTATAGCAGGTGTCAGTGTACACATTTTTAGCAATTTCCCGTATACTTTCAGCTTAGAATTCCATCGTGGTCCCTTCATGGTGTTATGTGCTTCAAGAAAAGAGGAAACAGGTACCAAAATCTCTCTTTCTAACTTTTCAGTAAGTTACATTGGTTACATTTTTAAAGACATTTATTTCTTCTGTTTTTTTGCCTTTGTTTGTGTAATGCTGTGTAAAGGCTTTGTGTAAGCAACCCTGTAAAGTTAGCTACAGTGGTGCCTCGCAAGACGAAATTAATTCGTTCCGCGAGTTTTGTCGTCTTGCGATTTTTTTCGTCTTGCGAAGCACGGTGTCGGGAAAGTTTTGGAAAAGCTTCAAAAATCACCAAAGTCTTTAAAAACCTCAAAAAAGGCTACCACACCTCGAAGTCAAGTCGCAACTGTATTAACGGTGTTAAGAAAAAGGACGTTTCCGTCTTGCGAAGCAAGCCCATAGGGAAAATCGTCTTGCGAAGCAGCTCAAAAAACAAAAAACCCTTTCGTCTAGCGAGTTTTTTGTCTTGTGAGGCATTCGTCTTGCAAGGTACCACTGTACTGTTGTTATGCCCATGGATCAGGAATAGGAATCCTATGGCTCTTCAGGAACTGTTGGACCATTTTTCTTAAGCATTGGTCATGTTGGCTGGAGGTGAAGGGAGTTGGTGTCTGGAAGTCCACAGGTTAGTCTCACCTGTGATAAAAGCTTTGTAAAATTAACTTAGATTCATTGCCATTCAGTTGGGCCTCATTCTGAGTCAACATGATTGCAGTTGGGATGTTTGACTAACTTAGAAGGAAGATTTTTTTCCAGGATGTGGTTGATGTTTTCCTAAACCACTTGAAGGGAAGCTCATACATCATTTTCCTTGCCCTCCCAATCTGTAAACTGCCCCCACATATTTGTCTATGATGGGCACTGGGTTTATCTGCACTGTGTGTATAGCCAACCAGTAGAGGGCAATGCAGCCATACCCAGTCAGGAAGTTTGTGTTCATACAGTACTTGGTTTACTGCACACTTACTGCGCTTCCTGTGCTGGGTTTTTAATGTATGTTCACATGAGGTTGTCCAAAATGCAGGTTGTTATAAGATACTACTGCTTGATGCTCTTTTTCTCAAACCAGCTTCGTGATTGCTGGAATAGCCCAACTGGTAGATTGAGCATGAAACTATAATCTCAGGGTCGTGGGTTCAAGCCCTACGTTGGGCAAAAGATTCCTGCATTGCAGGAGTTGGGACTAGATGACCCTCACAACATTTTCTAACTCTACAATTTTATGATTCTGTGATTCATACCAGTTGTAATCCTGTAAGCCATTCATCTCTCTTTGCATAGGGAAAAACATCAGTGCCCTCTAGGTTGCTAATGCGAACACTCCCTTAGTCAGACCATCATATCCCTCTCTTATCCCTCAGTGGAGCCATTCAATGAAGCTGAATGTTGGAAGGTTTAGAACAGACCAAATGAAGTCTTTATACATGCAGCACATAGCTGAACTATGGAACGAACCCACTCTTGCAGGAGGCAGTGATGACCACCAACTTGATGGCTTTAAAGCAGGATTGGACAAATTCATGGAGGAAAGGGTTATTGTCTTTAGTGATCACTCGTAGCCGAGTAAGATTGTCTTCCATGAACATGGTCTTAACGGCGTGTCCATAAGTGACTGTGGAGGTCAGTTCTGGATCCACACCTCCTTCCACAGTGGGGGCATAGGTTTCCGGGTGGGAGTTGATCATGGAGAGGGCTTGCCAAATATGCCTTCCTCTTAGTTCGTTTCTCACTTTTGTCCTGAGTTCGAGAGTCTTCAAAATCCATGGGGAAAGGCTGTTGTCCAATTGGAGCACTAACAGGCCAGTGTTTTCCAATTGTCAGTGTTTATACTACATTTTTGGGACGCGGGTGGCGCTGTGGGTAAAACCTCAGCGCCTAGGACTTGCTGATCACATGGTCGGCGGTTCGAATCCCCGCAGCAGGGTGCGCTCCCGTCATTCAGTCCCAGCGCCTGCCAACCTAGCAGTTCGAAAGCACCCCCGGGTGCAAGTAGATAAATAGGGACCGCTTACCAGCGGGAAGGTAAACGGTGTTCCGTGTGCTGTGCTGGCTCGCCAGATGCAGCTTGTCACGCTGGCCACGTGACCCGGAAGTGTCTGCGGACAGCGTTGGCTCCTGGCCTATAGAGTGAGATGAGCGCACAACCCTAGAGTCTGGCAAGACTGGCCCGTATGGGCAGGGGTACCTTTACCTTTATACTACATTTGTTTAGATTTGCCTTGAGAGAGTCTTTAAACCTCTTTTATTGACCACCAACATTATGCTTTCCATTTTTAAGTTTGGAATAGAGTAGTTGCTTTGGAAGATGATAATCCGGCATCTGAACAACATGACCAGTCCAACGAAGTTGATGTTGAAGAATCATTGCTTCCACATTGGTGATCTTTGCTTCTTCACATTGGTTTGCCTGTCTTCTCAAGTGATATGTAAAAAAATTTGGAGACACTCTTGATGGAATCTTTTGAGGAGCTGGAGATGGCATTTATAAGTGGTCCACGTTTCACAAGCTTACAATAAAGTTGGTAGTACAGTAGTTTTGTAAACAAGCATTTTGGTTTTCCTGCAAATGTCCCGGTCCTCAAACACTCTGCACTTCAGCTGGGAGAAAGCTGCACTCACGGAGTTCAGGCAGTGCTGGATTTCTGCATCAATGTTGGCCCTTGTGGAAAGATAACTGCCCAGGTAGGAAAAGTGATTGACATTTTCCAAGGTTATACCGTTAAGTTTGATTTGTGGCGCTGCAGAGGGGTTGTTTTGTGCTTGTCAGTGCAGCACTTTGGTCTTTTGGATGTTGAGTGATAGGCCAAGCTTTTTGTAAGCTTCTGCAAAGATATTTAGGATAGTTTGGAGGTCATCCTCTGAGTGTACACACACTACATTGTCATCAGCATATTGAAGCTCTATGACGGAAGTTATGGTAACCTTACTCTTTGCTTTCAGCCTACTTAAGTTAAAGAGCTTTCCACCTGTTTGATATATGATATCTAGCCCGGTGGGGAGTTTCCCTTTGACAATGTGTAGGATCATAGCAATGAAAATAATAAATAGAGTTGGGGCGATAACACATCCCTGTTTAACACCTCATCCCGCTGTGAATGGTTCACTTTGAGAGCCATTGTTATCTGTGATGGTTGCTGTCATAATATCGTGGAGGATGTTCACAAATTTATCTGGGCAGCCGAAGGACATGCCACAGGGCATTATGATTTACAGTGGCTATAATTGGCTACTAGCCACAACTGGAGATAGTATGCCTCTGAATATTGCTTGCTGAGGAACACGAGTGTGCTGTTGCACTCTGGTTCTGCTTGCGGACTTCTGAGAGGCATTTTTATGTAAACTGCTTAGAGATTTTGATGATTAAGTGGTATATACGGTAAATCCTGTCTATATAAATTATCTGCTGGGCCAGTGTAGGAACAGGATGCTGGATTAGATTGACCTTTGGTCTGATCAAGAATCAGGGCTCTTCTTGTACAAGCATTTGATTCAAAAACTAAGTTTTCTACCTTTCTCCCCTGCTCTGGCTAATAACAGCTTTTGGGGGGCAGAGAACAATTGATATTTGTTTGGGATACGGTGTAGGGAAATGAGTTGAAAAATGAGTTGGAACTGCAGTACTAATTAAAATTCTTCCTCTCTTATGGATGCTTTTAATCATTAATAAAAGAGTGGTACGAGGGGATTGGGAGATCCAATCACAGAATTCCTACATTACATCTAGTTTTGTCCGAAGTCCAAAACAAAGCTGTACTCTGGAATCAGTTTCATGGCCAAACCTAAGCTCTGGAAGACTTAGCAAACAATAAAAGAGCTTTTCATACATGTGCAGAGTGCTCTTAGGTTCCAAGAGCTGCTTATGTAGATCAGTTATATTGCAGTCTAAAAGACACAACGTGAAAGGAAAAGCAATTGGAAGGCAGAAAGGGGAGAAAGCAACCTCAGACACTAGCTCTTAGTTATAAACTTCTCATAAGGAGCAGCTGCTGGAATGGAAATAATTCAAGGAGCCCAATGCTAATGGAGAGGCCTTGCTTCTTTGTGCTCCCTCTGCTGTGACCTGTTGAAGCGGCTGCTTCTGGGGGACAGTTGATGGAGTGAAGGTCCAATGGAGCTGGTCTTTTAGCAGAACTGATGGAGCAGGCCTGTTTTCCTCCTCTGCCGCTGCTGCAGCCAGGCAACAGCTAAGAGAAGGTGAAGCCTGATGGAGTTGGCTTCTCAGCAGAGCCAATGGCCACCTAAAACTTACAAACGGGGAACTCTTACTTACAAGTACTGTACTGATTATTGCCTTAATAACAATCTCTGTCTTATTTACGACAGAGATCTTTATTAAGGCAATTATCAGTACAGGCTCAGCAGCAGACACAGTGCTCAGGAGTCATGATCCAGGAACAGGGTGAGAAGTTCCAAACCGGAAAGAAGTAACAAAGATGTCCCAACAAGTTTCCCTGCCCCCCCCCAAACTTATAAAGACAAGGTGTGGCATGCTCACTCCCTGTTCCCTGCAGCCTGCACCACTGCACCGGGGGGGGGGGGGGACGAGACCTTGGCCCTCCAGTGGTCACTGAACTACAGCTCCCATCAGCCCCACCAAGCATGGCCATTGGCCAAGGATGATGGGAGTTAGAGCTCAGCAACATCTGAAGAGCCCACAAATCCTCACGCCCATATTATCATACAGTCATCTTAGCAATGCTGAGAAAGTTATCTGCAATCTTAACTGTAATAGTTGTGCCGGTTTAACATACGTTTAAACTCTAATTATCACTGACAGCAATCTTTGCATCTCATTTCAACTCCCAACTTAAGATTTTCTCCATTATATACCTGCCAACTAAGATTTTGCTTCCCGCATATGGTGAAATGGGTGTGAGTCCACAAAAGCTTCATACTGTAATAATTGGTTAGTCTTTAAGGTGCTACAAGGCTCTTTGTTGTTTTCACACGCAAAAGTGGGCCCTTTAATTGATTGAGAGAGCGGTTGCTGAACAGCTTGGTGAGTTTCTGGATGAAACATCGGCTCTGGATCCATTCCAGTCCGGCTTCCGCGCTGGTCATGGGACCGAGACGGCTCTGGTTGCCCTAACAGATGATCTTCGTAGACAGCTGGATCGAGGCGGGTCGGGGCTGCTGATTCTTCTAGATCTATCAGCAGCTTTCGACATGGTCGATCACGAACTTCTGGACCACCGCCTTGCCGACGTGGGGATCCAGGGCACAGTCCTTCAATGGCTGCGCTCGTTTCTCTCTGGTCGGGGACAGAGGGTGGCGCTTGGGGGGGAATTGTCATCGCGCCACTCCTTGGTGTGTGGAGTACCTCAGGGTGCGATACTATCCCCGATGCTTTTCAACATCTTTATGCGCCCCCTCGCCCAGCTTGTTCGGAGTTTTGGGCTGGGTTGTCATCAGTATGCCGATGACACCCAACTCTATCTGTTGATGGATGGCCATCCTGACTCGGCCCCAGACACACTGACCAGATGTTTGGAAGCTGTGGCTGGATGGTTACGTGGGAGCCGGTTGAAGCTAAATCCTTCGAAGACAGAGGTCCTGTGGCTGGGACGGGGCGATATGGGATTGGGGGGGCAACTCCCATCTCTTGCGGGGGCGCAATTAGTGCCAGCACCGCCCGTTAAGAGTTTGGGTGTAATCTTCGACACCTCCCTTTCCATGGAGGTGCAGATTGCAGCTATAACAAAGGCGGCATTTTTCCATCTCCGCCAAGCTAAGCAGTTGGCTCCTTACCTCTCTCGCCCTGACCTAGCCACTGTGATCCACGCGACGGTCACCTCCAGACTGGATTATTGTAACTCGCTCTACGTGGGGCTGCCCTTGAGACTGACCCAGAAACTCCAGCGGGTGCAGAATGCTGCAGCGAGACTCCTTACGAGGTCTTCGCTGCGAGATCACATTCACCCGGTGCTATACCAGCTGCACTGGCTCCCGGTGGAGTACAGGATCAGGTTTAAGAAGCTGGTTTTAACCTTTAAAGCCCTATATGGCCTAGGACCCTCGTACCTACGGGACCGCCTCTCCTGGTATGCCCCACAGAGAAACTTACGGTCTTCAAATAAAAACATCTTGAAGGTCCCAGGCCACAGAGAAGTTAGGCTGGCCTCAACTAGAGCCAGGGCTTTTTCGGCTGTGGCTCCGATCTGGTGGAACACTCTGTCACAAGAGACCAGGGCCCTGCGGGACTTGACATCTTTCCGCAGGGCCTGCAAGACAGAGCTGTTCCACCAGGCCTTTGGCTAGGGCACAGCCTGACTCCCTCCCTCGGCAATCTTCGCGGAGCTCTGGCCCAATGGTTGCTAGTGGCTTGAATTAATTAATTTTTATAATGAATGATTTTAGAATGTTGTTTATGTTGTACTTTTGTACTGTTTTATTGTTGTTAGCCGCCCTGAGCCCGGCTTCGGCTGGGGAGGGCGGGATATAAATAAAATTTATTATTATTATTATTATTTAAGAGTGACAGTGACAACAAAAGGTCCATTGCCATGGCATTATTAAGGTGCAATACAGCTAAATTTCCAGTCCTGTTGATTTCAGTGGGGTATGTTTAACTCTATCATGGTGAAATCAACAACATTTAGAATTCCATTAACCATGCGAGGGATCATGTCCTACATCTGATTGATGTGAGTTTTGCTCTGATACAGTGGTTCCCAAAGGGGGTGGTACTGCCCCCCTGGGGAGCGTTGAGATCACTTGGGGGGCACTAAGAGGCAAGGGGGCTGCAGGGTGGCGCTGGGGGCATAAATGACTATCAGACTTTTAAAAGCTGGCATCACTGGATCCAGTTCATCAGTTTTGTTGAGTTAATTAAACTAAATGCTGTAGGTGTAATTGGATTTTGAATAAATGTGCAATTAATTGTTACAGTTTTGCATTTTACTGTGTTATTATTTTCCTTAGTGGGTCATGTAAAACACTATTCTGGATAATAATAATAATAATAATAATAATAATAATAATAATAATTTATTTATACCCCACCCTTCTGGCTGGGTTTCCCCAGCCACTCTGGGTGGCTCCCGATCGAATATTAAAAACACAATACAGCATTAAACATTAAAAACTTCCCTAAACAGGGCTGCCTTCAGACGTATTTTAAAAGTAGGATAGTTGCTTATTTCCTTGAAATCTGATGGGAGGACGTTCAATAATAATAATAATAATAATAATAATAATAATAATGCCTTTTATAGGGGAGGAGGCACTGGGAATGAGTTTATGGGATCAAAAATTTTGAGAACCACTGCTTTGATACATGTCTTGAAGAATGGACTGCAATGATAATTCATAATCCATCCAATGACTGGTGGATTTTCTCCTCAGATTGGCCAGTATACCTGGATCCTCTTTCATTATTTTTTTTAATGGAAGGAATGTAGATTTGCTGGCTTGAAGGAGTCACATAGAGCTAATTGTCCCACAGGAACTTTGTCCTATAGAGGGGAAAAAACTTTGATCATGAAAAAAAAATTAGATAAATTCCTGCCCCTATAATTCCTGTCTATTAGCCCTGATAACAGGAATTGAGCTTCCATGTCCAAACAGGCAGTATACCTCTGGATACCCAATGCTGGGACCCAGTACATGGGGTGGTCATTACCTTGGTGCCTTCTTGGTGATGCCATCTGCTTCCAGAGTGCCTGGGTGGCCTTTATGGGAATTCTGGCTTTTGTGAACCTTTCTTGCAGTGCTGTTTAGTCTGAAAGAAGCAAGTTGATGGTGAATGTGCTATGCTGATATCCTACCTCAAAACAGGGAGCTGAATTAAAAGCCCCTTGAAATACAATCTAAGAGGTCACTGCCTCGAACTGAAATTAAATTTCAAGAAGTTTTGAGGCTGTGTTCTGAGCACCTTGGAAGCTTTTTGGGGATTCGTCTGTAGGAAGAGAAAAGAAAAGAAAAAAGTAGGAGCAGATAAGCTTTCCTCCCTTGGTCCTGAGTTGCAAGGGAGGGGGTCGAGGGTGTTTGTGGGTAGCCAAAGACACTTGGTCCGTTAATGTGAATGTGTTGCACAGAGCACATCCCAGGATTTTCTCCAGTGCATCTGCGCTCCTGCATCTCAGTTCACTGAAGTTAGAAAGAAAGTTTGGAAACTTCCAAGTGGAGGGGCAGATTCCCCAGCTGCTGATAAGCTAGCTTTGCTGCTACTTTAGACCAGAGCTTCCTAAACTATGTGTCACGCAACACATTAGTGTGCCGGCTGCGGTGAGTAGGGGCTGGAAAGGGGTTCGTTTAACCTCTGGTTTGCTAGTAAAACTGAATTACAGTGTCACAAAATTATGTGTCACCAACGTGAGAAGTTTGGAAAGCTCTGCTTTAGACCTTCTAGCCTCCTCAGATAAAACATCCCTGAGTCCTTCACTTGAAGGATCACCTCACCCCACATGTATGTGCCCACTCTCCTGCCTCTATGGAACAGGCACTTTGACAAGGGCCATATCATATTCATTCCGCACTTGCAAAGAATCAGTCCTGCAGTGTGGCAGCACTTCAAACTCCCTGTCTATTGACATCAGGCGGGAGCCTTCACTGTATTGTTTTCAGTACCTGCTGGAAAAAAAACAGTTTAAGCAAGCCCATCTAAGCATGTACTGTATGTATATTTGTTTAAAAGTTGCTGGCTTTATTTGTATTCTTTAAATAACACTTCAATATCAGCTTGTTTTGAATGCTTGATGAATGGTTTCTGTAAACTGCTTCAATGGCATTGTTGATTAAGTAGTATAGAAAAATTGTTAGATAACTAAATATGACCACATTCATCTTGCAGGGCTCAGCATAACCACTCTTGAACTCTGCAGCCAGTTGCCTTTTCGGCCCATCAGCCTTCCCCCGCAGCTCTCCTATTTGTAATATTCCATCCTGTGTCATCTGCAAAGGCCTTAAGTCTGATGGATTGGAATGTATCCAATATTCACCCTACTCAGAGTAGACACATTGAAACGAATGGCTGTGACTGAGCTTAGCTCTGTCCATTTCATATGGATATCACCTGACAATCTCTCTTGCAGACTTTGCAAGTTCAAGGTGACTTATTCCAAGAAGAGATCTGGAGCCTATTATTTCTAATCTCCACCTCCTCGCCTTTCTCTCTCTGCCGGCTCCTCCTGAGCCAATCAGGGAGCTTCCAGGGCTGGGTTTGAGGGGCTCCTCCCTCCCAAAGTGCAAAATTACACCTCTCTTTCCTAAGCCTCGCTCTGTAAACAGCAGAGCCCTTTGCTTTCATGTGTGCAGTGATTAAAAAGGGGAAAAGGAAAAACAGAGGAGGATTGTCGCTTACTCAGCAAAAGCTGGTTTAGAAAATGTGGCCGGCTTCCAGATTGCTGGGTGCATTTGCATCGATGTGACTGAAGGGCTTCACTGAGCCTTCTCTCGCCTGCACAGCCAGGAGGTGCCCGGTATTGACATCTAAAATTGCAGCAGGCTCCACAGTCCTGTAAGTTGCTGGCTGTTTCAATTTGGGGGTGAGGGTGGTGGTTTCTTTTTTTCCCCTTTCCCAGATTTTCTTTCTGTTTTGCTTCCTCCAACTTCATGGTTCCGAGTTTGCTCCTTAGAACTGACAGTTGGCACAGGGACTCGCCTTCTGGACCCCTCTGCTGGTGGCTAATTTTTTTGCAGGAATAAAAAAAGTGCAGGGCCTCTCTGTGATGAAGGGATGAATGAATGATGCAATCCTGAACAGGCAAAGCATCAGCATCTGTCCTGATGCATGCAGGATGTTCAGGATGCCTCGCTCTGAGGTTCTGCTTTCCCTCTGAGGAAGGATGGGTCAGAGAGAAGCTAAATTCAAACTATCAACAGTACTGGTTAGAAACAAACAGAAATTTCAACTTCCATATAAATTGTCTGAGGATAGCAGGTAGATCCTGCTTCTTAATACTTAAGAACAGCTGGATCAGACAAAAAGTCCCATCTAGTCGAATAGTGTCTAGCCAGACAATCTTTCCAGGAAGCCATCAAGAAGCGATGGCGATTCCAGTGATTTGGCTGTCAGAGGTATGCACTCTCTGACCATGGAGGTTCTCTGAGTCAACTTTTGCCAACTTGGTGGCATCCAGCTGTTTTGAACTACAACTCCCATCAGCCCCAGCCAGCATTCTGGCTGGGGTTGATGGAAATGTAGTCCAAAACAGCTGGATGCCACCAAGTTGGCAAATACTACATTAAGCTATTGTCACTAAAAGTTCTGTTATCTTTTATTTTCCATTGATTTTTCCCTATCATTTTTGAAAGCTACACACAGTGCATTCCTAACCATCCTACTCAGAAGTAAGTCCCAACGAATCCTGTGGGGCTTACTCCCAACAGGTAAGTAGGGTTAGGACCGCAACCTTAAGCTACTTAGTTAATTGCACACTGAGTGAAGAAAGCAGTTCAGGTCTTTTACCCACAAGAGTGAGTGCATTAAAAGCCGATCTGAGTGAGGTCATCCGTGCCAGAGAGAAAACACAAGCTAATGTGGAGGGGAGGCTTTTTAAAAGGAAGACTATTCTTCTGGAAGAATAAATTATGTAAGAGCCCTCCCATTTCCCAAGGCTGCAATCCTGTACTCAGTTATGTATGCACACAGAAGGGCCCTCTTGTTCCAGCGGGAAGCATATGATGTAACTTGGTGTAGGATTGCAACATCTGTTTGTATATGCTCTCTTCTCACTGAACTGTTTGCCCTTCTCAGCCTTTCAGCACTAAGGACAATGCCCCAGACTGGTCAGCAGTTCAGTGAGGGCATAGAAAGTGTGGGGCAGGGGAGATATGGACACCCAGCAAACTGGGATTCATAAGTAGACCACGGAATCACCCTGATTACAGGAAGCCTCTCCCAGATCCTTCTAATTCCAAGCTTTCTGCATACCAGGACCTACTTGCATACAGGCTATTTTATGCCTCCACCAGGCCTAGAAACTTGAAGGTTTTCTTTTTAAATCTAAAGTTCTCAGGAAACTGGGTTTCTTCCAAGGGCAGATACCAAATGCCACACAGAAAGCTTGCGGCCTGGCTGGAATCAGATTTTATGACTAGCATGGTATGACTTGTTTTCTGAAGATAGAAAGGGGAGAAATGAACACTTCTCATGCAATCTGTCAAATGCAAATCATAAATTGAAGTGTGCTGTAATTACTGGTTCACTTCAGAAGCTATTGTTGTTGTTGCTTTTTACCCAAGATCTGGTCCCAAAGTAGTTTATTTATTAAAATTATTGTGTTCATGTCCGGCTTGTGGGCTTCCCTTGAGGAATCTGGCTGGTCCTTGTGGAAACAGGATGCTGAGCTCACCCTTCCCAAACACCCTATGCCAGAACAATCAAACAAACAAAGCAATCCAATTCATTCTCACTTCCCCCATTCTGTTTTCTTCTTTCATCCACACCCCTAGCAGACCAGGAATGGGACCATCACCTTGCTGCAACTATGTAGGTTTGGGTCTGGCCAGTGTCTTTGTGGGAGACGGCTTAGGAACCGCATGTTGACCACCTTGGGTTTTATGACAGAAGAAAAGTGGGATATAAATGTACAGAAATAAACAAAAATAAAGAAAATATAGTGAAACCACATAGCAAGAGGTGGTGACGCCCACTAGCTTGAATGGATTTAAAAGAAGGTTAGACAAAGGGTTTGTCCACACTTCTGCTTGTTCCATGCCTAGAAAGCAAGGGTCTACGAGGTTTTCTGTTTGCCCCACTGCTTGCCCCAGGAAAACCCACTCTTTACTGCTGGATCAGAACAAACGTCAATCTGCAGAGAACCTGACTGATGTTTGTTCCGATTCAGTGGTAAGGATCAGGTTTTCCCGGGGGAGAAGTGGTGAGACGAGCAGGTGTGGATGAGCCCCAAAACAGAGCAGGATAAGGCTAGCAATGGCTACTAGCCACAATGGCTATGTCCTACCTCTGCTGTCTGCCTCTGAATGCCAGCGAGACTGATGGGAGTTGCAGTCCAAAACACCAGGAAAGGGGAGGGGGGACAGGTTTGTGAAGTCTGTCCTAAGGTCATTTCTACGAAGGCATAGATAATAATAGTGAAGCAAAACACTGACCCCAAACCACATCTTTTTATTACTGTGTTAATAATAATGCTTCTTATTTCTACAAATCACAGCCTGTGACTGTTTGTAACATCTCTGTGTGCCCCATGAAATCCTGATCCTGCCCAACTCAGGGAGACACCAAACTAAATGCAACCTGCAATCCATGGATCATGGCCATTGAAGCGGTTGGCAGTTTCCCTCTTATCGTAATCCCAGGCAGCCAGCAAAAATCGGGAGGGGATTATCAAGGTCCTGGCTGGCCATTGGACATGGCTGTAGGAGCAGCATATGGTTCAGTGGGTTGCGTTGGCTCTTGCTATTGCCTGCAAGCTCCTACTTTTTCCATATACTGCTAGCTGAGTTGCTTTTGATGCCACAGAATACTTCTACACATCCAGAGTTTTCAAGGGAAAGATCTGAGCAGAAGGGTGTTGACAGTGCAGTTGCTGTGAAGGAAGTTTAGGGAAAGGACCATTTGGATAGGAGAGGAAAAAATCCAACAGGGCTTAGGGGTAGGAGGGGCTGGCTGCTGTTGATAGAAAGGAAGGTTTGGGGATGGATGAGCAGGAAGTGAAGGAAAAGAAAGTCCAAAAGAATTGCAGGGGAACTAGAATTGGATTCATTTGCATATTGGTCATATGCAGCCATGTCTAGAGGTCAATATGAAATACAACAACAACAACAACTATCTTTATTACGGTCCAGAGACCCAACAAAACATTACAAATCAATACAGAGTTCATACAGCCTACCTCCAGGTTAATCAAGCACTTTGTTTGGAATATAGGGCTCATTTGTTCTTGCAACCACCGATAAAAACTTTGCCACTGCCAACGTTCTAGCTTTTGTCCGGTCTTCCAGTAGGAACCTGACATAGTGAGCCTCTGACTTTCCCGGGAAAGGCACCAGCAAGGGTAGTATCAGTTCAGCCCTGGCCTGCTCATACTTTGCACAATGTAACAAAATATGATTTATGGAATCGATGTCTTGAGCACACGAGCAAAGTCTGTCCTGGTAGGGAACTCCTCTCGACCTACCATCCAGCACTGCAGAGGGGAAGACATTCAGTCTGGCTTTGGTGAAAAGCCTTCGATAGTTAGGTACTGTCAAGTTTTTGATGTAAGATGTTAACTCAAAGACATACCCACAATATGAAATACAGTTCATGAAACTGCATTATCTGCGTAAGCTTTGAATCCAGGAGTGCATTTCTAAAATGAGAAGAGCCTTGCTTGTAGATTTCCTGAAGCCATAGCCTCCACTTTGCAAAATCTCAAAAGTGTTTTGTATGCACCAGCTAGGGCTGATGGGAGTTGTAGTCTAACAGTATCTAGAGGACACCAGGTTGATGTTAACCCTCAATGTCCATGTTTGGAAAAATGAAAAATCCAGACTCATGGTTCTGACTGAGCAGCAGGACCTGTTAAGTCTCCATAACCTTCTCAACTTTTGCAAGAAGGATTGGCTTGTTGAAGAAGATCCTCTTGCAGTATGTCTGGCGCCAACGTCACTTTCTGGCAACCTCATCCTTGCCTTGCATCATATGGTCCTGTTGCAACCCAGCCTTGGACGGTGGGCGTTACATCATGATTTGAGGACATTATGACGCAGATGCCTTGGCACTGCCCTCCAGGGTCGCTCTTTCAAAACTGGCAGCCGAGCACAGAGCTCTGGGTTCTGGTTGGATGTTCAGCCTTCCCTAGGGCCTGAAAAAAACCTCAGGTAGCTGGGCCTGTTCCAAAGATGTCAACACGTGCCTTGCTCACTCCATTGTGCAATGATGCGTCACTGTGCAAGGTGTCCCAGCCCTGCCCCAGAGTCAAAGCTCCCTCCTCCCACCCCACTGCAGCTCTGCCTGGCTCAGAACCAACAGGCAAGTCAAGGCTGCAAAGCAGGCTATGAGGCCTACCAGGACAGCAAGACTGTTTCAGAGTCTGTCTGTATCCGCACCACAACAAATGTAAACCTCCTTCGTTCATAGCTGCACCCTACCCAGGAAACCCTGAGAACTGCAGTGTACATCTGGAGGGCAGAGTAGTGCCCTCCAGATGCTGCAGAATCACAACTCCCATCATCACCCCTTTCCGTCAGCTGTGTTGTCTGCCGGGGCTGATGGGAGTTGTGGTCCAACAACCACCATGTTGCTTGCCCCTGTATAGAATTCTCAAGACCAAATGATGCTTCAAAATATTCTTTGGACTTAGCTGTGGCAATAAAAGTGGTGTGACAGTCAGTTCCTAGTCTGTTATAGTGGTAACCGTTGTATCAGGGTATCATCAAGAGAACTGGAAGTCTCTGTCAGCCTTTCTCAAGCTTAGGGCCCCAGATGTTGTTGGACTACAACTCCATCCCTAGCTACAAGGATCAGGGGTCAGGGAGTTGTAGTCCAACAATATCTGGGGACCCCAGTTTGAGAAAGGCTGCTCTAGGTACATGGGTAGTCGGCGTGGGGCCCTCCATAAGTTGTTGGGCTACAACTGACATCACCCCTGACCATTGGGAAATGGAATCCAACAATGTTTGGAGGGAATCATATTGGCTACCCCTACTCTTAAGAATATTCCCCAGGTAAATGCCATCCCTGGGGGACTTAGTGTGGAGGGCTGTCCCGTCTTGATCCCTGGGGTGTTTATATAGAAGGGGGAGATATCTGATTTAGTTCACATTTAAAAGTGAACGTACCTAATTTTCACTTTCTGAAACAAAATGTGAACCGATGCACAGCCATGCTTTACAATTCACACTTTCCGAAATATTGCAATGCAGTTTTCCAGTCAAGTAATTCCCTCGGCCAGTAAAGCAAGATGAGCGCTGCAACCCCAGAGTCGGCCACGACTGGACCTAATGGTCAGGGGTCCCTTTACCTTTACTTTAATGTGTACAAAAATGCACGTACTGGAGTAAAGTATACATATAAGTGCATATATTAGTGGAAATAACATTTTTACAGTATTTTATAAGGGGAATTGTTCTGCAATAATGTGCTTTCTTTGGGCATCCTTTGTGGCACCAAGGTGTGTCTGGCACCTTCACTATACAGCTTTCATCCTATGCTGAAGACGCACCTCTTCATCAGACAACTGATATAAATTTAAGATCCACTCTATTTGTGACTGTAATTTATTTTTAAGCTGTTTTTATCATTGCACTGTTGTGATTATTTGATGAAAGCATTTGCACTGTGATTGCAGGGGGTTTGGATGGCAGTGAAGACAGGAGAGGAGGCAGCCAGCACTGGAGGGAATAGTATTCTCTTCCAAGAGGTTCACTAAATGCCAAAATCTCTTATTTGACTCTTTACGTCAGTGAAGGCAGCAGCTCCCGGAAGGGTTAAATCAGCCAGGGAGCCAACCTTGACTGATTGCCCACTCCTGCACTGCCCCCATGGCCAGCAAATCAGCAGCCACTTCCGCCCCCCTCCACTGCCACCCACTCCCTCTCAAAAAGGAGTCACACGGCTCACTTCTCCCTCTCTACACCAAGCTACCAGCCCCACAGGACCCTCTTCCAAGATGGCTCAACACAGGGTTCAGTGTGCCGATATCCAGAACGACCTCATCTTCCTCTCCCACAACAGGAAACCCGTCAAAAGGATGTCCTCTCTTATGGAGCTGAAGGAAGTCTTCCAAAATGCTGATGCCGTCTGCTTTGATGTGGACAGCACGGTCATCAAAGAGGAAGGCATCGACGAGCTGGCGAAATTCTGCGGCGTTGGAGACGCAGTGGCCGAAATGTACGTAAGGCTGTCTCTCATTTGCTTCTGCAGAGATCTGTCCCCTCCCTTCCCAAGGGGCAAAGGCGTTGAGCTCCATCCCCGACCCGGATCCTGCCATACCTGATACCAGCTGGCTGTTGGGGAAGCCTTTTTTGTAAGCAGGCTAGTAAGAATTTGTAAAGGCTAGTCTTTGGGGTGGGGGACCTAAATGCAAGAATGAACATTTGGGGGATGCTGCTGAGAAGTGGCTCAGAGACACCTCTGGGCCTGGCCTCTATGGCATCCTTTCAGGACAGGAGCCTCTTGCGGGGGGGCAAGCTCTGAAGCTGGGCATGGGCCACTACTGGCAAACCTTGTTACCATGCATTAGGCAGAGAAAGCAGACAATCCTTGCATGTTTGTGTAAGGTGTAATGAAGTTGCTTTTAAAACTTTTCCCTTTTTTGCACTTAGACTCTGACTTCTGTGTGTTGTGAGGCTCTACAGTGGTCTCCCATCTACATTCTGGACCAAGCCCATACCTCCTTAGCTCTGCCACAAGGTTATGTGAGCAGAGAGCACTTACTAACTTCCTTTCTCTGGCATACTGAACGAGCAAGCAACCATCCTTCTTTCCCAACCGATCAGGAATCTTCTCTCCAACCTGAAAAACTTGTCTGCCTGTGGTTCAGTCTGAAAGTCCTGGCAGGCCTGAGGTTGGTTTAGCTCAGCCCTCCAGATGTTTTGGGCTACACTTCCCATCAGTCCCAGCTAACATAGGAGGTGTCGTCCAAAACATCAGGATGGCATAAAGGTTTGGGATGGCAGGCTTAGTGGGGCCATTCTGTACGGTGACCCCAAACCATAGGAAACACAACTAGATCATGTGCTTCCACATCTGGTGTGGGATAAGCCACCTTTTAGAGTTTCACAGAACTCATCAGGCAGAATGGAATGCAGCATTTCCTGATTCACTTGGGATCCAGCTGGCTAAATCTTCACCCCGCACAGCAGCCCCTAGGAACCCACCTTGATTTATCCATCTGGGACTGATAGGAGTTGCCATCCAAATCATCTGAAGTGTTTATGGCTGATTTGGGCATTATAGCCGCAGTTTGATGCTGTGGCTCCCTCCTCCTCTATCAATTTAATCCTCTTTTAAGGCAATCTAACGGTCAAAATGATTGTGCCATTAATGAGCTACATGTGTAGTTTTAAACATGTAAATAGCAGCAGAGGATCATGACTGAGACTGCAGTAAACACAGATGGGTTTTTTTAAAGGGGGGCAGGGAGGAGCAGCTCCCCCCCCAAATACATAAAAATACATAGCTAACTGAGGTTCTGCCCCCCCCCCAAAAAAATACTGGCTATGCCCACGAAGGTGGACAGCCCTTGATCTGATCCAGCGGCCATCCTCTTAAATGAGGAACTGAAGCAGACTTCATTTTACCTTGATGTAGCATAACTGCTTGTGTATGTAAAGCAAACACACACACAGCTGGATGGCTTTATTTTTGCCCTTAAAAAGCCTGGTCTGTATTTCTCTGATTTCTCTGAATCTCAATATAGGACTCGAAGAGCGATGGGTGGCACTGTAACGTTCAAGGCTGCTTTGACTGCCCGGCTAGGCCTCATCCGCCCCTCCTATGAACAAGTGCAGAAATTGATATCGGAGCATCCGCCCCAGTTAACACCGGGAATAAGGTAAGAGGCATTCTGAACTGTTGGACTCCATGTCCATCCATGGAGACGTCTTCCACATTATCTCCTCCTCATGGGTTATGATTCCTGAAGAATTGGCTGTAGCAACATTTGAAGTGGGTAGGGAGGATCAAATAACTACTGTACAATTACGAATTTCACCTTCTTAACCAGGCAGAAAGAAGCTGGAAGGCGTCCTTTTCAGTGGGGGAAACCTGTATCTGTCTTTCCCTTTCCCAACACTGTTTGGGACACGCTTGTGAGAGAAAGGAGCCACTGAACTGCATCAGGGATTCCTCACCTTGTGGTGAGATCCCTCTGCAAAAAGCAATTGTGAAAACTAACAAAAGGGAGAGCGTGTGGATCCATTCTTCTGGCATCTAATGCCCCCTTTGTTTGCTCCAGTTACCTTTTAGCAGCAGATGCTCCCCAGTCAATTGCACCCCAGGCCTTATGGGTCCCAGAGAAAAGCCTGACAATGTAGAATTGGAAGGAACAAAATGGGGGGTGAGGGGTGTTTGTCATTCAGCTCCCTGCATGTAAGCAAGACTCTTCTTCACTCACCAACATCCTAACTAAAATGCCTAGAGGAAGACCTGTGAGGAAGTCCATGGCCACTTACTTTCCTGGGCCATTCATTTATTTGAAGCCTGTTACTGAGCCTGTGCTGCAGCTGTGTTTGAAGGGGGTGGAGGCAGGGCAGAAGGCAAAAGAGAAGCATCTTAATGAATCCTGCCCTGACACATGGGCCTTAGCCACCCTCTCCTGTTCCTCACAGGGAACTAGTCAACCGGCTCCACCAGCGAGGTGTCCAGGTCTTCTTAATCTCCGGGGGGTTTCAGAGCATCGTGGAACACGTGGCTTTGCAGCTCAACATCCCAACAGCAAACGTCTTTGCCAACAGATTGAAGTTCTACTTCAATGGTAAGCTTTCCCAGGCAGGCTGAGTGCAGAGCTTTCTACGGGGCCCTTGGAATTCTCCCCCTTGCTGCTTTGCACTCTTAAGTGTTTTCTACCTCGCTGGAATGTGTCCTTGAACTCCGTATGCACAGCAACATCAAAACATCTGAAAGCAATTCAACTGATGCTTTTATGTTGATGCAGGTGCCCTGATGTTTTGTGAGAGGGCAGTATATAAATACTTTTATTAAAAAGATAAGATTAAATAATGTTTCCTGCTTGCCTGGATGGAGGATAGAAAGGGGTGCAGGAATGAGTATAGAAACTAGTTTACAGTACTGTATAAATTTAAATTCACTACCCTGCCCTTTTTTTTTTTTTTGCCTCTGACCTGTGGTTCCCAGAATATTGCCTGGAAGGGACTGTGCGTCTCTTGGCCCAAAAAAGGTTCCCAGATTGAAAAGAAGCAAAGCGTCACCAATGACCTGCTGCTTCTGATAAGCCCCCGTTTGCCCAGCTGCTTTGGAAAGAACTGTTCCTTCCCATGGTTAAGCTTTAACTCTCAGATGCACTGGCACAGAGGAGGGTCAAGGAGTGCAGCTCTGAGAGAGTCAGCACATTGAGAGACGGGTCTCTTATCCACCAAGTGGGTTGTGCAGCTTGATAAAACAGCTCTACAAGGTGAAATATTTTGTCAGCTAACTATAGCACAGCTGTGCAGCCAAACTCAACTTTCAGGGTTGCCAGGATAAATAGGGTCGCTCAAGGGACACGTCTGAAGCTAAGCTTTGGCAGAATTCCTCAGGATTGCCCACTGGAGAAAAAAGATGGGTGGATCTCTTACTATATGAACGGGTTTTAGGTTGCTGGCTTTGGTGAAAGCCCTCTATCAACAAGATCCAAATAAGGCTATTTGGACATGACTTTGCCCCTTCCTTCACAGCATGTAGAAGGTCCACTCTGGAAGATTTATTTGAACGTGGAATGCCCTTTACCATGAATCTTGATGGGACTGAGAGTGTGGGAGCCAAAGGGTGTGTGGGTGGAAATAGTAGTTCCCCAAATTGCCCTTATGGCGCTATAGAGCCAAAATACCCTACACTGGTGTCAGCAAGGAAGGTTTCCACATCAGAGGGTACATCTCCCAGATATTGGAAATTCTGTGAATTGCCCTGAGATCTTATGATGAAGGGCAGTATATAAATCTAATAAATAAAAATACATAAACTAAAAACAAACCCTTAGACTGAAGATGGTCAATGCAGTACTCTCCTGGTGTTGTTGGACTACAATTCCCATCCTCCTTAGTCATTGGCCATGCTGGGTTTCAGGGTCCTAACAACATCTGAAGGGCCACAGATGTCCCCCATCCTTGCTCTAACTTGTGGCAGGATGGAAGATCTGTGTGCATACACAAACAGGCAGAGAGAGAGAAGATTCTTCTTTGCAATAGAATCCATCTCCTAACCAGGACCGTGGCTCACTCTGCAAAAATTCCTTCTGATCCACTGAACTGTCGCCCTCCCTCCTTCCAGAATAGGAAGGGGAACCTGTGGCCCTCCAGATATTCCACACCCATCATTCCTGACCACTGACCATGTTGGCTATGGCTGTTGGGAGTCGGATTTCAGCATCATCTGGAGGGCACCAGGTTCTCCACCCTTTCCCTCCAGGGATGCCCCCCCTTTTTTGCCTTCAAACATTGACTTTCCTTGTGATTCTCCATGACTGACTTTCTCTCTGATGTGCCTCTAGGAGAATACGCCGGTTTTGATGAGACGCAGCCAACTGCTGAGTCGGGTGGCAAAGGACAAGTCATTAGTTACCTGAAGGAGCAGTTTCAGTTTAAGAAGGTGGTGATGATTGGAGACGGAGCAACAGATATGGAAGCCTGCCCACCTGCAGTGAGTAGTGACTGTGGGGTGATGGCATTTGCCTTCTACCCCTTCCTCCTCTCAGCCCAGGGCTGCTTACTTGGGTTCACCCAGCTATTCTGTGGGGTAGGCTAAGCAGAGAAAAAGGGACAGAGAGGCTGTCAAAAGAAAGACCACAGCTTAGTCATCGAGCACCAGCCTTGCATGCAGAAGGTGCTCCCAGGTTTAATCCCAAGGAATGTCTCCAGTCTGAAACCTTGGAGAGCTGCCACCAGTCTGCTCTCTAGTAGTCTGACTCAGTAAAAGGCAGCTAATGTTCCTTTGTTCAAAGGATACCCTGTGAATGATGCTGTTGGATATGGATTTGAAGCCAGGACTCCAAATTCAACAGCTTAGCCAATAGTGAATGGACCTCACTGGCTCATAGGAGTTAGCTCAGAGTTGACTTCTGTATGGTTGATTCTTTCTGGCATCTGAATGCCCCTAATTTGTGCAGATCCACAAGGTTACCTTTCTGCAACCACAAGAAGGCCACCCAACCTAGCCCCTGCTGGGAGGCAGAATCACCCACCCCACCAGCCCTCTCTGCCCAACCAATCTACCTTGTGATTCAAATTACAAGCAACATAGACGAGTCACATAACACATCTTTGCAAGGCATCTACTCTACAGTTGCAGCCAGCCTGCCCTAAGGAACAGGATCCTGAACTGGATGGGCCTTTGGTCTGATCTAAGCTACAGAGCTGTTCTGATGTCCTTGTGATAAGAGCTCCTACGACAACCAGTCAGACCCTAAGCAAAACCAATCTGTCACATGTTCCTAAAGAAAAAGGGCACCTCTCCACTCCCCCAGCATCTGGTTGCTGGATGTGGCAACCCCAAAAGAAGCAAGGGGAGAGCAGGTAAAAAATCAGGAGCGTTAAACCCCCCCACAAAAGTCTGCATGTCTTCCATAAGAACCAGACAAACGCTTGCTCCAGGTTAATGATTCCAGCTGCCTGTTAATGATTGTTTTGGAATCTACCAGGGGAGGCGAATCAGGTCCAAATTAATAGGTCAAGGCAGGCAGCCAATGCATCAAGAACTGGCATCAAGGAGCACGACCATGGCTGTTGCCCTGTGTTGCAAAGGCGTTTTCCAGCAAAAACCTATTCATCACATCACATGATTGATTAAAAAAAAAAGGAGGGCGATACTGTTGGCAGCAGCTTCTGATTCAGATTATGCTGAGCCAGGAAATGGTCACTTACCAAACCCAGCCAGGTTTCTGCAAGGATTTGCAGGGAGTCTGCTTGGTTGTTAATAAGATGAATTAGCTGATTATTTGGTTCTCTCTGAATAGTCCAGCTGGGGCTGATGGGAGTTATAGTCCAAAAGCTCTGGAGGGCACCAGGTTGGGGAAGGTTGGGCTAGTCCACACTCCCCCACACTCCCCATCTGCCCTTACCCATTGATGCCTAAGCAGCTGCCTGCGACTGTTCCGCTTCCCCCAGGGTTTGACTTTATCTCATGTACTGCCAGGGGATGGAGGATGCCTTTCCACTCCATCTCACATCCACTTTCATCCTTGACAAGAAATCCTAGAATAGCAAAGTTGTAAGGGACCCTGAGGGTCATCTATTCCAACACCCTGCAATGCAGGAATCTCAACTGAAGCATCCATGACAGATGGCCATCTAACCTCTCCAGTGGAGGAAAAATCCCGATAGTCCTCTGCGTTTTCTGAAATGGAGACATAAGCAGCCCATCTCTTCTTTTTTTGTTTCCCCAGGACTGTTTCATTGGCTTTGGAGGCAATGTTGTGCGGAAACAGGTCAAGGAGAAAGCCAAGTGGTACATCACCCATTTTGACGAACTGCTGAAAGAACTAGAGGAACGATAAATTATGAACTAGGCTTATTTTATTAACACGTATTGTAGCTAGATGTATAACTATGCAATTAAACATATTCTTATTGTTGTTTGCAAACAGAGGCATTTGGGATTTTTAATTTCTGGCTACACAGTGCACCTCTACTACGTGTCGGGTTTTCCAATGGCAAATGGCTCTGTTCCATGCACCTGGATAAACTCATAGCAAAGGGAAAGGAAGGGAAGGGTGGTCCGGATGTGACCAGAGGTTATCTGTGGCCTTCCAGGTGTTGCTGGACTCCAGTTGCCATCATTCCTGATCATTGGCCATACTGGCTGCTGGAGCTGATGGGAGTTGGAGTCCAGTAATATTTGAGGGGGACTTCCACAAATGACAGCAATGGTTTCTTTCTAAGAACAAAATGTTTGGGACCCAAATGTCCCAAGAACAACTCCATCTTACTACTTTACTTCGTAAAACATACCGTATATACAACTTGATTGTCAGAAAAGACCTCAAAGCCTAGTCTCTTAATCCAATAAGTTTGGTTCTGTAGCTACACAATGGGAGGGAATGGATATAAATTGGATTTTGTTTACAATTAAATTCAGAAGTACCAAATTCACACTTTCTGAAGCAATGCATGTACCAAAAAACAGCCATCCTTTGAAATTTTGCAATGCAGTTTGTCAGCAAAGTAATGTACAAAAATGCATATACTAGACTAGACCAACACATTGAAAGCAACATAAATAAAATTTCTTACATCCCCAGAGTTAAAACACAAGTTTTCAAAAAATTCACTCCATAAGTGGTAACCTTGGATTGTTGTGCTGAGCTTCTCACCACAAAATTTAGGTATCCCCTAGCCTGCTCCATTAACTCCTGGGTGCTACTGCCCAAACATACCATCTCCCAGGATGGGGAGCCCTTCTTTCCCTCATCTAGCCCCCATGTTGCCCAACAACCCCTCGGTTGGGGGATGGGGGAAACACAGCGTACATTATAAGTTCCTTTCTAGGACCACTTCTGACTTGATAAAAGGCAGCTATATATGTTCATTCACACACATCATATTGGACGAGCCCAATGCCCATTGGTAGAGCAGGGTGGAAGAGTGCAGAAATCTAAGTTTAGAGTGATGTGTACAGATTCCCCTGCAGTCTATTCCTCAGGAAATCTGATAATTTGCTGCTGAACTTTGAAAAATAAGAAGACCCAACTTTTCTAGTGGAGAACAGCAATTTTCCAATTAGGGTTTCAGGGGATGCACCCCTCAACACAAACGAAGTATTTGGCAACTATATCCTCAGAGATATCCAAATCAGTACACTTTAGAATGGTTCATTCCGCCATCTTGAATCAAAATGCCATCCAACAGTTTCCAAGCAGAGATGAAAACCAGCTCCTCCATATCAGGAGGTGATGTGCAAATTGGGCAGTGATATCTCAAGAGGCGTCCAAATGCATACAGAACTAGCAGAAAGACAAACAGCTTTCCGAAACAGAGAGCAGAAGAAAAAACTATTGTAATCCAATAGTGTACAATAGTGGGTTAAGCAAGTACATAGCCCAGCCCATGAAGGGCTTGAGAGGTCACTGACTGCAGTTTCTTGCATTTCTACCCCTTGCTCTTCACCAACAATATTTGAGCAACAATCACACACACACACACAAGCAATACATATGCAGCAGCCTAAATCCTTAGGGACCAACCACATCTTCAGGTCCCAGAAGAATTCCTAAAGAGAGTGGCGGCAGCAGTGACTTGGGTGGGGAGAGAGGAAACTCTCCCAGGGAACCGTCTCTTGCTGAACTCAAGGGCTCAAGGCAGAAACAATAGCCGTATTGTGCCAGAGCCAGGGAGCTCAGGACGTGCCAGGATTTCTGTTCAAGGGAATGTGAAAAGAGGCTCTCGTTCACTCACTCTTGCTCTTTTGTTTCCACACAATCAAGTACCGCAGATGAATTTTAGCTAACAATTTCAATCAAAGTTCAACCCCAGAACCTGTTCTAAATGTTGGGGCTCAGTCCCAGAAGAAATCAAGTAGAAAAGCTAATTAAGAAAGCTGTTACCAAGCTACCCTGCTTCACTGCCACCCTGAGCATAGTCCCGTAGCTAATAATAACAACAACAATAATAATAATACTCCATCCAGCTGACTGGGTTGCCCTAGCAATTCCAGGCAGCTTCCAGCAAATTATAAAACTTACCGTGGTTTTATTACATTTAAAAATTCACCGGATTGCCTTCAGATGTCTTATAAAAGTCAGATGGTAGTTTATTTCCTTGACATGATGTGAGGGCGCCACTACTGAGAAGGCCCTCTGCCTGGTTCCCTGTAACCTCACTTCTCACAGTGGAACTTAGTAAGCTGCCTGACCAAATCAGGTCATTGGATCACAGAGGTCTCCATTATCTCCATCACCAAGGAGAAGCTGCAGCCCTCTGGAGAGAACGAAAGCACCCTCCTGAAGGGTGGTCAAGAGTCAAAGGTCCTTAGTGGAGAAATCGCAGGCCCCTGAGCTGAATGTGTCTGGACAGGGTGATGGACTAGCTGGAACTTTGAATCCAATTTACGATAGCCATCTTCAACTATCTAAAGGGCTGCCACATAGAAGATGAAGCAAGCTTGTTTTCCGCTGCTGCAAAAGGTAGGGTCCAAACCAATGGGTTCAAGTTGCAATAAAAAAGATTCCAGATAAACATCAGGAACTTTTGGACAGCAAGAGCTGTTCTACAGCAGAACAGACTCCCAAGGGTGGTGGACTCTCCCTCACTGGAGGCTTTTAAGCAGAGGTTGGCTGGCCATTTGTCATGGATGCTTTAGCTGAGATTCCTGCATTGCAGGGGGTTGAACTAGATGACCCTCAGGCAGTGGCGTAGCGTGGGTTGCCAATGCCTGGAGCAAGGCAAATATTATGCCACCAATCCATGGTTCCTGTCAGGACCAGGTGGCAGCAGCGTTGGTTGTGGGAAAGGGTCTTCCTTGCAGGGAGAGGGAAGCTGGGGAGGGGATAGCAGTGGCAGCCATTTATTTTATTACGTGTTATTATTTATTTCATGAAATTGTACACCGCTTGTTAAAAAACAAACAAACCACCAGTTGATTTTTCTTCTGAAATTTTATACCCCATCCCAATTTTGCTCCTGGGGCAATAGCCCCTCTGCCCCTTCCATGCTATGCCACTGCCCTCAGGATCCCATACAGCTCTACAATTCTATGATTCAAATCATAAGAGCTTCTAATCTCCTGATTCAGGAAGGCAATTCATATCTTCCTCTTCTGCTTGACCCTCACATCCAATGAACATTGTGACCCCTTTGGAACCTCAAAACCAGAGGTAGCTTCAGGTCGGAGTGTGTGTTTGAGATCTAGTTAATCAGTTCCATCCAGCTTAAAACAGGGCAGTTGTTTTTTTAAGAAAGTCCATGCACATATTTGGCGGCTGCTTCTTTTGTGCCTCCTGCTGTTCTGAGAATTGTTTTGCCAAAACTCACACTGTTGCATTTGTGAACATATCCCTACTATGCAGGGAAAACAGCATCAGTGTTTACACAAACCTGGTGGCCACTTTTCTTTATAGCCTCTAGCAACACCTCTAGGATTGCATCAGCTTTTTGTAAGCAGTATCTTACAGCTTCAGATGCACGAACAGTGCAAGGGTTGGAGATTATACATGCATAGGTATATATTACGACAACACTGAGCATTTATAGCACGTTCAAAGTGCTCAGTGCTTCATGTGCACTTAGTATCTTAGTAATTGTTACAATAGCCCTGCAAGATAGGCCAGTGTTGTTATCCCACCCAACATGCTGGTCAGAGGGAAGTCCCAAACCACAGTTAGTATACCATCCACTTTGTGACTGCCCCCTGTGCCCCATGCCAGCCATTTTATGATGGTGCCCATGATACTTGCTAAAAATTTCAAATAGGCCCATGGGCCCCCTAAAATCGCTGACCTTGCTCTCCTGTATGTACTCAGAAGGAACTCCTACTAAATTCAGTGGGGCTTTCTCCAAGGTAAATGGGGTGAGGATGCCAGCCATGGCTGCTCTTTTGCAGAGAGAAACTTAATTTTGTGTGCATGGACAAACACACATCCTGGTGGCATATTAAGGAAGCTTATTTGTTTTCTCGGTTCATTCTCCTCATGAAGTTGCTTACAGTCCAAGATGGACAACAGAGAAAGATGAGGGATGTGGATGAAACACTGGCAAGTACTGCTGAGATGCAGTGCCTGAAGTGACTATTGAGTTGCTGGCAAATGGAAGGTCACCCCACCAAACATTACACATACTTAAGGATTGTTTAGGGTCGAGGATGAGAATCTAGGGTAAACCAAGACACTCAGGCCTTTGAGGAGGGTTTTGCAAGATAGGAGATGGAACCAAGTGAATTTTCACTGCGGGAGAATGGACAGTCTTCATCTACACAGCCTGCAAGGCCTCCACTGAAATGCCTTTTAGGACACATATGACTCCATTTTCCCAACAGCAAATGTGCAAACAAGGCTGCAAAAGGTCTGTGAGAAATCTGTGAAGTTAGCTTATCTGAACCATCATTATATATCTGATCTGATAATGAAGTTATCCCTCAGGAAGAGGGAGACTTGAAAGTTCACAGGGGTCACATGGGAAAATTCCACAATTGACAAATAGAACAAGCAAACACAGGGCCATCAGGGTCAGTGCAAAATGTGCTTGGGACACATTTAAGAGGTGTTGCACATGGATGGGGGTTGCTTCCTCAGATGAGGCAACTCAAAGCTTTATTTGAAGGTGGAAAATTCCCAGGAAAAAATGTATTTACAGACCTGGCTTTCAGGAAATACAAACTTCAAAGCAGTCTTTATTTTGTTGAGACAAACTGATTGGTCAGTTAGAAAAAAAATTACAGTGAAGATCCCATTTTTGAGAAGGGCAGGGAAGAGAATAGAAAAGTTTAGGAAAATTCCTTTCATTTGCTATCTGACACTATGCAGCTGGCTGATTAGCCAATGCCACCCCAGGCCCATCAGGACAGTCAAATTTGGATCTGAACAAACTGGATCCATAAAGGCAAATATGGACAGTAGCATGGAACTTCAACTTCCTGTGTCTGAGCAGCGAATGAGTCTTAATTTGCACTGGAAGATTCCCACTTAACTGGAAACTTTACTGTGCAATCCTATACATGCCAACTCTGAAGAAGTAAGTTAAGAATGTAAGAAGAGCCCTGCTGGATCAGGGCAAAATTCCATGTAGTCTAGCACCCTAATCTCAGTGGCCAATGAGAAGGATTATTCCCCCCCCCACACACAAAATTCATACACCACATAATTGTAAAAACAACCCTAAAAGTGGTTTATAAAGATAAAACAAGGAAATCAAGGAAAATTCAGATTCATACCTGCTTGATCTCAATAAGCAGGGAAAGGGAAGCCTGCAAACACAATCTGAGTGAAATGGCAGCACTCTTCCTATTAGTGATACATTGGAGATAGAACACAGCCATAATGGCTAGTAACCATTGGTAGCCTTATCCCCCATGGATTTTTCAAGTTGTCTCTTAAAGTATTATTTTTGAGGTGAGGTAACCAGAACTGTACACAGTATTTAAACTGTGGTCTCATCACAGATTTGTATGACATCATGATACTGTCTTATTTTCTATCTCTTGGCTAATGAATTCCTAGCAACAGAATTCACCTTTTTCATAATTGCTGCACGCTCATCTGCTTAAATGGGACTTTCTTCCAGGTAAAGGTAAACAGGACTGCAGCCTTAAAATCCCAGTAGACTTTGTGGCCATGCAGGCCATCTCAGCAGAAACTCAGAATTCATCATTATCGAAACAAGTCCAAAAACTCCCCAAAACATGCGAAAATCAATAGGATTTTATTGACACATTCTGCCAGAAAACTCACTGAAATGTATAAAGTGGATGTTTCTTAGGTAATTGGACATACAGTGTATTGCACTGATTTGTTAACTAACAGAATAATTGCTTCAACATACAGGATGTTCACAATGTTACAGACACACACACACATACAAATCCCTCTATTTTAAAGTTTAATAAAAAATAGAGAATTGGGCATGGGAAATGAAGTGATTTGTGCCAGTCCTAAGTGATTTAATGTGCCTCATCTTGATGCATCTTTTCAGAATTACTTTCTGCAGTTATGTTAGTTAAACCACACAAATGGAGGAAATCATGAATGCTTATTAAATAACAACAATAAAATCCTCACATTCTGTTTCACTGCATAATCCTGGAGTGCTTAACAAATGTTAATGACACTAACTCTTCTTTAGAGCTCATCCCAACGCCATTTATAACCCTTCACCAACCAGATGCCCTCCCAGCTGTTCTGGACTACAACTGCCATCAGCCTCAGCCAGCATGTGTTTACTGGGGCTGATGGGATCTGTAGTCCAAAACAGCTGCAAGTTTGCAAATACTGGCTTAGCTGATTGCTAAGATAAGTTTGGCTAGGCCAAAACAAAGGGCTGCTTTCTCTAGCAACTGTTTGTGGCACCAGAGGAAGGCCTTGTGAGCTTGACATGCCATAATGATTATGAAAGAATGGATAGGAGTGCATGTGACAAATCTCCCCATAATTAAATACTGCATCGTTCAAGGGTTTAAAGCTCGTGCAACTACCACTGAAGCTTGTGCGTTTCCAACAGGGCCTGCCAGCTCTCTGAATGCATGGCTGTGTTTGAAAAAGGCTGTTTCACAGAGAGCCAGACTAGATGGTTGAACAGTAAGACTTATGATGACTCCCAAGCCTCTCCCCAACACAATCCCAAGTGCTCCTGCAGGATCTGAAGAAATGAGGTCACATTCATAAAGCCCCAGCATACAGTACTTTTAGAAGTCAGAGTTTCCATTGTCATACACACATATCAAATTAACTAAAAGACAAATGCTTGTCAATGTAAATCTGCAGCGATCAATCAGTGGCTTTACTGAAGGGGAGAAATCTGCAATGGTATCATAATTCTGGATTCCATTTCCTGAATAAGGGGCACTGGAAAGGAGAAAGAAATTGTGTTAGCACTTTAAAAAAAAAAATGCTAATGCAAGATATTACAAATGAAACATGGGGGGATTTTGTAGCCAACAAAGCATTAGACTAGGAAGCAGGACCGGTTCTAGGATTTGGGGGACCCCAGAGAAAGGGAAGCTCAATGGGGCCATCTTAACCTAGGAGAGGAAAGACAAGTCTCTCACATTAGCAGGTTTTTGGGTAACTGCCACTGCCACACAGGTACTAAACTGTTACAGCAAGGTGTTGATACTTTTTCAAGCAAAGGGTTCCATTTCCAACTTGGCAATTTTCTGGGGGCTATATGCTTATGGTGGGTGGGCCCAAAGCCAAAAGTGGGCACAGCAACGAATATAAGTTTAATCTTTGTATAGAAGGCAACTTTCTACATATACAGTTGGAGAACAGCCTTTACCAAAGGTGTCATGGGCTTTGAAGACATTCGAACTCAGGACGCAAGGGAGAAATGTGCTTAGAGGAAGGCACGCTTGGCAAATCCACACCATGATCAACTCCTGCCCGGAAACCAATGTCCCCACTGTGGAAGGACGTGTGGATCCAGAATCGGCCTCCACAGTCACTTACGGACTCATTTTAAAAACTGTTTTTATGGAAGACAATCTTACTTGGCTATGAGTGATTGCCAAAGAAGAAGAAGGCAATTTTCTACATATACATGCCCCTCTTCACCCTCTATTCAGGCAATCAAGTGTCAAGACCACATTCCAGCCAGGCAAAAACACTCCAAGGTAGTAGGACTGGTGAGGTGTGTGACTAGGAAGGAGTGTGGCCTGGGGAGAGTTCTGAGGACTGTGTTTGGTCCTTAAGCCTGAGGATCACCACCCCATCTTACCTGTATAGTATACCAGCTCATCCCAACCAGGCTTGTGCCATGCGGCGTTCCTGATATCTTCTCTTGTCTGGAGATCTTTGTACGCTGGAAGTGTTGGGGGGGGGGGGGGAAATAATTTGGAACTATCAGTGTCTTGATGTCCATCAGCACCTTTCTCTCAAATACAGCAACATACCAGAAACAAAGCACCCTGCTCTAAGGAGCCTTGGAAACTGTACTGCTATGAGGAGGCAGGGGTCATATCAGTTTCACAAAATTGTTTGTCCTGTTGGAATGGAGAGCAGATTAAAAGGGGGATAGGAAGCTATCTTAATCCGAGTTAGATCAGTGGTCCACCTATGCTTAATATTTCAACACTGGGATATAATATTGTCCAGGGTTTTAGGTAGTGGGATTTCATGTTCCCTACCTGGAGTTGCTAGGGACTGAACCTGAGACCTTTTGCATACAAAACAGGTGCTCTGCCACAGAGCTACAGTCCTTCCCCAGATTTCTCAGGTCCAGGATGACCTACCCCAAAGGTGATGAACCATGTAAAGCTGCCCAATCTGTGAGAAAAAGCCACCAACAGCTTCTTTGTCATCCTGCCGGAAACCAATGGCACGAGCCCTGGAAGGTAGAATACATATGTATTACAAACAAGACATGAGTGCTGGAGCTGAGACAATTACAAAGGTAACTATCAGATGGAACAGTACTAGAAATAATGCAGCAAGGATCTACTAATTCCATCACTGCATAACATTATAATAACATAACCCCCTTGGTATTCAGAGCTAGAGAAATATTTCAGAGGGCTATAAGCCTGCATGAATTCTTAATATTACAGCATCTGCTATAACTTCACACCAAGGGTAAAGGTAGCCCACGTTGGCCCACAGGGAAAATGTGAAAAGGACATTCAAAGTTCAGGCCAATAATAATATCACAAAAAATATCACAAGCTTTTGAGTTTCCCTAAAACTCTTTATCAGGCTAGATGGTAAACAAAGAAACAGAAAGAAATTATGATGGTAATACCATGTGTCTGCATTTGGTGATAATCTTAAAGACAAAATTTGAGACGTAGGCAGGCATTTAAATGAGACCCTTTAGGTGCTGTGGAAGTATCAGGCACTACTTTCCACTTTGCCAACATAAAAGACCGATTAGTTTATCATTATTACTGTTTTCCACCTATCAACGGTCCTATGCATTTCACCTAAGGATAGAGACAGATGTGGACAATGGCCACTTCTTCTGTTTCCAGAGATGGGGAGTCAGACATTGTTATGCTTTATGTTTCCAGCAGGCTTTGTTGCAACTTGCTCTCTCTCAGCAGATGCAGACTCAATTAGTTATCATCAGTCAAAATTTCTGGTGAATTCTCCATTAGATGGTAAATAAAACGACTAATGGCCACCACTGTCTGAAAAGAACTTATCAGAGATTATATTATCAGTCATGCTCATTGGGAGGCATATCCTCTGCCCACCCCACCATTTATTCCTGAAAAGGTGGAATACTGTTTTGTTTCTCCAGAGTGCAACTCTGAAATTTTATTTTCCCATGCATAGGGTGTTCTCTGCCTCCTGGGTGTTTACTGTCTGTATGTGTCAACAAACCCAGTTAATCAAACAACGGGCAAGATCGCTGAACAGGAGGACATGACCCTAAACTGGAGTTCCAGTGCATCAACTTGCCCATCTACTATGAAAAAGTCCTTTGAATGGGTATGGTATTTCAACAGCCCTCTCCAGGGTCGAGCTCCAGGAAAAATGAGCTTTGCAGGTTTTCAGAAGAAGTCAGCTGCGCACCGTGCCAACTGGATGGCTGCTGTGACATCATGAACCCACCTCACCCCTCATCCCCAGTGATTTGAAAAACTTAAAAAAACCACCCAGATTCTGTGCCTTTTTAAAAAAGGCATAGAATTATTGTTAAACTGTATGAAGGCACATGTGCTGCTTTAAAAAATAATAATAAAAAGGAAGAGGCAAGTCTGATGACTGAAAGTGCACTGGAATAACTGGCAAGTATGTTTTTATTTCTAGGAAGGCAGGCTCACTGCACAGGAGACAAAAAGGGGCAACTATTGTTTTGATGCACATTTGTACACATAGTGCTGGGTGGATATCATGTAACAAATGCAATATCCTGCAGATCAGATGGTGAGCCTCTGGACCATGAGCTGTGCCTAGTTAGTGTACCTTTTTATCTGGCCTGCAGCCTCACCTCTTCTTCCCCACTCCACCCTGTCCTCTGCGCTGCCACAATTTCCTCTTCTGCAGGTAACACCTTGAATTCAAGCTGGGCCGCAAAGGAAATATCTTCCTTTGCAGATGTGGCTTGAATCCAAACTGCTACTGCAAAGGAAGAAAGAAAAGAATCCAGAGCACACTTTCACCTGTAATCAACGCACATGGCAAGTCCAAGTGATTGACAAATGGGCAGCTCTGTCCATCTCTCAAAATGGTATTTGGAATTGAGGGGAGCCCAGCATAGCAAGGGACACTTACCAGTAGTTGCCCCATTCAATCATTGTTCCAGGCTGGGGGGATAAAAGAAATACAGAGCAGGTGACTCTATGAGAATGACACCCTCCATTCCCTCCCCCATTGCAATTGGGAAGTAGATGTGGGTTTTCTCTCCTGCCTCCAGAAAGGTTTCTGAATTCTAATCAGTAACAAAAAAGACGACTCAGCCCAAAAGACATGGGGCAATTACATAATCACTTTAAGACCAGGATTCCCTCAAATACTTTTTTCAATGTCCCAATTTTCATTTCCATCACCTGTTGACACTGATAGGGAGCATTTCTGTCAGAAATATGATATATACACTGAATATATATGATAAATACACAATAGGATTGCACTGTGAGTAAATGCAACCTTTTCTGTTCAAAAGGCAGAACTTCCAAGAGAAAAAAGGAAAATCAATGAAAAAGAGTTGCAATGTGCTCTCTGTTATCCATTTCTGGCAGGAATCAACCTGCCAACTTGTCTACCAGAAGGATTCTCATAACAAATTTAAAGGCTAGCCTGACAAAGAGTGAATGCAGTCTCGCTCTTAAAGGTCTCATGAACCCAAGGACACACACACAGAGAGGGAGGGAGGGAGGGAATGACTATTCTATGAATACATAAAGACGCTCACACGGAGTTGATAAGACCTCAGTTCATAGATATTGGGCCCTGTCCTCGGAACAGGCTCATTCCAAAAACTGAACTCCAACAGCAGCTGATTCTTGCGGGAGAGAAGCATGTTACCCCTCTCTTTGCGAAACTCCACAAACCCCTAAAAATAAAATGAAAAATCCTTACAATGACAAGGCAAGATCACATGCATTTATTTTTTAAATTATCTAATTTATGCTTCATCTGTCCGGATATTAAGAGCTTAATACTAGGAGGACACAAAACTTAAAGAGTGTATCCTGGTTTGATACACAAACTCTGGGAGTCCTTAACAATGGAGGGTTTTTTTTTGCAATAAACTGTTAAATTTGAGAGGCAAAGTGACTTTTAAGGGTCAGGCTGATGAAGTCCAATCTTTTATGCTAGTACTTACCTTATCATGTCGAAGCTTACTCATGACCTCTGTAAGAGCTGGATAGCCTCCCTCATACCGCCACAGATGAACTGAAATGAAAAGTGGCATATTTAAGAGTCTCCCTTCCCTACTGGAAATTCAAAACAGACTCCTCAAACGTCAGCTTCTTCCTGGCCAAATCTTGTATCCCAATGTCATTTCACCTAGCTCTTTCTTTCCAATCCTGGTGGCCACCAGACCCTTTTCCCAGCACACCATGAGAGCGGTTAGCCCTCTCACTTTCTCTCAGTGCCTAGGAACATGCCTTATACTGAATCAGATTATTCATCCATCTAGCTCAGTACTGTTTATACTGACTGGTTGCGGCTCTCCAGGATTTATTCACTGGTCACTGTCCTTCCTTAAGCCTATACAGTGGTACCTCGGGTTACAGACGATTCAGGTTACATATGCTTCAGGTTACTGGCTCCGCTACAGGCTCCAGAAATAGTACCTCGGGTTAAGAACTTTGCTTCAGGATGAGAACAGAAATCGTGTGGCGGTGGCGCAGCAAGCCCCATTAGCTAAAGTGGTGCTTCAGGTTAAGAACAGTTTCAGGTTAAGAACGGACCTCCAGAACGAATTAAGTTCTTAAGCCGAGGTACCACTGTATAATTTTCTTTCTCCACCAGCAGAAGTCAGAGGCCACACAAAAAAGATAAATGGGACAATGCCCTGGGGAAGATATCCTACACAAGCCCCACTGAAATGAATGTGTGTGTTTGGGTGGGGGCGGGCAGCAAAGAGTGGCTGTAAACCACCTAGAGGCTTTCTGTTGAGTAAGTAGTAAATAAAGTTTGTAAAAAGAAAAAAGAAGAGAAAGAACCATAGCTCTACCACGAGCCCACTTCCAAAGATTTTACCAGTCAGAGGAAGGCTGCAAACTGTCACCCAGTCACTCAGGCCTTTCTGATACAGAATTTGAGCCAGCATCATCTGCCAAGAAGGTCGTGTGGACCATGAAATTGGCCAGTCCCCTGAAAGAACTGCAAGAAGACCCGTCTGAGATGGGGAGTGTCTAGACTTGGGAGTGGCACATCCAAACTTGGGAGTGGCAACTCTGAATGTGTCTGAACCAGCCTGCCAGCTACGCAAGGGTGTATATTCACAGGAGCTGAATATACCATTTGATGGTTCTGCAGTGCCTGGGCCTGGGCCAGAGCAGCACCTTTACATTGGGGACATAAGGATTCTGTTGAGGCTGAGTTTTGATGGAGAAAATGTCCATTTTCTCTGGGAATCTTCCTGGGCTTGTTAGAGGTTCTCTGCTAGTGTTGGTTGTCCACTGTCCCCAGACCTTGCCCCACATCCTGCAGGTTCCCATCCTGGCTGGAAGAGGGCCCCTATCACAAGCACACATCATTAGCGCAGTTGTGCATTCTGTTGTATGTCTTATCTCCTACCAGCCTGATCTTGCTCTCCGTACCACGTGTTCCACGTCCCCACCAGTGTACATGGATATTCCTTCCCTTCGTGGATCTTTGGCAGCACCTCTTGACTTTAAAAAAAGCAGAAGCAAAAAGGAACATAAGTACAGTAGCCATTCCATCAAGCTAAAGGAGAGAAGGCAGATGGGATTGCAGGGCCTCTTGATTGGCTCCAATGGAACACCAACAACTTTTCCATCTACTTGAAATCTATCCATTCCAGTCTGAATTTGCTTTTTCCTCCTCCCAATTCCTTTTCTTTTTGTGTCATGTCTTTCAGATTTAAGCCTGAGGGCAAGGACAGTCTTATCACTGACATGCATAAGCTGCTCTGGGAACAATTTTTAGCTGATAAAAATGTTTTTATGAAATAAATAACATTCCCATGTGTTTCCTATGTTATGAGTTACCCAAGTGTCATCTAGTCCAACCCCTTGAAACACAGCAATAACAGATAAAGAATCCCTGACAGATTGCCATCCACCCTGTTTAAAAACCTCCAATGAAGGAGAGTCCACCACCTTCCAAGGTAGTCTGTTCCATTGTCAAACAGCCAGTGTTCGAAATCTGCCAGGCAGAAGGTGCATTTTGCACCTGGCTATCGGCCATTTGCAACCAAGGACCATCTGGAAATGCATGCCTATGGATCTTTCAGTCTTGACTGTTTTCACACACTAGCAACACATCCTGTAGAATTCTATCCATTGTATTTTATCTGCACAATCAGAGCTGTCTGGCCCAAAAATGGCAACTAGGCATTCTGTTTTGATACTATAATCCTGATTTAATGAGCCATTTTGTGCCTAGCTTAAATACAGTGGTGCCCCGCAAGACGAACGCCTCGCAAGACGGAAAACCCGCTAGACGAAAGGGTTTTCTGTTTTGGAGGCACTTCGCAAAACGAATTTCCCTATGGGGTTGCTTCGCAAGACGAAAATATCTTGCGAGTCCCCGCGGGTTTTTTTCGCTTTTTTCCCAAGGCGCTAATCCGCTTATCAGCTGTTCCGCTGATAAGCCGCTTAACAGCTGATCGCGAAAAGCCGCTAGACTGCTGTAGCGCTAATCCGCTAAGCTGTCAATGGGCTTGCTTCGCAAGACGAAAAAACCGCTAGACGAAGAGAATCGCGGAACGGATTCTTTTCGTCTTGTGAGGCACCACTGTATCTGAGTTTCTAACACTGCGAACAGCTCTTACTGCCAGGAAGTTCTTCCTAATGTTTAGTCATTTTCTTGTCATTCGAATCCATCGGTACAGACCCTACCCTCTGCAGCAGCAGAAAACAACCTTGCTCCATCTTCCATGTGACAGCCCTTCAGATATTTGAGGATGACCATCATTTCACCTCTCAGCCTTCTAACCTCCAGACTAAACATACACAACGCTTCTCATAATGCTTGGTTTCCAGACACTTTATCATATCAGTCACCCTCCTCTGCACCCGTTCCAGCTGGTCAATATCCTTCTTAAATTTATATCGCATAAATTTGTGGTACAGAAATTAACAACAAACCCAAGAGATGCAAAATGTTGGTTGCTCAACAGCCAGCCCTTTTTTGCTGTGGATGCTAACTTAAGGTTATCAGATGTCCCTGTTTCTCGGGGACAGTCCCCGGATTTACAAATCAGTCCCCTGACAAAGTCCATCTATTTAATAAGAAGTTGAAAAGTGTCCCCAGATTCATTGGGAAAAAAAATCTGGTAACCTTATGCTAACTCTTCAGTCTCCCTTGAATAGTCTAGCATATACCTGGTGAAGAGGCAGACTTTTCTCTCATTTGCATAAGGTGTGGTATATAAAGTTAGTGAAGGACTGCCAGAGTCTCTACTGAGACTTGGAAGACCCCGCCCACCACCACTGTGTTCTCTCTTCTCCAAACCACAGCACCAAAAAAACTGCCAGGGTGGCAATGACCTGTGTGCTGCTGGATAGTTGCCATCAATGAGCTTAAAGAGAGCTTTTAAGTACTGCCATCAAGATGAAAGCCACCATAACAAGATGGGCTTAGCAGCAGGGCAAGGGATATGGTGCCAGATTCACCACTTCCCCAGCCCAGTTAGGATTTCTCTGCCCCTTCCTAATCCTATGCAAGTTTACTCAGAAGTAATTCTCACTGAATCCAGTGAACTGTATACTGAGGTAAGTTTGTATGAGTTTAGTAACTAACAAGGTTCCAGATTTTAACCCCCCAAATGTTCCAGCATAGCATTCAGACTTACCAAAGCTTGTTGTAGGATTCTAGGCATTCTGGTTTGACATTGTGAACTGAAACAGGAAAAGTCATCATTAAATGCTGAGAGAAAGAAAAAAAAGAAAGACAGACAAGGGAGAAATATAAAAAACAGCAGCTCACACTGTATTTTATAAAGACTGCTGGTCTCCCGTTTGGCTAAGAGGTTGGAGTGAGCATCTTTCCTGGGATCAACTTTGCGGACAAAAAGCGATTTTAACCAGCTGTCTTCTGCGGATCGGCTGTTTGACGACACAAGGCCCCTGCAAGTGAGCAAGACAAACATTGTTCTAGAACTTGTGTAAGCTTCATTCCTGTTTCATTTTTATCAGGACTGAGAAGTAGTGCAGGAAATAGCAGATTCCCGATTAGCCTCCCAGCTTCTGGAAGGTGTTTTTCACATTATCTCTGGAATACACAAGATTCACCTACCTTTAATTCAACCTGACTACATTAATCTTAGTTTACTAATCATAGGAGTTTGAGCTGACTCATCAGTAGATCGACAGAACAATCTTATGAAAGTTTAATCAGAATGAAGTCCCATTATGTTCAGCAGGACTTACCCCAAAGTTAATATGCATTGGACTTCAGCCAAAATATTTAAAATGTATATATGAGAAAGTAGTCATAAAGAAAACAAAGACAGTATTTTTTAATAGTTGTTGCTTGCCTCCCTGCTTCTCTCATAGACAACCAGGGAGGCCTCATCTTGCCAAGGCCATTTGCTTATACAAGAACTTGTATTATTAGCTAATTTTAAATTTGCCAACCAGTTAATCTGGTGGCATCTTTTTAGTCAATCAAAATATTTTTAATTGAATCATTCAACCAATTATTTGAGTACTAAAAGGTAAAGGTAAAGGACCCCTGGACGGTTAAGTCCAGTCAAAGGCAACTATGGGATTGCGGTGCTCATCTCACTTTCAGGCCAAGGGAGCCAGTGTTTGTCCACAGACATGTGGCCAGCATGACTAAACCGCTTCTGGTGCAATGGAACACCATGACGGAAACCAGAGCACATGGAAATGCCGTTTACCTTCCCGCCACAGCGGTACCTATTTGAGTACAAGGACTGCTTCTACCCATATATTGAGCACCATTGTCCAGTTCTTCTGCCACCACACCCCATACATGTCAGAATCATAAAATTCTAAAGTTGAAAGAGTTATCTAGTCCAACCCCCCTGCAATGTAGGAACATATGCGGATCAAACCTGCAACCTTGGCATTAGCAGCACCATGCTCCAACCAACTGAACTACCCAGGCTGATATATGTACCGTATTTTCCCCTCTATAACACACAGATTTTTTCTCCTAAAAAGGAAGGGGAAATGTCTGTGCGTGTTATGGAGCGAATGTGTGGTCCCTGGAGCCAAAAAATCAAGCAAAAGTCAAATCGCGAGTCACGGAGAAGGGAAACCTGAAAAGAGGAAGTGGCAGCTTTCCTGCATTCTGCCTCAGGGTCTTACTGCCCACCCTCCTCTGTTTCGTTGCTGTGATTGCTGAAACGGAACAAAGAGCAGGGAAAGCCCCTCCCCTCCAGGCAAGCAGAGGGGAAAGTGTCGTCTCTGTGCTCCGGTACTGCTGGGGGAGAGGGAGAGAGAGTGGGGGAGGGAGAGGGGGGGAGGGAGAGGGAGAGGGAGAGGGAGAGAGAGAGAGAGAGAGAGAGAGAGAGAGAGATGGCTGGCTTGGGGGGGAACTTTTGCCTCCCACCCTTAAATCCCTCTCCAGCATTCTTAGCCAGCTGCTTCTCTGCACACCCCTCTCATGTCCCTTCTTTGTTTTTCCTTCGCTCCCCACTTAAAATGTGGTTACAAAGCATAGATCAACATGGATCCTCAGGATCTTTGCATTGGGTCACCCCAAATTCACCATCAGATCACATAGCATGTCCATGGCTACAGCCTGCACCAAAAAAATCACGCACCCACTGTTGCCTGGGGCTGCAATGGTGCAAAAACGTGGTTAAAAAGCATGGATCCACATGGATCCTCAGGATCTTTGCATTGGGTCACCACAAATTCACCATCAGATCACATAGCATGTCCATGGCTACAGCCTGCACCAAAAAAATCACGCACCCACTGTTGCCTGGGGCTGCAATGGTGCAAAAACGTGGTTAAAAAGCATGGATCCACATGGATCCTCAGGATCTTTGCATTGGGTCACCCCAAATTCACCATCAGATCACATAGCATGTCCATGGCTACAGCCTGCACCAAAAAAATCACGCACCCACTGTTGCCTGGGGCTGCAATGGTGCAAAAACGTGGTTAAAAAGCATGGATCCACATGGATCCTCAGGATCTTTGCATTGGGTCACCCCAAATTCACCATCAGATCACATAGCATGTCCATGGCTACAGCCTGCACCAAAAAAATCACGCACCCACTGTTGCCTGGGGCTGCAATGGTGCAAACACGTGGTTACAAAGCATGGATCCACAGGGATTCTCAGGATCTTTGCATTGGGTCACCCCAAATTCACCATCAGATCACATGTCTGTGGCCACAGCATGAAGCACAAAAATGATACATCCACTGTTTCATTCAGAATGTTTTTTCCCTTGTTTTCCTCCTCTAAAAACGATGTGCGTGTTATGGTCAGGTGCGTGTTATAGAGCGAAAAATACGGTAAGTGAGCTCTAGTTCATGAAAGCTTATACCATAATAAAAGTTTGTCAGACTTTAAGGTACCACAGATCTATTTTGTGTAACAGGCTAGCATAGTTACTTCTCTGGAAAATGAAATTAGAGTTTTTCCATTGTGTGGAGCTATGATATACCAGTATAAACTGGAAGTAAAAGTAATCTCAAAAGCTTCATTTTAATTAAGTCTGGGGCAGAAATCAGAGAGCAGCAACAGCTGTTGTTCAGGAGTTTTTGCTTGTCTACTGATTTACTGGGGAGAGGAGGATTAGTTAAAGCTTTCAAGCATGCTTATAATACCCAAATATTTGCAGTAACAAAATTGTACTGTGTGACACAACTGAAAATCAAAGATGAAACTGAAATCAAACCCACAAACCTCCAAACTACACTACTTGTTATCTTGAGGAAGACAGTGTATCTAATTTCCCACCATTTGTGTCCTGGAGTGCATGTATCCTTATCTTCTATGAAAGTCAGGGAGGATTATGTGATGGTTAGAGTTTGCTGAAAGTAAAAGTCTTAAGCAAAACCACATCCTTATTCACACACTAGAAGAACTCTTCCCAAGGGGTGGGAAAATCCTAGGCAACTGAAAAAGTTGATTTTGGAGAATAATTGATTTTTCAACCCTAAACAACATTTGCTTCTAGAAAACCTAAAGCATTTTTCAATTTAGTTTAGTTTGCTGTCTTGACCATGTCATGATATAGCTTTACAGATCGGTTCGAACAGCAACAAAATCAGTAAGCAATCATTATAACAATTTACCACATGAGTATTTAAATCTATCTGACTCAATTGCAAGAACTCATGAAGTGGCAGATATCTCTCCACCTCCAATTAAAAACTATTTCTTTTGAATTAAGATAGGAAGGCAGCTGACACAGGAATATACAGTTCTTCCCTCCTGAAAAATGGGACACTAGAATAAACAGCAGAGATCATTATCAGCATAATTATTTATTTAATAACATTTATATATACACAACTTGATTGTTAAAAATAACAACAACCTCAACATGGTTTACAAACATAGGGTATGTTCCTGTTAACATTTATCCAGAACACAGAAGGCATTTTCTAGAATCTTTAATTGCATTTGTTTATTTTATCTATTATAGTGATTTTTACCACCACCCCTTGAAGCAAGTTCCCAGGCCACATAAGTAAATTTGGTTGGGGTCCTTAAAAAAAATTAAAAAATCAATCCATTCATATCTCACCCTTCCTCCTGAAAGAACCCAGGGTGGCTCATTATCATTATTATTTAGGACCCAAAGGAAAGCGGGGGGGAAACCCCATTGAATGAATAAATAAATAAATTTGTTGCCGTTATTATAATTTCAATTGGCATTATTTCAGTCCCAAAAATAACTTCTTAAGACTAATAACCAACAATAACAATATATTTAGTCTCCAGGCAAAAACATTATTTTCTCATCAAACCTTTGGCTTTTAATTAATTACCTGAGGCCCTTTTGCATGGGTGGGATGTTTTAATCCATTTTTTAAAAAACAGAATTGTCTTTATTTTTATTTTCCCCATATGCTTAAAATATTACAAGTCCGTTTGTGCTGCCATGGCAAAAAAGCAGCTAATAAATTTAATAAATAACAACGATCATACAAGATGGCTTACAACAACAGTAATAATACAATGTGATAAATGAAAAGGGGTGTGGGGGGGTCTGTCCATCCCCCATAATTTAGATGGGAGTGTGTAGAGGATTAGCCAAGAGATTAATGGGGTGACCCCCCCACAATGGGGTGAGGACAAGGGTTAATAGGTGGGGGCTCCGAGGTAGAACACTTTTACACCGTAAAATATGTGGAGGCGGATATCCATGAGGCGACCTCCCCATTATTAATGGCTGGGGGGCTTCTGCGTGAGGCGGGCTGAGCCAATGTACACACGCCCTCCTGTATGGAGATGGAGGGTGTGTGTACGTATATATATATATACAGTATATATGTGTGTGTCAAAGACACTATTTATTGAATAATATGAGCGGGGAAGAGAAGAGACGATGAGACCCCCCCCCCCATTCCCACAATTTATTAACTCTGAAGCGCTGTTGGGGGAGGAAGCAAGAAACCACCTGACCAGCCCGTGACCTTGAGCCGCGAGCGGGGGAGGAAAGAGCGCGCGCCAGAAAGAAACGGCTCTCCTCTCCCCCCCCCCCCCGTCGCTCGACCTTCCCGCCACTTTTCAGCCCTCCCTCCCCGGCAGCTTCCCCCTCACCTGAGGAAAAAAAGGCGGGAACGGCCCCCTTGGGCTGGGAAGGCGCTGAGGCGGAGGCGGCCGCCGCTCCCCCGCCGCAGCAGCAGCAGCGCCCCGGCCGCCATCTTGACCACCTCAACCTGAGGGGACGGCGCGGGGGAAAAGGAAGGGGAAATGGGGGCGCAGTGCTCCCCAGTAGCCACTAGAGGGAGCCTTTCCCCCCCCCACCGGGAGGGACGGAGTTGAGGAGGGGGACGCGGAAAGGTTTCTCTCTCCCTCCCAACGCCGCACATTTCTCCGACGAAGGTCTCAAAGGCGCAGCGCCATTAAGCTGAGGCGACTCTGGCCAAGGTGCAACCCCAGAACCTTGTTGGGGGGTTGAACAGTGTGACGGATTGAAAAATAAACGGTTTAGTTCCCCTCCAGGGGGACTGCCCTACGTGGATCCTAAAGTGCTTGCTCCTCTTAGAACAATTTAAATGAATAGGCTCTAATAGACCTGAGGAAAAGCCCCTTCTGAACATGGGCAGAGTGCATTTTTTGTTCACAAAGGGCACCACAGACTAGGCCTACAGAGGGCTCCTGTGGTTGTGTAGACTAGTGCGCTCACCTCCACCAAAAGAAAGCATTTTTTAATGTAATTATTTTTCAAATCCAATGCAAAACATGTAAACCATTGCAGATTAAGGAAGTGGCACTTGTATACCATTTGCACAAAAACCTCAGCCTGAGGAAAGGCTAAAGAAGACATTCTGGTCCAGAACAAAAGTTTGCATAATCCATAAATTTGGAAAGACATTGGATACCTTTCTGATGTCAGATTTGTTTGTAGATGTAATAATAGATGCCCAGCCAGCTGTAAATGCATGTTTTGTGTTTTTCTCCAGCCATGCACAATGTTTGCATACTTTTTTCAATTAAGGCAATTATCATACTGATGCCAAACTTAGTGTGGACACCCGATCAGCATAGCCACAGCAGTCCACACTATTAAACTAGTACAGCAAGTCAAAATGGCCCCTATTTGGTCCTTCCAAAATTTGCAGGTAGCTGCTGCAACAAAGAAGTATCATATTAAAGTCTTGCTTTGTAAATCTGTACTCTCCACTGTAATAAATTTAGTAAAAAGTATTTTTAAAACATCTAATTTTTGATAGATTTCCTCCCCACCACCCAGAAGAACCCATTTGTTTTTTAATACATGGAACAGGAAAAAAACAATGAACATTTCCCCACCGGCTTTGCGTCCAAGTTCTATACATGTGAATGAAACTCTGGCCAGAAAAATTATAGCCAGCTGGCAACTAATTCTGAAATTGGGACAATATTGGTTTGGGAAATCAAGTTTTCTTTTTGGGTGACCCCCTGATAATCCACATTTCTAAAAAATAAAAAAAACAACCAGTAAAAGCAATATTACTCCCATGAAATTAATTTTATTAGGAGAATATTGTATTATATTCAACAGGCTTACTTAGATGTAAATTCCACAGAGATAAATAGAATTGCCTGTTTTTACCAGGGAGTGAATTCCATTGAGCTCAGTAATACATTAAAGTAAGCATGTTTAGGATCAGGCAGTTGTTTTTGTAATACTTTCAGCCCAAGTGTTGTATAATTATAGTATAATTATTCGGATTATCCTATATAGTTTTATGATTATGTAGTGTGTTGGGTTGGGAACATTTAATAGAAGAGCAGAGCATAATATATCATTTTTACCAGCAGAAAGTGCCCAACATTGCTTGGGAATTATAAGAAACCAAAAATATCAGTACAGTTTTGAAACCAGTACATAAGAAATAGCCTGCTGAATCAGGCCATTGGCACATTTAGTCCAGCATTCTGTTCTCAGTGGCTTATGATATGCCTACGGGAAACAAGCAAGCAGAACATGAGCACAAGAGCCCTCTCCCTCCCATGAAGGGGCAAAGTCTTCTGGGATGTTTGCCTGTACAAGCACCAATAACAGGAACCTGCACTGTGTAAGAACATGGAAGAGTGTTTGCTAAGGTTACCAGATTTTTTTCAATGAATCCGGGGATACTTTTCAACTTCAATAGATTTTGTATGGGGACTGATTTGTAAATCTGGTGACTGTCCCCGGGAAACGGGGACGTCTGGTAACCTTAGTGTTTGCACCATTTCCATTCCTGCGCCTATCCCAGGGGACTATTCCCATGGATCAGATCAGTCTTCCAGTTTTTAATGGTGCCCAGAAACTTACACCCAGAGGCAATTCTCACAGTAGTGCCTGATCCTAAACGTCTCATACCAGCTGAAGTGTTTGAAAAGGTGGTGGGCTCCATCTACCCTGTGCCATAGGAGCCAACTCCTAGGGGCCAAGGTCCCTTTGCCCCCCCATAAAATATTTGAGGGGGCTGGGCCCCCCAAAGTTAATGGGCATTGCCATTCAAATGGTGTGTGTGTGTGTGTGTCACATCTTGTGATCAATGATGTGGGGTGGGGCTTACCTGTCCGTCCATCCCCCAATATTGGATTTCACTGCTTTGCTGCACTGTGAAGTATTAAACATTGTGTATTGTTTTTGGATACCATCAAGCAGAGAGGCCACTTATAAATATTGTAGCAGACCAACTTACATTCACTACTTGAAAGATTTTAAAAGTAAACTGAATGTTTCTGTTGTCCTGTGAGCAGGTTAATTCAAGTTTATTATGAATCATGACAATTTCAGAAAGAACACATAAACATTGTGTTACGTACAAGCTCATCCACAGAAGCACATGGAAAGTCTCAGATTATGCTGCCTACCCTGTCCTCATCCCCATCATTTATCTGAAGAAGAAACAGTTAGTTCTTGGAGCTTTTCACTAAGGTAACTGGTATCTCTATCGGTCAGGTTTTCTGAGTCCGTTACACTTTCCAGTAGCCTACTGCCGGCACAAGGCTTCCCCGTCACTGGATCAATGATTTTCCCAACCTTGTACACAATCTCAGCCAGTTCGTGTTTCACGTGCTTGCTCCTCCGTTCAGGCAAAGCTTTTAAGAGAACAATGTCTCCCTCAATGCACTGCTGCTGGGGGTCATGAGCAAAGTATGTTTTCCGCTTGTTATAGAACTGTGGGAGAAGAGAGGAAAGAGCACATGGATTATTCAGTGGTAGGCAAATGATTCAGAAAAACCTGAGTGCCAGCAAGACTGAACCAGGATAGAATTTAGCTGCTCAGCCCTAACATTGACTGAAGTTCTCCATCATACTGGTGTAACTCAACCCCAAAGGAAAGTTTACCTTTAGCAAGTAAGGATCCAGCACCAGCCGCGTAACTCTCACTTTGGCTGTTTTACGCATCTTGGTCCCAATGACTTTCCCTATGATCCATTTTGCGTGGACAGCACCACGCAATGCAGACATGGCTCAGTTACGAACACCCTGAGAAGCAAGAACAAGGTATCATTTTAACAGCCAGTGGCAAAGTACAGCCAAGCCAACACACCTATCATTATTTAAAATAACAAGCCTTCCTAGATATTTAGAATGCTGATATGTTTTTAGTTCATTACTGGGTTTAATTTTCTGAATGTTTTAATTGTTTTTACAAATAATTTTGTTTTATTTTTATAAACCTATTTGATGGGGTTTTTTAAAACAATCAAACAGTAAATAAATTTCATGAAATAAACAAATGAAACAAATAATAAATGTATCTGTTTGGCTTATTTCCTACCCTTCACCACCAAGTCCCAGGGCAGATCACAGCAATTAAAAAACATAATATTAAAAACACTTTAAACAACCTTCTTCAGAAACAGCATTTCCCCTTACATTCTAGCCATAAGAAAGGCAGAGGAACACCCCAAGTTTGCTAGTCTTGAAAACCCAGGCTCCCCTAAGTATTAATGCTAGATGCTAGTAAAAATGCTTTAAGCCCAGTGCACATCAACACCACATACTAATTGAGAAAGCAGGACAAAATTGTTGCTGTGGAAAAGCTGGTACTGCCAGTGTGTGATGCCTAGATCTTAATCATGAGAAAGGTGTGTTGCAGTACTTTATCTTGTTGGCTGTGCTCTGCCTCCACTGTCAGAGGCAGTGATGCTTCTGAATACCAGTTGCTGGAAACCACAAGAGAGGAGAGTGCTGTTATGCTCGAATCCCGCTTGTGCGTTTCCCAGACCCACTGTAAGAACAGAATGCTGGACTAGATTGCCCGCCCCCCCCCCTTTGGTCTGATCCAGCAGGTTCTTCTTATGTTGTTAACAGATTTATTGTTAGATTTCAGACCTGGAGGGCCACGAACTCCCCGGCCCTTGATAAAGTATCTCACAAGCAGGGATGAGAAAATCCCTCTATGTCTGAGATCCTGGAAAACTGCTGGAGAATAGGTAATGCCACAAAATGATGAACAACCTGACACTACATCCACTGTTTTGTTTTTTAAAAGTTACTAGTCAATAAACAAAAAAGCATTGCAGCTGACAGTTTAAGGCTGCTGCATTGGCACACAGCTGTCTGTCAAATATATCCCCATTAAGTGACCTTGCTCCTGAAAACTTGGGGTGCAATTTACGCTTCCACCATAGGATGAAAAAAAGGTGAGAGGAAATTAGGGGGGTTGTAAGCGGACTGGATGAAGAGAAGGAGCCCTCCTGCCTCCCAGAATTGTAGGAGAGTTTAATTTTAGAGGAGCAGAGGCGGCCTTCCCCCTCCACAGCCCTACGTGAATCTCCATTAGATCGTCCACCTCTGCCTTTGTACCCCAACCAGGTCTCTGCCCCGCAGAGACAGTAAAGCTCCCCACCCCAGGCGCCCTCCGCCCCATAAATCCGTTGGAAACTCTTACTGGGTCTCTGTCTCCAGGCTGGAAACGGGAGCCGGGGCCAAGAGAAGGAAAAGGCGGAGCCAGTAGCGGAAGTTCCGCGTAGCCCATCTAGGAAAGGAGAGTGGTGTCTGTTTGTAGCCTCCGAGGCCCTTCTGGGATTTGCCTGCGTGGTTTAGCGGGTAAAGCACCGGCGTGGGGAGCAAGAGGATTGTTGGTTCGAGGACCAAGCCGGGGTGACGCTAATAGCTTCTTGTGTTCGGTCTCCATTAATCAGCCGCATAACAAAGTATATCTTATTCTTCTTAGAGTTGCATTAGTTCATTTGACAGTAGCATCATGGCCATTCTTCACAATGCAGAGGGATAGGCTCTGTATGTTGGATTTCTGTCTGTTCTGTGCGGGTTGGTTTTTTTACAGCAGAGAAGTTGTGCCAGGGTGGACGTGTTGGAAGAAATGACAAACGTTTATACAAATATCACGTCTGTTTTAAGGTTGCCATGGCAGGATTTCCATGCCTTTCAAAGTTCCACAACAGGCAGAAATACGACAAACGCAGCATTGCCGGCGCTGAGTTTTCATATTTGGGAAAAGCGCACATGCCAGATTTCTGTCGGCTGGAGGTGCAGTGATAGGGAAAACAGTACATACCTGCAAAAAAAGGAAAGGAAATAGCTGCCTTCCTGTTCACTTTCCCACCATCTTAAAAACACAACATTAGACTCACTGGCTGCTTAATAGGTTAGAAATTAAATGACTGCAAAGGCCTGTCTGCATTTTTTAAATGCAGATTTATCATACTGTACACCCCTTTGGTGGTTTTGTGTTGCAAAGTGCTTTTAAAATCTGAAAATAAATAAATAAAGTATCCTCCAGCATGTCAGAGGATATTTGGGGTGCCCTGATGTTCCATGGGGAGGGGTTCCATGGGGATAACTCCTCGTGCCCTTACACCCCCACTTGCCCATCAGGCATTGCTGGGTGTTCTACTAAATCTGCCCGCTACTATACTTTGCATTTTTCTTCTCCCACCCTGTTGACAAAGTGGAGAGAGTGGTTGTTATTCTGGGTTGATATGCCAGAAAAATATCATTCATTCATTCATTTATTTTTAATTCAAAGCCTTTGTACCTTGCTCTTCAGCCCCAAAAGTCTCCCAGAGTGGCTTATATAACATCATTTAAACAAGACAGTCCCTGCCCACAGGCTTATTGTTGTTGTTTAGTCGTGTCCGACTCTTCATGACCCTATGGACCAGAGCACGCCAGGCACTCCTGCCTTCCACTGCCTCCCACAGTTTGGTCAAACTCATGCTGGTAGCTTCGAGAACACAGTCCAACCATCTTGTCCTCTGTTGTCCCTTTCTCCTTGTGCCCTCCATCTTTCCCAACATCAAGGTCTTTTCCAGGGAGTCTTCTCTTCTCATGAGGTGGCCAAAGTATTGGAGCCTCAGCTTCAGGATCTGTCCTTCCAGTGAGCACTCAGGGCTGATTTCCTTAAGAATGGAGAGGTTTGATCTTCTTGCAGTCCATGGGACTCTCAAGAGTCTCCTCCAGCACCATAATTCAAAAGCATCAATTCTTTGGCGATCAGCCTTCTTTATGTTCTTTATGGTCCAGCTCTCACTTCCGTACACCACTACTGGGAAAACCATAGCTTTAACTATACAGACCTTGTTGGCAAGGTGATGTCTCTGCTTTTTAAGATGCTGTCTAGGTTTGTCATTGCTTTTCTCCCAAGAAGCAGACGTCTTTTAATTTCGTGGCTGCTGTCACCATCTGCAGTGATCATGGAGCCCAAGAAAGTCAAATCTCTCACTGCCTCCATTTCTTCCCCTTCTATTTGCCAGGAGGAAAGAGGAGGAAAACAATCCCAGGTTCCAATTCTTAAACAATTGTTCCTGTGCATATTGGGTAGGAAATGCCTGCTGCAGCTGGTCTTTTAACAGAGCTGATATAGAGAGCCCTGCTTCCCATCTCTCCCCCTGGTGGAATTTTAACAATCTGCATCAATGTGTCAGTAAATGGTCTTGATGGTTGTTTTACATGTGTGTGTTTTTTGTAATGAAATGTTTATGATCTATTGTAATTCTGTTACATTTTTGTGCACCTTTATGTAATTGGATGTTTTGTATACAATTTGTTTTTTGTAGTTCTTACGTCATTTTCTTTATGTGCATATTTATTTAATTACATAACTTAAAATGTGGACTTCTGATTGTAATTATTAGTAGCCGTTGGTTTTGAATGTGGAAATTGTGCTGTGTTTCTTTTATTGAATTACTGTACTTTTTGTTAGGATTTGTAAATTGTTTTGAGATTTATTTTGAAATATGAAGTGGTACGTAAATTGACTAGCTGAAAAATTAAATCTGTCAACAGGAGCACAAAATGAGCCTCTCAGGGCACACTCCTCATGGTGCCCTAATTTATTGTTTTTTCATTAGCCATATTTTTATAGCAGCCGTGGATCACGTGTTCAATGGGTGACTCACAATTTTTTTTAATGCTATAAAGTACAGGACTGCTACTATTATTTATTTGATTTGTCATTTGCTTACTACAAAAAAGTCTCCAAGTGGTTTACAGAAAAAGGCACTGCCTTGGTGACTAGCAGTGCCTTATTTCAGCTCCAGCTGGTTTTGCCACCAATGACAGCTTTGGGACAGAGATGACTTGGCCACTGTACGCCATGCTCTGCTAGCTTCCAGATTTGCTTATTGCAATGTGCTCTATGTGCGGCTGCCCTTGAAGACAACTTGGAAACTTCAGTTGGCCCATAATGCAGGCGCAGCAGACAGATTACTGTCTGGGGTTCCATTTAGATCTCATATACAACCCCTGTTTTAAAACAGCTGCATTGGTTGCCAGTTTGTTTCCAGGCCCAATTCAAGGTCTCACATTGGTCTTTAAAGCTTTAAATGACTCAAGCCCCAAATATCTGAAAGACCACCTTCTTCCCTAAAGACTCTCTTAGGTGCTGAGATCTGCAGAGGGGCCTTCTTGGTATGATGATAATAATAATAATAATAATAATAATAATAATAATAATAATAATAATAATAATAATAATTTATTATTTATACCCCGCCCATCTGGCTGAGTTTCCCCAGCCACTCTGGGCAGCTCCCAATCAGTGTTAAAAACAGTACAGCATTAAATATTAAAAACTTCCTTGAACAGGGCTGCCTTCAGATGTCTTTTAAAGATAGGATAGCTGTTTATTTCCTTCACATCTGAAGGGAGGGTGTTCCACAGGGCGGGCGCCACTACCGAGAAGGCCCTCTGTCTGGTTCCCTGTAACCTCACTTCTCGCAATGAGGGAACCGCCAGAAGGCCCTCGGCACTGGATCTCAGTGTCCGGTCTGAACGATGGGGGTGGAGACGCTCCTTCAGGTATACAGGACTGAGGCCGTTTAGGGGTTTAAAGGTCAGCACCAACACTTTGAATTGTGCTCGGAAACGTACTGGGAGCCAATGCAGATCTTTCAGGACCAGTGTTATGTGGTCCCGGCAGCCACTCCCAGTCACCAGTCTAGCTGCCGCATTCTGGATTAATTGCAGTTTCCGGGTCACCTTCAAAGGTAGCCCCACATAGAGTGTGTTGCAGTAGTTCAAGCGGGAGATAACTAGAGCATGCACCACTCTGACAAGACAGTCTGCGGGCAGGTAGGGTCTTAGTTTGCATACCAGGTGGAGCTGGTAGGCAGCCGCCCTGGACACAGAATTAACCTGTGCCTCCATGGACAGCTGTGAGTCCAAAATGACTCCCAGGCTGCGCACCTGGTCCTTCAGGGGCACAGTTACCCCATTCAGGACCAGGGAATCTCCCACACTCGCCCCCCTGTCCCCCAAAAACAGTACTTGTCAGGATTCAACCTCAATCTGTTAGCTGCGATCCATCCTCCAACCGCCTCCAGGCACTCACACAGGACCTTCACTGCCTTCGCTGGTTCTGATTTAAGGGAGAGGTAGAACTGGGCGTCATCACTCCACCCTCAGAAGCTCAAGGAGAGGGCCTTCTCTGTGGCAGCTCCCACGTTGTGGAACTCCCCTCCCCAAAGATTTCATTATAGAGCTTCCAGTGAATGCTGAAGATGGCCCTCTCTATCCTGGTTTTTGACACTGGAGGTGTATGTTTTTAGGACCCACCTTATTTTTATGGTTGCAAGCTGTTGTAAATTTTTTTTATTACTGCAGCCCATCCTGGGACTTGTGGGCACCGCTGGTCCCTTCTCAGGCAAATAATGTGTGCGAGTGCAACCTTTGCATGCGCCCACCCACTCTCCTCTTCCCTCAGGGAATGTTTGATCAAGACAGAACATGCCACCTTTTAGATAAGTGTGTCTTCCTCCAGAAATTTAATCACTGAGGAATCTGTGATAAGCCTCCAAGGCGCCTCGGGATGCATCTTCATTTGCTTTAAAGAACTGAGTTTTTAATTAAACACAAACATTGGAAACTCAGTTCCGGGAGCTCTCAGGTGGGCGCCATTGCCATGATAAGAGAACAAGGGAGGTGTTCATGGTGAGTTCTGGCACCACTTCTTCTAGAAAAATGGCACTGTACAGTGGTACCTCGGGTTAAGAACTTAATTCGTTCCGGAGGTCTGTTCTTAACCTGAAACTGTTCTTAACCTGAAGCACCACTTTAGCTAATGGGGCCTCCTCCTGCTGCTGCTGCACCGCCGGAACCCAATTTCTGTTCTTATCCTGAAGCAAAATTATTAACCTGAAGCACTATTTCTGGGTTAGCGGAGTCTGTAACCTGAAGCATATGTAACCTGAAGCGTATGTAACCCGAAGTACCACTGTATAAGAATATAAGAAGAGCCTGCTGGATCAGGCCAATGGCACCTCTAGTCTAGCATCCTGTTAGCCAACCAGATGCCCTTAATGGGAAACCTCCAATCAGGATTCGAGCACAAGAACACCTCCTGTTGTTTCCAGCATTGCTGCCTCCAGCTGTTGAGGCAGAGCAAAGCCATCCTGCCTAGTAGTCATTGATAGCCTTGTTGCCCTCCATGAATTTGCCCAATCCCTATTTTAAAGCCATCTAGGTTGATAGCCACCACGGCCTCCTGGGGGAGCGAGTTCCATAGTTTAACTATGCTCTGTGAACTTCCTTTATATATTGATCACTGGCTTCGTCCAAGGGCTTTCTTCATCTTTCTTTCACACGACAACTCTGTGAGGTGGTGAATACAGCAAAGAGTCTTGAGGCACCTCAAAGCCTAACAAATGCATTACACAACATGAGCGTTCCTGAGCCAGGAGGACATCAGAAGAGGACAAACAGGACAAAGGAAGTTGCCTTACAATGAGTCAGACCATCTAGCTGAGTGCTGGAATCGGCCCTCCAAAATTTGAGGACATTCCCAGCCCTACTGAGAGATGGAACCCAGGACTTTCCGCTGCCTTATACTGATCCATTCTGTACTGTTTCAGACCCTTCAGAATAATAGCACCCCGCCCCCCGCAAAGTGCCAAACAACCAAAGAATGCCAGATACAGTACTACTGTGCAAAATGCAACAAGATTGCTTTTGTTGTTGTTGTTGTTGTTATTTTTGCACTATCGATGCACACAACACTTCACACAGTAGAAGAGGACAGATCTCTGCCCCAAGGACCTTCCACATTTCCCATGAGAGGAGTGGGATGGACAAAATACACATTTATTTCGGTCATGCATATTTTCTGGTGTGTGGTCAGGCTAAGGAAGATAGCCAGTGTCCAAGCTGAATCTCTAGTGGCAGAGTGTTCCACAGGACTGGACCAATGACATTAAGGCTCCTAGTTGTTGTCAAATGACCCTTGCCAACTCAGGGAATGACCCATGACACTCCTTCAGAATATTTTGGTGACCAGGCTGGGATGTAAGGGTTCAGGTAATCCCTGGAACTAATGTGTTAATGGCTTTGTAAATTAATACTGTACAGTAAAAAGGTAAAGGGACCCCTGACCATTAGGTCCAGTCGTGGCCGACTCTGGGGTTGCGGCGCTCATATCGCTTTATTGGCCGAGGGAGCCGACGTACAGCTTCCGGGTCATGTGGCTAGCATGACTAAGCCGCTTCTGGCGAACCAGAGCAGCGCACGGAAATGCCGTTTACCTTCCCGCCAGAGTGGTACCTATTTATCTACTTGTAGTTTGACGTGCTTTTGAACTGCTAGGTTGGCAGGAGCAGGGACCGAGCAACCGGAGCTCACCCCATCACGGGGATTTGAACCGCCGACCTTCTGAATGGCAAGCCCTAGGCTCTGTGGTTTAACCCACAGTGCCACCCGCGTCCCTATACTGTACAGTACTAGGACCTTAAACCCAACTCAGTAGCATTCTGCAGCAACTTGGGCTTGCAAACCAGGCCTAAGGACCACCCCACATACATCACATTGCAGTAATCCAGCCTTGAGGCTAGCAACACATGGACCACAGTGGTACCAAAGAGAGTGTCAAAAAATAGCAAGCTTTTGAGATCTGCAGAGCTCTTCATCACGTAAGACCCTACACAGGGTGCGAAGAGAGTAGAGGAAAAATAATATTAATGTTCTCCCTTTCTACCTCCTGCTTTATGTAACCTGACGAAGAACTCTGCAGAACTTGAAAGCTTACGCATCGTCTTCTGATGTTTTGGTTAATACAGTATAATGGTGAAATTGATTTCTCCACCGCACAAATGCAATGGATCCCAGCGGGTTATGGTGAGAGGTTGCTGTTTTCCTCTCCCTGTAGTGTCTGCTGTTTAGAAATCCCCAGCGCGGGAGGAGGAGGAGTCTCGCAGGCACCCAGGCAGGAAACGGCTCGACGTCTTTTGCCATCACCTGGGAAAGTAAATTCTTCGCTTTCTCCCCGGCAGCTGAGCTGACATGCTCCAGCGTGGAGGAGACAAAGGGAAGGGAAGCCCCTTGCTAGATCACCCCCTGACTATGATTTTTGCACCGTGGTGATGTGAACGTGGGCTGTGCAAAATGCAACCTTTAGAATAAATAAACAAACAAATGCTTCTTTTGTTTTTTTAAAAAAGCATTGATTCCGAGAAGAAATTCAGAATCCAATTTGACTCTCCTGCTGTGGAATTGCAGCCTCCAGGAATAACGAGAGATAGAGGTAAGGAAGCGGCTGTTTGGATCTGGGAAGTCATTCAAACCGCTAAATTGTTTGCAAATCCTTGTCATTGAATCAAAGCAAGGCGGAAAGGAAAAAGGAAAAGATAAAAATTTAAGAAGCAACATAATAAAAGGTGTAGAGGGGTGTGTGAGAAATCATGTATTTTTCAGCGTGTGATTTATGCATTTTAAAAAATGTGTTTGGCTCCAGTTTAATCCTGTCCACGTCTACTTTAAAGTAAGCCTCATAGATTTCTATGGGTCTAACTCCCCAGCTGAGCATGTCTAGGATGGCAGAGGGCTGGATTTCTCTGGGTTGAATGCAGGCAGTGACCAGCAAGGCAGGAGGACAAGGAAATAAGTGAGGGAAGTCTAGCTGTGAAAGAGGCTGGTCACTGTATTAATTTATTTAAAATATTTATTACCCGCTCTTCATTGAAGGATTTCGGGGTGGTGAACAGAACCTGGGAATAGAATCCACATGCCATAGAAATGCAACTGGTACTCCAGCAAGAAAACGTGGCAAAACCAAAATCTGCCTTACAAAATCACAATAAAACAATAAAAATATATTTATTTATTATAAAATAAATAAAACTAAAAAGCACCTCCAGATGCTTTGAACTACAGCTGCTGTTGGTCCTTGCAACATTTAGATCTTCAATATCTATTCTGCTAATGCAAAATATAAAAATATATATATCACACGTTGCATGTTCCCTCTCTTTGCATTAACACTCCCCCCTCCCCTGTGTTCTGGGTATTGGACGTGCTTGCACTGGTAGTATTGCCGCTGCAGCAAGTCTATTGCCAACCTGGTGTCATCCAGTTGCTTTGAACTACAACTCCCATCAGCCCTTGCAGCCAGAAAAGCCATGGAAACTGGCAGCCACCGCACCTGGAGGGCACCACATTGGCTATCCTTGTTCCATTGCAAGCAAAGGCTGGTCCATTAGAGTGAACGGGGCACTTCCTTACCAGTCTCGGTCTGCCCTCAGCCTACCTCCTGCCTGCTTTCCTACTTACACCCAGCCCGGAAGGTGGCAGGACTTCTGTGAAGGACTAGCTGAACCTTATGGCTAGTAGCCGTCAATAGCCCTCCATGTCACCTTCCTCCAGTCTCAGCATTTTCCCTGTAGAACTCAGCAGGGAGGAGGATGGGGACAAAACCAGGTTTAGTTGGCTTTGTCTGTTGTTGGTTTTGGCTCTACCTCCTGTTTGACTCCCTGCCTTAGGTCCCACCAACTCTCACTGGGTACCAGACATCACTGTTCACTGCTTGCAGAGTTGGAAGGGACCAGGAATCTTGGCCCAACGTGGGGCAAAATGATTAAGAGCCTCATGCTGTACCAACTGAGCTGAGGAGTTTATCCTTATCCTGAGATAAAGGTAAAGGGACCCCTGACCATTAGGTCCAGTTGTGGCCGACTCTGGGGTTGCGGCACTCATCTCGCTTTATTGGCCAAGGGAGCGGGGATTCGAACCCCCGACTTTCTGATCGGCAAGTCCTAGGTTCTGTGGTTTAACCCACAGCACCACCCGCGTCCCTATCCTGAGATAGCTGTTCCTAAATTACCCTTGGGAGGTCCAGTCCCCAGTGCCCTAGGGATGCTTGAAGGAGATAGATTGTTTACAGCTCTGCAATAATGTGTCATCTCCCCACCCCCAAATAATAGAAAACCTCCAGGGCAGCAATATTTTGGCTAAAGCGCTTTCCCCCCCCCAAGAGCACCATTCCCTCCTGTGGCTTCCAGCAACAGGAACATTACTTGCCTCCAGTAATGTGGAAGAAGAGCATAGCCAACATGGCCCAGATGAACACAGCAAAACGTTTTGATGCATTGTAATTCATATTCATGTGGTTAAACCACAGAGCCTAGGGCTTGCTGATCAGAAGGTCAGCAGTTCGAATCCCCGTGATGGGGTGAGCTCCCGTTGCTTGGTCCCTGCTCCTGCCAACCTAGCAGTTCAAAAGCACATCAAAGTGCAAGTAGATAAATAGGTACCGTTCCGGCGGGAAGGTAAATGGCGTTTCTGTGTGCTGCTCTGGTTCACCAGAAGCGGCTTAGTCATGCTGGCCACATGACCCGGAAGCTGTACGCCGGCTCCCTCTGCCAATAAAGCGAGATGAGCGCCACAACCCCATAGTCGGCCACGACTGGACCTAATGGTCAGGGGTCCCTTTACCTAATTCATGTTCATAGTTTGGATCGATGTTATTTATGTTCTGATTTTCAAACTTGTTTTTAACCTTGGCTTTTGCTGGCAATTGTAACAATGCATTTTCACAAGGACTCCCCCCACCCCCAAACAAACAAACAACCCTCAAAGTGATTTGGAAATGCAGAGAATTGATCTTAAGACTTGGACAATGAAAATAGGGGAAACTGACAGGTTTGCCCAACTTTAGTGGCAACAAGCGACTGGTGATGGGGATAACAGCCATGTCTCCCTCAGGCCTTGAACTCCTTTGGCAAAGGCTTTGACAAAAATAGACTGCTCATAGAAAGGCAAAGCAAATGGCCCTTGAGGGCAGGGCGTGGTGCAAGAAGAGATAGAGAAACTAGATGGCTTTCTGCTTCATTGAGCTATTCAGCTGTCTTAGCAGACTAGGGTTATCTTCTTCATTTGAACAGAAAGGCAAACCTTAAATCAATCAGTTGCCACCACCGACCACACCTGGGGCTGGTCAGCTTGAGGGCACTGGGACAGATCCCTCCCATTAAGCTGTTTTAAAATCTGGCTCCTGGCAGCCCTTCCAAATTTTAAATTGGGACGCGATTCACCTTTTGCCTACACTTGAAAGGGAAGCAGCGTTGCTCCTATAGCAAATTCTCTGTGAAGTGCCTCTGCTGTTCATCTCTCATTACCTTGGGCCCACAGGCCAAGACATTTGAGAGGCAGAACATTTAAATGTCACCCTCTGTGCGGGCAAGAATAGGATAGGCAATTATTTCTTGCCTTATCTGCTGCCCTTTAGTGCTGCTCTGAAATTTGCTGCCTGAGGTACACGGATTTGCCGTGCCAGTTTCATTCTCCCCACCTTTCATCCACTGTCGCCTTCCAGAGAGGACGCGATTGAAGTTTATAAAAGTATGCAGTGTGGAGAAAGGAGAGAGAAGTACCCCCCCCCCAAAAAAACCCTATTTATTTATTGCATTTCTACCCTCCCTCATCCTCAAGGGATAAGGTGCTCAAGGTGGCGTATGTGGTATTTTCCCTATCTCATTTCATCCTCACCACAACCCTCTGCATTAGGTTATACTGAGAGGCAGTGACTGTTTGTAAGAGCTGTTTGACCATGGAACGGGCTCCCTCAGATAGTGCTGGACTCTCCTTCATTGGTGGTCTTTAAGCAGGGGACGCGGGTGGCGCTGTGGGTAAAAGCCTCAGCGCCTAGGGCTTGCCGATCGAAAGATTGGCAGTTCGAATCCCCACGGCGGGGTGCACTCCCGCTGCTCGGTCCCAGCGCCTGCCAACCTAGCAGTTCGAAAGCACCCCCGGGTGCAAGTAGATAAATAGGGACCGCTTACTAGCGGGAAGGTAAACGGCGTTTCCTTGTGCTGCGCTGGCTCGCCAGATGCAGCTTGTCACGCTGGCCACGTGACCCGGAAGTGTCTCCGGACAGTGCTGGCCCCCGGCCTATAGAGTGAGATGGGCGCACAACCCTAGAGTCTGTCAAGACTGGCCCGTACGGGCAGGGGTACCTTTACCTTTACCTAAGCAGAAGTCAGACGGCCATCTTTTCAGGGAGTCTTTAGCTGTGAATCCTGCATTCCAGGGGGTTGGACTATGGCCCTGAGGCCCCTTCCAACTCTATGGTTCTGTGACTAGCCCAAGGTCACCAACTGTGCTTCATGACCCAGTGGGGATTCAAACCCTGGTCTCTGCCAGGTCCTAGTCCAACACACTAACCACTACAGTACACTCTTATTAGGGAGTCAAGAGCCAGGCTAGGGCTGCCCTGATGTTGATGCTGTTTATCTGTTCTTTTCATGCAGCTGCTTGTTTGCACTGGATTGCAGGCATCCTTTGTGTGGCTTTCCCTGCAGGCATAAAAATATGTCCATCACGGGGCTGAAGAGGAAGCAGCCAAAAACGTTTAAGGTGAAAGTTATAACGATGGAAATCGAAATGGAGTTTAGCTGCGAGGTAAGTGGCTCTTCTTTTTTTTAAAAAAAGGCCAAAAGTAAGGTGCAGAAATGCTTCCATCGACACTTTAGGCTTTGCATATAAAATTAGGCACTGGAGTAGAGAATTTTTTTTTTCTATAATGCTAGAACTTGTGGACAAGCTGAGTGCTGGAAGATTCAGCACAGGCAAAATAAAGGGCTTCTTCAGACAATGTAAACTATGGAACTCACTCCTGCAGGAGGAGGTGAAGGTCGCCAGGCTGGAGGGTATAATCTTATACACATCTATCAAGTCCCCCCCCCCCCGCCTTCCTTGTCTTTTTTCCTCATCCCAGCAGCTCCAAATATTGTAATCTTTTCTTCTAAGGGAGTTGCTGCAGCCCTTTGACCAATATGGTTGCCCTTTCTGGGCTTCTGACATTGGCCACACACTTTCAACAATAAGGGCTAGGAACTTGATCGTTCCACAGAGCTGAATTCTGCACCCCACACTACAAGATACGCCTTTTCTTTGCTTGCAGTGTTTGAGTTCTCTCATCTTAGGCCAGCAACGGAGCGGGTCATCCCTTTCTAAAAACCAGGCTGTCGAGTTTCTCTTGGTTTTCCCCACTGATGTTCTGTCTTTCTTCCTGTAGATGAAATGGAAGGGGAAGGACCTCTTTGACCAGGCGTGTCGTGCGCTGGGTCTGCGGGAATCCTGGTTCTTTGGCTTGCAGTACTCTATCAAAGGAATGAACACCTGGTTGAAGATGGATAAAAAGGTCTGGAAGCTAGACTTTAGCTTGCAAAAGAGCTTGCATGGCAATCTAGAAAGCCTTAGTAAGCTTGATTCATGCAGCTCCAGATGACAGGACCCGATTCAGTGGATTCAAATGGCAAGAAATGAAATTCCGTCTAAGTATTAGGAAGCATGATAAAAAACTGTTTGACAGAGGAACGGACAACCCCTGAGTATGGTGAACTGTTCTTTATTGGACGAGGTTTTTAAGCAAAGGTTGGATGGCCATCTGTCAGGGATTATTTAGCTGTGATTCCTGCATTGCAGGGGGTTGGACTAGAGGACCCTAGGAGGTCCCTTCCAGCTTTACAATTCTGTGATTCTATACTTGGGAATGCTGCCAGGAAGTGAACTTGGGACTTTCTGTGTAGAGGCAGATGCTCTACCATTGAGTTACAATAGCCCTTTCCTGTTGCATCTCATTGTGTAGCCATAGAAAAGCCACCACACTTTCTGACCTTGGCTGCAAACTGGGCCAGGATATATTGCAGATTGGTGGGTGGGTTTCTCAAAGAGAGCAGGGCTTTGCCTAAAGCAACCAAATGTGCTCCTGGCAAAGTATTTCTGTTGCACAGTGGCTCATCTGCTCATCTGTCTGTCTGTCCATCTTTCTCTTTACAAAAAGGAGTTCTAATACTCTCAAAAGCATACTTTAAAACACAGAGAAGGAAAAAGAAGTTGAAAAGGCACACATGTGTAACTAATTCTTTCTTTCACCATGTAATGCTATATGTAAAGGTAAAGGTACCCCTGACCATTAGGTCCAGTCTTGACAGACTCTAGGCTTGTGCGCCCATCTCACCCTATAGGCCGGGGGCCAGCGCTGTCCGAAGACACTTCCGGGTCACGTGGCCAGCGTGACATCGCTGCTCTGGCGAGCCAGAGCCGCACACAGAAACGCTGTTTACCTTCCCGCTAGTAAGCGGTCCCTATTTATCTACTTGCATCTGAGGCTGCTTTCGAACTGCTAGGTTGGCAGGCACTGGGACCGAGCAACGGGAGCGCACCCCGCCGCGGGGATTCGAACCGCCGACCATATGATCGGCAAGTCCTAGGCGCTGAGGTTTTACCCACAGCGCCACCCGCGTCCCTGTAATGCTATATATATGTGCTATATATCAGGTTTGGAGCACCTTAATCCCTCCTACAGCTCCCATCACCCCCAGCAGGCATGGCCAGTGGGATGCTCAGGAACATATCTGATGATTCCCACACTATCTTTATCTCTACCTATAATCCCTAAAGTGGTAAATACATTAAATCTATTAATATAAAATGTTTAAGTTCATAAATATTCTAAATATTAGAATACAGTATTACCAACATTATCCTCTATAAATACAGTTCTACCTTGGTTTTTGAAACAGCTTAGTTCTCGAACTTTTAGGCTCCTGAACACCACAAACCCGGAAGTGAATGTTCTGATTTGCAAACTATTTTTGGAAGCCGAATGTCCAACAGGGCTTCCGTGGCTTCCGATTGGCTGCAGAAGCTTTCTGCAGCCAATCAGAAGCCACACTTTGGTTTCCAAACGTTTTGGAAGTTGAATGGATTTCCGGAACAGATTCCATTCTACTTCCGAGGTACGACTGTATAATCAAACCCAATATTTAAAATACACATGTATACTAAAAGCCCATAAATTTACAAATATATAAACCTTATAAAGAACAATGTAAGATTTCATTTATTTTAAATGTTCTTTAAAACTGATTCCCTTTGTTCTTCAACAGGTTCTGGATCAGGAAATTCCTAAGGAAGATCCCATCAGATTTTGTTTTTTAGCAAAATTTTACCCTGAGAAAGTTGAAGAGGAACTTCTGCAGGAGATCACCCAACACCTCTTTTTCCTGCAGGTCAGAAGGTATTTCTTTTATTTTAAAGTTGACTTTTGAATTGCTGTAGTTACCTTCTGGGCGTTTGGTGTGTCTGGCCCCTAGGTTTTGGAATCACTGTCTGCTCATTCTTTCATGCTGTGCCTCCTGTCAGTGGCGAGAGCTTGTGAAGAGTTAATTTTCAGGGTTGAGCAGGTTTCCTTGTGAAAGGTTTTTCTTCTGTTGCTGTTATATTTTTCTCTCAAGATCACCTTGACAATTATTTGTGTTGAGCTGTTTTGCAAAGGCGAAGGCACTAAAGGCTGCCTCCCCCCCTCCCCCCCCCCCCGGTTCCTTTCATCTCTGAAAACCTGCACTTTCATTTTCTTCTCTTTCAAACCAGCCTTGGCTTGCCTTGACTTTGAGGAATGCAATTCGGCTGTAATTATTTTTTCCCCGTTCCAAAAGAAATGCAAAACGGGGAGCAGGGTGAGGAAATCGACGCATTAGAACTTGCAGAGGTTCCTGACGGTTAAGAATCAGACATCGCACCTGCAGCAGAATAATTGGGGACGGGGAGCGGGGGCAGAGAGAGCGTGTATAGGCAGCTGGGTGCTTCAAGGCATTCAAATGAACAGATTAAATTAAAGCAGGGAGTGGGAAGTCTGGCCACACTTCCTCTGCAGCCACACCCCTCAGTGGAGTTTCCTCCCTCCTCCAGTGTTTTGGCTTGGCGGTGTCCTTGAACTCTTTTGGATGGAGGAGAAAGACCGATGTGTGCTTAGAGAAACTAATATTTTAAAACCACAAGAAGAGCCTGCTGGATCAGGCCCAGGGCCCATCTAGTCCAGCATCCTTTTCTCACAGTGGCCAGCCAGATGGCTGTTGGAAACCTGCAAGTACAACACAAACATAAGAGCCCTCTGCCCTCCTGAGGTTTCCAGAAATTGGTAATCAGAAGCGTGGCTACCTCCGGCCATGGAGGCAGAGCATAGCCATTATGGCCAATAGCCATTGATAGCCCTCTCCTCCTCCATGAATTCATCCAATCCTCTTTTAAAGCTGTCAGAATTGGTGGCCATCACTGCCTCCTGTGGGAGGGAGTTCCACAGTTGAACTCTGACCTGCCTTCCTTTGGTCTGTCCTGAATCTTACAGCTTTCAGCATCGTTTCATGTCCATGAGTTCTAATGTCCTGAGAGAGGAAGGAAAACCTTTCTTGGTCCATTTTCTCCCTGGCCACTCCATGTTGAGCTAGATGGACCCTTCTTGGTTTAACACATGGGTAGGCAAATTAAGGGACGCGGGTGGTGCTGTGGGTTAAACCACAGAGCCTAGGACTTGCGGATCAGAAGGTTGGTGGTTTGAATCCCTGCGATGGGGTGAGCTCCCGTTGCTCGGTCCCTGCTCCTGCCAACCTAGCAGTTCGAAAGCACGTCAAAGTACAAGTAGATAAATAAGTTGGTACCGCTCCGGCGGGAAGGTAAACGGCGTTTCCGTGCGCTGCTCTGGTTCGCCAGAAGCGGCTTAGTCATGCTGGCCACATGACCCGGAAGCTGTACACCGGCTCCCTCGGCCAATAAAGCGAGATGAGCGCCGCAACCCCAGAGTCGGCCATGACTGGACCTAATGGTTAGGGGTCCCTTTACGTTTAGGCAAACTAAGGCCCGGGGGCTGGAGCCGGCCCAATTGCCTTCTAAATCTGGGAATTAATGTGTTTTTACATGAGTAGAATGTGTTCTTTTATTTAAAATGCATCTCTGGGTTATTTGTGGGGCATAGGAATTCGTTCATTGCCCCCTTCCCAATATAGTCCAGCCCCCCCCAAGGTCTGCAGGACAGTGGACCGGCCCCATGCTGAAAAAGTTTGCTGACCCTGGTTTAACGCTTCACAGGAGTGCTTATTTTCTAACTGCCAGCAGCTTTGTATGTGGCGAGAGGGTAGCATTTGAACGTTCCTTAGTTAGCAATGATGCTTTTAAAAAAAGGGGTAATTGACAGCCTGAAATGTTCTTGGGTACAGCTCACAAGTCTGCAGTTGCTGCCAGAGATTCTTTTCTTTCCCACTTATAACTCGGCTAACGGTTACTTTTCATGTGCCAAGACAAAGTCTGGGCATGTATTGTTTTGTTTTCAAGCTTGTCTAAGCCTTGGATTTCTCTCTCTCCTCTCCGCCCGCCCCCCCACTCTTCTTCCGCCTCCACCTCCCAGGTTAAGAAACAAATACTGGATGAAGAAATCTACTGCTCTCCTGAGGCTACAATTTTGTTAGCGTCTTATGCTGTTCAAGCCAAGGTGAGGCTTTGAAATTGCTTGGTTGTCACCTTCTATTGCTTGCAGAACAACATTAAAAACCCCTTTTGCTTAATCACACAGTGCTAATTAATGCAGGAAAGCACCCATTTAAAGCAGTGCTGGAAAACAGGATGGGGCGATTTTGACACCTTGTTTTCTTCTCTTTTGGGTGTTGGCTGGTTTTTTAGCTTGTTTATGCAAGAAGATATATGAACATATCCTAATTCAAAGAGCTTGCAGGAGGGCGGAAAAAAAGAGCATTCTTTTTTAAAATTTATTTTTATTAAAGATTTTCTTGGTTTACAAAAGTACGTGCCTTGTCTCTTTTTCCAGGTTGTACAGTCTATCTTACAAATCAGCTACATTTGTTGTGAGACATTAGGGTTGAATACAGTATAAGGTTGGGGAAGAAGAGGGGGGAGAGCAGGGGTGGGGAGGCTTATATTCTTTTGCATAGAGTACGTGTGGCGTTTTGTGTCACCGTCGTTTATTACATTTCCTTGGCTGTGAGAGGTGTTGGGGCAGGGTGTGGTTGGTTGTCTGTGGCTGGCTGCAGTGGGGTTTGTTTGCATTTGTGAGGGGGGGAAAGGCTTGTTGGGTCAGGTAAGCCAGATTGATTCGTATGCTGTCGGTGGATTCTTGTTGTGTTGGGCTGTGTATGTGATAAAGGGGGGCCATACTGGGGTGAAGGCGTCCTCTTCTGTTTGCCCCTGTGTCAGTTTCAGTTTATTGGTTAGCTTTTCTAGTAAGGTCGCTTCCCATACAGTTTGATACCATTGGTCCATGTTTACTCCTGACAGGTCTCTTCAGTGTTTGGCTCTGAGGCTTCTGGCTGCTGAGAGTAGGTGGGTTATAAGCTCTGTATAATGTTGAGTGTTCATTCTGATCTTGGAAGATGTTCAGTAGGGCCAGTTCTGGGGTGAGCTCTAATACCTGTTTAGTTATTTTGCATATCTCTCGTAGGACTGCTATCCAGAAGGGTTGGGTTTTAGGGCATCCTCACCACATGTGGAAGTATGTGCCTGTGGAGGGACAACCTCTCCAACATCTTAGTGAGGTCCCTGGGCATATCAGTGCCAGTTTCTGTGGTTCCAGTTACAGATAGGTAGCCGTGTTGGTCTGCCATAGTCAAAACAAAAAAAATTCCTTCCAGTAGCACCTTAAAGACCAACTAAGTTAGTTTCTGTGGTGTTAAGTACCACCTGTAAGTGCTTTCAGGAGAAGGTTTTCAAAGGTGGTCAAGGGCCTAGTGGCTACTGATTTTACTGCTGGATTGTTTAAGAAGGCACGTTGTTGATTGTGTGTTAGCAAACTAGTCCCCTAGTTTGTCTTGTATTTCTTGCGTTGGTATGGGTTTGTTGTTTTTGTAGAAGAGTTTAAGGAGTTTTTTGGCTCCTGTTTGTAGTGTGGTGAGAGGGTTGTAATGTCTTGTTATACCAATTACAACGCAAAATTTTTGACGTTTTTTTTTAAGGGATGCCCTCTCCTTTATGCAGGCTCCTCTGGTGACGGCTTTCATTGTGTCCTAGAGAAGGGGGGTTGTTATGTCGCCCATGTCGTTGTCCTTAAAGTAGTTTTGGAGAGTTTTCAAGTGACTCTCTCTAGCTAGTTGGTTTGTGGCAGAGCAGTTCTTTTGCAGACACTTCTGGTTTTGCAAATAAGGATTTTCGCAGGCTCCAAAGACATGGAAGTCTGGTACAGCCTCCTCTCTGACTGTGATTTCACCGGGTGTTGCTCACCTCAGCTTCTCTGAGATTAAATTTACATATTTTCTACCTTGATGTAGATTTTTTTTTAGTCAGTGTTTTAGGCCTCTACACTATTCATTTAAAGCAGCATAATACCACTTTAAGAAGCCATGTACCACTTCAAAAAGCACCATATTGGCCTGAATATAAGCCACATGTATTTCCAAATTCTGACAGTGAAAAGTTAAAGTGTGGCTTATATTTGCGACCTTCCCTTTCCCCCAACGGCTCCTGGGAGGTTTGGGAGCAGTGAGGGACTGTGCTGTATAACATTCTTTCTTTCTTTGTATTTTTTAAAATACATTGTAAGATTCTATCTCCTGCCAACCTAGCAGTTCGAAAGCATGTCAAAGTGCAAGTAGATAAATAGGTACTGCTCTGGCGGGAAGGTAAACGGCGTTTCCGTGTGTTGCTCTGGTTCGCCAGAAGCGGCTTAGTCATGCTGGCCACATGACCCGGAAGCTGTACGCCAGCTCCCTCGGCCAATAAAGCGAGATGAGCGCAGCAACCCCAGAGTCGGCCACGACTGGACCTAATGGTCAGGAGTCCCTTTACCTTTACCTTTAAGATTCTATCAAAAAATGAATAAAACGTAGTTTTAAACAAATCACTCCAACCGAACACTAGCATTGACCAGCTCATTTAAAATATATCCTGCTGATGATTCTTTCTTCCCTCCTGCAAAAGTTAGCATACAGATGCAAGAAGAGCCTTGCTGGATTGAAAGAGGTTAATTGACTAAGGAAACTTTATGTGAAAATAGATTTGGAAAACTGCTACAATGATATATATGGAAACTCAGTTAGGGGGACTTGAGGAAGTCACCCAACAATGTTAACAAAAGTGAAACTATTACAATTAGGATCTGTGTTTGTTTGTTTGTTTGTTTGTTTGTTTGTTTTTTGATGTTTTCTTTTTGTATTTGTTGATACGTTTGTTATAAATTTGGAAAATTAATTAAAAAAATTGGGGGGGAAAGAGCCTTGCTGGATCAGGCCAATGGCCCATCTAGTCCAGTAAGTAACCTTTTATCCTAGAGGCCGAATACCCCAAAGAACCTAGAAATCTAGATAGACTGCCTCTGGACCTGGAGGTTCCATAAGAAACCTGCTGGATCAGGCCAAAGGGGACCCATCTATTCCAGCATCCTTTTCCCACAGTGGCCAACCCCTAATGCCTGAGGGAAAGTTCATTGGAAGTGTGATGGCCGGCTGAACCAGTTCATATCTGTTGGGTTTAATATGCTCGCTGGGGAATGTGTTGGGATTGAAGACGAATATCATTTCATTTGTTGCCGTGAACTGCCTTCATCCTCTTCTCCTGCTGAGGATTCTGTTACCCTTTTAGCAAGCTTTTTCCTCCTAGCTGGCTACTCCCTTCATGGCATGTTCTGTGAAAGGGTCACCGCCTTTCCTGATCTCTTTCTCTTCTTTGCATTACAGTATGGTGACTACGACCCAAACCTGCACAAGCCGGGCTTCCTGGCTCCAGAGGAGCTTTTACCAAAGAGAGTAAGTTTCCTTTTTTAAAAAAAAAGACAACCACCAACAGCAGTCAGAGTAGGCTGGTGGAGTTGGGCAGGTAGTGGGGCAGACTGGAATTTCAGGACCTGGGACAGTTCTGAAATAGCCACTTGCTGCAACAAGATCTTGATCTTTTAGTGTGGTAGCACCTACACATGCTGGAACTCTTTGCCTATTGACACCAGGAAAGTGCCTTCACTGTACTCTTTCTAGTGCCTGCAAAATATTGATTTATATTTTGATCCGCTGTTAGTTTATTGCCGGAATTATTTTTAAATAGTTGCTTTTATAATTTTATTGTTTTATACTCTTTCTACACTGCAGACGGGGTCTGTCTCTAGTCACAATGTGGCTTTAGAGCTCAGAGGTCAATAGCCGACATGATTTTCTCACTGCGTCAGCTGCAGGAGAAATATCAAGAGCAGAGACTCCCCTTGTACATCACCTTCATAGTCCGGACGAAGACACTCATCTTTAACCAGGCCTTTGATTGATTGATTGATTGATTGATTGATTGACATCCAAGGCCTTTAAAAATGTGTTAGGGTGGGATTATTGGGTTGTTCTTGTTTTTATTTCGATTTATGTCTTTTGTGTTTTTATATTGTGATTTTATTCTGTGAACCGTCCTGAGACTTGCTGGTATAGGGCGGTGTACAATTATTATTATTATTATTATTATTATTATTATTTATTATTAAGATGGGGATTTGGGGGCTCTTCCAAGACAGGAGACTCCTGAGAAGACCAGCTTTGAGATTTGGAGAAGGGAACAGCTTCACTCATTTCCTTTTCCTTTCCAGGTCCTCCGCCAATATCAGATGACACCTGACATGTGGGAAGAGAGGATTACAGCCTGGTACGCTGGGCACCGGGGCATAGCCAGGTACTGGGGCACCTGTGTCTGAGGCCATAGCATGGGGCAAGAGGAGGCAGCTGAGTGGCTGATGCGTCTTCACTGTCCTATCAAACGTTGCTGGAGCAACTGAGAAGTGCGGCTGCTTCTTAGGTGCTTCTTTTTCGTACTAGAATGCAAGGGCAGGAAAAAACAAGAAGTGGGTGGAGCAATGAAGATAAATTTTACCTTTCTTACAGCAGGCTGGTTTCCACATGCCTTTTCATATTGTCTTGCTGCAGCTTGTACCATATTTTTCGCCCTATAGGACGCACCTTTTCCCCTCCAAAAATGAAGGGGAAATGTGTGTGCGTCCTATGGGGCGAATGCAGGCTTTCGCTGAAGCCTGGAGAGCGAGAGGGGTCGGTGCACACCGACCCCTGCTCAGCGCGTCCAGGCTTCACGGACCTCTCCGCAAGCCACGGGAGCGCTCCCGCTGCTTGCGGAGAGTTGCCTGCATGCTGAAGCATGCGTGCACCGAGCTCAGCGCCTCCAGGCTTCGCGGACCTCTCTGCAAGCAGCGGGAGCCAGCGCTGGGCTCCCAGGGCTTGCAGAGAGCTGCCTGTTTGGGGGCTGGGGTCAGGGGAAGCTCGGGCTTCCCCCGCCCCAGCCCTGCGCCTGGGGGAAAAATAATTCCCCCCCCCCTTTATTTCCCCTCAAAAAAACTAGGTGCGCCTTATGGGACGGTGCGTCCTATAGGGCGAAAAATACGGTAAGTTGTTTTGATTGGTGCCAATGGAAAAGCAGAATAGAAATCCTACAAAATAATTAAATGTTGCTCACTAGCGTGTTGCAGGGGGTTGGGCTGGATGACTCTTTGGCTCCCTTTCGACTGTAAAATTCTATGTTTCTCTACTGTCCTCTTCTCTTAGGTATGAAGCTGAGATGAACTATCTTAAAATTGCACAAGACTTGGAGATGTATGGGGTCAATTATTTTCCTATAGCTGTAAGTGCCAATGTTGTTGTTGTTTTTAAATGCAGCTATATTTTTCTGGATGCATGAAGTTTGCTCCTTTAAAATTTGCAGCAGGAAGTAGGGGGCTGGGGGGGAGAAGGTGACTCAGTCTCCTATAGAGAAAGTCAGGGCAGAGCAGCCGTGGATTTGAGTGGATTTGAGCTGGGAGAGGCTTAACCCCATCCCCTCTGTATCTCAGGGTGCAGCTAGGACCACCCTGTCCTGTCCCCTTTATAAAGATCTGAGGAATGAGACCATTGCCCCACTCTTACTTACCATCCCAGGCCGCCCATCTGAGGCCACATTGCGCTTTCTTTTATCAGATCAAAATGATCAGACAACAGCAAAGGTTGCTAGGTTTATCGAGGGTGCAATGAGATTAAGGGCCACTATCTGAATGATAATCTTGGCCATTTGATTGCCCTTTTTACCCATTGCTGTCTTTTTTATCTGTATAGATTTTATTTGTATATATTGCTTGTTTTATGTTGCTATGGCCGTCGGCTAATGCAAATAAGGTTAATCTTATCTTATCTAGGACCATCAGACAGTTAGGAAGTGTATAGATGACATCTTTAGAGTAAATTGCCAGTATGAGCCCTCTCCTCCAAATTGGATCAGGGCCCTAGAGTGGTTGAAATAGGGGTCCTTTCACCCATGGCCTTCTGCTGTGGTGTCAGTCCAGATCAAGCTTCCTGTGACTGCTTTGTGCATTTTTTTGCGTGGGGGCGGGGGGAGGCTCCCACTGGAAACGCAAATAGCAGGCCTGCGTGGATCCATCCAGATCTGGATTGCAGCAAGGGGGCAAGGCATTGGAGTGTCTCCTGTTGGGAACCAATGCCCCATGTGGCTAGTTGCACAACTGCAGCTTCTTAGGGGAGGAGACCTGCTGGGACAGGCCAATGGCTGACCTAGTCTAGCATCCTGTTCTGACAGGGACTACCCAGATGCCTTGTTGGGAAACCAGCAAGCAGATTAAAAGCATAAGAGCACTCCCCTCCCCGTGTACTTTCCGGCAACTGGTATTCAGAAGCATTGCTTCCTCCAACTGTGGGGGCAGAGCAGAGCCATCATGGCTAACAGCCATCGAGAGCCCTCTCCTCTTTGAATTTGGCCAGTCGTCTTTTCAAGTCATCCAAGTTGGCAGCCATCACTGCCTCCTGTGGGAGGGAGTTCCATTGTTTAACTTTGCACTGCATGAAGAAGCCCTTCCTTTTATCTGTCCTGAATCTCCCAACATTCAGCTTTGATGAGAGCCAGTGTGGTGTAGTACAGTGGTACCTCGGGTTACATACGCTTCAGGTTACATACGCTTCAGGTTACAGACTCCGCTAACCCAGAAATATTGCTTCAGGTTAAGAACTTTGCTTCAGGATGAGAACAGAAATCGTGCCTTGGCAGCACGGCAGCCCCCATTAAAGTACTTAACCCGAGGTACCACTGTTGTTAAGAGTGGTGGACTTGTAATCTGGTGAACCGGGTTCACTTCCCTGCTCCTCCACATGCAGCTGTTGGGTGACCTTGGACCAGTCACACTTCTCTGAAGTCTCTCGGCCTCACTCACCTCACAGAGTGTTTGTTGTGGGGGAGGAAGGGGAAGGAGAATGTTAGCTGCTTTGAGACTCCTTCGGGTAGTGATAAAGCGGGATATCAAATCCAAACTTCTTCTTCTTCTTCTTCCCGAGTTCTAGTGTTATGAGAGGGAGAAAATATTATCTGTGTACACTCTCTCCATACCATGCATTGATATTTTGTCATGACACCTCTTATTTGCCTTTTCCCTAAACTTAAAAAGCCCCAAACACTTCCAGAATGATTCCACCTAGGCTGACCTTTGGCTCCCATTGGGTAGGAAGGAGCATGTGAGGAATGGCTTTGCCATTAAGCCTTGCTTGAACCACCAGGTCTACCTGATCTCTGGTGTGACTTGTGTTCCATCAAGCTCTTTTGTACTGAATCTTGGTTTCCTTGTGATCTGCTCTGATCTAGATGCTTATTCAGTTCTGACTCCCAGTTCTAGGCTCCTGATTCACTCCCATGGCCCAGCCCTAATCTGGATGGAATCCCCAGCAATTTCTTTGAAAGAAGCCACTTGTGTGATTTCTAATTTTGTGTGTGATGCCTCACTTAGTTTGCTACCTGGGTTCAGGCTCCAGCAGCCAACTTTGAGCCTCCCACTTGGCCCATTCTCAGGCTGTGTCTGAGAATTGATGCCTGAGAATCAGTCAAGCCTTGGCTAAGGAGTTTTTTTCTTCACTCTGGACATTTGCCTCCAACATCTGTTCCTGCAGCAAAAGAAGAATTGTACAGACTTTCTGCTTGGCGTCGATGCCAAAGGGATCCATGTCTACAGCATCAACAACCGCTTCTCTCCAAACAAATCTTTTGAATGGAGCAGCATCAGGAACATTTCCTACAGCGAGAAAGAGGTAGGTAGGTGTGTCTTATTAAGGGGTGGCAGAACTGGAGAAGGTCAGGTTTTGCCTTTATGCTCTGGCTCCACTTCTGTCTATGAAATTCATTTAATTTTACACTTTTCCACAAGAACTTAACCGACAGCTGAGAAGGTATGGCAACTGATAGAAGGATCTCTGCTATGGGGATATGCACTTTAGGATAGTCTAGAGCAGTGTTCCCCCAACTTTTTCCAGCCACTGTCCCCTTGGTTCCATAAACTCATCCTCAGGGGCCCCTACCCTATCCTATGGAAAAGCATCATTCAGAAAAGTGGTTTGCATGACCCACTAAGGAAGGTACACAATAAAGTTCAGCAAATAATGTAGCATGAAAAAATATTTTTACGCTTTCTGACATGTAAAAATTGTGTTATTCAATTGAATATTGGATATAAAGATTTTGTTCTAACTCTCGCAATAGTAATTGCATTTAACCTTTTAGGTAGAATGCATTAGGCTTGATTTTTTTTGTGCATTTTGCGGCTCTCATACGCTGCATTCCATCTCTCCTTATTTGACCACAGAGAGGGACAAATGAAATGGTCACTCAGGAGCTTTGGCTATGCCTGTTTTGAGTTAGCACTGGGTTGTTGATCTCTCCTTGAAGCTCTTTGACATGTTTTGGGAACAGGGAAGTAAGACAGGAGATTGAAATTTCAATAGCTCCTACTGAAGGCACGGCTGTCAAGGTAACAGAGGTTAAAGTGTGAAAGCTGAGAGCAAATGCTTTGGGGCACCCCAGAGTAATTGTGGGGGAGCAGATATCAGTATGGAGCCATACGTGTTTTACATCCCATGACCTGCAACCTTTCCTGATGTAGGGAGAACAATGTTTTAAAGTTTATAACGCTTTGTGTGCTATGTATATAAGTTTTCTTCTAACGTGCCTCATGGCAGTCTTTCCAGCAAGAAGTTCTGCTGAGCAGCTGATTAGCAGGGCTGGCCTGTAGTTTTAGGCAGTCCTTTTTTTCTAAAAAATATGTTTAGGGATACTCTTGTTTTGACTCAAGAAAACCATCATTCTGTAGTTCAAATTGGGGGAAATAAGTACAGTAAATGGACAAAAGTACAAAGATTAACAAAATGTTTAGGGGTATGCACTGATTTTAGGGATATTTTTGCAATAGTTTTAATAAACCAGGTCCCTACAGCAGGCATAGGCAAACTTGGCCCTCCAGGTGTTTTGGGACTACAACTCCCATCATCCCTAGCTAACAGGACCAGTGGTCAGGGATGATGGGAGTTGTAGTCCCAAAAAACATCTGGAGGGCTGAATTTGCCTATGCCTGCCCTACAGGATGCTGAGATTGTTGTTAGTCTCTTGGTCTCATGTTTTATTTAAAAAGGTGTTCCCTCACCTGTGTAATGAACCGATGGTGTAGAAGTAAATTCTTATCAAATGACTAACAAAGACATAAGGGTGAAGGAATTTTATAGCATAACATATTTATATATAACTACTCACCAAACATGTGCAAACCCTCACCTACCACAAATGCATGGCAACAAAAAAATTAAGAAAATCAGTAGCTATTATTACCAATAATTGGCTATCTTGTGGCTTGTGAAACCCAGCATCATCAGTACAAACGAATGTGACCAATGGAAATAGCTTGGAAAGCAGTAAGAAAAGTAAAACTTCAAATACGAAGCGAGGGAAGTGTTTCGTTCTGGTGAATCATAAATAAGTGATCAGCGTGTTCAGAGGGGCTCAGCACCCCCTTGTCTCTTAGTGCCCCCAGGTAACCCCACTGAGCCGCCAGGGGGCAGTACCCCCCCACTTTGGGAATCACTGGTCTATGGTAAATGCTGTGTGGACCCTCTTTTTTATTATTCCACTTGCATCTAATTATGGGAAAGCAGTGCTTCAGTCACATAAATGCTTTGCATGTGAATGAAGTGATGAAGATCACCTGTATATCCTTTTGCTCTCTATCTCTCTCTAGCTCACAATTAAGCCCATTGACAAGAAGGCCGAAGTCTTTAAGTTCTTCTCCTCACAGCCAAAAGTCAACAAACAGGTGAGGGTTTCCTTTTGGCTGTCTCCTTCAGGGTGGTTCCCTCTGTAGGAAGGAAGCAGAAGCTGATCTCTTGGTGCCTTTGGAAGGACGGGAGGGACAGAGATAAATTCAGGCTCACCAGGGGAGTCATGAGCTTAGAATTGGTCTGTAAGCATGTGGTCACATAGGCCTCTGTCTCGCTGTCTCATCAGGATCCTTTAGTCAGTGGTTCGCAACCTTTTTTGGCCATGCCCTACCTAAGCATCTCTAAAATCCTGACACCGCCCCCCATTGACATATAATTCTTATTATTCAAAATGTGAACTCCTATTCACGTGGAGGAAGCCTAAAAGGCCATTTACTGTTAATAACTCATTCTCAAATTGCCCCCCTGTGGGGCGTGGACCCCACGTTGGGAACCACGGCTTTAGTCAGAGCTTAGGGCAATAGGAACTACATGCATGGTGAGGTCTAATGGGATGGCCATCACCTTTGAGCCCTGCCTGTGCACTTCCCTGGGGCATCAGGATGATGGCTGTTGGAAACCCAATAAATGCGGAATTAGATGGATCTCTAGTTAGGGTTGCCATATTTCAAAAAGTGAAAATATGGGCACAAAAGTTGTTGAGGTTTTCACCCAGACACTGTTTCCGATGACCGAATCCCAGCTATGCCCAGGAAATGACGAACGTATGGCAACCCTAGTTTAGCTCAACTGAGCTTCCAAGCACCTCTGAATGGCGGGGCTGTAGGATCACCAACAGGGTATCGTGTGCCATTGGGGTTGGGTCTCACAGGGGAAGCAAAAGCTGTCAAACCAGTTTCTTCTTCACGCAGTGCATAGTTAAACTATGGAACTCCCTCCCACAGGAGGAAGTGATCGCCACCAGCCTAGACGGCTTTAAAAGATTAGACAAATTCATGGAGGAGAGGTCTATTGATGGCTGCTAGCCATGATAGCTATGTCCTGGCTCTACAGTCAGAGGCAGCAATGCTTCTGAATACCAGTTGTTGGAAACCACAGGAGGGGAGAGTGCTTTTGTGCTCAAATCCTGCTTCCAGACTTCCCACAATGGGCATCTGGTTGGTCCCTGTGAGAACAGGATGCTGGAGTAGATGGGCCCTTGGCCTGATCCAGCAGACTCTTCTGATGCTCTTACGTTATATTCTTCTGGGCTTGCTGAGCTGGGTAAAGTCAGGACCACAGCCAGCTCCCAGCGGGCCTTGCGAGCCGAGCGCTTGGGAGACGTTGTCTCAGCAGAGTGTTGAGGCCTGTCCTGTAACCGGCAACAGCACTTCCTCGGAGGAGTTGGCTATGCTGTCTTGAAGGGCCCTCGTCTGCAAGGAAGCCCTGGCTTTCATGATGTGGAAGGGATGGTGATGTTAGTGGAGACTCATCCTCTGACTGAGGAAGGCAACCTCTTCAGACCAGAATAGGAGGTGCTAAGGTTCGTCCACTGAATGGGGCAGCCTGTATTTTCCTCAGGGTCCTATGTGGGGTGTGGTTCAGGGATCACAACATGGGGGGTGGGGAGTCAGTTGCATTTGCACCCTGCTTGTGAGCTTCCCAGATGTATCTCCAGCTGGCCATTGTGAAAATTAGGATGCTGGATGATGTGGGATCCAGCGAGGGTTACACTTGCCTTCCTTTCCCGCAGATCATGCAGCTGTTCATTGGAAACCACGACTTGTTTATGAGGAGGAGGCGAGTGGACCCCATCGAGATCCAGCAAATGAAAGCGCAAGCTCGGGAGGAGAAAGCAAGGAAGAAGGTGAGCTTTTGGGGGAACATCTGCTTCAAACGTTATCGCAAAGCTTCTACCCGCTGCCTCTTTGTGGAGATCTCTCCTGGGCCGGAAAGCTCATTGGCTGACTGTGAGAAGGTCACACCCTCCATCCACCCCTTCTCTCTCTCTCTCTCTCTCTCTCTCTCTCTCTCTCTCGCCTACCTCACAGGGTGGTTGGGAGGGTAGAATGAGCAGGTGGGAACCATGTGGGGCGTCTTGGTTGGAAGAATACTGGAACAGAAAAACTGAAAGAAGTCAAATATGGCAACCACTTTTGGTGGACTTATTTGCAAGGAGGCTTTCATGATATATTACAGCTCATAGCATGGAATCCATTCTGGCATACAGACGGTATATAAATGAATAAAGAATGTAGTGTTTGGTAGGGGAGAGGCAAGATTAAGATGGGCATTGTAGCTGTTGGCTCAGGGGGCTGCACAACGTTCCTGTGAAGCGGCTCTGCTCATGGTCAGCCTTGCCCATTTCCCCAGATGGAGCACCAGCGCCTGGCCAGGGAGAAGCAACTGCGGGAAGAGGCTGAGCGGGCGAAGGAGGAGTTGGAGCGGCGCCTTTTTGAGGTGGAAGACAAGGCCCGGCAAGCCAATGAGGCTTTGGTGAGCATTGCCATGGCAATGGGGCCTAAAGGTAAAGGTAAAGGGACCCCTGACCATTAGGTCCAGTCTTGGCTGACTCTGGGGTTGCAGCGCTCATCTCGCTTTATTGGCCGAGGGAGCCGGCGTACAGCTTCCAGGTCATGTGGCCAGCATGACGAAGCCGCTTCTGGCGAACCAGAGCAGCGCATGGAAACGCCGTTTACCTTCCTGCTGGAGCGGTTCCTGTTTATCTACTTGCACTTTGACGTGCTTTCGAACTGCTAGGTTGGCAGGAGCAGGGACCGAGAAACGGGAGCTCACCCCGTCGCGGGGATTTGAACTGCCTACCTTCTGATCAGCAAGTCCTAGGCTCTGTGGTTTAACCCACAGCGCCACCCGCGTCCCACAATGGGGCCTAGGGTTGCCATATTTCAAGAAGTAAAAATCTGGAGAATTGGTGGCTCAACGTAAGTTGTTGAGCTTTTTTCAGGCGATTGCCATGAGCTATTGACCTTTTTTGGTGGGGTGAGCAGGTGATTGTTGTCCACTGTCTGCCACCACTGATTCCCCCAATCGCCATGCCGATTGCCCAACAGGCTGAGGAGCAGCTACGGGCGCTTAGCAGGCTCCGGCAGCTCCAGTCCCAGTGCGACTCCCGAATGCCCAGGTCTCTCGTCATTATTGAGTGCATTTTATCTTTTCAATACAAAATCCCTCTTCAGCGCCGTTCGGAGGCAGCGGCAGAGCTGTTGGCCGAGAAGGCCCAGATCGCTGAGGAGGAGGCCAAGCTCCTGGCCCAGAATGCCGCCGAGGCTGAACAGGAGCGTCACCGCCTGGAGATGGCCGCCTTGAAAACCAAGGAAGAGAAGCTTCTGATGGAGCACAAGATGCGGGAGGCAGAACTGATTGCCATGAAGCTGGTGAAAGAATCGGACCGAAGGTGATGAGGCCTGGGGCGGGATGCTCAGTGGGCTTTGGGGCTTCTGGGGCTGGCCGGACGCTGCTTAGGATGGCCTCCAACACGTTTTTCTGCCTTTGGAGGGCATTTCCTTGAGCCCTTCTTTCAGGTTTGATCAGGTTTGTTTGTGATGTCCCCTTGAAAAGTACACAGAGGAAGGAGGAAGTTGAAAAAGTGGCACTCTTTCCCACTTCCTCTTTCAGCTCGATGTCTTTCTCAGGATTAATCCAGCTGACCCAGCCTGCTTTTTTTAAAATGAATAGTGCTAATTCTCACCTCCCAGACTAATACATGGATTGGAATGTCATTATCCTTTGGATTTTGCACTTCTTTGAATTTTGCAACTCTCTTCCTGGCTCCAAGATATGTACCAAAATGCATTAAAAATGTTTTTCAATAAACTATATCTAGAAAGGCATACATTGAGATAAAATATGTACTTAAATAACTTAGTGAGAAAATATGTATTTTGATATTATTATTTCATACAAATTATGCACCACTTAGGCAGCTGACAGATTTATGAATATTTATCAATAAAAGCATGGAAAATTACGTAGGGCCTGTGGCAATTCCCAGTGCATCAGTTTAGCATTGTGGGGTTGCTTGAGCACTGATGGTGGTGGTTCTTGGTCGGCAGGGCTAAGGAAGCTGAACATCTGAAACAGGACTTGCAGGAAGCCAGAAATGCAGAGGAAAAAGCCAGGCAGAAACTCCAGGATGTTGGCAAGCTCAATCCTCCTTCTGTAAGTTTTGCTCTTGGTAGGGAAGTGTGGGGTTTGCTAAGGCACCTGCAATGGCTTTTATTGCCCCTCTGGGCAAGTTCCCAAGATTTTGCATTCTTTTTTAACATTTCCTTTATTACCATTATTAACAAAGCAAAAGTGTGGGAGCAGGGTATTACATCATACCATATACAAAGCAAACAAGCAATAAATAAATAACAAGAGAAAGAAATGGCTGCATACCATCTAAATTGAGACATCCATATTTCCTGAGCTGGTGAAGACATTTGAAGACAGCCCTGTATAGGGAAGTTTTTAATGTCTGATGTTTTATTATGTTTTTATATTTTACTAATAAATAATAATAATAATAATAAGCATCTAAGTCTGAAGCAGAGGAAATACAATCCCACCGGATGACATAAAAGCATTCTGGATCCTCCATCCTCCACCTGGAAACATGCAGTTTATGTGCAGTTCTTTCCACAATAGCCACAAGTTCTTATACTACACAGAAAAATGCAGATTTTTTTTCAACGTCTTTCCTTGCTGGGCTATTAAAATGCTCGCTGCAGCTAGCATTCATGTCAAAATGTCAGTGTTCTCATTTTTAAAAAGTAATTCTGTAGCCAATATTAGAAGAAAGCTATGAAGCAAAATATGCAGGTAGCTCTCTAAGCGATTTTTATGAAATGAGCCAACCTGGCTGCTCCCTCTTATCAGTGTTTATAGCCAATGTATGTGGTCACAGTTCTGAGCAAGATGTTAACTTGTTCGGACAGCAGGCAAAAGGCCAGTTCTCCAGATCAAAGTGGCTGAGGTGGCTTGTATGTTCCTAAGCCAGTCTCTGTCCATCCAGCGGGTCTTAAAGCCCCTTTGCAGGCCAGAACTGGAACCTGTCCCTGGACTTGGCACCAGGCTCCAGACACAAGTGCCACAGGTGGGGCATTATGAGCCTGAATCAGAATTTTCATCACCCAAGACTGTCTTTCCTAGAAGATGTTCTGTGCCCACTCAGTGTATTTTTATTTATTGCATTTATATCTCATCTTTTTTGCAAAGGAGCTCAAGGTGGGGTCCATTGTTCTACCCCCTCCTCATTTAATCCCCACCATAACCCTGTGAGGTTGGTTAGGCTGAGAGACTGTGACTGGACCAAGGTCACCCAGTGAACTTCATGGCTGAGTGGGGACCTGAGCCCTGGTCTCCCAGGTCCTAGTTGAATGCCATAACCACTACTGTCCCCTTAAAAACTGTTCTGCCTAAAAGCCTTCCGGGTTTCAGATGATGTTTCAAACCCTTCCTCTCTGTTTTGTCACCAGAATGCTGCCAAGGGCACCCAGCCCTCCTCCGCTGATGCCAGGGATGCCTGCCCTGACAAAGTATCCATAAAACTGGATTTAAGGGACATTGACTTGAAGAGGCTTTCCTTGGAGATAGAGCGAGAGAGGTAGGAACTGGAAATAATAATAATAAATAATAATAAATTTTATTTATACCCCGCCCTCCCTGGCCAGAGCCGGACTCGGGGTGGCTAACATGAATAAAAACATAATAAGAAAAAAGAAGAAGAAAATTAAAATACAGGTTAAAATGCAATTTAAAATGCAGTCTCATTTTAAAAGTCAAAACCATAAGTGGAATGAAACATAAGGGTCAGACTGAGTCCAAACCAAAGGCCAGGTGGAACAGCTCTGTCTTGCAGGCCCTGCAGAAAGATGTCAAATCCCGCAGGACCCTAGTCTCTTGTGACAGAGCGTTCCACCAAGTCGGGGCCAGTACTGAAAAGGCCCTGGCCCTAGTTGAGACCAACCTAACCACCTTGTGGACTGGGACCTGCAAAATGTTGTCATTTGTGGACCTTAAGGTCCTCCGCGGGGCATACCAGGAGAGGCGGTCCCGTAGGTATGAGGGTCCTAGGCTGCATAGAGCTTTAAAGGTCAAAACCAGCACCTTAAACCTGACCCTGTGCTCCACTGGGAGCCAGTGCAGTTTGTAAAGCACTGGATGAATGTGATCCCGCAGCAAGGACCCCGTAAGGGAAGCCTGTGAGCATCACCTGAATGCAACAGCAGGACTCTCCCCACTTGTGATTCCCAGCAACTCATACTCAGAGGCATACTGCCTCCAACGGGGCGGGAGAACACAGCCATTGTGTCTAGTTGCCATGGACAGCAATATCCCCTCCATGAACTTGTCTACCCACCTGTTTGAAGCTGTCAGAGTTGGTGGCTGTCACTACATCTTGTGGCAGAGAATCCCCTAGTTTCACAATGCTCTTTGTCAAGGAGTTCCACCTTTTGTCTGCCTTGAAGCTTCTGACATTCAGATTCACTGACTGCCCTGTATTGTATTACAGTCGTACCTTGGAAGTCGAACAGCATCCATTCCGTAAGTCTATTCAACTTCCAAAACGTTTGACTTCTAAAGAGTGGCTTCTGATTGGCTGTAGGAAGCTCCTGCAGCCAATCGGAAGCTGTGGAAGCCCTGTCGAACGTTCGGCTTCCAAAAGAATGTCTGAAAACACTCCCGGTTTTCAATCGTTCGGGAGCCGGAATGTTAGACTCCCAAGGTGTTTGGGAGCTGAGGTACAACTGTATTATTACACAATTAGTATTAATTGCAGGGGTTGGACTAGATTACCCTTGGGGTCCCTTTCAACTTTATGATTTTAAGAGTGGGAGTGCACTTTCTCCACACTTTTGTCCTCCCCTTTTACTTACCAAATATTGTCAACCAAACAGACAGATGCAGGCAGTCCTAAACGTTTTGTGTTTGTCTGTTCCCCTCCACCACCACCCAGATTAGATTACCTGGATAAGAGCAGGAAGTTTGAGGATCGGCTGAAAGAACTCAAGTCCGAAATCCACGCCCTGAAAGTTGAAGAGAGACACGCAGGCTTCCTCTCGCACTGGAGCGAAGTCCTCGGGTCGCTGGGCCGTTCCTCGGGGAAGATGTGCAAGGTTGGACTGCAGCCAAGTGTTTTATTTCCCAGATTTTTCTAATGTATATGGAAAGGCTTGTGCTGGAACAGGCAAGAGGTCTCTTGGGCCTGGTGTTTGGCTGTCGCCAGTGGTGATGGTGGTGAGCTGCCTGCAGCGAGCAGGATGCCAGGCAAAACAGGAACAGCTCAGGCATCCTTAATTTCCAGAGGGGTAGCCTGTTGCAGCAAAATCAAGAAGAGTCTTGCGGCACCTTAAGAAATTGTGTCTTGTGGACTAGAGTCCACTTTGTGCATCTTATAAAACAGGGGTGTCAAACTTTCAAGAGACTTCGATCTACTCCCACTATAAAATAACTGGCAGTGATCTACCTGTCAAAGTTGCTGAGATTTTTTTTAGGGGAGGATGACCCAAAGTTGTTGAGCTTTTTAAATATATTTTTGGAATGGGGGGAGCCATTGGGGGGGTCACAATCACTGGATCGCAATCACCCCGCGATCAATCACTAGATTGCAATCAACCTGTTGGATACCCCTGTTATAAAGTGTTGTTCTCTGTTATGCACATGGTTCTAAGAGATAGGATTGTGTGTGAGAGAAAGCAGTAAAACCAGAAAGGAATGAAATGCAAGATTATTATTTATTATTATTATTTATTACCTGCCCTTCACCCTAAGGTCCCAGGGCAGGCTACAGCATTAAAACACAGCATTAAAAACAAATTTAAAAATATAATTAAACTGTATGCAAAATATAGCACAGTAACTTGTTACCACAGGGCTGGGAAACCTCTGGTCTGTGGGCCAATCTTGACACATGAAGGGGGTCTAGCCCACAAAGGTTAGCCCCGCTCCCCAAGCCATGCTCACCAGTCCATCAGCTGGCATCACTGGGAAGGTGGTAGAATCCAGCTGGTAATGTAGCAGGGACAGTGAGCGCAATTATCTGCATTTTTCTTGAGCTGCTGCTAAGTGAGCCCCCAGGGACAGTTTGGTGGTAGCTTATGGGGCTTAATCCCAGAATTTGTTTGCACTGGGCCCCAGATCGCCTGCACTTCCCCTGCTCTTTTTAACCATTTTAAAAGCTTTGCTGGGATGCACTGGAGAGACCTTGCTGCATACTGCCTTAAGATGCTCAGAGTCAATTTGTGCCAAGTGCCTTGACCCGAGCCTTTTAAGTATCTAGCAATGTCAGCTGCATTTATACTGAGAACTAATATTGCAGCCTCTTCTCTGTGGCACTGATGTGCTTTTGAGGGTGGCATTCTAGGGAAAGACACCAACCTGGTCCCTAGCAGGACCTGGCTGAGACCTAACCATGGAATCCTTGAACATAAGGGGAAGAAGTCATTTTAAAGGGACAGGTCCATAGCTCACTGGTAGAGCATAAGCTTTGCATGCAGAAGATCCCAGGTTTAACCCCCAAAGTCTCTAGGTATGGATGGGGATTCACTTGTCTGAAACCCTGGAGGGCCGTTGCCACATTGTCTGTGTAGACAATGCAGAGCTAGATGGGCCAAAGGTCTTATACTCAGTATAAGGCAGCTTCCTGGGTTCCTATTTTTGCTTCCCTACTCTTTGAACCAGGAAGCTGCCATACACAGTGAGATCCAGCTCTGTAGCATCTACATTGACTAGCAGAAACTTTCTAGGGTTTGAGCCTGCTTGTGAAGGAGCTGAGCATCTCTTTTGTAGAAAATTGAGTGCTTGGTGCCTTCACAGAACTACAGTTCCCTGGAGTCTATTTTTGAGCAGGGAGTCATGAGAATCAAACAGACTAAAATGGTTCAAAATGGATGCAGTATGGATGCACCCTGATTTTAGCAGGATGTTAATGGCCAATGTGCGTGTTGTTTTTCTAAGACTCCATTGTGGATGAACCCCTTTGAAGTGGACTTGTTGGACAGCCTGCAGCAGCCTTTTGTACCGTGCCCGCTCAACGTGACCAACGGCTCTCTGCCCAGAACGCCAGCGGAGAAACCCTCTTTTGAGATAGACGCCCTGGCTGCCAGTAATGTGGGCACAGGTATAAGGAAGCACATTAAGGTAACTGAGCTTGGCAACCTTCTACACTTCCTGGTTCAAATTGTGTCTTATTTGCCAGCTGCTCTCTTGGGCTGCTTATGTGCTATTTTGACTGAGATATTCACACAAAACCTGGTGCGCAGAATCAGGGCGCAAATTCCCATGGAGTGTGACACTATTTCCAATGAAAGCTTTTGGGCAGGTGCTGCTGAGTGCTCATGTGTCAGGCCTGAAGATCATGGCTCACCCTTTTGTGTGGTTCCAGCACATGGGCACTCAGGTATATTGCCTCTGAACATGAAGGGTCCACTTACTGTAGCTCTTGTGGTTAACAGCCATCGATAGGCCTGTCCTCTATGGATTTGGCTAATCCAGGGATGGAGAACTTGTTGGTTTCATGAGATCAAATGTGGGGAACCTTCGGCACTCCAGATGTTGCTGAACCACAACTCCCATCATCCCTGGCAATTGGCCACACTTGTAGTTTGTAGATGTAGTCTGGCAACATCTGGAGGGCCAAAGGCTTCCCACGCTTGCTGTAGATGTTGCTGGCCTTCAGCTCCCTTCATTCTTAAACACTGGCCATGCTACCTGAAGAGTGATGGGAGTTTGAGTCCAACAACATCCAGAGGTCCCCAGGTTCCCCATCCCTCATCCATTCCTTCCTTAAAGCAATCTAGTGGCTATCTTTGTGTACATAAGATTACCTGTGGCTTTCAAAAAATGTTTCTATGTCTTTTCAGTTCCAAATCCTGAACTACACCTGCTTTTTCAAGCTTAAATAACTTTATTTTCTATCTCCACTCAGGTACAACAACACAAAACAGACGTGATCTATATCTGAAGCGCCTTAAGGCGACTGCCTGCAGCTTGGTCACCATTTGTTTTGAGGAAGTCTAAAGGCTACTCTCAGATCCTAGACTGTTGTAGAAACCTGCCACATCTGTGCCCTACTTTGGTTCCCAGGCCTTCAAAAGCAAATCTGGTGATACTGGATGCACCAGAGGTGGGTAGGGCTGCCCACCACACCTTAGGTATCAACCTGAAGGTATAATAAAACTTCATGTATTTAGTGGTGACTCAGCATTTCAATAGGTACACTTACACACAGTTCTATAATAATTAAGGTATGGCCCCAGTTTGGCTAAAGTTAGTTGCGACTAAATCATCAATTAAGCTTACTTGGAAATAAGTCCCACTGAACATAGTGGGACTTACCTTCTAAGAACTGAAAGCTGTTTGTTGTGACCAGCTCCGTGTTCCACTGAAAAGCAAAGGGGCTGTAATCAGAACTTAACTGAATCAGGTCCTGTGCATTTAGGAATCTGTGTGGATGGTTATGTTCACAAGTATTGTGATGAATGTAGAGAATTCTGCAGCTATTATTAATGCCATTTTAAAAAAATTAAAAGATGACAAAGGGCTTTGAATTAAGGGACAAAACTTGAAATGCAAAAATCTCCTAGTTAACTAAAAGCGGTTTAAAAGGACTATGCCATATGCAAATGCATTCCCAAGCTGATGTGGGCTTTAACACGTTTTAGAAATCTTTCTTGGAATGGGAGTTGTAGCCCCTTTCATAGAGGGGACCAGATTGTGAGAAGGCTGATCCTAAGCGTGCCCACTTAGAAGTAACTCCCATTCTTTTCAGTGGGGCTTACTTGGGAGTAAGCATCTAGGGTTATAGAAACAAACCAAGACCTGTCCTTGAGTAAACATGCACAGGGAAGGAACTGCTTAGTTAGAATCTGCATATCAGCCATTCAGTCAAGGGTTAGGGTTTGTAAACAGTCACAAAGGAAGAGGCTTGGAACAAAAGACGGAGGAAGAGGAGTTAGCAGAAAGCTAATTTTAATGTCAGTATCCAATGCGAAGATTCTGCATTTTATATTTTGCAAAGGCCAAAATAACACAAGTCTCTCATCAGAAGCTCCCCTCTGCACTCACAAACAATGCAACGTGGAGGAATCAGTTCTCTTTCTAGCCAGCGTCTGCCCCCCCCAAAAGCTGGGGAGCTGTGTCTGTGTTCCTTAAGAGCAGGCAGGGATGGAGAAACTACAGCCCTTCAGGGGTTGCTGGACAACTCTCTGCATCTTTGACCTTACTCGGCAATGATGGCTGAGGCTCACAGGGACCAACAAGCACGGCACCATCATATGGAGGCCCACAGGTGTTCCCTATTCAGCAGCACCCATAACAGGGATGGGGGACGGATGACATCAGGGTGACTCTTCCCTATTTCATGCATAAAACATACTTTCATGGCATCTCACCAGTGCAACATTAGAAGGAAAAAACAATGTCTTGCCTTATAAAGTTCTCTTTCTTAGTGTCTAGTATCTGAGGTTAAAGGTGCAGCGGCTCCCAAAGAGGTGCCTGCAAAGAGTCAGCACTTCGTTCTCTGCAGAGAGCTAGAGAATGACATGAACTCAGGCAGGAAATGCTTTTTTTGGGGGGTGGAATATGACTGTAACCCCAAACTTATCTACAGGAAATTAAGGGCCTCCTGGCAATTTCTACTTGGCACCTAAATTGTCTTTACCTGTGTGGTCTATTTGCCAAACCATCAGTTGGTACAATGAATGGAAAGAACTCAAGGGAAGGGTAGAGAGTCACTGGAGCCCAGGCTGGGCCTTTTGCTAGATCAAGAGGCTGATCTATGAAATAAATACTGATTTCTATATTTTAAGTTATTGTAAATATAATTTTCTTTTTTCCAAAATAAATTATCTGAACAATTATTTCTGGAGCTTGGCTTTTCTGTGTCTGGTCAGTGCTTTGACGGGTCCCTCAACATAAACAATGACTCCGCAGCCACTAAAAGCATACGGTGGTGCTGCTGGAACTCAAAACCAGCTGCAGAAGGCTGGGCACACAGATCTTCCTCCTGGCCCAGCAACCCACAAGCTGCTTCCAAGTACACGCACAGAAGACCGCGTTCAACATTCTCTTGTCACTGCCCTTCACAGCAGGCAACGAAAAGGCAACTGGGAAGGGGGGCTGCATACTAAGGCTGTGGCAGAATCAGGCCTGCCAATGCTTGCTTTTCCATTTATTTATTTTTAGTGGCTATGGTCAGTGTCTTCTCTGACAAGTGGCGGTCCCAGCTCACAGCCTGCTGCAGTTCTTCAGTCTTTAAGGAAAGATGTTTTGGTCTTTTGTGGACCCTTGACCCCCTGCAGCTAAGCATTCAAAGAACAAGGAAATAGTCCCAGCAGAACCAACCTGACTAGGAAGGGCTTCCCACCTTTCGAGTCAAATGAGAAGGTTCTTATTCTCCAAATTGCCTTAAAATGCAACCACTCACCAAGGTTGGTGTGGGATTAACACCCAAAGAAAAGCTCAAACAAGAATTGGGAAAATAGCAAAGGTCAACCCACAAACAGGCGACGAGAGGGAGCCTTTAATACAGTTCTTGCTGGGGTTGGGGTGGGATTGGTCGGCGGCTACTCCAGGCGCTCATCCCCTTCTTCCACATCTTTCAGGCTGAGCACTTCAAGGGTCCCTTTGCCTTTAGTCTCACACCGAATCAACTCGTCAATCTCCCGGAAGCAGCCAGGATCCACAAGGCACACCTGTAACATTGGCATTTGCATCAGGTTGCGTCTCATGGAGAAATGCTTGGCTGGGTCAGATCCAGGTAGCTTCACCTAGCCCTCCACCCTGTGTCTGACAGCAGCCAGCCAGATGCCGCCAAGAAGCCCACAAAAAAGGCTGTTCCGTTCTGCCCAAGCAGCAGCCTCTGAGTAGGAGCTTCCATTCAGCCACCTGCAGAATCCTCCTCAAATATGTTTCAAAGGGAATTAAAGTCATCTAAGCCACTAGCCATCCACCACCCACATTTAGCAGCTGTGAATTTCACACAGTATGAAGGACTAGATGGGGCTGATGGGAACTGTAGTCCAACAACACTTGAAGGGCAGGCACCAGGTGAGGGAATACACCAATAGTGACTGCGGCACCCAATGATGCCTCTGCTCTGCCTCCACAGTTGAAGGCAGCAATGCTTCTGAACACCAGTTGCTGGAAACCGCAGGAGACAAAAAATGCTCTTGGGCTCAAATCCTGCTTGCTGGTATCTCACAGGCACCTGGCTGGCCACTGTGAGAATGGGATGCTGGACTAGATGCACCACAGGCTTGATCCAGCAGGGCTCTTCTAACATTTGCTAAAAATCTTCACAACCGTTCATTGATTGGTATGGCCTATGGATACAATCTTATACTGATTTACCCAGCAGAAGGCCCTACTGAATCCACTGGGCCCCCTCACAAGCCAAGATGCAAATGGCTAGGCTGTAAAGGTGACTCCCCATCTCTACGGCTCCTTGCATGTGATCAGGGATCCCAGAGGAATCACTTACCTCCCCTCCCCCTCCAGAAAATGTATCTGACTTACAATTTCCAGCTGCTCGTCAAAATCCTCACTCTCGATTACTTTGATCAGGGGCTTCAGCTTCTCTTTCAGCCTCTTCCCCTCTTTCCGGGGGAGGACAAAGCGGAGACGCATGTGCGCCCGCTCAATCTGCATAGTCTCCTTCAGCTGCTTGATTACCTCCAAGGCCTACGGGGAAAATCAAGAGGCTTACTTGTCCAACTGAGGGACAGTGGGCTCTGACGCTTCAAAAGCAAGGCCTTCACACTTTACAAGCCACACAGAATACAGTCATACCTCTTGTTGCATTAGGTTGATGTTGTCTCTTTTCGGCTTGCAAACCCGGCAAACCCGGAAGTGTATACTTCTGGGTTTCTCCATACGCGCAGAAGCGTTCTGTGCGCTTCGCACATGCGCAGAAGCGCTCTATTGCGCTCTGTGCCTACACTGAAGTGCCGCTCTAGTTGCAGACTTTTTGGGGTGTGAACGGTTCCCCGGAACAGATCGTGTCTGCAACTAGAGGTACCAGTGTACAAAATATACAGCAAAGATCACACATCCTACAGCAATCTGATCTGAAGTCAATAAACCATAATTAAAAACATGACTTTAAAATAAATAACATATCAAGTAAAGAAACAGTAATCCATTTAGAATGTAACCTTACACAATAAAATTCTCTCTCAAAATATCGGCAAATAATAATCACACAGAAATTCATTCTGAGCAATTACAATGAATCGTTACTAAACTTGTAATCAATAAAAATAACAGCAAAGTTACGATATGTAAAATTCCACGATATATAAAATTACAAAATGCACTGGTTCCCTGGTCCACGTCCAATAGCTCATCCTTATGCTGCCCTAACTCACACCTGGCACCTGCAGCTCTCCTCTGCCCCTTTATTCTTCCCAACAAACCTGATACAAAGGGATTGGCTGGCCTAGCAGGGAACTGAACCTGGATGTCCTGAGTCCTAGTTCAAAACTTAACTACTTAATCACTGTCTCTAGTTAAGCTCCGTTAAGAGTGACTACTGTTTGCCCCCCAGGAAGAGTAGAAGGTAAATCACTTCCAGTAGGCTTCCTTCCCCAGCTCAGGAGCAGCAAGGGAGAGATCACTGCACTGCTCCTAATTAACAAAAGAAGCTGCTTTATACAAATTCAATCTTTTGTCTACACTGACTGGCAGTGGCTCTCCAGGGTTTCAGGCAGGATAACTACTTGGAGAAGTTGGAGCAGGAATATGGGTACTTCCTATGGGCTTGCCCCCCAAAAGGCTAAAATAAAATACTCTTAAATGAAAATAAAACTGATTCAGGAGCTTAGCATGGCACACCACTAGAGATAAGATGGTCTCCTATGGGAGTCACTTACCTGCTGCTTGGTGCTTTTTCCAGGTTTGACTGAGTAGTGAATATCCTTCATAGCTCTTTCAATGAGGATGACTGTGTACGGCCTCTTTGTTTCTGGGTTCACACATTTCTCTGCCACAATGGTTGCAATGTCACGAAACATCTGCTCCAGCTGCGTGTGCCGTTCTTTATCCGACACTTGCAGCTCTCCCTTGGCCAGAATCTGAAAGCAAGAGAAGCTTTGTGTTTGGATGCTGCCTTTTTCTGATTCAAAGGATGCAAAAATCTGGTCCAGTCTTCTGAAATGTTCAGGTACAGCTAGACAGGTTACCCCACGCACCAAGCCCTGGAAGAATGACTAGCTTGAATTTTTTGAGGGGAAATTGCAAGTCTGTATTAGGGTAGTGGTGGGGGGGACTTCTAGCCTATGGGCCTAATGTGGCCCACCAGTTCTCCCCATTTAGTCCATGAGGCCATTTCAGCCCTATACCTGCCACATACAATGTCAGATGTGGAACAGATACACGTACAGATGGGGCCTGGCTGGCTGAAAGGGGGGTTGCTGATGCCGCCAATTATATGATTGTCAGGTCTTGCAAAACACGATGCCTTTGCCCACACAATTTGACTTCAAACCAAGTTGCTTGACATCACCACTATCAAACTAGGCCTGACCACTGTGCGTACTCATTGTGGCATTAAAGATGACCCAAAGGCATTTTAACAAGAGAAAGAGAGGGGATGTTGTCTGCCTCCCAAGAGACACCTTGAGAGCCTACCATCTTGCAGATTTCTGTCTGGTCTTCTGTACCAAAGGCTTTGACCAGCTCTTCCTTCTTTGCCACTTGGCCCTTGGAGACATTCACAAAGACGGTGTGTGTCTGCAGGACTTCATCAAGGTCCTTTTCCCTAAGAAATATTTTTTTTTCCAATTAGTAAAGCACATTCTAGAATAATCACATGAGGACTGGATGCAAATACTAAGAACATTATGGTCAGTCATTTGCCAGCACTTTAAGGTGGCAACTACTACAAAACTGCCTAAGAGGAACTCTGCTGGATGAGGCCAAAGGCATGAGATCAGCATCCTGATCTCATCAGATGCCCTAATGGAAAGCAGGACCTGAGTGCAACAGCAGTGCTCTCTCCACTTGTGATCCCCAGCAACTGGTTCTCAGAGGCATACTGTCTCCAACAGTGGATGCAAAACATAGCCTTTGTGGCTAGTAGTCTCTGGCTATATTATCCTCCGTGAGTTTGTCTAACCCTCGTTTAAAGCCCTCCAAGTTGGTGATCATCACTGCATCTTATTATTTCTTTATTACATTTATATCCCACCTGTTTTTCCAAGGAGCTCATGTACATAGTTCTCCCCTTCTCCTTTTTATCCTCACAATAACCCTGTGAGGTGGGTTAGGCTGAGAGACCGTGACTGGCTCCCACACAGTGAGCTTCATGGCTGAATGGGGATTTGAACTCTGGTCTCCCAGGTCCTTGTCCAATACTCCAACCACTACACTACACTACACTTGCGGATATGAATTCCAGTTTTAACCATACCAAGATTAGGTATTTGCATATTAGGCTTGCTTCGACAGCAATGGCTGCTGTTACTTTAATTAATAAGCTGTATGTTGTTTTAAACTGTTTTTAATATTGAGCTTTAATGCTGTTTACCTGCCCTGGAACCTTAGGTGAAGGGTGGGTAATAAACGATCAGTATAACAATGCATACTATCGAAAAACTCTGTGGGTAAGCAGGCACAAGAATTTGCCTTGCACTCTGTGCATGCCCAGAAACCCTCTGTTTTAACCATTAGGTCAACACAACTCTGGGAGGCTGTTTATCTGTCAATCTCAATCTCTTCGTTTCCGGCCCGTGCCCCGCCCCCGCTTCCGGTCAACTTACGTGCCGCTCCGCCAGCCCATGACCTTGTTCCGATAGCAGGCGATCTCGAAGCGCTTCCCTGCCTTCTTGACGCGCACCACGGCCACATTAGTCAGGCGGATCTGGTTGGTGGGTGTGAAGATCGACATGATGGCGACGGAGATGAGCCCGCAGTTGCTATCAGAAGCAATGGCCGCTCTGCGCCTGCGCACCAACCGCTCTCCCCTCCTGGCTCCGCCCACGGACGCCAAACCAGGGCCAATGAACGAGCCTTTTCCTCCTCCGCCTTATTGTGGCGAAGGTAGCGGCGGAGCTCGCGAGAGACGAGAGCGCCTGGTGTGGGTGCTTTCCGATTTCCGTCCGGGTGGGAAATCAAACCCCGTGATGACTTGTTCCGGCGCACCCTTCCTAGATGGGTTTATCTGAGAGTTTACCTGGCCCATTGAAACCAAAGGGGGCACTTCCCAGTTGATGTTGTTTCCTAGTCCCCCCTTTTAAAAAACCCAAAACATTTATTAACTTTACAAACCGGGACTCGAGGTGGCTTACACAAAGTAAAACAACGCAGATAAAATACCCAATGTTAAAACATATAAAACGTAATCCTTTAAAAGCAATTAAAACAATTAAAAAGAAATCTATTCAAACCAAAATTTAACCGATTTAGGGTTGTTCTTCTTGTTGTTGTTTTTGCTGAGACTCCCGGTCATAACATGCCCCAATGAAATCAATTATGTGCTGATAGAATGATGTGCGAGAGACCAGGGTTCAAATCCCCACTTGGCCATAACGCTCACTGGGTGACCTTGGGCCAGTCACTCACTGCTTTCCAGTCTATCGTCCCTCACAGGGTTGTTGTGGAAATTAACTGAGGAGGGGGAGTACCATGGTCGACAATGAGCACCTTGGAGAAAAAGACAGGATATAAATATAATACATAATAACAATAAAATACACTTAATACTGATACAGAAGAGGGTACAGTATTCAGAAGGTGTGGTTGTGAAAATGTCAACAAGACCAGCTTTTCATCATCATACATACTTAGCAGGTTCGATGTGATTTTAATTTCTGAGTTTCATGATTTGGCAAGTTCACCCTCCTCCCAATGACCTTTTTACACGAGTGAAATAATCCGAAGTCTGACACAGGACCATAGATTCCGTCAGAAATCATAGACTTCTGGTTGTTTTGCTGTGATTGTTTTACATGTTCTACAATGACACGGAATTTCTCTGCTCCCTCCAAGCTCCGCCTTTAGTTAAAATAAGACATCTTCTGGAAAATTGTACAGTATTGAGTGTTTTGCTTTCTCATTCAGAAAAATGAAAACAAATTCCTTGTCAGGGACACTATCAGGGGAGCTTATTATTTTATTGTCGTTAAATCGCTTTGCGTTGTTTCCTGGGAAGCGATTCGTAAATAAGTACAGTAAATAATAAAATTGGGTGGGGGAGGAGGAGGAGGAGGAGGAGGTTATTGCAAAATTAGCCGCCCAAATCCTGGACACGATTTACTCCCAAGTAACCCCCTTCTGAGTTCAAACGGGCTTAAAGGTCGGGCGGGAGAGAGGAAAATTTTCCTGCCCGCGATCGAAATCTTTTAACATCCGTGGAGGGGAAAGATAAGGGGCGAGACGTTTGCAGAAGCTGCCACCTCGAAGGGGTTAATGCAGCCTTCCCAGAATCCCGCGGGGTGGGCAAGATGGCCCCTTCCAGGAGCTCGTGGGGCTGCTCCTCGAGAGTAAGCCGCTTTTCCGCCCGCTAAACTGGAAGCCGCTGTGGTTGTTGCTGCCGCTCGATTGCCTAGAGATGGGTAAGGACTGCGTGCCTGCTCGGGAAACAGCCCTGAGATCGTTTAAAAGCTGAATTGGCATTGGGGTTTTTGGAAGGAACCGAACAGATTGTGTGTGTGCTTGTTGTTGTTTAGTCGTTTTGTCGTGTCCGACTCTTCGTGACCCCACGGACCAGAGCACGCCAGGCACCTCTGTCCTCCACTACCTCCCGCAGTTTGGTCAAACTCATGCTGGTAGCTTCGAGAACACTATCCAACCATCTTGTCCTCTGTTGTCCCTTTCTCCTTGTGCCCTCCATCTTTCCCAACATCAGGGTCTTTTCCAGAGAGTCTTCTCTTCTCATGAGGTGGCCAAAGTATTGGAGCCTCAGCTTCAGAATCTGTCTTTCCAGTGAGCACTCAGGGCTGATTTCCTTCATAATGCATAGGTTTGATCTTCTTGCAGTCCATGGGACTCTCAAGAGTCTCCTCCCGCACCATAATTCAAAAGCATCAATTCTTCGGCGATCAGCCTTCTTTATGGTCCAGCCCTCACTTCCATACACCACTACTGGGAAAACCATAGCTTTAACTATACGGACCTTTGTTGGCAAGGTGATGTCTCTGCGTTTTAAGATGCTGTCTAGGTTTGTCATTGCTTTTCTCCCAAGAAGCAGGCGTCTTTTAATTGTGTGTGCTTACCCCAGTTGTTACTATTGTCTGTTTGATTTTTTTACCCACCCTTCCCCTTATGTCCTAGAATGGTCCACAACAATTTGACATAATTCCTGCTCCGCAGTTGTGAGAATTTGATCTTTTAGTGTGGCAGCACCTGTCCTTCCCTGCCCTTTGACATCAGACAGGTCCCTTCCCTGTACCCTTTTCAGCACCTGCAGAAACCTTGTTTTTAGCCTACCCAATGTTTAGAAAGTTTATGCGAGGTTTAATCTGTTTTTAGTTTTGGTAATTTTACTATTTTATCTTTTTTGTAAACAGCTTTGAGGGTCTGGTTTGTTTTTTACCATCAAGCTGTACTGTATATAAATTTTATGAAATAAACAATAAGTAAAGGTAAAGGGACCCCTGACCGTTAGGTCCAGTTGTGGCCGACTCTGGGGTTGCGGCGCTCATCTCGCTTTATTGGCCAAGGGAGCTGGCGTACATGTGCCCAGCATGACTAAGCTGCTTCTGGCGAACCAGAGCAGCACACGGAAATGCCGTTTACCTTCCTGCTGGAGCGATACCTACTTATCTACTTGACGTGCTTTTGAACTGCTAGGTTAGCAGGAGCTGGGAACGAACAACAGGAGCTCACCCCATCACGGGAATTCGAACTGCCGACCTTCTGATCGGCAAGTCCTAGGCTCTGTGGTTTAACCCACAGTGCCACCTGCGTCCGTAAACAATAAGTAGATAACATTAAAATAGTTAGAAACAATAATCACATGAATATTGATGTAGAAAATAGGGGGGAACTCTGTTGCAACAGAAAAATAAAGAACCGCCTTGCTTTCACTGCATCCTGCCTCCATCTATCCATCTCTGACCCATCATGGACTCAGGGGACTCAGTCCCTTGGGGAGTTGGGCAGCAAGAGCCAACTCCCTATTTTCTGTATCAATATATTATTGCAAACTGCTTAGACTGCAAACTGCAGTCTGTTTTGCAAACTGCAAACTGTTTTGTTTTTCACAATCAAGTAGCATATACATTTTGTTAAAGAGAGAAGAATAGTGTGGGTCCTAAAATACTGTACACCTCAAGTGTCAAAGTCTGGGGGAAGAGGTTTGTGTTTCGCCGTGATCCTGAACAGGACAGGCCCACTGCATTTTTGCTTTCTTCCAGATATGACCATGGAGACGTGGGGCAGCCTCTATGCTCACCTGGCCTTCTTGTGGCTGAACAGATTCTACTTGTACTCTGGAGCGGTGTTTGGGATCAGCCTTTGGCTCTGCATCCAGTTTGTCAGTAAGACCAAAAAACAGGTACTTTCCCCCCACTGTTCCAGCTTCATTGGTGTTCTTGGTGACCTCTCCTGAAGAAGGGGCCTAGCGCATGGTGGCTGCTAAAGAACCTGTATTATTAGCACTATTCAGTATATATATTTATTTATTAACGATTTTGGTTTGCATAGAAGTTACAGTATAACCCCTTTGATCCTGATACAGTATGTAGCTACCAAATATTGCAGGAAATGACTTTGCTACCTTCCATAAATAAATTGGCAGCAACATCCATTTAAAATTAAAAGTTATTAAGTTAGTACAATCCGCACATACATATCTAGATTGGGGATATCGAATGAAGAACATACAATGATAATCAAAGAACAAGTAAGTAAAAAATAAATATTTTGTCAGTTTAATGTAAACATTTATTAAATTCTCAGTATCTCATGCATTCCAAATTGTTGCATACTGTGGTTTGTGTGTGCAGGGAGGTATTATTTCATTATTTGTATTATACATATGTGTCAGAGACTGCCTCCAGGTCCCAGCTCACAGAGGACCAACGCTAGCCGGTAGTAATGTACAAAAGTCTTTATTGAAGTACAGTTTCCATTTTCAAGCCGCAGCGCGCAGCTCTACGTCTAGAAGCTAGACCGGCGAAGCTCCATCTGAGTCTCCACCCCCTGTACACCAGTTTAAGACTCTAACCTTACTCCACCTCTTACGTCTCTCCTTTCTCCTCTGGGTCCTACTACCCCCCGGGGTCCCTTCCTTCCTGGACTCTTCTGACGCTGACCCCCCTGACTCTTCTCCCTCCTTTCGGTGGGCTTTAGGACCTGGCTCCCTATCCGGGCTGCCAACTGCGCCGCCCTCTTGTACATTTGAACTTGGCGCGTGCGCCCAGTCTCCGACCTTCCTTTTGACCGTTTCCTCGCTCTCCGATGGAGGCGTGGCCAATCCTGACTCATGTCCTCCCGCTGGCGGTGAGCCGCCTGATCCCGATACCTGGGACTCCTCCCCCCTACTGCGCTTTGGTGGAGAAGCTGGTCCTGATTTCCAACTGCTGCTCTCTGAGTCCCCTCTGGCCCCTCCTTCCTGGGGTGTCCCCCTTGGCAACCCCCTTGCTCTGACCACGGGAGCCCCTTTCTGTGAATCCTCCGATTCGCTGGAGAGACTCAGAGACCTCGGACCGCTGTCATCGCTAACATTTCCTTCGGATTCCTCCCCCTCGCTCTCTATTTCCTCCCTTTCCTGTGCCTCTGCTCCTGAGCCCCTGACAATATGTAATAAAATTAAGCCAAACTTTGACTTAATTAATTTCAACTTTGTTGAAAGACTATGTAAGCTGCAGAGGTATAAATTCAAAGTGAAAATGTGGGTCCCATGTTGCAGCCTGGGAGTCAGTGATGTGTCTTGGGTCTGGACTGGTTGAAGATGGTTGAAGACTGATGCTTTAGGACTCCTGCAGTTTTATATTTCTTATTTTGCAGAATAGAAATCAGCACAGAAAATCAAGCCTTCCCCAAATTGCTACAGAAGGCCTTGCAGGAGAGCAGAAAGGCCCCAGCACTGACAAAGCCCATGTCACCGGGGTGAAGATTTTTTTTGGTTCTCAGACTGGAACAGCAAAGGTCAGTGCTGTGATAAAACCAGTGAGATTAAAATGTGAGTCTTCTCCTTTTGGTGGGTGGGTGTGGTGGTCGCTGTTATTGTTCGGGGGAAGGCACTCTGTTTGTGCTCAGAGGAACTTAATTCATTTCTTCATTTCTCCTTTGAAATAAAAATTTGAAATTCCTCTGATTTAGACCATGGAACCCCTTGCAACCATAGATCACAAGTTCAAATCCCCACTTGTCCATGAAGCTCAATAGGTGATGCTTTGGGACCAGTCACTGCCTCTTGGCCTAACTTACCTCACAGGGTTGTTGTGGGGATTAACCATGAATGCCACCTTGAGCTCCTTGGAGAAAAAGGTGGAGAATAAGTGCAATAAATAAATACAATAAAAAAGTGTTTACTGAAGACACATATACGCACTGCTGTGCTACAAATATCAAAGCAGTTTACAGCAATACAAACATAAACACACAGAAACACACTATTTAGAAGCCACCTTATTCTTGCAGCTGTGATTCGTTTAAAACTGTTTTTAATTTTGTATTTTCAATTGTTGCAACCTATCCCAGGACCTTCAGGTAAGAAATTGAATAAATATTGTTATAATTATTTTCTTTTTCTCCTTGCAGAGATTTGCGTCAATACTTGCTGAGGCTGTTGCCTCCCTTAACTTGCCTGCTGAAGTCATCAACATGAAGGACTATGACCCCGAAGACTGTCTAGGAGATGAGGTTGGTCGTTCTGCTTCTCATTTTCTTTGGTGGGGGCCAGCATGGAGGCACCTCAGGCATTGCCAGCTCTTTCCCTTAACTAGGCTCTTATGCTGTTAACAGCTGTGTGGCAGGGGAAAGTTCCAGAAGTGCAACTTTTCCTGCCGGGTAGATGCAGTGTTGGATAAGCAGCTTTCGAGGACAAAGTGTATCTGTAGAAGCCGTTTTCAATGTCCCATCTGTAGGAAGCATGTATGGACTCCTCTTAGGAGTTGGCAACCTTCAAAGCTGATTCACACATGCATGGGCCTCAGAAAATGGGGAAACCTGATGAAACTCGCTTTCACCAACTCTATCTTAATAGCATACCGTATTTTTCGCTCTATAAGACGTACTTTTTCCCTCCTAAAAGGTAAGGGCAAATGTGTGTGCATCTTATGGATTGAATGCAGGCTGCGCAGCTATCGCGGAAGCCAGAACAGCAAGAAGGATTGCTGCACAGCAATCCTTCTTGCTGTTCTGGCTTCAGGGATAGCCACACAAAGTCTCTTCAACAACATTTGATTCAGAATATTTTTTTCCCTTGTTTTCCTCTAAAAACTAGGTGTGTCTTATGGTTGGGTGCGTCTTATAGAGTGAAAAATATGGTATATTGCAGGGGTGCGCAAAAGTGTATATGTTTATAACATGAGGAACCTCTGGCCTGGAATGGGGCCTTGAATGGCTTGCCTGGATAGTATATTGTTCGTATGTTAGAAGGGTTGCAGTGTAGTCTACGCTACACTGCTCAATTTTGCTTCTGACCACACCCACTCTTTTCGTTGGTTCCCGCCCGCCACTGAAGCGCTTGATGAATCAGGCCAATGAGGGCCCATCTAGTCTAGCATCCTCCTTTCAAAGTGGCCAATCAGGCACCAGCGGGAAACACCATAAGAAGGATCTGCGTGCAAGAGCACTTCCTGCAGCTGGTATTCAGAAAGCATTGCTGCCTCCAACTGGGGAGGCATTGCATAGCTTTTGTTATGGATAGTAGCCCTTGATAGCCCTCTCCTCCATGTCTAATCCTGTTTTAAAGCCATCCAAGCTGGTGGCCATCAGTGCGTCCTGAGCAGGACTCTTGGGCTGAAAAGGATTCCCCTCTCCTGCTCTGGGCATTCAGAGATGCCACATACTGGTGACTACGGATCAATGGCCAGGAATGTACAAATTGAGTGATGATAACTCTTTAAACTTGCGAAGATTTACTGTGTAATTGATTTAAAAAACATTTCAATTGACTTAAAAAGGTACCCCTGATGAAATGGGTCAGCAGACAGAAAAACTTATATATATTTTAATGCAAGTACTTCTAAATCTGTAGCTAACAAGGGCTTTTGCCCTGTGTGCAAGAGAAGCAGAAGGGGTTCCTCTTCTGAGACAGCGTTTCCTGCAATGGATGTGTGCTTTGTTCAAATTTCACTTTAGAAGTCTTCACTTATTTTCTGAGGTGCAAATTTATGCAGATCTAACGGATTAATCACTTGGGAGAAAAGGTGCATTTTGCTTTAGAGGACTCACTTATTTTTCCGTCTGCCGTTTTATGCCGCTCTACTGTTTACCATATTTTTCGCCCTTTAGGACGCACTTTCCCCCCTCCAAAAATGAAGGGGAAATGTGTGTGCGTCCTATGGGGCGAATACAGGCTTTCGCTGAAGCCTGGAGAGCGAGAGGGGTCGGTGCGCACCGACCCCTCTCACTCTCCAGGCTTCAGGAAGCTCTGCGCAACCCTCGGGAGCCCGGCGCCAAGCCGCGCCGGCCTCCCAAAGGTTGCGCAGAGCTGCCTGCATTCCGAAGCCTCCGGCGCGCTGAAGAGCACGCCCGGGCTTCGCGCAGCTCTCCACAAGCCTGGGGAGACTGGCGTGGCTCCCTAGGCTTGCGGATAGCAGGCTGTTCTGGGGGCTGGGGTTGGGGGAAGCTCGGGCTTCCCCTGCGCCAGCCCCGTGCCTGGGGGGGAAATAATTTTTTTTCTTTATTTCCCCCCCCCCCAAAAAAAAACCTAGGTGCGTCCTATGGGGCGAAAAATACGGTAATTGGTTAGTGAACTAAAACATACAATTGATTAAACCCATACTCCATGCAGTTAATATTTCTTAGCAGTGATTTCTACATTGCATGGAGTTGGACTCAATGGCCTTTGGGATCCCTTCCAACTCTACAATTCTATGAGGGAGAGGCGTAAAAATAATAACAGAGAATTTTTTCCCCATTTGGTGGGAATCTCTCCAGACAAGCAGCAAGAACATCTGCGTCTTCTTAGTTGCCACTTACACAGATGGGAAGCCGACAGAGAATGCCGTGTGGTTCTGCAAGTGGCTAGAAGAAGCATCCAGTGACTTTCGAGTTGGCAAAACGTACCTGAAGGGCTTGAGATACGCCGTCTTTGGCCTGGGGAATTCTCTCTATGCTGATCACTACAACACTGTGAGTCCCTTTTGTCATTCCTGCTAGAATTGATACTGAGAGCTGGTGAGAAACTGAGATGCAGTGGGTGGGTGGGTCACAGAAGGACATCTAGTTTGACCCATTGCCCTCTGAGAGCAGATTCTGCTGCTATGTGAGGCTTCCTTGCACTTGATCCAGAAGCTGCCATTAGTGCAGAATGCTGCAGCACAATTGCTTACAGGAGTGAGGCCACCTCAGCATATATCACCTCTGCTCAGAGATCTGCGCTGCTTGCCACTTTGCTTCCAGGTCAAATTCAAGCTGTTACTATTAGTATTTTAAAGCCCTTTACAACTTGGGTCCAGTTTACCCAGGAGATCGTCCCCCTTATAGGCCCCCTTGACCACTTCGATTGGTGAAACTAGTTTTGCCACAGGTGCCACATAATACCCATTCCACATTTGGAAGAAATCCCTCTTTTTGTGCAGCAGCACCTGCACTTGGGAACTCCCTGCCTAATGATTTCAGGTAGGCGCCTTTGCTGTACTATTTTTGGCGCCTGCTAAAAGCATTCTTGTTTTTTTTACAATCGAGTGGTGTATGAATTTTATGAAATAAGTAATTAAATAGTCAATGAGAAACTGAGATGAGGGAGAGAGCTCAAGGGATCATCTGATCTGACCTGTTACCCTCAGAGAGCAAATCCTGCCCCTAAAGAATCTCCAGGGGATTTCTGCCCAATCTTCCCTTAAGAACTTGCAAGGAAGAGCATCCCATAATAGTCATCTTTGACTTGTTGCTGGACCGTCCTGGCTTTTTGGACAGACCTGGTGGTTTTTGAACTAACAGTAAGAGCCAGTGTGGTGTAGTGGTTAAGAGCGGTAGTCTCGTAATCTGGGGAACCGGGTTCGCCAGTCACACTTCTCTGAAGTCTCTCAGCCCCACTCACCTCACAGAGTGTTTGTTGTGGGGGAGGAAGGGAAAGGAGAATGTTAGCTGCTTTGAGACTCCTTAAAGGGAGTGAAAGGCGGGATATCAAATCCAAACTACTCCTCCTCCTCCTCTTCTTCTTCTTCTTCTTCTTCTTCTTCTTCTTCTTCTTCTAACACCATCCCACCACCTGCATTTGCTCTCACAATATATTTTGTTCTTTCCTTTAAATTGGGCGTATAGCAGGATTCCACCAGCGGGCCAGATCTTTAGCTCCCTACCCCCGGTAGGCTACTTTGACAAGGGTGGCAAGGTACATATTGATGGCTTTAGGACTCAATCACCTAAAGGTCTGCCTTCCCAAGGGCTGTAGCTCAGTGATAGAGCCCCTGCCAAGCATGCAGAAGGTCCCAGGTTCAATCCCCGGCAGCATCTCCTGGTAGGCCTGGGAATGTCCCCCTGTCTGAAACCTTGGAGAGCTGCTGCCAGTCAGTGCAGACAAAACTGAGCTAGACGAACGTCACGGTCTCACTCAGGCAGCTTCCTACGTTGCTTACGCCCAGGTCTCTTGTGTTTCCGCCGCAGGTGGGCAGGAGCGTGGACAAATGGCTGTGGATGCTGGGGGCCCGGCGGGTCCTCTCCTGCGCCCTGGGGGATGCCAATGTGGTGAAGAGCAAGCATGGGAGCCTGGAGGCTGACTTTGAGGCCTGGGAGGCCAAGTTCCTGGCCAGGCTCCAGGCCCTCCGCAGAGGGGAGAAGGCGGCCTGCAGAGGGGAGTGTAAGAAGGGCAAGTGCCGCTCCAAGAGGAAGGCTGGGCAGGAGACGTCGTTGGAGCAAGAGCAGAGGGTGAGTGGGACTGGGTGTGGACAGTGAGCCAACGGTGTGATGCTGCAGCACAAGGAGCTAATGTGAATCTAGGCTGCATCATGAGAAGTCCAGGGTCGAGATCAAGGAGGTCATCACGGTCTCTCAACCTTACCTGCCTCACAGGAGGCAGGTGGCGCTGTGGTCTAAACCACTGAGCCTCTTGGGCTTGCTGATCAGAAGGTTGGAGGTTCGAATCCCCGTGACGGGGTGAGCTCCCGTTACTTTGTCCCAGCTCCTTCCAACCTAGCAGTTCGAAAGCACACCAGTGCAAGTAGATAAATAGGTACCACTGTGGTGGGAAGGTAAACGGCGTTTCCCTGCGCTCTGGTTTCCGTAATGGTGTTCAGTTGCGCCAGAAGCAGTTTAGTCATGCTGGCCACATGACCTGGAAAACTGTCTGTGGACAAACACCGGCTCCCTTGGCCTGAAAGCGAGATGAGCGCCGCAACCCCATAGTTGCCTTTGACTGGACTTAACCATCCAGGGGTCCTTTACCTTTTTTTTTTTTACCTCACAGGATTGTTGTGGGGATTAAATGAGGAGTGAGGAGAACTATGTACAGTGGTACCCCGCAAGACGAACGCCTCGCAAGACGGAAAACCCGCTAGACGAAAGGGTTTTCCGTTTTGGAGGCGCTTCGCAAAACGAATTTCCCTATGCGCTTGCTTCGCAAGACGAAAGCCCATTGGGAAATCTCCGGGACAGCGGGGAAGCGCAGCGCGTCTTCCCCACTGTCCTCGGACCTCCTCCGAAGCCTGACGGCGGGGCGGAGAGACCTCTTCCCGCCGCCAGGCTTCGGAAGGATGCTCCGAAGCTAAAGAAGCTAAAGCAGCCTGCCGCGACCCTCTCCCGGCTGGAGAGGTGACGCGCGCCTATGGCAGGAGCCTCCATAGCCGAGCGTCACCTCTCCAGCCGGGAGAGCGCGCGCGGGGCTAAAGCAGCCCCCCGCGACCCTCTCCCAGGTGACGCGCGCCTATGGCAGGAGCCTCCATAGCCGAGCGTCACCTCTCCAGCCGGGAGAGCGCGCGCGGGGCTAAACCAGCCCCCCGCGACCCTCTCCCAGGTGACGCGGGCCTATGGCAGGAGCCTCCATAGGCGCGCGTCACCTATCCAGCCGGGAGAGCGCGCGCGGGGCTAAACCAGCCCCCCGCGACCCTCTCCCAGCTGGAGAAGTGACGCGCGCCTATGGCAGGAACCTCCATAGGCGCCCGTCACCTCTCCAGCCGGGAGAGCGCGCGCGGGGCTAAAGCAGCCCCCCGCGACCCTCTCCCAGGTGACGCGCGCCTATGGCAGGAGCCTCCATAGCCGAGCATCACCTCTCCAGCTGGGAGAGCACGCGCGTGGGGCTAAAGCAGCCCCCCGCGACCCTCTCCCAGGTGACGCGCGCCTATGGCAGGAGCCTCCATAGGTGCGCGTCACCTCTCCAACCGGGAGAGCGCGCGCGGGGCTAAAGAAACCCCCCGCGACCCTCTCCCGGCTGGAGATGTGACGCGCGCCTATGGCAGGAACCTCCATAGGCGCCCGTCACCTCTCCAGCCGGGAGAGCGCGCGCGGGGCTAAACCAGCCCCCCGCGACCCTCTCCCGGCTGGAGAAGTGACGCGCGCCTATGGCAGGAGCCTCCATAGGCGCCCGTCACCTCTCCAGCCGGGAGAGCGTGCGCGGGGCTAAAGCAGCCCCCCGCGACCCTCTCCCAGGTGACGCGCGCCTATGGCAGGAGCCTCCATAGCCGAGCGTCACCTCTCCAGCCGGGAGAGCGCGTGCGGGGCTAAAGAAGCCATAGCCCCGCAACCCTCTCCCAGCTGGAGAAGTGACGCGTGACTATGGCAGCAGCCTCTGAAGGATGCACCGAAGCCTGGCGTGTGGGGGGGGGGCGGAGAGACCTTTTCCCCGCGCCACCCTTCGGATGGCTGTCCTGAAGACTTGGGGTGGGAGAAGGGTTTTCCTTCCCACCGCCAACATTCAGAATGCTGTTCTTATTGTTGATTGTGGGGTGGGGAAAAACCCTCCTCCCACGCAAGCCCCGGGAACAGAGGGAAAGTGCTGCGCGCCTTCCCCTCTGTTCCCGTACCTGTGCTGAAGGCTTGCGGTGGGGAGAAAAGCCCTTCTCCGCACTGCCAGCCTGGCAAGCGGTTTCCCTAGGAACGCATTAATTGATTTTCAATGCATTCCTATGGGAAACCGTGCTTCGCAAGACGAAAAACTCGCAAGAAGAAAAAACTTGCGGAACGAATTAATTTCGTCTTGCGAGGCACCACTGTATTCCACCTAGAGCTCATTGGAGGAGCGAAAGGTGGGATATAAATGTAAATATAAAGAAATAAATCCAGCCTAATGGCCTTTTGTGGGGGTGGGTGGGTGGGTGGAGGAGAGCAGGGTGTTTTGGGGCTTTGTGGCATTTGCAAGCCCTCTTTTGTTTTCACAGGCGGAGGTGGTGGAGGAGGAGCTTTTTGAGACCACAAGTGAAGAGGATTCTGGCAATGAAGAGGGAGAGGGTGTGAACCGGATGGTGGATGTGGAAGACCTGGGCAGAGTCATGGGCCACATGAAGAAAGCCCAGGTAATGGTGAACTCTTATTTTCAGCCCTGTGGCAGTGGGTTCTCATTGGTTCATTTATTCATTTATAAAAATACTTGTATACAGCTGTTCCTAAATTATTATTAGTATTTGTTAAATTTTAATACTGTCCTACATCCAAAGATCACAGGTGGTTTACAACTTAAGAACACAAAATTCATAATATAATAAAGAATAAGCCCCCCCCCCCCGGCACACTTAAAAGAACATAGATTGTTTAACAGTCAAAGGTTTGGTTGAAGAGGTATGAGTTTGCCTGGCACCTAAGATATGTGATGAAGGCTCCAAGCAAGCTTCCTTGGGGAGAGCATTCTACAAATGGGGAGCCACCGCAGAAAAGGCCCGTTCTCATGTTTCCACCCTCCAGAACTCCTGAGAAAGGGCCTCAGATGACAATCACAGGGTCTAAGTCGGGCTTGGAAATCCCTAACGCCTCTAATCCTAGACTAATGGTACAACACAGTTTGGCAGATTCCGGTATCAGAAAAATAATCTGACAAGTTCAAAGTGATGAGAAGTGTGGCGGTTTTCATGCAATTTGATATGGTTTTATTGTTTACACTAATAACGAAGCATGTGGTAGAAAGGTTGTATCCAGTATATGGTATGGTTTGGCTCCTATAAGTTGTTCTCCTTGGTACCAATGAAGATCCGATAAATAAATATCACACTTCCATTTTTGGGGATGGAAAGAGTTAGTAGTGCAGAAAGCAAGAAAGCAGGCCCCAACACTTTGACATATCCCTGGGCTTGCCAACCTTTTGAGGGCCGCTTGGTAAATTTGGAATTCTGATAAAGGGCCCTGGGCACCAGTCACAAAATGGCTGTTGTGAGAGTGGGGTATATCACAAAATGGCTGCCTATAAGAAGGGTGTTGACAAGCTGGAACGTGTGCCGAGGAGGGTGACCCAGATGATCAAGGGTTTGGAAACTAAGCTTTATGAGGAACGGTTGAAGGAGTTGTGTATGCTTAGCCTGGAGAAGAGAAGACTGAGAGGAGATGCGGTAGCCATCTTCAGTTTTCTAAAGGGCTGTCTCATGGAAGATGGAACAAGCTTGTTTTCTCCTTCTCCGGAGGGTAGGACCCAAACCAATGGATTCAAATTGCAGGAAAAGACATTCTGACTAAACATTGGGCAGAACTTTCTGAGGGTAAGAGCTGTCTGACAGTGGAACGGGCTCCCTTTGATGGCGGTGGACTCTCCTGCGTTGGGGGGGCTTCAATCAGAGGTTGGATGGCTTTTTGTCAGGGATTCTCTAGCTCTGATTCCTGCATTGCAGAGGGTTGGACTAGATGACCCTTGGCATTCTATTCCAATTCTACAGTTCCATAACACAGAAAAGCCTCTCCTGATGCAGCAGGGTTCTTATGGAGAGCTGCAGACGTACCTTCATCCTTCCGCTCTAGGACCAACGCTAAAGAGAATGTTTGTGCCTTCCCTGAATTTGATGGAGCTGGTGATCTGTTTGTTCTGTTGCTCATTAACACTCTGTTGCTTCTGCTAATGAAGAAAGTGAGGCCTAGCTTTGCCATCCCTCTGCAGAGAGAGCGTGAGCTTGACCAAGAGGTCGAGAAGACGGGGCGGCTCCAGCGGAGAGGGGAGGATGCCTTGAGAGAGATGATCACGCCAGCTTTGCGGGATGCCCTCACGAAACAAGGTGATGTGGACTGCAAGGAGGCCCAAGGGGCAGGAGACTCCAGGGTGCAAGGAGACCCGGGGGGGAGTGCATCTGTCCTAGGCTGAGAAGCTTGCCGCCTGTCCTTGGCCTGCCTGGGCTAGAAAAATGGACATGATTGGCAGGAAAAAGCTGGGTGTGATTGGCAGGAATTGTCTCCAGGTTCTCCAGTCTCAGTTTCCCTCTCCTGATCAGCAGCCCTTGAACCTAAGGGGAGCTCTGCTGCATCAAACCATCCAGCCCTGCATTCTGTTATGGCCAAACTAGATGCCCTCAGGGAAGCCCACTGGGTAAAAGGTAAAGGGACCCCTGACCATAAGGTCCAGTTGAGGCCGACTCTGGGGTTGCGGCGTTCATCTCGCTTTATTGGCCGAGGGAGCCGGCGTACAGCTTCTGGGTCATGTGGCCAGCATGACTAAGCCACTTCTGGCGAACCAGAGCAGCACACGGAAATGCCGTTTACCTTCCTGTCGGAGCGGTACCTATTTATCTACTAGCACTTTTGACGTGCTTTCGAACTGTTAGGTTGGCAGGAGCGGGGTCCGAGCAACAGGAGCTCACCCCGTCGCGGGGATTCGAACCACTGACCTTCTGATCGGAAAGCCCTAGGCTCTGTGGTTTAACCCACAGCGCCTAAGCAGGCACAAATGCAGTTGTGGCATCTTGCCCCTGTTGGTAAAAGGTGCTTGAAAACGGATCCTTTCAAGGCACACGCCCTTTTCTGTTCTGGTTGTTGTATCTCTGTTTTCTTAAGCAACTGTGCCAACCTCAGGAAAGTGAGGTTGGATATTTGCAAATATATTGTGAGTTTGAGAGCTTCCATCCTAATAAATAATAATAATAATATTAATGATTTTAATATTTGTACCCTGCCCATCTGATTGGGTTGCCTCGGCCACTCTGGGCATCTTCCAACAAATATAAAAACATGATAAAACACTGCACATTAGAAAGCTTCCCTATACAGGGCTGCTTTCAGAAGTCTTCTAAAGGTTGCTCATCTCCTTGACATCTGATGGAAGGGTGTTCCAAAGAGGGTGGGTGCCACTACCGAGAAGGCTCTCTGCCTGGTTCACTGTAGCTTCACTTCTCGCAGTGAAGATCCTCAGAGGAGGACCTCAGTGTTTGGGCTGAACGATGGGGGTGGAGACGTTTCCTCAGGTATAATTTGACATTCCAGGGGTCACTTGGCAGGGTTAGGGTTAGGTGCTGCTGTTGCTGCCGATTCTCACACCCTCTGACACTGGTTCCCTTATGAGCAGCCTTCAGGGTGGAGCACATGCTGGTGAATTTTTCCTTTGTACGCGATGCTCGTTTCTTCACATTCACCCAGCCCTCTCTGTTCTCCATCCAGGCAAGCAAATAGGCATTTCCAGAGTTCAAGGACCTGTTTCCAGCCAGGCTAAAACACGGGAGGAGGGTTGGTGCAGGCTCCTTTAGCCATGTGTTTCTGCTAGATCTCCTTACGCTCAAGAAAACAAACAAATCCCTCTTCTGATTTCAGGCTACAAGTTGATCGGGAGCCACTCTGGAGTGAAGCTCTGTCGGTGGACAAAGGTATTTAATGTCCTTCCCTGGGTGGATTCTTGAATCAGTGAAGAGGAATGTCTGTGGCCCTCCAGACCACTTTGGCACGGCCAAGTGGCCAGGAATGGCAGGAGCTGTGATCCATAGATGCTCCCTTCCATTGTGCCCACCTTTTTAAGAGATGTCTTTCCTCTTCCGCAAAGGCCTCCTATAAATAATCTCTGCTAGTTGGATGTGATTTGATTCCAGCGCATTTTTAGCTTTGGGGATTTTTTCCTAACCGCATTGCTTTCTATTGGCCTCCCACCAGTCGATGCTCCGTGGGAGAGGCGGCTGTTACAAGCACACCTTCTATGGCATTGAGAGCCACCGCTGCCTGGAGACCACGCCAAGCTTGGCTTGCGCCAACAAGTGCGTCTTCTGCTGGAGGTGAGAAACTGGGTAGGGGTTGGGGACACAAACCAAAGCCCGCCCCATCCCCCCGGTCCAGTCCAGCATCCTCTTTTCCTGCAGTGACCAACAAGTTGTCTCTGGGAAATCTGCAAGCCAGGCAAAACTGCATCGTCCTTCCCCTGTGGTTCACCTTTTGAGTACCTTTTGAGCTGGAGATAGACTGCTCCTGTACAGGGAGGTTTGCATTTAGCTGCCATTGCTGGTGGCCCTAGCTAGGCCACTCCTCTTATGATGGTATCTTTTCCTTTTTGGGGAACAACTCAAAAATGGGTTTTTGTGGCTGCAGAGTCACCATTTGTAAAATTTCCTGTATTGGCAGCCAACTGGTTTTCAATGGGTGGCCAAGTTTTATATGAGAGAGAGAGGATGCGAGCGACTCCCCTTTGAAGAAAGGCTGCAGCGTTTGGGACTTTTTAGTTAGAGGAAAGGCAAGTAAGAAGCAATGTGACAGAGACGTATAAAATTATGCACGGCATGGAGAACGTAGATAGAGGAAAGTTTTTCATCCTCTCTCATAGCACTAGAACTTGTGGACATCCAGTGGAGCTGGATATTGGGAGATTCAGGGCAGATAAAAGAAATCCATTCTTCATGCAGCACAGAGTTAAACCATGGAACTCACTGCCACAGGAGGTCACCAACCTAAATGGTTTGAAAAAGGATTGGACAAATTAATGCAGGAGGAGAAGGCTATCAATGACTCCTAGCCACAATGGCTTTGCTCTGCCTTCATATTAATACTTCCGAATACCTGTTGCCAGAAACGACAGGAGCAGAGAGTGCTTTTGCACTTGAATTCTCCTTGCAGGTTCCCCACAGGCATCTGGTTGGCCACTGTAAGAACAGGATGCTGGGCTAGGTGGGCCGTTGGCCTGATCCAGCAGGTCTCTTATGAATCTGTGGCCACATTCACACTATAGCTAGAAAGCACTATGATGCCACTTAAAACTGTCTTGGCTTCCCCCCAAAATCCCGATAGCAGTAGTTTGTTAAGGGTGCTGAGAGATATTAGGAGGTCCAATATTCCCTGCACACAGCTACAGTTCCCAGAATTGTTTAACCATCCCTTTTCACAGGGAAGCCTGGAATTGTAGTTCCGGAAGGGGAATCTCTCCCAACAACTCTCGGCATCCTTAATAACTACAGCTCCCAGAATTCTTTGGGGGAAGCCATGACTGCTTAAAGTGGTATCATAGCGCTATGTGAATGTGGCCTAAATCTTGCTGTCCACTAATGAGGACAGAATGCTGAAAACTTGCTTTGATTAATTAAGGCTTTTCTTATGAATGGAAGGAGGGGTGCCTTATATGCGTGGGAGGTAGATTTGTACAATCTATTCACAGTGACTATGGTGTAGTGTATATTTAATTTGTATTAAATTATTTTCAGGCACCACACAAACCCTGTGGGCACGGAGTGGCGGTGGAAAATGGACCCTCCCGAAATGATCTTGCAGGAGGCCATTGAGAACCATCAGAGCCTGATCAAGCAATTCAAAGGTACCCCAGGGGCTGCCTGTGCTCTTGCTCAGTGCCTTGCAATCCCAAGGCAGCATCTCCAAGCAGGAGTGGGAGAAACTGCCAGTAGGCCATGTTCGTGTTGACATGCAGTGGGTTGCAAGGCCAGCTGGCTAGCCCCAGTTGGGTCGCTCCCATCCAGCCATCCCACTGCAAAGACCCATCGGCCTCTGTTCCGACATAAATCAGTGACCTGGGCTTCACTGTTACTATTAGCAGATCGAACTGCGCACACAAAATAGGTGTGAGGCTTATGAAAGCATACTACAACTACAGATTTATTAATCATAAATCAGGACAAAGAAACATGTTGTCTCTCTCTTCGTCTTCTCAGAGAGACAGAGAAAAAGCTATACACACAACGGAAGCTCCCATCAAGCTGTGCTGGAATGTAAACAGACATGTGACACGCAACAGTTCCACACGTCTGCTCCTTAAGGTGGAATGGAAATCTCAGCAGTTTGAAATTCCCCAAGCGCCTGGCGCGTTTTGCTACTGGCGCAGATCCACATGGAGATTTCTGGGTGCCAGGTTCTTACTCCTCCCTCCCACCCAGTTGTCAGCTTCTTTCTCCCAGTCCCTCAGTGGGTGGAGCTATTTAGGCGACATCTGCGCAAGCCCACAGAGACCCCTCTTCTCCTCCGTTTTGCAGGCGTCCCGGGCGTGAGGAACGACCGTTTTGAAGAAGGGATGGAACCCAAGCACTGTGCCCTGTCGCTTGTTGGGGAGCCAATCATGTACCCCGAAATCAACCGTTTCCTAAAGCTGCTCCATCGCAAGAACATTTCAAGCTTCCTAGTTACAAATGCACAGTTCCCAGAGGAAATCAGGTGAGGCCTGGAAGAGAAGTTGCTTTTCTCGTTATCCGTCCATCTACCGTATTTTTCACCCTATAGGGCGCGCCGGCCCATAGGGTGCACCTAGGTTTTTTTTTGGGGGGGGGAATAAAGAAAAAAAAATTATTTTCCCCCCAGGCGCGGGGCTGGGGCGGGGGAAGCCCGAGCTTCCCCTGACCCCAGCTCCCAGAACAGGCTGCTATCCGCAAGCCTAGGGAGCCTGGCAGGAACTCCCGCGGGCTCCCCAGGCTTGCGGATAGCTTCCTGAAGCCTGGAGAGCGAGAGGGGTCGGTGTGCACCGACCCCTCTCACTCTCCAGGCTTCAGCGAAAGCCTGCATTCGCCCCATAGGACGCACACACATTTCCCCTTCATTTTTGGAGGGGGGAAAGTGAATCCTATAGGGCGAAAAATACGGTATTTCCCATGGTTTTTCCTCCCAAGAGCTCAAGATGGCATGTGGGGTTCTCTGCCTCCCCGTTTCACCCTCACAGCAGCCCTGTGAGGTAGCTTAGGCTGAGAGACCAGAATAATTGGGAAAAGGTTCAGAAAAGGGCAGCCAGAGGGATCAAGGAGATGCAGTGACCCTTATGAAGAAAGGTTGCAGCGTCTGGGACTTTTTAGTTTAGAGAAAAGGTGAGCAAAAGGTGACATGATACGAGTTTATAAAAGGCATGCATTGCATGGAGGAAGTGGATAGAGAAAAGATTTTCTCCCTCTCTCCTAACACTGTGTTGGAAGATTCGGGACAGGAAGAAAGGACTTCAGGAGGGGAGGTTGATCTTGTGCTCAAATCCTGCGTGGGAAGTTTCCAATTGAGGCATCTGGTCAACCACTGTGAAAACAGGATGCTGGACATAATAATAATAATAATAATAATAATAATAATAATAATAATAATAATAATAATAATAATAATTTATTATTTATACCCTGCCCATCTGACTGGGTTTCCCCAGCCACTCTGGGCGGCTCCCTACAGAATGATGATGATGATGATGATGAAAAAGCCATAAAACATCAAACATTAAAAACTTCCCTAAACAGGGCTGCCTTCAGATCTCTTCTAAAAGTCAGATAGTTGTTTATTTTCTTGACATCTGATGGGAGGGCATTCCACAGGGTGGGCGCCACCACCGAGAAGGCCCTCTGCTATTGGCCTGATCCTGCAGGGTTTTTCTTATGTTCTCATGCCTTGCTGAAATGTTTCCTTGACCTCTGACAATTTCTCTTCCTTCCCTGGATATGTCCAGGAACCTTAGACTTATTGTATGTGTGGAATGTAGCTTACTGTACGAAGCATCCATCACTCCACCTGCTTTTTGCTGCAGGCATGTGGCCCCCAGCAAGTTAATCAGGAGGGCATGTGGCCCTTGGGTTAGAAAAGGGTTCCCTGGCCCTGCTTTAGACTAGCTCTTTTTCCTTTGCGAGGGAGGAGGAAATGTATCTTGATTTTTCTTCGGCTGCAGCGTTCTAAACTCTCTTGGGACCTTCCCCCCCCCTTCCCTTCCCCTCCTGCCGAAAAGGAGCCTCGAACCTGTGACGCAGCTCTATGTCAGCGTCGACGCAGGCACCAGAGACAGCTTGAAGAAGATCGACAGGCCTCTCTTCAAGGATTTCTGGCAGAGGTTTCTGGACAGCTTGCAAGCCCTGGCAGAAAAGGTACCCTGTTCAATTGTTGTCATTCCCTCCCACCCTCCGTTGCTGCAATAAGGTAAGTTAAAAGTTGTGACCAAGCTGAAGGCATTTCAGCTTGATTCTCTAGGCCAAAAGCTCAGGTTTTATTACTATTATTATTATTATCAAATTATTTTTATTCGTTTTCCTTCAATAATACAAACAGCAATAAACAACAAATACTAACCTAAATTAAACAACATAAACTAGCCTAAATTTCCATTACAATCTTTCAAAAAACTGCAACATCTTATTAATGTCTCTATTGTATACGCATGTTCACCTCCCTCCCTCCCGATTTCGGGTATTATTATTATTATTATTATTATTATTATTATTATTAAATGATTATGTATTTTTATCCCACCTTTCTCCCAGGGTGGCTCAAACGAGTTAAAAGCAGCACGGATACAACAGAAAAAGCTGAAAACACATAAAAGTCACTCATTAAAGAGTAATTAAACGCTAATAGGATTAAGACAATATATATATAAAAAATAATACATAGTGAAAACAGCACAGGCTTATTAAAAGCCCTTTCTTTAAAAAAAAACAGCCAGTCCACAAAGGCCTGTCGGAATAAAACAGTCTTCACTTGCCATCAGCAGGACAAGAAGGGAGCCAGTCTAGCCTCTCTAGGAGGGAGTTGCAAAGTCTGGGAGCAGCCACTGAGAAGGCCCTGCCCCGCATCCCCACCAAGCATGCCTGTGAGGGTGGCAGGATTGAGAGAAGGGTCTTCACCAAAGACCTCAGAGCCTGGGCAGGTTCATATGGAAGAATATGGTCTTTCAGATAGCCCCTCCACCTCTCTGTGTCAGGCCTGGTACAATATTTCATATTTGCTAGCACTGCCTTTTTAGATCACAGGGCAGGCATAGGCAAACTCTGGCACTCCAGATGTTTGGGACTACAATTCCCATCATCCCTGACCACTGGTCCTGTTAGCTAGGGATGATGGGAATTGTAGTCCCAAACATCTGGAGTTTGCCTATGCCTACGCCAGGATGACTAGGGATTCACCCCTCCTCCCAATTCTTATTTATGTTCAATTTTGTTTATTTAAATGTTTATCAGCTACACTCTCATATAAAACATCACAATTCTATTAATGTACCCTTAACAAACTTATCATTCCCATAATTATCTGTGGGAAGCCATGAGTGTCTAAGTGCATGGTGTTAGTGTTACCTTAGTCTCCCTCTCTCACTTTGTGGCCTCTTCCACTGTGTGTGACCGAAAAGCTCACTATCTGCAGCTTTCGAAATGTGGTCAGATAACGGAATTTCTTTAGTGCAAACAGTTTTGATCAGGGCTATGCAGTCCTGACTGTCACCTTCTTTTTGTTGTTGATGTGGCGCAATTTAATTTGAACCCACTTCCTTTTCCCCCTATCAGCAACAGCGCACTGTCTATCGGCTCACGCTGGTGAAAGCCTGGAACGTGGAGGAACTGAAGGCCTACTCTGACTTGGTGTCTCTTGGCAAACCGGATTTTATCGAGGTTAAAGTGAGTTGTTGATCATCAGGGTGGCATCGTCCTTCTCATAACAGACTTCACCATCACCTCCACTCTCCCTGGGTGCAAATCCAGCCTACCAAAACAATGAAAGTTTGCACAGCTAACACTTTGAAGGGATGGTTTGCATGGGCCTGGATCCAAAAATCACACCAAAATACCCAAAGGGCAGGTTGGGTTTGGCTGCTCTTGTTTGCACTTCAGACCTGCCTTTGCAAAAATAGTTTGTGGGTTTGTGGAGGGGAGAGGGGGATCTGTCACTGCTGGCAGAGTGGAGTCTCCCTGTCCAACAGCAGTATGGCTGACTTGCTTGTTCCTGGGCTCAAGGGATGGGAGAGGGCTGTTACCTTTGTGTCCCTGCTTATGGCCTTCCCCGAGGCATCTGGTTGGCTGTTCTGCTGGGCTTAATGGGCCTTTGGTCAAGGCTTCCCCCAGAGAATTCTGGGAGCCGTAGTTTGCTACTGCAATGCGCTCTTTGAAGGTGACTCGGAAACTCCAATTAATCCAGAATGCAGCAGCTAGACTGGTGACTGGGGGCGGCCGCCGAGATCATATAACACCGGTCCTGAAAGATCTTCATTGGCTCCCAGTACGTTTCTGAGCACAATTCAAAGTGTTGGTGCTGACCTTTAAAGCCCTAAACGGCCTCGGTCCTGTATACACCTGGAGCGTTTCCACCCTCAACATTGAGCCCGGACACTGAGGTCCAGCGCTGAGGGCCTTCTGGCGGTTTCCTTGCTGCGAGAAGTGAGGTTACAGGGAACCAGGCAGAGGGGCTTCTCAGTAGTGGCGCCCGCCCTGTGGAACACCCTCCCAGGAGATGTCAAGGCAATAAAAAACTATTTAACTTTTAAAAGACAAGGCCCTGTTTAGGGAAGTTTTTAATGTCTGATGCTGTATTGTTTTTAATATTCGGTTGGAAGCCGCCCAGAGTGGTTGGGGAAACCCAGCCAGATGGGTGGCGTATAAATAGTAAAGGTAAAGCTACCCCTGCCCGTACGGGCCAGTCTTGCCAGACTCTAGGGTTGTGTGCCCATCTCACTTAAGAGGCCGGGGGCCAGTGCTGTCCGGAGACACTTCCGGGTCACGTGGCCAGCGTGACAAAGCTGCATCTGGCGAGCCAGCGCAGCACACGGAAACGCCGTTTACCTTCCCGCCAGTAAGCAGTCCCTATTTATCTACTTGCACCCGGGGGTGCTTTCGAACTGCTAGGTTGGCAGGCGCTGGGACCAAGCAACGGGAGCGCACCCCGCCGCGGGGATTCTTTTTTTAAATTTTTAAATTTTTATTTTTTAATAATATTATTAATTTAATAATTTAATTTAATATTTAATTTATATTTAATTTATAATTTATATTATATATAATATAATATAATATAATATAATATAATATAATATAATATAATTAATATAATTAATATAATTAATATAATTAATATAATTAATATAATATAATAATAATAATATAATAATAATAATAATAATAATAATAATTATTATTATTATTATTATTATTATTATTATTATTATTATTATTATTATTATTGGGGCCCAGAACAACAATTCCTAGAGTGGTTTAACAGTCGATCCTTGTCCCCAGTGAACTCATGGAATTGTAGCTCTCTGAGGCGCCTCCTAACTCTCAGTGCTCTTCACAAACTACAGCTCCCAGAATTCTCTGCGGCAGGGGGTGGGGAGCCAGGGCTATTTAAAGTGGTATTGTAGTGCTTTAAACGTGTAGTGTGAATGTGTCCCCTGTTCTCCAGCCAAGCCCAAACAAGGAGGATTTGATGCTGGGCTGGTGAGAGGTGTGGCCTGGGAAGAGTGGGTGTAGTGGACCACTTGTGTCCCGGACTGGTTGGACACGGAGGAATGGTGGGAAGAACCAGGGAAGAAGGCTCAAAGCCTGGGGAGTGGTGGTGGGACAATGATGAGTGGCCAGAGGGAAAAGCCTAGGAGAAGGAAGTGTCAAAAGCTGAAGAGGGAACATGGTTTAATGAGGAGGGAGAAAGAATCTGTGGCAGAGCGAAGCCCAGACTGCTGAAGCAGGGGAGGAGGGAGGCCAAGAGGCAGCGAGGAGTCCGGCTGGTGCAGACTCCTAGGTATCTCCCCCTTCTTCTGCGACAAGCTCTGCCCCCCTCCTGATCTCCCAGAATCATAAGAGGCATGAAGAGGGCGGAGGATAGTTTGGCTTCACACAAGTGCAGTCTCTGATTGCTAGGAAAAAGCCCTGGAGAGGTGGGAACTTAGACGGCTGTTGGGAGATGGGGATTTTGAGTCTTGGCAACTGATCCATGAGACAAGGTCTACAGGGATGAGCTGCTGTGCTCATTAGGCCTGGCACTCTACCAAGCCTGTGTAGATGGTGTTCTTGCTAATAAAGAGAAGTCCAACATGGAACGATGTGATTTAGTGCTGGCTCGCATGTGACCCCCAGACCAGTTTCCCTATCCCTTCCTCTACAGACCTGAAACGTTTCCCTCTTTCTCTGACAGGGTGTGACCTACTGTGGAGAAAGCTCAGCCAGCAACCTCACCATGGCCAACATCCCGTGGCACGAGGAGGTGGGGCACTTTGTCCAGGAGCTGGTCGACCTTCTCCCGGACTACGAAATCGCCTGCGAGCATGAGCACTCCAACTGCCTCCTGATTGCCCACAAGAAGGTAGGTGGATCCTTATTTTACCACCATTGATTTGAACTCTCGACCTCAAGTTTCTGATCCTTAAGCTTGCAAAGATGTCTTCAGCTTGTAATTTTTTTGTTTGCTCGCTGTTTTTCAGTCGTAACACAGTTCAAAATGCTTCATGGCAGTGACAGTAAATCAATATTTACACACACAAAACCAAACATCTCACCAATTAAAACAATATTGTAAAAACTACAGCAGATGCAAACGTCGGAAAAATGGTAATCAAACAATGGCACAAATAGTGTTTAGAAAATGGTCAGGTGTAGTCATGGGGGAAAGGAACTGATAAGTCTTTATTTACCTCTCCAAGGAAGGGAGAGAACGTCTCACCCTGACCTTGATCAAAATCATCAAGGGGAACTCTGGTGTACCCCAACCTGGGCAATATAATTTTGAATCAGATAATGGAATTCTGTAGCACACACAGTTTTGATCAGGACTTTGCATTCATCATCTTTTTGCTGTTGATGTGGCAGAGTTTAATTTGAACCCTCAAGCTTGTGCCAGCTGAGCTTGCTGTCTCTGATTTGATCTTTTGTTCTTTGTCCCGTTGTTGTTTTTTTAATTAAAAAAAAAACAAATTTCCTGGAGGGGGATGATCAATGGTTCATGGGTGTGTGTGTCTCCCTTTCCTTTTGCAGTTCAAGATCAGCGGGGAGTGGCACACCTGGATCAACTATGATCGCTTTCAGGACCTCTTTCGTCAGTACGAGCAGAGCGGGGGAGCCAAGACATTCACCTCGGCTGACTATGTTGCCCCGACTCCTCAGTGGGCTGTCTTTGGGGCAAAGGAAAGGGGCTTTGACCCAACGGACACCCGATTCCAACGGAAGAACAAAGCCAAGGACATCTCAGGGTGTTGACACTCTCAAAACAGCAACAGCCAGAACTCCTTTTAGAGCCACAGTCTATAGACAAGCCTTCACCTTCCAGTTGATTTAGACTACAACTCTCATCATGCTGGCTGGGGGATGATGGGAATTGTAGTCTCGAGAACGCCAGGTTGGTTTAAGATCATTTCAGGGAGATTTTAGCATTTACATTAGCCTCGGAAACCTTTGCAAGGAGGTCTTTGATAACCACCAGACAAATCTGAGGCGGGTTCTCATCTTCTGCTCTATTCACTGATGAGCAAAGTGCTTTCGAAGAAGCAGGCAAGAGCAATTTGTCATTTTTGAGCAAAAGGTAACCCTGAAAACTTTGTGCCTCTCACCCCTCCCCAAGCGGGGGCAATAACTGCACCTCGTTCTGTTTGCAGTCCTGGAAAACCCAGTGCTGCCTTTTTGCCTTCTCACTTGATCCCTTTGGTGTGGTCAGATTCCTGCCACATAGTCAGTGGTTTCGTGGGTTTCTGTGTGCGAAATTCGCAATCCTAAACATTGCCCAGTTGCATTTCCACAGGTGATTTTCTCCAAGTTTTATACATCACTGTGGGATGGAGGGGAGGTAGGAAGATCACAGACCCCACCAAAATGACCCTTGGTGCTTCATTCTTCCAGATTGTGGATGGTGGAGTTTGTCCCAAAGGGGGCTTGGGCGTCTCTCCAGACCGGGGCCCTGCAGGAACATGAGGGAACAGTGTTTCTGGTGTCACGCCTGAAGCAAGAAGCCAAGCCCTTGAATTCTACGCTGTCTTTGGGGTCTCTGTTCTTTGGGTAACCTGGCTCAGCTCTCAGGAAACGGAAAACAAAGTTGCCTTAAATTTGGGTGCTGGCAGCTTATCAAAGGTCTGTCTCGCTTAACTGGATTCTGCCACACTTGATCTGGTTTAACCACCACAGTGTGCTTACACTAAGGCAACGTTCACCCCTTACATTTAGAGCAGCCCTACATACAGAGCCATCTGATATCGCTTTAAACTAGCCATGGCTTCCCGCAAAGCATTCTGGGAGCTGTTGTTTGTGAAGGGTCCTGAGAGTCCTTAGGAGACTCTTGTTTCCCCTTAGAGAGCTATAATTTGCAGAGTCCCCAGGGAAGGGGGAATTGACCATTAAACAAGCTCTAGGATGGAAAGCCTCAACACCCTTAATGAACTACAGCTCCCAGAATTATTTGGGGGAGGGAAAAGCCATGACTGTTTAAAATGCTTTAAATATATGGTGTCAATGTGCTCTCAGTCTGTTGCTCCACTTGGAATTCTGGACATTGTAGTTTTGGGTGATCCTCTGCAGAAGCTTTCCACAGGACTCGTTTCTGGCTCCCATAGGGAGGGAGCTTGCTTCTGTCTGTGTTTCAGACAAGCACCGCCTGAGCAGGGATAAAAACGCTTTCCTGTGCTTCTGGTAGACGAGATGGATTTTGGAACATTTCTTTGTTAATAGAGGTCATTATATATTTCCTCATACAGAATTGTAATTGGCTGCACAGATTTCCCAATAAGTTGCCTTAGGCTGTGCTGCATTAATGTGAAATTCCCCTTTTGGCTGAAGAGATCAAATTTCTGTGGCTACAACCATAGGACCCTCATGTGTGGGTCAGGGAATGTTTTTGAAACATTTGCTTCAGTTGCTCAGGCACTGGAAGAGGCAGGCAAGGCGAAGCTCCTTGCTTGTTCTGCCAGGGGATGGCGCTACCACAGGAAATGTTTGGACTCTGGGCCTGATTTGTCCCACCAGGCCTCTCCATTTACCCTATGAGGCCATTCCGGATGAGCCACACCCATATGACGTTAGGAAATGATACGGCTCCCTGCTGAAGGCGGGATTTGTAGGTACTACCCATCAGCAGATCATCTGTTCCTTTGCTTGTGAGGTTTGATTTCAAACCACTCAGACAAAGTAAAATGAGCCGCCTGACACCCTTGAAGGGGTGGCTGAATCCAGTTCCTGGGGCTGCAGTAAAAACTATTAACCCACCTCTGGCTTATTACTCTCCCAAATCTGAATACATTTCTGTCTAGGAATTGTGCCATGCGAGAAATGAATTTTCTGCAGCAATGCCATGTTTTGGGGTCCCCTTCTGGGCCTTGTCCTCTGTTATCTACCACTGTTTGATTTTATTACACTGGTCTTTTAAAAATAGATATTGCGTTACAATTTCCCAACCTTGTGAGGTAGGTTGGGCTGAGAGGCAGTGACTGGCCCCTCACAGTCACCCCCAATGAGCTTCATGGAAGAGTGGGAGCCCTGCTCTCCCAGCAAGAGAGAAACTCTTGTTTTACCAGTTCAGAAATCCCAGCGTTCATCCATGCTGTTTGGAATGTGATGGGTATAATCGACAACCCGGATTTCTTCAATAAAAAGGCTGTTCTTTACCCAGCGGGAAGGATATAGCACTCCCCAGGGTCCAATTAAGTTGTTAAAAATTACGCATTTGGCCTTTCCATTTTTTATCTGCCTTTAGCTAAAGCTAACTTTTGATATTGCTGTTGTGGTAAAATGATAAAACCTTTACAAGCTAAGATAAAAGAGGCCCAAATGCTGCTGCCTCTTCTGTGGTTCCTCTCATTCCAAAGGCGTTCAGTTGGGAAATATTCTTTGCAGGGGTGGCATGCCAGGATTTTGGCAGCAAAATGTGCAAAGTTTCAAGAAAGGGTCTTTTGTGCTAGGGTGCGGTTCATACTGAAGGCGCATACGTACACTGACATTTTCAAAAAGAAAACGGACAGGAAACGGCCTTATCTATATGGCGAGAAGTGTTTCCTGACAGATAAACGCACAAGCCCTCTTTACATTCCTGAAATGTCTTAGAGCTCACTGTTTTCAAGCGAGTGGGTCGACGGGGAATCTGAGTCTGCTTCACAGCTGCAATTCCAAACATATTCAGAAATGAATAAGCTTTTTTTTGGGGGGGGGGGGAGACACTCGACAAAGGTGTATAAAATTATACATGGTGTATAAAATTCTGGGCCATCCAAGGAAGCTGAAGATTCAGATCTGACACAGGTAGTTACCCTTTTCACCCAGGTACATGTGCAGAATTTGCTCCCATGAGTTGCAGTGATGGTCACAACACTGGATGACTTTGGAACAGGGGTAGGCAAACTAAGGCTGGATGTGGCCCAATCGCCTTCTCAATCTGGCCTGTGGACAGTCCGGGAATCAGCTTGTTTTTACATGAGTAGAATGTGCCTTTTATTTAAAATGCATCTCTGGGTTATTTGTGGGGCCTGCCTGGTGTTTTTACATGAGTAGAATGTGTGCTTTTATTTAAAATGCATCTCTGGGTGGGGCATAGGAATTTGTTCATATTTTTTTCAAAATATAGTCCGGCCCCCCACAAGGTCTGGGGGACGGTGGACCGGCCCACAGCTGGAAAAGGTTGCTGACTCCTGCTTTGGAACATAAGAAGGGGCTGTTGGATCATTCCAAGTTCTTACAGCGGCCAAATAGATGCCTGTAGGAAACCATCAAGCAGAATCTGAACACAAGAGCGCTCTCCCCTCCTGTGGGTTCCAGCAACTGGGATTCAGAAGCATCATTGTGCCCGACTCTGGAGGCAGAGCGTGGCCAGTGCAGCTAACAGCCCTATATCCTACACAATTTCGTCTAATCCTTTTAAAAAGGCCATCTAGGTTAGTGGCCACCATCTCTGCCTCCAGTGGGAGGGAGTTCCGCTGTTCATGCACTACGTGAAGCTTCCTATGTTCCTCAATCTCTTTGAGGGAAAAAGAGATATAATCTCGGAATATTTTAAAATGAGGGATGCTGGTGGGGCCCAGGTCTGGCTGGAAGTCACACCCTCAGATTCTAGAAACCCGGGGGTTGAGACTGGTCACTGCTGAGAGGGGAAAAGCACTTTGTGCATGCTCAGAGAATGTTACTGCTAAACATGCACAGCAGAAGGTTTGAGAGGAGCTAAGCCCTGCAGGTTTTTACCTCCCATTTTGTGCAGTGTTACCGGAGGCTGCATGTTTACTCAGGAGTAAATTCCATCGGGGTTGCAATAGCAAGGCTGATTCGGTGCTTATACATATACAGTATATAGCCCCAATTGGCAAGCTCCCAAATTCCCAGGAAGCCACTGGCTTCCCGCTTGGAAAGCCTGCGGGGACAGGAGCACTTTATACGTGCTCAGAGGCGGTCCTGCGTTTAGTTGCGACTCTTATATCAGGGACTCTCCCGAAAAATGGATTTCGAGGTTAGAGTCCCTCTGTGGAGTAGCAAAGAAGCTGCTCTGAGGCTGAGCACGTGCAAACTTGCAAGTCAGCGAATTTCAGATCGGGGTGTATTTCAAACCAGAGCACATTTACGTGATATGGCCACGAAACTTGATGGTCTCCGAACATGTGCAGAGCGCCACGCTTTTGCCGCTTAAAAATCAGCCTTAGCAGCGGTGAAATCAACAGACCTCACTGGTCTGGTAATGCGTTTCAGACCAGAGACGCGGCCAGGAAACTGGGGCGCCTCTGAGCATGCACAGAAAGCCTCCCTTTGGGCTCCTGGCTCAAAACACTGTCCCCGCCCCTTCTGCTAAGGAGGCTGCCGAGTCCAGCCAATCTGAAGAGGGCGAGGAGGGGGCGGCGCCCGATTTGAAATCTTTTCAAGGACCCGCAAAAAGAGGACCAGATCTCCCAGCTGCAAGCGGCAGAGGTAAGTTTAAGGGGGGGGGGGGGCTCTCTGGGGTCCGGCTGCATGCATGCAAATATCGGGGCATCATAGAGGCTCCCCCTTTGCACCCCAAAGCAGGATGCGACGCGCCTTTCTTTGCAACGCGGAATAAACCGAGCCTTACATTCCTGCAGGGCGTGGGCGAGCAAAAGCATACAAACGAATAAAATACAAAACGATCGGGAACAAGCTCGAGTACACAAAACAAAACGTAGACTGGGCGTTTCCCCGCATACTCTTAAAAGCGTTGCCAGGAAAGCAAAATATTTGGAAATCGTTTTGCACGGCCAGAGTAAAAATGGATAGCGCATTGATCCATTAGCCATTTATCCTCGCGTGCTGTTTCTGTCTGAGTATCTCTTGTTTTCAAAACAAAATTAAGAAATTCCTTCCAGTAGCGCCTTAGAGACCAACTAAGTTTTTAAGCCAGCGACCAGTGATGCTTGGGAATGCTATCCAGCTACATAGAGTTTTGAACACAAGAAGATCCTGCTGGATCACGCCAACGGCCCCCATAGTCCAGCATCTTGTTCTCACAGTGGCGAACTGTGGGAAACCCACAAGCAGGATTTGAACACAAGAGCCCTCTCCCCTCCTGTGACTTAATAGGAACTGGGATTCAGAAGTATTGCTTCCTCTGACTGTGAAGACAGAGCACAGCCACCCTGGCTAGTAGCCATCCATAGCCCTCTCCTCTATGAATTTGTCCAATTCTTTTTTAAAGCCATCTAGGTCAGTGGCCCTCACTGCCTCCTGTGGGAGGGAGTTCCACAGTTTACCTATCTGTCCAACATCTGTCTCTTCATTGAAGAGACATGAGTTCTACTGTTATGAGAGAGGGAGAAAAAAACTTCTCCATCCACTCTTTCCATGCCGTGCTTTATTTTAAAAGCATTTATCACGTTGCCTCTTAACTCGGCTTTTCTCTAAACTAAAAATCCCAAACGCTGCAACTTTTCCTCATAAGGGAATTGCTCCATCAACCCCTTGATCAATCTGGTTGCCCTTTTCTGCACCTTTCCTATCTCTACAATAGATATAAAGCTAGATCAATTCTCCTGTATTCTGATTCCCATTCCCCTGCCCTAGTAAACACAACATTACTGTATTTTTCGCTCTATAAAACGCACCAGACCATAAGACGCACCTAGTTTTTGGAAGAGGAAAACAAGAAAAGAAATATTCTGAATCCCAGAAGCCAGGACAGCCAGCGGGATTGCTGCACAGCGATCCTGCTGGCTGTCCTGGCTGGCTTATGAGATAGCTGCGTGCAGCCTCTCCCAGCCGGGGAGGCTGCACGCAGCTAAGCAAAAAGCCAGGACAGCCAGCAGGATTGCTGCGATCCCGCTGGCTGTCCTGGCTTCTTGCTTAGCCGCGCGCAGTCCCGCTGCTCCCTGAGCTGCTCTTTGGGGCTGGTGGGGGATAGCTACGCGCCGCCTCTTCTGGGCAAGGGGAGGCTGCACGTAGCTAATCCAGAAGCCAGGACAGCCCCAAAGAGCAGCTCAGGGAGCAGCAGGCAGGCTCTGCTCTGCCGGCACTCAGGGTTTCCCCCGCCAGCCCCAAAGAGCAGCTCAGGAGAGTGCCGCACTCCGGCAATTTAGCTCCAGGGACCACACATTAGCTCCATAAGACGTACAGTTTTTAAGAGGAAAAAAATGCGTCTTGTGAAGCAAAAAATATGGTAAATCTCTGATTGGAATTTGACTGACCCCTCTTGAGTAATCCAGGTGGTTAGCAACTGACACTAAATGCCTGCCTTTGTTCTCCCCTCCCTGTAACCCTTTTGTGATCTTATGGACTAGAAACCTGAGTGGGCTTATTTACAATACTTTGCTTAGAGGAGCCCGGCACCAGGAAAGGGAAGATGACATCTGTGCTCCAGGGTGTGGTTGGGTCCGCCGTCGGCTGGCGAAATCACAAGATCCTGCCTGATCTAGAGGAGAGTCCGCTTCCAGACAGGTTCAGGAAGAAGTCTTCTCGCAACCTGACGTCCATGCGGATGTCTCTGCGGAAGCGGATGCCTTTAAAAGAAGTGGAGGTGAACATTGACGAGAATCCGACATGGGAGAGCCTGCAGGCCAAGGAGAAAAGACAGAACTTGCGGACGCTTACGAGGACAGCTAAGAACGCCTTTGGGACAGTGTCGCAGGTATGGGTGGCTGCAATGGGCAGGTATTCAAAGAAGTTCAGATCCAGCTACTGTAATGCTAATTCATCTTCCCAGAAGCCGTTTACAAAAAAAGATAAAACAATGACATTATCACTAAAGCAATACTGGTGACGATAATGTAAGACTTTTGAAACGTTAAAATAGCAATAGAGTAAAAACGGATCAAATCTCGCACTGACCTTTTTAAGCCTTGTCTAAACAAAAATGCGCTGTGGGTTAAACCACAGAGCCTAGGACTTGCTGATCAGAAGGTTGGCGGTTTGAATCCCCGTGATGGGGTGAGCTCCCGTTGCTCAGTCCCTGCTCCTGCCAACCTAGCAGTTCAAAAGCACGTCAAAGTGCAAGTAGATAAATACCGTATTTTTCGCACGATTGGACGCACCGGACCATAGGACGCACCTAGTTTTCAGGGGGGGAAATCAAGGAAAAAATATGATTCCCCCCCCCCCCCAGCTCTGGGAGCAGTGGACAGGCTGCACGCAGCCTGTGCGCTACTCCAAGACCTTCTCCCTGCTTTTGCAGGAGGTGGCGGAATTCCCCCATCTCCCGCAAAAGCCGGCAGGAGGGAGAAGGGACTGACTCGGCCAGTCAGTCCCTTCTCCCTCCTTGGGGAAAAGCCCCCAAGAGCTGCGCGCTCTGTAAAGGCTGCGCGGCTCTTGCAGGCTTTTCTGCGAGGTGGGGGAATCCCCCCACCTCCTAGAAAAGCCAGCAAAGCCACGCAGCCCCTTTAAAGAGCGCACGGCTTTTGCCTGCTTTTGCGGGAGGTGGGGGAATTCCCCCATCTCCCGCAAAAGCGCGCAGGAGGGAGAAGGGACTGACTCAGCCAGTCAGTCCCTTCTCCCTCCTTGGGGAAAAGCCCCCAAGAGCCGCTCGCTCTTTAAAGGGTGCGCGGCTCCTGCAGGCTTTTCTGCGAGGTGGGGGAATCCCCCCACCTCCTAGAAAAGCCAGCAAAGCCACGCAGCCCCTTTAAAGAGCGCACGGCTTTTGCCTGCTTTTGCGGGAGGTGGGGGAATTCCCCCATCTCCCGCAAAAGCGCGCAGGAGGGAGAAGGGACTGACTCAGCCAGTCAGTCCCTTCTCCCTCCTTGGGGAAAAGCCCCCAAGAGCCGCTCGCTCTTTAAAGGGTGCGCGGCTCCTGCAGGCTTTTCTGCGAGGTGGGGGAATCCTCCCACCTCCTAGAGAAGCCAGCAGAGCCGCGCAGCCCCTTTAAAGAGCGCACGGCTTTTGCCTGCTTTTGCGGGAGGTGGGGGAATTCCCCCATCTCCCGCAAAAGCCCGCAGGAGGGAGAAGGGACTGACTCAGCCAGCCAGTCCCTTCTCCTTCCTTGGGGAAAAGCCCCCAAGAGCCGCTCGCTCTTTAAAGGGTGCGCGGCTCCTGCGGGCTTTTGCGGGAGATGGGGGAATTCCCCCACCTCCTAGAAAAGCCAGCAGAAGCCACGGAGCCTCTTTAAAGAGCGCGCGGCTTTTGCCTGCTTTTGCGGGAGGTTGGGGAATTCCCCCATCTCCCGCAAAAGCCCACAGGAGGGTTGGAGAGTAGCGGGAAGGCGTCGCGCGCCTTCCTGCTGCCCCCCATCCTCTGGGGCTGGCGATGGGGGAAGCGCTGCTTTTCCCCCGCCAGCCTCAAAGAGCAGACTCTCCTGGCTTCAGCGGAAGCAACGGGAAGCCTCCGGAGCGCAGGCTTCGGAGGCTTTGCCTTGCTATCGCTGAAGCCAGGGAGCCTGCATTCGCTCCATAGGACGCACACACATTTCCCCTTAGTTTTTAAGACGGAAAAACTGTGTCCTATGGTGCGAAAAATACGGTAGGTACTGCTCTGGCGGGAAGGTAAACGGCGTTTCCGTGTGCTGCTCTGGTTCGCCAGAAGCGGCTTAGTCATGCTGGTCACATGACCTGGAAGCTGTATGCCGGCTCCCTCGGCCAATAAAGCGAGATGAGCTCCGCAACCCGAGAGTCGGCCACGACTGGACCTAATGGTCAGGGGTCCCTTTACCTTTACCTTTACCTTTAAACAAAAATGATCTTAGCAGGTGCTGAAAAAAGTACAGGGATATCAACAGGCAGTGAGTTCCAAATTGCCATGTTAGAATATAAAGTTCTTACAAATGTTCATGTGGCTTCTGTAAATGGGCCACTTCTGCAGACTGAAGTAGTCAAGCGGGCAAGGCGATCTTGTTGCAGTTCAATATCTGGAGAGTAGCATGTTTTCTACCCCATGCATCCCAGAGCCTAAATCCCAGACACTGCCTTAAATACTTTTTTTCCCATTTCAGAAAATCCAGAAAAGCTGTCAAGGCCCCACACAGTCGCTAGTCTCCTCCTGGAACAAATCTTCTGTGGGTGGCAGCAGCAGGGGCTCTGCCAAAACCCAAAGCAGGCAGCCCCGGACCCCTCGCCGCAAGAGCGACAGGCTTGCCACTGTCTCGACCCCGACATCTGACACCAGGATTGTGTCCCCATCCGGCAAGAGATCCCCCTTTCAACCTGGCTCCTGCCGACTTAACAAAGAGCTCCTCCCTCTCCGGAGATCCATGAGGGCTGCAGCCTTGAGAAGCCCATACGGTTCTCCTGTCTCTGTCCGACAAAGGAGGCAAGTGGAAGAGAAGTCTGATGCTTGCTGAGCTAGTTTGCCAGCAAGGGCTTAGGAGGAAGGAATTGAGGGTTGGAGCCTTTATTATTTTCAGGCTCAAAAGGTGTTTCCAGTGAGGCTGATGTTTTGATCGATCAGCTCTGTGGCTGGGCATCTCTCCTGCAGGCCAAAGTTCCTGGTTACAGATCCTGGCCCCTCCATGTAAATTGCAGGCTGGGGGAAACCTCTTCTTTGCTTGGAAATATAAGGCCACTCCATATGTGAGATCTATGTCAGCCTTTCCAGCAAAGAGGTGTATACCTTTTTCTGCCCAAGGGCCACTTTTCTATCTGGAGAAACCTTCTGGGGGGCCACACAGCAATTGTGGGCAGGGCCAGAGGTAATTCCTGGAATTGCGATGTTTCCTGAGGTCAAGGAGCAGGGTTTTCATCTGTGTCTGGATAAAGGTGGACGCCATTTTGATTCAAGATGGTGGACTGATCCTTTCAAAACTGCAGTGACTTTATGGTGTCTTTGAACTCCTGAGCAATGAGGCTGCTTGTATTGAATAAGAATAATAAATTAAGAACATAAGAGCCTTCTGGATCAGGCCAATGCCCCATCTAGTCCAGGGAGGAAGTTCCATAGTATGCATTAACTGTATTCATCAACTGGTTTAATGCTGAATTTTAAATTGTTGTAACCCACTCTGACACCTGCTGATGAAAGGTGGGGGATAAATTTAATTAACAGCAACAACAACAACAATAATAGACAGAGCAAAATATGTTACTCTTAACTTTGCAGAGTAGGCTACGTTCCTGCCATGGAGAACTCAGACTTCTGTACATATACAGACTATCTCTCTATCTCTCTCTCTCTCTCTCTCTCTCCCTCTCTCCCTCTCTCCCTCCCTCTCTCTCTCTCTCTCTCTCTCTCCTGGTTCACCCATTCAAAGGAATGTCTGTTATGTTCTGCAGAGGCTACTCCTACTGATGGTCCTTGCCTGAATTCCCCCATAGCGCTAATCCTAGGGGCTCAACCTGGCTTAAGAGAGGTCAGTTTGAAGTGCTCTATAGATAAATCTATACATTTTGGAAAGTTGCTTTCCTGCCTTTGCACACCTCTGATGATATCATCAATGCTTCTTGAGATCAAAGAGCAGGGCTTTCATCTGTATTTTGGATACAATCGGGTGCCCATCTTAATTCAAGATGGCAGACTGGACCCTTTCAAAACTACACTGACTTTATGGTTTCTTGATATTCCCAAGCTATGAGGCCGCTAGAATTAAATAAATAATAATGGACCAGGCTAGGAAGAAGTCCCCAGTATCTCGCTCAAGAACGTACCTGCTTGCTCCTGTGCTGAACTGCAGGCTTAGTCCATCTGTGCCCCGATTCATGACCCTCCTTCGTTCTCTCTCCATTGCAGACAATTTGATTGCAACCTGGAGCTGGTCTCCACCGGCATTCGCCAGTTGAAGCGTCTCTCTCGGGCCTTCAATGACATCATTGTCCAAGAAGAGAGGTGAGCTCGTTGTGTTGGGTGGGGCTTCTTCCTCCCATTGGCCAGGCTGCCTGTCTGCTATTTAAGGCAGGGCTGTAGTTGCCTTGACCCTGCTGGGGGCGGGGGTGTGCATTTCTTGAAGGGTGCGTCAGGACCTGTGTTCAGATCCTCCTGGTCCAATGTGCTTTTGCAGATGGAGTCTATTTATTTCTTCAGTGCTGTATTGGTTTTAACACTCGATTGGAAGCCACCCAGAGTGGCTGGGGAAACTCAGCCAGATGGGCGGGATATAAATAAATAATAATAATAATAATAATAATAATAATAATAATAATAATTATTATTATTATGTTTTTTTAAAAAAGTCTCTAAGTGTTTTACATAAGAGTATGCCACAGTCATTAAAAAAAACCCCACACGATTGAAAACAGGCTTTAAAGACAGCAGACAATAACATTATCAATATAATGTTAATAATATTGTCAATATAATTGTCAATAACAATACCAAAGCCGTAGATTGTATTCTACATGGAATAAACCCACTTAAATGAGTAGACCTAAGCTGTTCCTGCACTGCTGAGGATTGGATTAGAAGAGCCTCCGTATCCCTTCCAACTCTATGATTCTTGGCATGTCAGTTAATTTCAATGATTCTACTCTGAGTAGGACTGATACAGCCAACTGCAACAAAGGTATCTGCCTAATGATAATCGGCAAGGAGTTGCCATAGATATTTCCTTCCTGCACTTGCAGGGAGCTGGAGGACTGGGTGACCTTTCTGGCCCTGTCCAAGCCCACAACTCTATGATTTTGTTCCTTGCCAATCCAGAGGAACGGAAAGAAGGTTGTGGCAGTGGGGCTGGATGGCAGGTGGTGTCGCTCAGGAGCTTGGCCCTTAACTTTCTGTCCTGAGATATTCTAGAGGGCAGCCTGTTGCTGACCAAGGCTCTAGCGGCATCAAAATGGAACCACCTATGAGCCAGTTGAAAATCTCATACCTTTTCAGCTTGTAAACCCTTTGTTCCTAATATTCTCTCCATCTACTAGCGATATGAGAGATTCTCTCATTTCTAACTGAAGAGAGAAAAAACAAACACCCAGGTAAAAATGTGTTCTTTTTGTTTTGCTTGGAATATTCTCTAACACACCCGTTTCCTGCATGAAGAACACCAGCTTTTTAAAGATATGTGTGCATGCCGAATTAAAGCCCTCTTCGGAACCTTTACCCCCTGGTTTTCTATGACAGATACCCCCCTGAATAATACCAGCCTTCCTTAAAGTGTGCCAAAATGAAATCTTTTATGTGTTTGCAGATGGTTTGGGTGGGTACATGGGTGTCAAGCAGCTTAGCCAGGGAAGGCCAGTGCATTTCTTCTGGGTTACATCTACAGAAGTATAATATCCAGTTCATGGGAAGTCATGGTACCACTCTATTCTGCCTTAGTCAGACCCCCACCTGGAGCTGTGGGTCCAGCTCTGAGCACCCCAGTTTAAGAAGGATTTTGGAAAGTGCAGAGGAGGGCAACCAAGACGATTAAGGGCTTGGAAACCATGCCTTATGAGGAACGGTTGAGGGAATTGGGGATGTTTAGCCTGGAGAAGAGGAAACTGAGATGTCATATGATAGCTACCTTCAAATATCTGAAGGGCTGTCCCATGGAAGATGGAGTGGGCTTATTTTCTGCTTCTCCTGAGGGTAGGGCTCATGTTACAAGAGAGGATATTTCAGCTGAACGTCAGGAAGAACTTTCTGACAGCAAGAGCTGTTTGACAGGTGGTGGACTCTCCTTTCTAGGAGGTTTTTAAGCAGAGGTTGGATGGGCATCTGTCATGGGCCATTTACTGTAGTTGAGATTCCTGCATTGCAGAGGGTTGGGCTGGATGATGCTTGGGGTCCCTTCTGACTTCTATGATTCAATGAAATGACAAGGAAGGAGATTCCGACTAAACATTAGGAAGAACTTTCTGATGGTGAGAGCTGTTCGACAGTGGAACAGACTCCCTGGGAAGGTGATGGACTCTCCTCCCTTGGAGGTTTTTAAACAGATTTAAAGTGCCTGGCCGGCACTTTCTTGATCTCCTGGGGCAGAAGATATAGAAGCATGATTAGTCGCACCAACAGGGTAAAGAACAGCTTCTGTCCGTGGGCTGTTAGGCTGCTGAATGAAAAGACAACAACAGGGCAACTGACTTTCGGGTTTGGTGGGTGTGCGTCAGTAAACAAGGGGGATTAAGACTAAGAGAGCTGAATGGGGGGTACTCAAGTAATCTCACTGTATACAAGTTGTACAAGTGACAATGAAGTATTTCAATATCTGCCATGGATGAGACTCCTGCATAGCAGGGGTGGAACAACATTGCCCTTGGAGTCCCTTCCAACTCTAGATTCTGTGAAATGTGGTGCTGCATCTCCAGCTGTGGCCTGCCCTCAGTCAGCCCTCACTGGCTTCCCTTCTAACTTACAACCAACCAACCCACCCAGAGGGTGCTGGCCCTGGCTGTCAGCTTCCACCCACACCAAACATTTAATGTGCTAACAATACTCCTTTAATGTTTGACGTTTTAATTTGCTGGAAGCTGCCCAGGGTGGCTGTGGCAGCCCAGTCAGATGGGCGGCATCTATTCCTTGGGATGTCTGCCCTGTCTTCACCGATCTAACTAGGAAGTCCTTTCTGTCTCCCAATTCGACGTGAGATGTTCTTAACACACTTTTCTCCTTCTCTGCAGAGATCAAGCCATTGTCAACTACTACCAGGTGATGGCGCAGAACCTGCGGGCTGCCCAGGTGCGGTCCCAAAACCTCTCCCAGTCTTCGCTCAGGAGGCGGGTGGCCAAACTGCGCTGGGAGCTCAGCAGCTGGGCTGAGAATAACTTTAAATAGTATTAATCTTCGAGAATATGAAGGGTGTGTGTGTGTGTGTGTGTTTATCATACTTTTTTAAAATAGTGTTTTTTGTATTCTACTCTGAATAAGCTTGTGTTTTAAAAAAATGCACACTAATTTTTGTAACGTCTCAGTGAAACTACATGGATTTTTCTTCCTATATATGTGAACGTCTGTGCTAAAACAGATTCTATTTATGGCATTAAGTCAAGCTTAACCAACCTGAATTTCATCTCTCTTTTATTTGAAGGCTGAGGTGTAAGTGTATCAATGAATAAAAGGAAATAAAGCTACAATGCTGGCCTACTTAATCGCTGGAAAGCAGGGATGAAGGACGTTGTGGTTCCTTCCAGATGTTGCTGAACTACAACTCCCAGCAGCCACCACTGTCAGTGATGAGGAATGATGGGAGTTGGAGTCCAGTAACATCAGGAGGGCATCAGGTTGGCAAAGGCTCATCTAAGCCCTGCTTTAGCTTTTTATATTAGGAAGACTTTACCATCTCATTTTTAATTGTTCCCTGTTTGGGGCTATGTGTGTCATTCAGCACTCTATTAAAAGCACCAGCCAAAGTTAGCTGGTCTGGGTTGTCTGTACGACACCCCGCCCCCCACAAGCCAACTTGAAGGAGGCCCAAAGAAGAAGCGTAAAATGTGACACTGAAGGCAGCTTCCTGGTAATTTTGGGCTTTAGTTTAAAAGAGAACACCAAGCTTCTAGTCCTTATGCATGAAAGGAGTTGGCTGAAAAGGTTTTGACAACACACAACAAAATATTGGGCCTTTGAAGACTTACTCAGCATCCCCCTAGTTTGAGGGAGGGAGGCTTCAGTCCCCCCACCCGCTGTCATTCCTGGTTAAAAGCTAATAAATTGCAAAAAACCAGGCTATTGGCATAATTTACATGTGGAGTAGGGAGTTGGGTCCCTTTCTTATTTTTTTGCTTAGCAGAGATATCACACAATGCCAGACTTCTCAACTGCTACGTATTGCTGCTATCTGCTCCCACTTGCTCCTCTCCTAATTTGGGGAATGCTGGGAATTAATCTAACTGTTGGTGACTCCTCTGCAACTTTCCCAGTCATTCCTGGTTGCCGGCTCAGGGTACAAAATGATGCAACCAGAACTGTCCACAGTCCTCTCGATGGGCAAATTGCAAAGAAGACGGTCAATTCCAGAACCAATGCTTAACTTCCTTATTGTGTGTCTTATTTATTTTTGTTGATAATGAGTGTAGATTATTTGAGGAAGTCACAATCACACAAGCTTTCACAGGGATATTTCCAGCCCTGATCTTCCTCCCAATGCAAATTAACACCATCAAGGGAGCAAAGTTTTGCCAGGCCTCACCAAGAGCCCATATTGCTTCAATCTTCAATCTTGAAAACCCTCCATCCTTCTAGTGACTGTTTCAATTTTTTTTTAAAAAAATGTTTTTATACCACTTTTTATCCAGGGGGGTGGCAGACAGAGTTTGACACGCCCCCCCTTTTTTTAAAAAATACTGTTTATTTTCCTGCTACAGAGGATAAATTTTGAGGAAACAATTGTTACAACAGTAAACAACAAGTAACTTGTCCTGATATAATTTTACAGACTTTTATCACGCCAGGTTTGCCCCTCTTCATTTAATCCCCCCAACAACCCTGTGAGGTAGGTTAGGCTGAGAGGTAGTGGCTGACCCAAAGTCACTCAGTGAGAGCTTTGTGGCTGAGTGAATGATTTGAACCCTGGTCTCTCCCAGTTCCTAGTCCAACAATCTAACCGGTCTACCACACATGCATTTTGAATGCAAACTCACATTGGGCTCTGCATCTTGATTTGGGGCTCAGTTAACCTCTGGAGACCAATTGCAGCTGGTAAAATGAGTTCTGGAAACCAGATGCACTGTGTCAGTGGGTTGTCCTAAGCAGGCTGCAGATTTTAAACAGTGTCCCATTTCCTGATTTCATTTTCTAACTTGTGTCTGGTCAGAGCAAGCCATTATCTCTCCCTGCTGCACGGCTGAGAATTGGAAAAGAAGCAAAGTGTTTTGTTTTGTTTTGCTGAAGAAAAATTGAGCTGTTTAAACATCAATGGCCCCAGGCAACTGATTGAGGTTTCTCAGGGTTGGATAATTTCAGATGCCACAGGGAAAAGTTGCCCTTTAAAAAAACTGGTTGGGATCCAACATTCAAAACAGAGCTTTTCTTTTTAAAGTCTGTCTCCTTTTCATCTTCCGTGGGTCCTCCTTTGTCTAGAAAGATTTTAGCTTAAGCAACAGTTGAGCTGTTGCTTCCAAAACTTGGCTTTGCAGATGTTTGGTGAGTGAGGGTGGTGCAGTGGTCAAAGTGCTGGACTTAGAACCTTGGAGACCTGGGTTCAAATCGCCGCTCTTCTAAAACTGAGGAGGAATTTGCTAAAGAGGGGATGCTGCTGCTTGTTCGCTGCTTCCAGGGGAGATCCTCCAGGGAGAGGCAGCAGGTTTTAAAAAGCTTTGAGAATAAAGTACATTTCCAGTTCCAATGGTTCTGAAAAAAGAGCAGATTTAAGCAGGAAACTTCCTTGTGCTGTGTCCATGTTGCTCAGCATTCCTGACATGGACTGGCTGAAATTCTCCAGTGCTTCGTATTTCCCACGCTGCCAGGGAGTAAATCTGAGGCCTTCTGCATGCGAGGCAGGTGCTATACCATTGAGCAATGGTTGTTCTTTCCCAGATTCCTTGGTTTCTGTGTAGGCCAACATGACAACAAAGTTTGGTTCTGTAAAGGCAGGAACTGCAGGGGCCCGTGCAGCAAACCTCTTTGCTCTGTGAAATTCCCCCACCACCAATTTTTAATTCTTTCCCCCATTTTTCCTTCTGGCTCTGTTATAGCTTGCCTATTTTTTCTCCTGGTTAACTTTCTGGTCAGAAGGACAAATGAAAGGGTTCCATTTCAATGCTGAAGGACTGCTTCAAAGGGATGGTCCCTCTGGCATAACCCTAGTCCTTACATCTAAAAAAATGTAGTATAAACACCGACAACTGGGAAACACTGGCCTGCGAGTGCCCCAATTGGAGAACAGCCTTTACCAAAGGTGTCATGGGCTTTGAAGACACTAGAACTCCAGACGAAAGGGAGAAACGTGCTAAGAGGAAGGCACATTTGGCAAACCTTCACCGTGATCGACTCCTGCCCGGAAACCTATGTCCCCACTGTGGAAGGACGTGTGGATCCAGAATTGGCCTCCACAGTCACGGACTCACTGTTAAAACCATGTTTATGGAAGACAATCTTACTCGGCTACGAGTGATTGCCAAAGAAGAAAGAAGAAGAGTTCTTAGTGGTATGAAAATAGAACCTTATGCCTGGAAGCTGCACCTGAAATCCCCTTCAGATGAACTTTGTTCAAAGGGTATTTTAAGATGCAACTTCCAGGCATAAAGCTATTGTTTAATTACTCAGTGAGCAAAGGGCATTCCTAAGGAGACCAGCCCTTTGTGGAAGTCCTTCAGCACACAAACAGATCCAGCTTCTATCTACCTCATAATGGCCCATTCATCCAGCTGTAACAGCCAGGGCCGTTGTGGTCAATGAGTCAAGAAGCAGAACAAACCATTCTGTAAAATGGGTGGGGAATGGGTGTTGCTAGACTCTAACTCCCATAATCCCTGACCATTGGTACCTATGATAGGTATCTAGTGCAAAACATGGTGCTCTGCTCAACAGACCCAGAATCTGACCACCAGGGATCTTTCCGAAAGGGGATTAATCAAATTTGTCGTGGATATGGCTGTCAAGGTCTAATAGCGCTCAGATCTCAATGGAAACTCCATATCCAGAGGCATCTACCGCTGGGTGCCAGATACAATAGAACAGGGGTGGAGAATGTAGCATCCTCCAGAAGTTGCTGGAAGGGTTATAGGGAGTGTGCGAATCCCATGTTACAACAGCTCCACTGGCGATTGCTCTGTTTGTGGGCACAATTCAAATATTGGTCATGAAAGCCTTATACAGCTTCGGCCCTGGCTATCTGAAGGACCCTATTCTCTCCTATGAACCTGCCCAGGCTCTGAGGTAGTTGAGGGAGGCCCTTCTCTCAATATATATATATATATTCTACTACGAGTTTAATTACTTTTTATCTGTTATGTTTTATACGTTTTTAGCCTTCTGTATTTTATCATCGTTGTTTCAATTTTTGTAAGCTGCTTTGATTCCTGCACTGAGAAAAAGGCAGGATTTAATAATACTACTACTACTAATATATCCATTGGTCCTGCTGGCTGCTGAGGCTGCTGGGAGCTGGCATCCATCAACATCTCCACCAGAAGGCCACAGATGTCCCCCACGTCACCTGCCTAAGTTTGCCACAAGAGAATAATATTACGGGTAGCCTTGGTATTGTGCTGCTTGCCTTGGTTGAACGCAGAGGTTTTCAACCTTTTTGTGTCCACGACTCCCTTGACCAACTACATTCCTTCTGTGGCACCCCATGTGGGGCTTAGGAGCCCAGTTATGTCACCCCTTGCCTGCAGAGCTGGCAGCCTCTCACTCTTTTCCAAACACCCTCCGTTAGTGTTCCCTCAGCTCCTCTCCTCTTCCCACTCCTTGGGAGTCCTGCTGCTGCCCCTGGTCTCTGAGCTGTCCCATTCACTCTAAAGAGAGATGCCTCCTCATACTGCCTCCCAGGGGCCTGGGAAGAGGATGCCCCCAGCCTTAGTGGCCCAGCAGAGACTGGCCAAAGGTGAAGATGAGACCAGCACTTTACCTTGGGAGGCAGCAGCAGGTGCTGCTGGGCCTGCATGGCGGAAAGGCTCCCCTTCAGCACTGGGCACTCAGCTCCCAGGCAGGCCTTGCACACAACAAGGACAAGAAAGGCCAGCACAGCGCCTGCCTGTCCAGCCTCCCACTTATCTGTCAATTCCCAATGGCAAGAGCTGGCAGACTGGCTGCCTGGCTGGGCTCTCTTGCCTGCTTGCTTGCTTACTCTAAAGCCTCCTCAGCTCCTGGCAACCAGCCCCAGAGGCACCATTTGCCTGTGGAACTTGTAGCCAGGGCTGCTGCAACGAACAGCTGTACAAGCCTTTGGGAGGCAGAGACGTGAAAGGGCATCAGAGGAGGGAGAGAAGGAAAGAGGGACAGAGGCCAGAGTTGCCCACAGCACCCCTGACTACCATTCAAGGCACCCCAGGGTGTCATGTGTGGTAAACAAAATCTGCCCTTTTTCCCTTATGGGGTATCCAAGAGCCCGTATAGAGTCTTTAAGTGGGTTCCCTATCGGTAGGAGAAAATAACAGAGGCCAACCAGAGAATATTGAGAAGCAAAGCAGCTAGAAAGCCTGATCTTTATTAAAACTGTTGCAACAGGGTACTCCCCTCACACGCAGGAGAGAGGAGGAAGACCCAAAACAAAGGTTTGCCTTCCCTTATATAGACTTTGAAATTGCCCACCCTCAAACTCCAGACCACCCCCAGAAACATCATACATGCATCACAGAAGGGGTGTAGCCCGGGACCACCTCCCCCAATACATCATACATACATCACAGGGGGCTGTCTAAAACAGAATCCTGAGTGTGTTGTTTATCTCCTGACTGCCATTTACCTGATTGCATTATTTGGGTTTTGGCCACTCTTTTGTTATTATAACTACGGTACTTAATTCCTGAATCCAGGAATCCTCCTTTCATAGAAACATTTGGTCTTTTTGGGAGAGTCAAAATGGTTTCAGGACTGTCTTCCTGTACTGTTTCAGACATGTGGTGTATATCGTAATGTACGTGTTTGCCTTGTACATTTAATTTATATATTTGAGACCTAAAATTCTTATAACACGTGACACGCTGCTTGAAAACCACTGGTTTAAAGAAACATTAACCTGTTCATTTTGTTTCCTCCTGATCTGATATCCCCTCATTGTGTGCTTTTGTCTTAGTCACACCAAACAAGGCAAGAGGTGAAAAGCAAGAGTTCTTTTATAGCATTTGACAAAGATGCTTCCTTATGGCTTGCTTACCAGTCCCAAAGAAAGCAGTCATGTTGGCACTCAAGACATCTGGCGAGCAAAACAGCTCAATAAATTCTCAGTCCTTCCTGCTGGCTAAGGCTGCAGATTTTAAGGACATAAGCAAAACTTACAGTATTATGGATCAGGCCCATGTCATCCTGCTCCCACAGTAGCCACCCAGATATCCACATGGGAAACCTGCAAGCAGGATTCAAGCACAAGAGCCCTCTCCCCTCCTGCAGCTTCCAGCAATGGGGATACAGAAGCATTGATACATCCAGCTGTGGAGGCATAGCCATCAAGGCTAGTAGCTGTTGATATCCTCCATGCATTTGTCCAATCCTGTTTTAAAGCCATCCAAGTTGATGGTCTTCGATGTTTCCTGCGAGAGGGATTTCCACATTTTAATTCTGCACTGTGAAGAAGTCCTTCCTTTCATCCGTCCTGCATCTTTCACCATTCTGGATCACAGAAGAACAGCTTCTAAACTGGATCGGGACTAACTGACCAAGCTGTCTCAGAGGGTACATGAAACAGCAGTATCTCCATTTATCAAAAACAAACATGTTCATAAGATGATGGATTTTTCGGAGCTAGCTGACCTAACTGGAAGAGTCCACGACCAGAAGGAGGAGGAGTACCAGGAGGAGGAGTACCAGGAAGGGGAAGCGAGGAAGTCACTTAATGTTAAGGAGTATAATTTCTAATAAGATTATGATTTGTGTTTGTTTGTTTGTCTTGTTCGTTTATAGTTTTGTGAAAATTAATTAAAAAAACTGGAAAAAACACACCAGCAACTGTAAAAAAAGAATCCGAGTAAAGAAAAGTGAGGAAACCGTCAAAACAACAACAACAAAAAAACATATTCATGGGTGCCACTGACATGGTGTGTAAGCCAGCATAGAGCTCTGTGTACAGATCAGAGCTTTTCAGAAGATTCTAGACTCTGGAACTGGGCCATCAAACATATTTGCCCAACAGACCTCTGCAAAAAAAGGGATTATTGTTTCCACCCCACCCAAAACTCCCAGCTTTGGTTTGTCTCGAAGCAAGGGAAAATCCAGCTAGCAAGAAGCACACAGCCTTCCTGCTTCTTAAGTTCTGTGGGGAATTTAAATTTCCACTGTACAGTGTAAGTCAACAGCTGAACAGGAGCAGCTTCTCAAGGTCGTGAGTTCAAGCCCCACGTTGGGCAAAAGATTCCTGCATTGCAGGGGGTTGGACTAGTTGACCCTCATGGTCCCTTCCAACTCCATGAGTTTATGATTCTATGAAACTTTTTAGAAGAAGCACTTTAGAGGACCAGCCCTACCACTGGACACAAGGAGGCTGCTGCCTCAGGTGGCAGTGATTAGTTCTCACGGTGGCCAACCAAATGCCCCTTATGGGAAACCCCCCCATTAGGGAGTACAAGAGCATTCTAACCTCCAGAAACTGGCATTCAGAAGCATAGCCTTCATGGCTAGTAGCCATGGATAGCCTTCTCCATGAATTACCATATTTCTCGCTCTATAAGACGTACCAGACCACAAGACGCACCTAGTTTTTAGAGGAGGAAAACAAGAAAAAAAATATTCTGAATCTCAGAAGCCAGAACAGCAAGAGGGATCACTGCGCAGTGAAAGCAGCAATCCCTCTTGCTGTTCTGGCTTCTGTGATAGCTGCGCAGCCTGCATTCGCTCCGTAAGACACACACACATTCCCCCTTACTTTTTAGGAGGGAAAAAGTGAGTCTTATAGAGCAAAAAATACGGTAGTCTAATCCTCTTTTCAAACCATCCAAGTTGGTGGCCGTCACTGCCTCCTGTGGGAATGAGTTCCATAGCTTAACAATGTGCTGTGCGAAGAAGAACGTTCTTTTCTCTGTCTTGAACCTTCCGACATTCAGCTTCATTGGGTGTCCGCGACTTCCGGTGTCACAACATAGTGAAGGGACGAAAGTTTTTCTCCCCATCTCCCAAATGCCATGCATATTTGTATGGACTTTTGTCTTGTCTCCTCTTACTTCCCTTTTCTCTAAACTAAAAGTCCCAAATGCTGTAATCTCGAAAGGGTTGCCCTTTCACGAACCTTTTTCCAACTCTACAATAAGTGGCATAAATTTGCTTTAAACGTATGGTGTGGGTGTGACCCAAGTCTGACTAGATTCGTTGGGATCCACTTTTGAGAAAACACACATCGCATCAACCTCTGTTGCTGGTCAATATTTTCAAAGTCTTTTCTGAGCACATCAATGGCCTGATGACTGATTCACAAAGGCAGTTTTGGTCCTCAGGTATAGTGAGAAGCAAGGAGGTCAAACTGCCTTGTTTAAAGGCAATTTTCCTTTGCGGGGTGAGGGGGAACAAGGGAGAGTTTTACTCTGAATATATCAGGACTAGGGATTGAGTAGAAATGCAATCCAGTTTGCTTTCAAAGTTCAACCTACCTGATTTGCAGTTTTTGAAACAAAACATGCTGGCAGGCAAAATCGTCCTTCGAAATCTGCAGTCGTCCAGATTTCGCACATGCAGTTCTTTCCAACCAAGTAAGGTGTACAAAAAAATGCATATATTAAGATGTGCCTAAAATTGCAGATATTACTGAAATACATACAAAATGCATTGCATATGGTAAATATTGCTTTTCTTTTCTTTCTTTCTTTCTTTTTTGGCAGAATAGTCAAAGCTGCATTCGAAGACAGTGTGCATGAAAATTCTACTGAATTTTCTCAAGGACTTCTTTTTAAAATAAATAAATCAGCAAAGTGATGTGGTAAAGTGGGAAACTGAATGCAAGAGAGCCAGAATGCAAAAGTGAAATCAACAGATTTGCATATCCCTTGTCAGGAATGTAAGGCATGGTCTTTTCTGACATGCTTCATTGCATTTTTTGAAGTGGGTTGGATCCCTCTTCTTCCTTAAGAATAAATCACTGACTAATATTTATATAACCTTTCCTGCTCCAGTATCTCAGAAATTTATCCCCCAGGAACAAGGAAGTGGGACTTCTCTGTTCGATCGAGGAAGAACCTAGCAAATATTTCCTCTTGGCCTAAACCAACCTGAGGTTGGGGTGTGTGTTTTCCCTCATCCCGGTCTCATCATGAACCTGCCCACACCTGATAACCAGAGACTATAAAAGTTCTCGGAACCTAGCAATATCCACAGCCAGGAGCTGAGCACAGCAGGTGAGGCTTAGCACCTTTTTCTTGCTGCTGAGGACATGGCAATGCCCAGCTTCCCACACATAGGAAGTTAGCCATGTCCATTAATTTCAATGGGTCTACTCTGAGTAGGAGTAACACAGGCAACAAGCCTTGGTCCTATTTGTTGCATTTCTATTCCACCTTTTCCTCCAAGGAAACTCAAGGTGGTGTATATGGTTTTCCCCCTCCTCAATTAACCCTCACAACAACCCTGTGAGGTAGGTTAGGCAGAGTGTGGATTTGAACCTTGATCTCTCCCAAGTCTTAGTCCAGCAGTCAAGTCACTGCAACCACACTGGTTCTCTCCTTTGCTTCCCTTGGAACAACTTTTCGGGGTCTTAAAAAAACGTTTTTATTATTTCCCCTACTCAAAACCCACCCGTTCCTCTTTTATTTTGCAGAGATGAAGCGAGCCCTTTCTCTCCTGAGCCTCTTAGTGGCCTTTGGATTCCTGCCAGCATCCGAATCTTCCTCAGAAGGTAACACAACAAATCCTGTGACTCTTCCAAGGGTGGGGATATTTCTGGTGGGAAACTGGAAAAGGAATGTAATTGAATAATTATTTTCCTTTATTTTAATTTCACAGTATCTATATACTCCATGATTGCTCACAGCAGCTCACAAAAAGAGTTTTTAAAAGTATGTGCGTGGAACTCATTTCTAGGAATTTGCCTTTGATTTTTCATATAATCACAGAATTGTAGCTTTGGAAAAGGGCCCAAAGGGTCACGTCTTGTAGAGTTCATGCATCGTTTTGGGGACAGGGTGGGGTGAATTTATGGAAATCTTCAAGGAGATCCATGATTGAGTGGGTTGGGGAGGGTGCCTCTCTAAACCCCTTTTCTGTCAAAACCTGGTATGTGGATAGGAACCAACCTCCAAGAGGGCATCTCAGCTTAAGGCCTGCAAATAGCCACTCGCCTTTGGTGAGTTGAGAGTATTTTCAAGGTGACCAGGAAAGGAGATTTTTATTTTTTATGTTCGGTCCTGTGGAACAGGCTCTCAGAGTGTGGTGCAAATGAATTGACATACACATTTATGGGAAGGCTGGGCTGGTGAAAAATGCCAAGGTGGTGGGGTGGAGAATTTTTTGTAAACTGAATTGGCCAAGATTGTCCTGGATAGTCGCTGCATCATGCCATCTGTGTACCTTGCTGCTGAAATTTGATTCCCCTGGTTTGGACTTGGGGGGCCCTTTGAGCTGATGTTTTTGGTTCTCTCTTTTAAAGCTTTGGCCTCTGAGAAATTGACTGGTCCGGACATTTTATTCAGCATCAACACAGCCAAGCGGTTGGTGGATCAAGCATACAAGTTGTACCGGGAGAGGTGAGCTTCCTTCATGTAAATCTGCATTAAATATTCCCTCTGTCCACTTTCAGTCATCATTAGTGAAGTATGCCCCTAGGGTATATAAGTACAGTGGTACCTCGGGTTAAGTACTTCATTCGTTCCGGAGGTCCGTACTTAACCTGAAACTGTTCTTAACCTGAAGACCACTTTAGCTAATGGGGCCTCCTGCTGCTGCCATGCCACTGGAGCATGATTTCTGTTCTCATCCTGAAGCAAAGTTCTTAACCTGAAGCACTTCTGGGTTAGCGGAGTCTGTAACCTGAAGCGTATGTAACCTGAGGTACCACTGTACATAAGTACATACAATTAATCCAATAAATGTAAAATTATTAACAAGACATTATGATTTTTATGAATGGATCCCAAATATCATTGTATTTATCCATGCACAATCTGCATCTAAAAGCAATCCGTTCATATATTGCCAGAGTTGGCATAGCATCATTAACAAAGAATTTTAGAAAGAGCATGCAGTGGTACCTTGGTTTTCGAACGTCTCCGTTGACGAACATTTCAGTTTATGAACACGCCTTGGAAGTTGAATGTGCCACATGGTTTCCTCTGAGTGCAAGATTCTGAGCTGTTGGCTGTTGAGTTTTTGAACATTTCAGAAGTCAAATGTCTTCGGGAACGGATTACGTTCGTAAAACTGAGCTACCATTGTAGTTTAAAAAATAAAACTGAAGGGAGCAAAACAACAACAGCAACCCAACGAGTAAGGGTCACTGCATAAACTTGCCAGTTGCTGGAAACCACAAGAGAGGAGGGTGCTCTTGAGCTTGCATCCTTCTAGTGGGTTTCTGGGTGGAACAGGATGCTAGACTAGTTGGGCTATTGGCCTGATCCAGCAAAGCTCTTTTAGGTTCTTAGGTTCGCCATTAGGAAGGCTTGCTGTGAGACTTCTGAGCACTTTCTGCTAAGGTCCCCTGTCTCCCTGCTGCCATCTCCTCTGTGCTTCTCTTTCCAGAGCGAAGGAGAACTTGAGAAACCCCCATCTCACCCCCTCCGACTTCTTGAGACATTTAAAGGAACCGGTGGCAGGGACCAGGACTGCAATCCGGGCAGCGAGTTACATGGAAACGGCGTTGGATCTCCTGAGGCAGAAGCTGCAGAAGGTCTGGCACCGTCGGTTCAACATCACAGGTATTGTGAATCCCCAGGCAAAAGCTTTAGCACAGTGGGGATGGTGGTGAACTTTCAGCCTGCGAGGCAGGTTTAGCCAAGCCACACCCACTTTACCTGAGGCAGGTAAAAGCTGGCCAAAAGGGGGGTTTGAAGGCACTGCTGCTCAGCTGATGGTCGGTGCCTGCAAACTGCTGACTCTTTGCTTGTGCAGCTTGATTTCAAACCACGCCAGTAAATGATGCCCCGTGATGTCAGGTGATTGACAAGTGGGCAGCCTTACCTCTCACACTTGGTGCAGGGGGTGGGGTGGGTTAGACCGCTGAAGGTAGATTCCCATTGAAATTTGCTTCTAAGACAAAAGCCATTGCTTTTCTTCCCCTTATCGGATATCTTGTTTAGATGTGCTAAGCATCCAGCAGAAAGATATGATCACCAGAGCCACTGGCTGTGACTATCTGATCCGCCCAGTCCGGTGCCCACAAAACAGCCCTTATCGGACCATCACAGGAGAATGCAACAACCGGTAAGGAGAAGCTGGCTGGAGAAGGGTTTTATTTGGGGTGGGGGGTGCAGGCAGGTCAAAGGTTCTCCCTCATCTGAGGGGAAATACCACTCTTACCACTGGTAAGAGCTGGAGAGGTCATCTGGGAATCTGGGCCAAAGGAAGGTGTTGAAGGAAATTAGAAAATCAGAAAAAGGACGCCAAAATGATCAAGGGCATAGAGTGGCTTCCCTGTGAAAAAAGGTTGTGGTATTTGGGATTTATTAGTTTAGAGAAAAGTCAAGTAAGAGATGACATGATAGGAGTTCATAAAATCATGTGTGGCATGGAGGCAGCAGACAGAAGAAAGATTTTCTCCCTCCCTCATAATACTAGAACTCACAGCCCTTCCGTAAATGTGACTGTTGGTCCTGAATCTCCCAACATTCAGTTTCATTGGACGTTCATGATTTCTAGTGTCACGAGAGATGGCAAAAAGCTTTTCTCTCCCCACTCTCCCCATGCAGATCCTCATCTCTCAGAGCAGGCATATAAATATGTCTCTTGATATGTTCTTAACTGCCCAGAACTTTGCTGCTACGCCACATTTAGAGGCGGGCAGAAATCTGGTGCGTGGCTAAGTTCTGGCCTGCACGTGATTTCGAGGAGTGCGGATCAGCTCACCTTGCAAAGGTTAATCCCTCAAAGCATGCCTGCCTCCAGAAGAGCCTTCACGCATGGGGCAGAGTTCCAAACTAATGCGCTTCTCCCCCCGCTCTAGGAAGCACCCTCATTTTGGTATGTCTAACCATGGCTATGCCCGCTGGCTCCCAGCAGAGTATGAGGATGGTGTGTCTCTTCCCAAGGGTCTCATCCAGGGCCAGCTTTATCATGGACACCCGCTCCCACTGGTAAGAGCTGGGAGTCATCCCGGGATCCTGGGACAAATTGTAGAGAAACAGCCGTGTTGGGGGTGGGTTCGAAGAGGCAGCTGAGGTGGTGGACCAATCGTTCGGGGTTTCTAGGGGGACAGCATGGTGTCTGTCACCACATGGCCAACCCCTATAGGAGGAGATTACTCTCATTTGATACAGCAAATCCCTGAACACTCACCGAAATGAGATATTCTGCTTCTAGGCAATTTGAATTTGAGCCAATCATTTTTTAAAAATAAATAAATACAGCTTTCATCGATTTATCGTAAACAAATCTACGAACTAAGACATAACCATACAGATCATAACAAAAACTACAAACTAAGACATAACCATACAGATCATAACAAAAACTACACACAGGGTATATTCTGTATAAAAAACAAATGACTGAGACGCAGCTTTTAAGATCAGTCTATATAGTCCAATCAGGATGTGGGTGGCGCTGTGGGTTAAACCACAGAGCCTAGGACTTGCCGATCAGAAGGTCAGCGGTTCGAATCCCCCCAATGGGGTGAGCTCCCATTGATCGGTCCCAGCTCCTGCCAACCTAGCAGTTCGAAAGCACGTCAAAGTGCAAGTAGATAAATAGGTACCGCTCCAGTGGGAAGGTAAATGACATTTCCGTGCACTGCTCTGGTTTGCCAGAAGCGGCTTAGTCATGCTGGCCACATGACCCGGAAGTTGTACGCTGGCTCCCTCGGCCAATAAAGTGAGATGAGCGCCGCAACCCCAGAGTCGGCCACGACTGGACCTAATGGTCAGGGGTCCCTTTATGTAGTCCAACCACAAAGAGGACTGAGTCGAGGGGGGAGCGCATGTACAACTCTCCTTATCTATATAATAAGAAAATGGGGACCAGTCTGTGTCAAAACTGTCTGATTTGGCTTCGCCCCAGACAACGCATTGATGTCTGGCCAGGTATTCAAATAAAGCAATGGAATTGCATAGGAATTTTTGATGCTTTCCCGTATTGGGCTATTACCAACATGGCTTCTTATAGTAACTACGTAGTTTTTTAGAAATTGAATTTCATCCCCACTATACAATGGCTCAAAAATCTTATTCACGTGCCCTACAAACCCTCTAGTGCACTTCTTGGCAGTGGCATGAATGGCAGAGTGCTGCCACATGTTTGTGTCTCTGTGTTGTTGTTGCTTGCACATTGCTTACAGTTCCTCTTCTGGCTTCCCCTGTTGGAGCCAGAGCACTTAGCATTGAGGCTATGCAAATTGAACACTCTGCATAATTTCCTCCGGTGGCCCTTGGGTGCTCCACCATAGGTGCGGCAGGTATCCAACGAGATCATCGGCACCCCCAACGAGAAGATCACGGACGACCAGGAGCGCTCGCTGGCATTCATGCACTGGGGCCAGTGGGTCGACCATGACATGGACTTAGCCCCCATGACTGAAACCAGCATCCAGAACCAGGACGTCCACTGCGACACCAGCTGCAACTACGCGCCCCCCTGCTTCCCGATTAAGGTAACGGAAAATTCGGTGTTAAGAGATTCTTAGGGCGAGACAGGTGTATGTGTTTTCCTGGCGTGGGGTGGAGTCAGGTCTTTTGCAGGCCCTTTGTCCCCTTTGAACTATTAGCTCCCAGCAGCCTTTGACAACATGGCACCTTCCAGGTGTGTGGGACTACAACTCCCATCAGCCGGCTCGACTGTGATCCCATGAGTCCCAGCATTGTACAGGCATTCTGGCTGATGGGAGCTGCAGTCTGAAATATCTGGGTTACTACGTAGCTCTTGACATATAGCAAAGTGCACATCATAAATGTTGGAAGGTTCAGGACAGATAGGGAAAAGTCCTTCTTCACACAGTGTGGTGGTTAAACTGCGGAACTCGATCCCACCTGAGACAGTGATGGCCATCAAATTGAATGGCTTTAAAAGAGGATTTCACAAATTCATGGAGGGAGAGGGCTATTGATGGCGACTAGCCATGATGGTGATACTCTGCCTACAAAGTTGGGGACATTAATGCTTCTGTATACCAGTTGCTAGAAACCACAGGAAGGGAGAGTGCTGCTCTTGTGCTCAAATCCTGCTAGCAGTCTTCCCTTGGGGGCATCTGGTTGGCCACTGTGAGAACAGGAAGCTGGATGAGATGGGCCATTGGCCTGATCCAGCAGTCTCTTCCTGTGCTCTTATACTCTCTTATTGGGTGTTTCCAAGAGTGGCCCACAAACTGCATTTGCCCACTAGCAGATTTGTGCCAGGGGGCTGAGTAGGCTGAGTTTTTTAAAATATCTAGCAGAGCCCATGGGGAGAGGAGAAATGTGCCGCTGTTTGCATGGGAGGAACAGTTCCCTGGTCATCATATTGGCCAATGCCTGTAACATCACCTACCACCCTCCCACAATACTTGGATTAGTGGTAACATTTTCTTTTTTAAAAACAAACTTGTTGGGAGTGTGATTATTTTTCTTTCTTTCTTCTGGAAACTAAAAAACAAAACAAAACTTGGGCCAGTCACTGTCCCTGCACCTAACCTACTGCCCAGGATTATTGTGGGGATTAATGAAGAGGGGAGAACCATGTCTACTAACTTGAGCTTCTTGGAGGTATAGATGCAATAAATAAAAAACAAACAAATTGTGGGATTGTTTTCTGCAGATTCCACCTGGAGACCCGCGGATTACAAAGCCAGGCATCTGCATGCCTTTCATCCGGACCACCCCTGTTTGCAACCCCACGACATTCATCCGTGAGCAGCTCAATTCCATCACGTCCTTTCTGGATGCCAGCATGGTGTATGGGAGTGAGGAGCCTTTGGCAAGAAGCCTCCGGAACCAAAGCAACTCTCTGGGTTTAATGGCGCTCAACCAGAACTTCACAGACGCTGGTCTGGGCCTCCTTCCTTTCGAGAGCAATTCAAACAGCATCTGCCTCTACACAAACAGAACTGCCAACATCCCATGTTTCAATGCAGGTATGTCTTTCCACCAGGGCATGGTCAGCAGCTGCCAGTCAGTGTAAACAGTAGTACTCTAGGTGACCAATGATAAGGTAACTTCCTATGTTTTGATGGATCTGGGCATCAAGTGTTAGGCCAAATGCACACCATATGTTTAAAGCACTATGATACCACTTTAAACAGTCATGGATTTCCACCCCCAAAGGATCCTGGGAAGTGTAGTTTATTAAGGGTGCTGAGAGTTGTTAGGAGACCCCTCTTCCCCTGCCAGAGCTATAATTCCCAGGGTTTCCCGTGAAGAGGGATTGATTATTGACTCTGCCTGCCATTGGCTCTGGCGCCACCTGCTGTTGGGCTCCCTGCCTTCTGCCCTACCAGTCTCCATGTGGCTTCACACAGCAATAAAAGAGTGTTAATTCATTTTCTAGCTTAATCAGCTTGAAATCAGAGAGATGGTTTCTTTAATTTTGCAGGGGATAAACGTGTCACTGAAAATCTGGGGCTGACAGCTCTCCACACCCTCTTTGTCCGGGAGCATAACCGATTGGCCAGGGAGCTGAAGGTGCTGAACCCACACTGGGATGGGGAAAAGATCTATCAGGAAGCTCGGAAGATTATTGGGGCAGTAAATCAGGTATGGTGAGAAATGAGCTTTTCCTTCTGGCTTCATTCAAAAGGGAGTTTCACCCTAGCTTCATTCATGCCTTCAGGGAAGGTGCAAGGGAGGAATTTAATTCAGCTCACATTTAGAGACAAACTCACAGAATTTGCACTTTCTGCAAGAATGTTCAAACCAAATTCTTTGCATTTCTCCAAATTTCACAGTGCAGTTCTCCAGCCAAGTGATGGGTACAAAAATGCATATTTTGGGGGTAAAGTGTGCATTAAAAGGGAAATATTGGAGAAAATAACAAAAAAGTCAACTCACTGGGAAACCAAGAGTACCCTGAGAAGAATTGGAAACCCCATGACCTTGAAGAAGCCAACAGCTGTAGAAAAAGGCACTGTCCCTTTAACTGCCAAGGAGGCGGGACCTCCAGGCACTTAGGGGGCAGGGCCTCTAGCCAGCGACTACCTGGCCGGGCTATAAAACTCTGCCAGTTTCTCTGGGACCTCTGCTGAGACAACTTGGATGCCTGGGCTTAGCAGTGCTGTCCATGGTGCTGAACCCCCACCTCAGTCGCTCTCCAAGGTCCTGAGCTGTTTGGAGGAAAGGGCTGGATGTACAGTACAGTTGCATCTTAACACAAACGTTTGGTTTCAAGGCTTCTGCATATACATGAAAATCACATATTCCCAAACACCCCTCATGGCTTGTGGGTGAGGGGAGGAGAGACAGAATCCCTTGTGCTTTCAGATCCTGTGTGCCAAGCGGGCCTTACCCAGCAAGTAAGTCAGAGAGCTAAAAAGCTCTTCAGGTAACACAAACAGACCCATTGAGAAAAGCCTTGCCTGGATTGAACATGGATGATTTCAACCAGCCTGCCTTCAACCACATTGGGTTGAAATAGCACAAGTTAAATGTGTGTAAGATGTGGCTGTACTGCATATGTAAAAATCATGCCTGAGATGTAACTCCAGTTGCTCATATGAGTCCCATATTAGCCTGACCTCGGTTGTCTTCCCTCGTGTAAGATCCTGGAGGTCAGGGACTCTCTTTGTTTCCCTTCAAACTTTGTAAAGTGGCCACTAAACACCCATAGCCACACACTTGCACACACACACATTGTGCTCATTTCTATACAATTTTAATAAATAAAAATAATAAAAATATTAATGCTTGTGAAAACTTAAAGCTGGACAGAAGCTGTGTCTTAATTAGAGGACAAATTGCACTCTGGAAGGCTAGGGTGGTTTAATTAATTGTTGTTATTTTGTAACTGTTGTTTAAGTTTGAAATCAATAAAACATATTTTAAAAACCCAAAATTAACAGTGGAGTCTTCCCTGGTTTGGTTGCAGGTGATCACCTTCAGAGACTACCTACCCCTTGTCTTGGGCAATGAGATGAACAAGCAGTTGCCTTTGTACAAAGGCTACAATGACTCTGAGGACCCCACTGTCTCAAACGTGTTCTCCCTGGCCTTCCGGTTTGGACACGGTTCTGTTCCCCCGTTTGTGCCCCGCCTGGACCAAAACTTCAAGCCCCTTGTCCCATATTCCAATGTCCTCCTTCATCTCACCTTCTCTGCTTCATGGAGAATCATAATGGAAGGTAATGCTTTTGTTCCTTGTCCTGCGGGGTTCTTGGGCTGTCTGGGAAACAGAAATCTTCTAGGAACAAAGTAAGGGCAAACAGGGGTCGCAGCACAGCCTAAAAGACCAAGGGTGGGCATTTATGAAGAACTTTCTATAGAAGGTTGCTCCAAGCTGGAAAGTGTGCAGAAGAGGGCAGACAAGATGATGATGGGTCTGGAAACCAAGCCTTGTGTGGAACAAGTTGAGGGAGTTGGGTATATTTAGCCTGGAAAAGAGAAGACTGAGAGGAGATATGATAGTCATCTTCAAATATCTGAAGGGCTGTAGATGGAGCAAGCTTGGAAGATGGAGCAAGCTTGTTTTCTGCTACTCCAGAGGGGACAAATTTCTGATGGTAAGAGCTGTTCGACGATTTTGAAGGTGGAAAAACCGTCCCCTTTCCATTAAAAAACAAAAACAAAAGGACACCCTAAACCTTGGGTTGAGTGTTCCTCATCTTCAGGGCCAGCACTACCTTTCTCTTCCAGGTGGCATTGACCCTCTTCTCCGCGGCCTCCTGGCCGACCATGCCAAGCTGATGAAGCAGAACCAGATGATGGTGGAGGAGCTCCAGGAGCGACTCTTTGAGCAGCTTGAGCTCATCGGCCTTGATCTGGCATCCCTGAACCTCCAGCGGGGGAGAGACCATGGACTGCCAGGTAGGTGAGCCTGTCCTGAAGTTTTTGACCCTGTCCGTGGTTTCTTGTGCTAAACAGTGAGTGAAGAGATCCAGGGTGGCTTGGTGAGGAGGAGAGTCAACAGGAGACTTAGGATTGCAATGTCTTTACAGAGATGGGAGTTGGGTGATTCCCAAGAAACCTGAGGCCTTTCTGTTAGGTATAATTGGACCGAAGGAATTGTTTAATTTGTTTATGTATGCTATGATGGGGGCAAGATTGTCCAAGCACACAAATGGAAAGAAGAGGAAGCCCCAATGAAAGAAGAATGAAGATGATGGAATATTATGAGATGGCTAGACTAGCTGTGAGAATTAAAGAACAGAATGAAGAATGAAAAAAGAAATTATTGAAGGATGGAAGTATTTTGTAGCATATTTGAAAAAAATATCATGGTTATGTTAAAATGTATGCAGGATTTGAAGTACAGCAGCAGATAAGAAGTGGTAGTTTAATCATTTATAATCAACGTACCATATTTTCCCATGTATAAGGCAACCTTTTTTCTGAATTTTTTTAATGATAAATTGAGGGTCGTCTTATACACGGGTTAATATGCTGAGCAAGAGAGGGCTGGTGCTGCGGCAGTAGCAGGGAAATGTCAGAGAGTAGGCTGTTTACCTGCTCTTCCTGGCTTAGGAAGAGTATTTGGTGAGTGTCAGTATGTGGTATATTACTGCACCAGTTCCGTCAGCCAGAATGGGGGATTGTCGAAAAGCTGCTCAACAGCTCAGCAAACTTACAAAAGAAGCTCACCAACTGTTGAGGGCTCCGAAAAATAGGGGTCGTCTTATACATGGGGTCATGTTATATACGGAAAAATACGGTATATAATGGGTAAAATATAAGAAATATACCAGCTTTATAAAGAAAGAAAAGAACATAATGGAAGGGTGGATGGGAAGTCAGCGGATGTGAAATAAATGTTCTGATGTTTGTTTAAAAGAATTTGTAAAATTTGAAAAGCTAATTTTAAAAAAAAGTTTTTTAAAAAGGAGTTGAGTAGGCTGCAAGTTGAGCAGGTTGGGGGGGGGGGATAGCCTAAGATGTCCAAATCCTTTAGCACATTTGAAGAAATAATGTATTGAAATGTTTAAAATCCCCCATTAATATGAAGCACATTTCCATTGCAAATGTATTATACAACCTGGGGAAATCCTCGATCTCCAAATACAATTCATTCGTATTAGCGATCTCAGCAATTTATACACTTTTGTTGAACAATTCTAAGACAGATGCTTGATAAATGCATTCTAGCTTCAGAAGAATCACCATACCGTTTGGTGTAAAAAATCGGTTCCCTTCGGTGGTTGCACTGTGCCACACTGTGGTCAGTCACAAATACATCCTTGTAGCAATACTGTCAGTACTGCGAAAGAACGTTTGACCACCTTTCCATTACAACAATGCACTGGTCCTCAGCAGGTGACTCAGGACTGGAGCTCCAATCTCAGGATGGTCCTCGCAGAGATGTCACTGCCGTTTTGTTTTGTGAAGAAAAGCAGCCCTCCTCCTGCTTGAAACTGGAACAGATGCTGTTGGAAAGCTGTTTCTCCTTCAGTTATTTGTCTGGTGGCAGTAGTTGAGGAGGAGGGCAGGCTGGCTGGCAAAGGCCCTGCCTGTGGAAAGGAGGTGGCTAAGCAGCTGAGAGGAAATGGGTGTGTGGATTCGCTCCCTGTCCCCGTCCTCTCCCTGCTCAATAGTCAGTGCAGACCATAATGAGCTGGATGAAGCATGGGTCTGATTTTTTGGAAGGCCCATGTTCCTAAGGAAGGCAATTCTTCTGAAATCCCCCCTTCTTTACCCCAGTCTCCTCTTACTTCCATGGCACTTGGCTGCTCTGCTTCCCATTTATCCATCCTCCAGCCAGACTAACAACCTTTCCCTGCTCTGCTTCCACCAGGATACAATGCCTGGAGGCGGTTCTGTGGCCTATCAGAGCCCAGCGATGAGGCTGAGCTCGCTGCCGTGATGGGCAATTCCCAGCTGGCAAAGAAGTTCATCGACCTTTACGGGACACCAGAGAACATTGACATCTGGATTGGGGCCCTGGCTGAGCCCTTCGTCCCCTATGGGAGGGTCGGGCCCCTCCTGGCGTGCCTCATCGGGACCCAGTTCCGGAAAACCCGGGACGGAGACAGGTGAGCTGCTTGCCCTCTGAGGCTCTCATTTCTCTTTGTGACAGCTTTGTGACAGAGCTTGGGGCGTAATTAGAACCCAGGTTCCCTTTTTAGGGAAGGGGATCTGCAAGGAGGATGGCCATTTTCTTGCGGGGCTCAGTGTGCCATTCTAGGAGTGCTGCAATCGACACAAGATAATATCACCATTGTAAACAAACAATAAATGTCCATTAAAATGGCAAAAGTAGTTTCTTTCCCAAATAGTTTCTTTCTTGAACAATAGCAAACACAGTAAATAAAGAGCTCACTTGTGATATACCAGTGGTTCAGTGCTCGGATGTCATTCCGGTAATCCAACGTTTTGTCGCTAAAGAGCCCAGTCATCGAGCTTTGTAGTAAATAATATACAAGAGAAGACTTAAAGGTAAAGGTAAAGGTACCCCTGCCCGTACGGGCCAGTCTTGACAGACTCTAGGGTTGTGCGCCCATCTCACTCTAGAGGCCGGGGGCCAGCGCTGTCCAGAGACACTTCCGGGTCACGTGGCCAGCGTGACATTGCTGCTCTGGCGAGCCAGAGCCGCACACGGAAACGCCGTTTACCTTCCCGCTAGTAAGCGGTCCCTATTTATCTACTTGCACCCGGGAGTGCTTTCGAACTGCTAGGTTGGCAGGCGCTGGGACCGAACGACGGGAGCGCACCCCACCGCGGGGATTCGAACCGCCGACCTTTCAATCGGCAAGCCCTAGGCGCTGAGGCTTTTACCCACAGCGCCACCCGCGTCCCAAGAGAAGACTTAGGCTGACTTAAAGCAGGGATATATCTGTCTCCATCTGCATGTTTCCATCAGGAGGAGCATAGAAAGAGGACAATGTCCTTCAATTTGCTAAACCTGGTTTAGTCTTTATTCCTGCATTTGCAATTCTTCAAGATAAAAGCTATTTGGAAAGAGAGGAGAGGAGCACTGAACCACTGATATATTACAGGTGAGCTATTTATTCACTGTATTTGTTTCAGGGACTAGACTGAGGGGGACAAGACTGAGGAGTAATGGTGGGGACCACCCCCCTTCTCCCGAAGCTTCCAGAGAAGAGGAAGGCAGTATTGAATTACAGCAGTGGTTTGAGGAAGGTCACAGCTCAGAGACAGGCGAACAGAAGAGTTGGGAGGTGCTGGGAGAAGAGAAGGGGGAGACAGAGCAGCCAGCTGACACGTTATCACTGGAGAGCATTTATGGCCCCCCTTCTCCCAGAACATGCCATTCATTGCAAGAGCAAAGGTCTCAGAGACAATTAGCCCCTGGGGGGCACCGTAAGCGGAAGTGCTGTTGTTAGGAAGGGAGCAGGGAGGCGTTCAGTTGGAGCAACGCCATTAACGGGAGATAGACTGCATTCCTTTGTCTCTCACTGTGACGAGTAAACAAATTAGTAAGAACTCTTCTTTGTTTTTCTCTGCTTCTTGCTGCCACCATGGGAGGGATAGAATTCCCCGAAGCCTAACAGTTTGCTATTGTTTAAGATAAAAACTATTTGGGGAAAGAAACTACTTTTGCCATTTTTATGGGCATTTATTGTTTGTTTACAGATAGTTGCCTTGGCGATATTATCCTGTGTCGATTGCAGAAGTCATTGTATCCCCACCCTGTTCATTGTTTCATTCTAGGAGTGCGGGCATTGTTGGTACTTGACAAAGGCCCTCTATTGATCCCCAGAAACCCCCCAACTCTGTTCCTCCTTAGGATAAGAAGCTGCCTTATGGTGAGACCTATCTACTTCAGTGTTTGCTGCTGGTAGCAATGCTCCCATCAGCCCCAGCATCGTACAGCCACCCTAGCTGGGGCTGATGGGAGTTGGAGTCCAGCAGCATCAGGAGGGCACCAGGATGGCAAAGGATGCTCTAAGCATCTGACTGGCTGCTGCAGGAAACCAGGTGTGAGACAATGGGGCCTTTGGGCTCTTCTGGGGATCTCAGATAATGTTAGTGAAAACAGTTAAAAATACCAGAAGTCAAAAAACGTAGCAGGTGCATGGAAAGATTTCAAGGAGTGGTGGACCCTTTTCAGCCTGAGAGTCACATTTCTTCCTTGCCAACCTCGGGGTGATGTGGGGTACATATCAGTGCTAAGTAAGGCCAGAGGCAAAAGTGGTTGGAGGCAGTGGGTGTGAATGTAACCTTTGTACAGTAGGCTACGCCGCAGCCATGCACAACCCAGAGGCTTCTGCATGTGCTCGTCTCCATCCTCCACCCAGGCAAGCAATCCAGGCATTCTCAGAGTTTGAGGATGCGGCCCAGTCAGTTAAAATCCCTCCAGGGAGATGCAAAGCAGGGCATGACCTGGGAGCACCCTGAGAGCCAGAGGGAAAGGTCTAGAGATGCACATCTGGCCTGCTGGCTGAGGACTGCCCACCTGTGATTTAAACCAGTGGTTCCCAAAGCGAGCAGTACCACCCCCTACAGGGTGGCGGGATTCTCTAAGAAGCAAGGGGGCGGCAGGAGGGCATTGGAGGTGTAAATAACTAACTGATTTGGAAAAGCTGGTATCACTGGTTCAAGTTGGTCAGTTTTGTTGAATGAATTAAACTCAATAGTTTTAACTGGATTTTAAGTAAATGCACAATTAATTCTTACTGTTTTGAACTTTGTTGTGTTATTATCTTATTTATAGTGAGGCACACAAGTCACTATTATGAATAACAATTTTTATAGGGTAGGGTGTGCTGGGGGGGGTTTGAGCTTGTGGAATCAAGCGGGAAGTGGCCCCCAAAAGTTTGGGAGGTGCTGGTTTAAAGGATAAAACCCTGAAAGCATTTGCTCAGATGAAACTGTCTTCTAGCATTACTCAGGTTAGAATACAGCCCTTGTTACCAATTAGACGGGGTTTGACGTCCCAGGACAAATGCCAATCAACCTCTTCCTCTGCCCTTTCCTCCTTGCTTGTTGCAGATTCTGGTGGGAGAATCCCGGGGTTTTCACCCCCTGGCAGCGGCGGGTTCTGAGCGGCGCCTCGCTCTCCCGCATCATTTGTGACAACACCCACATCCAGGAGGTGCCCCACGATGTTTTCAAGATGAACCACTACCCGAGCGATTTCGTGAACTGCCGCAAAATTGGAGGACTGGATTTGTCTGCTTGGAAAGAATAGACTGGCAGCAACTGGGGAAGTTTTGGGGTGGGTGGGTTGAGACATTGCAAACCTGCCAGAATGCCAGAAAGTTAATGTGAGCTGGGACTCAGCCCTGCGGGTATCACAACCACTCCAGAATGCATAGTGACCTTCTTCAGGTCACAGAGTGATGAAAACTGACCTGTCTCCTGAGCGAGACTCCCAGTTGGGTTGGAGTTCAGATCCTGTAGATAGTGAATCATAGCATTGTTCAGTTGGCAGGGACTCCAAGGTTCATCCAGTCTAAACCTTTGCAATGTCGGAATAACAGCTGAAGCACCCCTGGCAGATGACCATCCAACCTCTGTTTAAAAAGCTGTAGTGAAGGACCTTTGTAGTCCACTGCCACAAACTCTCAAAATGCCTCTTTGCCATCTCTGGGCCAAAATCTGGGATTCATCTCTGCCATTCATATTTCCTGACATTCTGGGAAGGCGGTTTGGGCTCTGGGATGAAGGAAGGTCAGTTTGAGGTGGCTATTTGGGGTAGATTGGGGCTAAATCCAGCAATGACCATCCAAGGATTTGTGACACTCAAATCTGCCCTTGGGATGTGAAAACAGCACAACCAGCCAGATATTTTAATTAAGCAAAATATCACAAAATAGCAAGGTGGGGTTTTTTTGTTCTTTAGAGTTCTTGACTAGGCAGAACTCAGAATCTGAACGCTTGCTCGCCCTTTTGCAACATTGTTGTTTGGCCTAGTGAAGTATTGCCCTGCTGTGGATTTTCTGATGGAATGAGCCGTTCATCCGACTTTAAGATTTGCTCTTTTCTCTTTCCTTTCCATATTGTCACATAGCTGGATTTCGAAAGCGATGTGCAACACATATTCTGATTTCATTTCAGTGATTGTATAGGCACTAACCGGGAGGTGTATTTATTTTTTAATGCTGGAGTTGTGAGACTTATCTGATCAATACTAATAAAAAAAAACACCCCAGATAAATACATGAAACTGTAATCTGTGTCTCCAGGGTGACTGGTGCCCCTTGGGCGGAAGGCAGGGAGCCCAACAGTAGGTGGCGCCAGAGCCAATGGCAGGCGCAGCTGACTAATTCTAGGCTTATCTTCCTCTTCCTACTCTCTGCTAAGTTCTATGAAGGCAACAATGAGACTAATCAGATGATAGTCAGTGGCACCTTCTGGGCTGGTTGTAACAAGGCAGGCAGATGGGGGTGGGGGTGTTGGCCAAAGGGAGACCGAGGTGGTGGGGCAGTGCCCCACTTGCCTTAATGTACAATCCTCTACTGCTGTGCTTTCTGAACAAAGAGACACAGGAAGCTGCTAATGGCTCCAGACCCATAAGAACACAATAAGAGCCTGCTGGATCAGGCCTATGGCTCATCTAGTCCATCAGGTTTGTTCTCCTCAAGGAGGCTTGCCTGGCGAAATCATTATACATCTTTAGGTTGTTGTCAGGCAATAGCTTTCCTCTATAAACAGGCCTTTAACTCTCTGTGGCCTTTTAGAAGTGGGTTAGATATTTTCAACGTATTTCTTTTTTCCTTTTGGTTTCAATGTATCTACAGTATGTGGGTTTTTGTTTTCATTTTGTTCTGTCTGGTTGGCTGCTTTCAATTTGCTTTGGGTTGCCCTAGACAAGAGAAAGCGACTCACAAACTCAGTGAATAAAATAAATAGCCTAGGATCCTGTTCTCACAGTGGCCAACCAGATGCGCTCAGAAACCCCACAAGCAGGACCCTAGCACTAAAGCAATTCTCCCCTCCTGCAGTTTCCAGGAACTGCTATTCAGAAGCATTGTTTCCCCAAGTTGTGGAGGCAGAGCAGAGCCATCATGCCCAGTAGCCATCAAGAAGCTTCTCCTCGTCCATGAATTGGTCCCATCATCTTTGAAAGCCATCTAAGTCCTTCAAAGCCCTATACGGCCTAGGACCCTCGTATCTACGGGACCGCCTCTCCTGGTATGCCCCACAGAGGAACTTATTGTCTTCAAATAAAAACATCTTGAAGGTCCCAGGCCACAGAGAGGTTAGGCTGGCCTCAACTAGAGCCAGGGCTTTTTCATCTGCGGCTCCAACCTGGTGGAACGCTCTGTCACAGGAGACAAGGGCCCTGCAGGACTTGACATCTTTCCGCAGGGCCTGCAAGACAGAGCTGTTCCACCAGGCCTTTGGTCAGGGTGCAGCCTGACTCCCTCCTTTGGCAACCTTTACAAAACTTTAGTTTATGGTTGCCATCAATTTTGATTTTAATTAATTTTTATAATGTTTTTATAATGTTGCACTATTTTAGTGTTAGTTACAGATAGGTAGCCGTGTTGGTCTGCCATAGTCAAAACAAAAAAATTCCTTCCAGTAGCACCTTAAAGACCAACTAAGTTAGTTCTTGGTATGAGCTTTCGTGTGCATGTGTATCTGAAGAAGTGTGCATGCACACGAAAGCTCATACCAAGAACTAACTTAGTTGGTCTTTAAGGTGCTACTGGAAGGAATTTTTTTATTTTAGTGTTGTTAGCCGGCCTGAGTCCGGCTTTGGCTGGGGAGGGCGGGATATAAATAATAATAATAATAATAATAATAATAATAATAATAATAATAATAATAATTATTATTATTATTATTATTATTATTATTATTATTATTATTATTATTATGTCAGTGGCCATCCCTGCGCAGCAGACCTGCAACAATTGTCCTTTGAGCATAGTGTCAACCCATTTGGTAGTAACCTCCCCGCCCTCAAGTTTCAGCCACTGACCATTTAGGGGTATCTGTATCTGCCCCCCAAATACATTTTTCGTTTTGAAAAAGTGTCTATACAGAGAGTTTTCTTTCTGAAGACAGAAAACAGCCTCTTGCCATCATAATCATAACCGTAATCCCAATTTATTTCGAGCCATTTCAACCACCCAGGTAGCTGTAATTTAGCAACATCGTGCATGTCTCGTTGAGGTGGAAACAAATGGATCTATCACACAGCAACTGCTTTATTCTGGATCTTTGTCGCGAAAAGCAAGGTTGGGTAGGACTCCCCCTGCCCATGCATATTTCCAAAACAGCAGGTGGGACATGAGCAGGGGCAGGAATCCAACTGCAGCCAAGCGAAGGCCTTTCTTCTTTCTTAGGGATGCAGGTCCCAGGTCTAGATCCACAGGAGCTCCGTCCTCAACAAGAGCCATCTGCAGCTAAGAGAAGAAGGGGAGAAAGAGGATCAAAAGCGCTCCCTCCCCAGAGAGATGCTGAAGATGCACTTCTTTGCTCCGGCTGTCAAGGGCTGGTCTGAATCAGATGTCAGAGACTGGCCTGACTCCGAAGATGAAGGAATGCAGGCACAGACAGAGCAGCCTCTGACAGAGGAGGAGGATCCCCCCCCCCACCTTACACGTTCCCAGAAGCAGAGAGACCAGCAAATTCAGAGGCTGCTCAGCCAGGGGAAGAGCTGGACAGTTTTGAGATAGTAGCTAGGCAACCAGGAGGAAGGGAGCCTTTGGGAGATTCTTAAATCGAGAGTGGCGGGGAAGTCCCTCCCTCCTCTAGAACTTGGAGGACTGAAAGGGTCCAGGAACAACGGAAGCTCAGGGGAGGGACAGGTGGCCGGTGGTGCACTTCTTGCTGCGGAAGGGGACAGGACTCAGAGTGAGCAACTGCCATCCGTGGGGAGGGCGGCCTGATGTTGCTCTCAGTATGTTGTTGTAAATACAACAGACTATAAACCTGACAAAGGCTCGTTACTTCTTATCGGAAGCTACTGGAGGGGAAGGGGAAACTGACACTGGCTTTTGACCCTTTATTTTAGATAGATAGATGACAGATACATAGAGATACCGGTTCTGTGTACCATTGAGTACCACCAGAAAAAAAGCACTGGTGATCATGATAGTAAGTTATGCCCTTGTAAACTCCAAGCATTTGGAAAATGAGGAAGTGGAAGGTGGAGGACCAAGGCTCCCGTGGTCAAATCCAGCAAGCATTTAGTTGCAGTGGGAGCCTGTGGGACTCCCTGCCACATATCCCTCTCCATTGACAGACTCACAATCAGAAGTGCACTTCCAGGCAAAGAGGCTGAGCCTTGGGACGGTGCTGCAGCGGACAAAATCCTGGGGGTAGCTGTTGGCCCGGAAGACATTACGTGGCACCTCACGGATGTTGGTGTTTTCACAGATTATGTGAGCCAGTGAGACTCGGTTGAGGGCCTCGAGCTGCGATGGGGTGAAGACGCCGGGATTCTCATAATAGAATCTGAGGGGGAAGAGAAAAGGGGTCAGTGCCCTAGCACCTGGCACCATGAAAGCAAAAGGAGAGCCTGCTGGATCAGGCCAAAGAGGGCCCATCTAGAAGCGGGGATCAGATATCACTGGGCACTACCAATGCTGAGTCATACTGACCAATCTCCTTGTTAAATCTAGATTATAAAACCTCTCCGGTCCTTCTGGTCCATAGATTTAAAACGTTTATTGACATTTCTACACACCCAGTCCAATCTGGGTTTGTTCGAGGGTGAAGAATTACTGATTCAATAAGGATTTTTTTTTTAACATTCTTCCTTTCAGCAGGAAAACATCATCCACTTTAGCAAGCTTCACACTTGATATTTTTAAAGCATTTGATTGCATAGAACCAAATTATTTAATGGAAGTAGTTAAGAAATTTGGATCTGGCCCAAAATTTGTAAAAGCTTTGGAAGGTATTTATTATAGATTACTGTAATTACCTCATGATTAGGTACCGTAAAATAATACGTTTAGTATTTTACACACACACACACACATCCCTGCCACGACCCTATTTTTGATAGTCGTGTCATGTTTACACATGTGTACACATTTATGTGTGTACAATTTTGTAACAAGAAAATAAACAATATTTTCTAAAAAACATTTTGGTGCAGACAAGCCTACACAGACATGTAGAATGTTGCAGTATATTTTAATCTATTTTTCACTTATTGCTGATTTTATCTTTCATATGCTTTAAAGAATGGTTTTTAATTTTTTCCCTTTTTTGTAAACCACTTTGAGGGTTTTTTGTTTTTGTTTTGTATAGATTTTATGAAAATAAATTAAAAGTAAAACAAAATAACCATCTCCTGCTGGGCTTGCCACTAGTTTATGGGCTGTAATTTGCTTGCCTTTGTGATGAAATGGCTTCTGCTTAATTTAGAAGGAAAGTGATGGGTGTACATAAGCTACTTAGGAAGACCAGTCGATTGAAAGAGAAAATCACAGAGGTTCTGGGCTTCCTCTGCCTGCTCACCTGTCACCGGTCCGAGTCCTTCGGAACTGGTCTCCGATGATGCACGCGAAGGTAGGACCAACTCTGCCATTCCGGACCAAAGGCTCTGCCACGCCCCCAACCCAGAGGTCAATGTTGTTGGGGGTCTTGTAAAGGCTCATAAACTTCTTGGCCACATCGCGGTTCTGGATGACGGCAGCAAGTTCGTTTTCATTCTGGGGTTGGGAAAGGCCGCATAATTGCCGCCAGGCATTGTAACCTGCAGGAGGAGCACCAATATCAAAAGCTGGGTTCATTTCAAGGCATCTGAAGTGCAAAAGAGGCACTCTAGCACAGGCAAAGAAGAGCGGAGTGGGGTTTTAGAGGGGCGTTGTTGTTGTAATGCAGCCAACCCAAGTGGGTGGGACCCCTTCCCTGGCATACAGCCCGCCAGGAAGTTTACTTTTGCTAGGGAACGCAACAGCAACAACCCTCCCCACCTGCGGTTTCCAGCAACTGATATTCAGAGGCATCCTGCTTCTGATGGTGGAGACAGAGCATAGCTATTGTGGAAAGAGGGGAACAAAGAGTTCCATAGTGCTTCCTGCCAAGGTGGGGTGTGTGACCTAGCTAAGCCTGACAGGACAGCTTACTCTATGGTCTTAACCCCTTCGTGCATTAATTAGAGTTAAACACGTTGGTTATATCCCACAAGAAGGCTGTTGGGATGTGAAGAGAGGGCTGTTCTGCTCAGCTCCTACTTGTGGGCTTCCCATCTGTCAACCAACCATCAGGGCAACTGTGGGGCCACAGGATGCTGGACCAGATGGGCCATTGCTCTGATCCTGCAGGCTCTTCCTAGGTTCTTTGGTGCAGAGTCTCTCTGTCTTCACTGGCCTCCCATACCCATCTCCTGAGAGTTTCTCAAGAGGCTGGCCGATGAGTCTTTCAGACATTTCTCTTCACTGGCTGGTCATTGAGCAACACTCTCCAACATCTGTGCAGGCTCTGCTTGCCTTACCTGGGAGGCCGTGATCTCGGCCTCGCTGCATGTTGAGGGAGGGCAAATCCAGTCCACTGCCATTCCTGATCTGTTCAAAGAGTTTGTTCCTGAGAGCATCCACCACCAACTGGTCCGGCCTCACCAGTTTGGCTGGCTTACCCAAGAGGCCTCGCATAAGCGGGTCAATACCTCCTGGAAGAACAAAACATCTGCTTGCAAAATTATGGCTCACTGGCACATTTAGCTGCTGCCTGAGGGACCTCCATCTCCCCCCCACCTGCTGGACCTGTAGCCTCTACTGGATTTCCAGACCACAACCTGCCTGCAGCTGTGCAAGCAGGGCACATTTTAGAGTTGGAAGGGACCACAAGGATCATCTAGCCCAGCCTTTCTCAACCTGTGGGTCCCCAGATGTTGTTGAACTACAACTCCCATCACCCCTAGCTAGCAAGGCCAGAGCTCAGGGATGATGGGAGTTGTAGTCCAACAACATCTGGGGACCCACAGGTTGGGAACTGCTGATCTAGCCCAACTCCCTGCAATGAGGGAATCTTTCACACAACATGGGGCTTGAACCCACAACCTTGGGATTAAGTGTCTCATGCTCTCCCAACTGAGCTATCTTGCAGGGTTTAACCACTGATTGATGCTACAGCAAGCCCCTTTGAAGCTGGCCTGAAAGAAGGGATTTGACTCCAGTTTGCTTCCTGCCAACAGAGGAAGCAAATGCCCTCAACTGCTCTAGGGAGGTCCTGACAGCGAGCCCTGCTTACCGAGGAAGAATCGGGACCTCACTTTTGCCCACTCCTGATGTCACACACAATCTCAGCTGTGGAGGGAATGTGCTTTGGGGAGATTCGCCATGCGCATCAAAACTAGGACCTTTGCCGGCCAAACTTGGCCTGTGGCCTGGAGGTTCCTGCACTGCTAAGTGTACGGGCTGGCACATATGGGGAGAAGTACCCTAGCCTCAATCGACGGTCTTTCTGCAATTTGAGATAGATGGAAAAATCATACTGAAAATACCATGTGACGGGGGAAGGACGAGATGATGGAGCTGCATATTCTACAGGGCTCACGGGGGCAGAGAGGAGAGAGGAAGAAAAAGAAGCCTCTTTCACAGAGGAAGAAAACTCTGGAGGAATTAGAGGGTGTCTTTTGACACAGAACTCCCCAAGGGCACTTTGGGCTCCGGAAAAGGGCTGCTGAGAGTGGAATCGGAGAGAAATATTTTGCCAACCCCCTCCCCCAGTACAGTCGTACCTTGGATCCTGAACTCCTTGTGAGTTGAACATTTTGGCTCCTGAACGCCTCAAACCTGGAAGTGAGTGTTCCGGTTTGCAAACATTCTTTGGAACCCAAACATCCAACTCAGTTTCCGATTGGCTGCAGGAGCTTCCTGCAGCCAATCGGAAGCTGCACCTTGGTTTCCAAACATTTTGGAAGTCGAATGGACTACCAGAACGATTCTGTTCAACTTCCGAGGTACGACCGTATTAAGATCCTAATGACTAATATCAATAATATAAGCACCCACAAACTAGTTGCTGAGCTGGTGATACACTTTAAACGTTAACCTTGTACGTGTAGCACAACACAATGCGTATCACACAACAACTTTGTTGTAGTTGCATGGTCTTCCCTTACAAAAACATACAGATGTGACGGCGCATAATACGACAAGGCTGCACCGCCGTACAGTCAAATCACAAGTCTGCAGTCTGCAAGTCTTTATTCAGAATGGTGTGTACATTGAGCATGAAACGCATTATTTTGTTAAGAATGACATAAAACGTATGCAAAATGGTTGGGCCCCAGGACCTCTTTCGGACCTGAGGGCCCCCGAAGTTTGCACCACCTTCCCCCCTCCTCTTCTTGGACTTGCCCAAGAGGTACATACCTTGCTGAAGGATTCTCCATGAAGCAAAAAATTCCTTCTCGAGCGGGGTCTCGCTTTGAAGCTGGTAGCGGCTATCCAAGCGAAACACCACGGGCTGCACTGAGGCATGCCAAAAACGGAAGGCGTTGGTGAAGGAGCTGGCGATTCGCGGGTCCACGGAGTCATTGTAGCCCGTGCTGCGACCCACAAAACGAGGGAATGCGTCACCCAGGAGGGCCGGCAGGTATTCACTATAGGTGATTTTCTGGAATGTAGAAGCAGAGGAGAGCGTGAAGACAAACACACACTGAAGTTCTCCCTTAAAACATACTCAAAGAAACCAAAACAGGACAGGCCTAGTGATCCCAGTAGGTCTTGTCCCAATGAGGCAGTTGCAGGGACTGAGGGTCACCACCTTCCCACAGCTGCCTAAGTCCCCTCCAGGGTTTCTCTCAAGCAATATGAGACTGCGCCTGTGTGTCTGACTTTGCTCCTCTTGCTTCATGCCTCTTCTGGTCCTGGGAGACTGAGGGCGGGGGCAAGGAAGGGAGCTTATAGTAGCAGGAAGGAGAGACACCCATGCCTCTTCACCAGCCAGACTGCCTCCTCTCCTGCCTCTGCTTCTAATCCTGGGATCTTTTCTGCCACAGACTCTTCTTGCTCACCAAGCCCTCCCAGTCTGCTCCGTCTTCTCCCTTGGACCGCTCATTGCCATCCTACTGAAGGCTCTGAGCCTTCTTCTCCTGGGGGTTCCCTTGGGGGTTCCCCAGCTGGTGCCTCCAACCCTTCCTCTGCATCTAGCCAGTCCATGTCACTGGGATGGTGACTTGAAGATGGTGGCTTGAAGATGGTGTACAGGCCCTTCCACTCCTCAGTGCATCTCCACAACAACCCTGTGAGGAAGATTAGGCTGGGAGGCAGCGACTGGCTCCAGGTTGAGTAGAGATTTAAACCCTGGCCTCCCAGGTCCAAATAGCCTGAAACTCTAACCACTACACTACACTGCCTTTCTGTCAAGCTTAAACTCCGCTCACTCTGCATACCAAAAAGGGTTTCAGTAGGTGATTGACCTAGTTATTCCAAGAGAATCCCACATGAACTGAGGTTGGTCTTGGTGGGTAAGAGAGATAAGAATCTACCCCACCCGCCATACCTCTCCACAGCTAGCTCACCCCATCCCAAACTCATGAACATCAGTAGTCTGGACTGAACACAGTGGGGGCTTTTCCCAACCGGCCTTGCATCTGGACAAGACCTGGCCTCATTCTTAGCGTCGCAGGGCTGCTGTCTCAACCAGTACCTGAATTACTGCTCCATTGATTTTCCGGGCTATGTTGTAGATGGTGTCTGAATCCATGTGTGGATTCAGCATCTTCAGCTGAGAGGCCATGCGGTTGTGGAACCTCATGAAGAGCGTCTGCAAGGCAGTTAGACCCGGCATCTCGTTGACACGATTGTCCCCTTGAAGACCCCAGAGAAGAAGGAAGTGTTGTTAGATCCAACCAGCCACCTTGTGCTTGTAAGAAACAACTTGGAAAGCACAGGCTCTCTGCAGGGACTGCATTTTAGCAAGACTTCGTCTATCTATCTATCTATCTATCTATCTATCTATCTATCATCTATCTATCATCTATCTATCTCTATCTATCTATCTATCATCTATCTATCTATCTATCTATCTACCTACCTACCCATATATTATTATTATTATTATTATTATTATTATTATTATTATTATTATTATTATTATTATATCCCACCTTTTCCCCAGACAGGGACTCAAGGTGGTTTATACAAACTGAAACAATGCAGATAAAAGACAAGAAGATAAATATATATAAAAGATAAATCAATAAGAGGTAATTAAAGTCTTTTTTGTTTTTGTTTTGTTTCTTTGCCTTTTTTGTTTTTGGTAAAAAAATAAGAAAGCAAAAACCAAACAAAAAGAGGTAATTAAACTCTAATAGAATTAAAACAATATAAAATTCATATCAAAATACAAATAATAAAAACAGTACAGCACTCTCAAAAGTCCTCCCTTAAAAAACAGCCAGTCCTCAAAGTCCTGGCAGAATAAAACAATCTTCACCTGCCAGCAGAAGGACAACAAGGAAGGAGCCAGTCTAGCTTCTCTAGGGAGGGAATCCCAAAGTCTGGAAGCAGCCACTGAGAGCCTAAAGGCCCTTTTTTGAGTCCCCATTAAGCATGCCTGGCCCCATGGGTTATCTGCCCCTTCAAAGCAGGAACCACAGCTAAGGAATCTCTGGCAGATGGTTGTCCAACCTCTGTTTAGAAACCTACGAGGAAGGAGATTCCACCAGTGTCCAAGGTAGACCTGTTGAAAATCTACTACCACCTGGAAGTTCTTCCTAATGTTTAGTGTCTTTTCTTGCCATTTTAATTCCTTGGTTGAGGTCCTATCCCCTGGAGCAGCAGAAAACAAGCGTGCTCCACCTTCCATGTGACGACAGCCCTTCAGATATTTGAAGATGGCTTCCTAATATCTCTCAGTCTTCTTGTCTCCAGGCAAAACATACCCAGCTCCCTCAACTGTTCCTGACAGGTTTCCAGAGGAGCATAGCTGAGTGGGAGAGCACCTGCTCTGCATGCAGCAGGTCCTGGGTTCAAATCCCCAATGTCATCTCCAGGTAGGGTTGCCTGAAATCCTGGAGAGCAACTGCCAGTCAGTGTAGGGCAGGGGTCAGCAACCTAAGGCCCATGGGGGTCCTTTAACTGGCCCACAAGCTGCTCCCGAACCAAGCTGCCTGCTCAGTGAGTCCACGCGCATTGTGCTAAACCAGCGCGATGTGGGGATTCACTTCTGCATTGCTGAAAATTGCGTCTGCACAGGCACTGGAAATTGCGGGCATGCGCATGATCTGGCCCACAGAGGGATCTCTACTGGAGTGAACCTGTCCAGGCAAGGTAAACCTTGCCAACCCCTGGTGTAGGGCAATACAGTGGTACCTCAGGTTAAGTACTTAATTCGTTCCAGAGGCCATGAAGCTCATTGGGGGTGACTGTGAGGGGTCAGTCACTGCCTCCCAGCCCAACCTACCTCACAGGGTTGGAAAATTGTAACGCAATACAGTGGTACCTTGGGTTAAGTACTTAATTTGTTCCGGAGGTCTATACTTAACCTGAAACTGTTCTTAACCTGAAGCATGACTTTAGCTAATGGGGCCTCCCACTGCCGCTGTGCAGCCAGAGCACGATTTCTGTTTTCATCCTGAAGCAAAGTTCTTACCCGAGGTAATATTTCTGGGTTAGCGGAGTCTGTAACCTGAAGCGTATGTAACCTGAAGCGTATGTAACCTGAGGTACCACTGTACTGAGCTAGATTGACTTGTGGTTTGACTCAGTAGAAAATACCTTCCTTTTCAAATCAAGAACAATGAGAACCGGAATCTTACTTGGTCTTTAGCCGAACGACCAGAGCTCTGTAACAGAACATCTGCCTTACATGCAGAATCAGCCCTTCATTTAGAATCATGAGGACTAGCATGTTGGTTTATTTTAAAGGACATGACCATAGCTCTGTGCAGGGAGAAGGTCCTAGGAAGGGTGGGAGTATCCCCTCTTTTGAAACCCTGGAGAGCCCTTGCTGCCAGTCAGTGTGAAACAGGGGTCTGATTCAGTATAAAAATAAACAGACCTACCTGCAAAGAAACAGGGGATCTTTGCTGTCGTGTTGGTTTTATTGCAGAGCTCTGGGAAGCCTGGTGGGTTGCCAAAAGGGAGGTAGGCCAGCCCCTTGTCTGTGTAGTTCAGGTTGACAGCCAGCAGCCCTTGGTTGCTTGAGGTGTTCCTCAGTTGCCTCGCCCAGTCGACTTCGCTGGCATAGACCATGCTGGCGTCAAGGAAGGCCGTCAGAGCGTTGATCTGGTTGCGCATGGCGTAGCCCCCGTTGCAGGCGGGGGCCGTTCTCGTGAAGGGCATACAGCCTTTGGGGTCTTTCACCGGGTCATTAGGAGGGATCTGCAGCCCCACAAAATAATAATTATTAAAAAATGAAATGGAGAGCCAGTCTAGTGGTTAGAGTGGCAGACTATGACCTGGGAGGCCTGGGTTCGAATCCTCCCCACAATGGCCATGGGGGTGATGTTTGGCTTTCAGCCTAGGCTACTTCACACAACCCTGTTGGGAGGATAAAATGGGGAGGAGAACTATGTACACCACCTTGAGCTCCTTGGAGGAAAGGTGGGATAATAATAATAATAATAATAATAATAATAATAATAATAATAATAATGATGATGATGTATGTGACCTTCAATCTGGCTCCCAGTACGTTTCCAGGCACAATTCAAAGTGTTGGCGCTGACCTTTAAACCCTAAACGGCCTCGGTCCAGTATATCTGAAGGAGCGTCTCCACGCCCATCGTTCTGCCCGGAAACTGAGGTCCAGCTCTGAGGGCCTTCTGGTGGTTCCCTCACTGCGAGAAGCCAAGTTACAGGGAAACAGGCAGAGGGCCTTCTCAGTAGTGGCACCCGCCCTGCGGAACGCCTTCCCACCAGATGTCAAAGAGATCGACAACTACCAGACTTTTAGAAGACATCTGAAGGCAGCCCTGTTTAGGGAACTTTTAATGTTGAATAGACTGCTGCATTTTAATATTCTGTTGAAAGCCACCCAGTGTGGCTGGGGAAACCCAGCCAGATGGGCAGGGTATAAATTATTATTATTATTATTATTATTATTATTATTATTATTATTATCTGTGATCACACAGGGTGGGGGGCAGGTCCATGCAGAGTCTTGTTAGAATAAAGTTATAAACTCAAACAAAATAGCAACTGGTCGCTGGTGCCCCCCCCCCCCCCCGCCAGCTTAGTCTTCTGAGGCCCTGGGCAAGTGTATTTGGCTGCCCACCCCCTCTGCACAGGCCTGGTGGGGCTTCCCTTCAGGTGTCCAAGCCTTGTCTAAGCTCAACACCAGCCCCTGCAACAACCGCCATGAAGTCTCCGCTCGAGAGAGAAGAAGAAGAAGAGTTTGGATTTGATATCCCGCCTTTCACTCCCTTTAAGGAGTCTCAAAGCGGCTAACATTCTCCTTTCCCTTCCTCCCCCACAACAAACACTCTGTGAGGTGAGTGGGGCTGAGAGACTTCAGAGAAGTGTGACTAGCCCAAGGTCACCCAGCAGCTGCATGCGGAGGAGCAGAGACGCGAACCCGGTTCACCAGATTACGAGACTACCGCTCTTAACCACTACACCACACTGGCTCTCTGAGAGATGAAATTCCTGAGGTCGTCAACCTTTACAGGCCGGTTACCGCATTTGGCATTGTGGTGGGCGGGGGAGGGGGGAGCATCCTGGAGGCCAGTCACAAAATGGCTGCCATTGGGGAGGGTGTGTGGCCTAACCCATCAATCAATCAAAATACAGATAAAAATAAAAATAAATACCCTACATGGACAGTTAAAAAATATAAAAAAAATATTTTCTGGAACAGTTACCTATTGAGTTGTTTCTTGTTTTTTTTATAACATTTTTTTTATGTACGGATAAAATTGTTGCAGAAGCCGCTTTGATACGTTGTATGAAATTGTGATCTACAAGTATATTTTTCTACAAACATAAAATAAAATTTAACACACAGTCAGAAAACAACCTGCTGCCACATTTAAAAGGGCCCAAAAAAGTGGCAGAGCCACAAAATGGTAGTTGGCGTGTGCCCCCCACCCCCTCAGCCCCCAGAGAGAAGCTCTTTGCACCTCTCCTCTGTTCAGAGACCAAAAAGGGAGGGTAGGGATCCAATTCTGGCACCCAGTGAAATCGTGCTGTGTATCAATTATGGATTATTATTATTAATTATCATTTTTAAGGAGGTGCATGCAATGTAGGAGAAGCCGAGTCAGTGCAAGCAGGAGGTGAGCAGGAACAGCAAAGAGTTTCTTGCTCTTTGTGGATTTTGGAGGGGATACAGTGGTACCTCTGGTTACATACTTAATTCGTTCCGGCTGTCCATTCTTAACCTGAAACTGTTCTTAACCTGAAGCACCACTTTAACTAATGGGGCCTCCTGCTGCTGCTGCGCCACCGGAGCACGATTTCTGTTCTCATCCTGAAGCAAAGTTCTTAACCTGAGGTACTATTTCTGGGTTAGCGGAGTTTGTAACCTGAAGTGTATGTAACCCGAGGTACCACTGTATTTAGAGAGACCTTTCGTGGGTGACACAGGGGAGGTGCTGGCAGGCCCACTGGATCCCGTTGGTGCCATGTCGGGGATCCCTGAACTATTGTGTCGGACAGGTTGCGTTTCTGGAAAAGGGTAGAAAGAACCCTGGACTTTTACGCACCTTGATGGGGAAGCAAGGGGGTACATTTGCGCAAGTGTTTTCACAGTCTGCTCCTTTGATGAAGGTGAAGGTGCCCGTGGTACTGGGCCCAAAATCCAAGTCGTGCTCAATAAACTGGCCGAATTGCACGAACATGACCGAGCGGAATGGGTCGTCGGTGAGTCTTTGGTCGTTGATGGCGACAATCTGGTTGGATACTTCCCGGACCTGCAGCAGACGTTACCAAGACATAACAGAGGAACAGATCTTGGTTGCCGATTCCAAGCGCCAAGGCTGATGGTTGTAAACTTGCGGACCCTGAGCTTGGACACCCCCAAAAGGCCTCACCCTGATCCAGATTCACTGAAGGGGCCAAAAACACCCCGTCAGTCAAAGTTCAGAATCTAAAGCGAGGGCAGAATGCGGCAGCACAGTTGCTGGCAGGAGTGAGACCTTGTCAGCCTATAGCACCACTGCTCAGAGATCTGCACTGTCTGGCTGATTTGTTACCAGGCTAAATTCATAGCTGTGATTCCTGCATTGCAGGGGGTTGGGCTAGATGACCCTTGGGGTCCCTACCTACTTTACAGTTCTATGATTCTATGATGGAAGAACACAGATTATAACATGGCCGTTGGGGCCACTTTCCTATCTGCTTTGCCACCTTCCCCCTCTTTCCCTAAAATCCTTCCCTGCCCCCCGCTTGGGCTCCAAAAATGGCCCAGAGGACACCCAAGTAAAATGTTCAAAAAGAAAATAAAATAAAAAAGGCTTCTGATCTTCTGTCTGTCACTTACATAAAAGGAATTATTCAAAACCTTCACTCCAGAATGATATCCAACTGATCTACTATCTGTTAGGCAGTAATACTTATTAACCCAAATATCTCAAATTAATTCATTTTACTTTCCACACAAAAAGTCCAAAAGGGCTTCTCTAATTATTGTTATTAATAAATGTGTCAGCAATGGTTTTTCTGTAATCAAACATATCAACTTTATCTCCCATAACTTCAACAACTATTCCTCCATACTAAACAACAATAAGTCTTTCTGCCTTTGTCCACAAAAGAGTCTCTCCGCTGTGATCATATATTAAAATAATATTCCATCGTTATTTTCTTGCTTTGGATTCATTAATTCACCCATTTTGTATCTTCTGTTCCCATTTCCTGTTGTCATGCTGTGGATTTCAATCCTGATTTTTTAAAAAATCATCCCTTCTCTTTTCCTAAAACCCTGACCTGTTCTGAGCAACCGTTCAGAAATCCGCATTGCAAAGCAGAGCACAGCTGGGGTTGACTCCTTACCAAGGGCAGGGGGGATCCATAATATGTCTTGTTTTCCGTCCAGCCACGCGGGAGGGATATGCCATCTTCGTATTCTTGCAGAAGCCGCCGGGCATAAGGGCGGTTGTTGGCCCCTAAGGTAGGAATCCTCCTGGAATGGTCCAGAAGGGCCACAGAGATTTATTTTTAAAAAGCAGCAAGGGGGGGGGGGCAGAATCCTATTTTTATTTATTGCATTTAAATCCCACTTAGGGGGGAGTTCATGGTTTTTCTCCTCCGTTGTTAATGGGAACTTTGGAAGCTGCCTTATATGGAGCCAGACTATGGTTCCATCTAGCTCAATATTGTCTACACTGATTGGCAGTAGCTCTCCAGGCCTTTTCCCCAGTCCTACTGGGAGATGCTGTCAGGGTTTGACCCTGGGACCTCCTGTCTGCGGGGCAGATGTGCTGCCTATACCACTGAACTATGGTCCTGCCTGTGAGCAGCTCACCAAATGAGTTCATGGCTGGGCTGGGATTTTAACAGCTGACATGCTGGATATAGAAGCTTACCTGTTGTTACATTCTCCCGTAATAGTCCGGAAAGGGCTATTGAAATCACACTGCAATGGGCTCTGTTCTTGCTTGGCACAGCCAGACGCCTTGTAGATAGTTTGCATCTGGCCTGGACTGAGAACATCTGTAGCAGGAAGGAGATGGAAGAGGTCTCAGCTAGGGACACGCAAGGGTTTAATTCGTTTCATGTTTTTAGTGAGCTGAACAGATTTACTACTCCTCTTCCGCTGATAAACCCAGATCAGAATTTTGTGATGCTAACATCAAAAGAGCCTGCTGGATCAGGCCAATGTTCTAGTATCCTGTTCTCACAAAGGCCAACTTAGAGGCCTATGGGAAATTTGCAAGCAAGACCTGAGTGCAACAGAAATTCTCCTTCCTGTGGGTTTCAGCAACTCGTATACAGACAGAGTAATTGATACATCAAACACAGGGGTCTCGGGGTCACCCAAAAACCAACGTTGTCCGATTCCTTCAAAACCAGTGCCAAAGTTTTGTAGTTGTTTTGTGGTGAAAACCCCATGTTTTGTAGTGCCTCACAAACAGAGTGCTTCATACTTCAAACCCAGGGATTTGCAGTTAACACCCAAAAAACCAACATCATCTGATTCACTCAAAAACGATGCTGAACTATGGCAAAGGTTTTGCAGAAAGCACATTGGGTTCGATCAATCAGTTTATTACAGTCATAGACCAGCAGGCAGAGAATAGAATATTAAGTGCATAAAAAAACCCTGATAATTAAAACAGATAAAAACTAAAAACAAATAAAAACATTCAGTAAAACAGACAATTAAAACATTTTTTTTAAAAAAGCACATTGGGTTTGATATGTGAAGTACTCCATTTGTGGGGCACACAAAATGTGGGGGTTTTGCTGCAAAACGACTACAAAACTTTGGCGCTGGTTCATCTTGAAACAAGAATTGCACCTGGTTCCTCCTCCATCACCTACCTGTGATGTTGAAATCCCCGGGAATTGCCGGCTGCAGCTTCTGTTTCAAGAGGGCCCAGGTGACGTGCATGGTGTCGGCTGCTTTCACCGCCTCCTTGGTTCTTCCCATGGGCTGCTTGAAGGAGACCAGGAGATCTGTGGGGTTGACCTTCTCTCTCTGCAGCTTCTCATTTAAGCTGGAGGGCCAGAAAACAGTTGAGTGAAGCTTTGTCACGCAACAGCACTTGAAAGCACATTACATTATATTGTTGTTGGTTGCTGGGGTCAGTCTGGATGATGCCCTGAGCACCTCCTAATTCTTGGTCTCCTGTAATAAGTGAGGGTTAGACTCTAATAGAGGATTCTATTGCTGAACTAGCCAGAAAAGTTTATTTGTAAGACTTTAGCTCCTGCCATCATGGCTATTTCAAGCACAACACCATAATGACTTTCTGATTATCTTATAATAAGCCTCCAACCATGTCTAAAATTAAGTGGCACAGAAATTCTGTTAAATGATAGTTTAATGTGATTTTATTGATTATTGATTGCATCACTTTGATCTTGCAGGGCTTCTGTGCCTTTTTGACAGGGGCATGGCAAGCAGATATACAGGAGGGGTAGCCTTCTCCTGTATGTGAAGGATTTCTGCTCGAATTTCCACCTGAAACACAATGCAGCAACTCTCCAGCAAACTGGGGAAAGTCGGCAGAGAAAGCAGAAGAGAACCAGCAAGGTTGTCAACTTACCTGCTCCTACACCTTTAACAGCAGCCTGAGTTGTCCACTTCTCCTTTTAACAATTATCTGATCTGTCAACACTAGCGGTTGAATCTTTATGCAGTATGGAGTAAAGGACAAGCACTTTGCCACCACTGCTGTTAAATGCACAGGAGCAGGGGCCAGGAAAAGAGCTGGCAACCTTAGGCACCCAGTTTGCTCATGGACCCTTGCCATCGTGGCCACACCCAGGTCCTTCTCATGTAAATCGGCACCGTCCTGTGAAACGCAGAATCATAGAATTGTAGAGTTGGAAGGAACCAATAAGGGTCATCCAAACCAACCCCCTGCTATGCAGGAGCCACAGCTAAACCCACTGTGGCTGTGTGGAGAAGGGAGGAGACGCAGCCCTCACCGTTGCTGGGTCCGTTTGTAGGCATCTTCGACCAGCTGTTTTGCTTCCTCCACACTCCTCAGAAGGTCTGAGGTGTCCAGAATCTTCCCAATGGCTGCAACAAGAGAGAGAGACCATCCCTTAGTCTGGGTTTGTCCAAGAGGAGAATCTTGCATCAAATGCCTCCATTTAAAACCAAGGGGTGTCATTTGCACCTCCCACTTAGAACAAAAAGCTGCAGCATAATTGCTAACAGGAGTGAGATATTGTCAGCATGTAATACCTGGGCTCAGAGAGCTTGTCTGAGGCCTGGGGCTGGGAGTCCTGTTCTTGGCATGACTGTGTATGTCTGGCAGGCCCTGGGGGGGGGGGGCAGAACAACATAACCCTCCGAGGCCGAGGGCAAGTGTACCCAGCTGCCCCCGGTTCTGCACGGTTCTGCTGTACTGGTTGCCAATTTGATACCAGGCAAAGTTCAAGGTGGTCCTATTCGTATACAGTGGTACCTTGGTTCTCAAACTTAATCCGTTCTGGGAGTCTGTTCAACTCCCGAAACCGTTCAGAAACCAAGGCGTGGCTTCTGATTGGCTGCAGGAGCTTCCTGAAGTCAATTGGAAGCCGCGTCGGACATTCAGCTTCCGAAAAACGTTCACAAACTGGAACGCTTACGTCCGGGTTTGCGATGTTCAGGAGCCAATTTGTTCAACAACTAAGCTGTTTGAAAACCAAGGTACCACTGTACATGTATAAAGCTTTTGGGACCAGTTTACCTGCAAAATTGCCATACCCCACATATGCCCACTCAAACGCTTTGATCTCCAGAACTGGCACAGTTACAGGTGACACATAATACCTGTACTGAATTTGTAGGAATTCAATCTTTTAGCGTGGAACTCCCTGCCTATTGAAATCAGGCAGGCACCGTCACTGTACAAGTGCCACATAATTCCCTTTCTGCCTTTGTAAGAATGTATTTCACATACTAATGGCAACACCTTGGACTTGACTTGGGAGCAGATCAGCGATCAGCGTAGCTCTCTGAGCAGAGCTGTTCTATGCTGACAAGGTTGCCAGCTGAGCAGGAAAAAATGTCTTGGTCTGCTCTAAGGAGTTTAACAGCAGCCTGATAGGCAGAAATCAGCAGGCGAGGCTTCTCCCTGCGCAAAGAGAAGTAACATTGCCTGCTAACCCATTCAAAGCACAGGAGCTGGGTCCAGTTTAAAAGGTGGCCATTTTAGACATGGCTTTCTCCCAGAGAATCTTGGGAACTGTGGTTCAGCAAGACAGTTCTCTGTTATACAGGTCCCCAGAACTCCATTACAGAATGACAGTTCTCCGGATTCTTGGATGCTGTAGAGCAGAGTTTCCCAAACTTGGGTCTCTGGCTGTTTTTGGACTACAACTCCCATAATCCCTCACTAGCGAGACTGGTGGTCAGGGATGATGGGAACTGTAGTCCAAAAGCAGCTGCAGACCCAAGTTTGGGAAACACTGCTGTAGAGGCAGCATACAAAGTAAATTTCCAGTTAAGGGCAGCAGCTAAGCCACAGAAGGTTTGGAGAGGATCCGAAGGACTCATCCCTCTGGCAGACTGTAACATGCTGCTAGGCGGGTCCCGTAAGCAAATACAGGGTGCACAGCTTAGAACGATTTCAGAAGGTTGCAATTGTTTCCATGGTGGGCGGGGAGGGAAACAGAACTCAAACTGCAGAGGAACAGCTTGTGCAAAGTGATCCAGTGACAAAGCGCATTGCAGAAGTGCATTGCAAAACTCAGAGAAGTGGGAATTTCAAAGGATGTTTTTGTGTTTCATTTCATGGGTCGTTTCAACTATGTAGGCTTCCCTCTAACAGCAAAATGTTCTCCAGCGACAAAAAAGAGTGGAGTCCCCTGAGAAAACATGACACAATTTCTGGATTTGGGGGGGGGGGAGCAGGGGAGCAGGACTGATGCAGCAGGTATTTGCACACATTGTTCAGAAACAGGTCGAATTACAGGCCTTCTGGCAGCTACAGGTTGCAACACACAGGAAATTTGAAGGTTTCCTTGAAGCAACTGAAATTCTTCTGTTGACAGATTTATCCCTGGCCATTCTGCAGAATGTTTCGGGCTGTTTGGGAGCAGTGCTGGGTTTATTGCACAAATTCTGAAAACTTCCAACTGAGGACCCAGATTACAAGAGGCCTGAAACACATTTTTTTGTTTCGTTTGCTAAATTTCAAGTTTATGTAATTGCTATTTTTAAAAGGAAAACATACTCCAAATCAGACTTTACCATTCTGATATGACAATATATATATATATATATATATATATATATATATATATATATATATATATATATACACACCTACTGGCTGCAGAAATATTTGTTGTTGGGTTTATAAATCTGTGCAGAAATGAGTTGTCTTATATGCTAAGCAACAAACAGATAACAACACAACAAATTTTACTGGTCAATCAAATACAGATTACAGCAAAAAAAAAAAAAAACAACAACAACAGAAAAAGAAGAAAAGGTGTAAACAAAGAATATCAGAAACAAATTAAAACATTTCTGATAAAATCCTTGTAATGTGTAGAGCATGTATACATGGGTGACTCTTATCTCAGAGCACAAAAGTGGACTCAAGGACTTTCTTGAGTTGGGACGTTTTTATGGCAAACTTTGCTGCACTGAGCATGACTGGTTTGACCGAGCAACACAGCAGATACTTGATTTTGTTGATGTCACTGAGGGTGACAAGAAGAAGGGGTCAGCAACCTTTTTCAGCCGTGGGCCGGTCCACCGTCCCTCAGACCATGTGGTGGGCCGGACTACATTTTGAAGAAAAATATGAACGAATTCCTATGCCCCACAAATAACCCAGAGATGCATTTTAAATAAAAGGACACATTCTACTCATATAAAAACACCAGGCAGGCCCCACAAATAACCCAGAGATGCATTTAAAATAAAAGGACCATTCTACTCATGTAAAAACAAGTTGATTCCCGGACCATCTGAGGGCCAGATTTAGAAGGTGAATGGGCATCATCCGGCCCCTGGGCCTTAGGTTGCCTACCCCTGCACGAAGGTCAAGGAATTTCTTTAAGTATTTAGCCCTTAGATTTTTATACAGCATACGGACTTCCGCTCGGCGCCAGTGTTTAATGGCGGTCTTCCCTTCGAGCTCCGGAGGGGGACTGCTTCACGAGTTCGGGTCTGACCGCTACGGCGAGCGGGGACCCATAAAAATCACAGGCGCGGAGGCCTGTGAACAAGGAGGCTCGGCGGGCACCTTTTGCGCCCCCCCTTACTGCAAAAGAGCCTTTTTAAAGGCTCCGGAGCGGCATCGGGTGTGTGCGCGGTGCTGAGAGCCGCTACCCAGCTCGTGGAGTGAAGCCGCATCGCCATAAACGGAGAGCGCTGATTCCTTCCTGAAATTCGGAATCGAAGACAACTACCTGTGAGTAGGACTTAAGTCCAATTGGATCCTATAAAAATTAAATGGAAATCTGGCCGAAAACGGGAAAGGTAAAAAGTAAGGAAGTCTGCCTTTCCCGGACTGCATGACAGCTAAGCAACGAACTGACAAAGCTGCAATTGAGGAAAAGTAATTTAAAAGTCAATAGACCCTGATGTTGGATGTGAACCCCCCCAGCAGGCAGGAGCAGGGGGGAAAGAAGTGAACTTTTGTTAACCTGCATGGAAGTTGAAAAGAGAAAAAGTTTTCTGCCGTCTTAAATCCTTGGAACGGACTGCCTAAACAAGTAAGGCACTTAGACTGAGAACTGTCATTTGGGATCTGCTACAAATAGGATATACTTGCTACAAAGTTGGGACTTTACTAAAAACATTTGCTAATAGCTCTGTTTTTGGTTACTTAAAGAAATATACTGGAGACTGTTGTTACTAATTCCTTGGGAAGACTTTTTGTTTCTTTGTTCCCTGGATACTTGGGACTTCTCCCTCTAGAGGGCTGAGGGGAAACAGTTGTAAAATTGATTGGGAAAGGACAATTCAGTGGAAATTTCCATCTGAAAACAGCTATTGTGGGAACGGCCTTGGGACATGAGTGGCCTAGCAGAAGAGATAACAACAAGAGCTAAGAGCAAGGCGGCACAAAAGAAAAGGGGCTCATTATCAAGTACAGTGCCAGCAGGAGTAGCTGGCCAAGAAAAAGTTACAATTACACATATGGATCCTGTGACGCAAGCATTAGTTAAAATAAATGAATCTTTGGAAGCCTTGACAAAGCAGGGTGCAGAAAATTCTAAACAGCTGAAAGAAGTTTCAGCAAAGCTTGACCTAAATACTAAAAGTATTGCATCTAACACAGAAGCTTTAAATAAATTAGCCGCTGAGAATGTTACAATTCGGAAAATTGCCGAGGAAGCTAAAGTTATTGCAGAATCCACTCAGGAAAATTTAATACCAGTCTGTAAAAAGTTGGATGAACATGAATTGGCTCTGTCTATGCTTGATCTGCAACGGAAGGAGAGAAATCTGAGGCTGAGACTTGTGCCTGAGAGTGAAAAGGATAATCTGGTGGACTTTCTTACAAAAGAAATTTTGGAGTTTTGGCAGCTGAATTCAGAGGAGGAAGAATTTAAGATAGTCTCAGCCTTCAGACTGGGGAGAAGACAAAGTTCAAAGAAACCAAGGGACTGCATAATAACATTAAGATCCAAAGAGGAAAGAGACAAAATTTTAAATCTGCATTTTAGAAAATCTTTAGAGATTGAAGATTCTTTTGTGGAGATTTTCCGGGATATTCCTAAATATTTATTGGAGGTAAGAGCACACTACAAGGATTTGGTTTATCTGCTGAGAAAGAACAATTTACCCTTCAGGTGGGAATTCCCACAAGGTTTGTCTTTTAACTACAAAGGAAAAAAAGTTAAAATAAGAACAGTACAAGACAAAGAGCGATTTTTGGGAAAAAATGAGGAAGACCTCCTGAAGGGGGTGGTGGAACTGGAATCAACCCCAGTGGCAAAAGAAGCAGCAGATATCCAGAACTTAACATTTGGACTCAAACCACCGACGGAGGAGGAACAACAACTTGGAGCAGTTGGAGGAGAAAGTAAATAAATAACAAGATGGCTCTGCAATTTCTAAGCTGGAATTGTAATGGTCTAAACCTTCCCAGAAAAAGACGTGAAGTATTCCATATTTTGAAAAGAGAACAATTGGATCTGATATGTTTACAAGAAACCCATGTGACCAGAATACATAGAAAATTACTTATCAATAAAAGACTTGGACAGGAATTTATTTCATCGGACAAAGTTAAGAAGAGAGGAGTAGTGATTTATGCAAAGGAAAAGTTGGCCCCAAAGATGATCTTTAAAGATGAGCAAGGAAGATTTCTGGCAATTGAAATACAAGTCCAAGGAGGAAAAACTGTTGATAGTTGGAATTTACGCACCAAATGAAGGGAAGGCAGAATTTTTCAAGAAGTTGCATGAGATTTTAATGGATTACCTGGATTACAATGTAATTATGATGGGAGATATGAATGGCGTTGTTTCTACAAATATGGACAAGGCACAAAGACAGGTGGTCTCCAAGGATGGGAGACTTCCAAAGACATTCTTTGAGATGACTGAAAATATGGACCTAATTGACATTTGGAGAACAAGGAACCCTCTTGAGAGAGAGGGAACTTTTTTCTCTGAAGCAAAAATGACATGGACAAGAATCGACCAAATTTGGGTCACTAGTGGGATGGCTTCAAAGATTAAAAAAGTAGAAATCTTCCCAAAGACTTGCTCCGACCATAACACTGTAAAGATGGAGATGAAACTAACAACAGCTGGTTCCTTCAGATGGAGAATGAATGACACCCTATTTAGAGATGAAGAGATCTACAAAAAGGCCCAAAAAACTTTGAAAGACTATTTTGAGATAAACCTGAGAACAGAGGTGGAGAAAAGAGTAATTTGGGACGCAAGCAAAGCCGTGATGCGAGGTTTCCTAATACAACAGAATTCTATAAAGAGGAAGAAACAAAATGAGAAGAAAGATAAGATTTTGGAAAAGATAAAAGAAGGAGAAAAGAAACTGAGGTCGAAACCAAAGTCACATGAGATTTTGAGAGAAATTAAGTATTATCAGATGCAGTATATGGAATTGATGAATCAAGAGATAGAATGGAAAATTAAACAAATGAGACAAAGGACATTTGAATCAGCAGACAAATGTGGGAAACTTCTTGCATGGCAGTTGAAGAAAAGACAAAAATTGAATACGGTTACAAGTTTAGAGGTGGAAGGAAGGAATATTTACAAGCCAAATGAGATTAGTAACTGTTTCCAGAGTTATTTCAGAAGACTGTATGCACAAGGGCCGGTGAAAGAAGGAGAAATAGATGAATTTCTTAAGAAATATGGATTACAAAAGATCTCACAACAAAGTAAAATGATTTTGAATGAGAAAATAACAGAACAAGAAATAGAGGGTGCCATTCAGAATATGCAATTGGGAAAATCTCCAGGACCAGATGGACTGACTTCCAGATATTACAAGGCTTTGAAGGAATGGTTGGTACAACCGTTGAAGGAGGTCTGTAATGAAATTATGGAGGGGAAAAAGGCGCCTGAATCGTGGAAAGAAGCATTTATTACACTTATACCAAAAACTGAGACTGAAAAGAACCAGATTAGGAACTACCGCCCTATATCATTACTAAATGTGGATTACAAAATTTTTGCAGACATTTTAGCAAAAAGACTGAAGAGAGTGTTGGTGGGTGAGATTCACAAGGACCAGGCTGGCTTTCTTCCAGGGAGACATTTGTCAGACAATGTGAGAAATATAATAGACATTATGGAACTGTTAGAAGCAAATATTAATACGAAAGCTGTTTTAATTTTTGTGGACGCGGAGAAAGCCTTTGACAATATTTCCTGGAGTTTTATGAAGAAGAATCTCCAAGGGATGGGGGTAGGCCAAGGTTTTGAAAATGGTATAGGTGCAATATACTCGGAACAAAAAGCAAAATTAATTGTAAATAACGTGGTTACTGAAGAATTTCCTATAGAAAAAGGAACACGACAGGGGTGCCCAATATCCCCACTGCTTTTTATATCTGTCTTGGAGGTTTTGTTAAATATGATCAGAGGGGACCAGCTGGTTAAAGGAGTTCAGGTCGGAGCCAAACAATATAAATTGAGGGCTTTTGCAGATGACTTAGTATTGACTTTGCAACAGCCAGACACTAGTACGAAAAGAGTTTTAGAATTAATTCAGGTATTTGGTCAAGTAGCAGGATTTAAGTTGAACAAGCAAAAAACTAAGGTTTTGGAGAAAAATCTAACAAATGGTGAAAAAGAGAGGTTTCAGAGTGAAACAGGATTAATGGTGGCAAAGAAAGTGAAATATTTGGGGATTAACCTGACATCTAAGAATGTGAACTTATTTAAAGATAACTATGACAAATGTTGGACAGAAGTAAAGAAAGATCTAGAAATATGGTCAAGTTTGAGACTTTCCTTGTTAGGCCGAATTGCTGTTATTAAGATGAATGTATTGCCTAGAATGTTATTTCTGTTTCAGACATTACAGGTTGTGGACAAAATGGACTGTTTCAGGAAGTGGCAGAAAGATATATCAAAATTTGTCTGGCAGGGCAAAAAGCCCAGAATAAAATTTAAGATATTAACTGATGCAAAAGACAGAGGGGGGTTTGCCCTGCCGGACTTAAGACTGTATTATGAATCGGCAGCTTTCTGCTGGCTGAAAGACTGGCTACTTCTTGAGAACACGGACATTTTGGATTTGGAAGGGTTTAACAATAGATTTGGTTGGCATGCATATCTATGGTATGACAAGGTAAAAACTCATAAATGGTTTAAAAACCATATTGTCAGGAAAGCACTATACAATGCTTGGATCCACTATAAAGATTTATTGGAAAATAAAACTCCTAGGTGGTTGTCACCAATGGAAGCTAAGGAGGTGAAAAAACTTAATATGGAATCTAAATGGCCAAAATACTGTGAAATTTTAGAGCAAGATGGTGAAAAAGTTAAACTACAGAGCTATGAGAAATTAAAGTCTAAAGTACGAGATTGGCTTCATTATCATCAAATAATGGAGGTGTTTAAACAAGACAGGAAAGTTGGCTTTCAGATGGAGAGGTCAAAATTAGAAACAGAATTGTTAGAACCCAATACTAAGAATTTGTCAAGAATGTATAACCTGCTGCTGAAGTGGAATACACAAGATGAAATGGTTAAGTCAGCCATGATTAAGTGGGCACAAGACATTGGTCATGACATTATGTTTGCTGACTGGGAACAGTTATGGACCACCGGTATAAAGTTTACGGCATGTAATGCCTTAAGAGAAAATATTATGAAAATGATTTATAGGTGGTACATGACCCCAGTCAAGCTTGCAAAAATCTATCACTTGCCCAATAATAAATGTTGGAAATGCAATGAAACTGAAGGCACCTTTTATCACCTTTGGTGGACTTGCCCGAGGATTAAGGCCTTTTGGGAAATGATCTATAATGAAATTAAGAAGGTTCTTAAGTGTACCTTTTATAAGAAACCAGAGGCATTTCTCCTGGGCATGGTCGGCCAATTGGTGTCAAGAAAAGATAGGACGTTTTTTATGTATGCTACCACAGCAGCAAGGATTCTCTTAGCAAAGTATTGGAAGACACAAGAACTTCCCACGCTGGAAGAATGGCAGACGAAAGTGATTGACTATATGGGATTGGCGGAGATGACCGGCAGAATCCGAGACCAAGGAAAAGAGACGGTGGATGAAGATTGGAAGAAATTTAAAGTTTACCTTAAGAATTGTTGTAAAATTGATGAGTGCTAAAATGTCAAGGTTAAGAAAATATAGAATTACAGCTGTAAATTGATTAAGTAATAGAAGAAAGGGGGGGGGAAGAAAATGAGTAATCAGTCAATTGAAGCGAGGGGTTGCTGAAGAAATTTTGAAATAGGGATGCAGAAGGGGGAGGTATGGGGAAGTCGGGGAAGTAAGGTTTATGAAAAAGAGGTTGTGAAATTTTACGTGTTTATATGTTTGTGTGTTTATGTATTGTTTATTGTATTGTTTTTTATTTATGTTGGAAAATTAATAAAAAATTATTTTTATATATATATATATATATATATATATATATATATATATATATATATATACATATACAAAATAGCATATAGTGTTTGGTTTCCTCCACTGACTGGCACCCGAAGATGCGGAATCGCTGTTCTCTAGGGATATTTTTGTATCATCCATCCAGAAAGTTAATTTTGATTGTCTGGAACCTTAAACGCCGTGCGAAGCAAAGGGGAAGTACCAGTAATCTCAGGCAAATATTTATCTATTTCGAGCTCAGTTTTTACAATGGGATAGATGGTAGAAAATCTAGATGCCTTTTTACAGCTTCCATATCCCTTCTAGCAAATAATTCCTGCAGATGCTCTTAATTGAATCTTTGACTACACTGCTACATGCTAAGCAGGAAACCTCCAGGTACTTTCATTTAAAAGCCTCTCAAATGCAAATGGACTTATTGCAAGATGAGTATTCCAGTGAGATTGCTGCTTGTGTATGCAAATATCAATGTTCTATTTTTCATTGTGCTTTCTGTTACAATAATGCACTTTAAAAGATACTGCTATGGGGGCCTCTTAACCTTGAAATAGTTTAGGGCATCAGAATGTCTTGATCTGGTCCTGTTAAGGCAGGGTGGGTGGGAGGATAGGTGGGTTAACAAAACCCAGAACACTCTCCAAATATAATTATTTTTAAAAGCAATAGCAAAAAGAGAAGCAAGGGCCTTACCACGGAGAGGAAGATCTGTTGCCTGGAGAGGTGTCGTGGCCACCAGGCATCCCAGGAGAACAAGGAGCAGCTGTGCACCTTGGAGAGCAAGAGAAAGAGGACAATTTTATTTGGGGGAAAAAAATTAAAATATTTAAAGAGCAGTTTCCTTCAGTGCATGACTGTGCACTGAACTTTGCATCTACAGATCTGTGAAAGCCCCACTTGCTCCAACATTTCAGTCTCATCCCCCACCCGAAAGAGCAAAAGCAGGCAGAGATTTGTATAACATTTAGAAAGCATTATCATTGAAATAGGAGATTAGTTTTCTGACTCGCCTAGAATTTAGGACCAGAAAGCATTTGGAGGGGTAAGGACCACTCACCTGACATCTTTGATGCTTCTGCTCATCGGTGGCTTGGACACCAACACTTTTATACCTGGACACACCCCTCGGATGGCAGGAGGAACTGTCCGCAGGAGCTGGATTGGTGGAGGAAAGGCCACACCCCCTTCTCCGCCCCACCCTCTTGAGATGCACTGACTGCTGTATGAAGCCCCACCATGCATTGTTCCAGGAATGCAGATTTCAAGCTCTGCCCAGTTGTGGGGGAGGCCAGTCTGTGGCCAAAGGGTTGCTCCCAGGTCATTTGGAGCTGCGGGAATTGGGGTGTTGCCTCACTGCTCCTCAAAACTAATTGCTGAGTGTGATTGACGATTGCAGCCGGGGTAAATGATGCTCTGCAGGCTTCGCCACCGGAATTGAGTAACTGTGTCCCAGAGTAAATTGAGTAACTGTGTCCCAGAGTGTTTCCTCACCAAAGGCTTCCTGGGACTGAGCTGTGCCAATTTCGCACTGTCATCTACTTTTGTAAAGTCTTGTTAAGGGATATTTTAAGCGAAACGGTGAATCTGTTTGAAAGGAAAGAAAGAGCTTGTTTTGAGAATATGAGAGCATCTGGATAAGACAGTGGCTAACCCCCTACCTTTAACCCCTACCAGGGTTGTGGGTTTGAGCCCCACATTGGGCTAAAGATTCCTGCATTGCAGGGGGTTGGACTAGATGACCCTCATGGTCCCTTCCAACTCTACAATTCTATGAATTCACCTCCAGGCCTTTTAATTCCCTCCTCTTACATTCCCGTTCCTTATACAGTGGTGCCTCGCAAGACGAAATTAATTTGTTCTACGAGTTTTGTCGCCTTGCGATTTTTTTCGTCTTGCGAAGCATGGTGTCGGGAAAGTTTTGGAAAAGCTTCAAAAATCACCAAAGTCTTTAAAAACCTCAAAAAAGGCTACCACACCGCGTTCTATGAGTTGCTCCTCGAAGTCAAGTCGCAACTGTATTAACGGTGTTAAGAAAAAGGAAACAAACTTGCAAGACGTTTCCATCTTGCAAAGCAAGCTCATAGCGAAAATCGTCTTGCGAAGCAGCTCAAAAAACAAAAAACCCTTCCGTCTAGCGAGTTTTTTGTCTTGCGAGGCATTCGTCTTGCGAGGTACCACTGTACGTAGATTGTTGAGAGCCAGTAAGTAACCTTGTACATTTCTGTAAGATCAAAAATCGTCTATTCGAGGACCTGTGGCTGATCTTAGTTATGATTATTTTACAATTATTTTTCTTTAATACAAACTCTCCTGAAGGTGGCCTTCATAGAGTTATACAAAAGGTTATCCTGGCGATTCGCCGTTTCCATGCATGCGCATAACATCATTTTGAGTGTCTGCGCATGCGAGAAGGGCGAAATCTGGAAGTAACATGTTCTGTTACGTCTGGGTCGCTGCAGAGTAAACCCGAAGACGCTCAACCTGAAGCTACTTCAACCCGAGGTATGACTGTAATAATACATTTTGGGCGGATTAAAGCTCTATCCAGGAATGGAGCTAGGAATCTCAGCAGCCATTTCCCCCAGGCCATATCCCCACCTTTGCAGCATATTCTATTGCACGGATGTTCGCTTAATACAGGGAATTGTCACAAGCCTCAATTGGCACCTTTCCATTGCTATTTCATAGTGCTAGAGTTGCCACATGAATTTCTGCTGCAAGATTCTGCTCCAAAACAATGTATTGCTTTAATTAATTTAAAGCAATAGACATGTTGCTTTAATTAAAATTAAAATTTATTTAATTAATTGCAATAATCAAGTCATTTGGGCTGGATCCAGTTCTGGTTAGTCACCAGAGCACACTCCCAGCATAATGAAGTTTATGATTGTTAAATTTTGGATTATATTCTAACTACTACTAATAATTCATTTACCATACTTATTAGCCACATGTTGCAGCTGTATTTGAGCAGATTATTCTGTATTGCAACACAGGGGTTTTGTTTATGTTACACATTGAAAGCACAAGAGCAGGCTAAGTTGTGTTTTCTATTCAGATGGCAACACTGTCTTTTAGCTGCTTCTCCTTCTCTAACCATGTCTCATTCCATCCTCAGTTTGAGTTCTTTCTTTTAAAAAGGCAAGCAAAACAACATAATATATTATCATGTACTGAGATTTATAACTAGATAATGACATGATCCCCTGGCCGGAACCCCTCTGACATGATTTTATAGCTCCTTGCAGACACAGATAAGTATGTGACCTGGCGTGTAGCACTCTTTGCAACTGCTGCTAGGAAAATTAGAGCAAATTCTATAGCCAAGATAGCCACCAACTGTAAAGGAGATGAATTTATTTGACCCTATCTACATCAAGCTATATTCTATCTTTATCACCAAACTCCAAATATAATTGCACATTGTATTAATTAACATTCTTTTTAATATATTAGTGGCCATGTGACGATTTTAGCCTACAAATTTTATTGTTTAATGTCTTAACCTGTATATTAAGGTACTTTTATAGCTTTGTTTAGAGTAGGTAATGTCTTGATAATATAAATGTTTTAAGTTTTTGGTATTAATCCAGCATATTTTCTTTTAATTGTTGAATGATTCTGTGTACATTGCGGCAGCCTTTGGCTATGTGCAATAAAACTGACTGACTGACTGAACTAGATAATGCATTCTTACTTCGTATGGCTGTACATGCAGAGCCAGTATCAGGCATCCAGGGCAAGACTCGCGTTCCTCCAAAATAACTGGTGACTTCAAGTTTCTAAAACAAATGTCTTGTAGAAAAATTGAAAACGCATTCAAGTCGAAGGTGCTGAATTTATTTTAAATTGCAAGAATAAGTAATGCAACAATCGTTGATTATCTTTCTCAAATACAAAAAAAAAAAGTTTCAGCATGTAAACCGTGTTGAATAACTTGTGACTTGTGATGTAAAAAATTTATGTCCCTGAAAAGATTCGGTTTCATTTTGTGTGCCCATTCCTTTGCAAATTTCGTCACCAATTCCTTCAGGTCAGGTGGTGATGTTTGGACATGTTCAGTGGATATAGTTGCCAAGCCAACTAGTCTCTTTAGCAACATTGCTGAGCGTATATAAGGTTTTGCACGTTTGGGCTCTGAGAAACAGCTTTCACCACTTGCCACTGGCACTGGAAGTGTGAGAAGGATCCTTAGAGCAATAGAAACATTAGGCAGATTATCCAGGAGTTCTTGCTGTAATATGAAGATATGTAATACAGAAGAAGAAGAAGAAGAAGAAGAAGAAGAAGAAGAAGAAGAAGAAGAAGAAGAAGAAGAAGAAGATAAGAGAGTTTGTGTACTGGTCCAGTAAGCGCTTCCGCTGCGCCACCAGCAACAGCTCTCTTTGCAGAGCATTAATTAAGTCCAGTGCAGAGATTCTTGTTGCAGCACAAGCTTCAAAGTCTCAGCAGCAAAGAAATAACGACACAGGGAAGCCTGTCTTTCCAAAGACAGGTTTATTGCAGAAAGATAACAGAAACACCTCCGGAGCTTTCGGACATTTTTGCTTCACGCCCCCACAGGCAGAGAAAACAAACACTCTTTATATACTGAGCAACTTAACAACTTAACGAGCTTGACTACTTAAAGTCACATGACATTGCTAACTTGCCAGCGTCTTAGGTTTCCCACCCTAACACCCCCTCTCGCTGGCAACACAAAAAACAAAAATTACTTCAGACCCATTTCTTCACAAAAGTTTTCATGCCGCTGAAACCCAAGCGGTTTTGTAAAACCATCAGCTTGATTTTCATGACTGGGACAGTAATTTAATTTAACAATTTCTGCTTTTACCATTTGACAAACATTTTGAAAGCAGATATCCAAATGTTTTGTACGACCTTTAAACTGCCCATTTTGTGCTAACTTAAGACACGGTTGATTATCACCCCATACAGTGATTGGAGTGATGGCCTTTTCATACATCTCTTGTGCCAAGCATTTGTAAAATTCTAGATCTCTACATAACTCAGATAAGGCACAGAACTCAGCTTCTGTTGACGACAAAGCAATCAGGTTCTGTTTCTTGGATCTCCACCCAATCAGAGAGTGAGGATTTGCTGAAGAAATTTGAAAACAGGGATGCAGAAAGGGAAGGTATGGGGAAGTCGGAGGAACAAGGTTTAAGAAAAGAAGGTTTTGAAACTATACTTGTTTATGTGTTTGTTTGTTTTTGTATTGTGTATTGTTTGTGTTAAATATGTGTTAAAAAACCAATAAAAATCATTATAAAAAATAAATAAAAAATAAAAAACTGCAAAACAGTAGACATTAAAAATTTCCTGATACAAGGTTTCCTTCAGATGTTTTCTAAAAGTCAGATAGTTGTTTATTTCCTTGACATCTGATGGGAAGGCGTTCCACAGGGCAGGCGTCACTACCGAGAAGGCCCTCTGTATTGTTTCCTGTAGCCTCGCAGTGAGGGACCAGCCGGAAGGTCCTCGGAGCTGGACCTCAGAGACTCTAAGATTACACCCGCAAGCTCCTTTAGTATCCTTCGGTACGCTTGGGTGCAGCTCATCAGGCTCTGGAGTTCTGAATTCATTTAAAGTAGCTAGCTGTTCTCTTGCCACCACTTTTCCTGTGTTGGGCTGCAGTTTCCTCCTTGCATCATTTATTCTGTAATCACCAGGTTGGACACTGCTTTCCTTTTGGGTGAAGACAGAGGCGAAGTACTGTAGGTTCTCAAATATAAGATGGGGGACACCTGAATTGCCAGTAGTACACGTGAAAAGGATCTAAGGGTCTAAGTCAGGGGTCAGCAACCTTTTTCAGCCGTGGGCTGTGGTGGGCCAGACTGTATTTGGGAAAAAAAATATGAACGAATTCCTATGCCCCACAGAGATGCATTTAAAATAAAAGCACACATTCTACTCATGTAAAAACACCAGGCAAGCCCCACAAATAACCCAGAGATGCATTTTAAATAAAAGGACACATTCTACTCATGTAAAAACACGCTGATTCCTGGACCGTCCACGGGCCAGATTGAGAAGGCGATTGAGCCGCATTCTGTCCCTGGGCCTTAGGTGCCTACCCCTGCAGGAGGGTCAAGGAATTTCTTTAAGTATTATACATAATAATGTGGCATGCATCAAAATGAAGAGAAATGGTTCATACACCTGCATCTGCCCCTACCTTATGCAACCCATGTCAATTTAAAATAATAGCAGAGTTCCCAAGTAACAACAACTCTTTCCAGCCAGGAGAAATCGAGGAAAATCATTTTGAACCTTCAGGGGTATGTTAAAAAACATTGCTTCGGATTTGTGAAAATTCACGATCATGAAATGAAATAATTCAATTTTCAGATACTGAGGAAGTGAAGGAAGAACTGATTGAGTTACAAAATGACATTGAGCTGAAGTCAAAGTTTAAGGAATTATAATTGTGTTATACCACACCGCGTTCTATGAGTTGCTCCTCGAAGTCAAGTCGCAACTGTATTAACGGTGTTAAGAAAATGGAAACAAACTCGCAAGACATTTCTGTCTTGCGAAGCAAGCCCATAGCGAAAATCGTCTTGCGAAGCAGCTCAAAAAACAAAAAACCCTTTCGTCTAGTGAGTTTTTTGTCTTGCGAGGCATTCGTCTTGCGAGGTACCACTGTACGTAGATTGTTGAGAGCCAGTAAGTAACCTTGTACATTTCTGTAAGATCAAAAATCGTCTATTCGAGGACCTGTGGCTGATCTTAGTTATGATTATTTTACAATTATTTTTCTTTAATACAAACTCTCCTGAAGGTGGCCTTCATAGAGTTATACAAAAGGTTATCCTGGCGATTCGCCGTTTCCATGCATGCGCATAACATCATTTTGAGTGTCTGCGCATGCGAGAAGGGCGAAATCTGGAAGTAACATGTTCTGTTACGTCTGGGTCGCTGCAGAGTAAACCCGAAAACGCTCAACCTGAAGCTACTTCAACCCGAGGTATGACTGTAATAATACATTTTGGGCGGATTAAAGCTCTATCCAGGAATGGAGCTAGGAATCTCAGCAGCCATTTCCCCCCAGGCCATATCCCCACCTTTGCAGCATATTCTATTGCACGGATGTTCGCTTAATACAGGGAATTGTCACAAGCCTCAATTGGCACCTTTCCATTGCTATTTCATAGTGGTAGAGTTGCCACATGAATTTCTGCTGCAAGATTCTGCTCCAAAACAATGTATTGCTTTAATTAATTTAAAGCAATAGACATGTTGCTTTAATTAAAATTAAAATTTATTTAATTAATTGCAATAATCAAGTCATTTGGGCTGGATCCAGTTCTGGTTAGTCACCAGAGCACACTCCCAGCATAATGAAGTTTATGATTGTTAAATTTTGGATTATATTCTAACTACTACTAATAATTCATTTACCATACTTATTAGCCACATGTTGCAGCTGTATTTGAGCAGATTATTCTGTATTGCAACACAGGGGTTTTGTTTATGTTACACATTGAAAGCACAAGAGCAGGCTAAGTTGTGTTTTCTATTCAGATGGCAACACTGTCTTTTAGCTGCTTCTCCTTCTCTAACCATGTCTCATTCCATCCTCAGTTTGAGTTCTTTCTTTTAAAAAGGCAAGCAAAACAACATAATATATTATCATGTACTGAGATTTATAACTAGATAATGACATGATCCCCTGGCCAGAACCCCTCTGACATGATTTTATAGCTCCTTGCAGACACAGATAAGTATGTGACCTGGCGTGTAGCACTCTTTGCAACTGCTGCTAGGAAAATTAGAGCAAATTCTATAGCCAAGATAGCCACCAACTGTAAAGGAGATGAATTTATTTGACCCTATCTACATCAAGCTATATTCTATCTTTATCACCAAACTCCAAATATAATTGCACATTGTATTAATTAACATTCTTTTTAATATATTAGTGGCCATGTGACGATTTTAGCCTACAAATTTTATTGTTTAATGTCTTAACCTGTATATTAAGGTACTTTTATAGCTTTGTTTAGAGTAGGTAATGTCTTGATAATATAAATGTTTTAAGTTTTTGGTATTAATCCAGCATATTTTCTTTTAATTGTTGAATGATTCTGTGTACATTGCGGCAGCCTTTGGCTATGTGCAATAAAACTGACTGACTGACTGAACTAGATAATGCATTCTTACTTCGTATGGCTGTACATGCAGAGCCAGTATCAGGCATCCTAGGCAAGACTCGCGTTCCTCCAAAATAACTGGTGACTTCAATTTCTAAAACAAATGTCTTGTAGAAAAATTGAAAACGCATTCAAGTCGAAGGTGCTGAATTTATTTTAAATTGCAAGAATAAGTAATGCAACAATCGTTGATTATCTTTCTCAAATACAAAAGAAAATGTTTCAGCATGTAAACCGTGTTGAATAACTTGTGACTTGTGATGTAAAAAATTTATGTTCCTGAAAAGATTCGGTTTCATTTTGTGTGCCCATTCCTTTGCAAATTTCGTCACCAATTCCTTCAGGTCAGGTGGTGATGTTTGGACATGTTCAGTGGATATAGTTGCCAAGCCAACTAGTCTCTTTAGCAACATTGCTGAGCGTATATAAGGTTTTGCACGTTTGGGCTCTGAGAAACAGCTTTCACCACTTGCCACTGGCACTGGAAGTGTGAGAAGGATCCTTAGAGCAATAGAAACATTAGGCAGATTATCCAGGAGTTCTTGCTGTAATATGAAGATATGTAATACAGAAGAAGAAGAAGAAGAAGAAGAAGAAGAAGAAGAAGAAGAAGAAGAAGAAGAAGATAAGAGAGTTTGTGTACTGGTCCAGTAAGCGCTTCCGCTGCGCCACCAGCAACAGCTCTCTTTGCAGAGCATTAATTAAGTCCAGTGCAGAGATTCTTGTTGCAGCACAAGCTTCAAAGTCTCAGCAGCAAAGAAATAACGACACAGGGAAGCCTGTCTTTCCAAAGACAGGTTTATTGCAGAAAGATAACAGAAACACCTCCGGAGCTTTCGGACATTTTTGCTTCACGCCCCCACAGGCAGAGAAAACAAACACTCTTTATATACTGAGCAACTTAACAACTTAACGAGCTTGACTACTTAAAGTCACATGACATTGCTAACTTGCCAGCGTCTTAGGTTTCACACCCTAACACCCCCTCTCGCTGGCAATACAAAAAACAAAAATTACTTCAGACCCATTTCTTCACAAAAGTTTTCATGCCGCTGAAACCCAAGCGGTTTTGTAAAACCATCAGCTTGATTTTCATGACTGGGACAGTAATTTAATTTAACAATTTCTGCTTTTACCGTTTGACAAACATTTTGAAAGCGGATATCCAAATGTTTTGTACGACCTTTAAACTGCCCATTTTGTGCTAACTTAAGACACGGTTGATTATCACCCCATACAGTGATTGGAGTGATGGCCTTTTCATACATCTCTTGTGCCAAGCATTTGTAAAATTCTAGATCTCTACATAACTCAGATAAGGCACAGAACTCAGCTTCTGTTGACGACAAAGCAATCAGGTTCTGTTTCTTGGATCTCCACCCAATCAGAGAGTGAGGATTTGCTGAAGAAATTTGAAAACAGGGATGCAGAAAGGGAAGGTATGGGGAAGTCGGAGGAACAAGGTTTAAGAAAAGAAGGTTTTGAAACTATACTTGTTTATGTGTTTGTTTGTTTTTGTATTGTGTATTGTTTGTGTTAAATATGTGTTAAAAAACCAATAAAAATCATTATATATATATAAAAAAAACTGCAAAACAGTAGACATTAAAAATTCCCTGATACAAAGTTTCCTTCAGATGTTTTCTAAAAGTCAGATAGTTGTTTATTTCCTTGACATCTGATGGGAAGGCGTTCCACAGGGCAGGCATCACTACCGAGAAGGCCCTCTGTATTGTTTCCTGTAGCCTCGCAGTGAGGGACCAGCCGGAAGGTCCTCGGAGCTGGACCTCAGAGACTCTAAGATTACACCCGCAAGCTCCTTTAGTATCCTTCGGTACGCTTGGGTGCAGCTCATCAGGCTCTGGAGTTCTGAATTCATTTAAAGTAGCTAGCTGTTCCCTTGCCACCACTTTTCCTGTGTTGGGCTCCAGTTTCCTCCTTGCATCATTTATTCTGTAATCACCAGGTTGGACACTGCTTTCCTTTTGGGTGAAGACAGAGGCGAAGTACTGTAGGTTCTCAAATATAAGATGGGGGACACCTGAATTGCCAGTAGTACACGTGAAAAGGATCTAAGGGTCTAAGTCAGGGGTCAGCAACCTTTTTCAGCCGTGGGCCGGTCCACTGTCCCTCAGACCATGTGGTGGGCCAGACTGTATTTGGGGGAAAAAAATATGAACGAATTCCTATGCCCCACAGAGATGCATTTAAAATAAAAGCACACATTCTACTCATGTAAAAACACCAGGCAGGCCCCACAAATAACCCAGAGATGCATTTTAAATAAAAGGACACATTCTACTCATGTAAAAACACGCTGGTTCCTGGACCGTCCACGGGCCAGATTGAGAAGGCGATTGAGCCGCATTCTGTCCCCGGGCCTTAGGTGCCTACCCCTGCAGGAGGGTCAAGGAATTTCTTTAAGTATTATACATAATAATGTGGCATGCATCAAAATGAAGAGAAATGGTTCATACACCTGCATGTGCCACTACCTTATGCAACCCATGTCAATTTAAAATAATAGCAGAGTTCCCAAGTAACAATCACTCTTTCCAGCCAGGAGAAATCGAGGAAAATCATTTTGAACCTTCAGGGGTATGTTAAAAAACATTGCTTCGGATTTGTGAAAATTCATGATCATGAAATGAAATAATTCAATTTTCAGATACTGAGGAAGTGAAGGAAGAACTGATTGAGTTACAAAATGACATTGAGCTGAAGTCAAAGTTTAAGGAATTATAATTGTGTTATTATCTTCCTTAGAGGGTCGTGCAAAGTGCTCTTCTGAACATTGCTTTTTGTTGGCAAGGGTAGAAGGCACGGGGGATGAATTTAAGAAACCAAGGGATGGTGGCTTGAAAACATTTGGGAACCGCTGTTCTAGATGTATTTTCCTGTTTACATATTCTGTTAGCCATCAACTAAGAAGCTTTCCCACCAAATCCGAAACACTATTTTATATGCAATAAATTAACCACAGTTGAAACCAGCAGGAAAGCTCAGTCAGTAGAGCATGAGAATCTCAATCTCAGGGTTGTGGGTTTGAGCCCCACATTGGGCTAAAGATTCCTGCATTGCAGGGGGTTGGACTAGATGACCCTCATGGTCCCTTCCAACTCTACAATTCTATGAATTCACCTCCAGGCCTTTTAATTCCCTCCTCTTACATTCCCGTTCCTTATACAGTGGTGCCTCGCAAGACGAAATTAATTTGTTCTACGAGTTTTGTCGCCTTGCGATTTTTTTCGTCTTGCGAAGCATGGTGTCGGGAAAGTTTTGGAAAAGCTTCAAAAATCACCAAAGTCTTTAAAAACCTCAAAAAAGGCTACCACACCGCGTTCTATGAGTTGCTCCTCGAAGTCAAGTCGCAACTGTATTAACGGTGTTAAGAAAAAAGAAACAAACTTGCAAGACATTTCCATCTTGCAAAGCAAGCTCATAGCGAAAATCGTCTTGCGAAGCAGCTCAAAAAACAAAAAACCCTTTCGTCTAGCGAGTTTTTTGTCTTGCGAGGCATTCGTCTTGCGAGGTACCACTGTACGTAGATTGTTGAGAGCCAGTAAGTAACCTTGTACATTTCTGTAAGATCAAAAATCGTCTATTCGAGGACCTGTGGCTGATCTTAGTTATGATTATTTTACAATTATTTTTCTTTAATACAAACTCTCCTGAAGGTGGCCTTCATAGAGTTATACAAAAGGTTATCCTGGCGATTCGCCGTTTCCATGCATGCGCATAACATCATTTTGAGTGTCTGCACATGCGAGAAGGGCGAAATCTGGAAGTAACATGTTCTGTTACGTCTGGGTCGCTGCAGAGTAAACCCGAAAACGCTCAACCTGAAGCTACTTCAACCCGAGGTATGACTGTAATAATACATTTTGGGCGGATTAAAGCTCTATCCAGGAATGGAGCTAGGAATCTCAGCAGCCATTTCCCCCAGGCCATATCCCCACCTTTGCAGCATATTCTATTGCACGGATGTTCGCTTAATACAGGGAATTGTCACAAGCCTCAATTGGCACCTTTCCATTGCTATTTCATAGTGCTAGAGTTGCCACATGAATTTCTGCTGCAAGATTCTGCTCCAAAACAATGTATTGCTTTAATTAATTTAAAGCAATAGACATGTTGCTTTAATTAAAATTAAAATTTATTTAATTAATTGCAATAATCAAGTCATTTGGGCTGGATCCAGTTCTGGTTAGTCACCAGAGCACACTCCCAGCATAATGAAGTTTATGATTGTTAAATTTTGGATTATATTCTAACTACTACTAATAATTCATTTACCATACTTATTAGCCACATGTTGCAGCTGTATTTGAGCAGATTATTCTGTATTGCAACACAGGGGTTTTGTTTATGTTACACATTGAAAGCACAAGAGCAGGCTAAGTTGTGTTTTCTATTCAGATGGCAACACTGTCTTTTAGCTGCTTCTCCTTCTCTAACCATGTCTCATTCCATCCTCAGTTTGAGTTCTTTCTTTTAAAAAGGCAAGCAAAACAACATAATATATTATCATGTACTGTAGCTTCTGTTGACGACAAAGCAATCAGGTTCTGTTTCTTGGATCTCCACCCAATCAGAGAGTTACCAAATTTTATTACACAGCCAGACACTGATTTTCTATCCTTTAAATTTGCCCAATCACTATCTGCCCAACAAGTAATCTGTGCTTGTCCTTCCGAAGATAATTCAAGGCAAAAATCTTTGGCGTATTGTAAATATCTTAACACTCTTTGAATTCCTTTCCATGCATTTACACTAGGTTTTGAAGCTTCTCTGCTGAGTAAGTTAACAGCGTAAGCAATATCTGGTCTACTCCATTGCGAAAGATGAAGTAAGCTTCCCAGTGCTGACTGAAAGATTTCAGCACGCTTGAATTCAGCACTATCCTTGAACTCATTGTCTTTTACAAAACCCATTTCCATTGGTGTTCTAACACCTGCACACTCCGTCATGCCAAACTTTTTCAACATTTGCAATATCTTGCCTTTTTGATTCAGTAGAAAACTGCCATTTTTGGTCCTATCTATCTGAACACCAAGATAGACCTTCACATCACCAAGATTCTTAACTTTGAACTGTTTATTTAACTCTTTGGCTAGTTTTTTTACTTGTTCTTGTGTCTTTGAAGTATAAATCAGGTCATCTACATAAACAAGCAAAGATTCTTGAGCATCTCCTGAACTTCTGAAATACAAGCAATTGTCAGCCTTGCTCCTGCTAAAACCAATGCTTACCAAAACGTCATTCAAACACTCATTCCAATTATGAGCAGATTGCTTGAGTCCATAAATAGATTTATGTAGTTTCCATACCTGATTTGATTTACCAACTTTCAATCCTGGCGGTAGCTCCATATAGAGCTCTTCAGCCAAGTCTGAATGAAGATAAGCTGTAGAGACATCAAATTGATTCACTTTGAACCCTTTCTGAGCAGCAACTGCTAATAGTGCCCGTAGGGTTTCACTCCTTGAAATGGGTGCATAGACTTCGGAATAATGTAACCCCTTTCTTTGCGTAAAACCTCGAGCTACAAGCCTTGCTTTGTACTCTGGTTTCCCCATCGCTGTTGTCTTTATCCTGTACACCCACCTACAACTTACTGCCTTGGTACCTTCTGGCAGTTTGGTGATGGAAAACACACCCAGTTCTTTCATAGAATTCAACTCCTTTTCCATGGCCTCACGCCACCTACTGGCCTCCTCCTGGGGTAATTGCTCAACCTCCTCAAAACTTTCTGGTTCGCAATTTGCCAAACCAGCCCAAACACTAATAGCTTGGTACCTTTCAGGAGGTTTACCTTTGTTGGTACGCTTAGAACGCCTTAACAGTTCCTGCGATGTTCCTTCAGTTTCCCCCTCTGACCCAGAATCACTAGTCGTCACCTGTTTGTCACTAGTAGTTGAAGAACTTTCTGATTCTGACTTTACACGTCTCTCTTGCTGTACAGGTGAACTTTTAGAGCTAGAAGATTCTGATTTACAGACTTGGGTGAACTAGACGATTTCTCACCCTCGTCCTCAGACTCAAATTCCTCAGCCTGTTCTGGAACTAATACCTGCCCTGGGGCCTGAGTTTCATTGTTACTGTTCACCACATCAAATAGTATGTCAGGATTTCCATGAATTTTATTCCAACCATCCTGTTCACAAAATTCAGCACTTCTGCGGAATCATTTTATAAGCTTCTATCGTGTCACCTATCTCTTGTAGTGTAGTGTGGTGTAGTGGTTAAGAGCGGTAGACTCGTAATCTGGTGAACCGGGTTCGCATCTCCGCTCCTTCACATGCAGCTGCTGGGTGACCTTGGGCTAGTCACACTTCTCTGAAGTCTCTCAGCCCCACTCACTTCACAGAGTGTTTGTTGTGGGGGAGGAAGGGAAAGTAGAATGTTAGCCTCTTTGAGACTCCTTCGGGTAGTGATAAAGCGGGATATCAAATCCAAACTCTTCTTCTCTTCTTCTTCTTGCCTTTTCTCTAAATGCCCCAGACACTCTAAAAGTCCCAGATGCTGCAACCATTCCTCATAGGGGAGTCGTTCCTATTCCCTTGATCATTTGGGTTGCTCCTTTCTGAGCCTTTTCCAACTCTGCAATATCCTTTTTGAGGTGAGGCAACAGAACTGTACACAGTATTCCAAGTGAGGTATCAGCATAATGACATTATGACATAAGCAGTTTTCCCTTCAATTCCTTTCCTAATGATCCCTAGCATGGAATTTGCCTTTTCCACGGCTTCATACTAGGTCACCGCAAACCCCTCCATAGAAAGAAGTAAACGTCTAATGGCAACAGTCTCCTTTTTTTGTGAAAATAGACTTTAATGTAATAAATTAGTTTTCTTTTAAATAAAAACATAGTTTATCCAAACCCCGACACCCTCCACTCAATGGCCCAGAGTGAACAGGATGAGCATGATTTTCCCCTCCCAAAACACATGCAGAGGAACATCAGTTGCAAGAATGAGAGTCACACCATTAGTCTATAGTTTTGAAAAACCCCTTGGCCTGGAATACAGGCTTCTCCTCAACACAAGAGACACACTCCTCACGCTAGGTGTACCTGCTGGCACTGTGCTGCCTCCCCAGCCAGAAGTGCTTGACAGCTCACATAAGGCAGACCTGAGGAGAGGGTCACATGACCCTTTGGGGCTGCCATATTTGTTTGGCACAGTGGGATGTAGGGATGAGGGCCAGACTGCCTCTCTCCACCACCGCAAGAACTCACATGTCCATGTCTTTATCAAAGCTCCTTCTTGCTTCTTTTTTTTTTTTAAAAAAAAGAAATTTCTCCAGAGTTTCTACAGAACAAGAAATTTCATTTAAGGAGAAATTTTGGGCCTATTTTATAGTCCCACACTCAACCAACCCGCTTGGGAGATTTCTTCACCCCGGATATGTATGAAAAGCGCTGGATTTTATCAAAACACTTGGTTCTGAAAATACTTTAAAGGTTTTCCCCCTGCTCTGCTTGTGAGCTTCCTGGAAGCATATGGGAAACAGGATAGAGCCCATGGAGGCAGGCCTTTGGTCTCACCCGGCAAGGCTGTCAGCCAGAAATCTATGGAATGGGTCCTGCCAAATGTCACCTGCATGTTCTGGTAGGTTCGGTGAGGTAGGAAACGAAGTTATTAAGAAAAGGGAGCTGTGAAGTTGTTGCTGAATTTTGCAGAATGTAAAATCCTGATATTTGGGGTGTTGAATTGAGGGAAACACTTGAGGAATTTAAAGGACTGTAAAAAGATATGAAGTGAGAATCCTCCAGAGCAGGGGGGAGGACCTTATTCAGCCAGCTGTCTTAAAACATCCTGCCCAGTGGCAAAGAGAACTATAATGGTCCTCAGGATCTGATCCAGTGCAAGAATGTGAAAAGATTCTGAGGAGACGAGGGCTCCCAGACTGCTAAGTCACTGTGACCAAAATTACCCAGAGGCTCTGGGTTGTTCAAATGTTGGTGGAGTCATAAGAACATATGATGAGCCTGATGGATGAAACCAAAGGCCCGTCTAGTCCGGTGGCCAACGAGGTGCCTGTGGGATGGGAAACCTGCAAGCAGAACCCAAGCGCAAGAGCAACTCTTCCCTCCTGTGGTTTCCAGCAACTGTTGGTGGCCATTGCGGCCTCATTCAGAGGGAGTTCAGAAGTGCCCTGAAGGCATCTACTCCAGCATCGTGTTCTCCCAGTGGCCAGCAAGATGCTGCTCCAGAGAAGCGGACACGGAGCAATGGATCCAAACTACAAGAAAGAAGATTCCACCTAAACATTAGGAAGAACTTCCTGACAGTAAGAGCTGTTCGACAGTGGAATTTGCTGCCAAGGAGTCTGGTGGAGTCTCCTTCTTTGGAGGTCTTTAAGCAGAGGCTTGACAACCATATGTCAGGAGTGCTCTGATGGTGTTTCCTGCTTTGCAGGGGGTTGGACTCGATGGCCCTTGTGGTTTCTTTGAAGGTGGAAAATTTTGAAGGTGGAAAAACCGTCCCCTTTCCATTAAAAAATAAAAATAAAAGGACACCCTAAACCTTGGGTTGAGTGTTCCTCATCTTCAGGGCCACCACTACCTTTCTCTTCCAGGTGGCATTGACCCTCTTCTCCGTGGCCTCCTGGCTGACCATGCCAAGCTGATGAAGCAGAACCAGATGATGGTGGAGGAGCTCCAGGAGCGACTCTTTGAGCAGCTTGAGCTCATCGGCCTTGATCTGGCATCCCTGAACCTCCAGCGGGGGAGAGACCACGGCCTGCCAGGTAGGAGAGCCTGTGCTGAAGTTTTTGACCCTGTCCATGGTTTCTTGTGCTAAACAGTGAGTGAAGAGATCCAGGGTGGCTTGGTGAGGAGGAGAGTCAACAGGAGACTTAGGATTGCAATGTCTTTACAGAGATAGGAGTTGGGTGATTCCCAAGAAACCTGAGGCCTTTCTCTTAGGTATAATTGGACCGAAGGAATTGTTTAATTTGTTTATGTATGCTATGATGGGGGCAAGATTGTCCACGCACACAAATGGAAAGAAGAGGAAGCCCCAATGAAAGAAGAATGAAGATGATGGAATATTATGAGATGGCTAGACTAGCTGTGAGAATTAAAGAACAGAATGAAGAATGAATTTTTTTTTTATTGAAGAATGGAAGTATTTTATAGCATATTTGAAAAAAAATATCATGGTTATGTTAAAATGTATGCAGGATTTGAAGTACAGCAGCAGATAAGAAGTGGTAGTTTAATAATTTATAATCAACACCGTATTTTTCCATATGTAAGACAACCTTTTTTCTGAATTTTTTTAATGATAAATTGAGGGTCGTCTTATACACGGGTTAATATGCTGAGCAAGAGAGGCCTGGTGCTGCGGCAGTAGCAGGGAAATGTCAGAGAGGAGGCTGTTTACCTGCTCTTCCCGGCTTAGGAAGAGTATTTGGTGAGTGCCAGTATGTGGTATATTACTGCACCAGTTCCGTCAGCCAGAATGGAGGATCGTCGAAAAGCTGCTCAACAGCTCAGCAAACTTACAAAAGAAGCTCAACAATTGTTGAGGGCTCTGAAAAATAGGGGTTGTCTTATACATGGAGTCATGTTATACACGGAAAAATACAGTATATAATGGGTAAAATATAAGCAATATACAGTGGTGCCTCGCAAGACGAAAATAATCCGTTCCGCGAGTCTCTTCGTCTAGCGGTTTTTTCGTCTCGCGAAGCAACCCTATTAGCGGCTTAGCGGATTAGCGCTATTAGCGGTGGTTTTTTTTTTATAAATATTTTATTGCAATTTTTTAAGAAGAAAAATTCACCAAATATATAACAAACACAGATATTATATATATAAAAAAATAACAAATCACAACCTTTCATACATTTTTTCAAAATCTTCTGGACTTCCTCACGTCTCCTTTTCCTGCGTTCTCCGAACAAAAATTATGTTCCGCAATTTATTGCCTTATTTCAGATCTTATGTTCTAAATCTAATGTGTTATACCTCTAGCTTTAGATATTTCCATCAAATACTTAACTACTTATTTTAGGTATAACCTTAGTTCAAATCTCATCTTTATGGTTCAACTTATTCTCATACATTTCTCATCTAGACTGCTGATGCCAGGTTCCTTCCTTTCATGCACTTTCTTAACATTCAAACAATTTATAAAGTCTTTGTAGGTAATCTTTAAACTTCTTCCAGTCCTCTTCCACCTCCTCCTTTCCCAGGTCTCGAATTCTGCCAGTCATCTCAGCCAACTCCATATAGTCTATCAGTTGCGTTTGCCATTCTTCCAGTGTGGGCAAATCTTGTGTCTTCCAGTGCTTTGCGATGAGTATTCTTGCTGCTGTTGTTGCATACATAAAAAAGGTTCTATCCTTCTTTAACACCTTCTGGTCGACAATACCCAGAAGGAAGGCCTCTGGTTTCTTAGGGAGCGCTATTAGCGGTTTAGCGGCTATTAAAGGCTTAGCGGCTTAGCGGCTAAAAGGCTATTAGTGGCTTAGTGGCTTAGAAAAAGGGGCGGGGGAGCGAAAAAAATTGCAAGACTCGCAAGGCATTTTCGTCTTGCGAAGCAAGCCCATAGGGAAATTCGTCTTGCGAAGAGCATCGAAAAACAGAAAACCCTTTCGTCTAGCGGGTTTTTCGTTTTGCGAGGCATTCGTCTTGCGGGGCACCACTGTACCAGCTTTATAAAGAAAGAAAAGAACATAATGGAAGGGTGGATGGGAAGTCAGCGGATATGAAATAAATGTTCTGATGTTTGTTTAAAAGAATTTGTGAAATTTGAAAAGCTAATTAAAAAAAAAGTTTTTTAAAAAGGAGTTGAGTAGGCTGCAAGTTGAGCAGATGGGGGGAGGGGGATAGCCTAAGATGTCCAAATCCTTAAGCACATTTGGAGAAATAATGTCTTGAAGTGTTTAAAATCCCCCGTTAATATGAAGTGCATTTCCATTGCAAATGTATTATACAATCTGGGGAAATCCTCAATCTCCAAATACCGTTCATTCGTATTAGCGATCTCAGCAATTTATACACTTTTGTTGAACGATTCTAAGACAGATGCTTGATAAATGCATTCTAGCTTCAGAACAATCACCATACCATTTGATGTAAAAAATTGGTTCCCTTCGGTGCGTTGCACTGTGCCACACTGTGGTCAGTCACAAATACATCCTTGTAGCAATACTGTCAGTACTGTGGAAGAACGTTTGACCACCTTTCCATTACAACAATGCACTGGTCCTCAACAGGTGGCTCAGGACTGGAGGTCCAATCTCAGGATGGTCCTCGCAGAGATGCCACTGCCGTTTTGTTTTGTGAAGAGAAGCAGCCCTCCTCCTGCTTGAAGCTGGAACAGACGCTGCTGGAAAGCTGTTTCTCCTTCAGTTATTTGTCTGGTGGCAGTAGTTGAGGAGGAGGGCAGGCTGGCTGGCAAAGGCCCTGCCTGTGGAAAGGAGGTGGCTAAGCAGCTGAGAGGAAATGGGTGTGTGGATTCGCTCCCTGTCCCCGTCCTCTCCCTGCTCAATAGTCAGTGCAGACCATAATGAGCTGGATGAAGCATGGGTCTGATTTTTTGGAAGGCCCACGTTCCTAAGGAAGGCAATTCTTCTGAAATCCCCCCTTCTTTACCCCAGTCTCCTCTTACTCCCATGGCACTTGGCTGCTCTGCTTCCCATTAATCCATCCTCCAGCCAGACTAACAACCCTTCCCTGCTCTGCTTCCACCAGGGTACAATGCCTGGAGGCGGTTCTGCGGCCTATCAGAGCCCAGCGATGAGGCTGAGCTCGCTGCTGTGATGGGCAATTCCCAGCTGGCAAAGAAGTTCATCGACCTTTACGGGACACCAGAGAACATTGACATCTGGATTGGGGCCCTGGCTGAGCCCTTCGTCCCCTATGGGAGGGTCGGGCCCCTCCTGGCGTGCCTCATCGGGACCCAGTTCCGGAAAACCCAGGACGGAGACAGGTGAGCTGCTTGCCCTCTGAGGCTCTCATTTCTCTTTGTGACAGCTTTGTGACAGAGCTTGGGGCATAATTAGAACCCAGGTTCCCTTTTTAGGGAAGGGGATCTGCGAGGAGCAAGGATGATGGTGGCCATTTTCTTGCAGGGCACAGTGTGCTCGGGGGTGGAGACGGAACCCTCTTATTGGTGGGACGAGCAACCAGAGGAGGACTGGCGCAGGAGGTGGAGGGAGGGGCCTTGGCCAAGAGCACCGGACGAAGTCACAATGGGAGAACAGACCGAGAACACCTTGGGAGACGAACCTGAGTTTGAGCACTCATACACTGAGCTGGAAGCAGAGGAGATCGAAGTAGACGAACTGTATCCAGCATCTACCCCCGCAGAGACGCGGCTCCCAGAACCTGCGCCCGACGGGCGGGAGGGGGGAAGGGGGGGCTTCGAGGGGGGATGGATGTCAGGGGTTCAGGGAGAGAGGCACAGATGAGGGAGGAGACTGAGAGCGAGGGGGAAGAATCCAGGAACGAGGAGGAGGAGGATGACAATGACTTGAGGGCTTCCATGAGTCTCTCAAGTGAATCGGAGGATTCCCAAAAGGGGGCGCCCCTGGTCAGGCCAAGGGGAGCCACAGGGGGGACTCGTCAGGAGCAGGGGAGCAGCAGGGAAACCTCGAGTGGGAGTGGGAGATCGGGGCAGGCTTCCCAGCCGGAACGGAGTGAAGAGGGTGGAGTTCCCAGTGTGACAGACGGAGCAGAGCAGGAAGCAGAGAGGGGAAGGAGATCGGGGCAACACGTCCTGCCGGAAGGGGCGGAGAGTAGTACAGAGAGTAGTATAACTGTCAAGAGGAAAGTCAGGGGTAGCGAACACGCGCCAAGTTCAAATGTGGAGGCGCGCGGAAATGCGGAGAGCCCGGAGGAAAGCAGGAGGGAAGGAACCCAGGGGGGCAGAAAGACCCTGCGGAAAAGGAAGGACAGGAAGAGGTGGACCAGCACAAGCCTCTTAAACTGGTGTAGAGGCGGGACTGATTCAGAGGGGACTTCAGCGGTCTAAGCGTAACAGACGTGGGGCTGTGCGCCTCGGCTGTGGAACAAACAATGTACTTCAATAAAGACTTTTGTAAATAAAGTGGACTTGGCGTTGGTCTCTTGTGAGCTGGGACCTGAGGCGGCCCTGACAGTAAGTCCCCTCTCAAAAAGAACGCAAAATTTTTTTTTTTGCAAAGCTCACGAAGTGTGGCAACCATGAGTGCGGAAGAACAGTTGACAGCACTACGAAACGCAGTCTCCGAGCTTTCCACTGCGGTAGTGGTCTCCCAGAAGAAGAGTGAAGAAGCGGAGGCGCGATGCCACGATCTGCAAACCAGGTGGGAACGTGCGTGCAAAGAGGGGTTCCTGGGGTCCAGATCAGAGGGAATCGGACTCGGAAGGCGGGGAGGAAATTTAGTAGCCCCCTTCGATGGGAACCTGAAGCACTACCCCAGTTTCAGAGCAGACGTCCTGTATGCACTGCATTTGCTTCGCAATGACTTTAAAGATGAGGAGGAGAAAGTGGGTTTTATTGTGTCTCATTTGCATGGAGACGCCAGAGCGTGGCTGCGCAATTTGTGGCGTGAAGATGGTCCTGCCCGCCGCGATTCTGATGAATTTATTAAAGCGATGGACGCTTGTTTCCAGTCCACCGTGGATGTTGATGTTGCGCGCCAACAGATGCACGGACTCAAACAAGGCAAAGCCACTGTGCGTCAGTACCATTCGCGCTTTTTTGCATTGCTGAATGTATTGGGATGGGAGAAAGACTCCAAACCAGTGAGAGATTTGTTCTGGGAGGGACTCCACAGCTCCATAAAAGATGAATTGGCCAGGGGTGACAGACCTCAAACCCTAGCAGAAGTAGTACAGAGGGCTCTTGCGATTGGAATACGACACGAAGAACGTCCTTGGCACAATGAGGAAGGTCGCCAGGTGCGTGCGCCAGCGAGGGCACCTCCTTTTATCCCCAGGGAGTTCGGCCAGGCGCATCCTTCGCCTCTAATGCGGCAGGGGGAGGAACCAATGGAGCTTGGCAGTGCTAGAGCTCAGACAGCAGCCAGAGCCCCAACGTCCGGTGCAGTCAAGGAGAAGCCTCCTAGAGGGAACAGGAAATGTTACATCTGTGATAGTGCACAGCACATGGCTAAAGAGTGTCCCCAGAGGTTCCGGAGACACACTGCAGCTTTAGCAACGGTCGCAGCAGACGTACCTCATGAGGAGCAGTTTCAGGGAAACGACAGTGCCTGGCTGGAGACAGCGATGCTGGGGCTCAGCCAGGCGAGTCTGTAGAGCAGTCCCCAGCGATTTTGCAGCACACAGACCCTTTACCACCCAAGCCAGCGGTGCAGCTCACTGCAACACTCCAGTTGCCGAATGGAACCACCCTTGAAGTCCCCATTACAATCGACTCTGGAAGCAACGCGGACTTTGTGGGGGTGCAGTTCGTCAAGCAGCATCGCATAGAGCTTCTGCCAGCTACGACGCCCCTGAACGTAGTCACGGTCGATGGCAGAAAATTGCTAGGAGGGCAAGTTGTGCAACAGACGCCTCCCATGGTGATGCAGATTGGAAATCATCGAGAAGTCATTAGCTTCAATGTCACCCGCCTATCAGACACGCCTATAGTGTTAGGCATGAGCTGGCTAGAGAGACACAGTCCAGCAGTGGCGTGGTACCAGCGACAGATCACCTTTTCCTCATCGTACTGTGCTCAACATTGCATCCAGTCCAGCCAAGGTGAGGAAGCTGGGCAGCAACTGCAACTAGGCATGGTGCAGGCAGTACCCCGCAAGTACGAGGGATTTTTGGAGGTTTTCTGCGAGAAGGAAGCTGACCAGCTGCCACCCCACAGGCCTTACGACTGTGCGATTGACCTGTTGCCGGGGGCGAAGCTGCCGACTGCAAAGCTGTATTCCATGTCTGAAGATGAGATGCAAGAACTCAGGGAGTTCATAGAGCACAATTTGAAGCGCGGATTCATTCGGGAATCCAGAGCGGTGGGGGGCAGTCCTGTGTTTTTTGTGAAGAAAAAGGACACGCCCCAAAAGAGACTCATTGTGGACTATCGGGCCATAAACTCGATAACAAAGCCCAAGGCCTTTCCCATGCCCAAGATTGACGACCTCCTAGCGACCATGCGGAAGGGGAGGATCTTCACCAAGTTGGATCTGCGCGGAGCGTACAATCTCATACGCATGCGTGAGGGCGATGAGTGGAAGACGGCCATGTTCACGCCTCTGGGCACGTATGAATACAGAGTTATGCCTTTTGGTCTCCAAAATGGATCCCACTGCTTCCAAGCCTTTATGCATCACGTGCTAGCGGGACTCCTCTACAAGAAGTGCGTGTGCTTCCTCTACGACATCCTGATCTTCTCAGAATCGCCGGAGGCTCACGAGAGAGACGTAAAGGAGGTCCTGCAGAGACTACGGGAACACAGACTCTACGCCAAGTTGGAGAAGTGCCAGTTCGATGTGACGGAGGTGGATTTCCTGGGCTACAAGCTGTCCGACAAGGGGCTGGCCATGGACAGCGCCAAGGTCCGTGCGGTGTTGGACTGGAAGAGCCCGCGCAATCGGAAGGAAGTCCAGAGGTTCGTCGGTTTCGCCAACTTTTACCGCAAGTTCATCAGGGGTTTCGCGAAGGAGACAGCAGCAATCACGGACACTCTCAGTTCCAAGAAGAAGAAGTTCACTTGGACAGACCAGGCGGAGCGCTCTTTTCAGAAGCTTAAAAGCCTATTCGCCTCCGAGGAACAGCTGCTGCACGTGAATCCCGGCAGGCCCATGCGGGTCGAGACGGACGCATCAGACAGAGCGGTAGGGGCCGTCCTTTTGCAGGAAGATCCGCAAGGGCACTGGAGGCCCTGTGCTTTCTACTCCCGGAAGCTCAGCAAGGCGGAACAGAACTACACCATCTGGGACAGGGAGTTGTTGGCCATTCACGCGGCTTTCAAGGCGTGGCGGCACTTCCTCATAGGAGCCAAGCACACCGTGCAGGTCCGCACAGACCACAAGAACTTAGAGTATTGGCGCACGGCGAAGCTCCAGAGCCAGAGGCACATGCGCTGGGTGGAATTCTTCGCGGATTTCGACTTCCGAATAGAGTACATCCCGGGGGACTCCAATGTCATAGCCGATGCGCTCTCAAGGAAACCGCAATATCTCGAGGAAGTGGCAACAGTAGCAGCCAAGCACATTTTCGCACCGCAGGCGTGGGCGTGCGCTTCAGTCGCCGTCAACCTGGACGCGGTGCGACGCGCGCTGCAAACGGATCAGTTTGCACAATCCAAGATGGAAGAGCTGCGCAGAGGTACGACGAGAGACGACGAGTTCCAGATACACGACGGGCTGTTAACTCGCAAGGGGGCCCTCTACGTGCCAGGGGACGATCTCCGCGCAAAGGTTCTGCACCAGTTGCACGACGCACCCAGCGCGGGCCATTTCGGCAAGGAGAAGACAGCGGAACTGGTAGCCAGGGACTTTTGGTGGCCCCAAATGCGAGGAGAAGTCGCGGATTACGTCGCCAGATGTGACACCTGTCAAAGGTCCAAGCCAGTGCACCAGAAGCCAGCCGGACTACTGGAACCGCTGGAGACGCCACTGCAACCGTGGGAGCGGGTAGCGCTGGACTTTGTTACTGATCTGCCCAGCTCCCGAGGCAAGACGGCGGTACTGGTGGTTGTGGACCTGTTCACCAAGATGGCGCACTTCATTCCTTGTGCGAAGGTGGCGACAGCGGAACAGACCGCCAAACTCTTCATCGACCACGTGTTCAAGGTGCATGGGCTGCCACGGTCCATTCTGTCCGACAGGGGGCGCCAGTTTGTTTCCAGTTTCTGGCAGAAGCTCCTAGGTATCCTGCACGTCAAGATCGACCTATCGCTGGCGAGACATCCGCAGACCAACGGCCAAGCAGAGAGGGTCAACGCTATCATGCAGCAGTACCTGAGATGTTACGCCAATCAGCGACCCGCAGCTTGGGTGGATTACCTGCCGATGGCTGAGTTTGCCTACAACAACACGAAGCACGCGTCAACGGGGGTGACGCCGTTCTTCGCTAACAATGGACGACATCCCAGAACCTTCCCAGGGCTCGTAACGACGGGGGAGGGGGCGCCGCAGGGGGCCGACCATTTCGCAGCAGAACTGCAAGAGGTGCACGAGGAGCTGCGGAGACATTTGGAGCTAGCTAAGCAAGCCTATAAGGTGCAGGCGGACAAACACAGGAGGGCGGGAGAAGACATCCAGGTGGGGGACTGGGTATGGTTAGCGGCCCAAGCGGTGCTGGCCAAGTCGTTAGCTAAGAAGAAGCTAGGACACAGGCAGCTAGGGCCATACCAAGTTGAGGCCAGGATCAATCCCGTAGCGTTTCGACTGGCCCTCCCCGAAGGTTCCAGAATGCACCCGGTCTTTCATAGGTCAGTGCTCACCCCCTACAAAGCCCCACACAGATTTCAGGAGTCAGGGACGGCACCAGAACCACGCAGAGAGTCACCCAAGAGGGGGAGGTCACCTAGGGCCGAACCAATCAACGAGGTCACAGAGATTCTGGACTCGAGATGGGGGGAAGAGGGAGTAGAATATTTTCTCGCCAGAGAGGGTACCCCAGCCAGCGCCAACAGTTGGGTGCCGGACTACGCTTTGGACGAGCCTCTTCTCAAGGACGAGTTCCATGCCCTTTTCCCACACAGGCCCATGCCAGCAGAGTACTTTGACGACTGGCTTTTTACGCCCACACTTTCAGCCAGCACTTTCCGGGGGTTTTCTTCCACGGAGGAGGGAACGCCAGAGTCGAGCCCCCCCAGGGGATCGTGCTCGGGGGTGGAGACGGAACCCTCTTATTGGTGGGACGAGCAACCAGAGGAGGACTGGCGCAGGAGGTGGAGGGAGGGGCCTTGGCCAACAGCACCGGACGAAGTCACAATGGGAGAACAGACCGAGAACACCTTGGGAGATGAACCTGAGTTTGAGCACTCATACACTGAGCTGGAAGCAGAGGAGATCGAAGTAGACGAACTGTATCCAGCATCTACCCCCGCAGAGACGCGGCTCCCAGAACCTGCGCCCGACGGGCGGGAGGGGGGAAGGGGGGGCTTCGAGGGGGGATGGATGTCAGGGGTTCAGGGAGAGAGGCACAGATGAGGGAGGAGACTGAGAGCGAGGGGGAAGAATCCAGGAACGAGGAGGAGGAGGATGACAATGACTTGAGGGCTTCCATGAGTCTCTCAAGTGAATCGGAGGATTCCCAAAAGGGGGCGCCCCTGGTCAGGCCAAGGGAAGCCACAGGGGGGACTCGTCAGGAGCAGGGGAGCAGCAGGGAAACCCCGAGTGGGAGTGGGAGATCGGGGCAGGCTTCCCAGCCGGAACGGAGTGAAGAGGGTGGAGTTCCCAGTGTGACAGACGGAGCAGAGCAGGAAGCAGAGAGGGGAAGGAGATCGGGGCAACACGTCCTGCCGGAAGGGGCGGAGAGTAGTACAGAGAGTAGTATAACTGTCAAGAGGAAGGTCAGGGGTAGCGAACGCGCGTCAAGTTCAAATGTGGAGGCGCGCGGAAATGCGGAGAGCCCGGAGGAGGAGCCTGGTCCCAAAGCACGGAGGAGGGGGGAGCAGGCGTCTGGGGACTCAGCGTCAGGGGAAAGCAGGAGGGAAGGAACCCAGGGGGGCAGAAAGACCCTGCGGAAAAGGAAGGACAGGAAGAGGTGGACCAGCACAAGCCTCTTAAACTGGTGTAGAGGTGGGACTGATTCAGAGGGGACTTCAGCGGTCTAAGCGTAACAGACGTGGGGCTGCGCGCCTCGGCTGTGGAACAAACAATGTACTTCAATAAAGACTTTTGTAAATAAAGTGGACTTGGCGTTGGTCTCTTGTGAGCTGGGACCTGAGGCAGCCCTGACAGCAACTATCTGTAAACAAACAATAAATGTCCATAAAAATGGTAAAAGTAGTTCCTTTCCTAAATAGTTTCTATCTTGAACAACAGCAAACACAGTAAATAAAGAGCTCACTTGTGATATACCAGTGGTTCAGTGCTTGGCTGTCATTCCAGTAATCCGACGTTTCGTTGCTAAAAAGCCTAGTCATCAAGCTTTGTAGTAAATAATATACAAGAGAAGACAGTGTGTAAATGACTTAAAGCAGGGATATATCTATCCCCATCTGCATGTTTCCATCAGGAGGAGCATAGAAAGAGGGCAATGTCCTTCAATTTGTTAAACCTGGTTTAGTCTTTATTCCTGCATTTGTTATTCTTCAAGGTAAAAGCTATTTTGGAAAGAGAAGAAAGGAGCACTGAACCATTACAGGTGAGCTTTTTATTTACTGTATTTGTTTCAGGGCCAAACTGAGGGGGACAAGACTGAGAAGGAATGGTGGGGACCATCCCCCCTTCTCCCGAAGCTTCCAGAGAAGAGGATGGCAGTATTGAATTACAGCAGTGGTCTGAGGAAGGTCACAGCTCAGAGAAAGGCGAACAGAAGAGTTGGGAGGTGTTGGGAGAAGAGAAGGGGGAGACAGAGCAGCCAGCTGACATGTTATCACTGGAGAGCATTTCTGGCCCCCCTTCTCCCAGAAAGCCACTCCCGATCTAGAGAGGGGGTGGGGTTGCGGGCTCTCGACCCATCAACAATCTCGCGGGGCTGGCGTCAGCCCCGCGAGAAGCAGGGATTCCCCCCAGCTCATCAATATTCACCGCCCACGGCGGCAGCCAATTGGCTGCCGCAGAGGGCGGGCCCCCCAGAGTTCACTTAAGGTCGGGGCTACCCGGGCTCACCCCTTTCGTTCCCCAGCAGCAGCGGTTTGAGGTTCTCCTTCTCCGTCGCGGTGATTCCTGCTTCGACCGGCAAGGGCTTACCTTTTCACGGAACGTCTGCTCACCCTTCTTAGAGCTCATCCCTTCTTTTACGAAGCTGCTTCCCTCATTTTGGACTCCTTTTTTTTTTTTTTTGCGCAAGCGGAGTACCCTCCCAGTCCGGTGGTCGGCCGGCAGGATCCACAGAACACACGCCGCCGTACAGGACATCGCCGCCACGCTGGTGCCGCCCGCTTGTTCTGATTGCGTGAGCTGCTGCAGCGCTCACAGGAGGTTTGCTTGTAGTATTGGTTTCGGGAGGGCAGGCTTCTTATCTAATTAGTTCGTTTACAGCGGTTGCCAAACGCTTTCTCTGATCCGGGGCCGGGCGGCCGGGTGACGGTGTGCTAAATTGGGTGTAGTTTTCTTTAGAACCCAAATTGCGCTTAGTGGATTGATCTATTGGCAGTATTGGTTTTATTTTAGCTTGTTCTCGGCTTTTCCTGTTACTCGGTTGCCGAGGCAACAGGGCAGGCGGGCGCCATTTTGTGTGGCCACGTGAGCCTCTCCGGGCGCCATCTTAGGTGAGGCACTCCGATATCCGCGGGCTGCCGGCGGCCACAGGATCTACTAAATTCCATTCCAATTTGCATTTGGGGTCTAAGCTCTTCCTTTATTGTGTGCCAACCGGTAAGCCGATGCTTACTCCTATTTTGGCGCAACGCTTTCGCCGATAGCTTGGCTTCAAAGGGAGGCGGGCGCCATTTTGGGCCGGTCCGAGTGACTCTTCGGTGGCCATCTTGAGTGTGGCACCTCTGGCTCGGATCACTATCTGGGCTTTAATTCTATTTTATTGCGTTGGTTGCTCTTAACGATTGCCTTTCATTTATCTACCTTTGTTTGCCTGTCCGCTTTACTTCATTCATTGATAGGTCTGCATTTCATTAACCGTTCATTCAACTGATCTACGTTGTGCAGTTACAGGAACTTTACGTGCCCCTCCCCTCCAAGTCGGCTGCTGGCTGTATCGTTAGTCTTTCAGTGCCTCCACTTTTCTGTGTGAGGAAGGTCACAGCTCAGAGAAAGGCGAACAGAAAAGTTGGGAGGTGTTGGGAGAAGAGAAGGGGGAGACAGAGCAGCCAGCTGACATGTTATCACTGGAGAGCATTTCTGGCCCCCCTTCTCCCAGAACATGCCATTCATTGCAAGAGCAAAGGTCTCAGAGACAATTAGCCCCTGGGGGGCACCGTAAGCGGAAGTGCTGTTGTTAGGAAGGGAGCAGGGAGGCGTTCAGTTGGAGCAACGCCATTAACGGGAGATAGACTGCATTCCTTTGTCTCTCACTGTGACGAGTAAACAAATTAGTAAGAACTCTTCTTTGTTTTTCTCTGCTTCTTGCTGCCACCATGGGAGGGATAGAATTCCCCGAAGCCTAACAGTTCGCTATTGTTTAAGATAAAAAATATTTAGGGAAAGAAGCTGCTTTTGCCATTTTTATGGGCATTTATTGTTTGTTTACAGATAGTTGCCTTGGTGATATTATCCTGTGTCGATTGCAGAAGTCATTGTATCATCACCCTGTTCATTGTTTCACTCTAGGAGTGCTGGCATTGTTGGTACTTGACAAGGGCCCTCTATTGATCCCCAGAAACCCCCCAACTCTGTTCCTCCTTAGCATAAGAAGCTGTCTTATGGTGCGACCTATCTACTTCAGTGTTTGCTACTGGTAGCAATGCTCCCATCAGCCCCAGCATCGTACAGCCACCCTAGCTGGGGCTGATGGGAGTTGGAGTCCAGCAGCATCAGGAGGGCACCAAGATGGCAAAGGATGCTCTAAGCATCTGACTGGCTGCTGCAGGAAACCAGGTGTGAGACAATGGGGCCTTTGGGCTCTTCTGGGGATCTCAGATAATGTTAGTGAAAACAGTTAAAAATACCAGAAGTCAAAAAACGTAGCAGGTGCATGGAAAGATTTCAAGGAGTGGTGGACCCTTTTCAGCCTGAGAGTCACATTTCTTCCTTGCCAACCTCGGGGTGATGTGGGGTACATATCAGTGCTAAGTAAGGCCAGAGGCAAAAGCGGTTGGAGACAGTGGGTGTGAATGTAGCCTTTGCACAGTAGGCTACGCCGCAGCCATGCACAACCCAGAGGCTTCTGCATGTGCTCGTCTCCATCCTCTACCCAGGCAAACAATCCAGGCATTCTTAGAGTTTGAGGATGCGGCCCAGTCAGTTAAAATCCCTCCAGAGAGATGCAAAGCAGGGCATGACCTGGGAGCACCCTGAGAGCCAGAGGGAGAGGTCTAGAGGTGCACATCTGGCCTGTTGGCTGAGGACTGCCCACCTGTGATTTAAACCAGTGGTTCCCAAAGCGAGCAGTTCCCAATCCTGCAGGGTGGCAGGATTCTCTAAGAAGCAAGGGGGCGGCAGGAGGGCATTGGAGGTGTAAATAACTGACCGATTTGGAAACACTGGTATTACTGATTCAAGTTGGTCAGTTTTGTTGAATGAATTAAACTCAATAGTTTTAACTGGATTTTAAGTAAATGCACAATTAATTCTTACTGTTTTGAACTTTGTTGTGTTATTATCTTATTTATAGTGGGGCGCACAAACCACTATTAAGAATTATGATTTTTATGGGGTAGGGGGCGCTGGGGGGATGAGCTTGTGGAATCAAGTGGGAAGTGGCCCCCAGAAGTTGGGGAGCTGTTGGTTTAAAGGATAAAACCTGGAAGCGTATGCTCAAATGTCTTTTAGCATTGTTCAGGTTAGAATACAGCCCTTGTTGCCAGTTAGACGGGGTTTGACGTCCCAGGACAAATGTCAACCAACCTCTTTCTCTGCCCTTTCCCTCTTGCTTGTTGCAGATTCTGGTGGGAGAATCCCGGGGTGTTCACCCCCTGGCAGCGGCGGGTTCTGAGCGGCGCCTCGCTCTCCCGCATCATTTGTGACAACACCCACATCCAGGAGGTGCCCCACGATGTTTTCAAGATGAATCACTACCCGAGCGATTTCATGAAATGCAGCGAAATTGGAGGACTGGATTTGTCTGCTTGGAAAGAATAGACTGGCAGCAACAAGGGGAAGTTTTGGGGTGGGTGGGTTGAGACATTGCAAACCTGCCAGAATGCCAGAAAGTTAATGTGAGCTGGGACTCAGCCCTGCGGCTATCACAACCACTCCAGAATGCATAGTGACCTTCTTCAGGTCACAGAGTGATGAAAACTGACCCGTCTCCTGAGCGAGACTCCCAGTTGGGTTGGAGTTCAGATCCTGTAGATAGTGAATCATAGCATTGTTCAGTTGGCAGGGACTCCAAGGTTCATCCAGTCCAAACCCTTGCAATGTCAGAATAACAGCTGAAGCACCCCTGGCAGATCCAACCTCTGTTTAAAAAGCTGTAGTGAAGGACCTTTGTAGTCCACTGCCACAAACTCTCAAAATGGCCCTTTGCTATCCCTGGACTAAAATCTGGGATTCATCTCTGCCATTCATATTTCCTGACATTCTGGGAAGGTGGTTTGGGCTCTGGGATGAGGGAAGGTCAGTTTGAGGTGGCTATTTGGGGTAGATTGGGGCTAAATCCAGCAATGACCATCCAAGGATTTGTGACACTCACATCTGCCCTTGGGATGTGAAAACAGCACAACCAGCCAGATATTTTAATTAAGCAAAATATCACAAAATAGCAAGGTGGGGGTTTTTTGTTCTTTAGAGTTCTTGACTAGGCAGAACTCAGAATCTGAACGCTTGCTCGCCCTTTTGCAACATTGTTGTTTGGTCTAGTGAAGCATTGCCCTGCTGTGGATTTTCTGATGGAATGAGCCATTCATCCGACTTTAAAATTTGCTCTTTTCTCTTTACTTTCCATATTGTCACATAGTTGGATTTTGAAAGCGATGTGCAACACATATTCTAATTTCATTTCAGTGATTGTATAGGCAGTAACCGGGAGATGTATTTATTTTTTAATGCTGGAGTTGTGAGACTTACCTGATCAATACTAATAAAAAACCCCCAGATAAATACATTAATCTGTGTCTCCAGGGTGACTGGTGCCCCTTGGGTGGAAGGCAGGGAGCCCAACAGTAGGTGGTGCCAGAGCCAATGGCAGGCGCAGCTGACTAATTCTAGGCTTCATCTTCCTACTCTCTGCTAAGTTCTATGAAGGCAACTTGTAGGGATGATCGCGGAGTGGGGAGTGGGGTCCAGAGGGAGTACACTTCCCCACCCTCAGGCAGCCTCAGTCTGCCTGCAAGTGTGACCTTGGGGTGCAGGGCACACACACCCCCAGACAAGCCACAGCTGTCTGAACATCGTTGCCTCTGTCTAACCTTTTGCGGTCTCAGTAGTCTGTGGTGTCCTGTCTGTAACCTTTGTCTCTGAGACCTTTTGTCTCCTTCGTCATGCACTGTGCAAGGGGAAAATGACGCGGCGGAAACAGGTGCCAAAATAACTTTGTACCACCCCACGGTTTCGGGACCAGAAGATGTGTAAAGGTCACAGCCCAAAATATATCTGCCTGGTTTGCATATTTGTCTCAATAAAAGGAGGCTCCACAGGGCTGGCCAGCAGCTTGCATGCAGCTCACCTGTGCGCAGCTCACCTGCATTATCAACTCCTGACTCATGTCCTTCACTTCAAGACTAATCAGATGATAGTCAGTAGCACCTTCTGGGCTGGTTGTAAGAAGGCAGGCACGTGGGGGGGGGCGGGTTGGCCAAGGGGAAACCAAGGTGGTGGGGCAGTGCCCCACTTGCCCTAATGTACAATCCTCTACTGCTATGCTTTCTGAACAAAGAGACACAGGAAGCTGCTAATGGCTCCAAGACCCATAAGCACACAATAAGAGCCTGTTGGATCAGGCCAATGGCTCATCTAGTCCATCAGTTTTGTTCTCCTCAAGGAGGCTTGCCTGGAGAAATCATTATACATCTTAGGGTTGTTGTCAGGCAATAGCTTTCCTTTATGAACAGGCCTTTAGCCTTTAACTCTCTGTGGCCTTTTAGAAGTGGGTTTGATATTTTCAACGTATTTTTTCCCCTTTTGGTTTTAATGTATCTACAGTATGTGGGTTTTTGTTTTCATTTTGTTCTGTCTGGTTGGTTGATTGCAATTTGCTTTGGGTTGCCCTAGACAAGAGAAAGCGACTCACAAACTCAGTGAATAAAATAAATAGCCTAGGATCCTGTTCTCACAGTGGCCAACCAGATGCGCTCAGAAACCCCACAAGTAGGACCCTAGCACTAGAGCAATTCTCCCCTCCTGCAGTTTCCAGGAACTGCTATTCAGAAGCATTGCTGCCTCAAACTGCGGAGGCAGAGCAGAGCCTTCATGCCCAGTAGCCATCAATAAGTGGCTCCTCTTCCATGAATTGGTCCCATCATCTTTGAAAGCCATCTAAGTCGGTGGCCATCCCTGCGCAGCAGACCTGCAACAATTGTCCTTTGAGCATAGTGTCAACCCATTTGGTAGTAACCTCCCCGCCCTCAAGTTTCAGCCACTAACCATTTAGGGGTATCTGTATCTGCCCCCCCAAATACATTTTTCGTTTTGAAAAAGTGTCTATACAGAGAGTTTTCTTTCTGAAGACAGAAAACAACCTCATGCCATCATAATCATAACCGCAAACCCAACTTATTTCGAGCCATTTCAACCACCCAGGTAGCTGTAATTTAGCAACATTGTGCATGTCTCGTTGAGGTGGAAACAAATGGATCTATCACACAGCAACTGCTTTATTCTGGATCTTTGTCGCGAAAAGCAAGGTTGGGTAGGACTCCCCCTGCCCCTGCGAATTTCCAAAACAGCAGGTGGGACGTGAGCAGGGGCAGGAATCCAACTGCAGCCAAGCAAAGGCCTTTCTTCTTTCTTAGGGATGCAGGTCCCAGGTCTAGATCCACAGGAGCTCCGTCCTCAACAAGAGCCATCTGCAGCTAAGAGAAGAAGGGGAGAAAGAGGATTAAAGGAGCTCCCTCCCCAGAGAGATGCTAAAGATGCACTTCTTTGCCCTGGCTGTCAGGGGCTGGTCTGAATCAGATGCCAGAGACTGGCCTGACTCCAAAGATGAAGGAATGCAGGCACAGACAGAGCAGCCTCTGACAGAGGAGGAGGGGGAGGATCCCCCCACCTTACACGTTCACAGAAGCAGAGAGACCACCAGATTCAGAGGCTGCTCAGTTGGGGGAAGAGCTGGACGGTTTTGAGATAGTAGCTAGGCAACCAGGAGGGAGGGAGCCTTTGGGAGATTCTTAAATCGAGAGTGGCGGGGAAGTCCCTCCCTCCTCTAGAACTTGGAAGACTGAAAGGCTCCAGGAACAACGGAAGCTCAGGGGAGGGACAGGTGGCTGGTGGTGCGCTTCTTGCTGCGGAAGGGGACAGGACTCAGAGTGAGCAACTGCCATCCGTGGGGAGGGCGGCCTGATGTTGCTCTCAGTATGTTGTTGTAAATACAACAGATTATAAACATGACAAAAGCTCGTTACTTCTTATCGGAAGCTACCGGAGGGGAGGGGGAAACTCCCTTGCCTGCCAGCGTACCTGACACTGGCTTTTGACCCTTTATTTTAGATGATAGATGACAGCTAGATAGAGATACTGGTTCTGTGTACCATTGAGAACCACCAGAAAAAAAGCACTGGTGATCATGATAGTCAGTTACGCCCTTGTATACTCCAAGCATTTGGAAAATGAGGAAGTGGAAGGTGGAGGACCAAGGCTCCTGTGGTCAAATCCAGCAAGCATTTAGTTGCAGTGGGAGCCTGTGGGACTCCCTGCCACATATCCCTCTCCATTGACAGACTCACAATCACAAGTGCACTTCCAGGCAAAGAGGCTGAGCCTTGGGACGGTGCTGCAGCGGACGAAATCCCTGGGGTAGCTGTTGGCCCGGAACACATTGCGTGGCACCTCACGGATGTTGGTGTTTTCACAGATTATGTGAGCCAGTGAGACTCGGTTGAGGGCCTGGAGCTGCGATGGGGTGAAGACGCCGGGATTCTCATAATAGAATCTGAGGGGAAAGAGAAAAGGGGTCAATGCCCTAGCACCTGGCACCATGAAAGCAAAAGGAGAGCCTGCTGGATCAGGCCAAAAGGGGCCCATCTAGAAGTGGGGATTAGATATCACTGGGCACTACCAATGCTGAGTCATACTGACCAATCTCCTTGTTAAATCTAGATTATAAAACCTCTCCAGTTATTCTGGTCCATAGATTTAAAACGTTTACTGACATTTCTACACACCCAGTCCAATCTGGGTTTGTTCGAGGGTGAAGAATTACTGATTCAATAAGGATTTTTTTAAAAAAAAACATTCTTCCTTTCAGCAGGAAAATATCATCCACTTTAGCAAGCCTCACACTTGATATTTTTAAAGCATTTGATTGCATAGAACCAAATTATTTAATGGAAGTAGTTAAGAAATTTGGATCTGGCCCAAAATTTGTAAAAGCTTTGGAAGGTATTTATTATAGATTACTGTAATTTCCTCATGATTAGGTACCGTAAAATAATATGTTTAGTATTTTACACACACACATCACTGACTGGACCCCATTTTCGATAGTTGTGTCATGTTTTATTATTAAGTGTGTACAATTTTGTAACAAGAAAATGAACAATATTTTCTAAAAAAACATTTTTGTTCAGACAGGCCTACACAGACATGTAGAATGTTGCAGTATATTTTAATCTATTTTTCACTTACCGGTACTGCTGATTTTATCTTTCATATGCTTTAAAGAATGGTTTTTAATCCCCCCCCCCTTTTTTTGTAAAACACTTTGAGGTTTTTTTTTTGTTTTGTATAGATTTTATGAAAATAAATTAAAAGTAAAACAAAATAACCATCTCCTGCTGGGCTTGCCACTAGTTTATGGGCTGTAATTTGCTTGCCTTTGTGATGAAATGGCTTCTGCTTAGTTTAGAAGGAAAGTGATGGGTGTACGTAAGCTACTTAGGAAGACCAGTCGATTGAAAGAGAAAATCACAGAGGTTCTGGGCTTCCTCTGCCTGCTCACCTGTCACCGGTCCGAGTCCTTCGGAACTGGTCTCCGATGATGCACGCGAAGGTAGGACCAACTCTGCCATTCCGGACCAAAGGCTCTGCCACGCCCCCAACCCAGAGGTCAATGTTGTTGGGGGTCTTGTAAAGGCTCATAAACTTCTTGGCCACATCGCGGTTCTGGATGACGGCAGCGAGTTCGTTCTCATTCTGGGGTTGGGAAAGGCCGCATAATTGCCGCCAGGCATTGTAACCTGCAGGAGGAGCACCAATATCAAAAGCTGGGTTCCTTTCAAGGCATCTGAAGTGCAAAAGAGGCACTCTAGCACAGGCAAAGAAGAGCGGAGTGGGGTTTTAGAGGGGCGTTGTTGTTGTAATGCAGCCAACCCAAGGGGTGGGACCCCTTCCCTGGCATACAGTCTGCCAGGAAGCTTACTTTTGTAGACAAAAAATTAATGTTACATTATTTTAAGATTAAAGATTAGGATAAATAAAGAGGGTAAGGATTTGCTGAACTAACAAATTGAACGGGAATACAAAAAGGGAGGTGTGAGGAGGTCCGGGAAACAAGCAAATGAAAGATAAGTGATGGAAAGATGGAATTGTTTTTTTTTAAACTATTTTTATTTTGTATTTTTCTTTTTTCTTTTTTCATTTTGTAAAATTCTAATAAATATCTTTATTTTTTTTAAGAAAGGAAGTTTACTTTTACTAGGGAATGGGAGCTCGACAGCAACAACCCTCCCCACCTGCGGTTTCCAGCAACTGATATTCAGAGGCATCCTGCTTCTGATGGTGGAGACAGAGCATAGCTATTGTGGAAAGAGGGGAACAAAGAGTTCCATAGCGCTTCCTGCCAAGGTGGGGTGTGTGACCTAGCTAAGCCTGACAGGACAGCTTACTCTATGGTCTTAACCCCTTCATGCATTAATTAGAGTTAAACACGTTGGTTATATCCCACAAGGCGGCCGTTGGGATGTGAAGAGAGGGCTGTTTTGCTCAGCTCCTGCTTGTGGGCTTCCCATCCGTCAACCAGCCATCAGGGCAACAGGATGCTGGACCAGATGGGCCATTGCTCTGATCCTGCAGGCTCTTCCTAGGTTCTTTGGTTCGGAGACTCTCTGTCTTCACTGGCCTCCCGTACCCATCTCCTGAGAGTTTCTCAAGAGGGGACTGAGGCTGGCCGAGGAGTCTTTCAGATATTTCTCTGCACCGGCTGGTCATTGAGCAACACTCTCCAACATCTGTGCAGGCTCTGCTTGCCTTACCTGGGAGGCCGTGATCTCGGCCTCGCTGCATGTTGAGGGAGGGCAAATCCAGTCCACTGCCATTCCTGATCTGTTCAAAGAGTTTGTCCCTGAGAGCATCCACCACCAACTGGTCCGGCCTCACCAGTTTGGCTGGCTTACCCAAGAGGCCTCGGATAAGCGGGTCAATACCTCCTGGAAGAACAAAACATCTGCTTGCAAAATTATGGCTCACTGGCACATTTAGCTGCTGCCTGAGACACCTCCATCTCCCCCCACCAGCTGGACCTGTAGCCTCTACTGGATTTCCAGACCACAACCTGCCTGCAGCTGTGCAAGCAGGGCACATTTTAGAGTTGGAAGGGACCACAAGGATCATCTAGCCCAGCCTTTCTCAACCTGTGTGTCCCCAGATGTTGTTGAACTACAACTCCCATCACCCCAAGCTAGCAAGGCCAGAGCTCAGGGATGATGGGAGTTGTAGTCCAATAACATCTGGGGACCTACAGGTTGAGAACTGCTGAATTCTAGCCCAACTCCCTGCAATGCAGGAATCTTTCACCCAACATGGGGCTTGAACCCACAACCTTGGGATTAAGTGTCTCATGCTCTACCAACTGAGCTATCCTGCAAGGTTTAACCACTGATTGATGCTACAGCAAGCCCCTTTGAAGCTGGCCTGAAGGAAGGGATTTGGCTCCAGTTTGCTTCCTGCCAACAGAGGAAGCAAATGCCCTCAACTGCTCAAGGGAGGTCCTGACAGCGAGCCCTGCTTACCGAGGAAGAATCGGGACCTCACTTTTGCCCACTCCTGATGTCACACACAATCTCAGCTGTGGAGGGAATGTGCTTTGGGGAGATTCGCCATGCGCATCAAAACTAGGACCTTTGCCGGCCAAACTTGGCCTGTGGCCTGGAGGTTCCTGCACTGCTAAGTGTACAGGCTGGCACATATGGGGAGAAGTACCTGAGCCTCAATCAATGGGCTTTCTGCAATCTGAGATAGATGGAAAAATCATACGGAAACTACCATGTGACGGGGAGCTTCCTGCAGCCAATCGGAAGCTGCAACTTTGTTTCCAAACATTTTGGAAGTCGAATGGACTACCAGAACGATTCTGTTCAACTTCCAAGGTACGACTGTATTAAGATCCTAATGACTAATGTCAATAATATAAGCACCCACAAACTAGTTGCTGAGTTGGTGATACACTTTAAACGTTAACCTTGTACGTGTAGCACAACACAATGCATATCACATAACAATTTTGTTGTAGTCGCATGGTCTTCACTTACAAAAACATACAGATGTGAAGACAAGGCTGCACCGCCGTACAGTCAAAGCACAAGTCTGCCGTCTGCAAGTCTTTATTCAGAATGGTGTGTACATTGAGCATGAAATACATTATTTTGTTAAGAATGACATAAACCGTATGCAAAATGGTTGGGCCCCAGGACCTCTTTCGGACCTCAGGGCCCCAGAAGTTTGCACCGTCTTCCCCTCTCCTCTCCTTGGCCTTGCCCAAGAGGGACATACCTTGCTGAAGGATTCTCCATGAAGCAAAAAATTCCTTCTCCAGCGGGGTCTCGCTTTGAAGCTGGTAGCGGCTATCCAAGCGAAACACCACAGGCCGCACTGAGGCATGCCCAAAACGGAAGGCGTTGGTGAAGGAGCTGGCGATTCGCGGGTCCACGGAGTCATTGTAGCCCGTGCTGCGACCCACAAAACGAGGGAATGCGTCACCCAGGAGGGCCGGCAGGTATTCGCTATAGGTGATTTTCTGGAATGTAGAAGCAGAGGAGAGCGTGAAGAGAAACAGACACCGAAGTTCTCCCTTAAAACATATTCAAAGAAACCAAAACAGGACAGGCCTAGTGATCCCAGTAGGTCTTGCCCCAGTGAGGCAGTTGCAGGGACTGTAGGTCACCACCTTCCCACAGCTGCCTAAGTCCCCTCCAGGGTTTCTCCCAAGCAATATGAGACTGTGCCTGTGTGTCTGACTTTGCTCCTCTTGCTTCATGCCTCTTCTGGTCCTGGGAGACCGGGGGCGGGAGCAGGGAAGGGAGTTTATAATAGCAGGAAGGAGAGACACACATGCCTCTTCACCAGCTAGACTGCCTCTTGATCTCCCTCCTCTCCTGCCTCTGCTTCTAATCCTGGTTTTTTTTCTGCCACAGACTCTTCTTGCTCACCAAGCCCTCCCAGTCAGCTCCGTCTTCTCCCTCGGACCGCTCTGAGCCTTCTTCTCCTGGGGGTTCCCTTGGGGGTTGGTGCCCTTCCTCTGCATCTAGCTAGTCCATGTCACTGGGATGTGGCTTGAAGGTGGTGTACAGGCCCTTCCACTCCTCAGTTCATCTCCACAACAACCCTGTGAGGCAGATTAGGCTGGGAGGCAGCGACTGGCTCCAGGTCGAGTAGAGATTTAAACCCTGGCCTCCCAGGTCCAAGTAGCCTGAAACTCTAACCACTACACTACACTGCCTTTCTGTCAAGCTTAAACTCCCCTCACTCTGCATACCAAAAAGGGTTTCAGTAGGTGATTGACCTAGTTATTCCAAGAGAATCCCCTATAAACTGAGGTTGGTCTTGGTGGGTAACAGAGATAAGAATCTACCCCACCCGCCATACTTCTCCACAGCTAGCTCACCCCATCCCAAACTCATGAACATCTGTAGTCTGGACTGAACACAGCGGGGGCTTTTCCAAACCGGCCTTGCATCTGGACAAGACCTGGCCTCATTCTTAGCGTCACAGGGCTGCTGTCTCAACCAGTACCTGAATTACTGCTCCATTGATTTTCCGGGCTATGTTGTAGATGGTGTCTGAATCCATGTGCGGATTCAGCATCTTCAGCTGAGAGGCCATGCGGTTGTGGAACCTCATGAAGAGCGTCTGCAAGGCAGTTAGACCCGGCATCTCGTTGACACGATTGTCCCCTTGAAGACCCCAGAGAAGAAGGAAGTGTTGTTAGATCCAACCAGCCACCTTGTGCTTGTAAGAAACAACTTGGAAAGCACAGGCTCTCTGCAGGGACAGCATTTTAGCAAGACTTATTCTATCATCTATCTATCATCTATCATCTATCTATCATCTATCATCATCTCTATCATCTCTATCATCTATCTATCTATCATCTACCTAATTATTATTATTATTATTATTATTATTATTATTATTATTATTATATCCCACCTTTTCCCCAGACAGGGACTCAAGGTGGTTTATACAAATTGAAACAATGCAGATAAAAGACAAGAAGCTAAAAGTATATAAAAGATAAATCAATAAGAGGTAATTAAAGTCCTTTTTGTTTTGTCTTTGTTTTTGGTAAAAAAATAAGAAAGCAAAACACAAACAAACAAAAAGAGGTAATTAAACTCTAATAGAATTAAAACAATATAAAATTCAAATCGAAATACAAATAATAAAAACAGTACAGCACTCTCAAAAGTCCGCCCTTAAAAAACAGCCAGTCCTCAAAGTCCTGGCAGAATAAAACAATCTTCACCTGCCAGCAGAAGGACAACAAGGAAGGAGCCAGTCTAGCTTCTCTAGGGAGGGAATCCCAAAGTCTGGAAGCAGCCACTGAGAGCCTAAAGGCCCTTTTTCGAGTCCCCATTAAGCAAGCCTGACGCCATGGGTTATCTACTCCTTCAAAGCAGGAACCACAGCTAAGGAATCTCTGGCAGATGGTCGTCCAACCTCTGTTTAGAAACCTACAAGGTAGGAGATTCCACCAGTGTCCAAGGTAGACCTGTTGAAAATCTACCACCACCTGGAAGTTCTTCCTAATGTTTAATGTCTTTTCTTGCCATTTTAATCCCTTGGTTGAGATCCTACCCCCTGGAGCAGCAGAAAACAAGCTTGCTCCATCCACCTTCCATGTGACGACAGCCCTTCAGATATTTGAAGATGGCTTCCTAACATCTCTCAGCCTTCTCATCTCCAGGCTAAACATACCCCGCTCCCTCAACTGTTCCTTACAGGTTTCCAGAGGAGCATAGCTGAGTGGGAGAGCACCTGCTCTGCATGCAGAAGGTCCTGGGTTCAAATCCCCAATGTCATCTCCAGGTAGGGTTGCCTGAAATCCCGGAGAGCCACTGCCAGTCAGTGTAGGGCAGGGCCAGCAACCTAAGGTCCATGGACCACAAGTGGCCCATGGGGGTCCTTTAACTGGCCCACAAGCTGCTCCCGAACCAAGCTGCCTGCTCAGTGAGTCCACGCGTGCTGCGCTAAACCAGCGCGATGCAGGGGATTCACTTCTGCATTGCTGAAAATTGCGTCTGTGCAGGCACCGGAAATCGCGGGCACATGCGTGATCTGGCCCACGGAGGAATCTCCACTGGAGTGAACCTGCCCAGGCGAGGTAAACCTTGCCAATCCCTGGTGTAGGGCAATACAGTGGTACCTCAGGTTAAGTACTGAATTCGTTCCAGGGGTCCGTTCTTAACCTGAAACTGTTCTTAACCTGAAGCACCACTTTAGCTAATGGGGCCTCCTGCTGCCGCCACACCACCGCTACACGATTTCTGTTCTCACCCTGAAGCAAAGTTCTTAACCCGAGGTACTATTTCTGGGTTAGCGGAGTCTGTAACCTGAAGCGTATGTAACCTGAAGCGTATGTAACCTGAGGTACCACTGTACTGAGCTAGATTGACTTGTGGTTTGACTCAGTAGAAAATACCTTCCTTTTCAAATCAAGAACAATGAGGGCCGGAATATTACTTGGTCTTTAGCCGAACGACCAGAGCTCTGTGACAGAACATCTGCCTTACATGCAGAATCAGCCCTTCATTTAGAATCATGAGGACTAGCATCTTGGTTTATTTTAAAGGACATGACCATAGCTCTGTGCAGGGAGAAGGTCCTAGGAAGGGTGGGAGTATCCCCTCTTTTGAAACCCTGGAGAGCCCTTGCTGCCAGTCAGTGTGAAACAGGGGTCTGATTCAGTATAAAAATAAACAGACCTACCTGCAAAGAAACAGGGGATCTTTGCTGTCGTGTTGGTTTTATTGCAGAGCTCTGGGAAGCCTGGTGGGTTGCCGAAAGGGAGGTAGGCCAGCCCCTTGTCTGTGTAGTTCAGGTTGACAGCCAGCAGCCCTTGGTTGCTTGAGGTGTTCCTCAGTTGCCTCGCCCAGTCGACTTCGCTGGCGTAGACCATGCTGGCGTCAAGGAAGGCTGTCAGAGCGTTGATCTGGTTGCGGATGGCGTAGCCCCCGTTGCAGGCGGGGGCCGCTCTCGTGAAGGCCATACAGCCTTTGGGGTCTTTCACCGGGTCATTAGGAGGGATCTGCAGCCCCACAAAACAGTAATTTTTAAAAAATGAAACGGAGAGCCAGGGGTGGTCTAGTGGTTAGAGTGGCAGACTATGACCTGGGAGGCCTGGGTTCGAATCCTCCCCACAATGGCCATGGGGGTGACGTTTGGCTTTCAGCCTAGGCTACCTCACAGAACCCTGTTGGGAGGATAAAATGGGGAGGAGAACTATGTACACCACCTTGAGATCCTTGGAGGAAAGGTGGGATAATAATAATAATAATAATAATAATAATAATAATAATAATAATGTATGTGACCTTCAGTCTGGCTCCCAGTACGTTTCCGAGCACAATTCAAAGTGTTGGTGCTGACCTTTAAAGCCCTAAACGGCCTCGGCCCAGTATACCTGAAGGAGCATCTCCACCCCCATCGTTCTGCCCAGACACTGAGGTCCAGCGCTGAGGGCCTTCTGGTGGTTCCCTCATGGCAAGAAGCCACGTTACAGGGAACCAGGCAGAGGGCCTTTTCGGTAGTGGCACCTGCCCTGTGGAACGCCCTCCCACCAGATGTCAAAGAGAAAAATAACTACCAAACTTTTAGAAGACATCTGAAGGCAGCCCTGTTTAGGGAAGCTTTTAATGTTGAATAGACTACTGCATTTTAATATTCTGTTGAAAGCCTCCCAGAGTGGCTGGGGAAACCCAGCCAGATGGGCAGGGTATTAATAATAATAATGATGATGATGATAATAATAATAATAATAATAATAATAATAATAATAATAATAATAAGTGATCACACAGGGTGGGGGGCAGGTCCATGCAGAGCTGGGGTGGGAGTCTTGTTAGAATAAAGTTATAAACTCAAACAAAATAGCAACTGGTCGCTGGTGCCCCCCCCCCCGCCAGCTTAGTCTTCTGAGGCCCTGGGCAAGTGTATTTGGCTGCCCACCCCCTCTGCACAGGCCTGGTGGGGCTTCCCTTCAGGTGTCCAAGCCTTGTCTAAGCTCAACACCAGCCCCTGCAACAACCGACATGAAGTCTCCGCTCGAGAGAGATGAAATTCCTGAGGTCGTCAACCTTTACAGGCCGGTTACCGCATTTGGCATTGTGGTGGGCGGGGGAGGGGAGGAGCATCATGGGGGCCAGTCATCCCTGCCATTGGGGAGGGTGTGTGGCCTAACCCATCAATCAATCAAAATCAAAATCAAAATAAATACCCTACATGGACAGTTAAAGAAAAACATTTTCTGGAACAGTTACCTATTGAGTTGTTTCTTGTTTTTTTATAACATTTTTTATATGTACGGATAAAATTGTTTCAGAAGCCGCTTTGATACGTTGTATGAAATTGTGATCTACAAGTATATTTTTCTACAAACATAAAATAAAATTTAACACACAGTCAGAAAACAACCTGCTGCCACATTTAAAAGGGCCCAAAAAAGTGGCAGAGCCACAAAATGGTAGTTGGTGTGTGCCCCCCCACCTCCTCAGCCACCAGAGAGAAGTTTTTTGCACCTCTCCTCTGTTCAGAGACCAAAAAGGGAGGGTAGGGATCCAATTCTGGCACCCAGTGAAATCGTGCTGTTTCAATTATGGATTATTATTATTTATCGTTTTTAAGGAGGTGCATGCCATGTAGGAGAAGCTGAGTCAGTGCAAGCAGGAGGTGAGGAGGAACAGCAAAGAGTTTCTTGCTCTTTGCGGATACAGTATTGGAGGGGATATTTACAGAGGCCTTTCGTGGGTGACACAGGGGAGGTGCTGGCAGTCCCACTGGATCCCGTTGGTGCCATGTCGGGGATCCCTGGACGATTGTGTCGGACAGGTTGCGTTTCTGGAAAAGGGTAGAACGAACCCTGGACTTTCACGCACCTTGATGGGGAAGCAAGGGGGTGCCTTTGCGCAAGTATTTCCACAGTCTGCTCCTTTGATGAAGGTGAGGGTGGCCGTGGTACTGGGCCCAAAATCCAAGTCGTGGTCAATAAACTGGCCGAACTGCATGAACATGACCGAGCGGAATGGGTCATCGGTGAGTCTTTTGTCGTTGAAGGCGACAATCTGGTTGGATACTTCCCGGACCTGCAGCAGACGTTACCAAGACATAACAGAGGAACAGATCTTGGTTGCCGATTCCAAGCACCAAGGCTGATGGTTGTAACTTGCGGACCCTGAGCCTGGACAACCCCAAAAGGCCTCACCCTGATCCAGATTCACTGAAGGGGCCAAAAACACCCCGTCAGTCAAAGTTCAGAAGCTAAAGCGAGGGCAGAATGCGGCAGCACAGTGGCTGGCAGGAGTGAGACCTTGTCAGCCTATAGCACCACTGCTCAGAGATCTACACTGTCTGCTGATTTGCTACCAGGCTAAATTCATAGCTGTGATTCCTGCATTGCAGGGGGTTGGGCTAGATGACCCTTGGGGTCCCTACCTACTTTACAGTTCTATGATGGAAGAACACAGATTATAACATGGCCGTTGGGGCCACTTTCCTATCTGCTTTGCCACCTTCCCCCTCTTTCCCTAAAATCCTCCCCTGCCCCCCGCTTGGGCTCCAAAAATGGCCCAGAGGACACCCAAGTAAAATGTTCAAAAAGAAAAAAGAAGAAAAATAAAAAAGGCTTCTGATCTTCTGTCTGTCACTTACATAAAAGGAATTATTCAAAACCTTCACTCCAGAATGATATCCAACTGATCTACTATCTGTTAGGCAATATTACTTATTAACCCAAATATCTCAAATTAATTCATTTTCCTTTTCACACAGAAAGTCCAAAAGGGCTTCTCTAATTTTTGTTATTAATAAATGCCTCAGCAATGGTTTTTCTTTAATCAAACATATCAACTTTATCTCCAATAACTTCAACAACTATTCCTCCATACTAAACAACAATAAGTCTTTCTGCCTTTGTCCACAAAAGAGTCTCTCCGCTGTGATCATATATTAAAATAATATTCCATCATTATTTTCTTGTTATGGATTCATTAATTCACCCATTTTGTATCTTCTGTTCCCATTTCCTGTTGTCATGCTGTGGATTTCCATCCTGATTGTTTTAAAAAATCATCCCTTCTCTTTTCCTAAATCCCTGACTCGTTCTGAGCAACCGTTCAGAAATCCGCTTTGCAAAGCAGAGCACAGCTGGGGTTGACTCCTTACCAAGGGCAGGGGGAATCCATAATATGTCTTGTTTTCCGTCCAGCCACGCGGGAGGGATATGCCATCTTCGTACTCTTGCAGAAGCCGTCGGGCATAAGGGCGGTTGTTGGCCCCTAAGGTAGGAATCCTCCTGGAATGTTCCAGAAGGACCACAGAGATTCATTTTTAAAAAGCAGCAAAGGGGGGGGGGGGAGAGAATCCTATTTTTACTGTATTTATTGCATTTAAATCCCACTCAAGGGGGAGTTCATGGTTTTTCTCCTCCATTGCTAATAGGAACTTAGGAAGCTGCCTTATATGGAGCCAGACCATGGTTCCATCAACTCAATATTGCCTACACTGATTGGCAGCAGCTCTCCAGGTCTTTCCCCCAGTCCTACCGGGAGATGCTGCCAGGGTTTGACCCTGGGACCTCCTGTCCGCAGGGCAGATGCGCTGCCTATACCACTGAACTATGGTCTTGTCTGTGAGCAGCTCACCAAATGAGTTCAGGGCTGGGCTGGGATTTTAACAGCCGACATGCTGGATATAGAAGCTTACCTGTTGTTACATTCTCCCGTAATAGTCCGGAAAGGGCTACTGAAATCACACTGCAATGGGCTCTGTTCCTGCTTGGCACAGCCAGACGCCTTGTAGATAGTTTGCATCTGGCCTGGACTGAGAACATCTGTAGGAGGAAGGAGATGGAGGAGGTCTCAGCTAGGGACACGCAAGGGTTTAATTCGGTCCATGTTTTTAAGTGAGCTGAACAGATTTACTACACCTCCTGCATTAATAAACCCAGATCGGAATTTTGTGATGCGAATATCAGAAGAGCTTGCTGGGTCAGGCCAATGTTCTAGCATCCTGTTCTCACAATGGCCAACTTAGAGGCCTATGGGAATTTGCAAGAAAGACCCGAGTGCAACAGAAATTCTCCTTCCTGTGGTTTTCAGCAACTGGTATTCAGACAGAGTAATTGATACATCAAACCCAGGGGTCTCGGGGTCACTCAAAAACCAACATTGTCTGATTCCTTCAAAACCAGTGCTGAAGTTTTGTAGTCATTTTGTGGTGAAAACCCCACATTTTGTAGCGCCCCACAAACATAGCACTTCATACTTCAAACCCAGGGGTTTGTAGTTAACACCCCAAAAAAACAACACCGTCTGATTCACTCAAAACCGACACTGAACTATGGCAAAAGTTTTGCAGAAAGCACATTGGGTTTGATATATGAAGTACTCCATTTGTGGGGCACTACAAAACATGGGGGTTTTGCTACAAAACAACTACAAAACTTTGGCGCTGGTTTTGAGGGGATCAGACAATGTTGGTTTTGGGGGTGTTAACTACGAACCCGGGTTTGACATATCAGTTACACTGTTTGTGGGGTGCTACAAAGCATGGTGTTTTTTGCTACAAAACAGCTATAAAACTTTGGCACCAGTTTCGAGGCGATCCCAGATTTGGGGGTTCATAGTTAAAGAAGCTGGAGTTTATCCACAGGTGTGTGTGTGTGTGTGTGTGTGTGTGTGTGTGTGTGTGTATATATATGCAGGTTTTGGTGTCCTCGGGTGTCTTCCCGTGTAAAAGTTGGGGTGTCTAGGCGACGTTTCGACGAGGTCTCACTCGTCATCTTCAGGCTGGTGCTTTCGGCTTCTTGTTACTGGAACAGAGCAGGATCTCAGTGTTTGAGTTCCTATAAATACTGTAGAGGGGTGTGGTGTATAGCCTCCAATGTTCTGGGCCGAGAGGAAGTTCCCAGGCTAGTGTGCCTTTTCTTCTTTTGTTCCTTAGTTGCTTGAGGGATATCTTGAGTGATTTCTTGAGTGATATCCTGAGTACCACTTAGGTGGGTCATTAGGTGTGGATTAGTTGCTAAAGCCTTTGTGTCTTGACCTCTTGAACTTTGTGAAGAGTTTTTCTGAGAAGATGGCTGTAGTTGTGCTCTGGCTTGGCTTCGTGTATAGGGGCGAGCTGTGGTTTTGTGGCCTGTGCCAGCCAGATCTGTGTAGGGATTGCAGGGGGGTGCAGCATCCGGAGGTGCCATCATGGTTTGGCTACTGGATGGTGTCTGTAATTTATCTGTGGAGAGGGTCTGGGTTTGGGTCTGGTGTGGTTGATTGGTGATGGCGTTCTGTGTGCCTCTGGATCTGGTGTCAGTTTTTGTGGGGAGGGCTAATTTCCAGATGTCTGGCAAGCGGGATGTGTCGTCACGCTTGTTCATGTTGTGAGGGTGTTTCTCTATCTCGATGGCTTCCATGATTATTCTCTTGTGGTGATGTTCCATGTTAGAGAGCAATTTGGAATCTGCAAAATTAATTTCGTGTCCTGTTTCTTTCATGTGTTGGAAAAGAGAGGAAGTTTTTTCTTCTTTTTTGACGGCATTCTTGTGTTCTGCGATACGTGCATTTATTCGTCTGTTTGTTTGTCCAATGTACGTGGCTGGGCAGACTTTGCAGGGTATTTCATAGACCCCTTGGTTTTCCAACTGGATTTTATCCTTGGGGTTTCTGAGGATATTGGCTATCTTTTGGTTGGCGCAAAAGGCTGTTTTGATATTGTGTTTATGGAGGATTTTGCTAATTTTATCTGTAGTGCCCTTGATATAAGGAAGGAGGGCCATGCCATTGTTTTCTTCTGTGTCTTGGTTTTTGGGGGGTGTTTCTTTTTGGATTAGCTTCGTAACCCTGTTTTGCTGGTATCCATTGGCAATTAACACATTTGAGAGATTCTGTAACTCAGTTGTCAAGTGGTCTTTGTCAGCCAGGCGTTTGGTTCTGGAGATGAGAGTCTTGGCTACGGAGTTTATTTGTGCAGGGTGGTGGTGTGATTGTGCATGTAAGTAGCGGTTGGTGTGTGTTTTTTTCCGGTAGATAGTGTGTCCTAGGGAGCCATCAGGTTTTTTGTAGATTAGGACGTCAAGGAAGGGAAGTTGGTTGTTGGCTTCTATTTCCATAGTGAATTGTATTTTGGGGTGTAGGCTGTTGAGATGTGTGAGGAAGCTGTCCAGTTTTTCCTTCCCGTGTGGCCAAATTACAAAGGTGTCGTCAACATATCTGAGCCAAAGTTTGGGTTTGTGTTCTGACTTGTCTAAAGCATTGGTTTCAAAGTGTTCCATGTACAGGTTTGCGATGACCGGTGAGAGGGGTGATCCCATAGGTGCTCCTTCTATCTGTTTGTATCTTTGTCCATTGTGGATGAAGTACGTGTTGGTTAGGCAGTGGTTGGTCAGGTCCAAGATGTATTCGGGGGGATTGTATTTGTTTTGAATGGCTGTCAAGGCTTCATTAATGGGCACTTGTGTGAAGAGAGATACAACATCGAAGCTCACAAGTAGGTCATTGGGATGTAGGTTTTGCTTCTTTATTGTTTCTATGAACTGGAAGGAGTTTGGAACGTGTGAAGAGATGGATTCTGCATAGGGCTGAAGTTGCTTGGCGAGAAATTTAGCGAGATTTTGTAGAGGTGAGCCTATGGAGCTGACTATTGGTCTGAGTGGTGTTCCCTCTTTGTGTATTTTGGGGAGGCCGTAGAGTTTGGGGCATCTGGATGATTTTTCTCTGGGGATGATTCTTAGCTGGATTTCTTCACTGATAGGAGAGGCTTTTATTTTGGATTTGGTGGTTTTTTTCCAGATAGGTGGTGGGATCTGTTTTTATAGGTTGGTAGGTAGGGTCTTGGAGTAGATTTGATAGTTTTGCTTGGTAGTCCGATGTGTTCATCACAACAGTGGCATTACCTTTGTCTGCTGGGAGAATGATTATGTTGTTGTCTTTCCTCAGGTTGGTGAGTGCTTTCTGTTCTTCTTTGTGTAAATTGCTTCTGGGTGGTTTGCTGGAGCAGAGGATGTTGGTGACTTCAAGTCTGATTTTATTGGCTTCATCTGGGTTGATTTTGGTTAGGCTAGCTTCGACTCCACATATGATGTTTTCCGTGGGGATGCGTCTCGGGGCGACTGCAAAGTTGAAACCTTTGGAGAGTACTTTGGTTTCAGTTGAGGTGAGGATCCTGTCTGATATGTTATGTACTGTTTGTTTCATGGGTTGTTGTGGAGGGTGGCTGGGCTTCTGGCGTTTCTCTAGTTTGTGGAGTTTGTTGGTGTGTGTGTCTGTCTTATGTGAGGTCTCCGTTTCAGCTCTCCAGACGGCTAGTTGTTTGCATTTGTCCCAGAGTGCAGGGTGGATTTTGTTACAGAGTTTGAGGTGAAGAGTGAGCAGATCTTTGTTGGTTTGGTTTAGTAGGTATCTTTTCTTGTGTAGTTCGTTTCTGATTAGGGATAGTTCAGTTCGTTTCAGGATCCTTTCGGTGGCTGGGGTTTTAGAGTGGAATTTAAGTTGGAAGCATGTGGGAATTAAGTTGTTGTCTCAAATGTGTTAATTGCCAATGGATACCAGCAAAACAGGGTTACGAAGCTAATCCAAAAAGAAACACCCCCCAAAAACCAAGACACAGAAGAAAACAATGGCATGGCCCTCCTTCCTTATATCAAGGGCACTACAGATAAAATTAGCAAAATCCTCCATAAACACAATATCAAAACAGCCTTTTGCGCCAACCAAAAGATAGCCAATATCCTCAGAAACCCCAAGGATAAAATCCAGTTGGAAAACCAAGGGGTCTATGAAATACCCTGCAAAGTCTGCCCAGCCACGTACATTGGACAAACAAACAGACGAATAAATGCACGTATCGCAGAACACAAGAATGCCGTCAAAAAAGAAGAAAAAACTTCCTCTCTTTTCCAACACATGAAAGAAACAGGACACGAAATTAATTTTGCAGATTCCAAATTGCTCTCTAACATGGAACATCACCACAAGAGAATAATCATGGAAGCCATCGAGATAGAGAAACACCCTCACAACATGAACAAGCGTGACGACACATCCCGCTTGCCAGACATCTGGAAATTAGCCCTCCCCACAAAAACTGACACCAGATCCAGAGGCACACAGAACGCCATCACCAATCAACCACACCAGACCCAAACCCAGACCCTCTCCACAGATAAATTACAGACACCATCCAGTAGCCAAACCATGATGGCACCTCCGGATGCTGCACCCCCCTGCAATCCCTACACAGATCTGGCTGGCACAGGCCACAAAACCACAGCTCGCCCCTATACACGAAGCCAAGCCAGAGCACAACTACAGCCATCTTCTCAGAAAAACTCTTCACAAAGTTCAAGAGGTCAAGACACAAAGGCTTTAGCAACTAATCCACACCTAATGACCCACCTAAGTGGTACTCAGGATATCACTCAAGAAATCACTCAAGATATCCCTCAAGCAACTAAGGAACAAAAGAAGAAAAGGCACACTAGCCTGGGAACTTCCTCTCGGCCCAGAACATTGGAGGCTATACACCACACCCCTCTACAGTATTTATAGGAACTCAAACACTGAGATCCTGCTCTGTTCCAGTAACAAGAAGCCGAAAGCACCAGCCTGAAGATGACGAGTGAGACCTCGTCGAAACGTCGCCTAGACACCCCAACTTTTACACGGGAAGACACCCGAGGACACCAAAACCTGCATACCTATACCCGTGAAAATCTACGAAAGCATATATATATATATATATATATATATATATATATATATATATATGGATAAAATGCTTTTTGAAAAGCATACCTTGAGATTAACAATGTATTTCGTATACATTTGTTTCTACCAGGGGAGAAAATGGATTGAACGACCGCAGATGTTTGGTCCTGTTTCCTCTTTCTAGAGCAGGCTCCTGTGCCTCATTGACTAAGCATCTTTCGCGTGACCTGTGGCCGACACCCTTTCACAACCCCACTCTGGGAAAATGGAAGTGGCTTTTGCAGATTCCTTTCAAGTAGTTTCTAAGACGTGCCTGGGGTGGGAGTAGGGGCTGCCCAACACTAGGAAGATGGTAAACACGCCAGCTTCAGTTTCTCCCAATTTCTGTTTTCCAAGCCGCAAGTTCAGTTCCCTACATTTCCACATCAGTTGGTGACTTATTTATTTTTTAAGTAAACCACATGAAAACCCACCGGCATTCTAGTTCTCATTATTCATGACACACAGCTTTCTGTAAGCAATTTTGCTCCATAAAACACGCACCTTTGTGGAAAGCATATTTCTCTTATCATAATGCAAGTGCTTCTTTGACAAACTGGTGCAATAAAGAATGGCAATCACAGAATCATAGGGTTGTAAAGTTGGAAGGGACCCCGAGGGTCACCCCCCTGCAATAGGACTTGGGTTTTTTTTTTGACTAATTAAAACAAAATTGGCGCAAGGTTTGAAGCCTAAAGACTCTTTTTCAGCTGACAGCAATATTACAGCTAAAAAAGAAAACAGAGGACTCCCCTCACACTATGAAACTTGTTGATGAGCATAAACTGCAGACTGTAAATGGTCTCCCTCAGGGAGGGGGGGTTGGGGACTCCCCTTCACTGGAGGTTTTAAGCAGACGTTGGGTGGCCATCTGTCATGGATGCTTTAGCTGAGATTCCTGCATTGCAGGGGGTTGGACTAGATGACCCTCAGGGTCCCTTCCAACTCTACAATTCCATGATTCTCTACAAATGGCTGTCTGGGATAGGAACTTGTGTTATTTGGTTGCTGTCTAAACTCCATCTTCTAGACTGCCTCTCAGCCTAATGTACCTCACAGGGTTTTTGGGAGGATAAAATGGAGAAGGAGGAGGTCTATGTACATTATCTTGAGCTGCTTTGGAGGAAAAGGTGGGAAATAAATGTGATAATTAATATAAACCAACAAAGTGTCATAATTTTGCACACTTTGGCCTAGCGCATGAAATTGCGCACACACAACTTAGCTGGAGATTAGCTGCAGAACTGAAATCTGGATCTCGTGCATTGACGGACAGTGTGTGAAATAGGCTGGTTCATCTTGAAACAAGAATTGCACCTGGTTCCTCCTCCATCACCTACCTGTGATATTGAAATCCCCGGGGATTGCCGGCTGCAGCTTCTGTTTCAAGAGGGCCCAGGTGACGTGCATGGTGTCGGCTGCTTTCACCGCCTCCTTGGTTCTTCCCACGGGCTGCTTGAAGGAGACCAGGAGATCTGTGGGGTTGACCTTCTCTCTCTGCAGCTTCTCATTTAAGCTGGAGGGTTGGAAAACAGTTGAGTGAAGCTTTGTCACGCAACAGCACTTGAAAGCACATTTCATTATATTGTTGTTGGTTGCTGGGGTCAGTCTGGATGATGCCCTGAGCACCTCCTAATTCTTGGTCTCCTGTAATAAGTGAGGGTTAGACTCTAATAGAGGTTTCTATTGCTGAACTAGCCAGAAAAGTTTCTTTGTAAGACTTTGGCTCCTGTCATCATCGCTATTTCAAGCACAATACCATAATGACTTTCTGCTTATCTCATAATAAGCCTCCAACCATGTCTAAAATTAAGTGGCACAGAAATTCTGTTAAATGATAGTTTAATGCAATTTTATTGATTGCATCACTTTGATCTTGCAGGGCTTCTGTATCTTTTTGACAGGGGCACGGCAAGCAGATATACAGGAGGGGTAGCCTTCCCCGGTGTGGGAAGGATTTCTTGAAGGATTTCTGCTCGAATTTCCACCCGAAACACAATGCAGCAACTCTCCAGCAAACTGGGGAAAGTTGGGAGACAAAGCAGAAGAGAACCAGTAAGGTTGTCAACTTACCTGCTCCTACACCTTTAACAGCAGCCTGAGTTGCCCACTTCTCCTTTTAACAATTATCTGATCTGTCAACACTAGCGGTTGAATCTTTATGCAGTATGGAGTAAAGGACAAGCACTTTGCCACCACTGCTGTTAAATGCACAGGAGCAGGGGCCAAGAAAAGAGCTGGCAACCTTAGGCACCCAGTTTGCTCATGGGCAGCGGCGTTATGACCCTTGCCATCGTGGCCACACCCAGGTCCTTCTCATGTAAATCGGCACTGTCCTGTGAAACGCAGAATCATAGAATTGTAGAGTTGGAAGGGACCAATAAGGGTCATCCAAACCAACCCCCTGCTATGCAGGAGCCACAGCTAAACCCACTGTGGCTGTGTGGAGAAGGGAGGAGACGCAGCCCTCACCGTTGCTGGGTGCGTTTGTAGGCATCTTCGACCAGCTGTTTTGCTTCTTCCACACTCCTCAGAAGGTCTGAGGTGTCCAGAATCTTCCCAATGGCTGCAACAAGAGAGAGAGAGAGCGGCCCTTAGTCTGGGTTTGTCCAAGAGGAGAATATTGCATCAAATGCCTCCATTTAAAACCAAGGGGTGTCGTTTGCACCTCCCACTAAAAACAAGAAACTGTAGCATAATTGCTAACAGGAGTGAGAGATTGTCAGCATGTAATACCTGGGCTCAGAGAGCTTGTCTGAGGCCTGGGGCTGGGAGTCCTGTTCTTGGCATGACTGTGTAAGTCTGGCAGGCCCTGCCCCCCCCCCCCCTGAACAACATAACCCTCCGAGGCTGAGGGCAAGTGTACCCAGTTGCCCTCGGTTCTGCACTGTCCTGCTGTACTGGTTGCCAATTTGATACCAGGCAAAGTTCAAGGTGGTCCTATTAGTATACAGTGGTACCTTGGTTCTCGAACTTAATCCATTCTGGGAGTCCATTCAACTCCCGAAACCGTTCAGAAACCAAGGCATGGTTTCTGATTGGCTGCAGGAGCTTCCTGAAGTCAATTGGAAGCCGCGTCGGACATTCAGCTTCCGAAAAATGTTCACAAACTGGAACGCTTACATCCAGGTTTGCGGTGTTCAGGATCTGATTTGTTCGAAAACTAAGCCGTTCGAGAACCAAGGTACCACTGCTTTTGGGACCAGCTTACCTGCAAAATTGCCATACCCCACATATGCCCACTCAAGCACTTTGATCTCCAGAACTGGCACGGTTACAGGTGACACATAATACCTGTACTGCATTTGTAGGAATTCAATCTTTTAGTGTGGCAGCACCTCTACACTTTGGAACTCCCTGCCTATTGAAATCAGGCAGGCACCGTCACTGTACAAGTGCCACATAATTCCCTTTTTGCAATTTGTAAGAATGTACTTCACATACTAATGGCAACACCTTGGACTTGACTTGGGAGCAGATCAGAAATCAGCCTAGCTGTCTGAGCAGAGCTGTTCTATGCTGACAGGGTTGCCAGTTGACCAGGAAAAAATGTTTTGGTCTGCTCTAAGGAGTTTAACAGCAGCCTGATAATCAGCAGGCGAGGTTTCTCCCTGCGCAAAGAGAAGTAACACCGCCTGCTAACCCATTCAAAGCACAGGAGCTGGGTCCAGTTTAAAAGTTGGCCATTTTAGACATGGCTTTCTCCCAGAGAATCTTGGGAACTGTAGTTCAGCAAGACAGTTCTCTGTTACACAGGTCCCCAGAACTCCATTACAGAATGACAGTTCTCTGGAGGCTTGGAAGCTGTATAGGCAGCACGCAAAGCAAATTTCCAGTTAAGGGCAGCAGCTAATCCACAGAAGGTTTGGAGAGGATCTGAAGGACTCATCCCTCTGGCAGACTGTAACATGCTGCTAGGCAGGTCCCGTAAGCAAATACAGGATGCACAGCTTAGAACGATTTCAGAAGGTTGCAATTGTTTCCATGGCGGGCGGGGAGGGAAACAGAACTCAAACTGCAGAGGAACAGCTTGTGCAAAGTGATCCAGTGAGAGAGTGCATTGCAGAAGTGCATTGCAAAACTCAGAGAAGCGGGAATTTCAAAGGATGTTTTTGTGTTTCATTTCATGGGGCGTTTCAACTATGTAGCCTTGCCTCTAACAGCAAAATGTTCTCCAGCGACAAAAAAAAAGTAGAGTCCCCTGAGAAAATGTGGCACAATTTCTGGATTTTTTGGGGGGGGGGGCGGGGAAGCAGGACTGATGTAGCAGGTATATGCACACATTCATAGTTCAGAAACAGGTCGAATTACAGGCCTTCTGGCAGCTACAGGTTGCAACACACAGGAAATCTGAAGGTTTCCTTGAAGCAACTGAAATTCTTCTGTTGACAGATTTATCCCTGGCCATTCTGCAGAATGTTTTGGGCTGTTTGGGAGCAGTGCTGGGTTTATTGCACAAATTATGAAAACTTCCAACTGAGGACCCAGATTACAAGAGGCCTGAAACACATTTTTTTGTTTCGTTTGCTCAATTTCAAGTTTATGTAATTTCTATTTTTAAAAGGAAAACATACTCCAAATCAGACTTTACCGTTCTGATATGACAATATATATATATATATACCTAATGGCTGCAGAAATATTTGTTGTTGGATTTATAAATCTGTGCAGAAATGAGTTGTCTTATATGCTAAGTAACAAACAGATAACAACACAACAAATTTTATTGGTCAAATACAGATTATAGCCAAAAAACCAGAAAAAGAATAAAAGAGGTAAAGAAAGAATCTCAGAAACAAATTAAAACATTTGTGATAAAATCCTTGTAATATGTAGAGCATGTATACATGGGTGACTCTTATCTCAGAGCACAAGAGTGGACTCAAGGACTTTCTTGAGTTGGGACGTTTTTATCGCAAACTTTGCTGCACTGAGCATGACTGGTTTGACCGAGCAACACAGCAGATACTTGATTTTGTTGATGTCACTGAGGGTGACAAGAAGAAGGGGTCAGCAACCTTTTCCAGCCGTGGGCCGGTCCACCATCCCTCAGACCATGTGGTGGGCCAGACTATATTTTGAAGAATTCCTATGCCCCACAAATAACCCAGAGATGCATTTTAAATAAAAGGATACATTCTACTCATGTAAAAACACGCTGATTCCCGGACCATCTGAGGGCCAGATTTAGAAGGAGAATGGGCCGCATCCGGCCCCTGGGCCTTAGGCTGCCTACCCCTGCAAGAGGGTCAAGGAATTTCTTTAAGTATTTAGCCCTTGGATTTTCATACAGCTTACAAGATAGCACATAGTGTTTGGTGTATCCTCAACTGACTGGCACCCAAAGATGCGGAATCGCTGTTCTCTAGGGATATTTTTGTATCGTCCATCCAGAAAGTTAATTTTGATTGTCTGGGACCTTAAACGCTGTGCAAAGCAAAGGGGAAGTAATCTCAGGCAAATATTTATCTATTCCGAGCTCAGTTTTTACAGTGGGATAGAAGGTAGAAAATCTAGATGCCTTTTTACAGCTTCCATATCCCTTCTAGCAAATAATTCCTGCAGATGCTCTTAATTGAATCTTTGACTACACTGCTACATGCTAAGCAAGAAACCTCCAGGAACTTTCATTTAAAAGCCTCTCAAATGCAAATGCATTTTGCAAGATGAGTATTCCAGTGAGATTGTGGCTTGTATATGCAAATATCAATGTTCTATTTTTCATTGTGCTTTCTGTTCCAATAATGCACTTTAAAAGATACTGCTATGGGGGCCTCTTAACCTTGAAATTGTTTAGGGCATCAGAATGTCTTGATCTGGTCCTATTAAGGCAGGGTGGGTGGGAGGATAGGTGGGTTAACAAAACCCAGAACACTCTCCAAATATAATTATTTTTAAAAGCAATAGCAAAAAGAGAAGCAAGGGCCTTACCACGGAGAGGAAGATCTGTTGCCTGAAGAGGTTTCGTGGCCACCAGGCATCCCAGGAGAACAAGGAGCAGCTGTTCACCTTGGAGAGCAAGAGAAAGAAAGAGGACAATTTTATTTGGCCAAAAAAAAAATTAAAAATGTTTCAAGAGCAGTTTCCTTCGGTGCACGATTGTTTCTTCATCAACAGACTTGTGAAAGCCCCACCTGCTCCAACATTTCAGTCTCACCCCCCACCCGAAAGAGCAAAAAGAGGCAGAGATTTGTATAACATTTAGAAAGCATTATCATTTAAATAGGAGATTAGTTTTCTGACTCGCCTAGAATTTAGGACCAGAAAGCATTTGGAGGGGTAAGGACCACTCACCTGCCATCTTTGACGCTTCTGCTCATCGGTGGCTTGGACACCAACACTTTTATACCTGGACACACCCCTCGGATGGCAGGAGGAACTGTCCGCAGGAGCTGGATTGGTGGAGGAAAGGCCACACCCCCTTCTATGCCCCACCCCCTTGAGATGCTCTGTCTGCTGTATGAAGCCCCACTATGCATTGTTCCAGGAATGCAGATTTCAAGCTCTGCCCAGCTGTGGGGGAGGCCAGTCTGTGGCCAGAGGGTTGCTCCCAGGTCGTTTGGGGCCACAGGAATTGGGGTGTTGCCTCACTGCTCCCCAAAACAAATTGGTGAGTGTGATTGACAATTGCAGCCGGGGTACATGAAGCTCTGCAGGCTTCGCCGCCAGAACTGAGTAACTCTGTATCCCGGAGTGTTTCCTCACCAAAGGCTTCCTGGGACTGAGCTGTGCCAATTTGGCACTGTGATCTAATTTTGTAAAGTATTGTTAAGGGATATTTTAAGGGAAACAGTGAATCTGTTTGAAAGGGAAAAAAGAGCTTGTTTTGAGAATATGAAAGCATCTGGATAAGACAGTGGCTAACCCCCTACCTTTAACAAGAAAAACAACAACTTCTTCTTCTTCTTCTTCTTCTTCTTCTTCTTCTTCTTCTTCTTCTTCTTCTTCGTATTACTACTACTACTACTATTACTACTACTACTACTACTACTACTACTACTGTTATTGTTATTATGACACTTTATTACCCTTCCTGCACCCCAAGGTCCTAGGGTAGGTTACAAGAATTAAAACACAATATTAAAAATGGTTTTAATAACTTTAAAGAAATAAGGTGGGTCTACTCGATCTAAATTACAAAAATCTTCCCCTTTTTGAAGATGGGGACATTTGCCAGCCACCAGTCTGCAGGGACCTTATCTGTTCTTCAATAATTCTTAAAGGTTATAGAAGTAATAATAATAATAATAATAATAATAATAATAATAATAATAATCAGCATAAATAAAATATTATTTATACCCTGCCACTCTGGACAGCTTGCAGCACATAAAAAAACTGCAAAACAGTAGACATTAAAAATTTCCCGATACAAGGTTTCCTTCAGATGTCTTCTAAAACTCAGATAGTTGTTTATTTCCTTGACATCTGATGGGAAGGCGTTCCACAGGGCGGGCGCCACTACCAAGAAGGCCCTCTGTATTGTTCCCTGTAACCTCGCAGTGAGGGAACCGCCGGGAGGTCCTTGGAGCTGGACCTCAGAGACTCTAAGATTACACCCGCAAGCTCCTTTAGTATCCTTTGGTACCCTTGGGTGCAGCTCATCAAGCTCTGGAGTTCTGAATTCATTTAAAGTAGCTAGCTGTTCTCTTGCCACCACTTTTCCTGTGTTGGGCTGCAGTTTCCTCCTTGCATCATTTATTCTGTAACCACAAGGTTGGACACTGCTTTCCTTTTGGGTGAAGAGAAAGGTGAAGTACTGTGGGTTTACAAATATAAGATGGGGGACACCTGAATTGCCAGTAGTACACGTGAAAAGGATCTAAGGGTCTAAGTCAGGGGTCAGCAACCTTTTTCAGCCACGGGCCAGTCTACCGTCCCTCAGACCATGTGGTGGGCCGGACTGTATTTTGAAAAAAAATAATGAACTAATTCCTATGCCCCACAAATAACCCAGAGATGCATTTTAAATAAAAGCACGCATTCTACTCATGTAAAAACACCAGGCAGGCCCCACAAATAACCCAGAGATGTATTTAAAATAAAAGGACACATTCTACTCATGTAAAAACACGCTGATTCCTGGACCGTCCAAGGGCCGGATTGAGAAGGCGATTGGGCCGCATCCGGCCCCCTGGCCTTAGGTTGCCTACTCCTGGTCTAAGTAGACCATGGGCTTAACATGAGTCAACAGAGTGACACAGTGGTAAAGAAAGCTAGGCTGCATCAACAGCATGGTGTCCAGGTCAAGGCAAGTTATAGAACTCGAAGAAGGGCTTATATCCCAAACAGTTTTCCATTGCCTCAACAATAAATGGAATGGCATCTTCATAGACGTCAAACAGTCTAAACAAATTGCATCATTTCCAGGAATCAGGATGATATGTCCTACTTTTTGTTTAAGGGTGGAGACATTTTCTGGTGACGGCATTCCATGCTGCAGCCCCTAAGTTGTAGAATGCCCTTCCCACAGAGGTGTGTGGTGTTTTCATTACAGAAGCTGAATACATACCTCTTCGCTCTGACTTTTGACATTTGAGGTTCATCTTTTTAGAGCCCACCTTGTTTCTGCAATTGTAAATTGCTTTGAACTGTTTTTAATAATTGTGTTTTAATTGATGTAACCTGCCCTTAGGGTTTGTGGGGTGGAGTAATTGTCAATAATCATAAGAATGTGGCATGCATCAAAATGAAGAGAAATGTTTCGTACACCTGCATGTGCCCCTACCTTATGCAACCCATGTCAATTTAAAATAATAGCAGAGTTCCCAAGTAACAACTCTTTCCAGCTAGGAGAAATCGAAGAAAATCATTTTGAACCTTCAGGGATACGTTAAAAAACATTGCTTCGGATTTGTGAAAATTCACCATCATGAAATGAACTAATTCAATTTTCAGATACTGAGGAAGTGGAGGTGGTGAAGGAAGAACTGATTGAGTTACAAAATGACATTGAGCTGAAGTCAAAGTTTAAGGAATTATAATTGTGTTATTATCTTCCTTAGAGGGTTGTGCAAAGTGCTCTTCTGTCACTCTTCTGAACAATGTTTTTTGTTGACAAGGGTAGGGGGCACGGGGGATGAATTTAAGAAACCAAGGGGTGGTGGCTTGAAAACATTTGGGAACCGCTGTTCTAGATGTATTTTCCTGTTTACATATTCTGTTAGCCATCAGCTAACAGCTAACATCTTTCCCACCAAATTTGAAACACTATTTTATATGCAATAAATTAACCACAGTTGAAACCAACAGGAAAGCTCAGTTGGTAGAGCATGAGAATCTCAATCTCAGGGTTGTGGGTTTGAGCCCCACATTGGGCTAAAGATTCCTGCATTGCAGAGGGTTGGACTAGATGACCCTCATGGTCCCTTCCAAGTCTATAATTCTATGAATTCACCTCCAGGCCTTTTAATTCCCTCCTCTTACATTCCAGTTCCTTATACGTAGATGGTTGAGAGCCAGTAAGTAACCTTGTACATTTCTGTAAGATCAAAAACCGTCTATTCGAGTACATGTGGCTGATCTTAGTTATGACTATTTTACAATATTTTTCCTTTAATACAAACTCTCCTGAAGATGGCCTTCATAGGGTTATACATGGAGTTATCCTGGCAAGATCTACCATATTGTTTTCCTGATATGAAATGGCTCCTTTCTACAAGGCTCCTTTCATTAACTGAACAGAAATTAATATTGGAAGTGAAATACCAGAGTAGAGAAACACCAGCCAAAATGGGGAAAGCCCAAGTAAGCACCCTGAAGCTTGCTTATTTTGGGATGCAACTGCCACCATTTCCTAGAATTTCTGGTGTAAGATCTTGTAGAATCTTCCTTGGCTGGTTGCTGTGTGATTCATCTTCAAGGAGAAGAAACATGGGGAATGCCAGCAAATCCATCTACATTTCACTGCCCGGCAATCCTGCTGACCTTGAGGTCAGTGCTTGGTTAAATTGGAAATATTAATTTATGGTGTTGTAATTTTGCTTGTTTGTCTCATGATACCATTGTTTATTGGTCTTGATTATATGATTTTGTAATACAGTCGTACCTTGGTTCTCGAACACCTTGTGACTCGGATGTTTTGGCTCCCGAATGCTGTAAACCCAGAAGTAAATGTTCCAGTTTGTAAACTTTTTTTGGAAGCTGAACGTCTGAAGCGGCTTTCGCAGCTTCTGATTGAGTGCAGAAAGCTCCTGCAGCCAATAGGAAGCCACGCCTTGGTTTTCGAACATTTTTGGAAGTCAAATGGACTTCCGGTACGGATTCCGTTCAAGAACCAGGGTACAACTGTACTGTATATTGTTTTTCCGTTTATTTTTATTACTTTGTTCCCTTCTCTAGGGTTGAAAACATTCAGTGAAGGGCAAGCTATAAATACTGTAGTTAATCACAGTAGTAGTAGCAGCAGTGCCTTTTTTTCTGGGGGTATGCTTACCGCTAAACATTTTGTGAGTCTAAGTTTAGCCTCATTGAGGGGCAGTATTTCAATATGAGTAGGAAAATGAGAGTACCCCTAAACAATTTTTTAAAGAAAAAAAGCACTGAGTAGTAGTACAGTGGTACCTCTGGATGCGAACGGGATCCGTTCTGGAGCCCCGTTCGCATCCTGAAGCGAACGCAACCCACGTCTGCGCGTGTGCGGGTTGCAATTCGCTGCTTCTGCGCATGTGCATAACATCATTTTGAGCGTCTGCGCATGCGTGAATGGTGAAACCTGGAAGTAACACGTTCCGTTACGTCCAGGTCACCGCAGAGTGCAATCCGAAAACGCTCAACCTGAAGCTACTTCAACCCGAGGTGTGACTGTAATAATAATACATTTTGGGAGGATTAAAGCTCTATCCAGGAATGGAGCTAGGAATCTAAGCAGCCATTTCCCCCAGGCCATATCCCCACCTTTGCAGCATATTCTATTGCACGGATGTTCGTTGAATACAGGGAATTGTCACAAGCCTCAATTGGCACCTTTCCATTGCTATTTCATAGCGCTAGAGTTGCCACATGAATTTCTGCTGCAAGATTACTTCCAAAACAATGTATTGCTTTAATTAATTTAAAGCAATTGACATATTGCTTTAATTAATTAAATTTAAAATTTATTTAATTAATTAATTGCAATAATCAAGTCAATTGGCCTGGATCCACTTATAGCACATGCAGTTCTGGTTAGTCCCTGAAAAGATTCGGTTTCATTTTGTGTGTCCATTCCTTTGCAAATTTCGTCACCAATTCCTTCAGGTCAGGTGGTGATGTTTGGACATGTTCAGTGGATATAGTTGCCAAGCCAACTAGTCTCTTTAGCAACATTGCTGAGCGTATATCAGGTTTATAAGGGTTCTGAGAAATGGCTTTCACCACTTGCCACTGGCACTGGAAGTGTGAGGAGGATCCTTAGAGCAACAGAAACATTAGGCAGATTATCCAGGAGTTCTTGCTGTAATATGAAGATATGTAATACATAATAATAATAATAATAATAATAATAATAATAATAATAATAATAATTAATATGAAGTGCTCCTTGTAGTGGCATGGTCTTTGGAAGACTTTCAGCTATTGCTGTACATTCACAGCACAGATCTTCAGCCTCAACATCTTTGTTTCCATTGCGCACCAATGGAACACATTCTTTGCTCTTCCAAATCATGGCACCATTTTAGCCGTCAGCCCCCTTGACTACTGGTGCTGGCGGCAATGACACTAACCTAAGAGTCTAATATTGGAATGGATACCTGGATGAGTTGCTGGCCAAGTGGGTCAGGTGGGTGAGGCCACCCAAGCAGCCAAACACCAGGCATCACAATGATGTCAGGTGGCCCACACAGTTTGGATAGCCAGTGTGGCCCAGTGGTTGGAGTGTTGCACTAGGACCTGGGAGACCAGGGTTCAAGTCCCCACTCAGCTATGAAGATCACTGTGTGACCCTTGGACAAGCCACTGCGTCTCAGCCTGGCCTACCTCACAGGGTTGTTGTGGGGATTAAATGAGGAGAGGTGAGAAACATGCATGCCACTTTGAACTTGTTGGAGAAGACGGTGCTATATAGATCTAATCAATCAATCAATCAATCAATCAATGAAACCATGTGGGCAAAGGGACTGTGCTTTGCCAACCCCACCAATTAGATGATTCTTGGGGATTACCACCCTACCTCCTTTGGGCCTATCCAAAGCTTCACGCATTCCACATCTGACATCATATTCGCATGGCTTGACCAAAAAAGTCAGGTGAGTGGGGGGTTCGCCGCTGCTGATCTGAACACAGAGCAGTTTCAGAGATGGAGTGTTGACCTTCAAATGCAAGGGCATCCCATTCCAAGGGCATTTCCTTTGTAGGTGGGAAGCCCCTGGTCCAGCCCATGCTGCAAAGCTGGAAGTGATCTCTTCCCGAAACCCTCAGGAGATGTTGGTGGTGTTCAGAGAAGACCATAACAGTCCCGTTGGATCATGAGCCTGACAGAGCAAATGCACTTGATTCATAGCAATTGCAACATTTAATTTTCAGTTCCCTGCAAAGCAACGGTTGATTGGGCCACACGAGAAATTTCAGCTACAGTTAGAAGTTATGCAAGGCAACTTCCCCTCAGTCTCCATCTCCGGAGTTTGAACCATGATATATGTGTCTGACTTCGCAGTGGTGTTGATCTGCTTTGCCTCCGCACACACCCTAGCCATATTAAGAGTGCCATCAGCCTAATGAATGAGGAAGTGTTTTGAACAGCAATAAATTATTTTTAAATCATCGACTGGCTTTTCTGAATTCGCTGAATTTCTGCCTGGGTGGGTGGAATCAGCAGCTATAGGGGAATTTCTAGCTTTTCTGTTGCCAACTCACAGGCTGTGTTGTGGGCCTCCTCTCTCTTGACACAGCCTTCCCCACCAGACTCCACAGTCCAGTCTTGCAAATGAGTAGGAAGTGAGCTGGGGGCGGGCAGATGTTCTGGAAGGAAAAGGTGTGGAGAGGGAGGCAAGCCCCCAAAACATCTCATGAGAACAGCCTGCTCAATCAGGACAAGGGTCTGTCTAGTCCAGTATCCTGGTCCCACAGTGGCCAACCAAATGCCTGTGGGGAACCTGCAAAGAGAATTCGAGCACAAGAACCCTCTAAGCTCCTGTGGTTTCGGGCAACTGGTACTCAGAAGCATTGCTGCCTCCAGCTGTGAAGGCAGAGCAGAGCCATCATGGCTAGTAGCCAAGGATTGCCCTCCCCTCCATGAATTTGTCAAATCCTTTCTGAAAGCCATCCAAGTGGGAGGCCGTCATTGCCTCCTGTGGGAGGGAGTTCCACAGTTTACGCTGCATGAAAAAGTCTTTCCTGTTATCTGCCCTGAATCTTCCAACATTCAACTTCATTGGATGTTTATCAGTTCTGGTGTTTTGAGAAAAGGAAGGAAAACTTTTCTTTACCCACTTTCTCCATGCCAGGCATCATTTCATAAGCTTCTATCATGTCACCTATCTCGTGTAGTGTAGTGTAGTGTAGTGGTTAAGAGCGGTGGACTCGTAATCTGGTGAACTAGGTTCGCGTCCCCGCTCCTCCACATGCAGCTGCTGGGTGACCTTGGGCTAGTCACACTTCTTTGAAGTCTCTCAGCCTCATTCACCTCACAGAGTGTTTGTTGTGGGGGAGGAGGGGAAAGGAGATTGTTAGCCTCTTTGAGACTCCTTCGGGTAGTGATAAAGCGGGATATCAAATCCAAACTTTTCTTCTCTTCTTCTTCTTGCCTTTTCTCTAAATGCCCCAGACACTCTAAAAGTCCCACACACTGCAACCATTCCTCATAGGGGAGTCGTTCTATTCCCGTGATCATTTTGGTTGCTCCTTTCTGAGCCTTTTCCAACTCTGCAATATCTTTTTGAGGCGAGGCGACCAGAACTGTACACAGTATTCCAATTGAGGTATCACCATAATGACACTAGCAGTTTCCCCTTCAATTCCTTTCCTAATGATCCCTAGCATGGAATTTGCCTTTTCCACAGCTTCATACCAGGTCACCGCAAACCCCTCCATAGAAAGAAGTAAACGTCTAATGGCAACAGTCTCCCTTTTTTGTGAAAATAGACTTTAATGTAATAAATTAGTTTTCTTTTAAATAAAAACATAGTTTATCCAAACCCCGACACCCTCCACTCAATGGCCCAGAGTGAACAGGATGAGCATGATTTTCCCCTCCCAAAACACATGCAGAGGAACATCAGTTGCAAGAATGAGAGTCACACCATTAGTCTATAGTTTTGAAACACCCCTTGGCCTGGAATACAGGCTTCTCCTCAACACAAGAGACACACTCCTCACGCTAAGTGTACCTGCTGGCACTGTGCCCCCTCCCCAGCCAGAAGTGCTTGACAGCTCACATAAGGCAGACCTGAGGAGAGGGTCACATGGCCCTTTGGGGCTGCCATATTTGTTTGGCACAGTGGGATGTAGGGATGAGGGCCAGACTGCCTCTCTCCACCACCACAACAACTCACACGTCCGTGTCTTTATCAAAGCTCCTTCTTGCTTCCTTTTTTTTTAAAAAAAAGAAATTTCTCCAGAGTTTCTACAGAACAAGAAATTTCATTTAAGGAGAAATTTTGGGCCTATTTTATAGTCCCACACTCAACCAACCCACTTGGGGGATTTCTTCACCCCGGATATGTGGGAATGTGTGAAAGGCGCTGGATTTTATCAAAACACTTGGTTCTGAAAATACTTTGAAGGTTTTTCCCCTGCTCTGCTTGTGAGCTTCCTGGAAGCATATGGGAAACAGGATAGAGCCCTTTGGTCTCACCCAGCAAGGCTGTCCTTATCACGCAGCCAGAAATCTATGGAATGGGTCCTGCCAAATGTCACCTGCATGTTCTGGTAGGTTTGATGAGGTAGGAAACGAAGCTGTATAAAGATATGAAGTGAGAATCCTCAAGAGTAGGGGGGAGGACCTTATTCAGCTGACTGTCTTAAAACATCCTGCCCAGTGGCAAAGAGAACTATAATGGTCCTCAGGATCTGATCCAGTGCAAGAATGTGAAAAGGCTCTGAGGAGACGAGGGCTCCCAGACTGCTAAGTCACTGTGACCAAAATTACCCAGAGGCTCTGGGTTGTTCAAATGTTGGTGGAGTCATAAGAACATACGATGAGCCTGCTGGATGAAACCAAAGGCCCGTCTAGGCCGGTGGCCAACGAGGTGCCTGTGGGATGGGAAACCTGCAAGCAGAACCCAAGCGCAAGAGCAACTCTTCCCTCCTGTGGTTTCCAGCAACTGTTGGTGCCTCATTCAGAGGGAGTTCAGAAGTGCCCTCCAGCATCGTGTTCTCCCAGTGGCCAGCAAAATGCCTCTTCTGGGAAGACTGCAAGCAGGACCTGAGCACCCACCCTTTCTGCGATTTCCAGAAAACTGGTTTTCAGAAGCATTATTGCCTCTGACCAAGGAGGCAAAGTACAACCAGCATGGCAAGTCACCATCTCCTCCATCATCCCAGATCATTGGCCATGGTGCCTGCTGGGGAACCACATCTGGATGACCATAGGTGTCTCCTCATCCGCTTAGGCCTATCTGGCATTAAATCCTCAAATGGTGATCCTAGTGTGAGAGGGAAAACTCTGCCACAATCGCTAGCAATTTAGAATCTTCCATGATCTGGATTATAAATTGCACGAGTCCTGTAGTGTGAATCTGCATGAATAGCCAGTGGGTGGGAATCCCAAGTAAAATCTATTCCAGCTTTCAGAAAACGTGACACACATACACCCTGGTGGGATCACTGTCCGTCTTTTTCTCAGACACCCCTGCTGTAAAAATCTATCGCCAACAGACCAGTGGGAGGCCTCAAGGAAAATCCTGGACTGGTGGAATGGAGGAGAGTCCCCACCCCACCCCATGCAGGCCTAGGGAAAGGAGCTTCGGTTCCTAACCAAGGGGAACGTTTTCTCAGATAATGGAGATGGGAAACATCCATCGGACAACATCACGGCCAAAACCACACATCAGAGAAAAGGTAAACTAAAATGGCAAATGTTCCTGTCGGAGTCCCTTTCTAGAGCGCTTCACAGAGCGACCAGCACATCCTCAGTTCCTGGAAGTAAAATGCCAGCAAGGCTTAAGTTTCTGGTAAGCAGAATTCATCTTGCACTGCAGCGTCTCAGCTCTGCGTCATCGCCAGCCTTGCTCAGACTCACAGAAGCTTATCTTCTCCTTCTTCCAAGCTGATACGTCCGAAGCACGAGAGGCCCATGGGTCAAAGGCTCTCATCTGACTGAGATGGCGTGGGGCTATCTAGCTGCTACTCCAAGACAGAAGGCTGTGCCTCATAATCTGGTGAATGCCGCTGCTGAAGGAAAGGGAAGGGAAGATGGCAGCAAATAAAAAGAAAAGGCAGATGATGTTATCTGTAGTGATACACAAGTATGCCCCCACTGCTCTGGTCCTTTTTCAGGGTTCCAGACAGCTGTCCCCCTTCGATTTATCCCATGCCTTTTCCCTATTCTATCCCTTCTCCCAGTTTTCTTGTTTTCTTTTCCAACTGACACTCAACATTCCATGCTCACTGAGCATGCTCAGTCCTCACTGGGATTCAGCTGCTTGGCAGTTCTTTTGTTTCGCTTCCACCAACACACATGTACTTCTGTAAACCTTGGAATTCCCTCAAGAGCATGTTGATTCCTGCCCTCTTGTTTCCCAATAGACCCATTTCCCCTCTATTTCTGTCTGCACCCACTGCCCAAGTTTGGCATTAAGAGGAAGTGATTTTGACTTTCCGTTTCGCTAGCTGAAGGTATTTGCTGAATGGCCCATGATGGCTGGTGGCTGCCAGCTGTTGCATGTGACACCTAAGCACGAAATGCTGCTCTTGTGAATTTTCTGAAAAGGCTGCTTACATGGTTTCTCTCCGTCGTTCTGTCTCCCTCTGCCTGCCTGGTGTGTGTCACTGGACTCTCCGCTTTCTCATTCTCTGAGGGACGCAACCAACCGTTGGACATGCAAAGCCAGGCAAATAAAGAATTAGTTTACAACAAATGGGAAAGTGGGGTCAAAATAAAACAATGTCAGGGATTCTTTAGCTGTGACTCCTGCATTGCAGGGGGTTGGACTAGATGACTCTGGGGGGCGTCCCTTCAATTCTACAATTCTACAATTCCGTGATTCTATGATTCTGTGAAGGTAACAATATGCTGTCCAACATTATAGAGATAAAAATAAAAACCTGCTTACTGCCCGTTCCCCACTGATTGAAAAAGCAGTTCATTCGTCACCAACATGAAAAGTTTGGAAAGCTCTGCTCTAGGGAAGGAGGTTGAGTCAGTAGGCAGCAGAGACTTGCAACCCCCATGGGGCCAAACTCTGAACTCCCCAAATGCCCCAAATGGGGACCGAGATCATTTTGGACTGTCTCTGGTTAAACTGGGGCAGTTGGGAGCATGCCACAAATTGCCTGCTGAAATCCAGCTTGTGGGGTGCTTGGGTAGGAAGCGACATGCCCATTTCCTGATGTTCTAGACTAGAGCAGTGGGTGGTACCGGCGGGATTACCTAGGGGGCGCTAAGAGCCATGGGGGGCAGCAGGAGGGCACTGGGGGTGTCAACGACCATCAAGCGGCTTTGAAAAGCTGGTATCACTGGGCCAAGTTCATCCATTGAAGAGTTTTAATTGATTTTGAACAAATGCACAATTAATTGTTGCTCTTTTGAACTTTGCTGTGTTGTTATCTTACTTAGTGGGTTGTGCAAACTGCGATTCTGAATAATGCTGTTAGGGTAGGGGGCAGTGGGGATGAATCTAAGGTGGTGGCAGCCCCAAAATGCTTGGGAACCACTATTCTAAAGCCTTGATCAAAGCCTGCATTTGCAGCTAGGCCCCGATCCAGCAAGGCACCCCCCTTACCTGCCTTCCAAGGTTGGGCTCCGCAGGTAGCTCTCCATCCAAGGACATTGCTTCCAGGAAGTTAGATGGTGCAAGGCCCTTCTGCCCATTCACCTCCCCCTGCAGAGAAAGAAGAGAAATGCCTCTATAGCCCACAAGGTAAATAAGACTCCCTGGTGGACACCTAAAAGCCATTCAGAGTGAGGAGCACAGAGTGAGAACCAGTGTGGTGTAGTGGTTAAGAGCGGTGGACTCGTAATCTGGTGAACTGGGTTCGATTTCCTGCTCCTCCACATGGAGCTGCTGGGTGACCTTGGGCTAGTCACACTTCTCTGAAGCCTCTCAGCCCCACTCACCTCACAGAGTGTTGGTTGTGGGGGAGGAAGGGAAAGGAGATTGTGAGTCATTTTGAGACTCCTTAGGGTAGTGATAAAGCGGGATATCAAATCCAAACTCTTCTTCCTCTTCTTCTTTGTTGTGCTCAATGCCAAAACTTCAGTGGCAGTTGTTCCCCGGCAAGGAGATGTAGCCATGACAAAGAAACTCCCTGTTGAATTTCTGCCGGTCACACACTTGTTTAAAGCACAGGAGCTTTATAAGAACACAAAAGAGCCTGCTGGATCAGGCTAGTGGCCCATCTAATCCAGCATCCTGTTCTCCCAGAAGCCAAACACATGCCCATTAAGCCTGAAAGCAGGATTAGAGCACAAGAGCCCTCTCCCCTCCTGTGGTTTCCAGCAACTAGTATTCAGAAACATTTCCAGCAACTGGTATTCAGAAACATTTCCGCCTCCAACTGTGAAGGCAGGAAATAGCTATCATCATGGTTAGTAGCCACCAATAGCCTTCTCCTTCATGAGTTTGTCTATTCCTCTTGTAAAACCTTCCAAGTTAGTGTTTTTTTAAAATATATATTTTTATTAAATATTTCTTATTGTACAAAAACACGTGTATTATTGTCTCTTTTTTCAAGTTGTGTTTTCTACAATTCAGTTTCATTTGTTGTGAGACATACTGCATCCTGTGGGAGTGAGTTCCATAGTTTAACGTTGCACTGTCAGAAGGAAGTTGGACAAACCAATGGGAAAAAGGAACTGTGAGATCTGCCTCCCCCCCCCCCATAATATTAGGGAACAGAAGATGGAAAGTTCAGACTATTTGCATTGTGCCTCAGTTTCATTGGGGCCCAGCCATAGGTCTGCTCCATCCCATCTTTCACAGATTAAAAAAGTGCAAGAAAAATGTATATTTGAATTGTATACATTTTGTGCACATTTTATCTACAAAACACACATTTTGCATGCACGGGTTTGAACCAAGAGTGCATGGCAAGATAATCTGGAGCTGTGCATAATCTGATGGATAGCTCTGCTCTGTTCTATATACAAGTCTGGGACTGGCGAATCAGAGATTGGCATAGGAGGTTTTGTGCATGCAAAAGAGAATGCTCCTGAACCCAGCTGTGAGTCTTGCATTACAGGGGGTTGGACTAGATTACCCTTTGCGGCCCTTTCAACTCTACAATTCTATGATTCTCCGGATCAGGCAAAAGGGGCCCATCTAGTCCAGCATCTTCTTTCGTTTAGTGTTCACTAAACCTCAGAGTACCAGATGCTGGTGATAGACTGCCCCTGTGCATGGAGGTTCTACATATAGCTTTCATCATTGATAGGCCTTGCTAAGTCAGTCCTCTCTGACCGCATCACATCCTTCGAAAACCACCCAAACTGGTGACCGCTGTCCTGCCTTGTGGCAGTGTGTGCCTCATGTCCATTACGTCTTGTGCAAATGTCGTGTATTAGCGGCCAACCAGTTTTCATCCATCTCTGATCGAACCAATCAGGTTCCCCAAAGCTTATTTTAATTAAGTGGTGGACCAGCTCAGCTGCCTTGAAAAAAAGGACGCCTCCATAGCTCTTAATTGCCAACAACTCTTTATAAGGAAACCCAGTGAAGGTCAACGATGGCAGAGCTTTCAAAGTGGTGGTGACTAAGTCTAAGTGGAAGAGTTGGCAAAACCCCATATCGATCCAGCAGCCCCTCTGATTTTATTCAGATACATCATTTAGTGCCTGAACAGTTCGGATAAAAAGGAAGGATCCTGTACTTACGTAATAGAACCCGTCGTCGTCCATGGAACTGAGCACAGTGACAATATCCCCAGCGCAAAACCTCAGCTCTGCCTAGAAGGAAAACAGTGCAGACAATGAGAAAGTTGGGGGCTGGGTGGGAGAGTGACCTTGGAAATGTGTGTGAAGACAGGGCTGATCTGCAGAAGTATCTGAGGAAGGCTGGCCTGACCTACTTTGAAGGGTGAAGATAGTATCAGGGAAAACACGATGTTAAGAGAAGTCCTCTTGCCACCTCATGACTGTAGGCAGAGTGAGTGGGGAGGCTCAGAGGCTTACCAGGGCACCAGGGTGAGACAGAATTGCCCCAAATGCTATTAAAACTGACTAGCCTTTGCTTATTGTCAGGGGTTCAGGAGCAGAGGCAAGGGCAAGGGAGGAAACAGAGAGCGAAGGGGAGGAGGCAGAAGAAAGGATGAGCGATGACGACGACCCGAGATCTCCGAGTCTCTCCAGTGAGTCGGAGGATTCACAGAAAGGAGCACCAGTGGCCAAGGCAAGGGGGGAGTTTAGGGGGGCACCCCAGGGAGATAGAGCCAGAGGGGAATCAGAGGAGAGCAGTTGGAGATCGGGTCCAGCGTCACCGCCAGAGAGCAGGGAAGAGGAAAGGAGCCAGGGGGCAAGCGCTGGCAGCTCACAGCAGGAGGGAGGGCACGAGTCAGGGGTGGCCACACCTCCATCTGGGAGCGAAGAAACGGTTAGACGGAAGGTGGAAGGTTGGGCGCGCGCGCCAAGTTCAAATGCACAGGAAGGAGGCGCAGTAGGCAGCCCGGAAAGAGAGCCGGGTCCTAAAGCCCGGCGCAAGGAGACAGGAGAGTCCGGGGGGTCAGCGTCCGAAGAATCCCGGAAGGAAGAGACCCAGGGGGGCAGAGGGACCCAGAGAAGAACAGTCAGGCGGAAAAGGTGGAGCAGGGCTAGGATATTAAGTTGGTGTACGAGGGGCGGAGATTCAGACGGAGCTTCGCCGATCTAGCTACTAGACGTAGGGTTGCACGCAGCAGCTTGAGAATGGAAACTGTAACTCAATAAAGACTTTTACTTAATGACCGTTGGCTAGCGTGATCCTCTGTGAGCTAGGATCTTGAAGCAACCCTGACACTTATCATCACCAAAGAACCTTCGAGTGCTTTCCTAGCCCAGGAAATACTGGGTGACCAGCCGCTTTTGCCCACCTCCGTATCCAGGTTGGGAGAATTCTCTTTGGGGTTGTAGTCAAAGATGGCCACCATAGTCCTTGGGGCATCGTCCTCAGAGCTCAGATCCTGACCTTTGTGAGCATCTAGCAGAGAAAAGGAAGCATACGGTCACAGCTCCTTATTTCAGCCTGCCGCCCAGAGCAGAAGAACATAAGAAGGGCCTGCTGGATCAGGCCAGTGGCCCATCTTGTGGGATGTAAAACACAGGAGCAGTCAATGACAACATTCCTAGAGTGTACATGTTAGAACATGGGGAGGGAAGACAGTCCAGCAAGCAGGTAAACTTCCTGGGACGGACTTCCTCCACATGTGACCAGAGGTAGGTGTGGCCTCACCTGTGCAGGTAATGATAAAAGCACAGGGCAGGCAGCCATCTCTCTCTCTCTCTCATCTTCATCTTCTGAAGGAGTAACATGCCCTCTTGGCTCTCAGCCAAGAGAGGAGATAAGGACTATCTTCGTATAAGATAGATTCTGAATGTATGTAACCCTTTTAAAGCTGTCTGCCTTCTGGGATCATATTGTGAACAGAACGTGAGTAAACTCTTTTATACTTTTATAAAGACTGTGTCGTGTCTTGTATTTTAAGAGGGAACAAAGGGGAAATTACCAGAGTAATTATTATAGAGGTTCTAGCGAACCTGTGCAGACGTTACCGTTGCGAACTTAAAGGGGAATGTCTATAAACTCTGCTGATATTTTGGGAACTTGTTAGCACAAGTTGGATAAGGATATACTTAGTCAATATATCCTCTCCTGCAGCCCAGAACATTCCCACACATCTAGCCCAGCATCCTGTTCTCACGGTGGCCAACCAGATGCTTGTGGGAAACCCGCAAGCAGGATTTGAGCACAAGAGCTGTCTCTGCTCCTGTGGTTTCCAGCAACTGCCCTTCAGAAGCATTGATGCCTCCGACTGTGGAGGCAGAATACAGCCATCACAGATAGTAGTCATCCATAGCCCTCTCCTCCTCCATGAATTTGCCTAATTGTCTTTTAAAGCCATCTAATTTGGTGGCCATCACTGTCTCCTGTGGGAGGGAGTTCCATCGTTTTAACTATGTGCCACACATAGTTTGGGAATCAATGAACTAATGGAAGACGAAGCAATGCTCACCAAAGCAAGGATTCTTCTCTTCTTGCTTCTCCTGCTCCACTGTGGGGATGAAAAACAGAAGAGCCAGTTTAAATAGAAATGCAGTGTGTCCGTTCGTCCCATTACTGAAGAACAAAGACTTGGCCAAGAGTTATTTCCAAATTGCTGGTTTGAGGCCCTGCAGGCAGAGCATATGGTTAACCTTAAATGCAGCTATAACAGAAGCAGGTGCTCTGATTGGCAGAGCTTTGGATGTTGATCTGTTGCCGTGCCGAGGGGGGTTCAAAATAATAAGAAATAAAAAAGGTATTACTCTGAAAATAAGAAATACTTGGGAGGTAGGGGATGTCAAGTTTTGTCCTTGCTCAGGACACCGTGTTACCACAGGCCACCTCTGCTGATGCTGTCACACCCCTTTGCTACCCTACATGGAGGAATGGGGTAGGATCATCTAAAGCAGGGGTCAGCAAATTTTTTCAGCAGGGGGCCAGTCCACTGTCCCTCAGACCTTGTGGGGGGGCCAGATTATATTTTGGGGGAAAATATATGAATGAATTCTTACACCCCACACATAACCCAGAGATACATTTTAAATAAGGACACATTCTACTCATATAAAAACACACTGATTCCCAGACTGTCCGCGGGCTGGATTTAGAAGGCGATTGGGCTGGATCTGGCCCCCCGGGCCTTAGTTTGCCTACCCCTGGTCTAAAGGTTTCATGTGTTCCTGCGATATCTTGCTGTGCTTAGTAGGTGGAACCCTCTCTTGGTCACCTCAGCTCAAAGACAATGTTGTAGAGTCCTCAGCCATCCTCATAAGAACATCAGTGCCTGCAGGATCAGGCCAGTGGCCCATCTTGTCTAGCATCCTCTTCTCATAGTGGCCAAGCAGATGCCCGTGAGAAACCCACAAGCAGGATTCGAGCACAAGAGTCCTCTCCTGTGGTTTCCAGCAACTGGTATTCACAAGCATTGCTGCCTCTGACTGTGGGGGCAGAGCAGAGCCATTGGGGGCTAGTAGCCTCCTCCTCCTCCTCCATCATGAATTCATCTAATCCTCATTTAAATCCACCTAGGTTGGTGGCCTTCTCTGCCTCCTGTGGGAGGGAGTTCCATAGTTTAACTATACGCTGTATCAAGAAGTGCCTCCATATGCATCACCCTGACCAGCCCACGAGACACAGGAAGCTGTCTGTTACAAAGTTAGATCCTTGGTCCACCTTGTTCAAGATGGTCCATACAGCAGGGGTGAGGAACACCTTTTAGCCTGTGGGTATCCTCCAGAGTTTCGTATCTTTTCTGTTCCTCAGCTGGAAATGAACCTGGGACCTTCTACCTGCCAAGCAGGTGTCCTGGCCCTGAGCTACAACCCTGTGAATGGACTGTGTTTGTTTGCCAGCTCTAGGAAACCCAGATTCCCAGAGCGCACACAAAGCCATTGTGGAAAAGCATCGTCCTCCATCTATAGAAGCAAGAAACTTTTTTAGAGTTCAAGGGCACCTCCTAACCAGGTAAAATTACTCGAGCAGGGTGCAAAGCAAGGCTGGTGAGGGGTGTGGCCCTGGGGTCAAATCCAGCCCCCCAGGCCTCTCTGTCTGACCGCCAGAAGGGTGTGTTTCCTAGAGACAGTCCCGAGGACCAGACAGAGAAACCTGGAGGGCTGGATTTGGCCCCTGGAATTGAGGTTCTCCATTGCTGGTCTACACTGGCTGGCATAAGTTTTTCCCAACTGAACCTAGGACCTTCTGCAGGCAATGCATGTAGCCAACCACTGAGCAGTGGCTCTTCCATTAAAAATCAAGCAAGATTCTAGTCCTCATTGTTCTGAATAAAGGGGCTGATTTAAGTAGGAACATAGGCTCCTTTTCTTGAATCAAAACCTTGAGTTGCCTAGTTCAGGAGGACCATTTACACTGACTGGCAGTGGCTTTCCAAGATTTCAGGTATTTTCCCATGCCCTGGAGATGCTGGGGTTCAAACATGGGAGCTTCTACTGGCAAAACAGGTGCTCCAACAGGTGCTAAGCCCTTCCCCACATCTTGTGCATGGACTGTGTTTTTTGTTTCTCAGCTTTGTGACAATCTCTTCAAATGGGACTTGAGAGGGCTGTAAGAGACAACCAACACCTCGGACACGATACAGACCTTTTTTGGACCGCCGAGGTTTTGGTGGGCGAACTGTGAGGCGACGAGGAGGCGGGGAAAACACACCGTTATCTGCATTAAAAAAAAACCCAAAACAAATCCCAAGCAAATCAGCAATCTTCAAGATAATGAAATGTTAAGAAATCTTTTTGCAATATTAATTTCAGTTGGTGGATTCAGCTCTCAATCACTGTGGTCTGGATTTGGGGATACGCAACACACTGCATCCTGGCTTGCAAGCGGCGTGACCACAATTCAACGATACCTTCCAGGCAGGCAAAAGCATTTGAGGGGAGGGTGAGATGGGGATTGAATGGCCTGGGGAGAGTGCTGTGGGTCAGTGTTTTCTGGTGGGTCACATCTGGGCCTGGACCTGAGGATCCCCATCCCACCCCGAGGTCACGGGACAGAGTGGAGCACCTAGACTTTCCACCAGCATGTCTGTAGGGATCCGTCCTTCCTCTAGGAGTTGCTTCCTGGTGGCCTCGCTGTCCACCTGGACCTCGGAGACCATGTTGCAGGGGACATAGCCCGTTCTCCCCCCGCATTTTCCTCTGTAGAATCCGTCAGCATCCTTGTGGCCATAAACCTGGAGGAGGAGGAAACAACAAGAAAGATGGACAATAATTTGCAAGGGAGTTTTTTTGGGGGGAGCAGTCAGAGAGATATTAAGAACACAAAAAGAGCCTTGCTGGATCTTCAAACCGTATTTGCAAAGAGGCATTTTAAGTATTTAGATTTCCTAGGGAGCACACTGTTGAAATGCATATTTGTATCTGGAAATCTATTACCGACAAAAGAAGAATGGCAAACGAAATTAATGGACTATGCAGAATTAGATAAGATGACAGGAAGGATTCGAAACCTGCGGGATCAGAGATTCTCAGAAGACTGGAGTAAATATGTGAATTATTTGAAAAGCAACTGTAATCAACAGATTACACTAGTAGGATTGCAAGAAGTTTCGTAAGGAGGACTATGTGAAATATTGCAGAGAAAAGTATGAAGAGAATTATTAGTGAAAGACTATTAAAAGTAATAGTGAAACTAATGAAATGCAGATTAAGTGATAAAGACTGAAAAATCTTCAGATGCGGCTGATGGAAGTCCAAAACATTGTATAAGACAAGAAAATATGTTGTTTGATTTTTGGAAATTTTCTGTAAAAATTAAAATATATTTTTAAAAAAGGAAACCTAGCAAACAGTTCTCTCTCCCTCTCTTAAAAATTGTGCACAACGGTGCTGAAAAAGGTTCACAGTGGAGGATGGTGACAAGGGTTTGGGAAGTGGCAGAGTTTTTTGCCTCTTCCCATAAGCAGATTTAGAAAAGCAAAGTGGTCAAAATTTCGTAAGGAGTCTTGATACAGAAGAGAAACCACTACGGGACCTCAAACTGTTGCTTAATTTAGGAACGTTGCAGAATCGAACTTCCTCTTGTTATCAGCACCACCAAAGCAGAGTTTCTCAGAGGGGGAGGGGGAGGGAGTGAAAAAGCTCCTCCCGAGGTGACCAAAGTGACTCAAGCTCTCTGGATGACCTTTGACCAGAATGGCACCTTCAGCTGATGGGAAGATAAAAAGTGTGATATCAATGTGATAAAACCAGCAAACAAACATGAGAACAGAAGAAGAGTTCTGCTGGGTCAGGCCAAATAGGGACCATCTAGCCATCTACTCCAGCATCCTGGTCTCACAGGGGCCAACCAGATGCCCACATGGGAAACCTGCAAGCAGGATTTGAACACAAGAGTATCCCTCCTGTGGCTTCAATAGCAACTGCTATTGAGCAGCATTGCTGCCTCTAACTATGGAGGCAGAGCAGAGCCATCATGGCTAATAGTCATCAATAGAACTCTCCTCCTCTGAGAATTTGTCCAATCCTCTTTTAAAGCCGTCCAAATGGGTGGCCATAACTGCTTCCTTGTGGGAGGGAGTTCCACAGTTCAACTGTGCTCTGCGTGAAGAAGGATTGTCATTAGATGCCCACAAGTCATGAGAGAAGGGGAAAACATTTTTCTACCCACTCTCTCCAAGCCATACATACTGTATTTTTCGCTCTATAAGACACACTTTTTTCCTCCTAAAAAGTAAGGGGAAATGTGTGCGCGTCTTATGGAGCGAATGCATTGGGCGGCAGAAGGATCCCTCGGCTGCCGCTGCAGTCGCGAGCTGAGGGATGCCTCTGCAGCTGGAGCCATGGCTCCTGTCCGTTGCTCGCTGTGAAGTCAGCAGAGCAAGAGCCACTGACGCGCTCTGCGCACCTCTCGCTTTTCAGCAGAGCAAGAGCGTGTCAGCGGCTCTTGCTCTGCTGGCTTTACAGCAAGGCTGGAGGAGGGATGGAAGGAGCTCCGTGTAAGGGCTCCCTTCTGTCCCTCCTCCTGCTTCGCTCTAAAGCCAGCACAGCAAGAGCCGCTGCGCGGCTATCGCCCTTGCTCCGCTGGCTTCAGCGAGAGCTGCGCAACACCTCTTGCTCTGCTGGCTTCGCAGCGAAGCGGGAGGAGGGACGGATGGGAGCAAGCAAAGTGAGAGCTGCTTACATGGCTTCTGTCCCACTTTGCTTGCCCATTCCTCCTCCCACCTCGCTGTAAAGCACCTGTCCTGGTGTCTCCTCCTCCTCTTCTTGCTTCGGCGTCACAGTGCTTTACAGCGAGGCGGGTGAGAAGCAAAGTGAGAGCTGCACAAAGCGGGACAGAAGCCATGTAAGCGGCTCTCGCTTTGCTTGCTTTAAAGCAAGAAAAACAAGAGCCGCTTACATGCTCTGCGCAGAATATTTTTTTCTTGCTTTCCCCCTCTAAAAACTAGGTGCATCTTATGGCCAGGTGCGTCTTATGGAGCAAAAAATACGGTAATTTTAAAAACTTCTATCATGTCGCCTCTTGCTCTCCTCTTCTCTGAACTGACAAGTCCCAAATGCTGCAACCTTCCTTCCAAGAGGACTTGCTCCATCCCCCCGATCATTTGACTTGCACTTTTCTGAAGCTTTTTCAACTCCAGCATACCCATTTTGAGGTGAGGTGACCAGAATGCTACACAGCATTCCAGAAGCAGATGCACCATATATTTTTATGATGGCCTTAATGAAACAAAACCTGAGTCTTCATTGAGGCAAAAAGAAATTTGGAGAAAGGAATGCGCCGGCAGCTTTTTAACAGGGGTGAAATGAGAAAGGTAACTACAAGCATGTATGGTGGACATGCACCAAGCTATCGCTGTTCTGGGATCAAGTTTTCAGTGCAGTGGATAAAATGATTCTGTCATCTATTACAGCAGTTTTCAGGCCACTGACTCATCCCCAGTGCTCCCTACCATTCAGAAGAGTGGTTTGCACAACCCACCAAGAAAGATGGTAACACCATAAAATTCAAAACAGTAACAATTAATTGCATATTTATTCAAAATTCAATTTAAAATATTTTGTTTAATTCAAGAAAATTGATGAACTTGATTCATTATCAAATTGATGAACTTGATTCATCAATAGCAGCTATTACCGATAATTGGCTAGCTTGTGACAACTCGGAATCATAAATACAAACAACCGTGGCCAAAGGAAATAAGTATTGAGAGTGATTAGTAAAACTTTAAATAGAAAGTGAGAAATATGTTTTCCTCTAGGCTTTAGCCTGGTCAAGCCAGAGGCTGCCTTGCTTCTTGGTGCCCCCCTAGGTAATCCTACTCCCCACCTGGGTGTGATACTGTTGACTTTGAGAAGCACTGTTCCATTAGGAAGACTCCAGATTTAGCTCTTCTAAATTTATTTGCAGGTGATAATGCGGACTTGACAGGATACTTAATGGTCACTGCATGTGTGACCGTTGTCATTTTGGGGGAGGATCTTAAAGGAGCTAATTTAACAGCCTGATACAAAAAGATTTGGCAGATAGCCTTTGTGGAGAAACATAACATGTAAGTTAAGAATATCTAGAGGAAGTAAACAAAGACATGCATTTGCGGAAGAGAAGTGGAGCTTTATCACTAGTACAAATATTTCAGACCACAAAAGGGATGCGCTCCAATATATATGGGTTTGTTGAATGTTTGGTTTCTCTTCTTTATGACTATGAATACTGTACCTCTACATTTATTGTAAATTTCTCTGCAAGTGTTTGCACAAAGAAGGCTCTTGGGATTTTTGTTTGATAGGTTACAATCTTGATTTTGCGATATTGTTTTGCTAAGATTTCAATTCATCATGGTAGTTATGCAACTTAAGAAAATTAAAAAGGTTAATTAAAAAAAATTAAAACAATAAGCAAAAGGATTGGGAGAAGCGTTCGCTATCCAAATCAAGAACTAAATCCATGGGACAGATATCCTGCACCCCATTGACCAAGTTTGATAGGTGGGCAAGCCCTTCTCCACCTATACCTGCCCCACATCTGACGTCAAGTGGGTGTGGCTTGTGTGTAATGGCCTCATGGGCCAAATGGGGAGGGTTCTGGTAGGCCTGAATAGGCCCGAGGGCTGGAGGCTCCTGACTATCTAAATTGTGGGATGTGAAACACATAGCAGTCAAGTACAGCATTCCTAGAATGGACATGCTAGGGGATGCTTTCTACCAGCCAGGAGAAAACTTCCTGTTTCCTCCTGAGCTGGGACAAACGTACTCTGCATGTGACTAGATGTGGGCGTGGCCTAACCTGGGTAGGGGAGCACATGTTCTTCTTTTCTCTTTTTCTCCATTTTGTTTTTCTGTCAGCAGTCACTTGGGACTAACTCCCGTATGGGATAGTTCCACATGTATATATACTTTTGTAACCTAAGTCTGCCTTCAGGGATCCAACTGTGAACTGAATGAATGTGAGTAAATTACTTTTATATTGACTTTAATAAGATTGTCGTGTCTATTCTTTTTAAGAGGGACGAGAAGGGATCTTACCAGGAATCTTATATAGAGAGGCTCAGATGAGCCTGCAACAAGCAAGTTTCAATTCTGCTAAGATATAGAACTTGCTAACGCAAGTTAGGAAGGGTATCATTAATATATCCTCTCCTGCTTCCCTGAACATCCCCACATAAATTAATAACCTGGGGGAAACGGAACTGTCCGCTTTCTCCTTAACTCTGCTCTTACCTTCAGGATCTGTCCCTCCTGAAAGGGGAGCTCTTCCTCAGCTGCGTCGGGGTTTGGAGACATTGAGGGAGGGTCATAGTCAAAGAGGGCCACAAAGAGTCGGGCTGAGCCCCCAGAGTCCATTGGTTCAGGGGAAGGGCTTCTCCAAGAGTCTGTCCGAGACACACACAAAAGGGTGCAATTAGACATGGGTCTCCCAAGCTTGGGTCTCCAGCTGTTTTTGGACTACAACACCCATCATCCCTAGCTAGCAGGACCAGTGGTCAGGGTGATGGGAGTTGTAGTTCAAAAACAGCTGAAGACCCAAGTTTGGGAAACCCTGAAGTAGACCAAGGCCAGTTCTAAGTCTGTCTGCCAGCCCAGAGCACTTGGGCCAGGTTCTGGACCCAGCAAAGCACTGGATTGATCCCCCAGGCCCTGATTATTCCCTCCTCCCCAAAAATGCCTATGACTGGTACTGGATCCCTCCTTGTAGCTTTCCCCACTCACAAAAAAAACGCTTCTAGGATAATTCAGTTGGTTAGAGTGGTGCTGATAATGCCAAGGTTGCAGGATCTATCCCTGTATGGGACAGCTGCATTTTCCTGCATTGCATAGGATTGGACTAGATGATCCTCAGAGTTGCTTCCAACTCTACAGTTCTATATTTCTATATTTCTAAGCAGCTTACCGGAATTTGTGTCGGGAGGTTCTGCTACATCTTGAGACCTTCTTCGGGGACGCCTGCCTCTCCTGGTAGGGACCTGCCAAGAGGTTGAGTTCAGCAGCTCAAGGTTGCCATTGCCCGACACCTGGAAGAGAACCCTTGGCAGAATTAGTCCCTGATCCAGCCTCACGAGATCTGAAAATTTATGGCCAGGGCGGAATCACACAAACACACACACATATGCAAAAGCAAAGCTACAAGATGCAATATTCCTCTTCTGGAAACTTGTGGAATCTGGACCCAAGAAGATGTTGGGAAAGTCCATTGTGTTTGGCGTTGTGGTACAAGTTACCTCTGACGTGTCCCCAAACCCACAATGCAGTGGGAGGGAAGATCAGGTCCATGGGCCAAATGTGGTCCAACCCCCCAGGCCACTCCACAAGCCACACCCCTTCCTCAGCCACACCCCTCACCTTAGGCCACACCCCTCGCCAACCCAGCTTTGACCCTTCGCTGAGAGGGCTGGAATGTGTCCTCGAAATCTGAAAACATTTAATTCTTCAACAGAGTTTCCCTTTGGGAAGAGGAATACTGCATGGGAAGCCTCCAGCCAGCCAAGTTGATTTTGGAGTGAAACATAAGAAAAGCCACACGAAGGAGCATCACAAATGCACCACAAGCTCCAGCTGTTAGGACAATAGGAGGCGCCTCTGCTTCCAGCAAAGCACTCAGCACAAGAATCAGAAAGCAAGCAAGCTGGGGAGCTGGGGAGAGAAAGCACGGTCAGGGTTGCGGCAAGCTGCGGCAATGGCGGCAGGGGAAGGGGGCAGCTCACAGACCCGTGGGTGTGACGATGGAAGGACATCCTTCCAAGGCCGCTCCAGCCCGCCTCTCCAGAGAGAGGGGTTCCTCTCCAGGCTCCGGCTCCTCTCCTCAGAGGCACCCGCGGAGGCCCTCCTCCTCCAGCAGAGCCTCCCGGGTGAGCGGCTGGGTGACGTGCTCCATTCCCCACTCTCCTCTTCCCAGCTGCTGCACCTCTTCAGCTCCCTCGGCCCGCTGGACTGGACCGACCCCGAGCGGCTGGAGGAGTCGCTCCACCCCTCTTCGCAGTCCGTGGGGGATCCGTCGGCCCTCCCGTCCAAACTGAGCTGGCTGGCTGGGGTGGACGTGATCGTCATGTCCTCGTCGGAGTCGTACTCGACGTTGATCTCCAAGCTCTCCGGGTTGAGGCAGCGGGAGAGGCTTCCGGGGCCATCTTCCTCCCCCGCCACCTCGAGGGGCACCGTCCTCCTTTGGCGGGGTCTCTGCCTCGCCCAGCTGCACAGATCCGACTCGTCCTCCACCCCGAGGCTGGTGATCACGTCCAAGTTTTCCTTCAGGCTCCGGGCCCTGTAGAGGCCTCCTCCGCCTTGGTGGCAATTGCTCAGCATGGAACGGGCGGGTCGTTCTTGTATATCCACCTTCCTCTTCCTGTTTCCCTGGGATGGAGCGAGTCCTTTCTCTCTGCAACGGCTGGGCCTTCCCCACTGGGAAGACTTCCTCTCCACAGCAATATCAGGGCAATCCCACTCCCAGTTCCCAGGGTAAGCTGGCTTTTCACTCACACCGTCTCTCCTGAACTTCCCGGGGACATCCAGCAAGACTTCCTCCTCTGACGGAACCTGGTTCCTTTTCGGTGGAGCATCCACAGGAAGAGGAGGAGCTTCTGTTCTTTTGTAGGGAGACCTATCCCGGAAGCCATCAGAAGACTTCCTTGCCAGAGGGGGTGAAACTGGTCTGTTCAGGCCGTGGTCCCAATCTTCTTCCTCCTCCTCTTCTTCCGTTACTTCTGGGATGCTGAAAAGTGCTTTGCTGCAGTTTTTTTGCAATGGCATCTCCAGGATCCGTTCCAGGATCTCTTCGTCGCTATCGGTGTCGCCAAGGTCCAGCTGTGTTCCAGAACAGGCCAGCAAGGGAGAAGGAGAGAGAAAGAGGAAATAGGTGTTAAAAGGGATGGGGGAACAGCGCCTACCTACCATCAATCCTTCGGATGGCAATAAAAGAGGGCTGGGCAAGTCCATGGAGGAGGCTGGCTACATCTATCAGTGGCTATATTAACTGTGGTCGCTAAATGGAGCCTCCACAGCCAGAGGCAATCTACCTCAGAACACCAGTTACTGGGGAGGGTTGAGGAAGAGCAGGATAGGGTGGTTGCCTTTGTTGCCTTGCCCATGGGTTCCTCAGAGGCATCTGATTGGCCACTGTAGCAAATGGAATGCTGAACTAGATGAATCTTTGGTCTGATCCTGTGGCTGCAGGGCTCTTCTTGTGCCAAAATCCATTGCGAAGACCAACATTATGAAGTTAGAGGAGTCAGGCTGCATAGAAAGAAGTTAGGGATATGGAGGGGTGCGTGTATGTGAACATCCAGGTGGAAGAACTGGCCAGTATCCCAGCTCTGATCCGGGCCCAGGACACTGGCTCAGCGATGGATCAAACACCAGCCTTTTCATCCTGTGTAAACATCTCACAACTTTAGCAGGTCAGAAAGGATTTTTCCTTTTTCCTGCTTGGCTCTTCAAGACTTCTTCCTTAGGCCTGTCTACCTGATCTACCCTCTCTCAATGATCTGTGCAGTCCGGCTGAATAAATATTGCAGGTATCTAGTGGAACACAAGGGCTTGTCTTCCTCCAAACAACTCTTAATGGGGTATCTTCCTATATATATATAAATGTAAGGCTGTCATCACGTAGGAGGGTTTGCAGTGCCACATGACAATCCTGGATTTGCATGAAGTCAGAACACAGACCCTATTGGAGGATTTGTAAAAAGAGGGTGGGGGGAAGGGGAGAAGCTGTGTGCAATGTGAGCAGGGATGGCAGCCTCTAGTAATCCATATCTGTCTGTCTCTCCATTTGTCCATCCATTTCTATGGTTTCCCATGTCTCAACATTTGTAAGCACTTCCTCCTTAGAATTAATTTGCTGTAGAATCTTGCTTCGAATTAACCATTGTATCATAAAGACAAGCAGCTCCAGTGACACAGCGTGGCTCCTGACAGTCCTGCTTCTGTGTGTCACCTTCCTCCAGGGGTTCGTCTCCTGCAATGGGCGATCTTCCTCCTCTGTGGGGGCAGCCCACCTGTGTTGCTGTTCCAACACAGTCCATTCTGCTCTATCGAGAAATTCTGGATCTTGCCTAGTAACTCAGTAAATAGGCAGGCCTCAAATTGCTGTACCTTCTTCTCCAGCAAGGCAACCGGTTTGCACTTGCTACAGGTGTAGCTCTGCACATTTTCAGACAGGAAAAGAAACTTGGCACAGGTATTGCAGGTCACTGCAGCATCTCCTTCACTGTCCACGTCTCTTGGTCCTACACACGCCATGAGACAGCACTCAAAACACCCTCACAAATGCTCCTGTTTTCAAGTCCTGGTTATGAGCTCCTGGTCATGAGCTCCCAGAAGCTGCAATCAACTCAGCAGAACTGCTGGATGCTAACTTCTCCCCCAACTCACCCATTTGCCATTCCTTCATGACATGGCTTGCAATAGCTAATGAAAAGCTAAAGGTTGTGTTTCAGGTGGCTGAAGATCTCTGGGGAAAAGGGATTTGACAAGTTGATCCTGTGAGGTCAGAAGTGAACGCCCCTGAGTTCAGTGGAGCATATTCCCGGGAAGAAATTAGGCATAAGATTGTCATTAAAGGTAAAGATAAAGGGACCCCCGACCCTTAGGTCCAGTTGTGACCGACTTGGGTTGCGGCGCTCATCTCGCTTTATTGGCCGAGGGAGCTGCTGTACAGCTTCCAGGTCATGTGGCCAGCATGACTAAGCCGCTTCTAGCGAACCAGAGCAGCGCATGGAAATGCCATTTACCTTCCCGCCGGAGCGGTACCTATTTATCTACTTGCACTTTGATGTGCTTTTGGACTGCTAGGTTGGCAGCAGCAGGGACTGAGCAGCGGGAGCTCACCCCATCGCAGGGATTCAAACCGCCGACCTTCTGATCAGCAAGTCCTAGGTTCTGTGGTTTAACCCATAGATTGCCATTATGCTGTACTTAATAAAACTGATATTTTGCTATGTGCTGTATGGTGGGATGAATATGGTCCCAGATCAACAGAGCTGCTTCCATTTTTGGGCTCCCCCTGGGGGGCATGGCTAGGGACTCTCCCAAACAAGGGGAACTTCCTGAACCAAGTGAGCAATGCACCCCATTTCATTCCTGTTTTTGGGTGAACCAGTCTGCTGAAGCTAATCAGATCTAGGCATGGTCAGCATCTAGATGGGGACAGGTTGCTACCTTGAACCCCATCATTTGGAGAAGGAGATCATGATATTCTTGGTTATTAACAAATGCTCCTCTGGGTGAACCCAACTGACTGACCACAACTCTAGCTTCTCCAAGCAGGTGTGGGGCACTTGTGGGCCACCAGATGTTGCTGGACTACAAATCCCATCATCCCCAGCCACTGACCAAGATTCCTAGGGGTTAATGTGAGTTATAGATCAGCAACACCTGGAGAGTCAAAGGTTCCCTGCTCATGCGGTTAAGGGAACCAACAGATTACCTTCTCTCCATTTTCTCTGCCAGGGCATTCACTTGGAGCCCATTTTGATTCTCCTGCCTTGCCAGACGGCTGACTTGCTTCCTCTTCTTCCTCCTCCTCTTCCTCCATGATATCAGACAGGTCTGACCCGCGGCTGTGGTCAGTCAGAAGAGTCACCGGACGATTTCCCGCATCAGACCTTTTCTCTCCCTGCAAAAATTTGAAAATTTAGAAATTTTAAAAGATATTGCTGTCAGGGAAGAATTAAGCCCCACAAAATTAACCCAGGAGCCAAACTGAATATCGGAACACTGCCCAGTTTCCAAATCCACATTCACATTTTGAACGTGAATGTTCAGGTTCTAATCTACATTGATCTTAACCTTGCAAACTGGGATGCTTTAGGCTTGAGTTTAGCAAGCAACAGTTGTGAAATCTCATAAAATGTTAGTTGTCCCATTCTAAATACCATTTGTGTGTCATCTATCAAAAGGTAACCACTGTTGCATGTCAGCTGTCTGGCACAAAAGCAAACTGACATTGCATGCCAATTCCCAACTGAAATAAACTACTAATACAATTGCAGATGAACAACCTGATAGAATCAAGTGCAAGCTACCGCTGAATGTCAACTACCAAGCATAATCAAATGCTGTCTACCATTGCATGTCAATTATCAAAGGCTATTCATTGGACATTGGCATGTATCTGCGCTGTGGAAATCTATCATTCGGTGGCAAAAGTTCATACACAAAATCTGTGTGTGCATGTTGACACCTGATAATAACATCAACGCCCCCCCCCCCAAAAAACATTTTGCATATGAACTTTTGTAACCGAAAGACGGATTTTCGCAGCGCAGATTCATTTCAGCTCAACTGTGTCCCAAAGCACTTTATGGGAATTGACCGGCCCACGAGTTAACCAAATCCAATCAAAACCCTTTAAATGAGGGAGACGGACCTCTCTTCTGACCCTGGGCGCCAGCAAGGAGTCATCCCTGGGAATCTCCTTCAGCAGCTTCAACCTCCCGGAAGATCCAGCCACAGATTCTGGGGCTCGCCTCTCGCTTTGCCCTGAGTCGGCGGACCTCTCCTCGCCTTGCAGGGAAGACCTGCTGGGTGGCAACAGCTTCGCTCCCAGGCAACTTGGATCGCTTCCTGCCCCCCTTTTGGGTGGGGGCTCTTTCGCCCCCAGATCGGCAGAGCAGGCTTCCCCTCGGCTCGCTGCCTCCTGCGCTCTGGACACCAGCAGGGGCTGCTGGGAAGGAAATGGTTGCAGCAAGAAAGATCAGACACCAAGAAAAGCAACATTCGCAACGGTGTGCTTGGCTTTCCTTTGACATGGATAGCTATCACTTATGATCTAATCAGGGCCCTAATCCTAAACCCAACTGCTGCTAGCAGGGCTTAACAGAGAGGGGCCAGCAGGTCAGCAGGTCAGCCAGGTAGACTGAAGCATCTACCTTGAGCCGGTGCAGCAATGGGGCTGACACTCAATGGCAGCAGGAAGGTGCCATTCCTTGCTGCTCCTCCTCTCCCCCAGGGAACACATCTAATGGGCGGAAGCTGAACTTACGAAAACAGAATTAAAATGAGCTTGCACTGCATATTGGCTGAGCCGTTTTTAAAAAAAGAGTCAGGAATATAGAAGTACCATATTTTTTGCTCTATAAAACTCACTTTTCCCCTCCTAAAAAGTAAGGGGAAATGTGTGTGCGTCTTATGGAGCGAATGCAGGCTGCGCGGCTATCCCAAAAGCCAGAACAGCAAGAGGGATTGCTGCTTTCACTGCGCAGCGATCTCTCTTGCTGTTCTGGCTTCTGAGATTCAGAATATTTTTTTTCTTGTTTTCCTCCTCCAAAAACTAGCTGCGTCTTGTGGTCTGGTGCGTCTTAAAGAGCGAAAAATACGGTAGATAAGAAGCAGCTGCTGGATCAGGCCAATGGCCCAGCTGGAACAGCATCCTGCTCTCCCATTGGCCAACCAGATGGTTTAGTGGGAAGCCAGCAAGCAGCATCTGGGCACAAAAGCCCTCCTGTGGCTTCCAGCAACTGTTATTCAGAAGCATTGCTGCCTCTGCCGGTGAGGCAGGGAAGAGCCATTGTGGCCTTATTGACCTCCATGAACTGGTCTAATCATCTTTTTACGACATCCAAGTTGGTGGCCAACATCGCCTCCTGTGGGAGGGAGTTCCATAGTTCAACTTTGTGCAGCGTGAAGTGCTTCCTTTTCACGCACTATGTATCATGCTACACCCCACTTCTGCCATGAAGCTCAAGGTCCCACATAATCTTCACAGCAACCCTGCAAAGTGCTTATAGAGTAAGAAAGAGTGACTGCCATGGATGCTTTAGTTGAGATTCCTGCACTGTGGGGGGGCGGGGGTGGACTAGATGACCCTCAGGTTCCTCTCTGACTCTACAATTCTATGATTCTATGACTGGCCCAAGGCTACCCCATTTCCTTCATGGGTGAAGGAAAATCCAAACCCAGTTCGCCTCCCTGTCCAAACTCCAACCTTCCTCTCACAGCTGCACACAAGTCACTGTGCCAGGAAATGGGGGAACTCAGATGTGGCCCCTGAGGCATCTGTATTTGGCCCTTGGGACTCTCCTCTGGCCACACCCTCTCCCAGAGACCACTCCTCCCCAAGTACTTTTGCCCGACTGGAATCATAAAAGCATAGAATTGTAGAGTCGGAAGGGATCCTGAGGATCACCTAGCCCAAACTTCTGCAGTCTGCAGCTGTCCCATACAGGGATCAAACCTGCAACCTTGGCGTTATCAACTCTATGCTCTAACCAACAGTGTCTTTGAACCAGGGCACTGCCTTTTGCTTGCCTGGGAAGAGGGTGGGTAGGGGAGCAGGGAGTGTAGAAACCTCTGCCTTTTCCATGGCTGAAAATACTAAGGTGAGTCTAAAGGAAGAAGACAAGACATTATATTTATATGCAACAGTAGCCGCAAGGCTATTGATTGCGAAAAATGGGGAAAGTGGTATTATACTGACAAAACAGAGTGGCTTGCCAAATTATTGGACAATATATTCAAAACAACGGGAGAAATTGGAAGCATCTCAAAAGAGAAGATAGATAAGGACTGGAAGGTGTTTAAAGGATACTTGCAACATCATATTGAAAAATCAGAACTCCTATTAGAATAAATAAGTTCCGTTATAAATACTGAAATACTAAATAAGATGGATAACAATGTGTAACAGGAAAAAAAGTAGAAAATTGGTTTTAAAGTGTGTGAAATAAAGTAATAGAAGTGGAAATAAATTGCAATTGAGTAGATTAGAAGTCTAACACAAGGGTGGGGTGAGGGATGGTGGTGGGGAAAAGGAAGTACCTGTGGGATTGAGTGTGGGTATGTATGAATATTTTTAAGGATTGTATGAAATGCATGTTTGTTTGTTTGTTTGTATATTTGTAATATGTATGTATTAATGTTGAATTTTTTAATAATAAAATATTTGCTTATCAATAAATAAATAAAAAGAAAATACTAAGGTGAGAGTCACATCCACTGCCCTGCACAGTTTCATCTTTGAGTCCTGCTCACCACTGGTATGCGGCCCCCAAAAGTTCCCCCCACAAAAGAAGGCTGCCCCACACTGTTGCCCTAGATACAGTCCCTTCTGCAGCCTCGCCTCCTTTCCCTGGCCTCCACAAAAAGAAAGGCCCCACACTGACCTGGTCGCCCTCTTCAGATTCCTTCCTGAGCATGGCTGGATTGCCCTCAGTCACTGGCGCAAAAGCATTCCCTTCTCCCCTAGGTAGAGGACCCGTTTCTGGAGGTGAACCCTGCGGCACATGTGTCAAGGCAGCCCTGGTGGGAGAGGTGGACCCCTTGGGGGAGGTCTCCGCCAGCAAGGCGCTCCCAGACTTCTTTCTGCTGACGCTAGGCTGGAAGGTGGATTTGGCAAAGGAATCGGTGGCAGCGGCTGCAGGGGTGTCCTTCGTCCCGCATGCCTGGGAGGTCTGGGAGGTGAGGACGTCCCGCCCCTCCCTGCCCGGAAGCTGCATGGCAGGACCGCCAAAGTCCAGCGGAGAGGAACAGCTGGTGGCGTCTCCCAACAGAGCCAAGGGGATCTGAGCAGGCACCGAATCCACTGACTCGCCGTAAAGGGACACAGTTCTTACGGAGACTTCCTGGCAGACCTGCAGGATCTGGAGCTGGGAAATCTCAGCCAGGACGCTGCCAGCTGTCGGAGAGGTCACTTCCATCACCTGCAGAAAGGGGTCACCAGGGGGACAGGCATGAACCAGCAGCAAGAGGAGCAAATCCAACACCAAATTTGTTATTGGAGACTCATGATTTAAGGTGGTTTAAAATCATTGTTATGATTATTATTACTTATATTAAATGCTTATTTTGTCATGGCAACCCAGAGTACTGTAACTTACAATGTTTTAAGCCAATGATGAACACATACATGCATTAAAAACAGCATTTATTTTCTTTTATTAGTTGATATTTAATGAATTTTCCCCAGACACATCAGAAACACACAATGAAGAACACATCATACAAAACAAAGTTGACAGTGAGCTCAGTCCTGGAATTACACAAAAACAGGTAAGCTGTAGAAACAGCAATCTGGAAAACCAAAGAAAGTAATTTATAGTTTTTTAGGCCAAAGGCCAATTTTTTTTAGGTATAATACCAGCCCATAACGGATGTTGATGATCTGGGGGAAGGCCTGCTCCCTGTTGTTACAAAACAAATTCAACAAATGGAGAGCAAGTAACTTTATAGGTTGAGACCAGCACTTAATAAAAATGAATTGTATATAAAGTTAGATCATTACTTGTTGAATTTAAATCCCACCCTTCCTTGGGAGCTAACAATGGGTGACAGTTTGTGGATTTCGACAGGTCTACTTTGAGTATGACTAAAGTTGGATACCCAAGCTTAACAATGACAATATCAAAAAATAATGCTTCTGTTTTAATGCATTTTTAATCTCCTGTTGGAAGCTGCCCAGAGTGGCTGGGGAATCCCAGCCAGATGGGCGGGGTATAAGTAAGTAAGTAAGTAAGTAAGTAAGTAAGTAAGTAATAGATAAATAGATAAATAAATAGATAAATAGATAAATAAAATAATATTCTGCACAGTGCGTTTCATCTGCGTCCAACGCAAAGCGGATACCTTTTGCCCATCTGCGTACACGGCGTAGCCGGTGACTCGCACCCCATTGGACGATCCTTCTGCATCGATGGTGACAGGCAGCCAGCTGATCACCAGAATCCCAGGGCTGGGACCAGCCTCCACTCGGACATCCAGGGGAGCATCTGGAGACCCTGTAAGGGATGAGTTTCAAATGAATTGCACTCTGTTTACTCTCTGGAGCTTGCCCTTGTGCACGCTGCTGGAGAAGCAGCAAAATTCACTGCTCTGGTGATACTGCAGGGTAATCTGTGCTGTTCAGAAGGCCAAGAGGGCACACGTTCAGAGCAGCAGCCCCATGCCATTTCTAAAGTCTAGTTTTCTGCTCTTGGTTAATTTTTTTGTGTGTGGCTTAATGTCATAAAAGCAAGGCGAATAGCTGCTGGCAAGTTACACATGATTGTAGCAGCTCAAACAGTCAGAGTATTATCCTGGACAATTGGTACCACCCACTCTAGAATATAGCTATAATGGAGAAAATGCATCATAATATGAGATTTCAACAAGGACTCAAGCTTCTAGGCACTTTTTATATGATTTGGCGTTCCTTTGTTACATAGACAATGGAGCCATCACTTACAAGACAACCCTCGTCACGAAGCTTTGCATTTCCCCCTTTTTGTTTATTTCATTAAATTTATATCCCGCTTGATTGTTAAAACCCTCAAAGCGATTTTCAAAAAAGGTAAAGCAATAAAATTATCCGTAAAAACCATTAACAACGATTTAAAACTTTCAAAAATTTAAAACCTCAATTATATATTTTTAAAAGGGTTTGTATTCTAGTGAGTCACAACTTTTTGTTTAAAATGTCCCAGAGGACTTTGTGGATAGGCAGTATAAAAAATGTTGTAATAAGTAAATACATTAATAATTTAATAATAATAATTTAAAATCAGCAGGAAGCTAAAAACAGATTTAAAAACAAATCAGCATTCAAGATATCTGGACAGGCTTGCCTAAACAAAAATGTTTTTAGCAAGCAAGCACAAAAAAAAAAAAAAGGACAGTGGTACCTTGTTCCGGGGGTCTGTTCTTAACCTGAAACTGTTCTTAACTTGAGGTACCACTTTAGCTAATGGGGCCCCCTGCTGCCGCTGCGCCACGATTTCTGTTCTCATCCTGAAGCAAAGTTCTAAACCTGAGGTACTATTTCTGGGTTAACGGAGTCTGTAACCTGAAGCGTATGTAACCTGAAGCGTATGTAACCCGAGGTACCACTGTACAGGAAAGGCACCTGCCTGATAATAAATAGGCAAGGAATTCCAAAGTATAGGCATCAGATCTAGCAGCCTTCGACAGCCTTCTTCTCCTCCATGAATTTGTCTAACCCTTTTTGAAAGCCATCCAAATTGGCAGCCATCACTGCCTCCTGCAGCAGGGAGTTCCATTCTTTATCTATGTGCTGCGCCGCGCGAAGACGCTTTTTCTCGACTGAGACTCACCTGCTGATGCCGTTGTGAACTGGATCTCTGCGGAAAGCGGCTGATCCCGCTTCTCCGGGGCCGGTTCCCCGAGCGCCTGCTGCTGCGGCTGGACTTCTACCGTGGCCACGTAGGAAGTGCTGGGGTTCAAGTTCCGGAAGGTGTACCAGTAGACTCCCGCCTTGGCGGCCTCGTGCTCCTCCCCGTTAAGGTACACGGTGTGTGGGAAGTTGCTGTTGCTGGGCACCCAAGAGATCTGCGCTGAGGTGGCCGCTACGCTCCGCACCCTGAGCTGGGTGGGGGCCACGGCAAACCCGCCCCCGGCCAGGAAAGTGCACCGCAGCCGGTCAGAGCTCCCGGCCTCCGAGACGCTTTGCACGGAGAGGCGGTAGGTTCTCGTTTTCAAGTCCAGCCTCTCGACGACAGCCTTCGTCTGCGATCCGGCCTTCACGGTTTGCCGCAGCTCGGAATCCACGTAGAGGTTGTAGCTCTGGATCTCCGAGGAGCCGGGGGTGGGCAGGGGGGGCTCCCAGCCCACCAAGAGGCTGCTGCCAAACTGCTTGATGAGGGTCACCTTCCTGGGGTAAGGCACTACTAGTGAGGCTCGTTCCTGCACATGTGGTGGGAGTGCAAAGTGGTTAAACCCATTTTGGCCCTGAATGTTTTCTTTGATCTCAAATGTGACTCGACAAAACTTGCTTCCCAAACCCTTCCTGGGCGCTCTTCTCTTTTGACCCCTCCACCACATATAAATATCACACAGATATCACTTTAATTCTATTCCTGTTTAATTGCATTTTAATTATTGCCTCTTCTATGTTTTTGCTCTGTTTTATCTGTGTTCTGGAAGAAGGTACAGGGTTATTAAGACTAGGACTAGCCGCCTGAGAAACAGTTTCTATTCAAATGCGATTTTGCTTTTTAAACGCAGTGTAAGGTAGTCTCTGTGGGAGTATATTGTATTTAATTATGGGGTATCAGAGTTTTTAGGGGGTTAACCAGGCTGTGATAGCTGGGATAGCAGGCTTGTTGGTTTTGAATGTCTGATGTAGACTTTTTCAATTTCGTTGTTCTATATGGGACAACGACAATAAAGATTATCGTATCGTAAGCCACCTGAGTCCCCGACTGGGGAGAAAGATGGGATATAAATAAATATTATAATCGGGGCTTTTTTTCGGAGCTCAGCTCCAGCACCATTCTAAGAGAACATGGGAGAAGTTCATGATGAGCTCCGGCACCTATTTTTTCTAGAAAAACAGCACTGATTATAATAATAATTTAAATACCACCTCAGTGAAGCATGATTGGTATACTGGTTTGCTGTTCTTATTTCATTTCCCTGTATTGCTTTTATTTTTCTTTCCTCCTCTCGCTTGCCTGTTTCATTGGGGCCTACACATTTCTGCACGCAACAAATAAATCCATTAATGTTGAAGGGAGGGGGCCCTACCGTGGGTCTGGCTCCCTCGTCCTCTTCCAGCCTGGAGGGTGCTGTGCTGGCGCTGAGCTCCTCGGTGGAGCAGTCGCTCCTTTCCGCGCTGCTGAGGCTGGTGCTGAGGGAGCTCCTTTCCAGAGGGGAGCTCTGGGAGAGATCGTGGAGTTCCTGAGGCAGGAACGTCACAAGGTCCTCGTCTGAAACTCGCTCTACGAAGTTGGAGGGGACCAGACCTCTCCGCCCATCCATCAGCTCCCCTGGAAGTGAAGGTCAAGAGGTGACAGGGTAGAAATGATGCTTAATTTTGTTGTGTGTGCTTCGATGCGTTGTTATATATATGCATGCCATCGTTATATTTTTCACACTCTGTAAAACTCTTGATGCTGTGTCTCCAGCACTGTGTCCCCGTCCCCCATATAATAGTTATTGGAGTTTTAAAATCATAAGAAAAAATGTACAGAAGGGGAAAAGAGAAAGAAATAAGAGAGGGAGAGAAGATACCAGAAAAAAGGACAGGAAAATGTATTGTGCAGCAGCAGCAGCACAGAGATGGAACGTGAGCACAGCAAAATATTGTTGAGGTTTAACAAATACTTCTGCGTATTTGAAAAAAGAAAACACCGCAGTAATTAGCAATATGCCGAACAGCATGGTTTTAACTATGGAAATGAGGATGCTGCTGGTGGTAATGATGCGATAATCTTCTGTTCTTTGGGCTGGCACTGCTTGCTCCCCAGAATTCTTGGACTCCCCACCAATAATTATTTCAATAAGCAAGAACGTTACGAATAATCTTCATAAGATGATGATGTCGTACCTTCAAAGAAGCCATCTTCATCCATTTCTCCGTAGACGTAAATGTACTCACCGGCCGTCAGCGGGAGTTCTGCTTCGGGGTTCTCGTTGGGGCCGGCAAATGGATTGTAGCTGAAATGGGAACAAGAGGAATTGTTTTTACACGGAAAAGTAAAGAGTGACACTAAGCAGCTGACAGTGCTGTCTTGGAAGTCAGCAAGACACTGGATGTATAGGCAGCCAGCACAAGCTCTGAAGTCTCATTGCTGTACACTGGTGATAGTCTAACCCTATCAACAGTCTAGCCACAGCATTTTGTAGCAGCTGGAGCTTCCAGACCAGGCCCCAAAGGCAGCCCCACACAGACTGCATTGCAGGAATCAAGTCTTGAGGTTACCAATAGCTATGAACCACATATATTATGACTCTGAGTGCTAGTTACTGGGAGCCACAAGTGGGAAGAGTTGCTGTCGTGCTCGTACCACTGTGGGAGCATGATGGGCCATTGGCTTCACCCAGCAGGCTCTTCTTATGTTCCAATTAAATGCATCTGCTTGGCCACTGTGAGGGCTTTTCTTATGTCATACACCACCAGTGTCCCAGACATCCCGTTTTTTCTCACGAGAGGACAGCGGCCATTTTGGGCACTGTGATCTCATGCAATTTCACGCCATGATGCTCCCCCCAAAACACACTTCTCCCTGAGCCACAATCTCGTGTGGCACTGCAAAGCATGCGTTTTGGGGCTCCATGCCCCAACAAAGTGCTTATTTCAGGGGGGGGCGGGAATCACAGCATGAAACTGCATGAGATCACAGCGACCAAAATGGTCGCTGTCCTCTTGCAAGAAGATGGCTTCATAGTTTTTGCCTTTGTTGTGTTGGAAGGTATGCTGTTTTCTTATGAGGCAAAAGCCACACAGCTGTTTGGAATAGCTCCACCCTGCCTTAAGTTGTGGCAGACCTCGGCGACCTTAAGAATGTGAGAGAAGCGAATTCAGATCCCAAGCCTCCTCATTCCCACCAACATGGAGACCCTACCTGTAACGAGCTAAGAAGACTCGGAGCTTCACTGGACCCTGGTTCTCTGGTTCTGGGATTAGTGAGATCGTGTCGATATCCAGCTCTTCCATTTCACTGGCTGTGTCCACCTAATGAAATCGACAGAAGACAGTGAAATAAGGACACCTCTGCTGTGGGAAGGACAGAGTAAAGGAGCTAGTCCATCTGAACCCAGTCACCAGTTTTGGTCTCCGTTTGAAGCCCTGTTATGGGTGCCACATAATACCCGTTTCCACATTTGAAAGAACTCGAACTTCTAGTATGGCAGGACCTACACCTTGGAACTCCCCGCCTATTGACATCAGCCTTCACTGTACTCTTTTGGGTGCCTGCTTAAAAGAAAAGAGAAGAAGAAGAAGCCTGGCCCAGGACTAACCTCAGGGGTAGGGCAGGATTTGGGGCTGTTCTGCATGGACTCGGATCTTGAGGAGCTGGACTGGGACTCCAGTTTCCTGACCATTTTCTTCGAGGCAAGCGGAGGGGTATTTGCACCTGGGCTTCTGACCACAGCGGGCACCACAGGCTCGGCAAGGCGGGAGGTTCCTTCCAGCCCTCCATCTTGAGCTTTCTGGCTGCACCGGGGAGAGATGGTGGCAGTTTCTGGATCTGAAACCGAACAGTATATACATTATGCCAGGCAGAGACGCCAAGCAAAGTGGTGGGTGCAGGAACAATGGAACAGTCTGGAACTGGGGGGCTTGAATGACAGCTAAGAGGCTCCACAATGGTGCACTTCAAAGCCCACCTCAGGCAACAGGTTTGACCCAGATTTACCCCCAGTCCCCTGTTTTAATTACTGCGTTGTTCTAATTGGATTGTTACATTGCATGTTTCGTACTGCATTCTCAGCCACCACCGAAGAAGAAGAAGAAGAGGAAGAAGAAGAAGAGTTTGGATTTGATATCCCGCTTTATCACTACCCGAAGGAGTCTCAAAGCGGCTAACATTCTCCTTTCCCTTCCTCCCCCACAACAAACAACACTCTGTGAGGTGAATGAGGCTGAGAGACTTCAAAGAAGTGTGACTGGCCCAAGGTCACCCAGCAGCTGCATGTGGAGGAGCGGGGAAGCGAACCCGGTTCCCCAGATTACAAGTCTACCACTCTGAACCACTACACCACACTGGCTCTCATATTCTAAAGAAGCAAATCATACTCTACAGTTACTGAATCTGGGAACACCATGGCACCTGGATTATTCTAATGGCACAAATGAAAGCAAAGAGAGGGCTTCCTCGTTCTCCATAGTCACCTTTCTCCTTGAGTCCCTCCAGGAGCTGCAGAGAAGTCTGGCAAGTGGTGAAGGTGACTTCGGACGTCACCTGGGAGGAAGGCGGAAGACTGATTTTCTCAGTTTGGAGGCGAAACTGCTTGAGCTCTTGAGAGAGGAAATTAAACTGCTCCGTGTGGCTATGGCACTGTTCTTCCAGCTCTCTCACGCGGGCCTGGGGTGGGGGAAAGTTAAGGAAGAGGGATAACTTGGCTGTGATTCCTGCATTGGACAAATGACCTAATGGGCACCTTCCAACTCTACAACTCTATGATCCTTTGATTCCAGAAGAATGTCAGAAGGAACTTGATGGATCAGTCCAAGGTGACTCCAATGGAATCTGGTAGACTGCCGCTCAAACTGGATGCCCCACTGAGACATCGCTCCCCCCCCCCAGCAAAACAAGGCTGTTGAGTGAGAGCAGCCATTTAGGCATGATGTCTGCCTTCCAGCACCTGACCGCCCCCCAACCTCAGCATCTCCAGCCTGTGGCAGCTGCTTCGACCTGCCTAAGGGTAGAGATGGCTCTGTTAGGACTGGTGCAGCTACAACCAAATGAACCACCAGAGGGGAAAGCAGACTGGTGTCATCACGTGCCCAGATCCTCACACACATAACAACATCCACAGCACACTTCTAACTATTAGCCAGCACAGCAAATGTATGACACTGCTATCCCTTTGTGCCACAAAGAGCAAGAGCAAGCAAGACATTCCCAGTAAGAGGTGCCTGGCCAAGGGAAGACTGCATCAGCGAGCAATGTAGGGCACTTCAGTAAGTGAGCCAATTTGCATGTCATCATAATTGCAGGGGGGGGGGCCTCCAAAACCACCAGCCAATTTCCTTAGAAGGCAAAATTCCTTCTCTCTCCCCAACACACACATTTATTGCTGTGTCACCAAGGGCTCGTGTGTATATTTAGCAGTGGTTCTTGCATTGCAGGGAGTTGGACTTGATGACTCTCTACAATTCTATAACTATATAACCTCTGGCTGTTTAACTTGAGAAACAGCCTTTTGGGGCCTGAAAGCTTGCTCTTGTTTTGCAGGATGAGCACAGCTGCTCATTTGGAATGGAGAGACCAATAAACCCTGAATTCCCTTCTGTTCTTCTCTGGCTCTCCCCCCACCCCAGTCCAAAATTGGTTGAAATCTGGTATTTCTCCATTCCAAACTCCTTCTGGGAAGCAGTCGAGGTTTGGTTGTGAAGGTCATTTTCCTAAACATGGTGAGATCAGCAGTACCTGCATGCAATCCAAGGAATTCTGTCAGGAAAGAAGAAGGAAATGAGCAGAGGAAAAGTGATTAACTGCACCCAGGCATCTTCCTGAAACAATAATCCTGATGCAGAATCTAGATTTCAGAGAAATGGCTAGGAAACAGGTGTGAGAATAAACATAAGGGTCCTGCAGCTGGATCAGGCCAAAGGCCCATCTAGGCCAGCATCCTGTTAAGAACTTAATAAGAACTTACTGTATCAGGCCACAGGGGGCCCATCTAGCCCAGCATCCTGTTCTCACATTGACTGACCAGATGCCTGTGGGATACCTGCAAACAGGACCCAAGCACAAGAGCTCTCTCCCCTCCTGTGGTTTCCAGCAACTGGTATTCAGGAGCATAGCCCTCGTTGCTAGTAGACATCAATAGCCTTCCCTTCCTCCATAAATTTATCTGATCCTCTTTTAAAGCCATCCAAGTTGGTAGGCATCACTGCCTCCAGTAGGAGGGAGTTCCATAAGACCATCGGAAGAGCCTGCCCGATGAAGCCCATGGGCAATCAAGTCCAGCATCCTGCTCTCACAGTGGCTAACCAGATTCCTCTTTGAGGAAGCCCTCAAGCAGGGCCTGCAGGCAAGAGCCTTCTCCCCTCCTGAGATTTCCAGTAGCTGGTATTCAGAAGCATTGCCACCTTCAACCATGGAGCCAGAGCAGAGCCATCATGACTAGCAGCCACTGAGAAGTTTCTCCTCCCCCATGAATCTGTCTGGTCCTCTTTTAAAGCCATCCAAGTTGGTGGCCATCACTGCCTCCTTCATTGTATGCCCACCGTTCTACTCTTATGAGATGGGGCGGGGGACTTTCTCCTCCACTTTCTCCATAACATGCACGTCCTCACATTGGCCAACCAGATGCCCCAATAGGAAGCCTGAAAGCAGAACCCAAGTTCAACAGAAACTCTCCCTTACTGATGTTTCCCAGGAACTGCTTTTCCAACTCTATAATTCCTTCCAACCCTACAATTCTATGGTTCTACAAAATCCTGCAACACATCAGCTCTGCTGAAAAATCGCTGTAATAAACAAAACCACACAATTGATTCTTTTCCCGGCTGCTGACACCTAGTCCATTTCAAGCCCACAGGTTCCCCCTGAAGAATCCTGGGAACCGTGGCTTATCATCCCACAAAGTTTCAATTCCCAGCACCCTTTGCAAACTAAAGTTCCCAGGGTTCTTTTAGAGGGCAAGACGTGCGCTTGAAATGCATGCCTTCACTCTGTCTGGCATTCCTTGATTTTCTCCCCGCTTTACCTCCAAGAGCTGGACTGCTCCCTCGTGCTCCTTCCTTGCTTCAGCCTGGGCCTGAAGGCAAGAGAAGAAGAAAAAAGAGGTTAAGGGGTCACCAATCCTATTTCTTGAGGTCTTGGGTGCCTAACACACCTGTCAGCCTGCACGACCAACCACCAGGGAATTATGGAAGTAGAAGACCACAGTTTAGCCACCCCTGCTTTAATCAAGAGGTTACTAGCACATGGAAAAGCTCTCTCAAGGGTGCACTAACCAAGAAGGGAAGGATGCAAGCGGTCTCCCTGGTGGATCTCTCACCTGCTGCAGTTGCCTGACTTCCTCCTGTTTCTTCTGCAAGGCCTGCAGGGCCCTCTCATGCTCCTGTTCCAGCTGCTGCCTTCGTTCCGCAACATCTCTCATGTGCTGGGGAAACCAGAAGTGAATGAGAGCAGAGCTGAGTGATGATGACCCCTCCAAGGACCTCAGGGTTTTCCTTCCAGGCTATGGGGACCCTCTTCTCAAGAAGGGGGGTATAGCAGCTTCTGACAATTGAAATGCAGCCCATGCCATCCAGACAAAAGAGAAACATCTTTTGGCCCATGGAGGGGGGAAAGTATATTTTTTTTAAAAAATGTGGTTTCACTTACAGTGCAGTTTCTGTTTGCTTAGAAGGTCTGCATGGGATTAAGACAGGGAGTAAGAGACCTCCAGGGTTCCCTGTATGTTTATCTCTACGCTGACTTCTATTTCTTTGATGTCTGGACTGATACATTTTGGGCTGCATCCTGTTTACAACTTCCTGCTCCTCCTCTCACACTTTTCTCTGGGATTTGAGGTCCCCTTGGATGTATCCCCTGAGAACAAAGGGGCAAACCTGGTTCCTTTGCTTCTCCAACTAATTAGTTAGCCAATATAGGTCAATATTTAAAACATCTATTTGAATACAGATGATAAAAACTGCACAGCGCTGTTAAAAAAACCACACCAGTCAGTTCCCAAGGGGCTGTTGGAATAAAGTGGTCTTCGCCTGCCAGCAGAAGGACAGCAAGGAGGGACACAGTCTGGCTTCTCTAGGGTGGAGTTTGAAAGATTGGAAGCAGCAAGAAGGTCCTCTCCCATGTTCCTACTAAGTATGCCTGTGAAGGTGGTGGGATTAGAGAAGGCCCTCCCCTGCAGATCGCAGAGCCCAGACAGGTTTGTAAGGGATAATGTGGTCCTTCAAATAGCCTGGGCCTAAGCTGTATAGGGCTTTACTCAGACTGTCCATAAAAGGGCATTCCACTTTCCTGCTACAAATCCCTGAAACAGAAGCCACTTCCCCATTCCTGATTCCAGCTCCCTTTTTCAACACCGGAGCACAGCCAGCCAGAATAAGGAGCTGGCGTCTACATACACACACACCCTACCAATTTTTGAACTGGGAACCAGGAGCCCGTTTCCCAAATCTGCCTCCTCTGTTATCCCAGCTTCCTAACAAGGATGCTCAGGGCAGAGAGCTACTCAAAGAGATGCCCCTTTCCAATCACAACCCTGGATCTGACCAACCTTCAGCGCCTGCCCGAGACTCTCCAGCCTGTTCTGGAGCTCCTGGGTTTTCTGGAGAGCAGAATCCCGTTCCTCGGTCACCACAGCCACCTGCAACCTCAAGTCAGCATTTTCAGATTCAACCTGCCCAGGGAGAGAAGGAAGGTTGCTCAGCGGCAAAGCACATGCATCCTGGATTGCATGAGGTCGGACTAGATGGTCCTTGATGTCCCTTCTAACTCTACAGTTCTATGACCCCATTATTCTGCTGTCCCAACTTCAAGCCCCTGCTTGAAGCCCCTGCCTGAAAAATTATTTTCTTCTGCCTGCCCTGAACTTACTGTGAATCAATTTCCATTTCAGTTGCACTGAAAGTTTCCAGTTTGGGGTTGGAAGCAGTTGCTGCCCCCAAGCTCGCTTGTATTCCCTCAATGGTTATCAGGCATTGGTGGAGGGAGAGATCACTACTTACCTTTTCTGTCCACTCCAATTGCCCATGAAGCAGAGTGTTCTCCTCACACAGCCGGACATTATTGCTTTGCACCTCCTGCAATTGGATTTCCTGCACAGGGACAAAAAAAGCAGATTTTTCTGGGGAATAAAAGAAGATTTGCCTCCTTTGACAGAGAAACCGGGAATCTGTAGGAACAGGTAGAGGTGACCAAGGGACAGGAGCAGGCATAACACATTTTTTAATTGCAGGAATAGGAAACGTGTGGCCCTCTGTGTGTTGTTGTACTACAACTCCCTTCATCCATAAGTCTCCATATGCTACTGGACTACAATTCCCATCATCCATAACACTTTGTATGCTGTTGGCCGATCTGCTTCTCAAAATTCGGCCTCGGAGGTTAGCATAGGGGTGGAGATGCACCTCCGACAGTGCTTCTGGGTGCGGGATGCTACTCACGAGCTCTGCACATCTCTTGTGCTTCTTCCTCACTTCATGTTCAAGGTTTTCACATTGTTTCCGCTTTCTTCTGAGCTCAGACTCCTACCGGAAAAAGGGGGGAGGAAAGGAGATGAGGTGTGGAAACTGGCCAGGCCAGATTCACCATCACCACCCCACGTATTCCATGCCAGGGCATCATTGTTCCAAGGAAATTTGAAACCCCAAAAGTTGTTGCCCATTGACTGTTCCCCATTCCCAGAAACTCCCCCCAACTGACTTTTACCATTCTTGTGGCAGTAGTAGGATTCTTATACTTTGCCAACTGCTTAGAAGCTAGATTGAAAGTAATAGCAAGGGGAACCCACCAATTGCTGGATCTGCCGTTTGGTCTCGGGAGAAGTTGCGACCCCCTTCTTCACAGGGAGGGTTTCATACCCATCATGTACTTGTGCCAGAGGATGGGCTCTGGGGCCCCTCTGCAAAGGAGAGAAATCTCAGCCAGACTCAAGGGGGAAGTGGGGCCACGGGCAACCATCCATTCTGCAGCCAAAGGGCTCCCCTTAACAGATAAAGCTCTACATGGCTAAGAACCTGGTGGTGGTGGTTGAAATTCAATGTATTCATAGTCTACCGTTCTCCCAAGTGGGGTTCAAGGCAGCTTCCAACATTTAAAAGCATCATTATAAAATGTGAAGCAATAAAAACAAACTTGCTAAAAGCAAAGACATCAAAACACATCCAGAACCAGAAATTAAAATCCAGTTTGCTCTGACAGCAGCCCAGGAGCCAGTCACAATCTCTCAGCCTAACCTACCGCGCAGGGTTGTCATGGGGATAAAATGGAGCTGGGAGAACAATGCACGCCACCTTGAGCTCCTTGGAGGAAAGTTGGGGTATAAAGGTAATGAATACATAAAGGTGCTCCCCTGGGGTACCATCTTTTAGGTAGTCTGTGTGGACACTGAGAGCAGGATCCTGGAACAGATTGGTTGTACAAGAGAAGAGGATCCTGTTCCAGGATCCTGCTCTTAGTGTCCACACCCCTCTGTTAGGTTGGGTATCAGGGACATCTTTGAAAGTGGTACCTAACCCCCCCCCCCCCCCAAATAGAGCTGTATCTAATGTTATAGCCATGCTCAGTGTAGACCAATTGAACTAATGGACATGACTATCTCAGGTTTGTTTATTTCTGGATTGTATAGACTCTCAGGTGTATATACATACATTGCATTTGGTATTCTATATGATGAGTGATATAGAAATTCCTGCAGATTAAATAAATAATTGAAGGGGTCTACCCTGAGTAGAGCTTTGATGGCTATAACTCCATGCAGGCTTTCCCAGTTGGCTGAATAAGTCTCTGTCATGGGTTCAAAACTCATCTTCTTCTGTTTTTCTAACTGTGCTTTAAAGCTGTTTTTATTATCTTCGCCCAGGGTCATGTGTGGAAGGTGAATTTATTTATTTATTTTATTGCATTTCTACCCCACCCTTTTCTCCAAGGAGCTCAAGGTGGCTTGCATGGTTTTCTTCCTCCTCTTTTGATCCCCACAACAACCCTGCGAGGTAGATTAAGTTGTTTGTGTGTG